>NC_045632.1:10294398-11571958 GCF_009829155.1 Mustela erminea | reverse complement strand
TTCCAGGAAGACGAGTCCCAGACTCTGGAGGGACACCTTACTGACCCACGACGTCCCAATGACACAGGCTCCTAATTTATTCCCTCGGCGTGTTTGCTGTGCGCCCGGCACCCTTCTTAGCCCTGCCATCCGAGATGCCTGTTCTGTGTTTGTCCATCCCAAGAGACCGTGTTGCTCACTCATGTCACCATATTTCTTTGTTCCGCGCACACATTCTGCCTGAGGCGTGAGCCCAGTGGAGGTACGCCCGTGGAGAGCTAACGGCTGCACAGAGTCGGTGAGGCCCTCTCGCCATCGGCACTGTCAACATTTGGGGCTGGGCCCTTTCTTGGCGGAGGGTTCCGTCCCGTGGATTATAGGGTGTTGAGCGGCATCCCACCCAACCGATGCCAGCAGCACCCTGCCCCTGCATCTGGTTGAATCCAGACATTGCCAGATGTCTCTGCCTCCTGTGGCTCTGGGAGGTCCCACAGTCCTCAGCAGCTTTTTCCTCTCACGGAATAAACATTCCCTTCTCTCCTGCGGCTGACCCGGCCTCTCCTGCCTGTCGTGCTTGCTGTCTTTGCTTCAGGTCGTGGTGCCGCCTGGTTTCCTGAAAGGTTCCCCTGCGAGCTGCAAGCTTAGATTCCTGGGGCCGGGTGTGGACAGGGTGGAAACGAGGGATCCCCCAGCCCGCGCGAGCCCTATGTTCCCTCCCCTGATTTTCCAGAAGAGATCAGATTTAGGATTTTTTTAAAAATGGGAAGCCCTTCATTTTTTTAAATGTTAGCAGCTAATTAAAAAAAAAAAAGCAAAAAACAAAACGCAGGGTGACTGGGCTTCCAGTTCCCAGTCCTCTCTTCAGCATCCACTCAAGAGAATTAAGTTCTCACCGAACACAAAACAACCCCCTGAACAAAGCGAAGGGAACTGTGAGAGGTGGAGGCTGTGCACACTTCAACTATCTCACCGTTTGTCACCTTTCCCCTCAAAGCTGGCAACAAGAAATTTCTTTAAAGGGGGAATTAAGGTTTTGGGGTCCCCTGTCAGTACCCTTTGTCTCCTTGATCTTGAGCCAGAATTTTAAGTTGGAACATACCACATACAAACACTCGGATTTCTGGCTCCTCCTGGGAGTTCTGGTATCTCAGGTCTTCGTGCTGCACAGAGACTAGTTGGCAGGGGGTGTGGGTGTGTGTGTTGGGGGGGGCGTGATGGTCCTTTGTACACCCCACACCCAGGGGATGGCCCTCTCTCGTGCCTGGTCTTCACAGTGTACAGACCCAACACGTCTCGGTTTCCTCTGGGGCTCATAGACTTGGTTCTGGAGGTCAGAGGTTTCGACTCTGGCTCAACATTCTGCGTTGCTACAGGGGGAGGCCGAGGTGGCCACGATGCCTGGGACCCCACTTCCTGAGCTTTTCTGGTGAGTCTGATGGCCGCCCGAGAGGGGAAGCTTTCTGCCCCAGAATCATCTCAGACTGTCTCCACTGGGAAGGAATATGTGCTCGTGTTGGGGTCTGCTCTCCTGGAGCCTTGGTGGACATGTGGATGTGGAGGGGACCCTGCCGGTCAGGCGGGGGCCTGTGGCCTGTCTTCTCGGGCATCTTGAGTGCGTTCCACATGGTACAGGTTCTGCAGCCGTTCACCCAGGGCAAAGACGATGAAGTTGGCATGTGAATTTGGGCTGCTTTCCAATCCCAGGAGCCTGGAGTGATGGTGGTAGTAAGAGTCACACTTGTTATGATGTATTTAGTGCCCACTTGGGGGCAAGGCTGACCTCCTGTCCCTCACAGCTCATCCTCACAGAGGCCATGGGGTTAACATTCATTCCTCCCCATGGTCTGTAAGGCAGTGGACCTGAGATCCGAACCCAAAGCCCCAGACTTCCCAGTCCTACTGTGTCGACGCCTCCTTCCTTACTCGTGTTTACTGAGCGCGTCCTACTTGTCTGGGGCCCTGCCAAGCAAGCGCTGGGGACACACCGCTGAATGTGCTGACCCTTGAGCACATTGTGTGTGCAGGGGTGGGGAGCAACAGGCAGGCAAGGATTGGGGTGGGGAGGAGGAGTGGGTGGTCGTCTGGGGAGGGGAGGTCTCAAGGAGTGAAGTCAGACAGTCACGGGGTGACTCCATCTGGCTCACTTCCCACTGTGAATGTGATCGTCTGGGAGCCCGGGTCCCATGTATGCCCACACCAGGACTGTTAAATGCGCAGTTATTAAGTTGAGCACAGATGGTGACCTGTGGTTCAACAACGGACCACATGAGAACTGAAATAGAGACGTTTTCTACTTACGGGTCCCAGAGGAAGTGCAGCGCATGCTCCAAGCGGCCACGTAGGGAGGTCAAGGCAGAGTGCAGACAGAGGCCGGACCCGGACACATGCCGTTATTGCGGTCTGGAGTTCCCGGGCCAGGGCTGGACTGGCCACTTCAAACCAAAAGAGTGGGGTTTTGGTGAGCCCCACGGGGGTCTTAACTAAGGAGTGTGTGAGGGATGTAAGTGCTGGGAGGCAAGGGAGACTTGCTCATAGGGTGGTTGGGGGTGGTCACCAGGAACTTGCCTTTGCTTCTGACTCCAGGCCATGTGCTCCAGGGAGGGGCGGGTGTCTGGCGCAGACTCCTACCCGCCAGCAGGCACACAGAAGGGATGCCGAGGCAGAATGTCCTGGAGTAGCTTAGCTCAGGGCTGGACACCACCCTTCCCAAAGTGTGCCCTGGGGAAGGTGGGTTCCAGGGAACGTTAACAAGGTGCTGGGAGAAGACAGGATCCTGTGTTCATGGAATTTAGGAAAATGTTGGATTTGAACTTTGTTTTTTCCTTTTTTTTTTTTTTTTTTAAGATTTATCTATCTTAGAGAGAGAGAGATGGGGTAGGGGCTGAGGGAGAGGGAGTCAAGCAGATTCCCCAAAGAGCAGAGAGCCTACGGGTCTCGATCCCAGGACCTTGAGATCATGACCTGAGCAAAACCAAGTGTTGGCTCAACTGACTGAGCCACCCAGGTGCCCCAATATTTGAATTTTCTAACACATAGCACAGTGCTGGGCACACAGGAGGAGCTATGTCAAGATTTTGTTCACAGAATGAATCCGGAAACAAATTTTTGTCTGTTTCCCTTCAGGAGCCTTTAATGGCAGAGGCGGGGCTGGAGGGCACATTGTTAATATACAGTGTTTTCTGAACGTGTTTGATCACAAAACCTTCCACTGACCGAGCATCTTGGGGGCTGGTGTGCTCCAGCCCATCCTTTGAGGGGGGAGCATTGTGTGTAGGTGTATGGGTGTGTACTCATGTGCACATGTGTGGGTCCTTGTGTCTGTATCTCTGCATGTCTGTCACTGAACAAACGTGTGTCTGTGCGTCTGTGCATGTGTCTCGTGTGTGTGTGTGTTTATATGTCTGTGTGTCACACACGCACTCATTGTTCTCTTCCACTTGCCTTCTAAGGAAGCTAGAGGTACAGAGGGTCTTATATCTGGCCCCATCGATTTTGCCTCATCTCTGCCTTAATAGACGAAGTCTGTCCACAAGCCCGGCTCGGCCAGAGCCTTCAGCACCATGGACAGAGCCCCATTGCCGACCCCCTTCCTGAGCTCCCCAGCCCGCTCACAAGGAGGTGTCCTCCCCAATTTCAGATGAGGAGAGCATCAGGGGAGGTGATTTCCCCCAGAACCTCCCAGCTTGTAAGTGGTAGAGCTTAATAGTGAAATCGAGTACCCATGCTCCTAATGCTGTACACTTCATGCCACATCTGTGAAATCTGTGTGGTCCCCAGCTAGCATAACAGTAAATGTATTTCGATGGAAAAGGTCATTCTGGCCCCTGGGGGGCTATGCCTAAGGAATTTGGGTCAGGAACTGATGTGTTTGATCACAAATAAGATCTTTTTTTTAAAGATTTTATTTATTTGAGAGATAGCAAGAGAGCACGCAAGCAGGGAGGAGAAGCATGCAAGCAGGCTTCCTGCTGAGCAGAGACCCCAGTGCGGGGCTCGACCCCAAGACCCTGAGATTGTGACCTGAGCTGAAGGCAGACACTTAACCCACTGAGCCACCCAGGCACCCACAAATAAGATCTTAAAAAGAATAGATAATTGGAGGGAAATTACCAAGTCTCTTTTATACCAATGTCCAGATTCCTCATTTCTCTTCCTATGTTTTTCTTTGAGATACTCAATGAATATATAAATGTTTTTAAAACTAATTTATCAGATGGGAGCCCATCAGGTGCACTGTTCTGGTACTTGCCTGTGTATGTGCGTATGTGTATGTGGTGTCTGTGTATCTGTGTATCTACTCTTGTATCTGTCTAAAGGTCTGTGTGTCTGTGTTTCTATCATCAGTCTTGTGTGTCTTTGTATCTGTCGATCTGTGTATGCATGTGTCTGTCACCTCTCCACAACCAGCTACCTGCCTACCTACCTGTGGATCCAGGATTATTTCAGAGAAGCTCATACACATAATCTCATTCCTTTCCGTATTTTTACATTTTGTTGTGGACATAACATTTTATTACGTAGTAGCCCAGTGAGACTGTCACTTGTCTTCTGCTGTGATGACAACGCTCCAGCAAAACCCACCTGCTCCTCTCCTGGCATCCAGGAGCTGCATGAGGGGAACGTGTGTTTGAGTTCTGACAGATACGACCTCTCCCAGAGGTTAGACTGATGGATGGTGTCCCCAACAGCATACGATGTGACTCGAGCTGCCTGCCCTCCCCGTGAGGGTGATGTGATTTGGGGTGCTGCTGGGGTCCAGAGCAGACCACCAAGAAAGAATTCTTGAGACGTCTTTGGTGCCAAAAAAGAAAAAAAAATGTGGTTTTATTTAAAGCATGGGGACAGGACTGGTGGCAGAAAAGAGATGTGAGGCGGGTGATACTTGGGAGCTGGGGGAGGTAAGGAAAAAGGGAGGTGTCCAAAAGGACTTAGATATGCTAAAGAAGACTCACCAGATAGACGGGGCCTGGTGATTGTCAAACTAAGGTGGTTTTTCCCTCTCAAAGGCGAGGAGACAGCTGGGAGTTTCCAGGAGGAGCTCATCTGCTGCGGGTCTCAAGTATTTATCAGCCGGCTGCAGGCTATGAGGAAATTCCCTTCTGCCTTTGTTTCCCACAGCACAAAGGAGGGGAGGGTGGTGCTAGGGCTGCAGGAAATGGAGTCTGTGGGTCTCTGGCAGTTAGGCTAGTGATAAGAGGGCTTTTTCCTTGTAAATCACTGAGGCATTTGTAAACTGGTGGAGACTCTGATTTCTATCAATTCACCGTCTGGTCTGTTTGTGTTCCCTTCACGTAGTTTTAGGGCAGGCAGGAGTGCCTGAGGAATGTCACACGTACCCCAGTGCATGGGGGTTGTGGTATGTCAGTGTGCGCCTGGCCCTCATTGGCCTTCCGCTCCCTCATTAAGGGAGCACACGAGCCAGGAAGCTTTGAGTTGGCCTTCACCTTGGGACATCCGGTCTCACGTGCACCCATGGTGTGCCCAGCGCTTCACAGGTAACGTCTTGGCCAGTGTTCGCAGTAACACTCGGAGGCAGGGGCTCCTTTCTCCATCCGACGGAGAAGCAGCCTCAGAGAGGGGAGGTGACATATCCTAAAATTTACCAGGAGACACGGTAACCCCGGGTATCAGTTGCTGGATGCTGCCACACATAGCCCCAGCAAGATTTTGCTATTGATAAGTGAAGCCGCTGGCCCAATATCTGGTAGATTCATTACCATTTCCCATGGGATGGAAATACTGCCTGGAACTCCGTCCACTGTGGCAGATAACTGCAGCCCAGCCCCTTGTCCTGGGCCTCAAGGCTCCTCCCTCTCCTCAGCTGCATTTGTTTTTGTTTTTAAGATTTTAATTTATTTGATAGAGCGTGCATAAGCAGGGGGCGCAGCAGGCAGAGGCAGAAGGAGAAGTAGGCTCCCCACTGATCCCAGGACCCCAGGATTATGACCTGAGCCGAAGGCAGACCCTTCACTGACTGAGCCACCCAGCGCCCCTCCTTAGCTGCATTTGATGTGGGAAACAAAGGCAGAAGGAAAAATATTTTCCTTACTATCTACAGCTCATGGACAAGGCCTTGAAACAGGCAGAGTGACATTCCTCTAGAAACTGGCTCCGGGTTAACACTTTGCTGAGGACAAAAGGCAACCTTAACCCAACCCCCAGGGTCCTGTAAGTCTACTTTGACACATAAAAATTCCTTTAGAAATTTCCTGTCTCGGGGCGCCTGGGTGGCTCAGTGGGTTAAGCCGCTGCCTTCAGCTCAGGTCATGATCTCAGGGTCTTGGGATCGAGTCCCGCATCGGGCTCTCTGCTTAGCAGGGAGCCTGCTTCTCTCTCTCTCTCTGCCTGCCTCTCCATCTACTGTCAAATAAATCTTAAAAAAAAAAAAAAAAAGATTATAAAAAAAATTTCCTGTCTCTCTAAACCTTCCAAGCTACGTGTTGGCAATCATCCCCTGAGTGTATGGCCCACCGATACACATCTGGAGGGTCTCACGACTCAGGTTTTTTAAGAGGGTAATAAAATGACCTTTTCCCAACAACTGCTAGCCCCCTCAAGGTCCTGGAAACCTTGTTTCCAAAATTCCTTAGAGACTTACACTAGTCCTAACCCCCTTCCAACTTGCAGGTATATAATGGGCTCATGACCCTAGAGCTGCTCTTTCTGCCCACAGGTTCTGTGTCCGTGGTTTAAGAAAACCACCTTAAGAAAACCATCAAAGATGTTTCAAGAATTTTTTCTTGGCCGTCGGCTTCGAACCCTGTCTTTCCTATATCATGTTCACTGCTGTGAATACATCCAGAACAATTTATTTTTAGTTACTTATTTTAGGTAGAGCTCCACCCAAGTTGGGGGGAGGATCAGTGGGGGAGGGGCAGAGGGAGAGAGAGAATCTGAAACAGACTCTGGCTGAGCCTGGAGCCCTGGCCTGGGTTGGGGGGTCGAGCCCACCATGAGATTATGACCTGAACTGAGATCAGGGGTTGAATTCTTCTTTTTTTTAAACACATTTTTAAAAAGATTTTATTTATTTATTTGACAGAGATCACAAGTAGGCAGAGAGGCAGGCAGAGAGAGAGAGAGAGAGAAGGAGGAAGCAGGCTCTCTGCTCTGCAGGGATGTGGGGCTCGATCCCAGGACTCTGGGATCATGACCTGAGCCGAAGGCAGAGGCTTTAACACACTGAGCCACGCAGGTGCCCCTAGGAGTCAAATTCTTAACATAGTGAGCCACCTAGGCACCCCCAGAACGATTTAGCTGTAGCTTTCTACTGTGCGGAAGTGCAGCCCCGCAAGGTAGATCTTCCCATCCCCACCTCCCCTCAGCTTCCTAGGGTCCTCTAGGAAAACGCTGGTCTCTGCTGCCACTGTCTGGATTCTTGGGAACAGTAGTGTCTGTGAAATAATGAAGAAACAGTCTACAGGATGAAGATCAGTCAAGTATATCATATGTCACATCATTTATTTTTTAAATTTTTTTAAAGATTTTATTTATTTGACAGAGAGAGAGATCACAAGTAGGCAGAGAGGGAGAAAGAGAGAGAGAGGGAGGAGGAAGCAGGCTCCCCGCCCAGCAGAGAGCCCCATGCGGGACTCGATCCCAGGACCCCCGAGATCACAACCTGAGCTGAAGACAAAGGCTTAACCCACTAAGCAGGCAGCCCCTATTTTTTTAATTTTTAAAAAAGATTTAGGGTGGGGCGCCTGGGTGGCTCTGGGTTAAAGCCTCTGCTCAGGTCTTGATGCCAGGGTCCTGAGATCGAGCCCCGCATCAGGCTATCTGTTTGGCGGGAGCCTGCTTCCTCCTCTCTGTCTGCCTGCCTCTCTGCCTACTTGTGATCTGTCAGTCAAATAAATAAATAAAATTATATTAAAAAAAAGATTTAGAGTAAGAGAGAATGTGAGTTGGGGTTAGGGAGGCAGAGGGAGAGGGAGAAAGAAAATGTCAAGCAGACTTTCCATGGAGTGTGGAAACCTATGTGGGACTCCATCTCACGACCCAGTGAACATAACCTTGAGATGGTGACCCTGTGATGGTGACCCTGAGATCATGACCTGAGCTGAAATCCAGAGTCAGAAGCTTAATTGGCTGAGCCACCCAGGAGCGCCTATGTCACACCATTTCAATGCATCGGTCTGAGTTAGACCTTGTGTTGTTGGTTTATTGAGGCAAAATGCACATAATGCAAAACCAACCATTTTTCTAAAACTTGGTAAGACTGTTAAATGAAAAAATTAACCAAATAACAAAATATCCTAAACTATATTAATTTTACTTTATAAAAAGTATCAATAATGTCATCATAACCTCAGGAAACATGATCACCTCCCAAAGGCTCCACCTACTAATACCATCCCATTGGGAGTAGAGTTTCAACGTCTGAATCTGGGGGGAGGGGGCGCATTCAGTCCATAACAGGGAAGATTCTTTCTTCTTCCTTCTTCCTCCTTCTTCCTTCCTCCTCCTCCTTCCTTCTTTCTTCCTCCTCCTCCTTGTTCTTTAAGACCTCTGCAGCCAGACTCTCTTATTCTTTAAAAGAATAGACCATTTTGGGGGCAGTTCTGGGTCACAGCATTTGTGGAAGGTGCAGAGATGCCCCGCTGCCCGCCGGACCCACCCGCGCACGGCCTCCCCCGCTCTCAGCACCCCCTGCCGGCGCGCGGCATCTGCTACCGCGGAAGGACCTCCGTCCAGACCTGTGGGTGACATTCGGGTCATTCTTGGTGTTGCTTCTTCCACCGGTCTGCAGGGACATGTGACATATCTGTCACTCCGGCATCACCCCGCGTAGCCTCACTGCCCAGACCGCACCTGTTCGTCCCGCCCCACCCCCGACAGCCGACCACCATCTCCATCTCCATGTCTCACGTTTCCAGACGCCACACAATTGGAGTCACACAGCGCGCACCTTCCAGGCCCGCTGCCGTCACCAGGCAGGGCGTGCCCGCGTGTCCTCCCTGCCCCTGCTGGTGGCTCCGTGCCAACCGGTGCCCGGACACTCCGCTGTGCGGACGGAAGGCGGTGCTCCTGTGCGCTCAACCCCCCGAGGTGCCCACCCCCGAGGAGCTCACCCCCACCAGGCGCTCACCCCCCCTCCCCAGCGCCCACCCCTTGGGTACATTGGCTGCTTCCGAGGTTCTGGCCACCGTGATAATGCAGGCTCCGCCCCTGGTGTCATCCGTCGCCTGCAGAGGAAGCCAGAAGCTCACGGCCTGTGCTGGGGGTGCCGTGGTGGCCGGCCGCGGGGCTACAGGGTAGCCGCTGAGGGTGCCCCCCGGGAGCGGTCCCTGCCGCGCGCGGTGGTCCTGGGGGAGCGGCGTCGGGAGTGTCTGCGGCATTTTCGTGGTCGCGGCGGGGGCAGGCGGTGCCCCTGGCGGCTGAGTGGGTAGAAGCCAGGGATGCGGCTGAGCATCTTCAAGGGCCCGGGACGCTGCCTCCCCCACAGCGAGGCTGACGGTGCTGAGGATGCCGAGGTCCGCGCACCGCGGTGCGGGCGGCCCCACCCCCCGGCTCACTAGCGGTGAGTGGGGAGCTCTGCCGCCCTCTAGCGGTGTGGGCGGTCCCTCCCGCCGGCTCGCTAGCGGTGAGGGGGAAGCTCTGCCGCCCTCTAGCGGTGTGGGCGGTCTCTCCCGCCGGGCTCGCTAGTGGTGACGGGGGAGCTCTGCCGCCATCTAGCGGACGTTGGCGGAGGGTGGAGGGCACTGCGGAGCCGCAGAACGGCCGGCGGGGAGGGTGTCCCACCCAAAGCCAGGCCGAGTTGACGCTTTGCATCGATGCTTCAGGCCACCCTCAGGGACGACTCCGTGGGTGGCTGTTCCCAGGTTCAGTTCTGCAATGCCGGGAGCCTGTGGGGAGTCAGTGCCGGGTACAAGTGGGCACGAGGAGTTTTTTGGAGGATGAACTGTTCTGTATATTTTGGCGATGGATCTCCAGTTGCTTTTCAAAACTCAGAGCACGACACTCACCAGAGGGAGATTGCTGCTCTATGTAAATCATACCCCCAAACCAACCTAAAACAATACAGATGAGGTGGAGGAAATGCAGCCTTCTCAGGCTCCAAGGTCAGTATCACCCCATGCTCCTGCGAACAGGACTGATGGTATGATGTACCGATGGACGTTTGCCCCCTGTACCTGCCACCCACCTCCCATCCCCATGTCACAGGAGTGCAGTAAGCTCCCAGAGAGCGGACACCTTGTCGGTCTTACGTGCAGCTGGATTGCCAGCTCTGGCCAAGCGACCATCACACAGGCGCTGGGCATTTCTAAGAAGAATCAGCATCTCGTCTCCTCCTTTTGGAACTTGAAATCAAATGAGACATCAGGAATTAGATATAAATCAAAATGTCACCTCTATTCTCCGTTGGTCTGATGGCCTGTATTTGCACATTTTAAAAAAGATTTTATTTGAGAGAGAGAGAGCAAGAGCAGGGGGGAAGGAGCAGAGGGAGAGGGAGAAACAGGCTCCCTGCTCCATGTGGGGCTCCATCGCAGGACCCTGAGATCATGACCTGAGCCCAAGGCAGACCCTTCACTGACTGAACCACCCAAGTGTCCCTGTATTTACAGATTCCTAACACTTTTCCTCGATCAGAGTCCAAGGAGGCTTGCTGCATGGAGGAGGAGAGAATGCACGTGTCTGAAGGATAGGCTGCTTGGAAGGAATACCCAGAGGGGCAAAGCCACATAGGCCTGGTGTTTTCCTTCTGGCCTTGCCAACAAGGTAACTTCTCTACCCTTGAAGATGGCTGGGCGGGGGAAGGGTGGGGAACAAGACATTAACTGCAAAAGTGAGTTGAGAGTGGCTTCCCCCTGGAGTATAGAATTGGACAGATGATAAGGTGGCCCCATGATCTCTTCATCCCTTCATGCCCTTGCGGGGGGCCTCTTCCCCTGCAGCGGGAGCATGACTCGTGACTTACATTCAAACAGGATACGGCAAAGTTGGTGGGACCTCACTTGCGTGGTAACAGGAAATTTTTAGTCTGTCTTGTAGGGAGACTCTCTAGCTTCAAAGAAGGAATCTGCCACAGCAGGGGGCAGTGCGACAAGTAGCCAGGAATGCCCCCTGACACCGAGAGCCTCTGTCTGGTCGCCTGCTAAGAAGTGAATGCCTCCAGGAACCACCTGAATTTGGAAGCGCTCCTCCCCAGTTGAATCTCTGATGAGACCATGACCCCACCGAGCACATTCATCATGTCTTCATGAGATCCCGAGGCAGAGGACCCAGTTAAGCCATGCCCAGACTCCTGACCCACAGACACTGTGAGGTAAGGTGTTTCCAGCTGCTAAGTCTGTGACCCATACCGTGAACGGCCGTAGATGACATAAGTAGGTATTTAATCATGTATCTGTGGGATGAGTGTTCTGGCTTTGTGAGCTTTCCAGGAATTCAGCTTCCCAAACTGCCCATAAGAAGTGGGTGCTGTTTTCCTTATTTTCCAAGAGATGGGAACAAAGGCTAACGGAGGCTGGCATTTGTCTCGAGTCATCAGAATAATTTAGGAGAGCCAGGATGCCAACACAGGTCTGAATTAAAAACTCGTTGCCTTCTCTCTTGGATCTTCCTTTTCGGGCAGCGATTTTCTGAAGTGGGACCTAGGAACCGTCCAGGGGAGAGAGGAACAGACAGTGGTCAAGAGACTCCATGAAACACAGAAGACAGGCGATAGGTATTTTTAGGTCTATGTAAGGTGGTATTTTTTTTTTAAGATTTTATTTATTTATCAGAGAGAGAGAGGGGGAAAAAGCAAGCACAGGCAGACAGAATGGCAGACAGAGGCAGAGGGAGAAGCAGGCTCCCTGCCGAGCAAGGAGCCCGATATGGGACTCGATCCCAGGACGCTGGGATCATGACCTGAGCCGAAGGCAGCTGCTTAACCAACTGAGCCACCCAGGCGTCCCAGGTGGTATTTTTTTTTTCTTTAATTTGACAGAGATTATAAGTAGACAGGCAGGCAGAGAGAGAGGAAGGGAAGCAGGCTCCCTGCTGAGCAGAGAGCCTAATGCAGAGCTCGATCCCAGGACCCTGGGATCATGAACTGAGCCGAAAGCAGAGGCTTTAACCCAGTGAGCTGCCCCGGCGCCCAAGGTGGTATTTTTTAAAAAGACTGAAACAGTATGCTTTATTAGTATTTGACCCCAACGTCAGTGGGGCTGCCTCACCGGCTCTGTAGGCCAGCCGGTCCCATGTCCCGAGTGGGAGAGCCGGTGCTCTGAAGACTGGGACGTCTCTAATTAGGAGGCATAACTGTGACATCACTCCCCCATTCCCATCACACAGACCAGGCCCCATGGGTCCAAGGCACAAGCATTATGTAATCTGAATATTTCCAGAACACGCATTTAAACACTGTTCCTGGAGAGACATCAGAGATGGAAGATAACACTAGCAACAGAAGCCCAAGGAAACTTCGAGGCTGGCCTTTCTCCTCTGCTTGGTCTGAATTTCCATCAGCCGCATCACAGGGCTGAGAGGCAGCAGGCAGAGCCCTTATAACCTGAGCCCACAGCCTTAAACGTTTCCAGGTTTGCGGAAACAGTGCATGAATTCTAAGACCAATAAGTTAATGTGTGGATTATTCATTGTGTAGAATCTGGCACACAGGAAGGTCCGTGTTAGCTACCATTGTCATAGACCAGAGCCATAAATGGAAGGACTGATGGAAAGGACACACTGGTGAGAACACAAGAATTTCCCACTTTCCTAGGAAGAGACTGCTCTGTAGCCATGGTAACAAGCAGCTACCCAGCCAGGGGTAAACCCGTTAAATGGGTCCAAGACAGCTTGCCCCAGGGAACATTCTTGACAGGCCAACGAAGGACTCCCCTCAGCTTCTGAGGACTCAGCCGGTCAGGAGGGGTTCACTCTGATGAGCACACCTGTGCATGCCACGCAGTCTTACCTGAGGAGCTGCAGGTCACAACTCCCCACAGAGACTCACCCATCCCTGAACTCCATGCTTCCCCCAAACCCCAGCCTATGGAAGATCAGCCTGCGCTTCTCTGAGACCGTGGTAGACCAGTTCTGCAGGATGCTAAGCATTTCATTCATTTATGTCGAGAGAGTGATGCTCACACCACCCTTTGCCTTTCAGATTGTGCTTTAATTTTTTCTAACACCAACAGGCTTGTATCAGCCACATCTGGGGGCCTCTCTTAGGACCTAAGTCCTCCCACTCTTCCCCTGGATCATATCCCCACTGCTCAAGGTCACGAGGTGCTTATTCCCTAAATGCTCCCAGTGCTTATTTTATTTGGTTTTCTTCACATGCCTGAGGTAGGACAGACATGTCATAGACACTGAGATCCTAGGGTCAGAACATCACAGCCTATGTTGGAGGCAAATGCAGTAAATGAATTACATGGGACATATGAGAATGGTCACCAGTGAGGGTTTCGTGAGAACCGGAACTCGTATTCCATTTCTGAGAGGGAGCTCCTGGGTACAGCTTGCCCCAGAAGACTGCTTTTATGTTCCTCCATCAGAGCGCGTGTGTGCGTGTCGGTGGGGGGCAGTTCTTGTTTTCAGTTTTTCCACCAGTACCGGTCATCTTCATCGGTAGAATACCAGCTGTCACCAATTATCATCTGTGGCTTTTGTCGTTGGACCTCCTCTAGCAGCTTCCTTGTTTGAGTGGGATATTGCCATTTCCACAACCTGGGGAGGCAGAAAGGGGACACGTTACTCTGGGGATTTGCTTCTGACTGCTTCTCCTTTCCTTAAAAGTCTTGAAAACCCCACCAAGGATTTGAAGACTCTTCTCGTACTCTTTTTTTTTTGTTTTTTTTTTTAAAGATTTATTTGACAAACAGAGATCACAAGCAGGCAGAGAGGCAGGCAGGGAGAGAGGAGGAAGCAGGCTCCCGGCCGAGCAGAGAGCCCGATGCGGGGCTCCATCCCAGGACCCTGGGGTCATGACCTGAGCAGAAGGCAGAGGCTTTAACCCACTGAGCCCCCCAGGCACCCCTCTTCTCATACTCTTGAGGCGCTCCATGAAGAATAGATCCCTGCATGTGCAGGTGTGCTGGGATGTATTTGTGCTGCACCAAGCTTCTGTAAGCATCAGCCCCTCACCACGGTCCCCAGAGACAGGCACGATCACTCACCCATCCGTGAACTCCTTCCTGAGAACCTGCTTTGTGCCGGGTCCTGTGACAGGGTGTGGAGGCAGGGTGGTGAGTAAGGCTAAGTGCCTGCCCTCGCGAAGCACGTGTGGTGGGCAGGAGAAGGAGGTATTCAGTAGGCGCACAGCGTCTTCTCCGTCTTACAGAGAGGGAAATTGGCTCCCAGAGGGTCCCTGAATAAAATCCAGGTCTGACTCTTCAACTGCCGAGTCCCATGATCACGGGCTCAGTTTGCCCAAAGCTACACTGCTTTGTGAGTCATTGATACAAATATGCTCTCTTTCGGCCCAGTCTCCTGCCTTTGCAGCCTATTTGCTGAGATGTCGCTGGGAGTTCCCCTGCCCACACCGAGGTCTCGGAGTCTGCAGAGCTCTGTCTTCCAGTCCGTCCTGGCCCTCACATCCCCTACTACAACTACCCTGTTACGTCCATACACTGACACTGACCGCTGTAGGACCCCAGCCACCGTCTGCTCTTGAAACCAACAGAGTTCAGCCAGCCTCCGCAGGCTGTCCGTCCTAACCGTTTTTCAGTGGGTGGTTGGGCGGCCATCTCCACCATCTGTCCTCATGACTTTTCATATTCCCAGCTGACACTCTGTGCCCATCACACACCGACTCCCTACCCCCCTTCCCCAGCCCCTGGCGCCACCGCTGACCATTGGTCTCTATGACTTTGCCTGCTCTGGGGACCTCACTCAAGTAGGACCCTGCACTATCCTCTTCCTGCATCTGATTACTTCACTGAGCATAATAACAGGGAGGTTTGTCCCTGTTACAACAGGTGTCAGGATGTCCTTTGGTTTTAATGCTGAGAGACAGTCCACTGTGTGGACAGATCACGCTTCATTCACCCATTCGCCAGACAGCAGACACCTGGGTTCCTTCCACCTCTGGACGTCTGTGAATGATGCTGTTGTAAACGCGGGTGAACAAGTAATTCTTCTAGATCCTGGTTTCAGTCCTGTTGGGGGTGCGCTCAGAATTGCTGGGTCATACAGAAATTCTACTTCTGAAGGATAAACATCTTATTTGCATGTTGTCTCTCTGTTCTTCCTCAGACCTTCCAGAAGTAAGGCCCGTGATATCAGGCACCTTGCCTCTGTCTCTACCCCTGCATCCCCAGGACGGTGCCTGGAGCACAGTGGGTGCTTACTGGTTGAACAAGGATCTGGTTGTCGAGCCTCAGGATAAGGGGTTCCTCCCCCGACCAGCATGCCTGCAGCAGAAGGGGGTGTGTGTCTCGGAAGATAATTGCCAGGGACTCACCCGATTATCTGTAGGTTGCATGTGGGCTGCGTGAGGGCCAGACACAGCGTTGTCATTCCTTCAGGGCTGAGATCGTTCCGCATCAGATTCAAGCTGGTCAGGCGCTGGCTGCCAAGGACGGCCGTGGCGAGGGCCTTGCAGCAACCAGAAGTCAGTCCACACGCTTCCAACCTGCAGGGCCAACACGCCAAGAAATGCCTCCAAAGTTCAGTGACTGACCCTTCAACCCATTGGACTTCCAGGACAATGTTTAAGATGGGGGTGGTGGTGGGCTCTACCCCTCGCGTTTCTGGTCCCGCAGTTCTGGGGGAGGAACCTGGACATTTCCATTTCTGACGATTCCCAGGCAATGATGCTACCTACCATGGCTGCTGGTTTTCCTGTTAAGAGGCGCTGAGTGGGCACCTGGGTGGCTCAGTGGGTTGAGCCGCTGCCTTCGGCTCAGGTCATGATCTCAGGGTCCTGGGATCGAGTCCCGCATCGGGCTCTCTGCTCGGCAGGGAGCCTGCTTCCCTCTCTCTCTCTCTCTCTCTACCTGCCTCTCGATCTACTTGTGATCTCTCTCTGTCAAATAAATAAATAAAATCTTTAAAAAAAAAAAAAAAGAGGCGCTGAGTGACTTAATGACAGTTGTGTAAAGAATGCAAAATGTCAGGCGAGAGTGCTTGCAACCAGGAAACAAAACAAGAAACACAGAGAAAGACTTGCTGAGAACCTGCACTTCACCTGGAACTGGAGAGACAAGAAGGAAGCCAGATGAACGGGGCAAGAAGTAGTGATAGGGGTGGGGAATTGCTGGCCCTTGTAGGAGGGAGGCTGGGACACATCTGAGCCACGGACAGTGAACCACAGGGGAGATGGCCACAGGGGAGCCAGAGGTTCCCTGTGCGAGAGGAGGCTGGGCATTTTAGGTCCCATTAAGGATTTAGGATTTTATCCTAGGAGCCGCCAATGGCTGGACAGCTTTGTGAGATGTAGTAACTGGATGGCAGCTGTGTTCTCCTGTGTTGGAGACGCGTGTCGAGGTACTCAGAGGGGGACGACAAGCTATGATATGGTTTACCAGGTGGAGCGAAACACTGGCCATCATTGAAACTGGGCAGTGAGCAAGCAGGTTTTTAATGTCCCAATCATTCTAGACTTTGTGTGTTTGGGATGTTCCTTGATAGGGTAAGAAGTTGTGGGGTGTGCTCGCATAGTTTTAACTGCCTATAGTTGGATGGTGAGGTAGGTTTGGATAAAGCTTACTGTTATTATTGGTTTTGCTTCTAAAATACTATCGAAACCTCTGTGAAAACAGGAAGTCTCTACGAGGCAGACTGTGGAAAGAGGCAAGGGGAGGAAATTCCGTGAGCGCACAAGGCACAGCACGGATCCCCCACGGGAGTGAGGTTAAGCTGAAAGCGGTAGGGATCCTTCCCTCATTGTTTCAGAAAGAAGGGAGCATGGGGACAGATATCAAGTGGTTTCATGGTGGAACATCCAGGGCTTTCCCTGGAAATGGCTTTATGTTGATGCGAAGGGGTCGAGCTCGTTTCTTGAGCAGCCGCAGAACGCGGCTGGTTCCGATGGGATCATGAGAGTGGGGACACCACCTCGTTCAGCAACGGTGTGCTCAGCTCCCCCTTCCCCCTCCCCAGCCCTCACACCGGACCCGGGACCTCGGGCCGCACTCACCCCAGCCTCCACACAGAAGCCCTCCGGTGCCTCAGCCCCTCGCACAGCGCCATGATGCCGTCATCTCCCAGGGCATTCACAGCCAGATCCAGGCTCTTCAAGTGTTTGTTCCTCGTGATCACGCAAGACAGCTTCTTGCAGCAGGTGGCCGTGAGGTGACACTTAACCATCCTGCAAGAGGAGAAGCCATGTCCTTTGAGGAGCGTGCTAGAGGGGGGTGGTGCCCAGAAGCCTCGGCGGGGCTCTCCTCGACTCCTTCTGCACCGGGAACCTTTCTGTCCGTCCCTGGGAATGGCTCAGTCTGGGCAGCGTCCGGGGCTCAGGTGAGGAGGGCTGGTAGTGGCGGGCGGGGAGCTCGCGGGATGGGGCTGGAGGGATCTTTGGAAGAAGAAGAGAGCCTGCCAGAGGGTGCTTCCCGCCTGCAGGTGGGATACAGATTCTCCCTGATGGATGGAGAGAAAGAGACAGGGAAAAACACAAGTGAGGAGAAGCTGGGAGAGTCCCTGAGAGGGTGAGAAACCAGGACAGATGACAGAAGGTACCGAAATGCTAGATGGGGTTGGGGTCCGAAAGGAGAGGGGTTTTGTGCTTCTGTTCCCAGGATGAATGGGGAAGATGAGGACGGAGAAGGCCTCTAGCGGATGACTCATCTGCGTAGATGATGGAAACAGCTCCTCGGTCTCCTGTCTTCATCTAAGAATAGAACCATCCCCTGGGGATGAGAGCGCCCAGCTTCACGAGGCGTCCACACCGAGAGTGAGCAGGAGCTCAGCTGCCAGGGCTCACACCTGCCCACCAGGTGGAGTGGCCAAGCCTCAGATGCCAGCGAGGTTCAGCGATGATAGTGAGGACACGACCCCCAGCACGTAACTGTGACCCCAAAGAAGCGGCACCTCCACGTGATTAAGCTTTAGTGTCTACACCGTGCCAGAGTAGAGCTTGAGTTGACGGGTTTGTGAACACAAACGTAGGAATGGACACTTGGGTGGGGAGCACTCAGATCTGTGGGCTACGATCTCTATCCGGTTTCTTCTTTTGTTTATTATCGGAGAAGGAGAGATATTAAAATGGTCCTACTTTTTGGTTCGCTGATTTTACCTTTGTCACTGAGAAGACGATACTACCAAGGGCACAAAGATTTAGAAGGCACGCATGACTAAAACATTGGGCAGAGGCCCAGTGTCCAGCTTTGGGGGATTTTTAAAGTTATGATGCATTATTAAGGGGGAATTCCATACCTTACCTAGTTTAGGATTATGGTCTGCAGATCCTCAAGTGAGACCAGAAGGCCAGGTTTTGGCTCCTAAGGGACTTCTGGTCTCCCCTGCAAATGGCTGGTAGGGGGACTACGTGAGTCTAGACACGTGAAATGTTGAAAGCGCTGGGCCTGCCATGTGGCAAGAACCCTCTCAGCGGTAACTGCTGGGATCCTTTCTTTGTAATGATTGTGACTCCAGGAGGAATTTGCCGAAGTATTAACAGCATTTACTGCTCAGTTGTTAGCCTGGGGATGTATTTCGGCTCATCGGGGACTTTTAACTTTCCTGTAGTCTGTTTAAGGACAGAATACTCTTATTGAAGAGAAACATTTTAATAAAAAGTAAAGAAATTGAGCCCCGGAGGGAGAAGGTGTTGAGAGCGAGCCCTCTCTCTCTACCCTACATACAGAATGAACAGCTGAAGAGTCACTTAGGGCAAGCAGAGGTCTTGGGAGGGGTGAACGGGTTTTGGAAATCAAGGGTGACATAAGCTCCAAAAATGGTATCATGGGGCTCCTGTCCGGACTCCTACCCATGTCCTTCCCACACTCACTGTGGCAGACATGGGAAAACAGGAACATCCGTTGACCCAAGTAGACCCAATTACCAAGAACTAAGTTTTGGTACCAGTCTTCCCACTCACGTCTCTGGACTTGCTAGGAACCCCAGGCCCCAATATGGGAGAGCTGACCCCCCAACCACTACTGAAACTTACTCCAGGTCCTGGAGGTGACAAGATGGTTCCATCAGGACCTCACAGAGAAGGTTCATCCCATCATCTTCCACAGGGTTCATGCTGAGGCTCAGATGTGTCAGACGTTTGTTGCCCATAAGGGCGAACGCAAGAAAGCCACAGCCGGCGACATCCAGGTTGCACTCATTTAGTCTGTGGGACACACACAAGGGAAAGAGGAAGGTCATACCCATGACTTGGTGTCACCTTGGGTAAGTCACTTCTGTTGGCCTCAGCTTCCTCCTCCTTTAAGAGGGAATTATGTAAGGGGGCACTTAAGGAGGTTTCAGCTTGGGTGACAGGATGACCGTCAAGTGCTTGGCAAAGTCTGGCCAAATGCACGCACCAGATGTTCAAGATCCTCTTTTTAATTTTCCTTCGTACTTGACGTGTCACTTTCCTATGACCACTGTAACGAATTACCATGAACTTAGTGGCTTAAAACACACATCCATCTTGTAGTTCTAGAGTTTAGTGGATTTTTACTGAGGCAAAAATCAAGGTGTCAGTAGGGCTGTGTTCCTTCTGGAGACTCCAGAGAATTGGTTTTCTTGCCTTTTCTGGCTTATTATAGGGATGCTTAAATCTTTGGTTCCTGGTCTTCAGTCAGCATCCCCTGTTACTGTATCTCCTCTGCACTTCTCCTTTCCCTCATAACAACCCCTTCGAGGACATTAGGGCTACTCAGATAATCCAAGATAATTTCCCATCTCAAAGTCCTTAATTTGATCACACCTGCAAAATTTCTTTTACCACGTGAGTTTACATATTTACAGGGACTAGGACATGGACTTTTTTGGGGTAGGGGGTCACTCTTCTGTCTACCAACCTCAGTATCTCTCCATAACTTACTCACCGAGGAACCTTGGAGCCCACAAGGTAGACAAGCACATTCAAGTTATATTCTTTAACAGAATTTACGGCCACAGGTAGACCATTAGCCTATGTTGATTTTTTAAATTACAGCGTTATTGGTGAGCTAACTGGTCAGTGGGGGTGAAATGGCAAAAAGGGAAGGGATCCCAGCAAGGCAAGCTGACGTGTGGAACAGGTGTGACACTGGTCTCTTGTTCTCACCAGCGGACCAAAGATGTGGGCTGGAAGAGGACCCTGGCCACGCAGCTGTTAAAGCATTTAGGGAGACTGCTTGCTCTCCACTACCTAGAGGACACGGCCTCCCCTAGCTGTGCGTGTGGTACTGTCTGGAGTGCTGGGACACCACCTCTGTGGCTGCCGACCCTGGGTCACCAATACCATCATCTGAAAATCTCAGTTATCAGCTTCCCCTCCCAGAACCTAAGCTCTGTGAACCCAGGGACTGCACTGGTCCTCCCCGCATCACCAACAACTGAGAATGTTCGCTGGTCTCCTGTGCTTAATGGTGTTAGTCCTCATTATTCATGGGCTGTGCATTTGCACGTTTGTGTGCTTGCTAAGATTTGTCCACTGCCGCCTGAATCCGTCCCCGTGGCCCTTCACGGACGCACGTGTGTGTGCACAGCAGAGCAATATTCAAGCCGCCCGACGTACACGCTCACCACGGAGGGTGAACTCGTTTCAGATTCGTTGTCAACAGATCTCCTTTCCATGATCCAGTTAGTGCCATGTTTTTTGCGTTTTTGTGGATTTTTGTTGGTGATTTGGTTGTTTAAGTTGTGGCGCTCACCGGCGGACCTGAAGTCCAGCCCTGCGTTCCAGCGCGCGCGCGCAGCTGTGCTGGTGTCCGGAGGTACACGCTTCGTAGAGGAGCTTTGTTCCGCCGGGAGTTACGGCGCTGTGGGCCCGGAGCGCCACGAGAACGAATCAGCGATACGCATTCAATAAGGGGTCTTCAAACAGAAACACACAAAGTTAGGCGCCGGTTCATTGATGAAAACGAGACTGGAGGCTCTCAGGAACCTAGCCCTGTGCTCCCCTGCGAGCGCTGGTGACTTAGTAGACCTGAACTGCAGGAAAGAATGAGAACCGCCTGGATTTGGATAAACGAGGACTTCCCATGGCAGGAAAACGGGCAGATGTGGGCGTCTCCATGCATGGAGGGAATCGGCAGGACGGGACGCTGCCCTCATCTGTCCCCTTCACTGTGTAACCATGCTCCCACGGCTCTGAGCTTGGCCAGGGGGACATGCTGTTTGTGAAAAGGCAATGCCGTCCCCCCAGGAAAGCGAGCTGGACTCACATCAGCCTCTGTAGCCCGCAGCTGGGCAGCTTTATGGCGCGACACAACAGATTCACGCCTTCGCGCCCCAGGCTGTTGCTTGACAGGCACAGGTGCGTCAAACTCTGGTTGCTGATGAGGGCGGAGGCCAGGTCCCGGCAGTCGGCAGCTGTGAGGCCACAGTTCCCCAGTCTGCAAAGAGAGAGCCGGGGGGTAGGGGGTGGGGAGCATGAGGTCTGTTCTGAAGGTTCCCTCCCTCCCTCCCAAGGAAGGGACAGAAATGCCAGCCCCTGGCTGACCATGCCCTCAAAGACATATGGTGATGTCACACTGTGTATTGGATTTAACTTGCAAACCCAACCCTGATGTTCTGGGTGGCCTGGGTGACGAGATCTGCCATCACCCACAAGGGGAAACACATGGATGAGGTCAGCCTGCTCCCCCTCCAGGTGTCTTTGCTCTTCACATGTGCCATGAGGTGTTGCTGAGAAGAGGGACCCCCTATTTAGAAGGTGACCTTCCCAGTCCATCTGTGTCTCAGAGCTCAGTACACAATAACACTTAAAAACGAGAAGTTCGTTGTACTTCTCTCATGGGATTGTGTCAAAGTTAAATGAACAAACACATCTAAAGTGCTTAAAATCATGTAAAAACAAGCATTTACTCCATATTACCGAGAGCGGCTTATTTGGATGAAGAACTACTGGCTGGCTTGGATTAGAAGGGGGTCAGGATATGTAGGCCTGAAACACGTCACTTTGGCATAAGGATGATCTTGAGCTGAGAGCAGCTGAGAAAAAGCAGACACAGGAAGGGCTCTGTGTTCTCCCCCATCTGCCTAAAACAGGGCATGGATTTCCCTTGTACATGTGTCCCTCCTCTTTGGTACCAGCAAGAGAATAACCCTTGCACCAGAGATGGACAGGACATGGAGAAGAGTCATCATATAACCCTTACCATTAGTTCCTTCTCATATACTAGTCACCTACCCACAATTTATCAGCCCCTAGAAGCCCCAAACGCCTTTTGTCTAGTCACTTCTCTGTAATTTAGTGTAACTTTGGTAAAATGACATAGAAGCTTGAGTCTAATCACTTCTTTGGGTTTCTCACATCTTTTCTGTGAAGCCTCCTTGCCCATTAAAAAAAAGTAGTACCAATAAAATATGTGTGCCCTTTCTCTTGTCAGTCATGAGTTTAATTTGCAGGCCTCAGACACTGAGCGTAAGAGGATAGAGGGAACGTCTAACCCCTACAGACTGAGGGAGAGAAGATATGTTGGCTTCTAAGGTGATCCTTTCCCCCTCAGGACTTTATAAGGTAATTGGTATCATTTTGTTTTTAATTTTTTCTAGGACTTTAGACTCAAACTCCCCATGAAAGCAGGATGTTATTGACATGACATGCTTTGGGAGAGGTGTGGGAAACAACTTCACCCAGACTGTAGGTCAAGGGGAGATTTCCTAGCCTTAGGTGTCAAACCAGAGCTCGGGTTATAGTTTTGCTTTTTATTCCCTATGTGGCCCTAGACAAAAAGAGATGTCCCTTCTTCTGGATTCTATTTTCCTTATCAGCCAATGGGGTGGAAATACTTCCTAGCCAGCAGGCTGTGAGGATGGCATTCATGGGACGAGAACACTGAGCACACAGCCTGGTGTTCTAGGACCTCATGGATGGCAACTCCAACCTCAGGCTAAGACTGGGATTTTGGTGCTGGTGAAACTTTCCAGTATGTAACACAGCAGTACTAACTATGAGCGCAATGCCGTATGTTAGATCCCAGATCTTACGTGTCTTTTAACAGTACATCTGTACCCTTTAACCAACTCCTCCCCGTTTCTCCCTTTAACTGCCAGCCCCTGGCAGCCAACATTCTCTCTGGTTCCACACCTTTGGCTTCTGCCCTAGACTTTTGTATTGTTCAGAGTTTGGTAGCAAAAACACAGATGTTATTTACTGAATTTTTAAATACCTCAATATCAGGGCACTCCCATGGGGTCAGAACTCCCATTGTAACCCTTGGCTTAGGCACCCACTAATTCCTCTCCCTCCTCCCCCACCACCTGGGCTGTGTCAGTTAAGAGAAAGGATCCGAAATGCGACTCACATCAGCTTCTGCAGAGCGCACTGCGAGGCTGTCAAGGACTCACAGAGAGCCTTTACACCCTGGGTCACCAACTTATTTCCTACCAGGCTGAGAGATTTTAGGCTGATGGATGTAACAAGGATCTGGGAGATCACCAGGCAACAGGCGGGAGTTAGTCCACAGTGATCCAACCTGCAGATATAAACAACGGGAAAAACATTCTCATTTCTCCTCCCAAAGCAAATTTCCTTGTGCGCCAGCTACTCTGGCCATGTTGCTGATTTCTGGACATGGTTTGCTCTAGGCTCAGAGTCTAAGCACCTGCTGTTCCTCGTGTTTGAACTGCCCCTCCTCATCCCCAACCCCTCATCTTTATGTGGTTCAGTTTTTCATTCAGTGTCACCTCTACTGAGTCAGCCAGTCTCCAAACCTTACTTAACTGTACTGGCCCACCCCACCTCACCCAAAACCCCTCTCTCCAGCATTACTTCATGCATAGCAAGGATCGCCAATGTTTGCACTTAAAAAAAAAACTGAAGTATATCTTACATGTAACATTGTATAAGTTTAAGGTATAAGCATGTTGATTTGAAACATTCATATATTGCAGTGTGATTGCTGTGGTATCAGCAGTGGTTACCTCCATCAGGCCACGTAATTCTTTTTGTGGTGGAAATAATTAAGACTTAGTCTCTTAGCAAGTTTTATGTTGATAATACAATGTCATTGTCTGTTAAACTGTGCGCTAGGTCTCCGGGACCTGTTCACCTACTAGTTGCAAGTTTGTATCTTTCAAAAACATATTTCTACTTTCTACCCTCCCCTCCCCCCCAGAGTGGCTGATAAACACCATTTTACTCTGTTTTTAGGAGTTCAGCTTATTTAAGATTCCATACGTGAAATCATAGGGTGTCTGTCTTTCTCTGACTTGTATCAGTTTGCATGATGTCCTCAAGGTTCCTGCGTGTTGTTGCTAATGGCAGGATTTCCTTCTTTCTCAGGACTGTTTGCGCTTGTTTATGGTTTGTCTTCCTCTCTGGAACGGTGTCTCGATGACCCTGGCTTGGGATGGCAGACACACGTGGGGCAAAGCCAGACCCACATG
Source organism: Mustela erminea (assembly GCF_009829155.1). NCBI lineage: Eukaryota > Metazoa > Chordata > Mammalia > Carnivora > Mustelidae > Mustela > Mustela erminea. The sequence goes on along the minus strand of NC_045632.1, from coordinate 11,547,568 downwards.
GGGTAAAGCCAGACGCTCATCCATAGTTGCTCTGGGTCCATTAAAGCTCAAAACAGACCTTGTGTTTCTTGGTCTCGGCAGAAGCATACAGTACTAGCGTCTTTAGACCAAGTTAATCTAATCAGCAAAACATGCCCAGGATCTACAAATCTGTGGTAACAGCTCCGAACTGAAAAGGACCAAAATGGCCCCGGACAGGTGAATGGCTGGGCTAACTGTGGTGTATCCGTCTTACTGAGTGGTACTCAGCCCTGAAAATGAGCATGCACTGACAGATGCAGCCGAGGGGCATAAGCTGATTGAAAAAGAGCCGATCTCGGGGACAGGCGCCTGGGCGGCTCGGTCAGTTAAGCATCTGACTCTTGGTTTTGGCTCAGATCCTGATCTCAGGGTCATGAGATTGAGCCCCACATCAGGCTCCACACTAAGCATGGAGTCTGCTTAAGATTCTCTGCTTCTCCCTCCCCTAACCCCACTCTTGCTCTAAAAAAATTGTTTTGTGTGTATGTGTGTGTGTATATGTGTGTATATATGTATGTATATGTGTGTGTATATATACACACACACATATATATAAAGAAAAAATATATATTGTGTGTATATACACACACACACACATATATATATAAAGAAAAAAAAATATGTGTGTGTATACACACACACACATATATATATAAAGAAAAAAGCCCATCAGGGGGCAGTGACATACTATAGGATTCTACTTAGAAAGCATTGTCCAAATGTCCAAAATTATGGAGATTGAAAACATCAATTATTTTCAGGGATTAGGGATGGTGTGGCTGGAAAAGGGAACAGGGTGATGGCCCCCGATCTTGGGTATGATGTGGTTTTATAAGTCCCCACCTGTGACCAACAGGCAGAGAAGGACCTCCATGTGATGGTCAGTGTCAGTGTCCTGAGTTTGATGTTGTGTCATAGTTACGTAAGGTACAACTCTGAGAGAAACTGTCAGGAGGGTTGCTATCACCTCATTTCTTATCTTTACGAAACACTGATGATCACAACTTTGTAGTAAAGCTTGAAATCAGGCAATGTGATGCTTCCCATTTTGGTTTTCTTTTTCAACATTTCCTTAATGATTTGGGGTCTCTTCTGATTCCATACAAATTTTAGGATTGTTTGCTCCAGCTCTTTGAAAAATGCCAGTGGAATTTTGATTGTGTAGATTGCTCTAAGCAGTACAGACATTTTAACAATGTTTATTCTTCCGATCCATGAGCATGGAATGGTTTTCCATCTTTTTGTGTCTTCTTCAATTTCTTTCATGAGTGTTCTGTAGTTCCTCGAGTACAGATCCTTTACCTCTTTGGTTAGGTTTATTCCCAGGTATCTTATGGTTCTTGGTGCTACAGTAAATGGAATCGATTCTCTAATTTCCCTTTCTGTATTTTCATTGTTAGTGTATAAGAAGGCCACTGATTTCGGTACATTGACTTTGTATCCTGCCACGTTACTGAATAGCTGTATGAGTTCTAGTAGTTTGGGGGTGGAGTCTTTTGGGATTTCCATATAAAGTATCATGTCATCTGTGAAGAAGGAGTTTGACTTCTTCATTGCCAATATGGATATCTTTTATTTCTCTTTGTTGTCTGATTGCTGTCGCTAGGACTTCTAATACTATGTTGAACAAGAGTGGTGAGAGTGGGCATCCTTGTCATGTTCCTGATCTCAACGGGAAGGCTGTGAGCTTTTTTCCATTGAGGAAGATATTTGCTGTGGGTCTTTCATTGATGGATTTTATGAAGTTGATGAATGTTCCTTCTATCCCTGTACTCTGAAGAGTTTTAATCTGTTTTAAAAGGTAACTGAGGGTGTCTGGGTGGCTCAGATGGTTAAGCATCTGCCTTTTGCTTAGGTCATGATCCTGGGGTCCTAGCATCAAGTCCCATATCTGGCTCCTCGATCAGCAGGGACCTTGCTTCTCCGTCTGCCTCTGCTTCTCTCTCTCTCTCTCATGAATAAATAAATAAAATCTTTTTTTTCCCTAAAGAGGTTGGAATCTTATTTTATTTTATTTATTTGACACAGAGAGATCACAAGTAGGCAGAGAGGCAGGCAGAGAGAGAGAGGGGGAAGCAGGTTCCCCGCTGAGCAGGGAGCCTGATGTGGGGCTTAATCCCAGGACCCTGAGATCACGACCCGAGCCGAATGCAGAGGCTTTAACCCACTGAGCCACGCAGGCATCCCGAAATAAATAAAATCTTAAAAGGTAACTGAAAGTTACCTTTTCGTCATAGTTAAATATGCATAATGAAGTTTACCACCTTGCCCATAGGTGCACAGAGGGACACGTGAGGTCCGCCCATGGACGCCATCCACCACCACCATCTCCAGGCACCCTCATCCTCTCTCACGGGTTTGCAGCTTGCTGCGAACATTTAGAAAGGAAAGCCAACAAGGGCAAAACCGAAAATGCAGCAGCCACGCCCAGAGCATACCTCAGCGACTCCAGCAAGCAGCTCGGGTGTCTCAGTGCTTGGCACACCATCATCAGGTCGGCTTCCTTCAGGCGAGTGCTCTCCAAGTTCAGGTATTTCATGTTATGGTTGGTAATGAGAACCATCCAGAGATGACGAAGGCCCAGGAGAACCTGAGCATCTTTAAATCTACTCAAGAGAAAGCAGAAAATATGCACGAGATCCGGGTGACAGCCGTGTCCCAGTTTTCCTCTCACCATTTGCATTTATCTATTCTTAAATATTTTAAAAATTGTGTAAGTGATCTTACACCTAGTGCGAGGCTCGAGCCCACAATCCCCAGATCAAGAGTTGCACGCTCTACCCACTGAGCTGGCCAGGTGACCCACGCTTACTTAATTTAAAGCAACAAATTCATGAGCATGTGTGAGGCATCAGGTTCTGGAAACAGTGTCAAGGGACGCTGATACCCCAAGATCTCAACAAGGAGCTGAAGGAGAGAGTTACACTGATGAGTGAAATACACTCAGTCCATTGAGAATGGAGCTCCAGGGGCGTCTGGTTGGCTCAGTCAGAAGAAAAGGCAACTCTTGATCTTGGGGTTGTGAGTTCAAGCCCCGTGCTGGGTATAGAGATTGTTTAAAAATAAAATCTTAAAAAAAGAAGAGAGACTAGTAGAACTATAAACAGATATGGTCAAGTTCAGGCTGAAGAGAAAGGTCAAATATCAGACGAGTGTGTATATTGTGACACCATTTGGATTAAAAAAAGTCATTTGCCAATATATACATATAGTTGCATGGGAATTTTATGAGTTGTTAATAAGGGAGGTAGGAAGTTGAAGAGGACTTCTTCTGGAAACCCCTGTAACACCCAAATCTTGTTACCACACGTGATGGGTTGCTGCTGAGTTACAAATACACACATGATGGGTTACTGTGTTACAGATACAGGGATGACACAGACTTGGGCTCATCACTGCTTGGCAAGAGCTAAGAGCAGGGGTTCCCAGGGGCAATGCTGCAGAACCTTTGTCTGTGGCAGAACTAGCACTTCATCTCCTACTCCAGGAGCCTGGGGAGTACCCTGAGGTCTACCACAGACCCAGGACCTTACCAGGGGTTCAAATATTTGTTACCTTATTAATGAACATAAAAGCATTAAGAACTGATTTAAAGCCTCCCTCAAGTCAAGTACTTTGGTCTTGCAGTGGCCTCATGCTCCAGCCATTTGCCTACAAGGAGCTCCCCATACCTTTGTCCCTACTAATGAACTCCTATTCATCCTTCAATACCCAGAGTGAATGAGCCTGCCTCCATAATCCCTTCACAGGGTCTTTAATTTCTCCCTATTTTGTGCCTCTGGGAGCTTGGCTCCTGTATCTTCCACAACACCTATCCCCTCTGATTACATTCTTAGATGGATCTTTTCTGGTAGGTGGAAAAGAGAGCAGTGACATAGCCACACCAAGGGACATGGACATGTGGGGGGTGCCAGGCAGCCTTACATCAGATTCTGTATTTTACATGTTGGCTGCCTCAGCTTGATGCACAGGGTCTTCATGGTCTGCTCATTCAGGACGCTGCCGCTCAGGTTGAGTTCCCGCAGGCTTGGGTGTGTGCTGAGCACGATGCAGAGACTTTCCCAGCACTCAGCAGCAAGGGTCTTGGCTGGCATCCTACAACAGAGAAAGAAATAGACACTAGCTTCCACAGGATTGGATTTAACACGAGCAACCGCCCCAGTGGTGTCAGAGGAGAGGAACCAGTGTATGACGGCAGGACGTACATGGCTTCAGAGGTGCTCAGGTCAACTTAGTGACGCCTCCTTGTGTTTTCATCACCTGCTCTCACACCCACCCCGCCCCCTGAACATTTTAATACCCCAGGCGGGGGGACACACGAAGACAACATGGAGTCGCCAGCCCCTGAACTGGGTTTGCCCGTAGATTCTGGCTCCCCCTTGAATGGAAAAGGGCGCAGCCACTGTGGAAATCAGTATGGAACTTCCTCAAAAAAGCAAAAATAAAGCTACCCTATGATCTAGGAATCACATCTGTAGGAAAGAACTGAAATCAGGATCTGTGCACTGTATCATCCCCGACAGCCGAGATTCGGAAACGACGTGGATGTCCGCTGACCGCTGACGGACGAGTGAAGAAAATGTCACCACACACACACCAGGGAATGGTACTCAGCTTTAAAAAAGAAGGAAATTGCAGGAGAAGGAATGAACCTAGAGTACATTATGGTAAGTGAAATAAGCCAGTAACAGACAGACGCATCCGGTCTCACATGTTAACATTAAAAATATATGTTTATAAAAAATAAAAAATTAAAAAAAAAATAAAAAATTAAAAAAAAAATAAAAAATAAAATAAAATAGCCAAACTCTCGGAAGTAGAGAGAGGATGGCGGTTGCCTGTGGCTGGGGTGTGGGGGGCGATGCTGGTGGAAGACTATGGAGTTTCGGTTACACGAGACAGAGGTCTATGAGGAGTAACTATGTGAGGTGGTGGGTATGGTAATTAGCCTAATCATGGTGATGATTTTCCAAATTGTACATCTTAAATAAGTACGATTTTCATTTGTCAATTGTACCTCCATGAAGATGGGAAGGAAGGGCTGTGCCTGGGCGGCTCAGTTGGTTAAGCATCTGCCTTCAGCTCAGGTCATGATCCTGAGGTCCTGGGACTGAGCCTGCTCTGTGGGGAGTCTCCTTCTCCCTCTCCCTTTGCCCCTTCCCTAATTTTTTGCCCTCCCTAATAAATAAAATCTTTAAAAAAAAAAGAGGGCATGTGTGGTGGTGGGCACTGGGTATTTTACTCAACTAACGAGTTGTTGAACATGACATCAAACACCAAGGATGTATTACACATTGGCTGATTGAGCATAATAAGACAATGAGGATAGGAAGAAAAAAAAGACTAAGTGGTAAAAAAAAAAAAAAAAGAATAAAATGAAAGACTCACCCTTGGGGAATGAGGGGCTGCGCATCGGAAAACTCGTCCTTCGAGAGGCTCTGTGGGACTTCGATGTGGATTCTCTGCAAATACCGGCACCGCTGCAGACAGAAGGCGGACACCAGCACATCCGTCCGGTGCCCTATCTGAAGCCAAACTTCCTGGAAGCTGTCCAATGCCAAGCGGACAAACTCCTCGTCCTGAGTCTCAAAAAGGCAGTGGAAGGCATCCAGCAAGTCCGGCGGGGTGCAGGTGCCTGGCTGTCGCCCCAGCAGAGAGATCCAGCTCAGAAGCCCCCGCTTCAGTGCCCGGGGGACACAGCGCCCGAGCAGGACCTCCAGAGCCCCCGTCACCTCTTTGCTCATGAGGCCGAACAAGAACCGCTTCATCTGGTGCAGGTGGGAGTCGGAGCCCCCCGGTCCAAGCGCCGCCAACCCCTGCATGAGCACAGGGCAGGGATGACTCCCTGTCTCCAGTCCTTCTAGAACGTAGTGCAGGGCAGCACAAAACTCCTGCAGGCTGATGTGCAGGAAGGAGTAGCAGCACCTCTCCCGGCGGCCGTCCTGGAGGAGGAGGTCTGTGTGAAGCAGAGCAGAGAGCTCAGACTCCCGCAGTCCATGGGCGCGGAGGTCATCTGCATAGAACACGAACTTCCTGCGCCACACGCCCTGCACAGCCAGGAGGCACAGGCTCCTCAAGACGGCAGTCTCATCCTGGCTGAGACGGCGCCGGGAGGCGTCTCGCGGGCCGAGCTGGTGGAACACGAACGTGGCATACAAGCCTGTGAGAGTGTGGCAGGGAGGGGGAAGGCGTTCTCCACACGCCTCCTGCAGGTTCAAAGCCTCACAGATGAGTGACCCCAAGACGGGGACTTGGCACGCGTCCAGCAGTGAGCGGCTGCCGGCCACGGCACGCAAGGCTTGCGTTTTCTGATGCTCGTTTTTCATGTGCCGAAGGAGCAGCTGGACCCTCTTCTCCACGGAGATGCCCCCCACGAGCAGGTAACGGGGCGACATGAGCATGGATTTGAGCTTCTCTATGCCCGTGTCTCTGACGGTGATCATCAGCGAGGACTCCGGGAGCAGCACTTTCTTCAGCAGACTACGCATTAGAACAGACGGGGGGCGCTTGTCTGCCCAGTCTTCACAGAGACTCGCGTCGTCATCTTGGAAGGCGAAGTCCAGGTCATCAAAACCGTCAACGATAAACAAGAGCCTTTCTGGTTGGGACATGATCTCCATCATTGGAACTGGGGAGTCTGGCCACTCTCCAGAAATTAACTCTGCAAAGCTGCCCTCCCTCATGCACTGCATGTCTCTGGCACGGAGGAAGAAGACGTAGGAGAACCTGACCTGGTAGAGTTCACCCTGCGCCCAGCACTGCAGGACCCTTTGGGCCAAAGCGGATTTCCCGATTCCTGATTTTCCGTGCAAAACCACAGTGCGGGGCTGGAAGCCCGTCTGGTCTGGATTGAAAGCTCCCAGCAACATTTGCATTTCTGGACAGTCAGAGGCAAGGTGTTCAAAACCATGGAATTCATCCGACTTTGCAGCAAATTTTGTCATCACGTAGCCCTTGTAGTCCCTTGTCTTATCTCCACGGCCCAAGTTGGACAGGGGAAGGGAGAACAAAAACAGGAAACAACATTTGAAGAAAGTCTGAAATTTAGGGAAAAAGAAAAACCAAAACAAACCTCCAAACCCCGGACCTAGAATCAGTGGCCCTAAGTGAGACATGGTTCTTGTGTTCCTTCCTACTGAGGACAGGCTCCGTCCCTCAAAGACCACTTCTGCAAAGCTTAGGAACATCCTACAAACTCGCTCTATCTGTCCCCTTTGATTGTTCTTTTCAGCACTTAATACCTGATACATCACGTCTTTGTTGGCTTCCTGTCCTTGTCCCCTCAGTAGACCCCGTGCAGGGACTTAATTATTTACTGTTGCATCTTCATTATTCATGAGGATGCCTGGCACCCTGTGGACACTAAGTATTTGTTAAAGGAATGAGCTTTGCCCAACAGTCCTACATGGTCTCTGAAGGACAGAGAGGCTTGGGGGAGCGGAGGATGTGTGCGCCGTGGCCTGAGTTCGAGGCTTGTGAGACAGGTGTGCGTCTCCAGCAGCTCTGGACTCCCGTGGAGAAACCCCTCCACGCGGGGGTCCAGCTCTGCACAAAAGGTCAATCATGGCCGTTGAAGTGAGACAGATCCTGTTTGAAATTCTACATTCTGCTGTATGCTGTCAGTTTCTGAGCCTCAGTTTCCCCATCTCTGAGAGGAGATTAACATCCTCTTAAAGTGTTGCAGTGAATATTTAAGAGAGAATGTGCCTTCAAAAAATTTATTAGTCCAGGGCTTGGCAAAAATGACCACTGGCCACTACTGTCATTACAAACCATAATTCCTTCACATTATCTGGTTTTATTTTTATCCCAGCACTTGCCCTAAATGGCAACTTTGATGCATCTTGTTGTCTAGCACCTAGACTGTGAAAGAACTTTACCTCCATACTTCTGGCCTCTTCAACGGTCTCTGCCAGCTGCTAGGTACTCAGTAACACGAGGGAAACCCCTCCAATCCTGGGTCTTTACATTTGCCAGTAACACTATTATCTTCTAAAAAAAAAAAAAAGGCAGCACGACTCTCTCTGTATGGGTGTATAAGGCAATGACTATCTCTACATAAAGTCTCTACAGAGAAGTTCTACATCTTAAACTTCATTATTCCGTATCAGGGACAGGTATTCAGGGACCGTATTAAAACCACAGGAAGCAGGGCACCTGGGTGGCTCAGTGGGTTAAGCTTCTGCCTTCGGTTCAGGTCATAATCCCAGGGTCCTGGGATCGAGTCCCACATCGGGATCTCTGCTCAGTGGGGAGCCTGCTTCTCCTTCTCTCTCTGCTTGCCTCTCTGCCTACTTGTGATCTCTCTCTCTCAAATAAATAAATAAAATCTTTAAAAAAATTTTTTTAAAAGGATGAGCTTTTTGGTACATCAATTTCCAAAAAAAAGAATCGAGTAATATTCCTTAGGAGAGCCTGCTGTCACCTCCTTGACGGGTCAGCTACAAATTCATAGAATCATGGCACCTGGGATCTCATCTTCATTTCGTGTTTGGTTTGGTTGACATATAACTGTACATGGCCATGTGTAGATGTTTTACTATGTTCCTGTCACATCTCTTCAAATGGTAGGTATTCCCAAAATCAAGGTTGGCAGAAGGAGTTGAGTGGAAAAAAAGGATTACCACTAGCCAAGTAATTTTGAACAAAGAACTTGCCTACTCTTGTCTCTATATTTAGCTCCTGTCAACCGAACTTGTGCTTGACACCCAAGTTCACCAGAATCACAGGTTTTTGGAATTTCTCTTTGTACCCAGTGACTTTAGATGATCACAGTGAACACATAGGACTCTGTCCTTGGCGATGATTCTAGGAGCTCTTGGGGAAGAGACTAGTGTACAGAGATGAGTGCAGCTGAGTGAAGGGACAGTACCACCCAAACTCCATTCCAGGATGGAAGAAAAAAGTCAATCAGTTTTCTTTACCTTGTTCTTTGATCTCAGCTGATATGGCACCACCTTGTTCTATAGCTTGTGAAATTTCTGCAAAAAAGAGAGGAAGGATGAATTCCCCCCCCCTTAGGTAAGTATTCGAATCAGAGAGGGCACAGACCCACGTCTCAGGACCAGTTTGAAAATGGCAGCCGCTGGCTCAGCGAGACAGACTAACTGTACATAAAAGGAGCACTTGATTCAAAATCCGAAGCTATGAGGTTCTGATTTCATTTCTGCTTTTAACTCATTGGAGACCTCTAAGCAAATCATTAGCATGAGGGATAAAACTTGGTGGATAGGAACCGAGGGGGTCTCTACTCAGACATAGGATGTAAATGGGAATTCTGTCACTTCCTACTTATGAGGTCTTCGTCAGCTCGCTGGGCTTACAGGCTTCTGTATGTTAATCTGTAAAGCGAGGAGAACTGTTCCTCTGTTGTGGAGTTGCCTGTCTATACATGTAGAGTTTGGGCAAGCCATCTGGCCTCTGAATCTGGACAGTTGGAATTACAGTGACTACCACACAGGGTCCTGTTGAGATTTGTGAGATTAAAGGACGTGACACCATGCTTGACTCACAGGGACTCAACAGGCGGTAGTTCTGACTGACAACAGTAATTTAGAGGGGCTTCCCAATGTGGCTGGTAAGACCCCAGGCTTCATCTTTTTTGTTCCTACTACCAAGATTAGTCAGGCTGTGTCTTCATTCCACATCATCAAATCCCTAAGTAATCCATAAATGCATAATACAATTTTATCCATGGGAAGATAATATATAGGACTCACCTGGTTAAGCTGACATTTACATTAAATTTGGAACGATTGAGGGGCACCTGGGTGGCTCAGTTGGTTAAGCAGCTGCCTTCAGCTCAGGTCATGATCCCAGGGTCCTGGGATCGAGCCCCGCATCAGGCTCTCTGCTGAGCAGAGAGCCTGCTTCTCCCTCTCCCTCTGCCTGCCGCTCTGCCTACTTGTAATCTCTATCTCTCTGAGAATAAATAAAAATCTTTTTTAAAAAGTTGGAACAATTGATAACCTCTGGGATTCTGAGACTCTGACTCAGCAACTGCTCAGACTTTGATATTGAAGGGGGTTTTCCTAGCCGCAGCCCGGACAAAGCTGCATCAACAAGAAGTTGGTCCTGATTCTTCCAAAGTGTTAGACTTTGCAGTCAGTGTTGACTGCTGGAAGACTGGCGATGTGCCAGTGGTAGTGTGGTTAATATTGGGGAATGCTTGCTGTCTATGAAAGCCTACATCTTTCCCTCTATGTTGTGGCTTTACTGCTTTGATCCCTTTTGTTGGTCTCCCTTTCCTCCACTGAGGTATGGGGTACATGAATGCAGGAGATTTGCACGTACTTTGTCCACAGATGTAACAGAATTCCACAGAGCAGTGCCCAGCAGGCACCAGTACACAGATATTTCAGGAATTGTATTGAGTCTGATTTCATGCTATCTGGAGCTCTCCACCAAAGCATCCAAAACAGACCCTCAGGTGGATGTTGTCCTGGCAAGGTCATGAAGTTGCCAAAACTGAAGATGGAAACCCGAAGAGTCATAAGAAAACTTTAAGATCAGAGTTCTCTTGGATTTTGAATAAGACAGACCATGATTACTAGAACCTCAGGGCCCAGGGCCAGGCTAGAAAGAACACTGGACCATCAGAAGTCATGGTTCGAGTCCCGGGCGTACCAGTAACTAACTGCCATGTGGCTTTAGACGTACCCATTGTCCCAGCATGTCCACACTGACCTGGCACTTCTTTCATGCTTGGTTCCTCTTTCTTCATTTGTGTAGAATTTCCTTGTATTTCAGCCAGTGAATATTCTGCAACAGAGAGAAGATGACACGACTGTCTTAGTAAAGTCACAGCAATTACCCAGACTAGGGATGAGAGCATCCTCTGCCCAAATTACTGAGGGGAACCAAGAAAGCCTCTGGATCTCAGTTTGTCCCATGACCAGCTGGTAATGGAGACAATGGAGTCAGATCCTCCAGTGACACCAGCCCAGTGACATAGCAGAGATTGGTCATGAAGAGTGCTTGGAGTTTGAACTTGTGAACTCCAGTCCCACTTTTGTTGTCTGGCCTTGGGTAATGCACAACATGAGGCAGAGTGTTACGGTTCTCAAGAGTTTATCTTCAAGAGTCTACCTCAGCTCCTCTTTTGAACTTTAGCGAGTTAGTGGACTACTCACTAGAGTAGTGAATTATCCAAATATTGGTGTCAAACTTACGAGTGCTAACACTGGCCACTCTTTCTCCAGTCTACTTGCTCTAAAACATCTGTTCCAGTGTTTCTTGGGATGAGCTAATAGCCCATCCACTAGGACACCTGGGTGGCTCAGTCAGTTAAACATCTGCCTTTGGATCAGGTCATGATTCCGGGATTGGGCCCCGTGTCAGGCTCCCTGCTTAGCAGTGAGTCTGCTTCTCTCTCTCCCTCCGCCCCTTACCCCTGCTTGTGCTGTCTCTTTCTCAAGAGGAATTTTTTAAAAATCTTAAAAGAACCCCACCCACCCACTTTCTCATGCCAGAAACAAGGGTGTCATCCTTAAGGCATATCCTCTGTCTGCATTAAGTCCTACAAAACCAGTGTGTCTGCTTTTGAAACATCTTCCAATTGCATTTCTACTTTCTTTAACAGCCACTGCCACTCTGGCCCAAGACACCACTATTTCTCCCATGGGGTACCAGAATGGCCTCCTCCTGGTCTCCCCACATCTAGTCATGACTCTTTCTGGACCACACAACACTTCAGCAACAATGCTGGAATGCCAATGGGATTATTTATTACCCCTGTCCCCTTCAAAATGAATTGCTTATGCTTTGCTGTTAAAATTATCCTCAAGATACTGTGTTGTTGGACTTGTGGTCTACCTCCCCATATTAATCTCTTACCTTGATCCCTCCTGTTCTCCATGGTCTAGCCAAGCTCCCTGTTAAAGGTTTCATAATGCAATCTCTGTTGCTCATCATGTTTTCTCTACCATCCCCAGTTAGCTTGGCTAGCTCCTCTTCTTCATATGTGTTTCAGCTTTAACTTCACTTCTTCTGTAAAGTTATTCTAGTCTTCATTTCTCTCTGGTCTGGAATAGGAACCTCTCCTTTCTCTACACCTTTTAAAAAAAGATCGCCCATCTCTCCCTCTTCCTTGCAGCACTGGAAGCTATAAATCTCTGGCTCATAACCCATGAAGATTTAAAGACATGTTAGATAATGAGTCTCATCTTTGTCACCTATGAGCTCATGTAGAACTTGGTAGAACCCGTGTTTTAGCTTCTGCCATGGGGAACGCATTTCATCAGGTGGGTTTGACTCGATGGCAGGGCGGTTTCAACATAGTGCCTCACCTAGAGTACTGACTCAGTAAATATCAGTCATCATTTTAATTTTATACCTTCATTTCCTGTGAATAATATCGACATGTTTTCCACATGGGTCTTTTTGGAAGCTTGGGAGGGATAGCTTCTCTTAAAGTCCTTTGTAGCTATAGATGCCGAGTTACACCTAGGGATGGCCATACCTGTAGTCTTTAGGGTCAATCTGACTGTTCACCCTCGGGACTCGAATTTTTCTGTCCATGGTTGAAGAAAAGAATTCTTCCAGATAATGAGGACTATTTTCTTCCACTACCCTTCTCCTAAATACCCTGAGCCAATCACACAATTTGATCAGAGCATGTTGCTATGATATCGACACCAACAGTCTGACAAGATCAGTCCTTAGATGAGTTCCTTGGCTTTAGTCTCAGGCAGGAAATATGGGAGACTCCCACTGTACAACCACCATAGTGTTCTCAATAAGTGAATGAAGCTTTGTTAACCACTTTGCATACATTATGTTATTGAGTCTTTGCAAGAGCACAGGTAAGAATCCAAGTTACTGTTCCAAGATGTGGAGTCCAAGGGTCAGAATAAAAAGAAATTTGCCCAAAGTCAAACATAGAACACATAGAAGGTCCAGAGCTCAAGCTCAGAACTTAGGACTCCAAGTCCTGTCTACAAACTTCAACTAAATTCTGTCTGGGTAGAGGGTCTGTCTACTCATTTCTTCTTTTTTCCACAGGGTGGGGACTCCTCTAATTTCCAGCCAGGCAGGACAACTAATGAGGGACTTCTCACAGTTCAGACTCACGCTGTGGAGATGGACCCAATTAGTGACCAAGGATGCCCTCTTCATTCCCATGGGAGCTCGAGGTAACCTCCTTTCTCTCCTGCCCCCAGATTTTCCCCAAGGCATACTCACTTTTCATCTCTTGCTTTGCCTTCTCAGAGAGTGTGGACAGGCCCATCGTTTCAAAGATGTGATTGGATATTTTCCAGAGAAGAGATTCTTCATAATGCTCATGCAAGAGGGAGGCTAGATGTTCCATGTCGGCATTGTTCACCTCAACCCATGGAAAGGAGCACACTGCCACTTCGGAAGCTTTTTCCATGAGCAGTCCCTTAAACGTCTGAAACTCTTCCTTGCTCAGCTGTATGAAACACCATTGCAGGGCATAGTTGGAAAAGGAGGGTAATTTGGCTTCTCTCATCTTCGTGCAAGGCTGAGAGCTCAGATTTTGATGGAAAAGTGGATTCCTTAATAATATGGAGAAATGGTACCTGTGGAAGATTCGTAAGATTCAAAAGAGACTCTTGGATCAAATCCTCGGGTTCATACAACCAACCTCATCAAGTCACTAGAAACAACACTTTCTGTTTGTTTTGTGAAACACACAGAGAAGCCCAATTCATGGGTAACAATTCTTCATAGACTTTAAATCACTTGACATTATATCTATTTATCTTGTTATAAGAATATAAATTCCGGGATGTTTTGCTGCCTTTATCCCTCATTCCCAAAACAGCACCTGGCATAGAGTCAGATTAAAAACACTTGAAGAATACGAAAACATTAACTTGAAAGTACATGTGCTCTTCTACATTTATTGTAACATTATTTACAATAGCTAAATTATGGAAGAGAACCCAACTGTCCATCAATAGAGAATGGCCTAAAAAAGACGTGGTATATGCACAATGGAGTATCACTCCGTCAAAAAAGAGTAAAATCTTGCAATTCACAATAACATGGATAGGCCTATAGGGCTTTATGCAAAGTGAAAGAAGTCAGACTGAGAAAAATACCACATGATTTCAGTTATACATGGCATTTAAGAAATAAAACAAATGAGAAAATGAAAAGAGAGATAGAAAGACAAACCATGCAATGGACTCTTCACTGTAGAAAACTGATGGCCAGTAGAGGGGAGGTGAGTGGGGACGGGGTGGGGGGAGACAACTGATGTGGAGGAAGGCGTGCGTTTGTGCTGATGAACACGGGGCGGTGTATGGAAGTGTTGAATCACTATGCTGCCCACCTGAAACTAATGTAACACCATATTTTAACTATATTGGAATTAAAATAGAAAATCAAAACCCCCTCGAAACACCTGTCAGTGATGCTCTTGGCTAATATGTCCTACTCATGGAAACTGGCAAGTAAGCTACCACCATTTATGGAAAATTAGTCACTCTATTGATTTAAAGTAGGCTCTCACCACATACAGGTAATGGGTAGGTTAACTAGCTTGATGGGAGTAATTACTATGTAATGTACACCATATCAAAACATTACATTGAACGCCTTATATATATAATTTTTATTAGTACATCATACCTCAATAAAGATGGGAAATAAAAAGAGCCCACTTTGGTAATTGCATGTTGAGAGGGTGTATGCTTCTGTGATTAGAAGCACAGGCGCCCAGATGAAGTGACAGCCCCGCTTCGATTTCTGCTTCCATGACAATCAAGAATGTCCCCTGGAAAGTAACAGCCTCTGAGAGGGGCTACTTGCATGACTAAAGCATTTACAAGAGTGGCTAATAATCGCTCTCCCTCCCAGTCTGGAACAGAAACCTCAGTTGTTCCACAAACCTAGAAGAAGTCCCTAGAGTTTTGCTTTTCTGGTTTTTTAAATTTTTAATTTCAGTATGGCTAAAAACAAAAAGACTTCTGCCCAGTAAAGGAAACAATCAGCAAAACTAAAAGACAACCTATGGAATGGGAGGAGATATTCGCAAACGACACATCAGATAAAGGGTTAGTATCCCAAATCTACAAAGAACCGATACAACTCAACACAAAAAAATCCCGACTAATCCAATTAAAAATGGGCAGAGGATGTGAACAGACATTTCTCCAAAGAAGACACATGGATGGGCAACAGACCCGTGAAAAGATGCTCCACATCCTACAATTTTTACGGAAGGCGGTCTCATTTGTGTTTCTGCTGCTCCTCACAAACACAAACGACCTCAGATTTGAAGTATTTGCAGCCTCTCTTTGCACTGTAATCAATTTTTAGCAATATTTTGCGGCATGAGAAAAGCGCTCTTTTGTTTCAGGAAATAGACTCTCATTCTCTAGTAGAAAGGCGGGTGGGTGTGGGTGAGAATGAGATTTGGAAAAAGGCTTAAAAAACAATACACCCAGGCACACACACACGCACCGGAAGACGGATTCTATTTAAGGCAGAGTAGAGCCAAAGAGCCATGCAGTCAGAGAAACGGAGCACGGTCCTGACGAAACTGAGGGACGCTGGTATCACAACAAAGCCCGAGCCCCACATTTCCAGGAAAACAAAGCAGCAAGATCACATGGCCTTGGTGAACCCTTACAGGGTATGGAGACAAGCATTGCAAACTAGAACTAGGCATCCTACAGCAGACTGAATTTTCTGCTGGTAAAAACTCCAGAAAACAAACAAACAAACAAACAAACAAACACTGAGCCGCTGGGTGGCTCAGTTGGTTGGGCGACTGCCTTCAGCTCAGGTCATGATCCCGGAGTTCCAGGATCGAGTCCCGCATCGGGCTCCCAGCAATTTGGGGAGTCTGCTTCTCCCTCTGACCTTCTCCTCTCTCATGCTCTCTCTCACTCATTCTCTCTTAAATAAATAAATAAAAATCTTTAAAAAAAATAAAAAGAAAAGTCGCAGCAGAAGTCAGACTTTCTGCCAAGGACTGGCTCCCTTTGACTCTGTGGGCCGTTAGTGCTCTGTCCCAACTGCTCAGCTCGGCCAGCGGCTATTGACAACAGAGTCTCAGGAAAGCGGTTTCCGGTGAAACGGGATGGGCTGCATTTGATGGCAGTTTGCTGAGCCCAGGGAGGGAAACGGAGCGTTGCTTCTCGTTCCCTGCTCTCTCCACTACCGTTTGATATATTCTGCAGCAAAGCAATTGGATAAAGAAATGAGAAGTATGGGGCACCTGGGTGGCTCAGTGGGTTAAGCCTCTGCCTTAGGCTCAGGTCATGATCTCAGGGTCCTGGGATCGAGCCCCGCATCAGGCTGTCTGTGCAGCACGGAGCCTCCTTCCCCCTCTCTCTCTGCCTGCCTCTCTGCCTGTTTGTGATCTCTGTCAAATAAATAAATAAATAAAATCTTAAATAAATAAATAAATAGCTAAATAAATATTTAAAAAATAAACAGAGAGAACACAGAAAAACCAAAGAAAGAAAAAAAGAAGCCAAAAGCTTCTTTTGGGAGGGGTGAGGACTTCGTTGATGTCTCAGTTAGATGGTTGCCTCCATGAAGCGCTTTAGGCAAAAGCATTTTAACTCACACCTGATTATAAGTGCTCCCCGTCTTCCAATACATCCCAGCAAGGGAGCTGTCAACCAGACCCAATGGAGTAGAGAGGAGGAGAGCCCAGGTGGGAGGACTGGCCTGGGAGAGGCAGAGGGACGAGGTCCCCTGTAAAACCACAATGGGACTAAGGAGAAGGTTACGTTACTCCCGTAGATGCAGGACTGTAGGTTGGAAGAACGTAAACCAAGAGTGGTGGTTAAGGTTATTTCCTGGACACGAATGACCATGGACACCAAAGCTCTCCCTTGGTCTCTATCCTCTGTAGCCTCTACCAGCAACAGCTCTCTGCCTGGGGGCCTTGAATGATCCCATAGAAGCAGTCACGGTTGCAGAGTGGGACATCAGTCACATGCTGTTCCGAGCATGGATTCACCCCCTGCTACCCCAGGCAAAGCTGGTCTACTCATTTGTGACTCAGTTTCCTCACTAACAAAGAACAGCCTCAGGAGAACCGTAAGCCATAATTAACATATAATTAGCATAATTAACCCAGCGACACCCCCAGACTCCCACAAGTCCAGACGTCAGCTCACCTTGAACCTGGAACCACGGGCTCCCCGACTCTGTCCTTTTTCTTTTTGTTTTCCTTTTTTACGTAGTTCTCAGTGATTCATCAGTTGCATCTAACACCCAGTGCTCATCTCGTCACGTACCCCCCTCCATGCCCACCCCCCAGTGACCCCATGCCCCCATGCACCTCCCTTTCTGCAACCCTCAGTTTGTTCCCTGGAGTCAAGATCTTTATTTTAGACCTAGAGGCTGGGAAGGATTGAGGAACATACCCAAGTGAATGTGGAAATGCTCTTTTATTAAAATGGGGGAAATGGGGCACTTCATTCTTTCAGAGGGTGTCTTTGGTCCTTGGGCTCTGGCTAGTGGACACGGAGAGCCTGGGGGCACAGAGGAGAGCTCAAGGAATAGACCCAAATCAGTAACAGAGAAAGAAAGGAGAGGGGAATGCACTAGGAACCAGACGGGATAAAATACCGACTCACCTCCTTGCCTCCTCACCTACCAAACCAGAGCTTGCTCCCCAGCCCACGGGAGCCGCACAGTGAGGGTCTTTGGGGAATCCTGGACCAGTGACGTTGTTGCTTCCCATTGGCTGCCCTGGCCTCGGAATGGCCAGACCCAGGACAGATGCGGAGCAGCTGCTTTTGGCACCTGTGTGAACTGCCCTCCCACCTGTACCCACGCTACTGGTGAGGACGCTGCCCACCGTCTGCAGCCTCCACTGAGCCGTCCCATAGCAATAATTGCACGTGTGTCCTTACTTGCACGACCCGTATTTACTGACCACTGTCTGATGCCGTTGCTGATGTCAGTTCAATCCACTCTCTCCGTGAAACTCTTACTTGGATTCCCTGTGAGCTCACAGTAAGCAGACCTGTTAGTTGCCAGAAGAACGTTCTCCAGAATTCTCCCCTTCTACAGTGTCCATCCTGAGTAATGGAAATACCAGCCCCTTTGTGCCGTGAGTCTCCACGTGAATGGTGGTCCCCCAGAGTTTTCCTGTCCTCGCCATCGCAGCTTTATTGAGATATAAATGACAGCATTGTTTAAGTTTGAGCTTTTCGAGGTGTTGATCTGATAGGCTGATTACTGCAGAATGATTACCAGCTGTGGTAAGGACAGAGCCCACTTCAGTTTCCCTAACTTTCCCCCAGATTAGAATCACCTGGTGGGGGCTTGTAAAACCCTCAATGCCTGAGCCACACCCTGTTCCAATTGAGTCCGGAGGTCTGAAGCCCCCCAAGGTAAGACATTGTGCCACAAAGCCTGGGGACCTTGTCACACTTTCCAGCCCGGCTCTTCCCAAGGCGCATTCCCCTAATGCTTTTGCAAAGGGGTGTCTCCTGGGCCTTACGGGGAACGTGTCAGTGGGTGGATTCTCTGGCTTTTTGTTGCCCATCTCTGAGCCTGCCGACCCCAGACAAGGCCTTTGGAGCAGCCGGGGCTCATTCACTGTGGATCCTGGTGGTGGTGGCTCACCATCAGCTCCAGCTGTTAAATTCTGGGCTCTAGAGAACAAATTAAATGGAGACTTTGACTCTGAGGGACTTTTGTTCTTCTCTACCCCTTAAGGATGGTGTGAGGTTTGGGTGAACTGAGGATCCCACCTGCTCTCACTTTTGTAACGAAACCCTTCTGGAGAACAGAGAAACCAACACAGGTAGTACCTGCTCATTTTGTGTAGAAAAAGATGCTTTTTCCAAAAGAAAAATTGTGTGGCTGCTTATAGATCTTTGAGTTCCAAATGCTGTGCTAATACTTCAATCATGAACAGCAGGGTTTGGACCTGAGAGTTCAGTCTGTGCCGTGATGTACAGTCCCTTCCCATGGGGTCGGAGTGGACATCCTGCCCACCACGAGACAGACAGACCATCTAGAGAGCAGACCACTCTCTAGATCAAGGCTCTTGGTCAGTCTGCTGGGTGTCCAAGAAACGTCTCCTTTAACTTGTTCTAGTGTATTAATGGACTAAACCCATTTTAAAAAGTTATTTCATTTAAAAAATTTTTATTTTATATTTTATATTATATTATTTTATATTTTATTTTGTTTTGTTTTATATTGTTTATTGCTCCATGCAATACGTGCCCTCCTTAATACCCTAAGAACATTCCATAAGCACCAAGTGAGGGGTGCCTGGGTGGCTCTGTTGGTTTTGGCTCAGGTTGTGATCTCGGGGTGGTGAGATTGAGCCCCATGTCAGGCTCTGCACTGACAGATTCTTTCTGTCCTATTCACGCTCCCTCTCAAATAAACAAATAAAATCTTAAAAAAAAAAAACCCAAACAACCAAAAATGAGGTGATTTCCCTTTTCCATCCCACTGTTGTATTATCTTCCTTGGAAATGTCCCCTGGACACTTTTTTACGGACAAGGAATTCTATTTCTTCTTCTTCTTTTTTTAAGATTTTATTTTCAGTAATCTCTACACCCAACATGGGGCTCAAACCCATAACCCAACATCAAGAATTGCATGTTCCACCCACTGAGCCAGCCCAATGCCCCTGAGATTTCTTCCTTCTGAACAGTCTCATATACTGTTAAATAAGTAACACTTGAAAACTTTTCAAACTACATTCATGTATACATTTTTATTTAAATTCTTCCATTATCCTTAAAGGCCAGTCAGATATTTTCCAGAGACAATGTTAGCATGACAGATTCAGAAACGGGAGCAGGGGCAGGGGGGAGGTGGGCGGGCCCCCCAATTCAGTGACTAATTCATGTCTAACATAGGCCCTTGGAGATGCTTGGAGGTCATGCCTCACACCATTTTCTAGAACCAACTGGGCCATTCCAGATTCAGAATGGCCGACAGAATAAGGCCAACATTTCCAAAGGAAGAAAATATCCAGGGAGCCACCACATCACTCTGTCCATCTTGCCTCATCCCAGCTGTCCGCGCTCCAGTCCTGTATGATCCTCAGGACTGTGTTCTTCACGACTGGGCCCTCCAGCCTTGTCGTCATATCTGGGGCATAATTCTGTTTCATCTCCCTGTGAAGGGTAAGAATGGGGCTTTGTTCCCTCACATTCAGTTTTCTTTTGTGGTCCTAGAGAAGCACACAGAACCCCAAGGACAGTCACCACCCTGGAGACCCCTCTGGTCCCCCACAGCAGACTGAGACCAACCATGCTGCTCTTGGGGAGTCAGGGATGGAGTCCAAGGGCCTCAGTTCAGCCTCTTACTGAGTGGTGAGCAGCCCCCACCAGCTCCGTTACTCACATTCTGGTGGAGTCTTCTCCCTTACTGGGCTGTCATTGGTCTGTGTGACCAGCAGTATAAGGCAGAAGTGGTCAGCATGAAGTAATCAAAGACCAGGGTCTTTCTTGGGTTCTCTCTCTCTCTCTCTCTTTCTCCCCCCTTGTTCACTGTCAAGAGCAGCCCTACATGGGTCAGCGTGGAAACTAGACTCCATCAAACTCCAGTCCCTTACCTGAGGCCTCAGGGAAGACCACAAGCTAGAACCAGCCAGTCAACTGCTTCCATATTTCCGACCCTCAGAAATTTTGTAAGGAAAATCATGTGTTGTGTCAAGTGACTAAACTTTGAGGTATTTTGTCACAGGGAAACAGACAAGGACTACACCAGGTGTCATTACAACTTCCACCCAGAATCCACGGCTGACTGAGAAAGTCCCAGTTTCAGGCACAGGGCTTCATGGACACACTTCCTTTCCATCCTCACATCTCCACTGAGGAAACCGCCAGCCCATTTCACAGATGCGGGAACAGACTCAGAAAGGTAAAGGAACCTGTTCAGAGCCCTATGGCTGGTGAGTGGTAATTAATCAGTTAGGACCCGGGTGGAAAGTGAAAGATAGGAAGAATTTAAAATCAAATGGGAGCATCCAGGTCAATTTTCCCATCAGGCAGAAGCAGGAGCTAGGGGTCTGATCAGACACTAAAGGAGACTCTAAACCCCAAGGAAACGAGACAAGGGACACTAGCAACTTCTGCACTAGCCTTTTGGGTCCAGAGTCTCCCTCTTTCTGAGGAGCTTTGCTTGGGTGGCTGTTTCTGCGCAGGGAGCCCAGCAGAGACTTACAGAACAACCTTCTTTTCCCCCTTGCGCTGTTGGAAGGCCTCCCGCAGGAGCTCTCTGCCCCTGAGCCCGATGTCATTCTTGCTCACGTCCAGGTATCTGAGGCTCTGGTTGTGCAGGACCATGGAAGCCATAGCCTGGCAGCACACAGCGGTGAGCAGACACTTCTCCAGCCTGGCGGGGGAAGCAGACAGTAGACGAGTCACTGTGCCCCACCTCTGAGAGCTCAGCCCATCCCAACCCTCTAAGCCCCAACTCCAAGATGTTGAGCCACATTACCTCTTTCCAAAATTGTCACCGTGCATTAATTTTGTCCATTTAAAAAATATTTATTTAGCAGTCCCTGTGTATCAGGCTCTGCCCTGGGTGTTGTTAATGCCACAGTAAAGAAAACATCCCCGGCTTCCCGGAATGCATATGTGATTGGGGGTGGGGCGAGGAGGCAGGTCACCAAATAAATCTATTCGAAGAGCATAGTTGATTTAACTCTTCTAGTGTGCAAGGGGTTTTGGTTCCTCTGTGGACAGGTCCCCCTGTGCTCACGGCTCAGCAGGAGAGGCCGGCCCAGAAAGGAGCCAGGCCACAGGAGCACCGCTTATCAGAAATCCAGAGCGGGCAAAAAAGACAAAGTGGTGTGTAGCTGAGCGAAAGGTACAGAAAGGGGGCACTTGGGGTTCCATTTTTGTTTCTGTTTAAATATTATATTTATTTATTTATTTGTTAGATATATAGAGAGAGCACACAAGCAGGGGGAGAAGCAAGCTTCCCGCTGAGCAGGGAGCCCTATGTGGGACTCGGTCCCGGGACCCTGGGATCATGACCTGGGCCGAAGGCAGACGCTTAACCCATTGAGCCACCCAGGCATCCCGGGTCCCATTTTTGAACACAAAGTACAATCTCCCTCGGAGCAAGGCTATGACAAGCAGTGTAAAGCAGACAGGACAGAGGGACCCTGGGGGTCCCTGCGTCTTTTGTGTGTGCATCCTTGGCTTTTTTTCCAGTGGCCTCCCCCGCCCTGTGAACCTCTGCTAGCTGAGAAGTGACAAGCTGGAAACAGCTGCCCAAGCCAAAAGGGCACGCACCAGCTTCTCATTAGTGAGGAATGGCCTGGACCCTGCCCCCCCAGGGAGGCACCTGCTTTTCCCTGTGCACACCAGCCGAAACATTCCTTAATCTTGATCAGTCACGCAAATCACTTCAACAGAAGGAGGAGGGAGAGTCGTTCTAAAGTAATTCTAACCATGAGTAAGACCTGCAGGGGTGTGAGGGCCTTTTTTTTTTTTTTTTTTAAATGAGGAGAATAAGCAACAGAAGTCTGGGATCTTCTTGGGGAAAGTGTAGATGGCTTTTCTACAAGACCAGAATCCCACAGAATGAAATCTAGGGGATTTTTAGATCAAGAAGTTTGGGGTGGGGGACGGTCCATGAATTTTATACTCAGCCAAGTCAGCGCTCATCAGTGAACACAGATTAAAAAAGTCATCTCACATGATCAAAGGCTTAGAGGACACCACACAAATGCTCATCTGGAAATTTGTTTCCTTCTTGAAAATATACTTCACACAATCTAAGCGAGAAATCAATGTCTAAAACCCAAGATTCAGTTTCTGGAGAAAAGGAATCATGACCTGGGCCGTCTGGCGTCTTGGCTGGTAGCACATGGGACTCTTAATCTCAGGGTTGGGAGTTTGAGCCCTAAGTTGAGTGTAGAGATTACTTAAAATTAAAAAAAAAATCTTGAAAAATATTTTTCTTAGGAGAGAGAGAGCGAGAGAGTGTGTGAGGACGGGCAGAAGGAGAGGGAGGAGAATCTCCAGCAGGCATCATACCGAGAGCGGAGCCCGACATGGGGCTCTATCTCACGACCCTGAGATCGTGACCTAAGCCAAAATCAAGAGTCTGGTGCATGACTGACTGAGCCACCCAGGCGTCATAAAATTTAAAAAAAAAAAATCATGAGTTACAGTGAACACTGAATATCCTTAGACTAGCTAATTATCAAAAAAATGAAATCCATTATCAGGACGAACCTAAGAAACTAGAGAGGTAACAGAAAACAATGATTGTGATGATTTAGTCTACAAAGCCAGATTACACTAATAGGGAACAGAAAATGTGGGCAGAAAAGAGGCAAAAACTGTTTCATCCACTGATCACCAGAGAAGAGCTGTTTCCAAATCTTTTCCAAATACTTAATGTAACCATGATATGAATTAAAAATAGGATAAATCTTGGCAAATTGCTGTTTGGTGTGCATGTGAGCACCGAGACCATTTAGGAGAAGAAGACAAAAAATTATATGTATATAAGAATCCCTAAGTACAAAGGTCGATTTCAGAAGACCGGCCATGTCAGGCATGGGTCCATAGCCAACAAAGACATTTCTGCTGAATGGAAGACCATTTCCTAGAACAAGGGTCCTCTAAGTGCACCATGCATGGGAGCTGCCTGGGCATGAAGGTCAAGGGCTCAGCAGGCTCACCCCCAGAGCTCCACATGACCCAACAACCCCACCTCCGTGTCCCCATCTAAGGACCTGGAACCAGGGTCTCCAAGAGACACCATAGTCCTCATTCCCTACAGCATGACCCACGGGAGCTACCACACAGAGACGGCCTCCTTGCCCATCAACAGGTGAATGGATAAAGAAAATGTGGTATTTATACACAATGAGATACTATCCAGCCCTAAGAAAGAAGGAAATCCCATTAGATGCACCTGGAGGGCATTGCGCTGAATGAAATAAGCCAGACAGAGAAAATAATAGCGCAATGATTTGCATCTCTAACAACTCCCCAGGGGAAGAAGTTCCCAGTCTGGGGAATCCCTTTCCCAACCCTGCACTGAGGCTGCCCAGTCCTCCAACTAAATGGAGGAAAAAATCCAGAAATGCAAAAACCCTTTCCCGTATTCTGCTCAGAGAATTTTACAGACCATTGTCGCAAAAGTGGAGACCGGGTAACTCACTCCAGAATCTGGAGGCCAGACTGGGGTTTCATGAGGGCCTCAAAGAGCAGGATAACGCCATCATCCTTCAGGCTATTAAAACCAAGGTCTAAGCTTCTCAAATTTTTGTTTTTATCCAGAGCGGAGACCAGGTCTGGACAGCAGTCAGAGGTCAGGGCACAGTTTCTCAGGCTGCAAAGAAACACGTGTCAAGAAAACCAACCAAAACACCTTTAGATTTTACTCCTTTCTTTTTTTTTTTTTTTTTTGTATAACAGCATTATCAAGATACTACTAATATCACCAGTATCATTCACCCATTTAGATTGTACAAATCAACATCTTTTAGTATATTTACAGAGGTGCACATTTGTCACAATTTTAGGACATTTTCATCACCCCAAGAAGGAAAACCCTGTACCCTTTCAATTCCTAATTTCTTCCCCCAGCCTACCCCCCAACCCCAGCAGTCTCTATCTGGTTCTGGATAGTCATCCAAATGAACTGAAATCCAAATCTCAACGAGATCTAAAAAAAAAAATTGCTTATTTTATTTACCATAATTTTTTCCTAAAGATTTTTATTTACTTGTTAGAGAAAGAGAGAGAGCACACAAGCAGGGGGAGCAGTAGGTAGAGGAGGAAGCAGGCTCCCTGCTGAGCAGAGAGCCTGATGCGGGGCTCAATCCCAGGATCCTGAGACCATTATCTGAGCGCCCCGGGCGCCCTGACCGTAATATATTTGAGATGCATCCATATGTAGCATATTTCAATGCACTGTTCCTCTCTACCGTTGAATCAGTTCCATCACACGGACGCAGCACACACTCTATTCAAGCCTCAGCTGATCAAAGCTTCGGTTGTTTCCACCTTCTGACTCTCGTAAACATGCCGCTGTGAACATCTGGGCACATTTCAGTGGGAATGTACGTTCCCGTTTCTGCTGTGCAGGCACCTTGCGGAGGAGTCGCTGACTCCCGTGTTGGGTCTACGTTTAAACTTGTGAAGAGCTGCTGGATGGTTTCCAGAAGCCCTGCACCGCTCCCTGCTCTTCTCTGGGAAGCTGAAAGTGTCATGGGCTCAGGGGATATTTCGTGCCACTTTCTCCGTTTCTGGTTTTACGAGCTAGCACATTTCTTTATGGTTTAAGACCGTCTGAGTTTATTTTCTGTTAATAATGGACAAAAGCACCCGACATCAATGTTTTGAGTCCCATTTCAACGAGTATGGGGGGGGGTCTCCCCACACTAAGAAACAGTTCCCAGACACTCATAGGATCAGAGAAATTAACTCAATTCTGACACTATGCGCAAATCGCCAGATTGCGCAGGCTAAAGGCTTAGTCCTACTGGAAGGTTCTCCCACCTCCCTCCCCCGGACACCGGCCCGAAGCCCAGACTGCGGTTCCTTCCACTGCAGGTTCCAGCCCCATCCCAGGATGCCAGTCACCAGTCAGGTTCCCACAACCCCTTCTTGGATTTGGTTAATTTGTGGAAGCAGCTCATGGAACTCAGGAAAGCCATTTACTCGTCACATTACCATTTTACTGCAAAAGGATGGAACTCAGGAAGAGCAGATGGGAGAGACACGCGGGAGGAGGCATGGGGAGAGGACACAGAGCTTCCGGGTCCTCTCCAGGTGGGCCATTCGCCCAGCATCGCACCCAGAAGCTCTCAGACCCCGTCCTTTGGGGCTTCCATGGTGGCTACATTACACAGGCGTGATTAACTAAATCATCCGCTATGGGTGGCTGGTTCCATCTCCAGCCCCTCTCCCCTCCCCAGAGGTCATGGGGAAGGACTTAAAGTTCTAACCCTCTAATCACAAGGCTGGTTCTTAGGACAACAACACCCCATCCTTGGGTGCTTTCCCATAGTCACGTCATTAACATAATAAAAGATACTTTCATAGCTCTCATCACATAGCTCTCACCACTCTCTCCAAGGGTTTAGGGAGCTTTGTGCGAGAAACAGGAACAAAGACCAAATACACATTTCTTGTGTTATAAGTCACAATATCACATATCCTGACACGTAAGGGAAATCATTTAAAGAATTCACGATTGAGGGGTGCCTGGGTGGCTCAGTGGGTTAAGCCTCTGCCTTCAGCTCAGGTCATGATCTCAGGGTCCTGGGCTCGAGTCCCACATCAGTCTCTTTGCTTGGCAGGGAGCCTGCTTCTCCCTCTCTCTCTGCCTGCCTCTCTGCCTACTTGTGATCTTGCTTTCTGTCAAATAAACTTAAAAAAAATCTTAAAAAAAAAAAAAAGAATTCATGATCGAGATTATGTACACACACACAGCCAGTTCCGTCAATCACCCAATTCTACTCCAGGGACCCTCAAGAAGAGGCTATCTGGGACTCACACAAGCCTCTGTAGAGGACACGTAGAACACTGTAGGGCGTTGCAAAGCTCTTTTGCTCCTTCGTCCTTCAGGGTATTTTCTGCCAAGCTCAGATGGGTCAGCATCTCATTACTCTTGAGGGAGGAGGTAAGAGTTTTACAGGTAAGCGGTGCGAGCTCACAGTTCTCCAGTCTGGGGGACAGAAACACACAGACAGAATCCACTTTAATTCATGTGCCCGCCCAGATTTTCTTTGCCCCGCACTGAGAGATGAACACTGCCATCTGGGCTCCCCTTTTCAGTGTGAAAAGCCTCATCACACCTCTGTTACCCCCCTCTTAGGGCTAACAAGTCCTGAAGAAGAGGATAGCAGCCTTCCTGTGAGACTAGGGGAGTGGAGGAGACGTGGGTCAGGAGAATGGTTATAGGGATAGGAAGAACGGGAAGGAGACCACTGACAGTTAAAGACTATGTAATGGGTACTGTGGGTGGGCAATATTCAGACTCACAGACACTGGAGTCTGTGAGAGACAGACTTTTGCAAGCTTTAAAAATCAATGCTCACTAAACAAACAAACAAACAAACATGTATACGCTTTTAAAAAAAGTTGCTTTAAAGACAGGGGCAGGCATTCACTGTAGAGGTCATGGAAACATTTTCATAGTAATGAAGGAAATAGAGGTTAAAACAATGAGATGTTATCTCCTGCTCAGCCGACTGGCAAGGCCAGTAGGGGGAATACAGAGGGGAATGACGGCTGAATGGGGACTCAGAGGTACAGGACAGGGCATCCAGCTGCTGGTGCGACCATAAGCTGGTGCAAAGACGCCAGACATAAGCTGGTGAAATGGAGGAGGGATGGTCTCCGGGACACGGAGACCCCACTGCTGGAGTGTGCATCACAGTGTGTACGCATGGACTGTGTGTATGCGTGCGTGTGTGCAAACAGCCAAACCTCAGTGGCAGGTAGGACAGAAATCTACACTGTTGCATATTTACACAATTGTTACCATTCCTCTGTGACAGGGAACAGGGTTCTGAAGCAGCTGAGCACAAAAATGTCCGTGGATCAGAAAAAGAACATGTCCTAGCCGAGGCCACTTGTGTGAAATTCAAAGCAACGTGGAACTGTGGTGCTGTGTTTACATGTGTGAGAAAGGCCTGGGTGGCTCAGTCAGTTGGGCATCTGCCTTCAGCTCAGATCAGGATCCCAGGCTCCTGGGATCAAGCCCCACGTCGGGCTCTCTGCTTAACAGAGAGTCTGCTTCTCCCTCTCTCTCTGTGTTCTCCCTCTCTCTTTCTCACAAACAAATAAATAAAATCTTAAAAAAAAAGAATATACACATGAGGGGCCTGCTCGGCCCAGCTGAAAGAGGCTATCGTGAAGAGCGGGGCCAGGATCAATACAAATGGCGAGGAAGGAAAACTGCTGGAGAGGTTCTAGGTCATAAGCGGGAGGACAGATAAACCAGGCTCTCTGTAGCTCTGTAGTCCAACTAACGCTCTTGTCCCAGAAGCACTCAACTCACCAAACTCATGAACAACAGTCATGACAACAAGAGTTACGACAGCCTCTCTAGTCGGTCCACTGGCAGGCAATACGTCCCAAATGTCTCCAGGCAGATACTTCTTTTTTAAAAAATTATTTTTATTAACATATATGGTATTATTTGCCCCAGGGGTACAGATCTGTGAATCACCAGGTTTACACACTTCACAGCACTCACCATAGCACATACCCTCCGCAATGTCCATAACGCCACCACCCTCTCCCTCCCCCCTCCCCCCAGCAACCCTCAGTTTGTTTTGTGAGATTAAGAGTTTCTTATGGTTTGTCTCCCTCCCGATCCCATCTTGTTTCACTTTTTCCTTCCCTACCCACCACGAGCCCCCCTGCCCTGCCTCTCAAATTCCTCATATCAGGGAGATCATATGAAAATTCTTTCTCTGATTGACTTATTTCACAGCATAATACACTCTAGTTCCAACCATGTCGTTGCTAATGGGAAGAGTTCATGCTTTTTGATGGCTGCATAGTATTCCTGTGTGTGTGTGTGTGTGTGTGTGTGTGTGTGTGTGTTTGTACCACATCTTCTTTATCCATTCATCTGTTGATGGTCATCTAAGTTCTTTTCATAGTTTGGCTATGGTGGACATTGCTGTTATGAACATTGGGGTACATGTGCCCCTTGGGATCACTACATTTGTATCTTTAGGGTAAATACCCAGTAGTGCAATTGCTGGGTCATAGGGTAGATCTATTTTCAACGTTTTGAGGAACCTCCATGCTATTTTCCAGAGTAGTTGCACCAGCTTACATTCCCACCAACAGTGGAGGAGGATTCTCCTTTCTCTGCATCCTCGCCAGCATCTGTCATTTCCTGACTTGTTAATTTTAGCCATTCTGACTGGTGTGAGGTGGGATCTCATTTTGGTTTTGATTTGTATTTCCCTGATGCTGAGTGACATGGAGCACTTTTGCATGTATCTGTTGGCCATCTGGATGTCTTCTTTGCAGAAATGTTTGTTCATGTCGTCTGCCCATTTCCTGATTGGATTATTTGTTCTTTGGGTGTTGAGTTTGCTAAGTTCCTTATAGATTTTGGATACTAGCCCTTGATCTGATATGTCCATTGCGAATCTCTTCTCCCATTCTGTCAGTTCCCTTTTGGTTTTGTCAGCTGCTTCCTTTGCTGTGCAAAAGCTTTTGATCTTGATGAAGTCCCAGTAGTTCCTTTCTGCCCTTGCTTCCCTGACCACTGGTGATGTTTCCAGGAAGATGTTGCTCAGGCAGGTACTTCTTAGCATTAGCGTTTGTTACTTCCAAGATCCTTGGCAAGATCAATCCAACTTTTAGGGGTAACTGAGCAGTCTTCCAGCCTATGGAGTCCACATAAAAATTCCAAGCCTGAACTCCTGGGGAAAATGGTACCCACGTAGCTGCATATATCCCGTCTACTACCCCACATCTTTGTTCTTCATGCAAGAGCAACTCTAGGAAGGATGCTCATCTCCTCCAGCTGGTAAGCGTGCATCAAATTCAGCATCTTAGTCACAAAGTATCAAATAATAGACACTTGGGGCCATAACCAACAGGCACGGGCTTACAACTGGGCTCTATCTATGAAACAGGACAAATTTTACATTTCTCTGTCAAACAATCTTCAAGACAAAGAACTGAGATTTCAGTCCCGTGAGATCACAGCTGCCATCTTGTTAAGCGAGATTTCCACCTGACATCGACCTTTACCCGACTACCGTGCTGAGCCACCTCCGGGTCTAGCCACCTAAGTCTCCATCTCCACTCAGCTCTGACAGGTGTGAAGGACCAGAGTTGGCTGGTGGAAACAATAGGTTGCCCAAGCTTTATTGGGATGATGGAACACACAGAAAGTCTGGTGAGGATGCTGGTAAGTGTTTAATGACTCTGGAGAAAAAAGCCCTGATGTGCAGGGTTTGCCGATGTCTAGTGTGATGCTCCCACAGTGGCTGATTCACCGACATGGAGTTGTTGAACGCACAGTGGGAGCACCCTACTGCACAAACACAATAACCTCAGGAACACGCGCTGGGAGTTGGCTGACTTTGGCTGTTGGCCAGGTCTCCTGGCCACCTGGTTTTGTACAGCCTCTGAACTAAGAACAATGTGTGTGTGTATCAAGTCATCACATTGTACACCTCAGGAAAAAAAGCCAAATAAAACTAACAACGAGATCAAAAGAAGGATGATAGGAAGACTGCGCATGTAACCCCACCTCTGAAAGAACAGTCTGGGCACCAGGGTCTTGCCAGACCCCAGGCTCGTCTTACCTCAGACACTGCACATAGCACTGCGGCGGACATTTCAAGGCTGTGCAGAGAAACTCCATGGCCTCACGTCTCACTTCCGTGCCTTGTATTTCCAAGTAGCTCAGATACTGGTTTTCAGTCAAAACTTGGATTAAGTCCTCGTTCAGCATGGAGGGATGCACACGTCTGAAGCTGGAGAGGGAAGCAGTGCCTGGTTACAATCAGATCTCATCTCCTTACTGAGGTGTGGTTGACACATAACAATGTGTAAGCTTAAGCTGCAGGACATGTTGATTGGATCCATTAATATACTGCAAAATGGTGACTGCCTGGGCATTGGGTAACACCGTCATCCTGTCACAAAATTATCATTTCTTCTTCTTCTTCTTCTTCTTTTTTTTTTTTGTGATGAGAATCCTTTGCAGGATACCGTACAATATTGCTGACTGCTGCCACAATGCTGATGATCAGATTCCCAGAATTTATTTGACTTCTACCTGGAGCTCTGTACCTTTTGACCAACACCTGCCCATTTGCTCATCAGTTCTAGATTCAATTCATCTAGGAGTACATGAGGGCTTTCCTGTGAGGTCTGCACTGGGTCCTCAGCTTAGTGCGGCCTCCCTGGTTGGGTGATCCTTATGTGGGTCACGTACCTTCCAGGCTTCAGCATTGGGGCCACTGGAGAGTGCTTGATGCCTTCTCCTTAAGATGCAGGTGAGAGCTAATGTACACGATACCTGTAATTGGCTTTGCACGGTGCTTGGTGTACAGTCCCCACTCAGTATGTGGGTGCTATTAATAGTCATCATAATAACAGGAGACAAAATTGGTCAAATACTGGCTAGGGACCACGTGATGTCTGGTGGGCTATTTCAAGGAATTCTGATGAGTTACTGGGTTTCTGGATCTTAAAAAGCAGAGAGCGAGAGAGAGCATGGTGTAGTGGCTAGGAGAATGGACTCAAGCCAAGATGTGCATGAGATTCTTGACTCCGGGAAACACACTGGGTTGTTTCCAGGTTGGGGGAGGTGGGTCGGGGCTGGGGTAATTGGGTGACGGGCATGAAGGAGGGCACGTGATGTGATGAGCACTGGGCATTATATGTAAATAACAAATCATTGAATGTTACATCAGAAATTAGTGATGTATTATATGTTGGTTAATTGAATTTAAATTTAAAAAATTTAAAAATCCATATTTTAAGTATGTATCGACAGTATCACCTTGTGCCCCAGTTTGCTCATCTGTGAAATGGGGAAAACGACTCCATTTGTATGTCCTTTTCGGAAAAATGATCTCATTAATGGGTGGAACCTCAAAAAGCAAACAAACCCAAAACTCAGAAAAAGAGATCAGGGTTATTGTTGGTGGTGGTGGTGTCAGAGGCAGGAGGTTGAGGAATTGGGTGAGGACGGTCAAAGGGTACAAGCTCGTAGGTACCAGATGCAAAAACACTGGGAATGTGCTGTACGGCCTGAGGACTGCCGTCAGCATGGCTGGGCGGTGTATTTGAGAGTTGCCAAGAGAGAAGATCCTTCTCACCAAAAGGATCTTTGGCCGCTCTAGGAGGTGATGAATATTAACTTACGAAGGTGATCAATTTGCAATACATGCACGTCAAGACATTATGCTGCACAGCTGAACGCTTCCTCAATGTTGTGCATCTGTTCTGCCTCTGTAAGACTGGAAGGGGAAAACAGTACACACGGATGCTTTCTGCAAGTCTAGGTGAGCAGAGAGGGGGTAGAAAAACCAGATGGGGAACAGACTCTTTCGGTGGAATTCCTTCCAGCCAATGTCTGTTTGTACGCACATGAGTTTTTGCAGTTTACACCCAGGATGTCTCAGAGCCGCAGAAAGCACCTTCACTGACTCAGCCTCCAAAGAAGTGTTGGTCAAAGTCAGGACTTCCAAATTCTCATGTGTCCTAAACACGGAGCAGAATTCTTGCCACCAGAGAAAACACTGGTCACTGCTTTCTGGTCTATGTGCAAGGGAAGAAAGAGAACACAAATTATTGTGAGAGGTGAAACTTGAGAAAATCTACTTGTAAACCCAGGGCTGATGTTCCCAGCCCTGGTTGTGATCACAGAGTCTTTCCAATTCCAGTAAGTCTCTCTCATTAAAAAAAAAATGCCCTGGAATACCACTGCAAGAGTTCTCATTTTATTCCAGGAAGACTTGTGGTCTTAAATAAGGTATCTAGATTTCCCCATGACTTAGGAAGAAAGAGAGTTGTTGTTTTAATCACTTAGGATTTCTATGGGGGCAGAGATTGAATTATAGCTTTATCTTATAGTCTTACTCTTTGCTTATAAAATTATTAAAAAAGAAAAAAGTCTATGTAGGAACAGAATAAGGGAAAAATTAATTTCTTTTGGCATGGTGAGCGCAGGAAAGGAAAATCCACGGCTAGACCAATATGAGATGTAGCTGGACTCTGGAAGAACCTGCTAATTTCCCCCTTCATTTTCCCCTGTGCAGTCTTTTCAGAGAGGCTGGCCAAGAGACTCTGTGAGGATTTTTCTTTCATGCTGTTTGTATTAGATAGTTGCAAATGAGGGGGGAACTGCTTTAATAATCTCCAGTGCACCCAGAAGACTGTAGGACACCTCACTGAAGAAGGTATACACACACATTAAAATAGTTCTAAGATGTATTAGATGAAAAAAGAAAATTTCAAAAAACTTCTTACACTAGCATGTCATCTTCGTTCAGAACGAAATCCCATAAAATAAAACCATGTGCCTTTCCCACCCATTTTAAATGCAAACACATAAAAGCAATACAAAGTATTTTGCACATACTTTAGCAATTTCTATAATTATGGAAAGATAATTTTTAAGTAAAATCAATAAAATTGATATTAAAAAAATACAAACTCCATGTATGAGGGTGAGGAAGTGGATACAAGTGGTCAAAGGTATATCAGTTATAAGATAGGTTATAAGATGAATAGATTCTAGGGGGTGACTATCAGCTGGGACTATCAGGGACGATACCATATTGTGTCTTTGAAAGTCATTTGAGAATAAAAGTTCTCATCAGACACACACACACACATTGTAACTAGGTGAGGAGATGGATATATTAAGTAACCTTATTGTGGTAATCCTTTTGCGATGTGTACATATAGAAAATCACTATGTTGTATGCATAAATGTACACAAGGCTATATGTCAATCACAGCTCCAAAAAGCTGGGGTAAGTATACGAACCCTCTTCAAGAACTGTCCCAAAAGTTATCAACAGATGACCAACATGAAGGAAATTTCTCACCTTTTTTTAAAAAAGATTTATTTGACAGAGAGATCACAAGTAGGCAGAGAAGCAGGCAGAGACAGAGGAGGAAGCAGGCTCCCCGCCGAGCAGAGAACCCAATGTGAGGCTCAATCCCAGGACCCTGGGATCATGACCTGAGCCGAAGGCAGAGGCTTAACCCACTGAGCCACCCAGGTGCCCCAATTTCTCACCTTTTAAGAGTTCCGCCAATGTTAGGTTTTAAAATTATTCAGACATATCTCAAGACATTATGGTTAGACTTTGGAGGTCTTTGTTGGGAAGACCAACCATGTGCAACAGGGAGCTGTGGAGCTGCTCATGGACGTGGTGAGAAGACACAGAGTAGTCTTTCCCATGTGATCATCCCACGCAAGAGACCCTAAGGCTCCCTGGAGAGCCACTGGGGGCGATCTGTGATAGAAAGTTAATGTGATGTGATGTGTACACTCTGTGATTGGGCAATTCCTTTTCTAAAAATAT
This sequence comes from Mustela erminea, assembly GCF_009829155.1. Lineage (NCBI taxonomy): Eukaryota > Metazoa > Chordata > Mammalia > Carnivora > Mustelidae > Mustela > Mustela erminea. Next base: position 11,513,573 of record NC_045632.1, on the reverse strand, counting down.
ACCCTATGGGGCACCTGAGTGGCTCAGTGGGTTAAAGCCTCTGCCTTCGACTCGGGTCATGATCCCAGGGTCCTGGGATTGAGCCCCACATTGGGTTCTCTGCTTGGTGGAGAGCCTGCTTCCCTTTCTCTCTCTCTGCCTGCCTCTCTGCCTACTTGTGACCTCTGTCAAATAAATAAATAAAATCTTTAAAAAAATATATACCCTAGCACAGGGGTCGGAAAACTTCTTCTGTAAGTGGTCAACCAGCAAATATATTAGGCTTTCATAGCCCAAGCGATTTGTGGAAGCCTCCCAACTCTGGCATAGCCATGTGGTGGCAGTTGGAACAGATGTCCTAGGCAAGCATGGCTGACATCCAATTAAGATTTATTTATAAAAACGACCAGGCTTAATTTGCTTACCTCTGCTTACCGGGAACTCACATGTGCCTGATGAAGATGGGGCACCGTTTGACGTGACAATGAAGAGAGCAGAACCTAGATGTCCCCTAACTTCAGAAGAGGTCCATTTGATTTATCTAGCCATGTATCAGACTATTAGAGGATATTTAAAAAGAATCTGACAACAACCCATCAACACACTTACGTTACGCTGGCTTTCATGGAAAAAACCACGTGTCTGGAAGAGACTACGGCTTCTTTACATAGAGCAACTAGGGAATGAGAGAAGCACTCTAATTTTGCAGCAAAAAGGATTGTGCTCCCTCCTGTGACTCCAATCCCCAGCCTAAGTCTAGTTTTCTGGCTTTTCATCATAGCCATCAGAGGTCCAATTTCAGTTTAAGTCTTAGCTTCAACCGGCTGTGTGACCTTGGACAAGTTACAAATCTACCTGACCTCCATTACTTCATGGTGCCCATTGGCAACGTTAAAAGGAATAATTCACATAAAGTAAAAATACCTGGCACTGTGTCTGGTATAGAGCAATGGCTAAAAAAAATATGAACCAGTATGAGAACTGTACGAAAAAATGAGTGGTCAGTACAAACTGTCACTTTTTAAGAAAAAATAAATTCACTATACTTGTTTAAATATAGATCTTCTGTGAGAGTTTCAGTTGAATGGTGGGAATAAAAATCACATTAGTAATTGTATCTTGTTTTTATTGGTAGGAGCTAAAGGCTGGGACAGGCTTGGTGTATCATGCATATCATGTATGCACTTAACCTTCAAAAAACCTTGTACCATTTTTTAAATTAATTAATTTATTTTCAGAAAAACAGTATTCATTATTTTTTCACCTTGCACCATTTTTAAAAAATCATTTGCTCATGAAGAAACAGTGACCCAGAAAAGCTAGGTGAACTTGTCCAAAGACGCACAGTTGGTTCTGGGAGGAAATGGAGAACTCAAACTCTTGCCCAGGAAGCCAGGACACCCACTCCAAATCACAGCGGGGAGTAGGGAAGAAACAGTGACTAGAAATGGTGTTTTCAAGGTGTTTGGTAGGAAAATAAGAAGGGAGATGTGACAGTCCCCTGATGAGGACAAGTGGTTTTCAGTTCTTTTTTCACCATCTAAAGATGGAAGTGATGTTTTTGCACTGAAAGGAAATCTCCCTTGGAGCTGCACTGCCTGATACAGCAGCCACTAGCTACATGCGACTACTCAAATTTAAATTAATTGAAGTTAAATAAGATTTGAAATGCACTGCCTCAGTCCCAAGAGCCGTAGTCCAAGTGTTCCTGGTGTCACATAGCTCGTGGATTTCCACCGTGACAGAAAGTCCCATTGGACAGCACTTCCCTAGGGACTGCCTAGGTGGTGATATGCAGAAGTGGGGATGACAGGTGTAATAAGGTCCCCACATATAAGGGAGGGGAGGGTAGGCAGGATAGAGATAAGGAAAGTGAACAAATCATCTTGCTTCCAGGATTCTCCCAGTTTTAGCACAGAAATCTGCATCCTAGCAGCACCGTGTGTGAGGAACGACCTCAGGACAGCTGGTCGCCCTGAATGCCTGGGGAATGGTAGGCAAGATCCCTGGGAAACACAAGTTGCCAAAGGAGAGATGAGAGCACTCACTCAGCAGAATGGAGGGGATCCAGGCTGAGTGTGCCCACGTGGGGGATGGTCAGGGTCATAGTCAGTTCTAGAGCCCGCAGACGTTGACAGTACTTAAGACAAAAGGCAGACACTTGCATGTCTTTCTTCTTGCTGATGATCAAAGTAGCATTCTGACAATCGCTTAGGGTCTGACGCACAAATGTCTCCTCCTGGATCTCATGCAGACAGTAGAACAGCTGCGGGACACCGTGGTGCAGTGTGGGTGGGCCACATTCATGCAACAGGGCTGCCACTTTCAGCAACTTCTTCTTGTTGCCCAGGGACAGCTTGCATCTAAATGACTTCTCTGCAGCTGAAGCGCACTTTTCATTTAAAAGGCCAAACAAGAAGAGCCCCATCTGAGCAAGGTAGTTTTTCTTTCTTCCGGGATATGCTATCAGGCGTATGATCTGAACACGGTCCAACACCCGGAAATTTCTGAGTCGTTGGGGGAAGCACAGAACGTACAAGAAGGCAGCAAAAAACTCCTGGAAGCTTAGAATGGCAAATGCATAGCAGTCTCCATCACCTGCCACCCTTTGAAAAATATTCACACGGAGAAAAGTAGCAACAGCGGTCTCATCCAGCTTGGCCTGCTCAAGGTCTTTCGTGTCAAACACCCATCTCATGTTCCACATGCCCTCTGCGGCCAAATAACACAGACCTGCCAGTCGTGTCTGATGAGTGTTTCTGGAAGGGCTTCCAGCCTTGGTGGCAAAGAAGCCAGACAGATACTGGACAAAAACAGCTGTGGCATTTGGATATGCCTGTGCAAGGTCTGCTCCTCTCTGCATCTGCTGTCTCAGACAGGAACACACCATCCAGCAAACTGCAGGGACCTGACACATGGAGAAGAGAACTGTGTTTCCCGTGACAAACCTCAAGGCTTCATCAGCATCCCTCTTGTTTCCAAAATATGTCCTGAAGTACTTGGCTCTCTCTGCCATACTAAACCCCGTGAGTGTTATGAAAGAGGGGTGTTTCAGGAAGGGCTTGAGCTTCCTCCAAGATGTGAACCTGAAGGTGATCAGTAAGGTGGCTTCAGGAAGCATTCTTTTGCTCAGCAGACTAGCCAGGAGGACAGGCCCGGGCAATTTCTGGATCCAGTCATCACTCAGGTCAGCTGGTCTATCCGTGAGGGTCAGTGACACTTCCTCAAAGCCATCAAAGAGGAGCAGAAGTTGGTCTGGTTTGGACATAATCTTGGACATGAGAGACCGTGACCCAGGCCACTTATGGGCAATCAGCTCTGCGAAGCTCTGCTCGTCCACCTGAGCCATTTCTCGGCAATGGAAGTAGAAAGCACACCGGAACTTGTGGTGGTAGAACTTGTTTTCTGCCCACTCCAGCATCACCTTTTTGGCCAAACTTGTTTTTCCAACCCCGGCGACTCCCTGTAGGACCACAGTCTTGGGCTGTTTGGCTTGAGGTCTTTTGGGAAGAAAAAGGCATGGTAAGAACCTCTCGTGTCTCTCTATGTCTTGGTAGAAGAAGTCTGCATGGCTCCCAGACCAGGTGGTCATTGTCCGCATCATGGAATACTCATTCGTCACGTGCACTTTGTACTCCTGTATTTTATCTAGATTAGCAGGGTGGGAGAGAGACAGAGTACAGGGTCAGAGTTGTGTACGAGAACCAATTGAACAAGAAGAAAGCTAACCTTGACGTCTACATCAAGCCCCATAACACACCTGCACACACCATGCTCTTTTCCTGACAGCCCTGCACCAATAAAGAAGCCATGAGTAATCAGAAAAGTCAACTCGTAGTGGCTTAAACGGAGAAGGACTGCTTTTTCCTTAAGAAATAGGGGGATCTGTGGGGCGCCTGCGTGGCTCAGTGGGTTAAAGCCTCTGCTTTCGGCTTAGGTCATGATCCCAGGGTTCTGGGATCGAGCCCCGCGTCGGGCTCTCTGCTCAGCAGGGAGCCTGCTTTCCTTCCTCTCTCTCTGCCTGCCTCTCTGTCTACCTGTGATCTCTGTCTGTCAAATAAATTAAAAAAAAAAAAGTTAAAAAAAAAAAAAGAAATAGGGAGATCTGTGTGTAAAGCTGTTGAAATGGGAGGGATGGTTCTGTAGCTTCAGGGCCAAGTAACACCACATTTCTGTAAGTACGTCCTCTGCACCTCTTGCCTCATGATGAGGGGATTGCTATTGTAATTATGTCATCATTATGTCATAAGTTATATTTGCACTCAAAGCAGAAATCGTGGGGAGAAGGGACATGTTCGCAGCTCATGTATACTTCCATCGGTACAAACGGAAACACTCAGGAGGCTTCTACTTGTATCGCATGGCCTAGAGCCATCAGATGGATAACCCCAACTTTAAGGAAACCTGGAGAAAAAGTATTTCCCTTAGGGATGGGTCCACTTTATCCCTAAATAAATTGGATTCTGTCAACACATGAGATGTGGGGTAGGGAGTTAATAGGATCTGTCACAGCCTTTATCTCAACCTGTGATTCTCTCTCCCCTCCTCTCAACAGGAAACTTTACAAATTATACATGATGTCTGACTCTGACTTCCTTCCCTCCACCTCCAGCTGACAGATAGGAGGAAGCTTACTGCAAGTTCAAGGTCTACTTACTTATTGGGTTTATGAGGGTAAGCAAATCACAGAAGCTCTAAGCCTCAAGCCTGCCATCTCCAAAATAAGTAGACTTCACAACTCTGGCTCAGACTGTGGTGTCAGAACTATCAGCCCTCTAGTGTTTGTTGAATGGCTAGACTGGGGATCCCATACCCAACTTTCCGTGTGCTTTCCTAACAGATTAGAGTGTTGCCCTGGGGCCCTCAGTTCCTTTTGACCTCATCTGTTCATACAACCTGACTGGGAAGTGCAAACTTGATTCACATGAACATAATTCTTTCTAGAATCCAACTTTTGATGCTTCAGGATGGTGGAGTGGAGAAGAGGAGGGTTTAAGGTATTTGCTGTATTTTTAAAATTTATTTTTATTTATTTATTTATTTATTTATTTATTTATTATTGGGTTTTGGTTTTTTTTTTTTTTGCCTACCAACTGTTCCCATCTGGCAATAGCACTCCAGTGGTTCTTTGGAAAACCACCCCTTGACACTCTTGGTCTGTTCTGTTGGGTTGTGGGTGGCTCTACCACCAAGCTCTCTCTGAAGTATGTGGGCCAGTCTTAACCAACCAGGGCGCTTCATCATTTCATTCATTGTTGAGCTCATGACCTCAGTTCATTCAGCTGAATCAGTTCAGGGATGAGTGCTTGGAGAAATGAGAAAATATTCCTCTTTCTGCCAATGGTGGTAAGCAGGCACAATGTATGGGTGAGGTAGCTGTGGCCAAGATGGCCACAGTGGTAGGAGGGACCACTCAAGGCTGAGTCCCACGGAAAAAGAGGGAGCCAGGAGAAAGACAGAAGTGATGTCTCCTTGACATCGTTCGATGCCTCCCGCTGGGCTAGTGGCTGGACTTCTGAGTTAGGTGTGTCTGTAACTACTCTTTTTTTCTTAAAATTCTGATTCATTGAACAGACACTGACATACTAATTTACTATCAGTCTCTCCCCAGGAACTGAACTTCTTACCCCAACCCAAAGCCCATTTTCCTCCAGGCTTTGTCAAATGCCAGCACATACCAGATTCTCCTTCCTCCAAATTCACTGGCATTTCTCTTGGGTTCAAGTCCTTGAGCTCCAGGTTGGGTAGAATGTCTGGAACAGACAAGAAAGGAGACTGTCACACTGGAATGACTGACAAGATAGGGAAAGCCACATGGAAGCAACAGGCCCTTTCAGGTTAGGATCCCAGAGTCCCATTCTCTCACCACCTTAGTCCAGGGTGAAGAAAATGGCCTAGACTCCACCATGATGCTAGGAAGTAAGAAAATGGTGCTGTTTTAGGATGTACTGAAGAAGTATTCAATAACATAAACCGATAGCTCATCCAAACACAGAGGGAGTGATATACACAAACATACATGCATATGTGTGTATGACATACATGCACACTTTAAAATCTATGAGTGTGCTCATATATGTGTGCGTGTGTCTGTGTATGTACATATTTAGATGTATATGAAAATAATCATGTGTGTACACACATACATAGTCACTAACTCCTCTTACTTGGGCTATTTAAGTTCTATAAAATTACTGTGAATATTCAAATAACCAATAGTGCACCCCCGTGAATACAGGGTTAGATTCCTGTAGCCTCTGCTTACAACATTTCGGCTCTTCAATGAATAACCATGGTCTATGTGTGTTTTTGTTCAAAGAAATCTTATTCAATATGTATTATTGATTCATGAACATCCCTTCACCACCACACTTGGGGGACAGGTTAAACACCAATGAGATACACAGAAACATAAATAAGTGACACCAAATAGACTGTGGAAAGGACACTTATTTACAGGATGAGGGCACAGGTCAGAAGGCAGAGCACTGCTTTATTCAGCTGCAGCTGGGACCATCAGTGTCCAATTTTTCTCCAACCTACATGTCTATAAATGACTATAAAAGTGCCATAATGACTGATTTTTGAGTTAAAATAAGTTTCAGTGAATAGGCAAATTCACAAACATGGAATCCATCAATAATGAAGATAGAGTATATACACATACCAGATAAGCAGTATCTGGTTAAGTTTTTTAAAACTATGCTAATGTGATGGTCTTTGGGTTTGGGGGTCAGTCATCATCATACTCCACTATTTGCCTTCTTGTTCAGGTGGCCAGTATGGGTACTCAGTAAAGTATTTAGTTCTTTAATACTCAAACCCTTTCCCATTTTTAAAAAAGATTTTGTTTATTGTGGCCATGGCAGCCATGGCCATAATAGCCAAATGTAGAAGGAACAGAGATGCCCTTCAACAGACAAATGGATAAAGAAGATGTGGTGCATATATAAAATGGAATATTATTCAGCCACCAGAAAGGAAGAATACCCATCATTTGCATCAACATGGACGGGACTGGAGGGGATTACACTGAGTGAAGTAAGTCAAGCCGAGAAAGACAATTATCATATGGTTTCACTCAGGTGTGCAACATAAAGAATAGTGCAGAGGATCATAGGGAAGGGAGGGAAAGGGATGGGAAGAAATCAGAGAGGGAGACAAACCGTGAGAGACTCTGGGAAACAAACTGAGGGTTTCAGAGGGGAGGGGAATGGGGGGAGGGGGTAAGAGAGTGATGGGTATTAAGGAGGGCATGTGTTGTGATGAGCACTGGGTGTTATATGTAACTAATAAATCATTGAACTATATAAAAAACTAATGATGTACTATACAGTGTCTAACTAAACATAATAAAAAATTTTTTAAAGATTTTATTTATTTATTTGCTAGAGAGAGAGTGAGAGAGAATACAAGCAAGGGAAGTGGCAGGCAGAAAGAGAAGCAGGCTCCCTGCTGAGCAAGGAGCCCAATGTGGGACTCGATTCCAGGACCCTGGGATCATGACCTGAGCCGAAGGCAGCTGCTTAACTGACTGAGCCACCCAGGTATCCCCCCAGCCCCGTTTTGTATACCAGATTACTACTCACAATTTAGCTCCATCTGTACCCGAAGACACAATTCTGTCTGGTTCATCTTGGCAAATATGTCATGAGTCACATCCCAAGCTAGTCGTCCAGGGAAGAACTCCACCAAGAGATGAACCATCTCTCCCCATCTGGCTGTCTTCACCTGGTCCCAGGTGATCTGGACTGATCCAGGCCTGGGGTTCTCATCCACTAAAAGCTGCTTGAATGTTTGCAGCCCCTCCTTGCTTAAATAAGCCATGTACAGCATGACTCCATTTTCAAAAGGAGAGTTGGAGGAGGCAGAGGACATCAAGGATGAGATTAAATAACAAGGAGAAGGAGGGCTAGAAGAGGAAGAGGAAGAACAGGGGGAAGACTGAGAGGAAGAGCTGGAGGAAGAGCAGATAAAAGGGACAGACTTCAGATTCACATCACTCATCTCCACTCAAGACGTAGAACCTTTGTGCCAGTGATGATGACAATCAGTCGGAAGAGACAACAGACAAGACCTGTGGAGACATGAAAATATAAATAAATGAAAACCCACTCAAGAAGACAGATTTATCTAATCCATATCTGGTAGAGTATACAATGCACCAGATATTCTCTTTAGCTCCTTTCCCCCTCAAGGTTCTTTGCTTGTGGAAAAACCTAAGGACCTGTCCAGTATTCAGGCTTAGGGTTTGGACTTAAATCCATTCTGTAGCTTTTATTCTTGATGTCATGTATTAGCAAGGTAAGTGGCCAAATCACAGCACCTCTCTGCTTCTTTTTTGATCTTTGATCCTGGACCAGAACATACCTGTTGATGGGAGTGTGAGGATTCTGAAAGAGACAAATCTATAGGTACACTTGGACCTGTGCCAGGCACATAATAGCTAACAATTATTTGGGGCTTACATGTATGCCACAGTTACTTTATTTTATTATTATTATTTTATTATTATGTTACATTAGTCACCATAAGTACGTCATTAATTTTTGATGCAGTGTTCCAAGATTCATTGTTTGCGTATAACACCCAGTGCTCCATGCAAAACTAATATCCTCCCTAATACCCACCACTGGGCCAAACCCATCCCTTCACCAACTGCCTCTCTAAAACTCTGTTTGTTTTTTGGAATCCAAAGTCTTTCATGTTGGTCTTCTCTTCCGATTTCCTCCCCTTCATTTTCTCCTTCTTTCTTCTAATGTCCTCCATGTTATTCCTTATATTCCACAACATAGTGAAGCCAAATGATAATTGACTTTCTCTGCTTGACTTATTTCACTCAGTGTAATCTTTTCCAGCCCCGTCCATGTCATTGCAAATGGTGGGTATTCGTCCTTTCTGATGGCTGAGTAATAGTCCATTGTATATATGGACCACATCTTCTGTATCTATTCATCTGTTGAAGGGCATCTTGGCTCTTTCCACATTTTGGCTATTGTGGACATTGCTGCTATGGACACTGGGGTGCATATGGCCCTTCTTTTCACTTTATCTGTATCTTTGGGGTAAATGCCCAGTAGTGCAATTGCTGGGTCATAGGGTAGCTCTATTTTTAATTCTTTGAGGAAACTCGACACTGTCTTCCTGTGGGGAACAGACTGCAAGTTGACACGGTCCTTGCAGTCAAAGGAACTTTACCAAGGGCTAGCTCTTGCAATCCCTGCAGGTCACTCACTATTTGGTTTGGCTTACATAAGCACTCTGGGTCAAGCTTACACGGTTCTTGAGTTCCTCTGTAAATATACTTGAATAAACTTTTGTTTTAAAGCAAGGCGGCCAAATGGACTTGTGGTCATCTGACCTCGAGTTCCTTGATAAACATCCTTGTTATTGAGCCATAAAATAAGGTCTCTCATGCATTTTGGGGGTCCACTGGGTTATCAGCCCATGAAGACTTTCCAATCCCAGCTTTCTGACTCTTGTCTTTCTTAATTCCCCACCATTCTCTCTCGGTCTTCCCTTGGACTTCTCATGCTGGTCTGCGACATTTTCCAACATGGCTACACTAACTTGCATTCCCACCAACAGTGTAAGAAGTTTCCCCTTTCTCCATATCCTCTCCAAAACTTGTTGTTTCTTGCCTTGCCAATTTTTGCCATTCTAACTGGTATAAGGTGGTATCTCAATGTGGTTTTGATTTGAATTTCCGTGATGGCTAATGATGATTTTCAAGACTCAACGGGAATTTATAAAAAGTGTCTGGAATCAAAGGCATGTTGTTCCTCTCCATCCACTGTCTCATCCTTCCTTTGTCTTACTTCGTGATTATTATGAGCAAGAAGTGGAATGTGGAGAAGAAGAAAGAAAACAATGACATTGCCAGCAGGAGAGAGACTCACTTCTTAGTGAACCTGCTGCATACATACAATTGCTCCTCTGAATTTCCATTGTTACCATTTTTTAATCCTTATCCCCATCATCTGAGAACTTCCTGTATATTTCCCTTAAGTCATCATGTATTGTGCACTAACTCGATTTTTATTTCCTTTGACTCACTGCAATGATTTTGAACCTTTGAAGGCCCCTGCGGATGCTTAAGCAAGCACTCAACTTTCACCTCCACTCTTGGATTCTGTCATTCCTGATAGGTGATCAAAAAAACCTACATTAAGAAAAAAACATCTCAAACAACCCGACTTTGCACCTCAAGGAACTAGGAAGAGAAGAACAAACTGAGCCCCAAGTTAGCATAAAGAAGAAAATAATACAGATCAGAGCAGAAATAAAGACAGGAAAGACATTAGAAAAGATCAGTGAAACGAAGAGTTGTTGCGGTGTTATATGCAAACAATGATCATGGAATACTACGTCAAAAACTAATGATGTACTGTATGGTGACTAACATGACATAGTAAAAAAAAAAAAAGAAGATAAAATTGGCAAATCTTTAGCTAGACTAACCATGCAAAAACAGAGAGAGGGGACTCAAAATCTGAAATAAAAGAGAAGACATTACTACTGGTACCACAGAAATACAAAGGATCATGAGAGACCACTATCAACAGATACACATCAATAAATTGGATAAAGAGAAAGAAATAGATAAATTTCTAGAAGCATACAAACTACCGAGATTGAATCATGAAGAAATGGAAAACAGGTGCAAATCATTAACAAGTAAGGAGATGGAATTAGCAATCAAAAATCTCCCCCAAAAGAAAAACCCAGAGCCAGATGATTTCCCTGGTAAATTTCACCAAATATGGAAAGAAGAGTAATACTAATCTCAAATTCTTCTAAAAATTGAAGAGGAAGGAACACTTCCAAACTGATTTTATGAGACTAGCATCACTCTCATACCAAAACCAGATAAGAATAAAATATCTGGGTATAAATTTCATCAAGGAGGTGAAAGAGCTGTATGTGGAAAACTATATGACATTGATTAAAAAAAAAAAAATGGAAGACACAAATATATTAAAAGATACCATGTTCTTGGATTGGAATACTCAATATTGTCAAAATGTCCAAACTACCCAAAGCAATTTATGGATTCAGTGCAATCCCTATCACAATTCCAATGGCATTATTCACAGAAATAGAAATAATAATCCTAAAAATTGTATGGAACCACAAAACACCCTGAAAAGTTAACATAATCATATATATGTGTATATATATACATATGTATGTGTATGTATGTGATATATATATGTGTGTGTGTGTGTGTATATATATATATCACATACATACACACACATACAATTTTGAGAAAGAACAACAAAGTTGGGAGGCATCACACCTCTTTTTTTTTTTTTAAGATTTTATTTATTCATTTGACACAGAGAGATCACAAGTAGGCAGAGAGGCAGGCAGAGAGAGAGAGGAGGAAGCAGGCTCCCCGCGGAGCAGAGAACCCGATGTGGGACTCGATCCCAGGACCCTGAGATCATGACCTGAGCCGAAGGCAGCGGCTTAACCCACTGAGCCACCCAGGCGCCTGGCATCACACCTCTTAATTTCAAGCTATATTATGAAGCTATGGTAATCAAAACAGTATGGTACTGGTATAAAAACAGACACAGACCAGTAGAACAGAATCTAGAGCCCAGAAATAAATGCATGCATATATGGTCAACTAATAATTGAAAATGAAACCAACTGTATATTTTTTCCTGCTTTGTTGAAGATTAATTGACCATAGAGTTGAGGGTCCATATCTGGGTTCTCTACTCTGTTCCACTGGTTTATGTGTCTGTTTTTATGCCAGTACCATGCTGTCTTGGTGATCACAGCTTTGTAATAAAGCTTGAAATCAGGTAAAGTGATGCCCCCAGCTTTATTTTTGTTTTTCAACATTTCCTTAGCGATTCTGGGTCTCTTCTGATTCCATACAAATTTTAGGATTATTTGCTCCAGCTCTTTGAAGAATACCGGTGGAATTTTGATCGGAATGGCATTAAAAGTATAGATTGCTCTAGGCAGAAAATGAAACCAAGAATGTACAATTGGGAAAGAATAATCTCTTCAATAAGTATTGGGAAAATTGGATACCCATGTACAAAGAAACGAAATTGGACTATTACTTACACCATATGCAAAAATTAACTCCAAAGGGATTAAAGACTTAAATGTATTGCCTGAAACTGTAAAGCTTTGAGAAGAAAACATATGGGAAAGTCTCCTTAACATTAATCTTGGCAATGATTTTGGGCAAATCTCAGGCAACAGAGCAAAAACAAAACAATGAGACTATATTAAACTAAAAGGCTTGTACACACAACAAAGGCAACCTACAGGATAGACTAAAATATTTCCAGATCATAAATGTGATAAGGATTAACATCTAAAATATATAAGGAACTCATACAACCCAATGAAAAACAAAAACAAAACAACAAACAGCAACAACATAAAACTGAAGCAAAAACCCCATTAAAATGGGCAAAGGCCCTAAGTCAGTATTTCTCCAAAGATGTAGAAATGACCAAAAGATACATGAAAAGATGCTCAACATCACCATTTATTAGGTAAATGCTAACAAAACCATGGAGATATATCACACCTGTTAAGATGACTATTACCAGAAAGGTAAAAGACAGCAGGTGAGGATGTGGAGAAAAGGGAACCCTGGTGCACTGTTGGTGGGAATGTAAGTTGGTACAGCCAATATGGAAAACAATATGGAGGCTTCTCAAAAAATTAAAAAATAGAACTATTTTATGATCCAGCAATCCCCCCTCTGGGTATGCATCCAAAGGAAATGAAATCAGTATCTTGAAGATATATCTGCATCCCCATGTTCACTGAAACATTATTCGCAGTAATTCCAAGATATGGAAACAGTCTACGTGTCCATCAATGGACAAATGGGTAAAGAAAAGGCGGTTTATATACAGTGGGTTATTATTCAGCCATTAAAAAGTAGGAAGGCCTGCCATTTACAACATACAACAATATGAATGAACTGGATACAGAAAGGCAAATACTACGTGATCTCACTCATCTGTGGAATCTGAAGTGATGAATTCATAAAACCAGAGAGTAGAATAAGGGTTGCCTGGGGAAATGGGGAGATTTTGGCCAAAGGGTACAAACTTTCAGTTATAATTAGTTTGGGGGAATTTTATGTACAGATGGTGACCGTAGTCTATCAGGTTGATCCTTTCTCCTCCATTTTACAAAGGAGAAAAATGAGCTTTACGTAGGTTAGCTAAATTGGCCAAAACTGACAGAAACCAGCAGTTGGAGTCAAGTCTCCTTCCTAACCCTATACACCAAGCCATGTGGCTGAATGATAATAGTCTTTATTGAAAAGGAATACCTGGGGGGAGGTGGGGAGGTGGTGTCAAAGCTGTCTCCTCTTCGTGACTACAGCTTTCTTGTGTTTTTTGGGGTTATTATTATTATTATTATTTTTTAATCTTATCACCTAATGGCTACCATAGACCATGGAGTCCCTGGAGACCTTCTGATATTTCCTTCTGGTCTCAGGATTGTGCTAGCTCTGACAGTCTCTTGGCCCTCAGCTATTAATAACTGGGAAAATAAAGACTGAGAACTTAGGACTTCACTTCAGGGACGGGAAGACTGGTTTCAGAGAGTGGTAAGGATTTTATCAATGAAACAGAGCTGGTTGTTTTCAAAGGCGACTCTCCAGCTTTGCTTTGCGTTTTCGATACGGGCCAACTGGACTTGGTGAACTTGAGTGTCTGTCATTGTAACTGAGAAAGTGAGATGGTGCCGATGATGGAGACAGGAGAGAAAAAACACAATACTCACCCCGAAGGGAATTAGGCTCCCTGGCTCCTTCCTGTCAAGTCCATCTTCCAAAGCAGAAAGAAAAGCACTGGGTCTGCTCTGCCCCCAGCCCTAATAGGCTCTGTGATTCCAGCTGGTAAACATCATCCCTCCCATTGGCTGGGGCTGGCATGTCCCATCATCCCCTTCACCGCACAGCTTGGAAAGCATTTAGCATCCCAGGTCCTAGGTAATGGGCTGTAAGACTTGTTCCCCACAGGTGCTTTCAATCTGAGAAAGAAATGCTCCCCAACCTCTTAGATTCAGAAGAATAAGCCACTGCAGAAAATTTTGGTTTTGGAGAGGGCTGATACTGGAGAAGTCCTAGCATCTTGCTTCCCATTTGAAAACATCTAGGGGTGAATGGGTGGCTCAGTGGGTTAAAGCCTCTGCCTTTGGCCCAGGTCATGATCTTGGGGTCTTGGGATCCAGCCCCACATTGGGCTCTCTGCTTAATGGGGAGCCTGCTTCCCCCATGCCTCTCTGCTTACTTGTGATCTCTCTCTCTGTCAAATAAATGGATAAAATCTTAAAAAAAAGAAAGAAAGAAAACATCTAGAGCAATTTATTGGATGATCTTTTACCTGTCCATGTCCCCTACTTGAAAGGAATTTGCGCAAATGGGAGGTCTCACTTTCACCAGGACCCGATGCGGAGTTCTATCAAAAAGAGACCCAGAAACAGAGCATGTAGGAAAATGACATAAATATCCATGCTTCAAGTAGTTTTCCCATTGAGTCTTTCGGGTGTTCTGATACGCAGTCAAGTCATTTGCACATATGGTTTTATCTGTTTCTTTCCAATTCTTACACCTTCCTCTAAGTGCTTCCTAATCTCCAATTTAAAATTGCTAATTCAAATTTAAAATAGTTAGCTAAATTCTTGAATTCAATCTAATGCCACCAAGACAATGTTAATTGCAGTGACATAAAACCAACCTGTCCCAATGTCCTCCCGACTCCGTGGAAGAGCCTTCATGTGTGTGATGGAATGTTGTCGCTGGTGGTTTTCCTGGTGTTGGGAGAAGAATTGGTCACTAGATGTGGTTGCGTCTGTGCTTTTATCTTAAGGCCTTATGGGCTCTTTCTTCCCCTTATATCTCATTGTTTTACATGACCTCTCAGATGGCAGGAGAGGTACGTCAATGGCCTTCGGCTGGAGGAGAAGACTCCATTCATGTCAGGATAGCATGAGGTTTTTAAAAAGATTTTATTTATTTATTTGACAGACAGAGATCACAAGTAGGCAGAGAGAGAGAGGAGGAAGCAGGCTTCCCGCTGAGCAAAGAGCCTGACACTCGATCCCAGGACCCTGAGATCAAGACCTGAGCCAAAGGCAGAGGCTTAAACCACTGAGTCACGCAGGCACCAGGATAGCACAGGTTCTAATTAGAAACACACTTGTGCCTCCCCTTTCCCAGATAGTGATGATTTGCACCTGGAGAAGTCGTTGGAGATTATGTGTGGCAGCTGGGTCCTAAGTGGCTTCTCGAACTTGCTAGGGGGAGTCAGAAGGAAGTTGTAAACTAGGAGCTTGGAGAGAGACTTGATAGGCTGAGGAGTGGCGTGAGGGCCAATCACAGGCTGGGGAGTGGGTGCAACTGGCTATTTCTTGGAGGTTCTCTGAACGGAGGCATCTGGGAAGTTGCCTGGGATTACAAGTCTGATCAGTAAGTGATGTCTCCTCTCTCCATGGCTCCACAACTCCTTGTCTAGTGTTCCTCCTGTGGGATCCCATGCTTGTTTTTAAAAGATCTGCTTTATTGAGGTATGATTGATAAACGAACAAGAAAAAACCCTGAACATACTTAACAATTTTAGGAGTTTGGACAGAGGCATACACTCTCAAAACAATCACCACAATCAAGGTAGTAGATGTGTGCATCACTTCTAAAGGTTTGTGCCCTTTGGTGTGTGTGCCCATGATGTGAGAACACTGAAGCTGTACCCTCTTAGTGAAATTCTTAAGTGCACAATGCATAATTGTTGACTGTACTTTGCGGACTACAGCAGACCTCTAGAACTGAGTCTTGCATAACTGATACTTGACTGTGGGATATATGTGCAACAGAATTTTACTCAATCTTAAAAAAAAAAAAGAAATCCTGCCATTTGGGACAAAGTGGATGAACCTGGAGGACGTTAGGCTAAGAGAAGGTAGCCAGCCCCAGAGGGACAAGCTCTGCATGATTCCACGACTAAGAAGTATCTAGAAGAGTCAGACTTAGAGAGGCAGAGATTAGGATGGTGGTTTATTGGGAGCTGGGCAGGGTTTGCAGTCTGCAGCACCTCTGTCCTTGGATTTGACCCGCCTCTCTTTCTAGACCCAGGAGATGCTTTCGTTCTTGGACAACTTCCTGCTGTGCTCCTCTGTTCTTGTACCTTCTCCCTCCAGGGATTTTTTTTTAATTGATTTATTTATTTTCAGAAAAACAGTATTCACTATTTTTTCACCACACCCAGTGCTCCATGCAATCCGTGCCCTCTATAATACCCACCACCTGGTACCCCAACCTCCCAACCCCCTGCCACTTCAAACCCCTCAGATTGTTTTACAGAGTCCATAGTCTCTCATGATTCACCTCCCCTTCCAATTTCCCCCAACTCCCTTCTCCTCTCTAACACCCTTTGTCCTCCATGATATTTGTTATGCTCCACAAATACGTGAAACCATATGATAATTGACTCTCTCTGCTTGACTTATTTCACTCAGCATAATCTCCAGGGCTTTTTGCTCCTGTGGTTTTTGCTGACCATGACTCCGTATCTCCTTCTCCCCTCCTTGGTTCAGTCTGATGCAGTCTTCAAGTCTCCTACAATTCCCTTTCCTCCTCACTTGCTTGTTCCATTGACTGTGTGATTTCGTGGCACCTTGTAGGGACCTGTCTCAGACTCAGCATACTGTAATATTAATTATAGTCTTTCCCCATTATTCACGGACTCTGTATCTGTTGAATTCACCTGCTTGCTAAAATGTATTTATAACCTCCCCCTGCGGCTAAATCAGTACTTGCTATGTTTTCTCCTGGTCCTTCTTGAACATGCACAGAGCATGAAAGATTTGAGAAATGCTCCCAGCTGGGGGCTTGGACAAGCCAATGCTCTGCATTCTTGCTTCAGCTCTCCTCTACACAGATGTCCTTCTAGCTGGTCCATTTGGTGCCATGTCTTTTGCATTTTTGTGCTTTTTCGTTGGAGATAACAGGACTCTTTAATAGGCCCTGTGTGTACTGGTGAAATGCTATTTGGTGTTCTTCAGCTCAAGAAGCCTGGTACTGTGCCCTACAGAGAAACACCTGTGTCAGGTGCTTTTTCCTTTAGGCATAATAGGACTCTGGGCTGTGAGGTCAGTCTAGATGAATCAACGGTTGGTGTTGAACAAGATGTCCGAAACAGACATACATAAAACAAGGCTATGTATTGATGGGTTGACAAAAACACTGTGACCAGAGGCTTACAGGACACTCACCCTGTATTTGCTGCCTCAGCCCTGGTTTAGTAATTGCTGATTCGGTGTTCCTGGTGATATTACAGAACGTAATGACTGCAAACGAGAATGGACTGTGCTTACAACAGCAGATGGTATGCATTTACTAGGAGAGTGGGTGGAGAAGTCAACAAGACGCACACAGACTTCGCCAACATGCATTTTCGTGGCTGGTTTGTAAGCTCATGCAATCTGCTTGGCCAAGGCTGGGTCACCAGTTCTAGTACAGTGCGTGCGCTGGCTTCTTGTAGTTGTTTGATGATAGTCTGATGCTCTTCCAAGCTCAGACTTTCCACTGATATTTCTCCTCCCGCTTAATACCTCAGAGGGCTTTCCCCCAGGAGCTCCCAACAATTTTCAGTGCTGTCCTGTGAATTTGGGCTGCTGGAATTTTTTTTAAAAATTTAAATATGATTAGCCAACTTCTAGTACATTATTTGTTTCATGTGTATTGTTCAGTTCATGAGTTGTGTAGAACACCCAGTGTTCATCCCATCTCATGGGATCTCGTTAAGATTTTATTTATTTGACAGATCACAAATAGAGAGGCAGGCAGAGAGAGATAGGGGGAAGCAGGCTCCCTGCTGAGCAGAGAGCCTGATTCAGGGCTTGATCCAGAAGTTTAACCAACCAAGGCACCCAGGCGCCCCTCTCATTCCTTTCTTAATGCCCATCACCCTGATATCCCGTTCCCCCACTCATCTCCCTTCCAGCAACCCTCAGGTTGTCTCCCGGAGTCCAGAGTCTCTCATCCTCTGTCTCCCTCTCTAATTTCTTCCCATTCCATTTCCCCTCCCTTCCCTAATCCCTCCCTTCCCCTATGACCTTCTATTTCTTCTATTATTCATATGAATGAAACTCTATAATTGCCTTTCTCTGCTTGACTAATTTCACTCTGTATAATCCCGTCCAGTCCTATCCATGTTGATGTAAATGGTGGGTATTCCTCCCTCTGACAGCTGAGTAATATTCCATTGTGTATATGGACCACATCTTCTTTATCCATTCTTCTGTTGAAGGACGTTTCATCTCCTTCCACAGTTTGGCTATTGTGGACATCGCTGCTATAAAACATTGGGGTGCAGGTGTCCCTTCGGATCACTACATTTGTATCTTTAGGATAAATACTCCGTAGTGCAATTGCTAGGTCATAGGGTAGCTCTATTTTCAACTTTTTGAGGAACCTCCATGCTGTTTTCCAGAATGGCTGCACCAGCTTGCATTCCCACCAACAGTGTAGGAGGGTTCCCCTTTCTTCACATCCTCGCCAACATCTGTCATTTCCTGACTTGTTAATTTTAGCCATTCTGACTGGTGTGAGGTGGGATCTCACTGTGATTGTGATTTGTATTTCCCTGATGCCGAGTAATGTTGAGCACTTTTTCATGTGTCTCTTGGCCATTTGTAGGTCTTTGGAGAAGTGTCTGTTCATGTCTTCTACACATTTTTTGGCTTGATTATTTGTGTTTTTTTTGGGTATTGAGTTTGATAAGTTTTTTTTAAATTTGATAGTTCTTTATGGATCTTGGATATTAGCCCTTTGTCTGTAGTGTCATTTGCAAATATCTTTTCCCATTCTGTGGGCTGCCTTTTAGTTTTGTTGACTGTTTACTTTGCTGTGCAAAAGTTTTTTACTTGATGAAGTCCCCAAAGTTTATTTTTGCTTCTGTTTGGGATAGGTTTTCATAGCCACCTGATCTGGAGGATGTCCTTGCCAGAGAGGCAAGTCTGCAGACCAGTTGCCTCAGGCCTGTTCTTTATTGCCTTCAGTGCTCCCTGGGACTTGAAATGACCAAGCTCCGAGGGGGAATAGCAGTAGGTCTTTTGCGGGGAGGGGTATAAATATTGTGTATAGGCTTCGAGATATTTTGGGGTTTATTTTTTTTTAATTTTATTTATTTGACAGAGATCTGAAGTAGGCAGAGAGAAGGGGAAAGCAGGCTCTCTGCTGAGCAGAGAGCCCAATGTGGGGCTTGATCCTAAGACCCTGAGATCATGACCTGAGCTGAAGGCAGAGTCTTAACCCACTGAGCCACCCAGGTACCCCATTTGTAAGATTAACAAAATAGAGCTAGAGATATTTTTCAGTAGATCATCCTTTTGCTTTGATGCCTCATGATTTTTCATTGCTTGGATTTGTGACCACCCTCGTATATTGGCATTTTTGACTTGTAAATAATACATGTTTAATGTGCACAATTCAGTGCATTTGGGGGTAGGTATATATGTTGAAATGAGCACCACTGTTGAGGCCATCAACGTTCTTCCCTGCCCAAAACATCCTCCCACCTTGTTTTTGTGATGAGAACACTTAAGACCCACCCTCTTAGCATATTGTAAGCACAAATGCAGTATTGTCAGCCATAGGTCCTATGGTGTACATTAGCTCTCCAGAATTTTAATTTTTTTACATTTTATTTTTTCAGTGCTCCAAGATTCATTGTTTATGCACCATACCCAGTGCTCCACGCAATCCGTGCCCTCCTCAATACCCATCACCGGGCTCACCCATTCCGCCCCCCACTCCCCTCCAAAACCCTCAGTTTGTTTCTCAGAGTCCACATTCTCTCCATGGTTCATCTCCCCCTCTGATTTCCCCCCAATTCACTTCTCCTCTCCTTCTCCTAATGTCCTCCATGTTATTCCTTATGCTCCACAGGTAAGTGAAACCATATGGTAATTTAATCTCTCTGCTTGACTTATTTCACTCAGTATAATCTCTTCCAGTACCATCCTTGTTGATACAAAAGTTGGGTATTCATCCTTTCTGATGGCTCTGTAATATTCCATTGTGTATATGGACCACATCTGTATCCATCTGTCTGTTGAAGGATGTCTTGACTTTCTCCACAGCTGGGCAATTGTGGACACTCCTGCTATAATATTTGACTTTTTAAATTTTTATTTTTATTTTTTAAATTAATTAATTTATTTTCAGCATAACAGTATTCATTATTTTTTCACCACACCCAGTGCTCCATGCAATCCATGCCCTCTATAATACCCACCACCAGGTACCCCCCCACCCCCCCCGCCACTTCAAACCCCTCAGATTGTTTTTCAGAGTCCATAGTCTCTCATGATTCACCACCCCTTCCAATTTACCCCAACTCCCTTCTCCTCTCCATCTCCCCTAGTCCTCCATGCTATTTGCTATGCTCCACAAATAAGTGAAACCATATGATAATTGACTCTCTCTGCTTTACTGATTTCACTCAGCATAATTTCTCCCAGTCCCGTCCATGTTGCTACAAAAGTTGGGTATTCATCCTTTCTGATGGAGGCATAATACTCCATAGTGTATATGGACCACATTTTCCTTATCCATTCATCTGTTGAAGGGCATCTTGGTTCTTTCCATAGTTTGGCAACCGTGGCCATTGCTGCTATAAACATGGGGGTACAGATGGCCCTTCTCACGACATCTGTATCTTTGGGGTTAGAAGTCCTAGCAACAGCAATCAAACAACAAAGAGAAATAAAAGGTAATTGGCAATGAAGAAGTCAAGCTCTCTCTATTCGCAGATGACATGATTCTTTATATGGAAAACCCAAAAGACTCCACCCCCAAACTACTAGAACTCATACAGCAATTTAGCAACGTGGCAGGATACAAAGTCAATGTACAGAAATCAGTGGCTTTCTTATACACTAACAATGAAAATACAGAAAGGGAAATTAGAGAATCGATTCCATTTGCTATAGCACCAAGAACCATAAGATACCTGGGAATAAACCTAACCAAAGAGGTAAAGGATCTGTACTTGAGGAACTACAGCACACTCATGAAAGAAATTGAAGAAGACACAAAAAGATGGAAGACCATTCCATGCTCTTGGATCGGAAGAATAAACATTGTTAAAATGTCTATACTGCCTAGAGCAATCTATACTTTTAATGCCATTCTGATCAAAATTCCACCGGTATTCTTCAAAGAGCTGGAGCAAATAATCCAAAAATTTGTGTGGAATCAGAAGAGACCCTGAATCGCTAAGGAAATGTTGAAAAACAAAAATAAAACTGGGGGCATCACGCTACCTGATTTCAAGCTTTATTACAAAGCTGTGATCACCAAGACAGCATGGTACTGGCATAAAAACAGGCACATAGACCAGTGGAACAGAGTAGAGAGCCCAGATATGGACCCTCAACTCTATGGGCAAATAATCTTCGACAAAGCAGGAAAAAGTATACAGTGGAAAAAAGACAGTCTCTTCAATAAAACTTAAGTTTACAAAAAAAATTGACAAATTTAAGATTACACATGTAAGTGATACCATGTGGAATCTGTCTCTGTCTGGCTTTCACTTAGCAAAATGTCTTCCAGGCAAATTCTTCTGGCAGGAGATTGGCAGATGGGGGAGATAGGGAAAGGTTGATAGAAGGGTACAACTTTTAGCTCTAAGATGAATAGGATCTGAGGATCTAATGTACACGGTGCTTGTACTTGATGACACTGTACTGTATGATTGAAATTTGCTGAGTAGAACTTGAACGTTCCACACATGTGTATAGTAAGTGAGGGGATGGATGTGTTAATTCACTCAGTGGGGGGGGGGGGCCTTCATAATGTATACATTGATCAAACCACCACAATATACACTTTTGATATATCTTAAAGTTTTGTCAATTATACCTCAATGAGACAGAAATTTTAGAATGAGGAAAATCCTTTCTCCCTTTACCTGAGTGAGAATTAATATTGTTAAAAAAAAACTTTTTTATTTTATTTATGTATTTGAGAGAGAGAGCATGGGAAGGGAGAAGGTCAGATGGAGAAGCAGACTCCCCGTGGAGCTGGGATCCTGATGCAGGACTCGATCCCGGGTCTCTGGGATCAGTTGCTTAACCAACTGAGCCATCAAGGCGCCCTAAAAAAAACTTTTAAAAATGTAAATTCAATTAGCCAACATAAAGTGCATCATTATTTTTTGATGTTGCGTTCAATGTTTAATTAGTTGTATATCACACCCAGTGCCTGTCACATCAGGTTGTCTTTATCCATTCCTCTGTTGAAGGACATCTCAGCTCCTTATCAACTTTTGATTCAGACTTGTCTTGATAGCAGCTTAATGCCTTTTGCATACATCGCAATGCATCCTCTCCCTGTTTGACCCTCAATATCTCCAGTGCTCAGGGTGCCTCCCAGTGCCTCTCCCAGGCTCCCCCAGCACTAACCTCTATTCTAGGTTCTATCATGTTTGGTTATTTCTGAACTTTATATAAGGATACTATGCAGTGGTGACTGTTGTGACCTGGTCTCTTCTGCTCGACCTAACAATTATGAAGTTGACCCATACTGTTGCACAGGTTGGTTGTTTCTATAGCTATTTCTGTCTAGAAGGCCAGTGTTTCCCCATTTCCCCATTGCTGGACATTTGGTTGCCTCCACCTATTTGACTATCATCAGCTAGAGCTGCCATAAACATTCTTGTTCATGTCTTTTTGGATGTGTGCCTGGGAGGGGAATTGCTGGATCTGTGCATGTGTAGCTCTAGGATTTGTGGCCAGTGAGCTGTACAAAGTGGTTGTATGTTTTCACACTCCTCCAGGGAAGGTGTGGTTTTTCTAGTTCCATATTGGTGACAATGCTAGATGACCGCCCTTACCATTGTAGCTCTTCCCGCGGGGGTATAGAACTCTTCCCCTGTGGATCTATTGGAAATTTTCTGGTGAGTCCTGTTCATGCACCATCTGGAGAACTTCATGTGTGATATGCCTCTCGAAGTGTTCCAAGCATTGGTACAATTAGGATGTTTTCGTAACAGTTGTTGGGGGCAGTGTTCTGTATACCTCAGTTAGGTCAAGCTGCTAATGATGTGGTTCAAATGTTCTATGTCTTATACTTTTTTTCCTACCTGTTCCCTTAAATCTTAAATCTCCAGTTAATCCCTATTTTATTTCTATTTTTGCTTTATGTAGTTTGAAGCTGTATTACCAGTTTCATAAAATTTCAGAGCTCCTCTATCTTCCTGCTGGACTAGTCCTACTATAAAATGTCCTCTGTGTTTAGTGATAATTTTGTCTCTAAATGTAATTAGATAATGTTATAGCTATGCTTGTTCTGGTTAGGGTGTGAACTCTGAATTTTTTCCACATTAACTTACTCTAAATGTCTTATGCCCTGATACTTATCATGTGCCTTTCAGTTTTAATCCCGTTTGACCACATTCTTGAGTTAGTATTTATCCCATTTATGTTTCTATGATTGCCAACACCTTGGGGTTTTGGTATGTCCTCTTGCTCTTTGTTTTCCATGTTTTTACTCTTCCTTTGTCGTTTTTTGAAGAAATTGAGTATTTTCTCTTTTACATTCTCTTGTTACAGTGGTTACTGTAGAGAGTTCAGTATTTATCTCTGACTAGTGGTTTGCCTGAGATGATGTCATGACTGATCAATACAAGAATCAAGGAACAGCTGAGCTTTCTTGATTTCTCATCCTTTGTCACCTGTGTCACCATTTCTGTGTTTTACCACGTATGTTATGATGTGTTAATATATATTAATATACAAAACCTTTTAATACAATATGTTGTCAAGGGTTAAAATTCTTGCACATTCATCCCCACATTGACCATTTCTGTGTTCCTGCTTGTGTTCTGCCATACTTTCTTTTTTTTAAAATTTCTTTTCAGCATAACAGAATTCATTGTTTTTTGTACCACACCCAGTGCTCCATGCAATATGTGACCTCCTTAATACCCACTACCAGGCTCCCCCAACCTCCCACCACCCCCGGCCCTTCAAAACCCTCAGATTGTTTTTCAGAGTCCATAGTCTCTCATGGTTCACCTTCCCTTCCAATTTCCCTCAACTCCCTTCTCTCCATCTCCCCTTTTCCTCCATGTTATTTGTTATGCTCCACAAATAAGTGAAACCATATGATAATTGACTCTCTCTGCTTTACTGATTTCATTCAGCATAATCTCTTCCAGTCCTGTCCATGTTGCTACAAAAGTTGGGTATTCATCCTTTCTGATGGAGGCATAATACTCCATAGTGTATATGGACCACATCTTCCTTATCCATTCATCCGTTGAAGGGCATCTTGCTTCTTTCCACAGTTTGGCGACCGTGGCCATTGCTGCTATGAACATTGGGGGTACAGATGGCCCTTCTTTTCACTGCATCTGTATCTTTGGGGTAAATACCCAGGAGTGCAATGGCAGGGTCATAGGGAAGTTCTATTTTTAATTTCTTGAGGAATCTCCACACTGTTCTCCAAAGAGGCTGCACCAACTTGCATTCCCACCAACAGTGGAAGAGGGTTCCCCTTTCTCCACATCCTCTCCAACACATGTTGTTTCCTGTCTTGCTAATTTTGGCCATTCTAACTGGTGTAAGGTGGTATCTCAATGTGGTTTTAATTTGAATCTCCCTGATGGCTAGTGATGATAAACATTTTTTCATGTGTCTGAAAGCCATTTGTATGTCTTCATTGGAGAATTCCCTGTTCATATCTTCTGCCCATTTTTTGGATATGATTATCTGTTTTGTGTGTGTTGAGTTTGAGGAGTTCTTTATAGATCCCGGATATCAACCTTTTGTCTGTACTGTCATTTGCAAATATCTTCTCCCATTCCGTGGGTTGCCTCTTTGTTTTGTTGACTGTTTCCTTTGCTGTGCAGAAGCTTTTGATCTTGAGGAAGTCCCAAACGTTCATTTTCGCTTTTGTTTCCTTTGCCTCTGGAGACCTATCTTGAAAGAAGTTACTGTGGCTGATATCGAAGAGGTTCTCCTCTAGGATTCTGATGGATTCCTGTCTCACGTTGAGGTCTTTTATCCATTTCAAGTTTAACTTTGTGTATGGCATAAGAGAATGGGCGGATTTCATTCTTCTACATATAGCTGTCCCATTTTCCCAGCACCATTTATTGAAGAGACTGTCTTTTTTTCCACGTATATTTTTTCATGCTTTGTTGAAGATTATTTGCCCATAGAGTTGGGGGTCCATATATGGGCTCTCTCCTCTGTTCCACTGGTCTATGTGTCTGTTTTTATGCCAGTACCATGCTGTATTGGTGATCACAGCTTTGTAGTAAAGCTTGAAATCAGGTAACTTGATGCTGCCAGTTTTATTTTTGTTTTTCAGCATTTCCTTAGCAATTCGGGGTCTCTTCTGATTCCATACAAATTTTCATCTGAAAAAGTTTTTAGGTGATGTGTGTGTATATATGCCTGCTGGTAATGAATTCTCTGCTTTAAAATTTTTTTTTGAAATTTCCAGCTCTACTGAGGTAAGACAGACATTTCAGTTGTAAGTGATGTTTTTTAAAAAGGTGTACAATATGGTGACTTAACTTTTAATTTTTTCCTTTTCTTTTTTTACAAAATTTTTTGTTATTCACCATACAATACATCATTAGTTTTTGATATAGTGTTCCAAGATTGATTGTTTATGTACAATACTCAGTGCTCCATGCAACCCATGCCCTCCTCTAAAACCCTCAGTTTCACTTATATGTGATACATAAGGAATAGCACTGAGAACATCAGGAGAAAAAAGGGAAAAATGAAGTGGGGGGGATCAGAGGAGGAGATGAACCACGAGAGATTATGGACACTGGGAAACAATCTGAGGATTTCAGAGGGAAAGGGGTGGGGGGGATAGGTTGGCCTCATGATGGGTATTAAGGAAGGCATGTAATGCAATGAGCACTCATTATTACATGCAAACAATGAGTTATGGAACACTCCCCAAACTAATGATGTACTGTATTGTGACTAACATAACATAATAACACTTTAAAAAGTGCCCCCCCAAAATAAAACCCTCAGTTTGTTTCTCAGAATCCATAGTCTCTCATCTTTCCTCTCCCCCCTCTAATTTTCCCTAATTTTCTTTTCCTTTCCTTCTCCTAATGTCCTCCATGTTATTCCTTATGCTCCACAAGTAAGTGAAACCATATGATGATTGACTCTCTCTGCTTGGCTTATTTCACTCAGCATAATCTCCTCCAGTCTCATCCATATTGATGCAAAAGTTGGGTATTCATCCTTTCTGATGGCTGAGTAATATTCCATTGTATATATGGACTACATCTTCTTTATCCATTCATCTGTTGAAGGGCATCTCAGCTCCTTCCACAGTTTGGCTCTTGTGGACATTGCTGCTATGAACATTGGGATACATATGGTCCTTCTTTTCACTACATCTGTATCTTTGGGGTAAATACCCAGTAGTGCAATTGCAGGGTCATAGGGAAGCTCTATTTTTAATTTCTTAAGGAATCTCCACACCGTTTTCCAAAGTGGTTGCACCAACTTGCATTCCCACCAACAGTGTAAAAGGGTTCCCTTTATCCACATCCTCTCCAACATTGGTTGTTTCCTGTCTTGACTTTGGCCATTCTAACTGGAATAATGTGGTATCTCAATGTGGTTTTGATTTGAACTTCCCTGAGGGCTAATGATGAATATTTTTTCATGTGTCTGTTAGCCATTTGTATGTCTTCATTGGAGAAGTGTCTGTTCATGTCTTCTGCCCATTTTTTGACTTGATTATCTGTTTTTTGGGTGTTGAGTTTGAGAAGTTCTTTACAGATCTTGGATATCAGTCCTTTTGTAGTGTCCTCTGTGAATATCTTCTCCCATTCCATGGGTTGTCTCTTTGTTTCGTTTTTTTGGGGGGGTCAACTATATTTATATTTATTTTTTCATATATTCTGCCCATTTTTTGATATGATTATCTGTTTTGTGTGTGTTGAGTTTGAGGAGTTCTTTATAGATCCTGGATATCAACCTTTTGTCCGATCAGTGTAGAGTAAGTTGCTCTTTCCTTCTCCTGCACCAGCTGCTGCTCTAAGCACTGGTGGTGCAGCCCAGAACAGACACCATCTCTGTCCCAAGGAGTTTACATTCTTGCACAGCTGAGAGATAGAGAAGTGTACAAACACTGGTAGCAGTAGAAACAGGTCTTACTGGGAGAAAGCAGAACAAGTGTGTAGATGTGTTTTGGAGGTGGTGACATCCTGGCTTATGGTTTCAACTCTATTCTCTACAGGTTCTGTTCTGTGGATTTAACAGTCCCTGGGCAGAGCTAGAAGTCTTGGGTGTTGGGCAAGATGAGCTCCTCTGTGAATGTCTACATCAACAATGGTTCCTGTGATAAGCTGCTGTCTTACCTGATGGGCCTGGATCAGTTGCAGCTGGAGGAATTCAAGCTGTGCCTCCAGTCCCCAGAGCTGCTGTTTGGGAACTTCCAGAAGATCCCCTGGGCAAACTTGAAAGCCAGTGATCCTGTTAATCTGTTAAGTCTGTTGGGTGAATACTTTTCAGAAAGGCAGATATGGGAAGTGACCCTCAGCATCTTTGAGAACATGAATCTGACTTCATTGTGTGTGGAAGTTAGAGCAATACTGAATGGTGAGTGGGTCCACAGGAGGGATGGAGGGGGTGGGTACAGAGGGACATCTGCTTTGTGCTCATATGAGCAAGGAGATTGTTGGTGGTTTTTTATGGGGCCATGCCAAATTGCTACCCCTGAAAAATCCCCCTGCTGGGCTATGAAAGTTTCAGGTAAAGGTATGAAGGCTACAATGATTTGGAGCTCTAGTCTGGAAGGGAATGGTGATTTCAAGCAGAAAGAGGAAACAGAGGTACACTCAGTTGTGTTGCAAACCTTCTTTTGAAAATACAGATTACCTCCTGGAGGGGAGGTGGGTGAGGGGATGGGGTAACTCAGTGATGGGCATTAAGGAGGGCACATGTTATGATGAGTGCTGTGTGTGTCACACAACTGGTAATTTATTGAACACCTATCTGAAACTAATGATGTACTATACATTGGCTAACTGAATTTAAATTTAAAAAAAGAGAGAAAATACAGACTTCTTCCAATGCAGCTATAGTATTAGGGAATGATTGGGGTGTAACAGGAATTTCATGTTTGCTTACACAGGATTATTTTTCCTACAAGGGAAACACGAGGTAAATGCCAACACAACAAAATAAAGGGCACCTGGGTGGTTCACTGGGTTAAGCCTCTGCCTTTGACTCAGGTCGTGATCCCAGGATCCTGGGATCAAGCCCCACATCAGGCTCTCTGCTCCACTGGGGAGTCAGCTTCCACCCCTTTCCCTCTCTCTGCCTACTGGTGATCTGTCAAATAAATAAAATTTTTTTAAAAAACTGCACCCATCTGAGCCAAGCCATGAAGGAATATACAAAATGTACATGCACATACACACCTCAAACATCTACCAGCTACCCTAGCACAAGCCACACCCACCCAAAACTTACTGTCTGATTTTAGATTGCTTGTTCACCTTCACAGATCCTCACAAGCTGTAACACTTTCCACACCTGCAAGCAAATGTCAGGCACTTTTAAATTATTGTTTGTTTGATTGATTGATTGATTGATTGAGTTACGTTAGTCATCATAAAATACATCATTAGTTTTTTTAAAATTTCAGTGTTCCAGAATTCATTGTTTATGTACCACACCCAGTGCTCCATGCAATCTGTGCCCTCCTTAATACCCACCACTGGGCTTACCCATCCCCTCACCCCTTTTACCTCCAAAACCCTTAATTTGTTTCTCAGAATTTTTGATGCAGTGTCCCAAGATTCATTGGTTATGTACCACACCCAGTGCTCCATGCAATACACGCCCTCCATAAAATCCATTCTCCATAAAATATCATTCTCGGAGGTATAGCTCAGTGGGAGAACATTTGACTGCATAAAATATCACTCTCCATGGGGGAAAAATGAGAGCCTTCCCACTGAGATCAGGAACATGACAAGGATGCTTGCTCTCACCACTCTTGTTCAGCATAGTACTAGAAGTCCTAGCAACAACAGTCAGACAACAAAGAAATAAACAGATATTTAAATTGGCAAATAAAAGAAATTTGCAAATAAATAAATAATAAAAGGTATTCAAATTGCCAAAGAAGTCAAACTCTCTTTCTTTGTGGATGACATGATACTTTATGTGGAAAACCCAAAAGACCACCCCCAAACCACTAGAACTCATACAGCAGCAATTCAGAAATCCACTTTTGCAGACAGGATACAAAATCAATGCACAGAAATCAGTTGCTTTCTTATACACTAACAATGAAACTGTAGAAAAGGCAACTAGAGAATCAGTTCCATTTACAATAGCACCAAAACCCACAGGATATCTTGGAATAAACTTAATTTATTTTATTTTTATTTTTTTAAGGTAAAGTGCATGCTGTGTTTGTGGAGGCATTGCAGTAGCTAGCTAGCTGCCTGGTGTGCTATTGAATTGTGTAGTATTTACTGGGACAGTGATGTGTTTCATAACCGGTTAGCAAGTGTGAAACTGTGTTACTATTTTTGTTGGAATCCTTTTTCTGAATGTATCACTGATCTCATTTTCCTGTAAAATAAAAACCCATGTGGTGTTTATCCCGTTTTCTCTCTTCAGTGAGCTTTAGGAGTGCATATGCCACTTGATGGCAGAACCAGTTGTCTCTGAGACCGGTACAAAATCATCCTAACTTTTGGTGGTATCTGTTATGAGCCAGGCATCGATCTTGATGCCTCCTGTGCATTTGTACATAGTCTTTACTACGCTCATAAGATGTAGTGTTGTCCCACTTTTGCAGACGAGGAAACAGTCCAGAGCTCAAGTGAATTGTCCAAGGTCACAGAGCTGGTGACTTCAACCCAGGTAGTGGATCTTCAGAGGCTCTGTGCTTGACTGTACACTGCTTCCCTTGCCCCAGAATGAGGGCATGAGTTCTAAGCAGTAGGGATGGAAGCTGGCAATATGTTATTTCCCAAATCAGAGATTCCGAGTCTTGGAAATTCAGGCTCTATGGATCTTCAGGTGGGTAGGAGGATAGGGTGGGGATGAGATTTCCCTGTCTACCCACCATCCTTTCTCCATTCCCTCCCCCTCCCCGTCTTCCCCCTTCATTTGAAATTCCTCATTTACTCTTGTGTAGAATGGGCAGGTGTTGAACAGAGAGCTAGAGAGTGGAACCTAGAATACTTAAATCCTGTTGTTGACTGGTGATCCCAGAGGGAGGCTTGTGCACAGAGGAAAATGTCATTTAAGGAACGACCTCCTTCCTGGCCACTGGTCCTTTATAAGTGCTGTAGAGCCAGTGTTGTAGAGCCTGGCACATTGGAAGATCCCATTTTTCCTCATCCTTATTTGGTTCCTGGGCGACTTGTGAAGGGGGTGTGGCATATGGAGGACACCTCGCCAGCAGGAAAGAGCCCTAGACCACATCATGTCCTGGCAATGTGAGGGATGATACAAAGGTTCAGCAGGTCAGGATAGCTTCCATTTCCCCTTGGCTCCATTTTCTAGGAAATATGGCATAATGAGAGTGTCTGTGCTTGAACGATGCTGGGTTATGAGTATGTGAATGCATGTGTGTCTACGAGTGTATGTGTGTTATCTTTCGGGGGCCCTGGGTTTAGGTTTGGTATCAGAATGCCAGGATTCAAAGCCTCGCCCATCTAACCAACTATAACTCGGGGCAAATGACTTACCACTGAGCTCTCTGTTCTCTCTTCTTGAAAACCTGACCAACTGTACCTACCTCTGCATTTCTAGGATGAAATGCTTAGAGGATGAGAAAGTTTTCACACATTTGTTTATCTTTGGGGTAGTTTTCTCTGGATTCCAGGTGCTAGTTTGAGACAATGCCAGATGGCCTGTATCAGAACTGGAAATGTCCTTGTCATTGCACGGCACATATCTTCCACCCTACCCAAGTTTGTTCCGACAGATTTTGGGTAGGTGAATCTGTGATTTCCCTGCAAAAGGGAAGACAGGGGGCCCGGAGGAGCCAAGAGCCCAGGGCCCCACTCCTCAGTGCGCCCTCGGAGAACAGCGCCCAGTTACTCCCGTCTGCCTGACCTCTGCCGCGCTCCGAGCTCACCGAGCCTGCGACCGGTTCAAGTAATTCAAATAAAGTGAATTTAATGGAAGCTGTGATCTTCAAGGAAATTTTTTCATGAGAAGTGAATCTGGATTGAGACTTTAAAAGTTGTTATGACGGATAAGAGAAATAGCATTGGGAAGAAATGCTAAGAAGCTGGGACCAACACAGAGCTGCTGTAAAAAGGTTTCCTAGAAGTAGAACCTAAGACACAGATTTATGTGCAGGTGATTCATTTGGGAAACATAAAAGAAAGTAAAAGAAGAAAGATACAGAAGGTCTTGATTGAAAGATCAAAGTTGTGAGCTCAAGTGAAGTTCAGCATTGTCCTAATTCTGTAGGAGCCTCTGGAATAAACTCAGAATTTATTCCTACTCCAGGAAGGAAACCTGGGATTTCACACTCCCACATCAGGGGCACAATGGTATTCATCAGCATAACCTTGCTCTGTGAAGATTATTGCTACCAATGGACTCTTCAAATGTTATAAATCTTGACAACCACTTTGTTCATCTTTTCAATCAGGTCAGGAATCTGGCAATGGTTTATCTGGATCCTCTACTTGAACTGTGTCTCACAAAGCTGCAATCAAGAGGTCAGCGAGGGACAGAGGCTCATCTGAAGGCTCAACTTGGGAAGGATTTACTTCCACGGTTTTGAGAAAGAAAAAAAGAGGAAAAGAAAGGAAGGAAGGAAAGAAGGAGAAAAAGACAGAGGAGAAGGAAGCAGACAGAGCTCAGAAATTACAGCATGGACACTGTTGTCAGGCAAAGCTGAAGGAAATGAAGGAGCATCATTTTGACTTCCATGGAGTGAAAGGAAGAGTAGTGATTGCAGTTACCCTCTTGAGATCTGGCCTGCAGAGAAGAGTGAACTCTTCAAGGATTCTGGGACTTGCTCCCCTCATGCAATTATTTATCACCGTGTCCATGGTTCTTGGTCATTCCACTTTGAAGAATGAAGAGGTCGACCAGACCAAGAGTGATGGGCAACAAAGCAAAGTTTATTGGGATATAGTACAAAGTTCCCAAAGAGGAAAGGGGCCTAAGAGGGTTGTCTTTGGGTCTTTCTAAGTCTAGTGCTTTTATGAGATTATTGATGGGCTGCTTTAATCTGATTAACTTTCCATGTGTCTGTCACCAAATCAGGTCTTTGTCCACCCACTCATCTACCTCTCAGGTTGGGAAGGATGGAGAGCTCCTTTCAGGGTGGTATAGAATAAACAGGATGGGGTCTTTTTCCTTTTAAGAGTAGTTTCCTCTTAGGATGGATTCTCTTACCCCTGTCAGCCTTTCTTCCGACTCTCCTCTATTACAACCAAACTTATATTAGTTTTCTAAAAATCTTCTAAAGTATCATATACAAAGTTACCCTGCTCCTTACTTCTTACAAGTAGTTGATTAGTAGCATCCAATGCAGACATTTGGCATATATTTATTGTTAGATGCAGATATGGACTATCAGTGAACTCTTTACTACTAAAAATAAAGTCATTATCATCTTTAACTCTAATCAGAGCATCGATTCTAGAACCCTATTAACCTAACTTTAAAAATTACCCTTAACATTCTGTTCCTCTAGAACCACTCCTGGCATCAAAATCTGTATTAGTCAAGATTCTGCAGGATAAAACAGAATACACGCAGAGAACGAGTATCATAAGGAATTAGCTCATGTGGTTATGGAGGCTGAGAATCGCACAGTCAACTTTCTAAAAAGCAAGCAGGAAACCTAGGAAAGCCAATAGTGAAATTTAGTCCAAGTCCAAAGAAACCCAAAAAGTTCTCAAACCTCAAAGTCTTAAGAAACAGAGGAGCTGATGGTTCAAATCCCAATCTGAGGTCAGACTGCTGTCACAGCTCAATAAGTCTTGCAGAGCAATAGGTGAATTCTTCCTTCCTCTACTTCAGGCCCTCAACTGCCCCACCCAATGGATTAAATGCCACTTTACTGAGTTCACTGATTGAATTGTAAATCAATTAGGAAGCATCTTTAGGGACACACCCCAAAATAGTATGTAGTCAAATGTCTGAAAAAACTCATAACTTAGTAAAATTGACTTATGAGATTAATCATACCTGGTTATTTTTATAGTTCACAGTGAATTCACATATGAAACGATCTCTAAAGCACTTTCTATACTTATCCTTCAATAATTTCATAAAAATTTAGCTGAATTGACTTACCTTTCTCACCATTATTTTTAGAAATGGTATTTATTTGGAATTCATTTCATACAACACATTTTATTAAGCTAAGCCCGTTTTAAATTGTGTCTATTTTCACCATTACAGCCATACTTTAAGAGGTTAATCTATTATTATACTTATTTTAAATATGATGTTAAGAAGGTTTAGATGGATAAGTTAATGGAGGACATGTAGCTATTAAGTGAGACACAGTATTCACATCTGGATTTTACTGTAATCTTTATATTATAGTATATCATTTCTTCTGTTACAAAATCTAGCTTGATTATGGAGAATTTTTTTTTCCTAACTCAAGAGTAATTTTCTCTACACACATAGGATAAATTCAGTGTGACATACCTAAAAACCAGGATACATTCAAACACAAGATAACTGAGGTTATCTTTATTTCTACAAACTTAGAGATCAAGATATAAACATATCTTCATAGAAGATACGTTTGATGATTTTTTAATTTTCATCTAACACTGCCATTTTAGTTTACTACAATTTTTCTTCCAATTTCCTTTGTCTAGGGTAATCAAAATTAACAGAATCTCCAATTCTAGATCTGTGACTTTTGCGACATTGAGAATACGTTATTTATTAAATAATTGAAAATTATAAAAGCTGTAACAAAAATTGATATCTATAGACCCCATTTAGCACAATCTCAGACAGCGTTAGCCCTCTGATTCATTATAATAGTCCAAATCCTGAAATGTATATAAAGAGGGGGAGAATGTTAAGTACATACATATTTACTTATATCTTTCTAAATATAACTAAAAATAAAGTATGCATACATACACATATACATATGCATTCATGTATGTGTAAGTAAATAATAGATGGATAGACAGGTAGAAGGATAATCTCATAGATAATCTTAAAACACTTTTGATACATTTTCCCTGTGGATTCTCTGTATTTTTACTTTTTTGTTAATGGGAACTAGAAAAATTGTGCTATTTTTATATTGTTATCATTCACACATTATACTCAAAATGCTCTCCACACTTTCATGAGTTCAGAATTACCAACAATATGTTTTGTTTACAATTTCTGGCTTCTTTGCTAAGTAGCTACATCAAAGTAGTAAAAAAATAAATCAAAGTAGTAAAATAAAAAAATTTTATTTTAACCAATAATTTTCACTCATAGTGGCTGACACAAATGTTATAATTGATAAGATTACCTCAGTGAAACACAGGAAGCATTTCACACAGAATGTTCACATAAATGCAAAGAAATGTTTAACAGAATAGAAGGCAAAGATCACCAGGTAATTGGTGAGTCTTTGGATATTATGATCAATTCCAAATAAAAAAACACTGCAGCTTGGGAAAATTAGCCAATAAACATTAGAGTACAAGACAGAAGAAAAATTGCTAGATACATATATTGAATTCAGGATAATTAAATAGGATGGAAAATCTATATCAATTATAAAATACTGGCACCTCACATACATGAAAATTAGACAATTTCTAAGAATGTCTATCCTATTTTCACTTTCAAAATGCTAGTGTATATGTATTTTCATATATATGATTTTTTAAAATACCATTAATCCTAATATAAGTAACACTTAAATATACAGACATACAGAGACATAAATTTATTTGCATATCTTTGCATTTATTAAATTATTTTCATGGTTCTTTGTGATAGGTGTTATTATATCCATTTTCATCTGATTAAGCTAACGCTAGGAATATGTAAGTGAATTTCTCATTTCCAAAAGGTATTACATGTCATTTCTAGTCTCTCAGTTTTTAAAGCCCATGAGTTCTCCAACATGGTAACATTTCTCCAGTCATGTTCCATGAAAATCATATTTGTACAAGGTTAATAACTATTGAGTGAAAAAGCATTTTATAGTTAAATCAGTTTGGGAAATATTGGACTGAAAAATGTTACACACAGATTTTGCTAATGTAAGAGTCCTAGGAGCTATTCATATAAAAATATGTGGTTCTGATATCCAAAAAGTAATATATAGCATTTCAGAAGACTTCTGTTCTATGGATTACACATTCCAAAAGCTTGGACTTTATCATATTGTTATTTCCAAATAATAAAGTCTCCATAGCTTTCTCAGAGTTTGGACCATAACTATTGAAATTAGGCTTTCAAACTGAATTTATGGCCTATTCCAATCAAATACTTTTTTACATATACATTGTTCAGTGTGCCACAATGAATAAAACCACTATGAAGGAGAATATTTTAAGCCCTAGAGGCTTCAGAAAAATTTTACCTATTATTACTTCATTTATGCTGCAGGTCCTTCTAAACCATAAATAGTGAGAATGTTTCTATTATCATAATCCTTTTCTTACACAGAAAACAAAAAATGAAAAATGATGGGCAAAAGAAAGGATATTTACTCTATCTTGAAGTGTTAATGCTCCTTTATAAAAAATTTAATAATAATGAATTTGACTTGTTTAGAGGAACACTTGAAAATTACAGGTATATTCTCTTTAAGTCTGTAGAGGATATGTATGTATAATCCTGTTTCCCAAGTTAAAAAAATATATGTATGTATTGACTAATACTAGATTTAACGATAAGCCCAATGCAAACATTATTTTTAAAAATCTGTGTGTTCAAATACACTTGTTTCTATTTATACTAAACTTTTAAATTTTAGACTAGTTTACATTTGTGGAAAAATTACAAAGATAGCAGAATTCCTTCCCAAATACACCTCACCTAGTTTCCCAATTATTAAAAGGTTATGTTACTAAGTTTCATTTATATCAATTAGTAAGGCAATCTTAATAGATCATTTTAAACTGAAAATGAAACCTTTTGACATACCCCCATTAAAAGATGCTTGTTTTCTCATTTTTATTTTTGAGTATGATCTTATTTTTTGGACCTATAAGATGTTCGGGTTCATGTGGATTATTTCCTGCCCCAGTTTTCCATTTGATTTTGAAATAACAGTTATTTGCATTATTCTAAAAAGGTATGCAGGGATCAAGAAAAAGATAGAAAGTTTGTATTCAGTTTGAATTTTTTCCTCAGAGTATTCCTTTTCTCCTCTTTATCTTTGCTAAAGAAGGATATGAACCCAAGAGTCATCAGATAACATTTATACTAATGGGAAAAGGTGTTGTGGTTTCTACCTATTTCAGTCCACGGGAAAATGAAAAACATGTCTGTCAGAAACTCAGAAGGGAGATTTGGATTTATTCTGAAAAAACCAACCATGCTGACAGTTTTACTCTTACAGTATCTACAGAGGTTTGAGGCAAAACTGAATTTGAAGGAAAAAAAAAATCCCAGAATGTTAAGCTATATTTGCAAAATGTGATTCCTACAGATGTCAAAAATACTGTCTCTCTAATTTTACCTTCATTATGAAATGCCTTCAGGCTCAGGCTGTGTAACTTTTCTATGAAGCACTTAAATCTCTACTCAGGCCCCTTAGGAAGATGTAATGGCAATCAGTAAATAACAGTGCAGAGACTGTTGATTACTATTGAATAAACTAAAATGCTTTCCATACATTGCAAACTAAAAATGGATCACTCTCATCACTTATCTTTTTTTAATGACATTTTAAAGTCTAAGGGCCTTATTAATCAATGCTTTATATGATGCTTTCCAAAGATGTACATGTAC
Organism: Mustela erminea; assembly: GCF_009829155.1. Classification (NCBI taxonomy): domain Eukaryota; kingdom Metazoa; phylum Chordata; class Mammalia; order Carnivora; family Mustelidae; genus Mustela; species Mustela erminea. The sequence goes on along the minus strand of NC_045632.1, from coordinate 11,476,607 downwards.
CTTGCTTAGAAAACAGAAGAGAGGCAGATATAATGAGATTCTTCTGAGAAAATTAAATTAAATCAGTATTCATAAACATTAGGCATCAGAAAAAGAATACGAAAAAAGAAAGATGTTAAGAAAAAGAGGAAATAGAAAAAAGAAAGAGTAAAAGAAGAGGAAACTATCATTGAGCAACAAGGACATATCCTCTGATGGTTAGTTTCTTAAACAGTTTTTGATAGGCATTTTACATTTCATGTTACAAAAGATGAGGAATCTGAAAAAAATCACTTGTTCAGGTCCTCATAAAAGAGTATGGTTAAGGCCAAACTTTGAAACTGTGCCTAGTTGGCTCCAGAATTTGTGCTTCATTCCCTGTTCATAAAAATCCTGACATATTGGCAATTTGATAACATTTTAAACATAATGATGGTATTTAGCTGTTAGTTGCAAAAGGAGAGGTTTAGATTTTCACTTTTAGTTTATATTCCATATGGCTTTATCAAAATAATCAATGTATTTATAGAAAAGTTTAAATGATAATTTTAACATATTGAGTAAAAATTGAGAGGAGGCTATTTACTTGAAAGATTTTCTTTACAATGTCTAAAGTTTTAAATGCTTTTATGGAAGAAAAGACAAACATTAAATGGTACACATTTAAACTATACAACTTGAAAAGTTTTGTAATTTTTATGTACCCATGAAACTACCATTGCAATCAAGATGCTAATGTCTCACCTTTATATTGGTTTTGTGAGACGGCCATTAACACTACCAATGACTGGATGGCTTAAATAGCAGAAATTAATTCTCTCACAATTTTAGAGTCTGGAAGTCTGATAGCAAGGTGTTGCTATCAATTGATTAATTCTGAGGACTCTTTCCATTGCTTGTGGATGGCTACCTTCTCGTTGAGTCTTCATGTGGTCTCCCCTTGTCCATTTCTTATTTACTGATTTACTATTATTGAGTTCTTAAGTTCTGCATGGAGCACTGGATGTGGTGCATAAACACTGAATCTTGGAACACTGAAAAGATAAAATTAAATTAAAAACAAACAAACAAAAAGTTTAAAGCAAAAAAAAAAAAAAGGAAGACAGGACTGGGATTTAAAAAAAAAAAAAAGGAATTGTACTTAAATTCTAGGCTATGGCATTGGCTCTTTTTAAAAAAAATTTATTTATTTATTTTCAGCATAACAGTATTCATTATTTTTTCACTACCCCCATTGCATTGCTCCATGCAATCTGTGCCCTCTATAAATAAGTGGCCCCAGCTAGATCTAGAGCCTTTCGTTTAATGTATCTAGATATAGAGTGTGGCAGCAAGGCTATAATCTGGAGGGATCCCCTCACTGGGTTTATGTGCAACATAGGAAATGCAATGTGTCATGTAGTTGATGTACAGGTAAATGGAGCTAGTGATGAGGGGATGATCTTAACTTATTGTGCTATGCTCCTAAGATTCCCTATTCAGTTTCCCTATTGCTAGGAGAGCTGACCCAACCCTGGACAGACCCTACAGGTAGGCTCTGTGAGGCTTCTCAAAATTTGTTTTTTGTTTTTTGTTTTTTGTTTTTTTGGCCAAGTTCACCATGGTAGAGAGTGATGGGTGGTAGTGGTTCAAAGGAACATGCAGCATGAAGAAGCAGCCCAGGACCCAGCTAGCTACCCAGATCACATCCTGCAAGCCTTGACAACCAGTAGAATTATAAATGTTAGAGCCATGTCTCCGTTAGAGCTGTTATCCCTATGGGACATTGGCTTATAGCAGCTAAGCACTGAACAGTAGAATAAGTTATTGCTGTGTGAGTTAGACATGGAAGGGGCCCTGCAGCTCATGAGGAATGGCGCATTCAGAGTGGTTTTGTGGAATATATGGAGAGGGGCTTGGTTTAGAACCCAATTCTTCGTGCTTTTATTTTTATGGTGCTCTAGTGTGCATAAATAGAATGTTTTCTATGTGCTGGGCATTTTACATACTTGGGATAAGTAAGCAAACAGAGGCTAGCCATTTGGGTCCCTCCTTCAGTGGGGTGAAGAGAGGTAATGAAGGTAAGAAATAAGTACACTACATGGTATGTTAGGAGGTAACCAAGGGAATGGAAAGAGAAAGGTGAATAGGGAGAGTCTTGGGTGTGTGTTGTAGGGATCAGGTGCAGTGCTAATCAGGACTGCCCAGCACCACTGAACTAAAATTTGAGCAAAGACTTGAGAGAAGAGAAGGTGGGTCATATGAGTGTGGGGAGAGTGTGTTCCTGATGGGGGGATGGCTGGACCTAAATAACGTGAGTTGATGGAGCTAGGGGATGTGATTCCTTTGTCTTCAGTCTCAGGCTTGTCAGGGCAGTCCTTGACTCCGCAGAGAGCATCCATCACTGGTCATTTTCAGCCTGGGTATCTCAATATCCCACTATCACTATTTGTTGCAGAGATGACACAGTCATGGGGACCCCAAGATCCAAACCAAGAAACAGCAGAGATTCCGGAAGAAGAAAAAGGTTTGTATGCTACTTTATGGTGATTGTGGACAAATTGCTTGATGGGTCATCCATTTTGTTGGGTCTCTAATTGTCATCACCTATGAAGTTTTCTTCTCTAATTGTCATCACCTCTGAAATTTTCTTCAATTTATACCATTCCCCACCTGTTCTTGCATTACTGCTTATTGAATAATAAGTTGCTGTAAACTAGGTAATTTCTGACTCCACTGTCTGTTCTTAGATACCAGTGTCTGTTTCTGGACATTGTGATTTTGTTGAATTAACAGGTAACTGTATTTTGGGGGGTACCAGTTGATTGTTGGAGATTTTCATGTTGACAAAGTAATATATGCAACTATAGAACAGGCTTGGATTTCTCAAATATATGTACTGGTGTATAATCCAGAAAGAATCCCAGAAACCTAAAACTTGTAATGAAAAACATCAATCCATTGCTTAACTCTTGAGTTCTGTAGAAGCAACTATATGCTACTCTTGGCTGCCACTTAACTATTTCTATGCTCATAAAGGGGTTAACATACACTGCAACTTCTTGGTTTTTCTTTTTTTTTTCCATTAACATATAATGTATTATTTGCCCCAGGGGTGCAGGTCTGTGAATCATCAGGCTTACACATTTCATAACACTCACCATAGCACATACCCTCCCCAGTGTCCATAACCCAACCACATTCTCCCTAAACCCCTCTGCCCCAGCAACCGTCAGTTTATTTAATGAGACTAAGAGTCTCTTATGGTTTGTCTCCCTCCCAATCCCATCTTGTTTCATTTTTTCATTTTTTCCCCTCCCTACCCCCATGACTCTCCACCCTGCCCCTTGAATTCCTCATATCAGATCATATGATAATTGTCTTTCTCTGATTGACTTATTTCGCTTAGCATAATACCCTCTAGTTCCACCCATGTCATTGCAAATAGCAAGATGTCATTTTTTTAGATGGTTGTATAATATTGCATTTTGTGTGTGCCATATCTTTTTTTTTTTAGATTTTATTTATTTGAAAGAGAGAATGAGAGAGAGTATGAAAGCTGAGAGGGTCAAAGGGAGAAGTGGACTCCCTAGGGAGCTGGGAGCCTGATGTGGGACTAGATCCCGGGACTCTGAGATCATGAGCTGAGCTGAAGGTAGTTGTTTAACCAACTGAGCCACATCTTCTTTATCCATTCATCTGTTGATGGACATCTAGGTTCTTTGCATAGTTTGGCTATTGTGGAGATTGCTGCTATAAACATTCGGGTGCACGTGACCCTTTGGATCACTACATTTGTATCTTTAGGGTAAATACCCAGTAGTGCAATTGCTGAGTTGTAGGGTAGCTCTACATTTTTTTTCATAGATACAACATTTATTTTATTTTATTTTTTGTTTTTTTTTATTTATTTTTTATTTATTTTCAGCATAACAGTATTTATTATTTTTGCACCATACCCAGTGCTCCATGCAATCCGTGCCCTCTATAATACCCACCACCTGGTACCCCGACCTCCCACCCCCAACCCCTTAAAAACCCTCAGATTGTTTTTCAGAGTCTATAGTCTCTCATGGTTCACCTCCCCTTCCAATTTCCCCCAACTCCCTTCTCCTCTCTATCTCCCCATGTTCTCCACGCTATTTGTTATGCTCCATAAATAAGTGAAACCATATGATACTTGACTCTCTCTGCTTGACTGATTTCACTCAGCATAATCTCTTCCAGTCCTGTCCATGTTGCTACAAAATTGGGTATTCGTCCTTTCTGATGGAGGCATAATACTCCATAGTGTATATGCACCACATCTTCCTTATCCATTCATCCGTTGAAGGGCATCTTGGTTTTTCCACAGTTTGGCGATCGTGGCCATTGCTGCTATTAACATTGGGGGTACAGATGGCCCTTCTTTTCACTACATCTGTATCTTTGGGGTAAATACCCAGGAGTCCAATGGCAGGGTCATAGGGAAGTTCTATTTTTAATTTCTTGAGGAATCTCCACACTGTTCTCCAAAGAGGCTGCACCAACTTGCATTCCCACCAACAGTGGAAGAGGGTTCCTCTTTCTCCATATCCTCTCCAACACATGTTGTTTCCTGTCTTGCTAATTTTGGCCATTCTAACTCATGTAAGGTGATATCTCAATGTGGTTTTAATTTGAATCTCCCTGATGGCTAGTGATGATGAACATTTTTTCATGTGTCTGATAGCCATTTGTATGTCTCCATTGGAGAAGTGTCTGTTCATATCTTCTGCCCATTTTTTGATATGATTGTCTGTTTTGTGTGTGTTGAGTTTGAGGAGTTCATTATAGATCCTGGATATCAACCTTTTGTCTGTACTGTCATTTGCAAATATCTTCTCCCATTCCGTGGGTTGCCTCTTTGTTTTGTTGACTGTTTCCTTTGCTGTGCAGAAGCTTTTGATTTTGATGAAGTCCCAAGTAGCTCTATTTTTTTTTAATTGTAACAGTATTCTTTGTTTTTGCACCACACCCAGTGCTCCATGCAATCCGTGCCCTCCCTAACACCCACCACCTGGTTCTATTTTTTTAAAATTTTTTATTTCTTTTTAGCATAACAGTATTCATTGCTTTTGCACCACACCCAGTGCTCCATGCAATCCGTGCCCTCCCTAATACCCACCCCCTGGTTCCCCCAACCTCCCACCTCCCCCCCCCCCGCCCCTTCAAAGCCCTCAGATTCAGAGTCCATAGTCTCTCATGGTTCACCTCCCCTTCCAATTTCCCTCAACTCCCTTCTCCTCTCCATCTCCCCTTGTCCTCCATGTTATTTGTTATCTCCACAAATAAGTGAAACTATATGATACTTGACTCTCTCTGCTTGACTGATTTCACTCAGCATAATCTCTTCCAGTCCTGTCCATGTTGCTACAAAATTGGGTATTCGTCCTTTCTGATGGAGGCATAATACTCCATAGTGTATATGGACCACATCTTCCTTATCCATTCGTCTGTTGAAGGGCATCTTGGTTCTTTCCACAGTTTGGCGACCGTGGCCATTGCTGCTATCAATATTGGGGTACAGATGGCCCTTCTTTTCACTACATCTGTATCTTTGGGGTAAATACCCAGTAGTGCAATGGCAGGGTCATGGGGGTAGCTCTATATTTAATTTCTTAAGGAATGTCCACACTGTTTTCCAAAGGCTGCACCAATTTGTATTCCCACCAGCAGTGTAAGAGGGTTCCCCTTTCTCCACATCCTCAATTTTTAACTTTTTGAGGAACCTCCATACTGTTCCAGAGTGGCTGCACCAGCTTGCATTCCCACCAACAGTGTAGGAGGGTTCTCCTTTTTCTGCATCCTCCCTTACATCTGTTGTTTCCTGACTTGTTAATATTAGTCATTCTGACTGGTGCGAGGTGGTATCTCACTGTAGTTTTGATTTATATTTCCCTGATGCCAAGTGATGTTGAGCACTTTTTCATGTGTCTGTTGCCTATTTGGATCTCTTCTTTGCCAAAATGTCTGTTCATGTCTTCTGCCCATTTCTTGATTGGGTTATTTGTTCTGGGTAAGTTCTTTATAGATAAGTTCTTTATAGATTTTGGATACTAGCCCTTTATCTGATATGTCATTTGCGAGTTTCTTCTCCCATTCTGTCAGTTGTCTTTTGGTTTTGTTGACTGTTTCCTTTGCTGTGCAAAAGCTTTTAATCTTGATGAAGTCCCAATAGTTCACTTTTGCCCTTGCTTCCTTTGCCTTGGCAATGTTTCTAGGAAGAAGTTGCTGTGGCTGAGGTTGAAGAGGTTGCTGTCTGTATTCTCAAGGATTTTCATGGATTCCTGTCTCACATTGAGATCTTCCATCCATTTTTAGTCTTTTTTGTGTATGGTGTGAGGAAATGGTCCTGTTCCATTATTCTGGATGTGGCTGTCCAATTTTCCCAACACCATTTGTTGAAGAGACTATCTTTTTTCCACTGGACATTCTTTCCTGATTTGTTGAAGATTAGCTGTCCATAGAGATAGGGTCCATTTCTGGACTCTATTCTGTTCCATTGATCTATGTGTCTACCATACTGTTTTGAGGATTACAGCTTTGTAATAGAGCTTGAAGTCCGGAATTGTGATGCCACAAACTTTTTCTTTTTTCTTTGTTAAAGATTTTATTTATTTGACAGAGATCACAAGTAGGCAGAGAGGCAGGTAGAGAGTGGTGGCGGGGGGGAAGCAGGCTCCCCTCTGAGCAGAGAGCCCTACGTGGGCCTCAATCCCAGGATCTGAGATCATGACCTGAGCCGAAGACAGAGGCTTAGCCCACTGAGCCACCCAGGCGCCCCTGGTTTTCTTTTTCAACATTCCACTGGCTATTTCTGGTTCCATAAAAATTTCAGGATTATTTATTCCATTTCTTTGAAAAAAAAAAAACTAATGGTATTTTGCTAGGGATTGCATTTAATGTGTAGATTGCTTTAGGTAGCATAGACATTTTCACAATATTTGTTTTCCATGCCATGAGCATGGAAAATTTTTCCATTTCTTTGTGTCTTCCTCAATTTCTTTCATGAGTACTTTATAGTTTTCTGAGTACAGATTCTTTGCCTGTTTGGTTAGGATTATTCCAAGGTATCTTACAGTTTGGGGAGCAATTGTAAATGGGATCGACTTCTTAATTTCTCCTCTGCCTTGCTGTTGGTGTATAGAAATGCAACTGATTTCTGTGCATTGATTTTATATCCTGACACTTTATTCCTGTATGAGTTCCACCAGTTTTAGAGTAGATTTTTTTGGGTTTTCCACATAAAGTATATCATACGCAAAGAGTTAGAGTTTGACTTCTTCTTTGCTGATTTGGATGCCTTTTATTTCTTTTTGTTGTCTGATTGCTGAGGCTAGGACATCTAGTACTATGTTGAATAGCAGTGGTGATAGTGGACATCCCTGATGTGTTCCTGACCTTAAGGGAAAACTCAGTTTTTCCTCATTGAGAATGATATTTGCTGTGGGTTTTTCATAGATGGCTTTGATGATATTGAGGTATGTACCTACTATCCATACACTGTGAAGAGTTTTGATCAAGAAAGGGTGCTGTACTTTGTCAAATGCTTTTTTAGTACCTATGAGAATATCATATGGTTCTTGTTATTTCTTTTATTAATGTCTTATATCACATTGATTTATGGATGTTGAACCAACATTGCAGCGCAGGAATAAAGCCCACTTTTTCATGCTGAATAATCCTTTTAATGTACTCTTGGATCCTATTGGCTAATATATTGGTGAGAACTTTTGTACCCATGTTCACCAAGAGTATTGGTTTGTAATTCTCCTTTGGGTTCTTTGGGTTCTTTGTCTGGTTTTGCGATCAAGGTCATGCTGGCCTCATGAAATGAGTTTCGAAGTTTTCCTTCCATTTCTATTTTTTTGGAACAGTTTCAGGAGGATACGTATTAATTCTTCTTTAAATATTTGGTAGAATTCCTCTGGGAAGCCGTCTGGCCCTGGGCTCTTGTTTGTTGGGAGATTTTGGATGACTGCTTCAATCTCCTTACTGGTTATGGGTCTGTTCAGGTTTTCGATTTCTTCCTGGTTCAGTTCTGGTAGTTTATACGTCTCTAGGAATGCATCCATTTCTTCCAGATTGTCAAATTTGCTGGCGTATAGTCACTCATAATATGTTCTTATAATTGTTTGTATTTCTTTGGTGCTGATTGTGATATCTCCTCTTTCATTCATAATTTTATTAATTTGAGTCCTTTCTCTTTTCTTTTTGGTAAGTCTGGTCAGGGGGTTATCAGTCTTATTAATTCTTTCAAAGAACTAGTTCCTAGTTTCATTCATTTGTTCTACTATTCTTTTGGTTTCTGTTTCATTGATTTCTGGTCTGATTTTTGTTATTTCTCTTCTCCTGCTGGGTTTAGGCTTTCTTTGCTGTTCTTTTTCCAGCTCCTCTAGGTGTAGGGTTAGATTTTATATTTAAGGCCTTTCTTGTTTCTTGAGAAGGGCTTGTATTGCTATGTACTTTCCTCTCAGGACTACCTTTGCTGTAACCCAAAGATTTTGAACAATTGTGTTTTCATTTTCATTTGTTTCAATGAACTTTTTTTTTATCTTCCTTAACTTTTTAACTTTTATTTTTTTAAATTTCTTTTCAGTGTGCCAGAATCCATTGTTTACTAAAATTCTTTAATTTCTCAGTTGACTCATTCGTCTTTAGTAGGATGTTCTTTAGCCTCCATGTTTTTGGTTCTTTCCAACTTGTGATTGAGTTCTAGTTTCAGAGCATTGTGGTCTGAAAATATGCAGGGAATGATCCCAATCTTTTGGCGCCAGTTGAGACTTGATTTATGACCCAGGATGTGATCTATTCTGGAGAATGTTCCATGTGCGCTATAGAAGAATGTGTATTCTGTTGCTTTGGGATGGAATGTTCTGAATATAACTGTGATGTCCATTTGGTCCAGTGTGCCATTTAAGGCCTTTATTTCCTTGTTGATCTTTTGCTTGGATGATCTGTCCATTTCAGTAAGGGGAGTGTTAAAGTCCCCTACTATTATTGTATTATTGTTGATGTGTTTCTTTGATTTTGTTATTAATTGGTTTATATAGTTGGCTGCTCCCACACTAAGGGCATGGATATTTAAAATTTTTAGATCTTCTTGTTGTACAGACCCTTTGAGTATGATATAGTGTCCTTCCTCATCTCTCATTATAGGCTTTGGCTTAAAATCTAATTTATCTGTTATAAGGATTGCCACCCCTGCTTTCTTTTGAATTTACTTTTGAATTTACCATTAGCATGGTAAATTGTTTTCCATCCCCTCACTTTAAATCTGGAGGTGTCTTTGGGTCTAAAATGAGTTTCTTGTAGACAGCATATTAATGAGTCTTGTTTTTTATCCATTTTGATATCCTGTGTCTTTTGATTGGGGCATTTAGCCCATTTACATTTAGGGTAACTATTGAAAGATACGAATTTAGTGCCATTGTATTACCTGTAAGGTGACTGTTACTGTATGTTGTCTCTGTTCCTTTCTGATCTATTACTTTGAGGCTTTATCTTTGCTTAGAGGACCCCTTTCAATATTTCCTGTAGGGCTGGTTTGGTGTTTGTAAATTCTTTTAATTTTCATTTGTCCTGGAAGCTTTTTATCTCCCCTATTTCCTATGACAGCCTAGCTGGATATAGTATAATTGGCTGCAAATTTTTCTTATTTAGTGCTCTAAATATGTCATGCCAGTCCTTTCTGGCTTGCCAGGTCTCTGTGGATAAGTCTGCTGTCAATCTAATATTTATACTATTGTATGTTACAGACTTCTTGTCCTGAGCTGCTTCCAGTATTTTCTCTTTGTCACTAAGACTTGTAAGTTTCACTATTAGATGATGGGGTGTGGACCTATTTTTATTGATTTCTGAGGGGGGTTCTCTGTGCCACCTAGATTTTGATCCTTGTTCCCTTCTCAAAATTGGGGAAATTTTCTGCTATAATTTGTTCCAGTATACCTTCTGCCCTTCTTTCTTTTTCCTCTGGGATCCCAATTATTCTAATATTGTTTCATCTTCTGGTATCACTTATCCCTCGAATTCTCCCCTCATGGTCCAGTAGTTGTCTCTCTTTTGCTCAGTTCTTTATTCTCCATCATTTGGTCTCTCTTTTGCTCAGTTCTTTATTCTCCATCATTTGGTCTTCTATATCACTAATTCTTTCTTCTGCCTCATTCATTCTAGCCGTAAGATCCTCCATTTTTTATTACACCTTGTTAATAGCTTTTTTATTTTAACTTGGTTAGATTTTAGTTCTTCTATTTTTCCAGAAAGAGATTCTCTAGTATCTTCCATGGTTTTCTTGAGCCCAGCTAGCACCTTGATAATCATCATTCTGAACTCTAGTTCTGACATTTTAATAATGTCCATATTGATTAGGTCCCTAGCCATCAGTACTGCCTCTTGTTCATTTTTTTTTTTTTGGAGGTGTTTTACACCTTGTCTTTTTATCCAGATAAGAACAGATGAATGAGAGAACAAAATACTAAAAGGGTAGTAATGACCCCAGAAAAATATACACTAACTAAGTCAGAAGAGACCCAAAACCAGGGGGAGAAGAAAGCAGGGGAAGTGGGAAACAATAAATAAGTAAATAAATATTTATTAGACTGGTGAATAGAACAGAGCCACACTTGATTTTGGTTGTATTTTGGTCTGTTAGAAGAAACTACCTCCCAAAATTTTAAAGAAATCTATATATACACACACACACCCAAAAAAATAAGGGTAAACATGATTAAGGGATAGAATAGGACTGTAAAGATGAAAATTTAAAAAGATCCTATAAAAGGAATTGATAAGAAAAGTTGGTTGGAAAAAAAAAAGAAAAAAACGGAAAGGACGTGATCAGGCTGGAGACTAGAGCAAAGCCATTCACAATATTTAGGGTATATTTTGATCTATTAGAGGAAATTGTATCCCAAATTTTTAAAGAAAAAAACCTATATGTATATAAAAAAATAAGGTTAAATACAATGAAGGGATAGAATATGACTATAACAATGAAATTTTTAAAAGACTTTAAAAAGGTATTGATAAGAGAAAATAGTTTGAAAATGTTAAAATAGGAAAGAGAAAAAGTTTTTTAGAATAAGAAAAAAATAAAATTAAAAAAAGTTAACTTTGCAAGACTAAAGGATCATGGGGGAAAAGCCAAGAATTCTGTATGTTGCTTTCCCCGATGTTACTGCCTATGTTCTCCTCTAGGATTCTGAAGCATTCCTATCTCACGTTGAAGTCTCTCATGCATTTTGAGTTTATCTTTGTGTATGGTGTAAGGGAATGGTCGAGTTTCATTCTTCTACATATAGCTGTCCAATTTTCCCAGCACCATTTATTGAAGAGACTGGTTTTTTTTTCCCACTGGATATTTTTTCCTGCTTTGTCTATGATTATTTGACCAGAGAGTTGAGGGTCCATACTGGGCTGTCTACTCTGTTCCACTGGTCTATGCATCTGTTTTTGTGCCAGTACCATGCTGTCTGGGTGATTACAGCTTTGTAATAAAGCTTGAGATCAGGCAATGTGATGCCCTCAGCTTTCTTTTTCTTTTTCAACATTTACTTAGAAATTCTGATTCCATACAAATTTTAGGATTGTTTGTTCCAGCTCTTTGAAAAATGCTGGTGGAATTTTGATCAGAATGGCACTGAAAGTATAGATTGCTCTGCAGTACAGACATTTTAACAGTGTTTATTCTTCCTATCTATGAGCATGGAATGGTCTTCCATCTTTTTGTGTCTTCTTAATTTCTTTCATTGAGTGTTCTGTAGTTCCTCAGGTACAGATCCTTACCTCTTTGGTTAGGTTTATTCCCAGGTATCTTATGGTTCTTGATGCTATAGAATCGATGGAATCGATGGAATCGATTCTCTAATTTCCCTTTCTGTATTTTCATTGTTAGTGTATAAGAAAGCAATTGATTTCTGGGGATTCCTGAGTGGCTCGGTTGGTTGGACTGATGCCTCCATGTCAGGTCATGATCTCAGGGACCTGGGATTGAGTCCCATATCGGGCTCCTTGCTCAGCAGGGAGCCTGCTTCTCTCGCTGCCTCTGCCTGCCACTCTGCCTGCTTGTGTGTGTGTGCGCTGTCTCACTCTCTTTCTCTGACAAATAAATAAAATCTTTTTTAAAAAAGCAATTGATTTCTGTACATTGATTTTTTAAATTAATTTATTTATTTTCAGAAAAACAGTATTCATTATTTTTTCACCACACCCAGTGCTCCATGCAATCTGTGCCCTCTATAATACCCACCACCTGGTACCCCAACCTCCCACCCCCCCGCCACTTCAAACCCCTCAGATTGTTTTTCAGAGTCCATAGTCTCTCATGATTTACCTCCCCTTCCAATTTACCCCAACTCCCTTCTCCTCTCTAACACCCCTTGTCCTCCATGATATTTGTTATGCTCCACAAATAAGTGAAACCATATGATAATTGACTCTCTCTGCTTGACTTATTTCACTCAGCATAATCTCTTCCAGTCCCGTCCATGTTGCTACAAAAGTTGGGTATTCGTCCAACATTGATTTTTGTATCCTGTATTCAGCATTACTGAATTGCTGTATGAGTTCTAGTAGTTTGGGGGTGAAGTCTTTTGGGTTTTCCATATAAAGTATCATGTCATCTGCAAAGAGAGGGAGTTTGACTTCTTCATTGCTAATTTGAATACTTTTTATTTCTCTTTGTTGTCTGATTGCTGTTTCTAGGACTTCTAACACTATATTGAACAAGAGTGGTGAGTGTGGAGATCCTTGTTGTGTTCCTGATCTCAAAGGAAAAGCTGTCAGCTTTCCCCATTGAGGATGATATTTGTTGTGGGATTTTCATAGATAGATTTTATGAAGTTGAGGAATGTTCCCTCTATCCCTATACTTTGAAGTGTTTTAATCAGAAACAGATGCTGGATTTGTCAAATGCTTTTTCTGCATCAATTGAAGGGACCATATGGTTCTTCTCTTCTTTTATTGATTTGCTCTATGACATTGACTGATTTGTGAATTTTGAATCACACTTGCAACCCAGGGATAATTTCTACCTGATCATTGTGGATAATCTTTCTAATGTACTGTTGGATCCTATTAGCTAGGATCTTGTTGAGAATCTTAGCATCCATATTCATCAGGGATATTGGTCTGAAATTCTTCTTCTTGGGGGGGGTCTTTGCCTGGTTTGGGGGATCAGGGTAATGCTGGCTTCATAAAGAGTCTGGAAGTTTTCTTTCTGCTTTAATGTTTTGAAACAGCTTCAGGAGAATAGGTATTTCTTGTTTGAAAGTTTGGTAGACTTCTTCAGGGAATCTGTCAGGTCCTGGTCTCTTGTTTTTTGAGAGGTTTTTGATCCCCTACCTCTGAAGTTTTGTGGTTCTCATTGATCAGTGAACTTGGTCTTGGCTGGATGTTCTTGCTGATCTTCTGGAGGAGAGGCCTGTTGCTGTGATTCTCAAATGGTTTTGCCCAAGTTGGAGTTGTGCTGCCCTTGCCAGGAGCCAGGCTAAGTAATCTGGTCCAGTTCATACTCTGGAGCTTTTTTCACCTGAACACTTTCGGTAGAGCTCTGGAGAATTGTTACTCTTCTCTTTTATCTTCAGTTGAGTTTTTAGGTGTTCAGAATGGTTTGATAACTACCTAGCTGGACTCCTGGGACCTGATGATATCTCGGTCTCCTACTCCTCATCCATCTTGCTCCTTCCTCCAACCTCTTGGTTTTTCAATTATCATGGTAGCTAAATATGTCTCCAGTTATTTTTTGGAGTAATCCATTTTCAGTGTCATGGATATAAATCCGTGCTGAACCATATGATACATCAGGAATACATGTTGTATTTCTTTTCTAGAGCTGCCATAATAAATTTCCACAAACTGAGTGGCTTAAAAAATAGACATTCACTCCCTCACAGCTCTGGATTAGTCCAAAATTAAGGTGTTAGCAGGGTCATGCTTCCTCCTGGGGCTCACAGGGAGCATTGTCCTTGTTCACCTGGCTTCTGGTGGCATTCCTGGGGTTGTGGTTGCATCCCTCCAATTTCTGCCTCTCTGGTCACATGGCCACCTCCTGTTTTGTGTCAAAATTCTGTCTCTTGTGAGAATACATTTGACTGCATTTGGGGCAATCCAGGATAAGTTCCTCTGCTCACAGTCCTTATGTTTGCTAACAAGATTCTGGGGATTAGGACATGGACATACGTTGGGGGGGTCACTGTTCAGCCCACTACACATGCCTTTTTGGGGGAATCATTGCCTGTTTTTGTTTGAGTTAACAATTCCTTTTTAACCTTTCCATGCAATTAGTATCTCTAAAATCTTTGGGAAGTCTAATGTAATTGGATGTAACAAGGAACCCATCAGCTCTGCAGCCACAATTTCTAGACTGTTTTCTGAAAGCTGTACATCTGTTCCTAGATAGTACGAGTTGCCATGTATTTCCCATCTTGGGACTTGATTTAATCTCAAATTCCATTTTCTAATCTCAAATGTTGTCATCCCCTCTTTTCCCTAGCTTTTACGTCCATCTGTCTTTCTCATCACTGTTTCAGGGGACCGATGTTATAATAACTCAGAAAAGTCAGTACGAGGAAATTTCTTTGAAATCTTACCTGATAATTTCTCTAGTGCACCACTGATGAACAGCTTAGGTGTAACTGTCCAATTTGAGAGTTATTCTCCTCAATGTTTCTGGTATTTCAATATCCTCTAGTGCCCAGTGTTGAGGAATCTTAATGACTTGTGATTTTTTTTTTTACATTGTATTTGACCCGTGACTTATCTTTTACACTATGAAAGCTTGTGGGGTCCTCCATTCCTGTGTTCCTAAGTGTCACTGGGTAACTAGGTTTGTGGTCTTTACCCTCTTGATTAGGTTGGATGCTAAGCAGGACATTTAAATGTAAAAATGTGCTCTTCTGCTCTCAAATAGCCTTGGGTTTTTTTTTTTGGCATTAATCATTTCTTCTCTGTTCTTTTTCTACAACTCTAATTAGGTGTGTGTTTCCTGTTCAATCATAACTTTTTTTTTTTTTACAACAGCAATAACAGATCAAGCCTTTTGATTTATTACTCAAAACAGCTTCATTTTTTTTTTTAATTTAGCTTTCTGGCTCTCTGCTTGTGCCTTCAACACTTTCACAATGATTTTCTGCTCCTCGATAAGGAAAGCACGCTTGATCCTGTCGTGAACACACTTGGCACACATGGAACCACCATAGGCCCTGCTGAAATGTTTTTTCATTTAAGACAACCTCATAAGCACTTTAGGTCTCACAGCACGAACTCCTAGAAGTTAGCCTGGGCACATACCACATGCAGATTTTGGTGCTTTCCCAAACTCCTTGGTATAAAGGTAAATAATTCTATTACCTGGGGTTCGGGACAGCCTAGTTTTACTAGAGGCTGTATTGTAGGACAGCCTATGATGGTAGGTCAAACGCTGGACCATTCTGAATGCCTAAGGATGCTGTCCCCAGAAGAGGAAAATGGCTCATAACTTTTTTTTAAATGAAATTGATTTTTTTTATTATCTTGAGTATAGTTGACACAATGTTACATTAGTTTCAGGTTTACAACTTAGAGATTCAACAAGTTTATACAATATGTTGTGTTCCCCATAAGTGTCATTGCCATCTGTCCATTATATCGTTATTACAGTATCCTTGTACTGTGCTGTGCCTTTTATTCCTGTGACTCATTCATTCTGTAACTGGAAGCCTGTATCCCTCCTTCACCCATTTTGCCCATTCCCCCAATCATAACATTTTAATCCCATGCTACCATCTGTTTTTGTTAAAGCCATTTGAAAGATTACTTCAACTTTCTATCATACCTTCCATGAAGCCTATTTCATCAATAATATTTTATTTATTTTATTTTTAAAAACAATGCCTGTGTTTTAAGATTTTATTTATTTATCAGAGAGAGAGAGAGTGACAGCAGAAGTAGGAGGAGTAGCAGGCAGAGGGAGAAGCAGGCTCCCTGCCAAGCAAGGGAGGATTCCAGAGTCCCAGGACTCTGGCATTACAACCTGAGCTGAAGGCAGAAGCTTAACCAACTGAGCCACCCAGGTGTCCCCATCAATAATATTTTTAATATAAAAATCTTTTTTTAAAAGGTTTTATTTATTTGGTAGAGATCACAAGTAGGCAGAGAGGCAGGCAGAGAGAAGGGGGTGGGGAGCAGGCTCCCGGCTGAGCAGAGAGCCCGATGTGGAGCTCGATCCCAGGACCCTGGGACCATGACCTGAGCCGAAGGCAGAGGCTTTAACCCACTGAGCCACCTAGGCGTCCCAATATTCTTTTTTTGTTTGTTTAAGATTTTATTTATTTATTTGTCAGAGAGAAAGAGAGAGCACACAAGCAGGCAGAGAGGCAGGCAGAGGCAGAGAGAGAAGCAGGCTCCCTACCAAGCAAGGAGCCCGATGCAGGACTTGATCCCAGGACCCTGGGATCATGACATGAGCCGAGGGCAGAGGCTTTAAACCACTGAGCCACCCAGGCTCAGTGCATCAAAACTCTTAACTCTATTTCTGCTTGTTAGTATTCTTTTTAATGTAATATAATTTGATTTTTTTTTCAATTTTTGGAGCACTTTTTGGTTCCTGGAGGTACATGTTTCTTGGTTAGAGTAAAGTGACTGTACAAGCAAATATAAATGGTACAATGTGCTTAATATTTCAAAGTTTCTCCTATATAATCAATTAATTCTACAAAGGTAGCTAGATTCAAAATTTGGTATTTGTTCTTCCAGCTTTTCTTCATGAATTAGATTATATATAAATCCGTTTATACTGCCTGTCATTTGTTACCTTGATCATATCTTTATACAAACTTATCAGCTTCCAGAGCGCCTGGGTGACTCAGTGGGTTAAAGCCTCTGCCTTCTGCTCAGGTCATGATCTCAGGGTCCTGGGATCGAGCCCCGCATCGGGCTCTCTACTCAGCGGGGAGCCTGCTTCCTCCTCTCTCTCTGCCTGCCTCTCTGCCTACTTGTGATCTCTGTCTGTCAAATAAATAAAATCTTTGAAAAAAATCATATGAGCTTCCCTCTTTAATAGTTATTTAATATACCATTGTATGCGTATATCATGGCCTGTAGCTTGCCCTGTCCTGTTGGTAGAAATTTAGGCTTGTGGGTGTGTGTGTGTATGTTAAATAACACTTTGATAAACATCCATGAGTGTGCATCTGCAGGTGTTTCTGTAGAAGATGGGCCTAATCTAGAACTCCCAGGTCTAAGCACATACAGAATTGAAACTTTGATGCAGCTAAACTGGTCTTCTGAAAGGCCACAAAGTTATACCAAAGGTATACCACAAAGGTATAACATTGTGTCCCTAATGACACTTTAGTTGTTTGTTTTACTGTCCTGCTCTCAACAGATTCTTTTAAAAATTTGCCAACTTGGGGTGCCTGGGTGGCTCAGTGGGTTAAAGCCTCTGCCTTCAGCTCAGGTCATGATCCCAGGGTCCTGGGATCGAGCCACACATTGGGCTCTCTGCTCAGTGGGGAGCCTGCTTCCCTTCCTCTCTCTGCCTGCCTCTCTGGCCTACTTGTGATCTCTGTCTGACAAATAAATAAATAAAATCTTTTAAAAAAATTTGCCAACTTGATAAAAATATTGCCCTGATTTAATACTTGGTTTGCATTTGTTGTGTGAGTGAGTTGAAAACCGTAATTGCTTTTAGCCAGTTTATTTCTTGCAAAATGACCATTTATTCTCCCCTTCTATTTTTCATCTGGGTGCTTGCTCTCTTCATTGACTCATAAGAACACGTTGCATATAGAAAATGAATGACCTCTTGGTCTTTCCCGTAGATGGCAAGTGTTCTCCCTCATGTTGTTTTTCTCTTTCAAGTTGACATGTGTTTGTGTTCTGCTTTGTATCTTCTGGATGGCAAGATTCCTTCTCCCCTTGGCTAGGTGGTGGTGGGGGGCAGGAAGAGTATCCCTGCGATGGCTGCCACCTGAGCGTAGATCACGTGTTCTCTAGCTCTTGTGTGGGAGAGAACAGAGGTAGATCATCTTGTTCTGAGGAAGAAGGCCCTACACATGTCCCACCTTTGGTCCATAAGACCCATCTCTTAAAGGTTGTGTGATCAAGTCTTGGGGTTTAATCAGTCCAGAACAATAGTCCTTGTTTGGAGATGGGGTAAAGGTCTGCAAGGCTGGGTATTTGAGGAGTGCCAGCTTTCAGAGACCTTCGATGGTCTGAACAGAAAGGACCCCACCTCCTGAAGATGACCTTTCCCTTCTGGTAGATAAAAGAAAAATGGTTTTTCATTCTTTCCTGCTTATTTGGGACTTACACAAGGGAACTGAGGTTCAAAGAAGTTGAAGTATCCACAAAGCATTGCAACCCTAAGTGTCACTATTGTGTAATTCCTACTATACTATTCTTTCCACCAGAAATGTGTGTGTGTGTAGTAAAAGGAATCATTACTGACCAAGATATTTAAGGCACAAACCTAGAATGTGTGAACAACTCTGTTTTCTTTAGCATTTCACCACACACTCATTAATTAGAAAGTATTAGTGATCTTACTGGTTCTACTCTCAATATATACCCAAAGTCCATCCATCTTATTTTTAGTACTGTGATCTAATTCTTCACAGGCTCTGCTCAAGTGTTTCCACAAAGAACCAGGCACCTATTATTGTTGCTGTCATGTTATCAGTGGATATGTTTGACCAACCTACCCACTTTCACTTAGAAAACAGAAGCAGTCATTGGGCTCCCTGCTCAGTGGAGAACCTGTTTCTCCCTCTCCCTCTGCCTGCCTCTCTGTCTACTTGTATTCTGTCTGTCAAATAAATAAAATCTTTTAAGATAAATTTAAAAAAACAGAAGCAGCTTCATAAGTGGACTCTCTGCTCCTCTCTTGCACCATAATACCTTCTCCAAGCAATGGTGACCTTTGAAAAACGGAGATTAAAGCTTTTTCTCCCTTCAGAAAAGAGATATTCATGACCAGCCCCTCCCCACAGTTGAGTCCCCCCTGTCAGGCACTTTTCTCACTCTGTTCTAGAATGATAAATAAATAAATAAATACTCTGTTCTATTCCTGTCTCAGGGCATTGGCACTAGCTCTTTACCCTGCCTGAAAGTCTCTCTTTCTATATCTTGGACTGGCAGCTTCTCAAGATTATCATGTTAACTCCCCCACAGAAGCCTCTACAGATCTGTTCCCCAACCTTCAAAGGGGATTCTCAGTCTCTCTTGCATTTATTTTTGTGTATTCTCAAACTATTCTACTGCCTTTGTTGTTTTATCCCACCATGCCACCCCTCCCAAAAGTTGGACCCTTGAAGATAGAATGTGTTTCTCTTGTTTAAGACTTTATATAAGAACTTACTATTCCTGGGACGCCTGGGTGGCTCAGTTGGTTGGACGACTGCCTTCGGCTCAGGTCATGATCCTGGAGTCCCGGGATCGAGTCCCACATTGCGCTCCCAGCTCCATGGGGAGTCTGCTTCTCTCTCTGACCTTCTCCTCGCTCATGCTCTCTCTCACTGTCTCTCTCTCAAATAAATAAATAAAAATCTTTAAAAAAATAAAAATTAAAATTAAAAAAAAAAAGAACTTACTATTCCTAAGGCCAAAATTCATTCTGACCATTGTTGTGTTCTGTTTTGCCTCACTTCTCTGTTTCAGTTCACCGAAGAAGATACAGAGAGAGGATGAAAGCTAAAATATTGATGATGTGGGACATGCCTTGGCCTGAAGGCCACATATATCTGCGAAACGTGACTGAGAAGGAACACAAAAAACTGAAGAGCCTCCTGTATCCCAACCGGATGGGAGCCCAGCCACAGACGATTGTCTTGGAGGGAGTAGCGGGGGTTGGGAAGACCACCCTGGCCATGAAGGCCATGCTGCATTGGGCAGAGGGCTTTCTCTTTCAGCAGAGGTTCTCCTATGTTTTCTTCATCAGCTGCCATAAAGTTAAAGAGGTGAAGGATACCACATTCGCTGGCTTGCTTTCCTGGGACTGGCCTGACTCCCAGCCCCCCTTTGAAGAGCTCATGAGTCACCCTGAGAGGCTCCTGTTTGTCATCGATGGCTTTGAGGAAATGGACATGCCCTCCAACTTGGACGCCAGCCCACCATGTACAGACTGGTTTCAGCGACTCCCAGTCCACAGAATCTTGTTCTACTTGTTGAGAAAAGAACTGGTTCCCGGGGCCACTTTGCTGATCACAACCAAGGAGTATAGAACCAAGGATCTTAAAAAGCTGTTACTGGATCCATG
Organism: Mustela erminea; assembly: GCF_009829155.1. Classification (NCBI taxonomy): domain Eukaryota; kingdom Metazoa; phylum Chordata; class Mammalia; order Carnivora; family Mustelidae; genus Mustela; species Mustela erminea. The sequence goes on along the minus strand of NC_045632.1, from coordinate 11,456,395 downwards.
GTTTGTACAAATCTCAGGGTTCACAGAGGGAGACCGGGAGGAGTATTTCATCAGGTACTTTGGTGACCAAAACAAAGCAAAGAAAATCTTGCGCTGGGTAAGAAAAAATGAAAACCTGTTTTATTTCTGCTCTGCGCCCATGGTGTGCTGGGCTGTGTGCTCCTGCCTGAAGTGGCAGATGGCAAGAAGTCCTTGCTTCCAGCTGAGCACCCAGACAACCACCAGTCTGTATGTCTACTTCTTCTCCAGCCTGTTTGCCAAAGCAGAGGTGAGTTTGTCGGCCCAGAGCTGGCCGGAGCAGTGGATAGCGCTCTGCTCTCTGGCTGCAGAGGGGATGTGGTTCTGGAATTTCACATTTGCAAAGGAGGACCTCAAGCACAGGTGCCTGGAAGCATCTCTCATTGACACTCTGCTCAGCTTGAATATCCTTCGAAAGGTCAGTGACTGTGACGGGTGTGTGACTTTCACTCATCAGAGTTTCCAGGTGTTCTTGAGGGCCATGTTCTATGCACTGGGAGGGACAAAAGGCTCCATGGGCAGTCCTGCAAAGCACAAAGAGATGAAGGTGCTACTGACAGATGCTTTGGCCGATACAAACTTCTACTGGAATCAGATGGATCTTTTTTTCTTTGGTCTTTTAAAAAGAAACTTAGCAGGAGAACTGGAAGCCACTTTGCGCTGTAAAGTGAGTCGCAGGATAACAGATGAATTACTAGAATGGGCAGAGGAATTAGGAAGTTATGACATTGTCTCCAACCGTTTTGAATTCCTACACTTTTTTGAGTGCTTGTATGAAACTCAGGAAGAAAACTTTGTAAGGCAGATTCTGAGTCCTCTCCTCGAAGCTGACCTAGATATTTTTGGGAATCTACAACTCCAAGTTGCTTCATTTTGCCTAAAGCACTGTCAAAGGTTAAATAAGCTAAGGCTTTCTGTTACTGTTCCCATCCCTCAAATGGAATTGACTTTCACCACAGAAACTCTGGAGTGAGTAATGCAAACAATTTCCCCCCCAGGTTTCTTCCCAGGCTCTGCCCAAGTTCTTCCATGAAGAACCAGGGATGTGTTGTGTTATCATTGGTTATGACTGACCAAACCTTCTGGGTCACTCCAATCCAGGAGACCAACCATTTCCCTTTAGGTGTCCTATAGTATTCCTTGGCTGCTTCTGCTGATGTCCTTCTAGGTAGGCTTTCTTTCGCAGGCCCTGCATAGCGAAGATGTACGTGCCAAGCCTTGTGCTGAGACCTCCACTCATATCTGACTCATGTCCATTGCTGAATGGAGGGTGGAGAGTTACTGCCATTCATAGATGAGAAAACTGAATAAAAACAGAATTTGCTTATGCCCGTGTGGCCACTAAGCAGCTCAGCCTGGGTCAATGCCCTGCCCTCTTCCACAGCTCCACAGCTCAAAACGCTGGTGCCCATCCTTTGAGCACAATTTGAGGTGGGGTTGGGTCCAGTGGTGTCAACTACATCCTGAACTTCATTTGTCCCTTTGTCTCCTGGAAGAATCCCCGAAATACTTAAACTGCTTTTGGTTCTTATCCTATAACCTTTTCCCATTGCTGACACTGTTGACTTCCAGCGTAGGAGGTAAAGAGATCTGAGTGTCCTAATTATTTCAGGACCTAAGGGTGTTTTCTAAATTCCTCTCTTGAGGCAGGGGCTGCTATGTGTTCACAAATCCTTTGTTTAACCCTCAAACCTACAAAAAATACCAGTTCAATTTTGGTTGTACAAAAAGAAATTCTGAGAAGACTAATCTCTTTGTGTTTATCCAGACTGGAATATTAGTAAGATGTTTGGTCCTGGGGCCTCAGAGTCATGAAAGTTCAATGCATATTGGCTGTCATTTATTTGTCCGGTCCCTTAGGTTTTAGGGAAAACCTAAACAGGGGACTTTGTGTAGGTAGTGTTCATTGTTGGGTTGTATGAGTAAGTGTCCTGGCTACCACATGTTTTCCCCAGGATAGTACCATTTATTGTAAGGATTAATACTCCATCAACCCCATTCCCCAACTTACACATGATCACCCTGAGGCTGCGGGAGATTTCTTGTCTTCCCTAATGGTGATAACAGACCTTCTGACGTGAAGGCCAGTTCTTGTTTCTCTACATTACAGCTCCCTTTCCTCAGTGGCTTTTACCTCTGTCTGTATCTCTGAATTAACTAGGGTGTTAAACATATGAATACATGGGCACATGTGTGTGTCACACACACACACATGCTACGGTCAGAAACAGCCGCTCCAACGCTGTAATTCTGGGCTCTCCATGTAGAACTTTATATCCTTCAGGTGCTTTAATGGGTTCTTTGTTTTACTTTCTTCACTGGAGATGAAAAGGTTAATTCATGACTTGGATGCTCTTTTACTCTTGTAAATGTTGAGAGCCTGCCACATTAAGGAAATGCTAAATAATAAGAATCTTATTATGTTCAGTTCGCCAACATCTAGTCAACACTCATTTTTGATGTCGTGTTCAATGATTCATCAGTTGCGTGTAACACCCAGTGGTCATCCCAATGCATGCCCCCTTCAGTCCCCATCACCCATTACCCCCTCCCCACCCCTCCCTTCAGTAACCCTCAGCTTGGTTCTTAGAGCCCAGAGTCTCTCATGGTTTGTCTCCCTCTCTGATTTCTTCCCATTCAGTTTTCCCTCCCTTTCCCTGTGGTCTCCCACATCACTGCTTATCTTGCACATGGGAGGAACATATGATTATTGTGTTTGATTGACTGACCTCACTCAGCATAATTCCCTCCAGTTCCAACCTTGTTGATGCAAATGGTGAGTGTCCATCCCTTCTGATGGCTGAGTGATATTCCATCGCATGTGTAGAATTTTAATAACCCTCCTAAGTTCTAGATATCTGCATAAACCTTTTTTTAAGTCACAATATCCTATGAGAGTAAGTTAGTATGTACATTTAGAGATAGAAAATTGGAGCACAGAGGTTAAATTATAGGTAGTGCAGCTCTGAGTTCACCTTCAGCCTGTTTGACTCAAGGGCTGAACATGTGAGGATCCTACCAATGGCCACCTCCCCTCCCTTACAGCGCTGCTTTCCTATGAGAAGGACGGTGAGGATTGTTGGAATAAAACATCTGGGACTTAAAGAACTAATACTTTTGCAGCCCCGGTTTTCCTGCCCAGTACACCGGTGAATTCCTTTACTTCCCATGGGTCTGGTTTTGTCTCCTGTAGGCCACGCTCTGGGCATCAGGTGCAGTTCACCTCAGTAACCTTCTTTCTCTCTCCTAAATGACAAGCTCACACTCCAAGATACATCAGTGGCAGGATGTTTGCTCCGTGTTTTGCCACGGGAATCTGAGGGAGCTGGACCTGAGCAACAGCAAGCTTAACGCTTCTTCCATGAAGAAACTCTGTTACGAACTGAGAAGCCCAAGATGCAAGCTCCAGAGACTGACGTAAGTGTGGTGCACCGTGTGCGAAATTCCAACAGGGAACGATCTGGCATTTCTCTCCTGGTTATTGCAGGGACGATCTCTTTTTCAGAAGGTAAGCTCGGGTGCTTGGGATAACAAACATGTTGGTATGCATTCAGGCGAAGACCTGGTACTCCGTCACGTGGTCTTGCACCCGTGAGAGGTGCGGGCACATGGACAGCCTTGCCCCCAGGACCTCTGCGCGAGGCTGCTGTTCTGAGCTGACTATGGAGGATTGGAAAGCTTGGAGGACGTGGCTGGGACAAAGCACTTGAGAGGCGACTTTATGTGGGCCCCACATGAATTGTTGGGCCTTAAGGGAAGGTGGGGAGTTTGTGCTCAGGCATTTCTTCACTCAGTGGGTATTTAACAAGCATCTCCTCATTCTGCGGTTACTACCGGGAACGGAAAGGATAACTCCTGCCTGCACGGGGCTGCCCGTGTGGGAGGAACACACTTAGATGGCCAGCGCAGCGGAGGCAACACGGAGGCCTCCCAGAGCAGGAGGAGATCTGTTCGGGGACTCGGCATGGAGGGGGAGGCTTTGTGCTGGGAGACAGAGAAAGCAGAAGGGCCTCGCCTGTCTAAAAGGTGTTGGAGTAAAGACCTGCTCATGGGAGCTGACACATCGTTTTGGACTGAAACCCCTTGCGTGATGTAAGCTCACAGGCTCCACAGGTAGGGGCAATGGAGGTGGGCCTTGAAGAAGCCAGGGAAGAGCCACCTGACGGAGGACAGACCGAATGTTAGGGCTGGGGATGGTGTTGGGTCAGATGCTCTCGGGTCCACGCCAACTAATTCTGTCCTACTGTCCCTCTGCGATTCGGGGCTGCCCTGATGTCTGGAACCCGGATGTGCGCACTGCTGCCGGGAGCTTAGAGCAGAAGACCTGGCAGCGGCAACCGTCCTCGAACCTCCGTGTGTCGTGTGAGCTGCGTCAGATGCACAGGACACAGCCTCAAATGTCCCATTACCAGAACCTGGTGTTAGCATCCTCCCTCCCTCCCTGCTGCTTTGGTCTTATCACTTAGTCCTAAAGACGTGGAGAAAAAGAAGAGAAAACAAGAGAAGAGTGGTGTTCTCGTCAGACCTTTCTGGGTTGGGGGGGGTCACCCCCGCCCAGAAGAGCGGGGGCTCCAGGGTTTTCTCTGGCAGACGCGGTGGGGGAGGGGATCGACTCCCGGTGCAACACATCCGGCCAGGCTTCAAGTTTCCGATTCCTCTTGGAGATGATATCCTTGAAGGAGGGGGTCCATGTTGGGGGACGGGGTGGGTGAGAAAGCAAGAGGAGGGTGTATCCCCTCCCATGAGGCCAGCCTCCTCACTTCCTGTTTTCCTCAGGTGCAAGTCGGTAAGTCCTGTGCGGGTTCTGAAGGAGCTTGTCCTCGTCCTACACGGCAACCAAAGGCTGACCCATCTGAACTTGAGCTCGAACAACCTGGGAATTCCTGTGTCCACCATGATCTTTAAAACCCTAAGACATTCCGCCTGCAACCTCCAGTATCTGTGGTAAATCTCTGGTCTTCCAGATCTGTCCCGGGGTCACGCCCAGATTCAGTGACGCACCGGGAGGGCAGGACTCGGCACAGCACCCAAAGGACGTAGGGAAAGAGGAGTGAAGGGGACAAGCACGTGGGGTCAAGACAGTGCTTCCCAAAACTTCAGGTCTACCACAGCCGCCCAAGGGGCAGGTTAAAATGCAGGTTCCTGGGACCCACACCCCAAGAGCCGGCAGGGCTGCTGAGGGCCTAAGAGCCGGCATTTCTAACAGGCTGCTCGGTGGTGCTGGGCTGGGTGCCACGGGGCCCTGACGGTGGCATGGACCTGGAGGCCGTCCTGCCTGGGGAGACGATGAGGAACAAGGAGAAATAAGCCTTCGTTTGTGGCACAAGGGGGCCTCCAGACGAAGACCTCCCCTCTCTGGAGTAACTGCCTGTCTTGGGGCCCCTTTGGTAGTTTGGAGTCGTGTGGCCTCACCCCTCTGACGTGTTGTCATCTCTTTCTGGAGCTCCGCAAGAACTCGAGTGTGCGCTTCCTTAGCCTGGGGGACAATGATCTCTCAGGCACTGAGGAAAAAAGTCTGCAGGGGCCCTCCACAGTGTCAACATCATCCCTGCAGGAGCTGTCGTAAGTCTTCCTGTCTTGTCAAAATTGTGTCTTTGCAAGGTTAAGTGGCAGGGTGGGGTGACAGTGGCAGCATGTCTGGGGGAGCCTTGGGGATCCCCTATTGTACTTACTACCCCACTGACACTGTCCCTATCTTCACTATTTTCTTTTTTAAATTTTATTTATTTTTTATTTTTATTTTTTCAGTGTTCCAAGATTCATTGTTTATGCACCACACCCAGTGCTCTATGCAATCCGTCCTCTCCTTAGTACCCACCAGACTCACCCAACCCCGCACCCTTCCCCTCCAAAACCCTCAGATTGTTTCTCAGAGCACAGTCTCTTGTGGTTCGTCTCCCCCTCCGATTCCCCCAACTCCCTTCTCCTCTCCATATCCCCATGCCCTCTGTGTTATTCCTTCTGCCCCACAGTAAGTATTTTCACTCTTTTCCACTGTGTCCCTGGGGCTCCAACTCAGCCAGCTTTGCCCTCACCTTCATTGTGGCTGACTTACCTGCCAGTCTCCCCTAAACCCCGTGGTTTTATTTTTTATTTATTTTTTAATACTTTAACTTCTTATTTTAACATTTTAAAAACTTAAATTCAATTAGCGAACATATGGTACATTCAGATGTAGTGTCCAATAATTGATCAGTTGCATATAACACCTAGTGCTTGAAGATTTTGAGAGAAAGAGGGAGCACAAGCGGGCAGGAGGGGAAGAGGGAGAAGCAGGCTCCCCGTGGTGCAGGGAGTCTGACTTGGGGCTCAATCCCAGGACTCTGAGATCTTGAACTGAGTTAAGGCAGATGCTTAACTGACTGAGCCACCTAGGCGCCCAATTTCTTAAAAAGATTTTATTGTGCACTACCTCAAAATGCATGATGCACTGTGTGGCGGCTAACTTAATAGACAAAATGATTTTATTTATTTGAGAGAAAGAGAGCATGGACAGGAGATGGGGTGGAGAGGGAGAGGCAGACTCCACAGTGAACACGGAAAACCCAGTGGTTTTAAGCTGAGGGGTGATCTTGTCCTCCAGGGGACGTTTGGCAATGTCTGGACACTACTTGTTTCTCACAGTTGGGAGAGGAGGACGCTACTGGCATCTAGTAGGTGGTGACCTACTATGATCATTATCCATCAATGCCCTGGGGGGGTGGGCAAAGAATGATCAAAGAATGATCTAGCCCAAAGGTCAGTAGGGCTGAGATTGAGAAGCCCTTACTCTGACCCACCTTTTTCTCCTTAAAACCTTTGTCCTTTATCCAGTTTAATCATTTCATGATGTTTGGGTCCCAGATGTGTGGCCCAAGGGACTGGGAGTTTGCGAAAGAAAGAGAAGTGGGCGCAGCTGGGGCTCACACTGCACTTGGACCTTCTACAGCCTGGAGAAATGCCAGCTGTCAGCGGCCGTCTACCGGGGCCTGGCATCGTGTCTCACCAGCACCCAGAGGACCACTCGACTGTGCCTGGGGTTTAACCCACTCCAGGATGACGGCGTGAGGCTCCTCTGCTCTTCCCTGACTCACCCCGAGTGCGCCTTACAGAGACTGGTGTAAGCTCCTCATGGTTCCGTTTCTGGAAGTGACTCCTTGGGGGTGGGCATGGGGGAAATAGTGGGTCCTTCATTTGGGACCTATTTATACCGTTGACTACTAACATGTGTTGTGCGGGGCGCCATTCTACACCCAGGCTCTTAGTAGTCCCGGATTTGCTGAATCAGTCTCTGGGGGTTGTGCCAAGGAATTCCATTTTAACAAGGATACCAGGAAATTACGGTCTGGTCAAGTGATGACTGAGCTCCTATCTCTAGACACCAGGCTGTGCACCAAGGTTGGGGTGGGGGACAAGACAGACATCCGCTTGTGTGGAGGATGAGTGGGATACCAAACAACAAGACCAGGAGCTCTGCTGAAGAAAAATGAAGAAGAATGAATAGACAAGGAGTATTGGGCTGGTGTCTTAGTAAGGTCTTCTCTCACCAACCTATCAGAGGAGGTGACACTGAAGCCACCAGACATTGGCTGAAGGAGCCACACACACAGAAGGAAGAGGAGGACAGAGGCCCCAAGACTGGCATGTGCTTGGAGTGTTGTAGGAGCAGCCAGACCACTAATAAGGCTGGGGTAACACGAGTGAGGGACATGACAGGCAGAGTTGAAGCTGGAGAGGCAGGATGAGGCCCCGAATATGTCCTGGCCATGAAGGAGTCTGTTGTGTTTGGAGGTGGAAACTTGTCTGAGGACCAGAGTTTGCTCTGAAAGATTACCCCGGCGGCAGGTGAAGGGTGGACTATAATGGAAGCAAAAATGGGGGCAGAAGCAAGTGCCTGTAGATCAGGCAAGATGATGACCATGAATTGACCAGAGTGAGGTGGTCGGGTCTGGGGTATACTCAAAGCTGGGGCCAGGAGGACTTGCTGATGCAGTAATGTGGTTGAGGAGGGAAAGAACCCAAATGCCTCTAGATGATAGGCTTGGCTGCTGGGTGAAAGGTGGGGTCTTTTTCAGACATGGGGAAGACCTGGGGGAATGAGGTTTAGGCGTGAGGGGTTTGGTCTGGGATGCTGGAGCGTGAGATGCCTACTGACCAGCCACATAGCATGTTACCTGAGTGGGTATCTGCAGGACCCTAGGTTTCAAGGGGGTTGCTGGGTGGGGACGAGTCCACGGGCAATGGCAGGTATCAAGTGTGATCTCCTAGATGTTTCTTCTGTCAGCTGCACTCTGCTGCTCTCGGGAAGGTTTGGAATAGATGCAGAGATGGGCTTTCCAGGAACTGGATATTGTTCAGGTGAGTGAGTATGAAAGGGTAAGAAGGCCAAGGGGCTCATCTGAGGGGGTAAATGGTGAAAGACGGTGGAGTCTGAGCTACAGACCAGAAGATTGGCGCTCACTCAGCCCCGAGCCACAAAGAACCATGAACAGCTAATGAATACATACGTAATACGAACTAATGTGTTATATAGGACTGTGACAGGTTACAGTAAGTTAATATGTATGCTAATTATAATTATGCTTATCGCAATATATTTTAATATGTAATTATATTTAACATAGATAATGAATATATACCAAAATGCAATATATATAAATCATAAATGTAACTTATATGATTCATGATGTTACACAGTAACATACATGTCTTGCATGTCTAACATGTCTATTCTGTAATCCTAAGTATTTTCTATGCCTACACATTGCATACATACTTACATACACCTAATGCTTACATGCGCTTGCTGTACTCTGTATCTCCTACAGTCTGTACTGCACATGTGCTGAGCACTGCTCTGAGCACCGTGCCTCCCGGCCCATGGGATCGGCAGCACCGTGATGGGTGCTCGGGCTCCACCTTAGCGAGAGATGAAGGCCGTGGGGGTAACACCACAGGCCTGACGACCGTCGGTAACAGCTGGGCACCAGTCCAGCCGCGTCTGATGGGCTTCGAAGCCCTGGGATCATCCCTAACTGCCTGAAGCTCATTTAAAATGTTTTCCCTTGTATTTTTTATTTTTACTTAAAAAAAAAAACCCTCTCATGTTAAACATTTCTGACATGTGAGAAGTCGCACGTGTTTACTGCACGAGTCGGTGCATTAGGGGAGAGCTATGCACCCTCGAGACCATCACCGCCATGAAGACCTAACACAAACCCATCACCTTCCAAAGTTCCCTCTTCTACCGTTCTTCTTATTAATTTTTTTTTATATCACTTAACACAGACTATTTACATAGAAAATGGTAAACCTTAGAGAACTCTAAGTCCACAATGTAGGATCATTCATTGTAAGCGCGATGCTCATGGGGGATCTTTGGAACTTGTGTTAATGAAACTTGACAGGCTTTGATCATTGCCTTTATTTTTAAAGATTTATGTATATGAGAGAGAATTCTCAAGCAGGTTCCCCGCAGAGTGTGGATCCCAGCACAGGGCTCAGTCCCGGGAGCCTGAGATCAGGACCTGAGCCATAATCCAGAGCTGGGTGCTCACCCGACTGAGCCCCCCACCCCCGCCGGTGCCCCAATCATCATCCTTCTATTGGCTTTCTTTATTTTTTTCAGACCACCACTAAGGCCCAGAATGTTCTTGCTGTGCTCATTGCATAAATCTGGGAAAGGATAAGTAAGCTCCACTACGTGGCCTATCCTGGACTGGGGTTCAAGGGGACCCCGTGATTGAACTCAGAGGTGGGGCCCGAGGCTCGCATCCCCAGGGGCCTCGGTTCGGGCTGCCTTCCTGAGCATCTATCTCTGTGGCTCTCGCCCCGTAGGCTCTGGTTCTGCCAGCTCGGGGGCCCCCAGCTGCAAGTACTTGTCAGACGCTCTCCTTGAGAACAAGAGTTTGACACATCTGAACCTGAGAAGGAATAGCCTGGGAGATGAGGGGGTGAAGCTTCTGTGTGAGGCCTTAAGCTGCCCAGACTGCCATCTACAGAACCTGGAGTGAGTGCCTTTGCCTCTCTGTCCTTCAGAGGATGGGAAGAAAGTGTGTGACTTGACTTGAAAATGCTTGAGCTCCAGATGGGGCTGGAGTCCCAGGTATAGATGTGTGTGCCCACCAGAGGAGCTGCAGGTTCTCCTGTAGGGGGATAAGTGGGGCGGGGGGGTGCCTGCCGTGAGGCTACTGGGGTCACAGCTAAGGACCAACCACGGTGTGTGTTGGAGGTTCCCAAGGCCACTCTGTGGGTTTGATGACTCCCAGAGGACTTCGAGAATGTGGCATGCAGTCAGATTTGTGGCTGCCATCTATTTCAGTGAAAGGAGGAAAAGTAAAATCAGCAAAGGGGAGGATGCATGAGGTCAAGTCCAGAGGAAACCAGGTGCAAACTCTGCAGATTGCACGGGGAAGCGAGCCACATTGTCCTATTGGCTGCGTCCTTTCTACCTGTAGATAGAGTCTCAGACCTCCTGACCAGCATCCTCCTCTTCCCAGGGCTCACTTTGGCATCTCTTTCCCTCGGAGGACTGTGATGTGGGCTGGGGTAGACAGAACAAAGCCCGAGGATGCAAGGGTTATTCTTTCCCCCTTTCTGTTTGTTTCACAGTTTGTCGGGCTGTTCTTTAACAGCAAGGGGCTGTCAGGAGCTTGCTAATGCCCTCTGGCATAATCATAACATGAAAATTTTGGATCTCGGGAGCAATGATGTTCGGGATGATGGCGTGATACACCTGTGTGAGGCTCTGAAAGATCCGAGCTGTGCACTGAACACGCTTGGGTGAGCTGACACAGTCCTCTTTGTGGAAAGCCCCCATCCTACTCTTGTATCTGGAGGGGATGACACACGGTCACCCGGGGGTTCAAGGAGGCGAGGAACAAATGACAAAGTTCTCTTGTTCAGAATCTCTTCTGCTTAACAGTGAGGTTCAAGTGCAGAAACAGAAGTTCATTCCGGTCACTCCCCACCCATGGTGTATTGTAGATATTCTTCGTTTCGGTCAGTACTTTTGGGATAGAAGGTGGGGGTTGGTGCACTGTGTTTCCTGCCCCGGAGTTTTTCCATCGAAGGGGGAGCCCGATTCTAACCATAAGGTGATGTGTTTGTTCAGCAAACTGAGATGGTTTCTACTCCAATAATAGGAGTTTTGGTTAAGTGTGGCTTTTAGTTAAGTGGTAGCTATTTTTCACATAGGTGCCATGTCTACTCACTCTCACAAAGTGCTTAGAGATCACACAGTCTTTCTCTGTGGAAATCCTGCCATTTCCATTAAATGGATGGACCTTGAGGACCTTAGGCCCTTAATAAGTGAAATAAGTCAGAAGTTGTTTGTTTGTTTGTTTTCACCACATCCCTGTCCTTCAAGAAGGATCTTGAGGTTCAATATTCTTTATCCTATAGGTAAAGGAGAAGCTGTCATACTTATACAAGTAATTCGAGGTCCTATTTGTGCCTCAAGAATGGTAGTCTGGTTTTAAGCCCTCCCTCTCGAGGACCTTCTCTGGATGTATAAATGAATAAAATGTTTGCAACAGTTATTGCCCAGTCTCTAATGACAAATGCCTTCCCGATATTTAGTTCACTTCCAGTCAGTTTCATTCTCCAGTGTTGTAGTTTTAACAATTTTTTTAAAGATTTTATTTATTTTTTGGAGAGAGGAAGAGAGAGAAAGCACAAGCGGTGGGGAGGGGCAGAGGGAGAAGCAGACCCGCTGAGCAGGGAGCCCGATATGGGGCTCCGTTCCAGGACCCTGAGATCCTGAGATCATGCCTGAGCCGAAGGCAGATGCTTAACCCACTGAGCCACCCGGGCACTCTGCCAATGTATAAGCTTTAAAGTAGGCACCCGAGTGTCTTATTTGTGTTCACAGGCTTCCACCTTTACCATCAGACCAGTGTTTCTCAACCTCTGCACTACTGACACCTTGGGCTGGGTAGTCCTTGGCTGTGGGCTGTTCTGTGTGCTGTATGCTGCAGAACAGCATCCCTGACCTCCACCCTCCAGATGCCAATAGCCTCTCCCTCATGTGCAGATATTGCTCAGTGTCCTCTGGCAGGGGGGCAGAGATCACCCCTCATTGGGAAATACTACTAGTAAAGGTACATGGTGGAGGTCAATAATAGGTAACATGGTGGTAAAGGCCCTGCAGGGGGGGGCTAGACCAGAGACAGGACTCACTTGGATGATGTTGGAACCATTTTTCTCTCGTGTCCTCCTCTTCCTGTCCACCAAATAGTGCCTTTACCTTGAAGCATTCTCTGGATCCTACCCAACATCTTCCACATCTCCCAACATCTCCTAACATCTTCCTAAGGAAACCTTCTTTCCTTTTATTCTTGATGTGTCAAAATTTCCATGTCTGGACACCTATCACATTTCTTTATAGGCTTAGATGGAAATTTCCACTACCTTAAAGTGATACCACTGTCACTTTTGTCTTTGAACATATGGTTGGCTAGCTACTAGGAATACAGATTTTGTTGTGTTGAAATTAGGAACAAGATGAAAGTGTAAGGAAAGGGTTGTAGTCTTATTTTAGTCCTTTCAAGGATCTTATAAATTCACACCACTTTTGAGGGCTGAATATTGTTTTTTTGATGGTTGGTCAGGCTAATGTTCTGTTTCCACACCTAGAAAATGAAGTTGAAGATATTGGCTACATATGATAGGACTGGTATAAGGATTAGTGAGTTATGTGTAAACATTTGGAGAAGTGTCTGGTGTGTGGTAAGCTCTCCACTAGAAGCCCATTTGTTTTAACCACGTACTTTTTCTTAGATCTGGTATCACTTCTAACTTCTCAGTCTTGGAGGACCATCTTTCACACTTCCTTCCCACCCACTCCTAGGTTGGAGAAATGCAATCTGATGCCTGTTTGCTGCCAGCATCTCTCCTCTGTTCTTGGAAGCAGTAAAAGCCTGGTTCACCTGAACCTTCTGCAGAATGACTTGGAGCCCAGTGGAGTCGGCATACTGTGGAAGGCCTTGAAAAAATCAACATGCAAACTACAGAAACTTGGGTAATCCCCAGTGACTTACACTAGGAAGCACTAGCTGAGGGGGGGTAGGTTGGCTGATATTTTAAAGCAAGCTTTGGGTTCAGCCTGCATTCGATTTCCTAGAGCAGTGCCAGCCAGCAGAACCTTTAGTGATGGCGGAAGGAGTTTATACCTCCTGTCCAGTAGGGTAGCCAGTAGCAGCGTGTGATAACTGGGCACTCGAAAGGGTGTTAGTGCAACCCAGGAACTGAGTTTTTTACTTTTCTCAGTTTAAATTGCAGTTTAAATGGCCCCACGTGGGTAGTGATGACCAGGGCAGCATGGTCCTACAAACATTTGGGAAGTGGAGGAGGCCCCTTGTTTTTCTCATGCTTGTACCTATCCAGTATTTCACTCAACGACATCCTCTTCAATGCTGACAAGTGTGCCATGGTTGATAGCAGAATGGTCATGAGGCTTGCCCTCATGGCTCTTCATTCTGCTCAGGGAGATGACCAATCTGAGATGGATAAAAGCAGTGTTGTCATGAATGCTGTGAGGAAAACTCTGGGCTGTGGTAGAAGAACAAGGGTAGTCAGAGCAATGACAGAAAGTGTGTCTTTTGTGGTGACATTGGTTCTTAAGTCCCAGGGAGGCTGGAAGGAGGAATCTATGTATCAAAAGGGACATCTGGACAGTGACAAGAGACAAAGAGTAGAGTGTTCTAAGGAAGTTGGAGTAGCATGTATAAAGGCCCTGAGGTTGGACTACCAAGCTCTGTGTTGCTCCTTCCAGGCATTGAAATAGAGCATTGAATTAGAATACTCTCCCCCTTATTCAGTAATCTGGAGATGAGGTCAGAAAGGTAAGCCATGGCTACCCCTTTAGCCCCTGGAAAAGACTTTAAACTGGGTACATTTTAGCAGAAATCCTCTTGGATTCCAAGGAATCTTGCCTAATTTGGGAAGTTGATCAAAAGCTATATTATTCAGGACTTTATATTATCAACTTCACATCTAAGTAATGCATTTTTAAAAGCATTCTCTCTATTTCTTGCAGGCTCAAGAAAGAGTTGTACGACATAGTGAAGGGGGAGCTGGAGGAATTGCAAGAGAGAGGGTCCTTTCTAAGAGTCAAGTGTAAATGGGATTTCAATGACCTTGAGGATAAATGGTGGTGGTGACCTGATGAGGAGATGCCATGGCTTCACCATGGGAGGGTCTTGGATTAAAACCACCAGGAGATTGCTGAGGTGTCCCTGTTCATAGGGACAAATGAGCTGTGACCTCCAGAGTGCTCTACGCCATTTGTTGTAGGCAGCATATTAAAGACCCAATCTCTAGAATCCTAGTCTAATTCCACATTTGCCCCCAAGACCCAACAATGGCTTTGCCTCAAATTTCCTTTTGTTTTTCTTGGTGTAATGTCTTTCTCAGATGTTAAGAGGATTCAATAAAGCAAAGGATATAAAAAAAATACCTTGAGAAAGCCTAAAGCCTCATTTACTGTGGATGGAGAGATGGGATGGATGTGACTCTAATTCCAGTTATCCTGCTGTGGATAAACCAGCCAGATGGAGCTCCAGAACCACTCCTAACATGCAAATAGACCCAATTTTGGCTTTTGCATCTACCTTTCAATGACCTATGGCTGTGATAGAACTAACGTGTATTTAACCTACCTGCATACAGGACCCATGGATCCTACACAGCATATAATATGAAACTAATGTCATGCATGAGAATGGATGTGAGAATAGGAGCTTATTACAGTTTTCTCTCCTTTGCCTTATTCAATAAGCAAAAGTCATCAGAAGTCTTAAGGAACAGTTGGATATTCATTTTATTTTGCATTTTGTAGCTTCTAAAACTTTTGTGGTATGTCTCAATCCTCATCAGAGCCCTGTAGGTGGGGGCATTCCTCCCTGATGAATACAAAATCAAAGATATGGAAGGTGATCAGGGTATCTTCTCTGCCAGGTAAGTACGGGAAGGGAGGGAAAACTGAAGGGGAGATATCAGGGAGGGAGAGGAGCCATGAGCAACTCTGGACCCCAGGGAAACAAACTGAGGGTTTCAGAGGGGCTGGGGAATGGGGTATCCTGGTGATGGGGATTGAGGGGAGCATGTGATGTGATGAACGCTGGGTATTACATGTAACGAATGAATCACTGAACACCACATCAAAAACGAATGATGTTCTAGACAGTGACTAACTGAACATAAAGAAGATACTGAGGATGAATGTTTTACAACAGATCACAGAAATAGTAAGTCAAATAATGGAACTTGGAATCCATGTCTTCCATTTAGGAGCCAGCATGCCTGAAGAAAGCCAGCGAGGTCTTCCAGTGAGTTGAATGCCTTGATCCTTCTATGTTCTTGCCATTAAATCCAAGTGAAACCTAGATTCCTGAAATTCTTCATTCTCTTCCTGCTGCACTTTGGTCATTCATTGTAGATAAAAACTGGGATAGAGAGTGAGTGGGGAGAGGTTTATGGACTTAGAAAAACTTGAGGGAGAGACTTTTAAAAATGAAAGGTTTAGACTGCTTTAGATACTATGTCATGACTTCAGTTACTGCTGAGTAAAATGGTATCATGTCATTTCTGATAATCTGACAAACCACTTCTTAACCTCAATCCAAGATGACCCCGACATTCCTTGTTTCTTTATAACACAGGGATATTCCCCTGTGTTGGAGCTACAAATTCTCTATTACTGTTTTCATAATATTTTAGGAATTTATTCTAGAGTTCCTGAATTTGCCATGGAATTAATTCAATTACAGCAGAGGATCTTAACCCTTGGGTAGCCTAAGAGTCTTATTTTATTTCAAAGCTATGTAATGCCAAAGTGGCTTTCTAGGGCAATCAGTGATAAGTCCACCCATCCCCGCCCCAGGAAGGGGATTGAGGGTTCAGGAAAGGAAGAGATGGGACAGAAGGGATCTGTATGAGCTATGATGGCACATCTGCTTGCCCGGGCTCACTACGGGTTATGAAGCCCGCGACCCAGCAAGGAGAGATTCACACTAAGTGCAAGCCTGTGCTCATCTGGAAAACCTCCCCACACACTCTTATTCCACACCTGCTACTTTCCCATCTTAAAAGTGTGAGTAGACATGGCCAGGTCTAGGGAGTGGCTGGGGCAAGGCAGAGGTAGTGTGTAATTGAGGTTAGGAGCGGAGAGAATCCCTTTTGTGAGGTGATGGAGGAACTGTGTTGAGAAAAGGATCCCCTGAGTGGAATCTGGCGAGAGAAATAGATTCTATGGAATGGAAACCTCCACAGTGGCTTTTCATGATGGCACCATTGCTTCTTAGCAATTTACCCTCGGAGCCGATTTTTCTCATTACAGCATGGGTCTAATAGCACCAATCTTGGGCTTTGCTAAAATTACACAAAATAACTTGCAAAATGCTCCGTGTGAGTTAAACACCTGCAAATGTTGCTCTTTGGTTAGTAATCTCCTTCAACCCTGTCCTCTCTGGATCCTTCCTGCTCACGAGATGCTTCCTGGCTCAGTTCTTGGTCTGTACATCCTCCCCCCTCTTTTCTGTTGGCCTCTGCTTTGGAGGGACAGAGGTTTGAGAGTACAGGGAAGCTGTTGGAGCATCTTCTAGCAGGTGGGAATGGATGTCCGCATAACATAAATGTATCTCAGGGACTGAGTTCTTTGGTTCTTCTGGCTGGTCTCTCTCTCTCAGAAACCCTGGCAGGATGTTATCCCTCTTCTCCACAGATGACATGAAGTGATTTTTCTCACTTTTTCTCCTGTGATGTTTGTGGTAAGGTGAACATAACAAATTCACTGTTTAGCCATTTTTTTTAAAGAAAGATTTTGACAGAGCAACAAGCAGGCAGAGCAGCAGGAGGGAGAAGCAGACTCCCCACTACACACAGAGCCTGACATGGGGCTCGATCCCAGGATGCTGGCATCATGACCTGAGCCCAAGGCAGACACTTAACCACCTGAGCCCCCTGCCCAGGTGTCTCTCTTTAGCCATTTTTAAGTGGACAGTTCTGTGGCATTCAGGAGCTTCATACTGCTGCACAACCCTCGCCACCATCCATCTATCCACGGACCTTTACCTTCCCAAACTGAAACTCCTTTCCCATTAAACACTAACTCCCAATTTCCCGTTCCCTGAGCCCCGGGCAACCACTGTTCTACTTTGTCTCTCTGAATTTGACCATCCTAAGTACTTCATAAAAATGAGATCATACAGGTGTGCTTGAGTGGCTCAGTGGGTTAAGCCTCCACCTTTGGCTTGGGTCATGATCTCAGGGTCCTGGGATCAAGCCCCGCATCGGGCTCTCTGCTCAGCAGGGAGCCTGCTTCTCCCTTTGTCTCTACCCCCTGCTCATGCTCTCTCTCTTTCTCAAATGAATAACTCTTTAAAAAAAAAAAAGTGGGATCATATAGTAATTAGCCCCTGTTGGCTGACTTATTTCACTTAGCACAATATCTTCAAGGTTCATCTGTGACATGGCAGGTGTCAGAATTTCCTTGTTTTAAAGGCTGAATCTTACTTCGTCATGTGGACAGACCACACTGCGTTCA
Source organism: Mustela erminea (assembly GCF_009829155.1). Lineage (NCBI taxonomy): Eukaryota > Metazoa > Chordata > Mammalia > Carnivora > Mustelidae > Mustela > Mustela erminea. The sequence goes on along the minus strand of NC_045632.1, from coordinate 11,438,853 downwards.
TCCATTCTTCTGTCAGCGGCCACTTGAGTTGATTTTATTCATCTTGACTCCTCAATTGATGGCATGGGGACCCAGAAATGAAATACTCCTTAAGCTTTCCTTCCACTTCCCCTCCCCATCTTCGTTTACGGGGCTGGAGGCCTTCATTTGGAGGAAGGGAAAGAAGAATGGAGAGTCTTAGCCAGAGGCTGCAACAGGAAGAGGAGGACCAGAGGGGAATCTGGGGAACCATAGGGGAGACATGATGGGTCATGCAGGGATGTAAGATTAGCAGTGCCAGAGAAATGAACCCAAGCTTAGAAGGAGGCAAGAGAGAATTATTAAGGTGTTCCTCTGGGGGCGGTGCTGCCCTTGCAGCTTTTGCTGATGGAGTAATTGCAGAGGCCGACTTGTAGAGTCTTCTCTGGGGCTCACATACTGTTTAATCTTATGCTTCTACTTTTTCGGTGTATTCCACTGAACAAGCATGACTCAAGACAGAATCATAAGGCATCGTTTTAGCCCAACTGTTCAGATTTACTCTCTGGTGTGAAATCTTTTGCTGCACCTGGTTAAGTACTTGTTCTGGGCCATTTCTTTATCATGTAATAGTCTCGGTGTTAATAATTTAACGATCCAGCCCTGTGCCATAAAACTCAATTTGAGCTTCACACCCTCCTGAACTAGAAGTTGGAAGCCATGAATCCTGAGAAGGGGTGTGTTCAGAAAGAGGTAAGGTCAAGGAGTGGGGAAAATCATTATTTGACTGGCAGGGTGACAGACTCAGGATCTGCACCACCCAATCCAGGTGTATGAAGCCAGCTTTCCTGGGGTCAGCAGAGCCTTCCCATCAAAAGAGAATCAAACGTTGGAGGTTTTACTGATGAAGATAAGTACAGGCTTCGCTCAGCTGGTAGAGTAAGCCTTCCTGAAGCCCCATGTAGACACTGAGACCAGCATATCTTGCTGGTGTTCATCATAGTGACTTTGGATATTGTCTACTAAAGTCTTTCTGTGCTGGATGTTGAGCTCAGTTCTCCATACCTATGCCACCTGCCTCCCTCTTGTTACAGTGTTACCCTTCTGTTGGTTGCCCTGTAGCTCCACATGGCCCACGGACATCTCTGGTTGGTTAAATACTGAGGCTCATGTATGAGAAGAGATTGACAATTTTTAGGTTGTAATGATACATGTAACGTCAAATATTAGAAACCACCTAAAAGCCTATCAATAGATCATTTCAATGAAATACGTATATACAAGGCTATTTATCAGATTACAGAAACACGGTTTAGATATTGATAAGTATGTATGCATAGGGTTTACATACCTACGATGTATCTCAACCTTTTTGTATGTGTGGACACACGTACACCTGCACACAGCTTTCACCACAGAATGTGGTGCATGTGCACAGAATGTTGTATGTGTGTGCTTTCTGTGTGTTTACACTTTATCCATGTTGAGATACGCACACACATTCCGTTATACATGTATATTACATGACATACATTATTTTGAGTCTATCTGTATTATGTTTATCATGTTTATCAATATGGATAGACTAACAATGAAACAGAATGCATTTAGTGTGGGATCTTTATGTAATTTTAAAAAGTCAATGCTATATTTTTGATGGATGCACTCGCATATAGGGGATTATAGGAATGGGAAGGTCAGTCTCCTGAGGATTTCTTGTGGGGAATAGGAAGAGGGGAATGAGATGGGATGGGTGGTCAGAAAGATCTTTACCTTTATGTGTACTTGTAGGTGGAGGACAATGGATGGTTTGTACTTCTCTGATTAATAAAAAAAAAAAGTACTATCTAAATACCATCATGAGGCAAGAGAAGAGAAAAAGCCTGAGTTGGGACGCCAACAGCATGAACAGAAAAGTTAGACTTTGGGTCCAGATGCTGTCCAAAGCATGCAGGAAAAGGCTCATGGTCTCTAAAATTCACATGGGAATAAATTCCCATTTTTATGGAATAATTCTCCCTGTTTGGAGACTTGTTTTACAATGTTTAAGATCTAAGACTTTATCAAGTGTTTAAAAGTGTTGTCCTGAGACAGGATGGGAACTTTACCTTGGCAGGCTTTCAGCAGCTTGCCCAAGGCCACAAAGCAAATTAAAACCATATAAACATAGTCTATGAAGTATTTAAATGAGGGGCCAGAAAAATCAGGGATTACATCCGTGTCAGGAACTGTAACTCTGGGGGACAGGCCAGGTGCAAGTAAGGGCTCCAGTAACTTTTCTTTGCAGGTGACCTAGGGTCAGGAGGAGTCTAGCTTGCCTGCTGCCTTACCGTCCTGTCTCTGTTCGTCAGTCATCTATAATCGCCAAGAATGAGATCTTGCTCTTTTGCAGCTGTCCGAAATCTCTGTGTTTCCTCATCAAATTCAGTTTTTTTGCGGCTTTGTAAAATAGAAAAGGGCTCTCTTGAATTCCTACCTCTTTAGTTTCTTCTCTGTAGCTCTTTTTTCTCCATCATTTCTTCCTAGAACAAGCCTAGAACAACCTGGTGCTACCTCCACTGGGAAAGACCGATCTATAGGGGTGTGTGTGCTTATAAATGTTTAGCACCTGGCTTGTGGAAGGGGAAAAAAGCCCTGATTTGTAGCTCTGCACATTTCTGAGGTGTAAATTACCAACCATGGCCAATTTTAAGCTGCCAAGTTCATGTCATTAAACACAGCAGGAGGAAGAGCTAACATGGTTCTATCATGATCTGGTAAGAATGGTCTCCAGCACATCACTGGACAGAAAAAATGTCCTGTCTGATAGAAAGCCCTGATTCCACCTGAACACTAGGGTTTGAGACAAAGCTCAGGAGAGAGACAAACTTTTTTTTTTCATTTTTTTAATTACTTTTTTTTAAATTTTCAGCATAACAGTATTCCTTATTTTTGCACCATACCCAGTGCTCCAGCAATCCATGCCCTCTCTAATACCCACCACCTGGTTCCCCCAACCTCCCACCCCCCGCCACTTCAAAACCCTCAGATTGTTTTTCAGAGTCCATAGTCTCTCATGGTTCACCTCCCCTTCCAATTTCCCCCAACTCCCTTCTCCTTTCTAACTCCCCTTGTCCTCCATGCTATTTGTGGAGCATAACAAATAAGTGAAACCATATGATAATTGACTCTCTCTGCTTGACTTTTTATCTTTAAAAAAATAAATTAGTAATAGTTTCCAAGTGCCTGGTCCTAGCCTTCTGTTGTGGGTTTTAGGTGTCTATCTCCTCAAAATGTCACAACCTAAGGAGATGCCACTATTGACCTGATTTGTGATGAGGACAAGGAGGGCTAAGCAAGTTAACGAACGGCCCGAGGTCACACAGCCATCAGATGGTAGGAACGGGATCCAGACCTCAGCAGTGTGGTTCTGGAGCCTCTGTACTTAACACAAGGCAGTATGTTGTTGCTCTGAATTAAGCAGGAGAGTTAAGCCTCACCTGTCATTGTTCTCCGTGGGTGTCTGTCTGTCTGCAACTGTCCTGAGCAGCGTCACCTCCCCATTGTGCCTCTGTTTCTCTCCACAGTTGGGAGGGTACAGGGTATGTGGAAACTCACTTACGGAGCTCCGTATTTTTATGATGTCTGTATTTTCGTAGGTACTATGTCGAATCAAATCCTTGCCCCCATTTTTCAGAAAGAGAGCCCATCAGAGAAGACCAATGCTTTGCCTGAGGTGGCAAGACTCAACGTGAGAAAGCTAGAATTCCACGGCTGGGGAGAATGATGGACAATCCAAGTTGTCCCACTGCCGAGCACGCCCTCTTGCACTCTGTGCTCTGGATCTCACACAAGGCAGGAGGTGGACAGGGTGTGAGGCACCGGAAGTATCTAGATGCAGGCTTACAAGGAGGGGCTTTAATGAAGTGGACCTATATCTTCGGAGTTGGAAAAGATGGTAATGGTCTTAGTATTGGACTTCTACAACATCTACTTCCCCTTTCAAGAAATGAGTGGCCGTGTAAGTACCTATGACTGTGCGTGATTTCAGAGAGGCCTGTAGAGTGGGAAAATAGAGGTGCTTAACGTTCCTTATATTGTTACCTAATAGAACAATATTTATCAGATAAAAGAAAAACACATATAATTTATATTTTTAATTATACTTCTATAAATATAATTACATAAATTATGCTTCTATAAATATATATAATTGTTACACGTGTATATTTATACATTTAAATCTATAATTATAAATATATAATAAAGTATACAAGTTTATAATTACAAATATAACAAATTATAAATACATGTGTTTATTAGATTTTATAGTTTCAATTTATAACTACCTATTTATAATTTTAAGTCTATATATTACATGTTATATATGTCTATTTGATATTGATTTTATAGCAATAAATATGTTTATAATACATATGTAATTTTATATAGACTTATATAATATGTATTTTATTTGATTTGTTTTCATTTATAAATGCATATAATTCATATAAGTCTACATAAGTCTTATGTAAGTCTATAATTATAAGTACAAGATCTACAAAGAACTTCTTGAACTAAACACCCAAAAAACAAATAACCAAGTAAAAAAATGGGCAGAAGACATGAGATATGGATAAAGAAAGACATGGATAAAGATTAAAAGATAAAGATAAAAAGACATGGATAAAGAAGATGTGGTCCATATATACAATGGAATATCAGTCAGCCATCAGAAAAGATGAATACCCAATTTTTGCTCAACATGGATGGGACTAGAGGGGATTATGCTGAGTGAAATTAGTCAAGCAGAGAAAGTCAATGATCATGTGGTTTCACTCATACGTGGAGTATAAGGAATAGCATGGACATGAGGAGATGGAAGGGACATAATGAAGGGTGGGGGGGAATCGGAGGAGGAAATGAAACATGAGAGACTCTGGACTCCAGGAAACAAACTGAGGGTTTTAGAGGGGAGGGGGGGTGGGGGATGGGTGAGCCCAGTGATGGGTATTCAGGAGGGCATGGACTGCATGGAGCACTGGGTGTTATACGCAAACAATGAATCTTGGAACACTGCATCAGATACTAGTGTTGTACTGTATGGTGACTGAAATAACAAAAAAAAATAAAAATTTTCAGCAGTTCCTACAACGTAATCAGCAAAGCAATTCCTTTAGAATGCCAGAAACAACTGAAAATTTTAGGATTAAATTCAGCAAGACAATGAGGAAACCAAGTTGTAGAAGTAGATGGGACGTATCCTGTTGATTGACTTGGACACATTGAGCCATCCTTGCTATCAGGAGCCAATGAGTGGAAGTGGAAGTTTGATTGTTCTCATGCACTCTTCCATGTTCTCTGTTCTGTATTTCATCCTCTGCACTATTTCAGGTACCATTTATTTCCTCTTCCAACAAGGAAGTCATGGCAGGAGACTTTGGACTAGAACAAGCAGCCTAGACATGTGTAGAATTGGGATGGGGGTCATGTATGGTCCTCTTTCAGGCAGTTAAAATATGGTGTTGACTCTGCTTTTTTCTCTGTGATTCCATGCAGATTACTCTTCTGTTGTCTTCCTAAAACTTGGATCTTCACTGGGGGAGTGCTTATACTCAGCAAAACCCTAAAACATCTGGACCAGGGTATGAATTACCTACAAAATCGTGGAGCACTGGTTTGAACTCTGCCCTTGATGTTTCCAGTCTGTAAATTACAGGAACTAGAGTAAGTCTTGCCAGGGTTTTCTTGGATGATCATGTCCCTATAGTGTAAGGGTTTGGATGGTGGGATTGACCACAGAAATAAGGGTTTTTAACAATGATGTCAGTGGTGGTAGTGGTGTACAAGGGTTATGAGAATATGTGCTCTCAACAACAGGCAGCACACAATCAGAGTAAGATTTCTTGGCAAAACCTTTTAACTGAGAAGAAGCAGAGTTTACCAAATCCCTCATCTCTGGCATCATAGAGAGGTGTGTCTGGGCCAGGCCCAGCTAGAATATGATGAAAAAATGCTGCAGCAAAGGGACCCAGAGATTCTTCCCTGACCTGGCATACACATTTGTGGGGAAGGGAAAATCTTTTGGGCGGTAGGCAATAGTGGGGTTATCTGTGTTGAGAAATAGCCTTACTGGAAAAGGTGTGTGGGAGTAGAGCTGGGGGAGGTGGTCTTATCTGAGCCACTGGTATGGGCCAAAGATACTGTGCTTCTCCATTGAGCTAACTCAGTTGTAGGGGAATGGCCTTTGACCAAACATGGGTAATGACATGGGAATAGGCAATAACCGTCTATAGCTTTCTGAGTGTCTTTCCTTAATGATGCTAAGTAACATGCTCTTTTAGATTCCTTAGGGATGCCGAGATGTCCCTGGTCTGAAAAAAAATTAATTTTTTTTTCTTGGAAAGTGTTCTGCCTCAAATGTCTGTTTTGAGGGGGTCATAAATAGGGTAAATCTAGAACATAAGACTGTCTCCTGTTCATAAAATAGCAACTCTATTGACTGTGAGCTCCTCAATTGAAGTGCCTAGTAGACTTGTATCAGAAAATAACCAAACTTACAGGACTTGTCAGGGGCTGAGCTGCTATTCAGTCTTGCCCACGTGATGCTACTATCTGTGTTCTAAAACATGGGTTGTCAAACTGCCCCCCTCCAGCCAAGTCCAGCCTGATGTCTGGTTTTGTAAATAAAGTTTTAATTGGGACACACACACACACACACACAAATAACCAACATTATAATATATAACTGTTTAACTCAAACTTCTTCCTACCTTGTGGTTATAATTTACATTTATGGTTCTTTTGACTTTTGTGAGGGTAGACAAGTCAAGGAAAATAGAAAATTCTGGGGAGAAACTTTCCTTCTACAATCTTGTTTCCTAGAAACAAGAAACTGCCCTTGGGAAAATAACATTTTTTTCCTTGACCCTTATTTTGTGCTCCGTGGTTTGAGATAAATGAACTCAATGCTATAGACCAGGGGTCCATCAAATTTATTCAGTATAGGGTTAGAGAGTAAATATTTGGAGCTTTGTTGGCTACTTGGTCTCTGTTTTAACAACTCACCCCAGCTGTTGTCCTTCAAGGGCAGCCATGAGTGATACATAAATAAAGGCATGTGACTCTGTTTCAATAAAACTTTATTTGTAAGACAAGGAAGTTGGCTGGATTTGGCTGACATGCTATAGTTTGCTGTCCTCTGCTGTAGATTCTAAACACTCTTCTGTCATCCTTCAAAAATCACTTTGAGTTTAAATTTCCATTTCCTCTCTTGCTACACCAACCTGTGTTGAGGTCTCCTCTCTGAGCTTTTGTAGGGCAAATAAAATGCCACACTGTTTATTACACTTTTATGCTAAGTTTGAAAGCACAGGTGTAGATTATCATTGCTCTAAAATTATCATGGTCACTGGCACATGATTAATGCTCCGCAACTATTAATAGATAAGCTTGAGATTTTCTAGTATCTGCTTCAGTATCTAAGTATTCCACAAATAATTACTGAATGTGCACTGTCAGGGACGCTTCTAGGTGGTTGGGATACATGAGTGAATAAAACAGGTATCTGTGTCCTAATGGATTTTGCACTGGCTTTGGGGAAAATGTGAAAAAAAAAAAAAAAAAGCAAGGACATAAGTAAACTATAGGTTGTGTTAGACCAGGGGCTAGCAAACTATCTGACCCTCTGCCTGTTTTTGTAAATAAAGTTTTACTGGCACACAACCATTCATTTACATGTTGTCTATGAATGCTTTTACATTACCATGGCAAATTTCCGTTATTGTGGCAGTGAGTGTGTGGTCCATAAAGCCTAAAGTATTTATCATCTGGCTCTTTACAGGAAAAAATTGCTGACTCTTGCGTCAGACAGTAAAAATTGCTATAGAATCTTTTTCTGTTTTTAAAGTAGAATAAAAGATAAAGTAGATTGGGATATGTGGTCAGGACTGCTGATGGTTGGTTGTGACCATCTTAGGCAAAATCAGTCAATGTAACCCTCAGTGACAAGCCAAAAATTTTTCAAAGACTTGGAGGAAGTAAGAGACTGAATCATACAGATTAATACTGGGGTGTTTTCAAGCAGAATGAATAACCAGTGATATATGGACCATATCTCCTTTTTTAAAAAAATTTTTTTATGTGTCTGATAGCCATTTGTATGTCTTCATTGGAGAAGTGTCTGTTCATATCTTCTGCCCATTTTTTGATATGTTTGCCTGTTTCGTGTGTGTTGAGTTTGAGGAGTTCATTATAGATCCTGGATATCAACCTTTTGTCTGTACTGTCATTTGCAAATATCTTCTCCCATTCCATGGGTTGCCTCTTTGTTTTTTTCACTGTTTCCTTTGCTGTGCAGAAGCTTTTGATTTTGATGAAGTCCCAAAAGTTTATTTTCGCTTTTGTTTCCTTTGCCTTTGGAGACATATCTTGAAAGAAGTTGCTGTGGCTGATATCGAAGAGATTACTACCTATGTTCTCCTCTAGGATTCTGATGGATTCCTGTCTCACGCTGAGGTCTTTTATCCATTTTGAGTTTATCTTTGTGTACGGTGTAAGAGAATGGTCGAGTTTCATTCTTCTACATATAGCTGTCCAGTTTTCCCAGCACCATTTATTGAAGAGACTGTCTTTTTTCCACTGTATATTTTTTCCTGTTTTGTCGAAGATTAATTGACCATAGAGTTGAGGGTCCATATCTGGGCTCTCTACTCTGTTCCACTGGTCTATGTGTCTGTTTTTATGCCAGTACCATGCTGTCTTGGTGATCACAGCTTTGTAGTAAAGCTTGAAATCAGGTAACGTGATGCCCCCAGCTTTATTTTTGTTTTTCAACATTTCCTTAGCGATTCGGGGTCTCTTCTGATTCCATACAAATTTTAGGATTATTTGCTCCAGCTCTTTGAAGAATACCGGTGGAATTTTGATCAGAATGGCATTAAAAGTATAGATTGCTCTAGGCAGTACAGACATTTTAACAATGTTTATTCTTCCGATCCAAGAGCATGGAATGGTCTTCCATCTATTTGTGTCTTCTTCAATTTCTTTCATGAGTGTTCTATAGTTCCTCAAGTACAGATCCTTTACCTCTTTGGTTAGGTTTATTCCCAGGTATCTTATGGTTCTTGGTGCTATAGTAAATGGAATCGATTCTCTAATTTCCCTTTCTGTATTTTCATTGTTAGTGTATAAGAAAGCCACTGATTTCTGCACATTGACTTTGTATCCTGCCACGTTGCTGAATTGCTGTATGAGTTCTAGTAACACCTATTCTCCTGAAGCTGTTTCAAAAAATTGAAGCAGAAGGAAAACTTCCAGACTCTTTCTATGAAGCCAGCATTACCCTGGTCCCCAAACCAGGAAAAGACCCTACCAAAAAGGAGAATTTCAGACCAATATCACTGATGAATATGGATGCTAAGATTCTCAACAAGATCCTAGCAAACAGGATCCAACAGCACATTAAAAAGATCCACCTGGGATCGAGTCCCACATCGGGCTTCTTGCTCAGCAGGGAGCCTGCTTCTCCCTCTGCCTCTGTCTGCCATTCTGTCTGCCTGTGCTTGCTCTCTCTCCCTCTCTCTCTGACAAATAAATAAAATCTTTAAAAAAAAAAAATTATCCACCATGACCAGGTGGGAGTCATCCCTGGGCTACAAGGATGGTTCAACATTCACAAATCAATCAATGTGATAGAACAAATTAATATGAAAAGAGAGAAGAACCACATGGTCCTCTCAATCGATGCAGAAAAAGCATTTGACAAAATCCAGCATCGATTCCTGATTAAAACGCTTCAAAGTATAGGGATAGAGGGAACATTCCTGAACTTCATCAAATCTATCTATGAAAGACCCACAGCAAATATCATCCTCAATGAGAAAAAGCTTGCTGCCTTCCCGTTGAGATCAGGAACACGACAAGGATGCCCACTCTCACCACTCTTGTTCAACATAGTATTAGAAGTCCTAGCAACAGCAATCAGACAACAAAGAGAAATAAATGTATCCAAATTGGCAATGAAGAAGTCAAACTCTCTCTCTTTGCAGATGACATGATTCTTTATATGGAAAACCCAAAAGACTCCACCCCCAAACTGAAAAAATTAAATTAAAAAAAAAAAGAATAACCAGTGTAGATGTGGTAACATGGGAATGGGCTCTTTTGCTAAAGGTACAGTAAGATGGCCAATGTGGTGGGACAGTGAGTAGAACTGCAGTAGCAGATGATGTGGGAGAGGTGAAACAAGGTGGCTGATTACATGAGAGCATCTGGGCAGTTGGTAAGGACTTTATTTTGAGTGAGAGAAAGAACCATAAGGTAGAATTCTTTCTTATGAAAACAGTATAATGGCTCTTCTCAGTGATGTTGGGACCTAAGTACTGGAAAAATGAACCAGAAGAATTTGCCTAAAATAATTCCTCATAGTCAAGTTCAGTATCACAAAAACATGGAATAGAAATCTGCATCCAGTTATGGGTGTCTTTGGACAAAAATGCTTGTAAATGTTCTTGCCTCAGTTTCCCTGTTTGTAAAGCCAGGATGATAAGAGCACTGTGACACCTGTGTGAGTTACTATGCACTAAGGGCTCTGAATGACATCTGGTATGTTATCACTGTCAACATTACTCCCAAAGTGAGTTCCTTCCTCATGGACACGAGGACACAGGTCCAAAAATGCCACTTCATGGAATAAAACCTTTGAGACAGGTGATCAAGATTGTAGCTCCTATTTCTTTTCAGGATGTCTGGTTGTTGTTACCAGTGATGTCTCTCAAGATACTGCATCAGCTCTGATTGATAATACAAACCTGAGGAGCCTGGACCTGGGGAGGAATAATATAGGGGATATGGGAACAGAGCTGTGTGCAGTACTTTGAAATGTGCGAGCTGCGAGCTAGAGAGCACTAGGTAGGTACCTGGTGAGGAGAGCTCCCTGTCTGGAGTTCAGGAAAGCTGAAGAAGGGATAAGTATACAAGAAAGTGGGTAGGAGAGTGAAAGCCCTCAGACATAATGGTGTGGTATCCAAAATGCTGCTCTGTTGGTTGGCAGATTCATTTGTCGAGAACTTGTGAGGAAGTAGTTTGCTAAGTACCATATGCTCTATCCCGTGTCCCCAGGGATTGGGTCCTACCTCTCTGTGCTTCTCTGTTACAGGCTAGAAGGGTGTAAACTCAGCATCTACTGTGGGTTTCTTGCCTTGGTTCTTGGCAGCAGAGAAACTTTGAAAAATCTCTGTCTGCTTGGAAATCAGTTGGGTGATGAAGGAACTGTGCAGGTTTTTGAGAGCGTGGAGCCCCAGACTGTACAATTCAGACAGCTGGGTCAGCTGGATGCCATTTTTCTTGGTGCCGAGGACAATTCTGTGTTGAGAGGGTCTAGGACCAATGAAATGATGATAAATCCTTTTGCTGCTTAAAATCTCTAAAAAGGGGGAGCCTGGGTGGCTCAGTGGTTAAAGCCTCTGCCTTCAGCTTAGGTCATGATCCCAGGGTCCTGGGATCGAGCCTCACATTGGGCTCTCTGCTCAGCAGGGAGCCTGCCCCTCCTCTCTCTCTCTCTGCCTGCCTCTCTGCCTACTTGTGATCTGTCTGTCAAATAAATAAAAGTCTTTAAAAAAAAATCTCTAAAAAGTAAGAATCAGCAGGGTGATTCTTATGATTCTTATCAGCAGAGGACCTAGTCAGTGCTAAGTAAAAACTGACCATTGGTATTGTCATACCTGACACAGACTAAGAGATAATTTCGTTCTCATATTTGGATATTTTCTTTCTTCCTATGTGGGCATGTCCTTCATTACTAGCAGAGGAGCAAAGGTCAGTTCACAGCCTGTCATCATGAAGCTTCAAATCCTAGGCCTCTGAATTTATTCTCGAAAAGCAAAGATTCTCTTCCTTTCTGTATTAGGTAATGGTTGGCATGTGACAAACTTCCACAAACACAGGGTTCCAACAGTACACGTTTATTAACTGTTTATGTGGGCCAGAAGTCCAGCCACAAATTATCTGGTCGTCTTCAGGGTCTCCCACAAGGGAGCAGTCTACACATCATCCGTGGCTTGGGGTCGTATCTGAAGGCTCAACTGGGGAAGAATCTGCTTTGAAGGTCACATGGTTGTTGGCAAAGTTCAGTTCCTGTTGAGCTGTGTTGGACTGAGGATTTTAGTAGCCAGAGGACCCTTGGCTGGAAGGGACCCTAATTCCTTGCCATGTGGGCCTCTCACAGATGGCAGCTCCCTTCATCAAATTCTGCAAGGCAATAGGATTTGTTAGCAAGGCGTTAGTCACAGTCTAGTGCAAACTCAAGAGAGTGGCATCTCATTTCACCTAGGAGTAAACCACGGGTGCCGCTAACACTCAAGGGTGTGACTGTCACAGGTAAAGGTCCTTGAAAGCATCTTAGGAGCTGCCAACCACAATTCCATTCACGTTTTTTCCAATATTGAGAAACATATAACAATGTTTAGCATTCCCTTTCTACCTGCCTTGTTGTCTGTTTTTGTTGGCTCAAGATTATTTTTCCCAGATTTATGGAGATATATATAACATTGTACAAGTTTAAGGTATACAGTGTAATGACTACACATGTGCATGTATCTAGTGACATGATTGCCACAGTAAGCTAACACATCCAACATCTCACATATTTACAGTTGGGGTACATGTGTGCTGAGAACTTTCAGATGTCAAGTACACAACACAGTATTGCTAACTCTAGTCCTCTGCGGTACGTTGTACCCCCCAGAACTTATCTTATGGAAGTCTGTACTCTTTGACCATCTCCATCCATCTCTCTACCCACCACCCTCACAACCACCGACCTGCTCTGCTCCTGTGAGTTCCACTTTTCTAGATTTGACATATAAGTGAGATGATACTGTATTTACCTTCCGCTATCTGATTTATCTCCTTTAGCATAATGAGCTCAAAGTCTATCTACATTATCACCAAGGGGAGATGGTCTTCTTTTTTTTTTTATGGCTGAGTCATAGTTTGGTGAGAGAGAGAGATCTACCATGTCCTCTTTATCCATTCATCCCCTGATGGAGATTTAGGTTGTCTGTCTGACTTGGCTAATGTAAATAATGCTGCAACGAACATGAGAATGCGGGTATCTGAGCTGCTTTTTTTTTTTTTTTTTTTAAGATTATTTATTTATTTATTTATTTGAGAGTGAGAGAGGGAACACAAGTAGGGAGAGTGGGAAAGGGAGAAGCAGGCTTCCTGCCCAGCAGGGAGCCTGATGTGCGGCTTGATCCCAGGACCCTGGGATCATGACCTGAGCCAAAGGCAGACACTTAACCAACTGATCCACCAAGATGCCCCAATATCTGAGATTCTTTTTTTTTAATTTTTTCAATTTATTTATTTTCAGAAAAACAGTATTCATTATTTTTTCACCATGCCCAGTGCTCCATGCAATCCGTGCCCTCTCTAATACCCACCACTTGGTCCCCCAACCTCCCACCCCCCCGCCACTTCAAACCCCTCAGATGGTTTTTCAGAGTCCATAGTCTCTCGTGATTCACCTCCCCTTCCAATTTACCCCAACTCCCTTCTCCTCTCTAACACCCCTTGTCCTCCATGATATTTGTTATGCTCCACAAATAAGTGAAACCATATGATAATTGACTCTCTCTGCTTGACTTATTTCACTCAGCATAATCTCTTCCAGTCCCGTCCATGTTGCTACAAAAGTTGGGTATTCATCCTTTCTGATGGAGGCATAATACTCCATAGTGTATATGGACCACATCTTCCTTATCCATTCATCCGTTGAAGGGCATCTTGCTTCTTTCCATAGTTTGGCGACCGTGGCCATTGCTGCTATAAACATTGGGGTACAGATGGCCCTTCCTTTCACCACATCTGTATCTTCGGGGTAAATACCCAGGAGTGCAATGGCAGGGTCATAGGGAAGCTCTATTTTTAATTTCTTGAGGAATCTCCACACTGTTCTCCAAAGAGGCTGCACCAACTTGCATTCCCACCAACAGTGTAAGAGGGTTCCCCTTTCTCCACATCCTCTCCAACACATGTTGTTTCCTGTTTTGTTAATTTTGGCCATTCTAACTGGTGTAAGGTGATATCTCAATGTGGTTTTAATTTGAATCTCCCTGAGGGCTAATGATGATGAACATTTTTTCATGTGTCTGATAGCCATTTGTATGTCTCCACTGGAGAAGTGTCTGTTCATATCTTCTGCCCATTTTTTGATATGTTTGCCTGTTTCATGTGTGTTGAGTTTGAGGAGTTCATTATAGATCCTGGATATCAACCTTTTTTGTCTGTACTGTCATTTGCAAATATCTTCTCCCATTCCGTGGGTTGCCTCTTTGTTTTTTTGACTGTTTCCTTTGCTGTACAGAAGCTTTTGATTTTGATGACATGATTCTTTATATGGAAAACCCAAAAGACTCCACCCCCAAACTACTAGAACTCATACAGCAATTCAGCAACGTGGCAGGATACAAAGTCAATGTGCAGAAATCAGTGGCTTTCTTATACACTAACAATGAAAATACAGAAAGGGAAATTAGAGAATCGATTCCATTTACTATAGCACCAAGAACCATAAGATACCTGGGAATAAACCTAACCAAAGAGGTAAAGGATCTGTACTTGAGGAACTATAGAACACTCATGAAAGAAATTGAAGAAGACACAAATAGATGGAAGACCATTCCATGCTCTTGGATCGGAAGAATAAACATTGTTAAAATGTCTGTACTGCCTAGAGCAATCTATACTTTTAATGCCATTCTGATCAAAATTCCACCGGTATTCTTCAAAGAGCTGGAGCAAATAATCCTAAAATTTGTATGGAATCAGAAGAGACCCCGAATCGCTAAGGAAATGTTGAAAAACAAAAATAAAGCTGGGGGCATCACGTTACCTGATTTCAAGCTTTACTACAAAGCTGTGATCACCAAGACAGCATGGTACTGGCATAAAAACAGACACATAGACCAGTGGAACAGAGTAGAGAGCCCAGATATGGACCCTCAACTCTATGGTCAATTAATCTTCGACAAAACAGGAAAAAACATACAGTGGAAAAAAGACAGTCTCTTCAATAAATGGTGCTGGGAAAACTGGACAGCTATATGTAGAAGAATGAAACTCGACCATTCTCTTACACCGTACACAAAGATAAACTCAAAATGGATAAAAGACCTCAGCGTGAGACAGGAATCCATCAGAATCCTAGAGGAGAACATAGGCAGTAATCTCTTCGATATCAGCCACAGCAACTTCTTTCAAGATATGTCTCCAAAGGCAAAGGAAACAAAAGCGAAAATAAACTTTGGGGACTTCATCAAAATATCTGAGATTCTAATTTCATTTCCTCCAGGCATATACCCAGAAGTAGAATTACTAGATCAAATGGTAACTGTATATTTAATCTATTGAGAAACCTCCATGCAGTTTTCCATATGGCTATACCATATTACATTTCCACCAACAATGTGCAAATTTTCCTTCTCTCCACATCCTCCCCAGCACTTGTCCTTTTTGTGTCTGATGACAGACATTCTGAAGGTGTGAGGTGACCCCTCCCTATGGTTTTGATCTGCATTACCCTGATGATGAGTGATGTTGAGCACCTTTTCGTGTAGTTGTTGGACATTTGAGTATCTTCTTTAGAAAAATGTCTATTCAGGTCCTTGGCCCATTTTAAAATTGGATTCTCTTTCTCTTGCTACCAAATTGTATGAGAACTTTATATATTTTGGGGTTTAACCCCTTTCCAAGTATTCTTTCCCATTCTGTATGGTTTTATCTTTTTTAATATGGAATGCTTCATGAATTTGCATGTCATCCTTGCACAGGGGCCATGCTAATCTTCTCTGTATCATTCCAATTTTAGTATATGTGCTGCTGAAGTGAGCACCCCATTCTGTATGTTGCCTTTTCATTTTGTTAATGGTTTCCTTTGTTTGCAGAAGCTTTTTAGTTTGATGAATTCTCACTTGTTTTGCTTTTGTTGATTGTGCTTTCAGTGTTACATCCATGAAATTCTTGCCAAGGTACATGTCAAGAAGTTTTTCCCTATGTTTTCTTGTGTGTCTTTTAAATTCTATTTTATTTTCTCAGTGTTCCAAGATTCATTGTTTATGCACTACACTCAGTGCTCCATGCAATCCATGCCCTCATTAATATCTACCACCAGGTTTTCTTTGAGGAGTTTTATGAGACTATTATGAACAACCGCCTTATTTTCTAAATAATATTTAGGTTACTGAACATTCAGCTAGAGACCAAAGACAACCATCCTGGATTTTTATCCACTGATCGAGTACAGAGATGGTAATTCATTTCCTATTTGCCCTCCATTTTCTTAACTATAAAATGATTTATTCAGAACTCTTACAGTTTAAATTAAGTCAAAAACTTCCTGTGCTTGGAAACCCACAATCTTCTCCAAATGATACTTTCCCATAAATACGGATATCAAGTGAGATTTTAAGATACAAAAAAAGACCCACTCAAACACTGCAGACTTTCCCATCTTCCTTTGTGCTCTCTATTTTTCCCTAATGCTATTCTCATCTTAAAATCTCAGCAGAGATTTTTTTTTCCCCTTCAAAATTGTATCCTCACGCCTATGTACTCAATAAAAGTAAGGTGAAGATACTTGTCTTTCTGAGGTATTTCACTAACACAGTACCCTCTAGGTTCATCCATCTTGTCCAAATGGTCCGATCTCATCCTTTTTTATGGCTGAATAACATCCATTACATTCATTTTTATTTTTATATTTGTATTTATATATCTTTGTGTGTATGTTTTTCTATATGTGTATGTATGTTTTCATGTGTATTTTTGTGTGTATGTGTATATTTGTATTTATATACATATATATTTTTTTTCCACATCTTTATCCACTCATCTATCAGCAGACCTCGGGTTGCTTCCGTATCTTGGCCATTTTAAATAATGCTGCAATAAACATAGGAATGCATATGTCTTTTTGAATGGGAGTTTCTGTTTCCCCTGAATAAATATCCAGTAGTGGAATTACTGGATCATATGACATTTCTATTTGTAATTTTTTGAGGAAACGCTATACTGATTTTCACAGTAGCTGTACCAATTTACATTTGCACCCACAGTAAACAAGTGTTCCTTTTTCTCCACATCCTTGCCAACACTTGTTATTGGTCTTTTTGAGTCTAGCCATTCTGATGGGTGTAAGGTGATACCTCATTGCCAATTCAATATGCTTTTCCCTGATGATGAGAGATGCTGAACACCTTTTCATGGACCTGTTGGGCATTTGTATGTCATTTTTTGGGAAATGTCTTTTCAGATCCTTTGCCCATTTTGAAATCAGTTTATTTGGGGGTTTCGTTTTGTTTGTTTTGCTACTGAGTTGTGGAGGTCTTTTTTTTTTTTTTAATTTTATTTTTTCAGTGTTCCAAGATTCATTGTTTATGTACCACACCCAGTGCTCCATGCAATCCGTGCCCTCCTTAGTACCCACCACCAGGCTCACCAAACCCCCCAACTCCCTTCCCTCCATAACCCTCAGTTTGCTTCTGAGTCCACAGTCTTTCATGGTTCATCTCCCCCTCCAATTTCCCCCAATTCACTTCTCCTCTCCTTCTCCCAATGTACTCCATGTTATTCCTTATGCTCCACAAATAAGCAAAACCATACGATAATTGACTCTCTCTGCTTGACTTATTTCACTCAGCATAATCTCCTCCAGTCCTGTAGGTGTTGATACAAAAATTCTTTGTATCTATTTTGGATATTAACCCTTTATCAAATGCATGGTTTGCAAATATCATCTTCCATTCTGTAGGTTGCTTTTTCACGCTGTTGATAATTTTCTTGGCTGTGCAAAAGCTTTTTTAGCTCGGTGCACTCCCAGGGTCTATTTTTCCTTTTGTAGCCTGTGCTTTTGGTGTCATAACAAAGAAATCATTGCCAAGACCGGTGTCAGGGAGCTTTCATCCCCTGTTTTTTTTCCTAGTAGTTCTACAATTTCAGGTCTTACATTTAAGTCTTTTATCCATTTTGAGTTGATTCTTATAGGTGGTATGAGCTAAGAGTCCAATTTCATTTTTCCATTTTCCTATCACCATTTAGTGAGGAGGCAACCCTTTCTCTGCTGTGCATTCTTGGCATTCTTGTGGAAAATCAGTTGACCATAAGTGTGTGGCTTCATTTTCTGGGCTCTGTATTCTGTTCCATTCATCTTAGTGCTCTTTTAATGTCTGTATCATACTGTTGTAACTGTAGTAGATTTGTAATATGTTTTGATATGAAAGGTGATGACTCCAGCTTTGTTCTTTATTGATAGCTTGGGCTATTCTGGGTCTGTTATGGTTCAACACATATTTTAGGATTTTTTTTCTGCTTCTGTAAAGAATGCCATTGAGTGTTTTTGTGGTTGGTTTGTTTTTACAGTTTACATGGGATCTTTGATCACATTGGGTAGTATGGAAATTAATGATGTTCTTCCAATCAATGAACATAAAATGTCTTTCCATTTACCTTCATCAGTGTTTTGTAATTGTCAGTGTACAAATCATTCATTTCCTGGTTAGGTTTATTCCTAAGTATTCTTTTTTCTCACGAGGGTGAAAGGGGTTGTTGTGCTAATTTCCTTTTAGGAGAGTTCTCTTTTTTGGGAAGTTTCAGTTACTGATTCAATCTCTTTATTGGTGGCTTGACTCTTCAAACTTTCTATTTCTTTCTTGAGTCAGTCTTGGTAGGTTATGTTTTAGGAATTTATCCATTTCTCCTAGGTTATCCAATTTGTCGGCATTTAATCACAAAAGTCTCTTAGGATCCTTTCTATATCTGAGGTATCTGTTGCAATGTGTCCTTTTTCATTTCTTTTTTTCTTTTTTTTTATTTGAGAGAGCACAAGCAGGGAGAGCTGCAGAGGGAGAGTTAGAAGCAGGCTCCCCACTGAACAGGGAGCCTGACATGGGGCTCTGGGATCATGGCCTGAGCTAAAAAGACAGATGTTTAATCAACTGAGCCACCCAGGTGCTCTTTTCTTTTCATTTTCTTTTCTTTTTCATTTCTGATTTTGAGTCTTCTTTCATTTTCTTAGTTGAAGGATTTGCTATTTCATCTTTAAAAAAACCACAATTCTCAGTTTTTTAGTCTTTTTATATTATTTGCTCCTCTCTATCTTATTTTTGCTCTGATTTTAATTTTCCTTCCTTCTATTAATGTTGAGCTTGTTCTACTCTTTCTAGTTTCTTGAAATGTAAAGTTAATTTTATAATTCTCTTTTAATGTGTGCATTTATCACTATAAACTTCTTCATGCTTTTTTTTTGTTATATCCAATTAGCCACTATATAACACATCATTAGTTTTTGATGTAGTGTTCAATGGTTCATTAGTTACAGATAACACCCAGTGCTCATCACAAAATGTGCCCTCCTTAATACCCATCACCTTGTTACCCCCTCCCCTCTGAAACCCTCAATTTGTTTCCCAGGGTCCATAGTCTCTCATGGTTCATCTCCCTCTATGATTTCTCAGAGAGAAATCATTTGGTGTTCCCTCCCTTTCCCTATAGTCCTCCATGCTATTGCTTATGTTCTACATATGAATGAAAGAATATAATTGTCTTTCTCCACTGGACTTATTTCACCCAGCATAATCCACTCCAGTTCCATTCACATTGATGCAAATGGTGGGTATCCATCCTTCCTGATGGCTGAGTAATATTCCATTGAATATAAGGACCACACCTTCTTTATCCATTCATCTGTTGAAGGGCATCTCAGCTTCTTCCACAGTTTGGGTGTTGTGGACATTGCTGCTATTGGGGTGCATGTGCCCCTTCTTTTCACTACATCTGTATCTTTCTTTTAATATTTTAAGTAATCTCTCTACTCAACATGGGGCTCAAATTCACAACCCCAAGATCAAAGTTGCACACTCCACTGAGCCAACCAGGTGCTCTTCTTAGTGCTACTTTTCTTTTCTTTTTTATTTAATTTCTTTTCAGTGTAACAGGATTCATTGTTTATGCACCACACACAGTGCTCCATGCAATCCATGCCCTCCATAATACCCACCACCAGGCTACCCCAACCTCCCATCTCCTGCCCCTTCAAAACCCTCAGATTGTTTTTCAGAGTCCATAGTCTCTCATGGTTCAGCTCCCCCTCTGATTTCCCTCAACTCCCTTCTCCTCTCCATCTCCTCATGTCCTCCGTGTTATTTCTTAGTGCTATTTTTGCTGCATCCCATAAATTTTTTACTTATTTATGGAGCACAACAAAAAGCATGGAGGACATGGAGAGTTAGAGAGAAGGGGGTTGGGGTAAATTGGAAGGGGAGGTGAATCATGAGAGACTATGGACTCTGAAAAACAACCTGAGGGATTTGAAGTGGCGGGGGTGGGTGGGAGGTCGGGGTACCAGGTGGTGGGTATTATAGAGGGCACGGATTGCATGGAGCACTGGGTGTGGTGAAAAAATAATGATACTGTTATGCTGAAAATAAATAATTGAAAAAAAGAAAAGAAAAGAAAAGCTTTCCCAGAAATTGTCAAAAAAAATGTTATTTATTTTTTTAAATTTCTTTTCAGTGTTCCAGAATTCATTGTTTATGCACCACACCCAGTGCTCCATGCAATCTGTGCCCTCCTTAATACCTACCACCAAACTCAGCCAACCTCCCACCCCCTGCCCCTCCAAAACCCTCAGATTGTTTTTCAGAGTCCATAGTCTCTCATGGTTCACCTTCCCCTCCAATTACCCCCAACTCCCTTCTCCTCTCCATCTCCCAATGTCCCCCATGTTATTCCTTATGCTCCACAAATAAGTGAAACCATATGATAACTGACTCTCTCTGCTTGACTTATTTCACTCAGCATAATCTCCTCCAGTCCCATCCATGTTGATACAAAAGTTGGGTATTCATCCTTTCTGATGGAGACATCATACTCCATAGTGTATATGAACCACATCTTCCTTATCCATTCATCTGTTGAAGGGCATCTTGGTTCTTTCCACAGTCTGGCAATTGTGGCCATTGCTGCTATGAACATTGGGGTACAGATGGCCCTTTTTTTTTTAAGATTTTATTTATTTATTTGACAGAAATCACAAGTAGACAGAGAGAGGGGGGTAGGCAGCCTCACTGCTGACCAGAGAGCCCGATGAGGGGCTCCATCCCAGGACCCTGGGATCATGACCTGAGCTGAAGGCAGAGGTGTTAACCCACTGAGCCACCCAGGCACCCCCAGATGGCCCTGCTTTTCACTACATCTGTATCTTTGGGGTAAATACCCAATAGTGCAATTGCAGGGTCATAGGGAAGCTCAATTTTTAATTTAAGGAGTCTCCACACTGTTCTTCAAAGAGGCTGCACCAACTTGCATTCCCACCAACAGTGGAAGAGGGTTCCCCTTTCTCCACATCCTCTCCAACACATGTTGTTTCCTGTCTTGTTGATTTTGGCCATGCTAACTGGTGTAAGGTGGTATCTCAATGTGGTTTTAATTTGAATCTCCCTGATGGCTAGTGATGATGAACATTTTTTCATGTGTTTTTTAGCCATTTGTATGTCTTCTTTGGAGAAGTGTCTGTTTATGTCTTCTGACCATTTTTTGACGTGATTGTTTTGTGTGTGTTGAGTTTGAGGAGTTCTTCATAGATCTTGGATATCAGCCCTTTGTACTGTCATTTGCGAATATCTTCGCCCATTCCGTGGGTAGCCCCTTTGTTTTGTTGATTGTTTCCTTTGCTGTGCAGAAACTTTTGATCTTGATGAAGTCCCCAAAATTCATTTGCTTTTGTTTCCTTTGCCTTTGGAGACCTATCTTGAAAGAAGTTGCTATTGCCAATGTAGAAGAGGTTATTGCCTATGTTCTCTTCTAGGATTCTGATGATTTCCTGACTCATGTTGAGGTCTTTTATCTATTTTGAGTTTATCTTTGTGTATGGTGTCAGAGAATGGTCAAGTTTCATTCTTCTACACATAGCTGTCCAATTTTCCCAGCATAATTTACTAAAGAGACTGTCTTTTTTCCACTGTATATTTTTTCCTACTTTGTCAAAGATTACTTGAGCATAGAGTTGAGGGCCCATATCTGGGCTCTCTACTTTGTTCCTCGGTCTATATGTCTGGTTTTGTGCCAGTACCATGCTGTCTTGGTGATCACAGGTTTGTAATAAAGCTGGAAGTCAGGCAACATGATTCCCCCAGTTTTGTTTCTCTTTTTCAACATTTTTATGCTCATGGATCAGAAGAATAAACATTTTTAAAATATCTATACTGCCTAGAGCAATCTATACATTCAATGCCATCCTGATCAAAATTCCACCAGCATTCTTCAAAGAGCGGGAGGAAACAATCCTAAAATTTGTATGGAATCATAAGAGACCTTGAATTGTTAAAAATATTATTTACCTTTGATTTATAAAAATTTCCTTAAGCCCATGAGAAAAAAGGTGAAAACTCCAAATATTTTCAAAGGAGAGAATGACCTTCATGAATTTACACAATGGCAACTGGTAACTACAGTAATCAGATGAATCAGAATTAAGACACTATAGTATTCTCACAATTTTTTAAAAATTTCATTTATTTTCAGAGAGAGAGAACATGAGCAGCAGGGAATGGGAGGGAGAAGCAGACTCCCCGCTGAGCAGGGAGCTCAATGTGGGCTCCATCTTAGGACCCCGGCATCACAACCTGAGCAGGAGGCAGATGCTTGACGGAGCCCCCCGAGGGGCCCCGTCACACTCACTGCTGCTATGTCTTTCAGGTGCCGTTGCTTAAGCATCTGGTGCTGAAGACCAAGGACATGCATCCGTATCTGGATACAGGTGTTGTGTACATTAACGAAGGGCAGCATGTCACCCATGGAATGCTCTGGAAGGCAAGTAAGTGTCTCTCCTGTTACAAGCATCCTGCCGTCAGAGACAGGGCCCGTGTCATTTATTCTTCTGAGTTCAGCTCCGAAGTGAAGGGATGGGTCGAACAGGGGAAGGGGGGAGGTTTGAGCTATGCAGAGGACACGCAGTCTGAGCTCAGAGAGCAACTGGGTGGGAGTGGGGGCCAAGAGGGGGCGAGGACAGTACGTGAATCTGACAAACACTATGTCTGCGTCAGCGGAGACTGGGAAAGGAGCAGACGCAGAGAAAAATGGATTTTGGTTTTACAGAGTGACAGTGGGACTCACTCATGGAAAATTCTAAGGGTTTAAATTTTATATTTTAATTTAAGATCAACATAGAGTACATCATTCATTTCAGATGTAGAGTTCAATGAGTCATCAGCTGGGTGTGACACCCAGTGCCCATCACATCACCAGTGACCCCCTCCCCGCTCCCCTCCCCTTCCCCAGCCCTCAGTTTGCTTCCCGGAGGCCAGAGTCTCTCGTGATCGTCTCCCTCTCTGATTTCTTCCCACTCAGTTTCCCTCCCTCCCCCTGAGGTCCTCTGCTCTGTTCCTCATGTTCCACACGTGAGTGAAACCAGATGATCATTGACTCTGCCTGACAGACTTCTCACAGCATAATCCCCTCCAGTCCCATCCATGTCGCTGCAGAGGGTGGTGTCCGTCCTTCCTGCTGACTGACGTTCTGTCGTGTGTGTGGACCGCATCTGCTGTATCCATCCGTATGTTGAAGGGCATCCCAGCTCCTCCCATAGGCAAGCTGTTGCGGATGGGGCCACTGTGAACGGGAGAACAGTGTGCGGTTTCCTCAAGGTAATTGACAACAGAGCTGCCCTGCGGCCCAGGACTGCCCGATGAGGTATGAACCCCAGAGACATGAACATAGTGAAAAGAAGCTTTTGATCTTGACAAGGTGCCAAATTTTCACTTTTCCTTTTGTTTCAGATGGTCTAAATTTGAACTTAGGAAACCAAAGCTCATGAAGCATCTGGCCAGGAGACAGGAAGTTTGGGTTCTTCGACTTTCCGGTATCTCTCAGCCAAGAACTGTGTCACCCTGCAGGGGGTATGCAGGGAGAAGCGGACAGAGACCAGGTCTCAGAGAGCTGACAGGATCATAGTGGCCCATGTCACGTGAACAAACTGGGCACTTGTGGGACATCTTCACCATGTTAACCTAACACAGAGAATGTCCCCTTTACTTCACAACCACGAACACCTTGAGTGACTGAGATTGTCCAATGAACGGCAGGGGGGAGCCTCGTTGGGCCCGTACTGTCCCCAGCGTTGTCAGGTCCCCAGGGACAGAGTCTATGTCTTGGCAGAAAGTCCTAAGGGACCAGGATGGACCATATCTCACAACTGTAGAAATCTTCCCAAGTCCTAGTTCCCTCCAACGTCCAGGTGAGTTGATGCTGGTCGCTTTGAAGGAATCTGAAGATGTTGTGTCATTTAATGGGATGATGAATCTAGCAAGTGTCCCAAATGCACAACACACCTGCCCCCATCCTTGCTCCTGCCCCTGTGGCCACCATCACCGACTGAGCAGGACCTTCTGTCCGGGTAGCCCAGAGGGCAGCTTGGAATTTTACTATAGTGAAACAGCAGCCACTACCAACCCGCTAAACTTGCCTGAGGCTGGGATCCATTTTCCGTCCTTCCAAGTAGAGGCAATGGTGTTAGGAGAGGAGCGCTCGCCCTGGAACAGACCGATGCGAAGATTCCCGCCTTCTTCCCCACCCCTGCAGCTGAGCACCACACACTCTGGGTCTGGATGGGAGGACACGCGCGGCCCTGAGAAGCGCAGACAGAGATGAACTTCTGTGTCACTTGTTTATAAACGCCCTTTCTGTTTCAGGCCACTTGTGTCCTCTGGACCCCAAGCGAGCCCGTGACTTCCTCTCACCCCTTAGTGCCGCGCTCACCCACAGAGGCCAGCGCGGGGCTCCTGTCCACAGCAGCGAGGGGACCTGGAGCGTGTGTTTTCGCGTTTGTGCAGTTTTTAAAAAGAGAGAATCTGCAATCCACGACTGTTTGACATTTGCTGATACCGTGAAAGGAGCGCAGAGGGAAGGCGGAGGGAATTTCGTTCTCATTGAATTTTTATTCAAAGCATCGGTCCCGTGAAGGACACTTTATTTTTTTTATTATTTTTTTATTTTCAGCATAACAGTATTCCTTGTTTTTGCACCACACCCAGTGCTCCATGCATGAGGGACACTTTAAATGACCGAATGAACAAACATTCTTCTCTGTCTCTCGTTCTCGCGGCCCCACACGCTACCAGAGCTGCTCTGTGCCCGGCTCCGTGCTCTCTCGGTGAGAGAACAGCTTTTCACTCTGGACGTGCCAAGGTGGTGCTTCTCTTTAGCATTTTTCTGTGGACAAGTTGTCAGAGGCTGTTTGTTCTCTTGAGCTCTCTGGTTTCCTTTTATTTCGGAGAACTGGGTAGTCCCAGAGCTGGTCTGTTTTGACCATGTGGGAAGGAAAGGCTTTTTCTCATCTTTATAAATCAGGTTTCCGTATGGGTCTGGGCGCTGCATTCTTAGGACCCAAAGATTTCTGTGGAAGTTTTTAGCTTTCATCCGTGGCCGGTTTCTTCCCTGGGGAGTTCAGAATTCAAGGGCGCTCCTCTCTCGGACACGCTACCCCGGTCCAATGCTGCCCACGAACAGGGTTGACCTGAGTGTCTCTTCATTCTGCCAGGACTCGTTTCTGGACTCGGTGTCGATGCCTCCGCCATCAGTCACGCGGCCTCTGTTGCCAGTGAGGGTTGGGGCATTGCTTTCCCGGCTGTGGATTTCACCCTCAATAAAGGTAACTGGCCAATGTTTCTTACCTTTATTTTTTTATATTTTGGAATATTTTCAGACACAAATGTGTAAAGGAATACCCAGACAGAGCAAATATGAACATATTTCATAACATATCATCCTAGAAATTTAACATGGAATTATGGACACCATACTGTTACCTAACGACTACTTAATGCCACCAATTAACATTAGTGTTCTGTTCCTCATGTTTCTGGACCCAGGCCACAATCCCATATGGCACATAGTTATCCTGTCTCTTTCGCACTCTTTAATCTGAAACACGCCTTGTTTTTCAACATCTTTCCACTTTTAAAAGGTATGATGTAGTTATGCTATAGAATGTCCCCCCATCTGGTGTTATTCCCCAATGAAACCCATGATACACCCTTTGGGCGGGATGTGAGGATGTTCTCGGTGAACCTCAGAGGTGTCACGTAATGTCTGTTTTCCTCCTCGTGAGGGAGGGTCACTGTTCATTTGGTCACGGTGTTGCCTGTGATGTTTCTCCACAACTAAGATTTTCTGCTTTAAGATTAATGTGACTCATGGAGAGTCACTCTGAGAGCATCACTATCTTGTTGCTATTAGAATCTGTTGGTGTTTCTTCTCTGAAACCATTATGACTGGGATGTGTGCCTGATGGTTCTATATCCATTATTCTCCCTAAATTCACTTTGTCTCCCATCCGTCAGCATTAATTCTGTGTCTAGATTTGTCTCAGATTTGGTGTTCTCAGCAGCAGCGCATGAGGGAGCTCGTGATCCCCCGTGATCTCGCTACCCCAACGTGTTGTTTCACCGGCTCAGTGTTCATCAGTCTGAGAGTCAACACTGGTGTCCTTCAGCGGTGGAGGAGGGGCAGCAAAGTGTCCCCCAAGCGAGAAGACACTTGGAAACTGACAAATGCTGCAAGCTACTCGATGCCATTTACAGGGTAAAAATTTTGTTATTTATTTAAATTCAATTAGCCAAGGGATAGGACTTCGTTGGTTTTTGATCTACTGATCTGATGAGTCACTGAACATTATAACGCCCAGTGCTCATCAGCTCACATGCCCTGCTTAACGCACGTCTCCCAGTTAGCCCATCCCCCACTCACCTCCCCTTCTGCAGTCCTTGGGTTGTTTCCCGGAGTCCAGAGCCTCTGACTTCTTCCCATTTGGTTTTCCCTCCCTTCCCCTACTGTCCGCTACACTATTTCCTTATGTTCCACACATGAGTGACACCATATGATCATTTGTCTTTCTCTGATTGCCTTATTTCACTTAACATAATCCTCCCCAGTCCCTCCAATGTGGATGCAAATGGCTGAGTGATATTCCATTGTGCATACGGACCACATCTTCTGTATCCATTCGTCTATTGAAGGGCATCCCGACTCCTTCCAGTTCGGCTATCGTGGCCATTGCTGCTGTGAACACTGGGGTGCATCCCCTTCTTCTCACTGCATCTGTATCTTTGGGGTAAATACCCAGTCGTGCGACTGCTGGGTCGTAGGGAGGGCAGCTCTGTTTTGAACTTCTTGAGAAACCTCCACACTGTTCTCCAGGGTGGCTGCACCAGCCTGCGTTCCCACCAACAGTGTAGGAAGGGATCCCTCTACCCTGATCCTTTGAAGAGTTCTAATCAGGAAAGGAGGCTGTATTTTATCAAATGCTTTTTCTGCATCAGTTTAGAGGATCATACGGTTCTTGTCTTTTATTAATGTGCTCAATCATGTTGATTTCATGAGCGCTGAACCACCCTTGCAGCCCAGGGATAAAACCCACCTGGTCGTGGTGAATAATCCTCATGTACTGCTGGATCCTGCCGGCTAGCATCTGGGGTATTCTGGCATCCGTGTTCATCAGGAAAATTGGTCTGTGAGTCTCCGTCTCGATGGGGTCTTTGTCGAGGTTTGGGATCAAGGTGATGCTGGCCTCATGGAAGGAGTTTGGACGTTTTCCTTCCATATCTATTTTTCCAAACAGTTGCAGTAGAAAAAGTATTATTTCTCCTTAAAATGTTTGGTAGGATCCCCCTCGGACACCACCTGGCCCTGGGCTCTGGTTTGTTGGGGGATTTTTGAGTAGTTTAATTTCCTCACTGGCTATGGACTTGTTAGGATTGACCACTTCTTCCTGCTTCAGTCTTGGATGCATTTCTGGAAACTTATCAACCACCCTCTCTTCCAGATGCCTAGTTTGTGGGCATATAGCTGCTGGTGTCGGTCATGGTTTCTCCCCTTTGTTCATGATTTTATTAATTTGGGTCCTTTCTCTTTGCTTTTTGATAAGTCTAGCCTGAGGTTTATCACTCACACTGAATCTTTCAAAGTACCAGTTTCTAGTTTCTATTTATTTCTTTTTTTTTTATTTTTTATTTTCAGCATAACAGTATTCATTATTTTTGCACCACACCCAGTGCTCCATGCAATCCGTGCCCTCTATAATACCCACCACCTGGTACCCCGCCCCTTCAAAACCCTCAGATTGTTTTTCAGAGTCCATAGTCTCTCATGGTTCACCTCCCCTTCCAATTTCCCCCAACTCCCATCTCCTCGCTAACTCCCCATGTCCTCCATGCTATTTGTTATGCTCCACAAATAAGTGAAACCATATGATAATTGACTCTCTCTGCTTGACTTATTTCACTCAGCATAATCTCTTCCAGTTCCGTCCATGTTGCTACAAAAGTCTAATCTAATCTTTATTGCTCTTCTCCTGCTTGGTTTAGGCTTTATTTGCTGTTCTTTCCCCAGGTCCTTTTGGTGTAAGAAGAGCTTGTGCATTTGGGATTTTTCTAACATTTTGAGAGAGACTTCATGGCTCTGTACTTCCCCCTAAGGACCACCTTTACAGGATCCCACAGGTTTTGAACCAGTTAGAATGGTTAGAATCAACAAGACAGGGAACATGTGTTGGAGAGGATGCGGAGAAAGGGGAACCCTCCTACACTGTTGGTGGGAACACAAGCTGGTGCAGCCACTCTGGAAAACAGTGTGGAGGTTTCTCAAGAAGTTCAAAACAGAGCTTCCCTATGACCCTGCAATTGCATGACCTGGTATTTACTCCAAAGATACCGATGTAGTGAAAAGAAGGGCCATCTGTACCCCAATGTTCATAGCAGTGATGTCCACAACAACCAAACTGTGGAAGGAGCCAAGATGCCCTTCAACAGACGAATGGATAAGGAAGATATGGTCCACATATACAATGGAGTACTATGCCTCCATCAGAAAGGATGAATACCCAACTTTTGTATCAACATGGATGGGACTGGAGATTATGCTGAGTGAAATAAGTCAGTCAGAGAAGGACAATGATCATATGGTGTCATTCCCATGTGGAGCATAAGGAATAGCGGGGAGAACCGGGGGAAGGGAGGGAAAACTGAAAGAACTCGGAGACAAAGCATGAGAGGCTCTGGCTGGTCTCTGTTTCCTGGAAGGTTACAGAAGGCTGGGTTTGGGGTAACTGGGTGATGAGTATTAAGGAGAGCGTGTGTTGTGATGAACCATTGACCACTACATCAAAAGCTAATGGTGTCCTGAATGTTGGCTAACTGAGTATAAAAATTAAAAAATCGATGGAGTATAGAGAGCCCAGAAATAAACTCACCTTTATATGGCCAGTTCATGTGTAACGAAGCAGGAGAACCCACACAGAGGGGAGAGCCTGCCTCCCGTAGCGCGCTGGGAAGCTGGGCCGTTGTATTACACCACCCACAGCACTGGACTCAGATGGGGTGAAGACTCATTTTGTCTCCTCAGGCAAGGGAAGCAAAAGCAAAAATAAACTATTGGGACGACCCCAAAAGCAGCAACTCTCACACAGCAAGAGGCGCCGACATGACACAAAGGTGAGCCGCTGAGTGAGAGAGGACACTGGCAGATAACGCATCTGATAAGTAGTTAACATCCGACACGTGACCTGTACACTCACTCCCCCGAAAGGAACAATCTGACTAAAGAAGGGGCAAAGCGCCAGCATGGACCTTTTCCCGAGATGACATACAGGTCAGAGAGGACACATGCCAACGTGTGCGTCGACATGGACGGCACTGGAGGGGATGATGCTGAGTGAGGCAAGTCAGGCAGAGAGAGACGATTACCACGTGATGTCACTCATGGGTGGGACATAAGGAGTAGCGTGGAGGACCATAGGGGAAGGGAGAGAAATCCAACGGGGGAGACGTCAGAGAGGGAGACAAACCCTAGAGACGATGAACCCCAGGAACCCATCTGAGGGTTTCAGAGGGGGAGGAGGCTGAGGGGAAGAGGCTGGGGGAGGGGGTGACTGGGTGGGGGACGTTCGGGGGGCACGTGTTTTAACCAGCACTGAGTGTTACACGCAACTAATGAACTACTGAACACAACATCAGAAACCAGTGATGTGCTCCACAGTGCCTAACCGAATAGAAGAGCCACAGATGGCCACAGACAGACACGATGCCTGGCGTCCCTCACTGTCCCCTCGGCGACCTGCACATCCAACACCAGCGAGACCCCACCTTACCCTGGGCAGGCTGGCTCGCATCTGAAAAGTAAGTGCTGGCAAGGATGCAGGAAAGGGGAGACGCTCCCGTGTCGCCAGGGGTACATGAGTTAGCGCCGTCACTGTGGAGCACAGTAGGGCAGTTCCTCCAGACAGTGAAGGTACCACATCCTGCGGTCATCCCAGCACGGGGCGTCCGCCCTCAGAGAACATGGATCTGAAAACGCACGCATTGTTACAACAGCCCAGATCTGCACATGAGGAAGCCCGCGCGACAGACAGAAGCATGGGCGGGGTTGGCGGAGGCTCGGTGGGACCCAGGAGCCTGTGCACCAGCTGCCAGACGTGGGGCTCTGTGGGCTGGACGAAGTGGCACTGCACACGGTGCCATGCAGGGTCAGGGAGGTGAGCTCCCCAGAGAGGACAGACGCTGCACGATGTGACTTACGTGCTGACTCGGAAACACAGAAGCAGACACAGACCAGAGACGCGGCGAACGCGCTGGGGGTCGCAGAGGGAGCGGGAGGTGGGACGGCATCTGCAGCGGCTGGGCTGGGCTGGGCTCCGGGTTACGGAGTCACAGGACCGAAGGCGCAGCAGAGGGGGTTCCGTCGGCGCTATTGCAGCACCATGTGGTGACAGAGGTAGTGGCAGGCATGGGGAGTGCAGCGTAATGCAGGGACTTGTCACATCACTGTGCGGTACACCTGAAACGGGGGTCTCGTGTGTGTCCGCTGCACGCAATTAAAGAGAAGCTCGGGGGATGGCAGACATGAGCTCCACGGGCTCAGAGCGGCCACGCGCGCCTTAACCAGGGATGGTCACGGGTGGCAGAACATCTGCCCCGAGCCTGGCTCGGCGCGCAGCAGGGACAGGGCGGTGACCGCCCCAAGTAACTCCCGCGGCAGGAATTTCTCCAAGCAGAGCACGCGCCGTCTGGGGACAGCCTTGCGCCTTTGCAGACAGTAACCCCTCCACGAGGCGTGATTTAAAGCAGAAATAATTCGTTTAGGACATTGTAGACGGTCTCCCCTGAGCCAGTGCCTTAGAGACGCTGTCCTCCGAGAAGGGTTCCACCCGACTCCTGCGCTGGGAAGCCTCCAGAATGACAGCCGCGGGCGTTAAGGACAGCAGGAATGGAGCCAAGAGTGTCTGTGTCCCCACCTCGCCAATGCCTGTAAGTGTCCGTGTCCCTGTCTGAGTCGACAGGAAGTGGCGGCAGGAACACGGGACGGGAAAGAGCATCTTCAGCACGTGGTGTTGGGACAGTTGGACTGTGACGGTCCCTCAGCACCATGGACGGCAGCAACAGAACTCTCAGCGGTGGGCACTCGTGCTGATCCCACCGGCCTGCTGAAGCGCGACCTTGAGGAGAAGCTCTCCAAGCAGTGGGCCTCTGGGGGAGGAGGACACAGGTCCCTGAAGCTGAGCAGCGGGAGACACCCCCCACCGGCCCACTCAGGGCAACCACCACCTGCTTCCAGTCTCCGTTGTCTCCCCGCCTCAGAGAAGCCTGCTGTGCCCATGATCCCTGCGAGTGCGCTCGTTCAACTTCACATTCATGCTGCTGGACCAGATGCACCTTACTACTCCTCTTCTTTACCTCTAAGACTTATGATCAATGTATGACTCCCATTCCTTCATGTTCACCCACGAGACGTATGGCTAATGCATAACCTTCTCCTCCTTTGTGGTTATCTTGTGTCTAATAAATACGGGGCTGAGGAGTTGCTCGGGTGACAGTCCAGCAGTCGTCCCTTGCTCCCTCTCTTGCAACAGACTTGTTTGTGCCTCATCCTTCTCTGTGCCTTCGGGAAGCGGTGTTGGACAGCCAGAAGAACGAAACTAGACCATTCTCTCACACCACACGCAAAGATAGACTCAAAACGGACGAAAGACCTCAGTGTGAGACAGGAGTCCATCAGAATCCTAGAGAACACGGGCAGCTACCTCTCCCACCTCAGCCGCAGCAACTTCTGGCTAGACCCGTCTCCAAGGGCAGGGACAACAAAAGCAAAAATGCACTTGTGGGACTTTGTCATGATAAAAACCTTCTACACAGCAAAGGACACCGTCAACAAAACTACAAGGCAGCCTGTGGAAGGGGAGAAGATTTTTGCAAATGACCTTACAGATAAAGGGCTGGCATCCAGCGCTGAGGAGGGCATGTGCTGTGATGAGCACCAGGTGTTACACTTAACTAACGAATCACTGGCACTGCATCAAGGACTGAGTATGTACGATGCAGTGGCTAACTGACATAATAAAAATGATTAAAGTCCACGGTAACAACACCAGAGGAATTCCGAAGATCATTAAATAAACCATGAAAAAAAAAAAAACTCAAACTCAACACCCAGAGAACAAATAGTCCCATCAAGAGATGAGCAGAAGCTGTGAACAGACACTTCTCCAAAAAAGGCCTACAAATGGCCAACAGATGCATGAAAAAGTGTACAATATCACTCAGCATCAGGGAAATACAAATCAAAACCACAGTGAGATCCCGCCTCACACCAGTCAGAATGGCTAAAATTAACCAGTCAGGAAACAACAGGTGTTGGAGAGGATGTGGAGAAAGGGGAGCCTCCTACACTGTTGGTGGGAATACAAGCTGGTGCTGCCACTCTGGAAAACAGCATGGAGGTTCCTCAAAAAGTTAACAGAGCTGCCCTACACCCCGCAATCACACTACTGGGTATTTATCCCAAAGACAAAGATGTAGTGAAAAGAAGGGGCAGCTGCACCCCAGTGTTCATAGTAGCAATACCCACAATAGCATGAATGAAGAGGATATGGTACACACACACAAAATGGAATATTAGTGGAATGAATACTCAACATTTGCATCAACATGGAGGGAACTGGTGGGTACTGGGCTGAGTGAAATAAGTCAGAGAAACACAATTATATGGTTTCACTCACATGCGGAATATAGGGAACAGGGCAGAGGATCAGAGGGGAAGGGAGGAAAACCATGAGAGACTCATAACTAGAGGACACAAACTGAGGGTTTCTGGAGGGGAGGTGGGTGGGAGGTGGGATAACTGGGTGACCAACATTGGAGAGTGAGCAGTTTGATGAGCACCGGTGTTATATACAACTGATGAATTACTGACCACGACCTCTGAAAATAATGGTGTACTTTATGTTGGCTAATTGAATTTAAATTTTAAAAATTTCCATAAAACAGTAAACAAAAAATGTTGGAGAGGATGTGGAGAAATGGGAACTCTGGACCCTATGACCCTGCAATTGCACTACTGGGTATTTACACCAAAGATACAGATGTAGTGAAAGGCCATCTGTACCCCAATATTCATAGCAGCAAGGGCCATGGTCGCGAAACTGTGGAAAGAGCCGAGATGCCCTTCAACAGACAAATGGATAAAGAAGATGTGGTCCATATACACTATGGAGTATTGTGCCTCCATCATAAAGGATGAATACCCAACTTTTGTATCAACATGGATGGTACTAGAAGAGATTATGCTGAGTGAAATAAGTCAAGCAGAGAGAGTCAATTATCATATGGTTTCACTTACTTGTGGAGAATAAGAAATAACATGGAGGACATGGGGAGACAGGAGAAGTGAGTTGGGGGAAATTAGAGGGGGAGACGAACCATGACAGACTGTGGACTCTGAGAAACAAACTGAGGGTTTCCAAGGGGACATGGGTGGGGAGGATGGGCTAGCTGGGTGATAGGTGTTGAGGAGGGCATGTGTTGTGATGAGCACTGGGTGTTATATTCAACTCACAAATCACTGAACACGACATCAAAAACTAATGTACCATACAGCGGCTTACTGAACATGATAAAAATAAAAGAGTCAAACTTGGAAAAAGAGAACATAGACTGGCCGTTACCAGAGGCTGTGGGAATGGGCAAACTGGGAGTTACTGCTGAACGGGTAGAAAATTCTAGTTATGCAACACAATTAAGTTGTAGAAATCTGTCTACAGCTAACATATTATAGCATACATTTTTAAATCTGCTGAGGTTTGGGGGAGATAGTGGAAGGAGAGGATCCTCTGCTCACCTCATCCCATGAACACACTAAGACAACAGTATCTGTATAGCTAACTCTGAAGATGACAAAGAAGCAGAACAGATCTTCCACAGCTAACCATGGAGAGGAACTGCCTTGAGCAGGGTGGGGGGTAGAGATGCCACTGGGCACCCAAACCCTCACACAACTAGCCCCACATAGGAGACACATCACAAGCCTGGGGAAGTGGCTCTATCCCACCCCAGGTACCCAAGGCTCTGGGAACCCCCACTGAGAAAAGAAGTCCCCATAACACTTGACTTTGAAACCCAGCAGCCTTAGCCCTGGGAGCTTTAAGAAATTAGCAGGCTAGATTTTATTTCACACAGTACTTGAAGTCCTAGCCAAGATCGAGTCCTGCATTGGGCTCGCTGCTCGGCCGGGAGTCTGCTTCTCCCTCTGAACTTCTTCCCTCTCATGCTCTCTCTCTAATAAATAAAATCTTTTAAAAATAATTTTTTAATTGTTCTGGAAAAACTGGATAGCTACCTGCAAAAGATGGAAATTGGACTTTTTACACTATACACAAAAATAAACTCAAAATGAAAGACCTAAATGTGAGAGCTGAAACCATGAGACTGGAAGAGACCACAGGTAGCAATCTCTCAGACATGATCCTTAGCAACATGGTCACAGATACGTCTCCTCAGGCAAGGAAACAAAAGCAAAAATAAACTCCTGGGTGAGCCTGGTGGTAGGTATTAAGGAAAGCACAGATTGCATGGAGCACTGGGTGTGGTGCACAAACAGTGATTCTTGGATCACTGAAAAAATAATGAAAAAAAATTAATGATTGGGACTACACAAAAACAAAAAGCTTTTGCACAGTCAGGAAACCAGCAACAAAACAAAAAGCCAAGCTACTGAGTAGGAGAAGATATTTGCAAACAGATTATCTCCCAAGAGGTCAATGTCCAAAATATACATTAAATTATACAACTCAACAATACAAACAATCCAATTATAAAGCAGGCAGAATAGACATTTCTCCAAAGAAGATATATGGATGGTCAACAGACATCCTGAAAAGAGGCTCATCATCACTCATCGTCAGGGACATGCAACTCAAAACGACAATGAGATACCACCTCCCACCTGTCATGGGCTCACTTTGGCAGCACATATACTACCTCCTACCTGTCAGAATGTGTAGAATCAGGGGTGCCCGGGTGGCTCAGTTAGTTAAGTGACTGCCTTCAGCTTGGGTCATGATCCAGGGTCCTGGGGTCAAGCCCCACATGGGGCACCCTGCTCAGTGGGGCACCTGCTTCCCCCTCTCCCTCTGCTGCTCTGCCTGTGTCTCTCACTCTGTCAAATAAATAAATAAAATCTTAGAATGTCTAGAATCAAAAAGACAAGAAATAACAAGTGTGGGGTGAGGATGTGGAGAAAAAGGAACCCTCACACACTTGGTGGAAACAAAAGCTGCTGAAATCACGGTGGAAAACAGTATGGATATTCCTCCAAAATTAAAAATAAAAATATCATGATCCATTAATTCCATTATTGAGTGAAGAAGATGAAAACCCAAAAGTCTCCACCCCCAAATTACTAGAACTCATACAGCAATTCAGTAATAGGGCAGGACACAAAATCAATGTACAGAAATAAGTTGCTTTCTTATACATTAACAATGAAACTATAGGAAGGGAAATTAGAGAATCGATTCCATTTACTATAGCATCAAGAACCGTAAGATACCTGGGAATAAACCTAACCAAAGAGGTAAAGGATCTATACTTGAGGAACTACAGAACATTCATGAAAGAAATTGAAGTAGACACTAAAAGATAGAAAAACATGAATCAGAAGAATAAACATTGTTAAAATGTGCATGCTACCCAGAGCAATCTATACTTTCCGTAACATCCCAATCAAACTACCATTGGCATTTTTCAAAGTGCTGGAACAAATAATCCTAAAATTTGTATCGAACTAGAAAAGGCCCCAAATTGCCAAGGAAATGTTGAAAAAGAAAAAGCTGGGGGCATCACATTCCCTGATTTCAAGCTTTATTACAGAGCTGTGATCACCAAGACAGCATTGTACTGGCACAAAAACAGACACACAGACCAGTGGAACAGAGTAGAGAGCCTAGATATGGACCTGCAACTCCATGCAAATAATCTTCAACAAAGCAGGAAAGAATTTCCAATGGAAAAAAGACAGTCTCTTCAATAAATGGTGCTGGGAATATTGGACATCTGTGTATAGAAGAATGAAACTGGACCATTCTCTCACACCATACACAAAGATAAACTTAAAATTGATGAAAGACCTCAGTGTGAGACAGGAATCAGTCAAAATTTTAGAGGAGAATATAGACAGTAACCTCTTCAACATGGGCCACAGCAACTTCTTTCAAGACAAGTCTCCAAAACAAAAGCGACATGAACTTTTGGGACTTCATCAAGATCAAAAGCTTCTGCATAGCAAAGGAAACAGTCAACAAAACAAAGAGGCAACCCATGGAATGGGAGAAGATATTGCAAATGACACTATGGATAAAGGGCTGGTATCCAAGATCTATAAGAACTCCTCAAACTCAACACAGACAAAACAGATAATCACAACAAAAAATGGGCAGAAGACATGAACTGACACTTCTCCAATGAAGACATACAAATGGCTAGCAGACATATGAAAAAATATTCATCATCATTAGCCATCAGCGAAACTCAAATCAAAACCACATTGAGATACCATCTTAGACCAGTTAGAATGGCAAAAATTAAGGCAAGAAACAACAAATGTTAGAGAGGATGTGGAGAAAGGGGAACTGTTGGTGGGAATGCAAGTTGGTGCAGCCGCTTTGGAAAAACAGTATGGAGATTCCTCAAAAAATTAAAAATAGAACTACCCTATGACCCAGCAATTGCTCTACTGGGTATTTACCCCAAAGATACAGATGTAGTGGAAAGAAGGGCCATCTGTACCCCAATGTTCATAGTAGCAATGTCCACAGTAGCCAAACTATGGCAAGAGCCAAGATGTCCACTGGCAGATGTCCATTGATGGAGAAAGATGTGGTCCATATACACAATGGAGTATTATGCCTCCATCAGAAAGGATGAATACCCAACTTTTGCATCAACATGGACAGGATTGGAGGAGATGATGCTGAGTGAAATAAGTCAAGCAGAAAAAGTCAGTTATCATATGGTTTCACTTACTTGTGGAACATAAGGAAGAGCATGGAGGACATTATGAGAAGGAAAAAAAAAAGTGAAGGGGGGGCGGTAATCAGAAGGGGCAAAGAACCATGAGAGACTGTGGGAAACAAACTGGTGAAATCACGGTGGAAAACAGTATGGACTCTGAGAAACAAGCTGAGGGTTTTAGAGGGGAGGAGGATGGGGAGTTTGGTGAGCCTGGTGGTGGGTATTATGGAGGGCATGGATTGCATTGAGCACTGGTTGTGGTGCATAAACAATGAATCTTGGTCTTTCATCTATTTCGATTTTATCTTTGTGTATGGTATAAGAGAATGGTCGAGTTTCATTCTTCTACATATAGCTGTCCAGTTTTCCCAGCACCATTTATTGAAGAAACTGTCTTTTTTCCACTGTATACTTTTTCCTGCTTTGTCGAAGATTATTTGACCATAGAGTTGAGGGTCCATATCTGGGCTCTCTACTCTGTTCCACTGTTTTTTTGTTTTGTTTTGTTTTGTTTTTTAATTTTATTTATTTATTTGACAGAGAGAGATCACAAGCAGGCAGAGAGGCAGGCAGAGAGAGAGAGAGAGGGAAGCAGGCCCCCCACTGAGCAGAGAGCCCGATGCGGGACTCGATCCCAGGACCCTGAGATCACGACCTGAGCCGAAGGCAGTGGCTTAACCCACTGAGCCACCCAGGTACCCCTATGTGTCTGTTTTTATGCCAGTACCATGCTGTCTTGGTGATCACAGCTTTGTAGTAAAGCTTGAAATCAGGTAACGTGATGCCCCCAGTTTTATTTTTGTTTTTCAACATTTCCTTAGCGATTCGGGGTCTCTTCTCAAAGATAAACTCAAAATGGATAAAAGACCTCAACATGAGACAGGAATCTATCAGAACCCTAGAGGAGAACATAGGCAGTAACCTCTTTGATATCAGCCACAGCAACTTCTTTCAAGATATGTCTCCAAAGGCAAAGAAAACAAAAGCGAAGATGAGGGGCGCCTGGGTGGCTCAGTGGGTTAAGCCGCTGCCTTCGGCTCAGGTCATGATCTCAGGGTCCTGGGATCGAGTCCCGCATCGGGCTCTCTGCTCAGCAGGGAGCCTGCTTCCTTCTCTCTCTCTCTGCCTGCCTCTCAGTGTACTTTTAATTTCTCTCTGTCAAATAAATAAATAAAATCTTTAAAAAAAAAAAAAGCGAAGATGAACTTTTGGGACTTCATCAAGATCAAAAGCTTCTGCACAGC
This sequence comes from Mustela erminea, assembly GCF_009829155.1. Taxonomy (NCBI): domain Eukaryota; kingdom Metazoa; phylum Chordata; class Mammalia; order Carnivora; family Mustelidae; genus Mustela; species Mustela erminea. The sequence continues at coordinate 11,400,281 of NC_045632.1, read as the reverse complement.
CAAGGAAACAGTCAAAAAAACAAAGAGGCAGCCCACGGAATGGGAGAAGATATTTGCAAATGACAGTACAGACAAAAGGTTGATATCCAGGATCTATAATGAACTCCTCAAACTCAACACACACAAAACAGACAATCATATCAAAAAAAATGGGCAGAAGATATGAACAGACACTTCTCCAATGAAGACATACACATGGCTATCAGACACATGAAAAAATGTTCGTCATCACTAGATATCAGGGAGATTCAAATTAAAACCACATTGAGATACCACCTTACACCAGTTAGAATGGCCAAAATTAGCAAGACAGGAAACAACATGTGTTGGAGAGGATGTGGAGAAAGGGGAACCCTCTTACAGTTTGTGGGAATGTAAGTTGGTGCAGACACTTTGGAGAACAGTGTGGAAATTCCTCAAGAAATTAAAAATAGAGCTTCCCTATAACCCTGCAACTGCACTCCTGGGTATTTACCCCAAAGATACAGATGTAGTGAAAAGAAGGGCCACCTGTACCCCAATGTTTATAGCAGCAATGGCCACGGTCGCCAAACTGTGGAAAGAACCAAGATGCCCTTCAACAGACGAGTGGATAAGGAAGATGTGGTCCATATACACTATGGAGTATTATGCCTCCATCAGAAAAGACGAATACCCAACTTTTGTAGCAACATGGACGGGACTGGAAGAGATTATGCTGAGTGAAATAAGTCAAGCATAGAGAGTCAATTATCATATGGTTTCACTTATTTGTGGAGCATAGCAAATAGCATGGAGGACAAGGGGAGATGGAGAGGAGAAGGGAGTTGAGGGAAATTGGAAGGGAAGGTGAACCATGAGAGACTATGGACTCTGAAAAACAATCTGAGGGTTTTGAAGGGGTGGGGGGTGAGAGGTTGGGGGAACCAGGTGGTGGGTATTAGAGAGGGCACAGATTACATGGAGCACTGGGTGTGGCGCAAAAACAATGAATACTGTTACGCTAAAAAGAAATAAAAAATTTTAAAAAATTAAAAAATTTTAAAAAAACAATGAATCTTGGAACACTGAAAAAATTAAATTAAAAAAACTAATGATGCACTTTATGGTGACTAACATAATAAAAAATAATTTTTAAAAAAATGGAAACACTAATTCAAAAAGATACATGCCTGTCTGTGTTCATTGTAGCATTATCTACAATAGCCAGGATAGAGAAGCAACCCAAGTGCCCACTGATAGGTAAATGGATACGGAAGACATGGTATAATGTATACAATGGAATATTAGCCATGAAAATGGACGAGATTGGCCGTTTACAACAACATGCGTGGACCTAGAAGGTGTCACACTAAGTGAAATAAGTCAGGATGAAAAAGACAAGCACCATACAATTTCCACTTATGTGTGGAATCCAAACACACACGAAATGAACCAGTAAAACATAAAGCAGACCCATAAATGCAGAGAAGAAACTGTGGCTATCAGAGGGGGTGATAGGCAAAAATTAAGAGCATCGGGAAGTATAAACTCCAGTTATAAATTATGGTGATGAAAACACACTCAAGAAATACAGACAGCAATATTCCAACAATGCTGTGACAGATGGTGACTGCACAATGTGGTAGCACTGAGCAATGTATACAACTATCAAATCAGTATACTCAGTATACTGTACACCTAAACTAATGTACTAACAGTACTGTACATTGAAACTAATGTAACATTGTATGTTAATTATACTTTAATTAAAGAAGAAGTTGATCAGTGCCTGGCTAACAGAGTCAGCAGCACATGTGATTCTTTCTTTTTTTTAAAGATTTTTTTAGGGACGCCTGGGTGGCTCAGTTGGTTAAGCAGCTGCCTTCGGCTCAGGTCATGGTCCCAGCGTCCTGGGATCGAGTCCCACATCGGGCTCCTTGCTCCTTGGGGAGGCCTGCTTCTCCCGCTGACTCTGCCTGTGCTCGCTCTTGCTCTCTCTCTAACAAATAAATAAATAAAATCTTAAAAAAAAAAAAAGATTTTTTTAAAATTTATTTATTTTCAGCATAACAGTATTCATTATTCTTGCACCACACCCAGTGCTCCATGCAATCCATGCCCTCTATAATATCCACCACCTGGTACCCCGTCCTCCCACCCCCCGCCCCTTCAAAACCCTTAGATTGTTTTTCACATGTGATTCTTGATCTAGGGGTTCTGAGTTCAAGCCCCACGTTGGGTGTATCGATTACTTTTAAAAAATTAAATGTTTTTTTAAAAAACCTTTTTAAAAAAATACCATTTCAAAGACAGTTGAGAAAGATCTCTGTCGCTCAGTTTGGTTTGCTGGAATTGTTCTGTGGTTGGTAGGATTTGCAAGAGTAGGTGCTTAAAAGAGAGCCACTGTGAAGTTTCTGATGGCTGTGTTAGCTTCAAATTTGTTTTCCTGCCAATAACTGTCTTCTCCTGACTCAGATCTCAGAAACATGCAGAGGATGAAGCTGTTTACTGTGAAGCATAATTTTTTCCAGACTTTCTGATGCTTTTGTCTGAAGTAGATGACATGGATTATGCTGCTTGGAGAATCAAACCACAGAGACAGAGATTTGTAGGCAGGAGGTTTACTGGGGGGTGTTCTGAGGAACAGCGTGTATGTCAAGTGTGAGAAGCAGGCTGGTGTAGGAGATAAATCAGCCTATTACATGTACAGCTATACAGTCGTGAAAGCTCTCCGAGTTGCCCCCAAACTGTCCGACAAACTGTCCTTCAGAAATGAAGGAGAGAGAACATTCTTAAACAAACAAGAGCTGGGGAATGTATCACAACTTGACCTGCTTTACAAGAATGCAAAAGAGAACTGTCGGTGGGAATGCTCGCTGGTGCAGCCACCCTGGAAAACAGTGTGGAGGGTCCTCAAGATGTTAAAAATAGAGCTGCCCTAGGACCCGGCAGGTGCACTACCAGAGATTTACCCCAAAGATACAAATGCAGTGATTCGAAGGGGCACATGCACCCCAATATTCATCGCAGTGATGTCCACAACAGCCAAACTGTTGAAGGAGCCGAGATGCCCTACAACAGACGAGTGGATAAAGATGAGGTCCATATATACAATGGAATATTCCTCAGCCATCAGAAAGGATGGACACCCACCATTTGCATCAACATGGATGGGACTGGAGGAGATTATGCTGCATGAAGTAAATCAAGCAGAGAAAGTTAATGATCATATAGTGTCACTCATGTGTGGAACATAAGAAACAGGGCAGAGGATCATAGGGAAGGGAGAGAAAACTGAAGGGGGAGAAATCAGAGAGGGAGATGAGCCATGAGAGACTCTGGACTCCAGGAAACAATCTGAAAGTTTCAGAGGGGGGTGGGAGGATGGGGTCGCTAGATGATGGGTATAAAGGAGGGCACGTTTTGTGATGAGACATGGGTGTTATACAAAACTAATGAAACACTGAACATGACATCAAAAACTGGGATGAGGGGCGCCTGGGTGGCTCAGTGGGTTAAGCCTCTACCTTTGGCTCAGGTCATGATCCCAGGATCCTGGGATCAAGCCCCACATCAGGCTCTCTGCTCAGAAGGGAGCCTGCTTCCTCCTCTCTCTCTGCCTGCCTCTCTGCCTGGTTTTGATCTCTGTCTGTCAAATAAATAAAATCTTAAAATAAATAAATGAGATCTTCAAAAAATTTTTAAAAATGGGATGAACCATGAGAGGCTATGGACTCCAAGAAACAAATAGAGGGTTTTAGAGGGGATGGGGATGGAGAGATGGGTGAGCCCAGTGATGGGTATTCAAGAGGGCAGGGATTGGCTGGAGCACTGGGTGTTATACAGAAACAATGAATCATGGAACATGGCATCAGAAACTAATGGTGTACAGTATGATGACTAACATAATAAAAAATGCAAATAAAAAAACTAATGGGGGCGCCTGGGTGGCTCAGTGGGTTAAAGCCTCTGCCTTAAGCTCAGGTCATGGTCCCAGGGTCCTGGGATCAGGCCCCACATCGGGCTCTCTGCTCAGCAGGAACCCTGCTTCCCCTTCTCTCTCTGCCTGCCTCTCTGCCTACTTGTAAAGTCTGTCAAAATAAATAAATAAAATTTTTTAAAAAACTAATGATAGATTCTGATCTCTTTGATATAAGCCACTGCAACTTCTTTCAAGATATGTCTCCAAAGGCAAAGGAAACAAAAGTGAAGATGAACTTTTGGGACTTCATCAAAATCAAAAGCTTCTGCACAGCCAAGGAAACAGTCAAGAAAACAAAGAGGCAACCCATGGAATGGGAGAAGATATTTGCAAATGACAGTACAGACAAAAGGTTGATATCCAGGATCTATAAAGAACTCCTCAAACTCAACACACACAAAACAGACAATCAGATCAAAAAATGGGCAGAAGATATGAACAGACACTTCTCCAATGAAGACATACACATGGCTATCAGACACATGAAAAAATGTTCATCATCACTAGCTGTCAGGGAGATTCAAATTAAAACTACATTGAGATATCACCTTACACCAGTTAGAATGGCCAAAATTAGCAAGACAGGAAACAACATGTGTTGGAGAGGATGTGGAGAAAGGGGAACCCTCTTCCACTGTTGGTGGGAATGCAAGTTGGTGCAGCCACTTTGGAGAACAGTGTGGAGATTCCTCAAGAAATTAAAAATAGAACTTCCCTATGACCCTGCCATTGCAATCCTGGACATTTACCCCAAAGATACAGATGTAGTGAAAAGAAAGGCCACCTGTACCCCAATGTTTATAGCAGCAATGGCCACGGTCGCCAAACTGTGGAAAGAACCAAGATGCCCTTCAACAGACGAATGGATAAGGAAGATGTGGTCCATATACACTATGGAGTATTATGCCTCCATCAGAAAGGACAAATACCCAACTTTTGTAGCAACATGGACAGGACTGGAAGAGATTATGCTGAGTGAAATAAGTCAAGCAGAGAGAGTCAATTATCATATGGTTTCACTTATTTGTGGAGCATAACAAATAGCATGGAGGACATGGGGAGTTAGAGAGGAGAAGGGAGTTGGGGGAAATTGGAAGGGGAAGTGAACCATGAGAGACTATGGACTCTGAAAAAAATCTAAGGGTTTTGAAGGGGCAGGGGGTGGGAGGTTGGGGTACCGGGTGGTGGGTATTAGAGAGGGCACGGATTACATGGAGCACTGGGTGTGGTGCAAAAATAATGAATACTGTTATGCTGAAAATAATAAATAAATAAATAAAAAGATTAAAAAAAAAACTAATGCTACACAGTGGCTAACTGAACATAATGAAAAGAATTTTAAAGAAAAGAATGCAAAAGAGAGTTCCTTAGGTTGAAACAAAAGGACACCAAACAGCAACATGACATGATACAAAGTATAAAACTCACTGGCAAAGGTAAATACGGAGACAGAATAGTTTACCACTCCAATGGTGTTGTGTAAATCACTTGCAATTTTAGTGTAAAGCTGAAAGAAAGAAGAGTAACTACCAACTTTTGTTAATGGATACACAATATAAAAGGGTATACACTGTCCCATCAATATCACAGAGTGTGGAAGGGGACGAAGGGGGCAGAGTGTTGTATGTGATCAAACGTACCAGTGTAATATAGGCTATTGTAACTACGGGACATTTTGTGTAAGCCTGAGGTAACATGTAGAAAATCCCTGTGGAACATACACAAAAGAAAAAGTGAAGGGAATCAAAGTATATCACTACGGTAATCTAAAAGTCAACAAGGACAGCAAGAGAGGAAAGACACAAATGCTCTACAGGACAATACAAAGCCCTCACCTATCAATAATTACTTTATTTTTTAAGATTTTGTTTATTTATTTGACAGAGCGATAGAGAGCACAAGTAAGCAGAGTGGCAGGCAGAGGGAGAGAGAGAAGCAGGCTCTCTGCTGAGCACAGAGCCCAATGCGGGGCTCGATCCCAGGACCCTGAGATCATGACCTGAGCTGAAGGCAGAGGCTTTAACCACTGAGCCACCCAGGCACCCCATCAATAATTACTTTAAACCTAAATGGATTATATTCCCCAAAAGACAGCACAGCTGAACAGATTTCTAAAAATAAGATCCAACCATGAACATGGTGGAGCTGCAGGTCCTGGCCCCCTCCACGCATTGGCTGGAGTTTCTGTCTTTCCTGCCTTCCCCACTAGAGCTGGCGGACTCTGAACCCTTGGCAGTCTATGGGACAGATTATCCGCATCAAGTGTCAGAGCTCATCGGCCACATAGAGCCAAGCATCCTGAACTCTCACCTGGTGCAGAAGATGACCCGGAATGTGAACTGCCGCTTTGAGTCTACACAGAGAAGCTGCTGGAGACCCTCCCTGGCACCAAGAAGTCCTGCGAGCCAGGGTAGCAGACCTGTGTCTCCAACACGGATGTCACACTTGGCTTCACCCTGGGCTCCCTCTCTGCGGCAGCCACATTTGACTGGCAAAGCAAGGAAATTGCTGAGGGGGTGATCAGCGAGATCACCTTGAGGAGGCCCCAGGGCAGCTGTTCGGATGGATGAGAAGCCCCCTCAGGCAGCCAGGGAGAAAGCAGATGCCGTCTATGAGAGCACTGGCTCCCTGGACTTCGTCCTGGAGCCCAAAGAGCTGGATGATGTTTACGATGGGCAGGAAGTCTCCGAGACTCCTTCCTCCAGAATGTGTTTGATTTGCACAACGTCTCTGCTAAGGTAATGGCTGACCGGCCCACAAGCCTCCCATCCAGGACCAGTGGAGCATGACCCCCGACAGTGAAGGCTGACCACTGTCCAACCAAGAATGAAACCATCTTCCCTGCCAGCATCCTGCAGACCCCCTTCTGCACTCATAACCACCTGAAGGTCACAAGCCCTCCTGCTGCCTCCTGGTCTCCCTAGGCTGAGAGGCAAACTGTGTATGGTGTGTATGTACAGGGGATGCTGGTTCTTGGTGTCTTGGGACACAACTCTTAGGGGCCAACTGATCCTCCTGGGCCCCAGCAGAAAAGCAGAGCAGGGAAATGGAAGGATAGAGTTTATTTTTACAGGGAAGAGGGTAGAGACTGAGTGGTCTTGGTTCTGTAGGCCCCTTTGCCAATAAAGAAATGCACATTAGTAAAAAATAAAATAAGATCAAACTAACTTGCATTCCCACCAACAGTGTAGGAGGGTTCCCCTTTCCCCACATCCTCTCCAACACATGTTGTTTACTGTCTTGTTAATTTTTGCCATTCTAACTGGTGTAAGGTGGTATCTCAATGTGGTTTTGAAAACAGTGTGGGGGGTGCCTGGGTGGCTCAGTGGGTTGGAGCCTCTGCCTTTGGCTCAGGTCATGATTCCAGGGTCCTGGGATCGAGCCCCACATCGGGCTCTCTGCTTGGTGGGGAGCCTGCTTCCTTCTCCCTCTCTCTGCCTGCCTCTCCACCTACTTGTGATCTCTCTCTGTTAAATAAATAAATAAAATCTTTAAAAAAAAAGAGAGGATGGCGGAGAAGTAGCAGGCTGAGACTACTTCAGCTAGCCGGAGATCAGCTAGATAGCTTATCTAAAGATTGCAAACACCTGAAAATCCATCGGCAGATCGAAGAGAAGAAGAACAGCAATTCTGGAAACAGAAAAACAACCACTTTCTGAAAGGTAGGACTGGCGGAGAAGTGAATCCAAAGCGACGGGAAGATAGACCCCAGGGGGAGGGGCCGGCTCCCGGCAAGTGGCGGAGCAAGGGCGCACAAAATCAGGACTTTTAAAAGTCTGTTCCGCTGAGGGACATCGCTCCAGAGGCTAAACCGGGGCGAAGCCCACGCGGGGTCAGCGTGGCCTCAGGTCCCACAGGGTCACAGAAGGATCGGGGGTGTCTGAGTGTCGCAGAGCTTGTGCCTATTGGAACGGGAAAGCCGGCTACAGAGGCAGAGCTGACAGTAAGCTCACAGCTCGGGGTGACCTTGAACCGGTCGCAGGCTCGGTGAGCTCGGAGCGCGGCCGTAGGTCAGGCAGATGGGAGTAACACGGCGCTGTTCTCTGAGGGCGCACTGAGGAGTGGGGCCCTGAGCTCTTGGCTCCTACCGGCCGGAGACCAGGAGGCCGCCATTTGTATTCCCGTCCTCCGGAACTCTATGGAAAGCGCTCAGGGAACAAAAGCTCCTGAAAGCAAACCCGAGAGGATTACTCACCCTGGCCCCTGGTAAGGGCGGTGCAATTCCGCCTGGGGCAAAGACACTTGAGAATCACTACAAAAGGCCCCTCCCCCAGAAGATCAACAAGAAATCCAGCCGAGACCAAGTTCACCTACCAAGGAGTGCGGTTTCAATACCAAGGAGAGCAGCAGAATTCCAGAGGAGGAGAAAGCAAAGCACGGAACTCATGGCTTTTTCCCTGTGATTTTTTTTAGTCTTGCAGTTAATTTAATTTTTTTTCTTTTTCATTTTTTGTTTTTTTCCTCGCCCTTTGGTAAAATTTTTTTTTAACTTTTACCTTTTTCTTTTTTAACGTTTTTTAACTAGTTTATCTAATATATATATTTTTTCTTTTTTATATTTTTCTTTATTTGTTTTCTTTTTTTAAAATTCTTTTCTTTTCTTTTTTCTTTTTTTTTTCTTTCTTCCTTTTTGAACCTCTTTTTATCCCCTTTCTCCCCCGTCACGATTTGGGATCTCTTCTAATTTGGTTAAAGCATATTTTCCTGGGGTTGTTGCCACCATTTTAGTATTTTACTTGCTCCTTCATATACTCTTATCTGGACAAAATGACAAGACGGAAAAAATTCAACACAAAAAAAAGAACAAGAGGCAGTACCGAAGGCTAGGGACCTAATCAATACAGACATTGGTAATATGTCAGATCTAGAGTTCAGAATGACAATTCTCAAGGTTCTAGCCGGGCTCGAAAAAGGCATTGAAGATATTAGAGAAACCCTCTCGAGAGATATAAAAGCCCTTTCTGGAGAAATAAAAGAACTAAAATCTAACCAAGTTGAAATCAAAAAAGCTATTAATGAAGTGCAATCAAAAATGGAGGCTCTCACTGCTAGGATAAATGAGGCAGAAGAAAGAATTAGTGATATAGAAGATCAAATGACAGAGAATAAAGAAGCTGAGCAAAAGAGGGACAAACAGCTGCTGGACCACGAGGGGAGAATTCGAGAGATAAGTGACACCATAAGACGAAACAACATTAGAATAATTGGGATTCCAGAAGAAGAAGAAAGAGAGAGGGGAGCAGAGGTATACTGGAGAGAATTATTGGGGAGAATTTCCCCAATATGGCAAAGGGAACGAGCATCAAAATTCAGGAGGTTCACAGAATGACCCTCAAAATCAATAAGAATAGGCCCACACCCCGTCACCTAATAGTAAAATTTACAAGTCTCAGTGACAAAAAGAAAATCCTGAAAGCAGCCCGGGAAAAGAAGTCTGTAACGTACAATGGTAAAAATATTAGATTGGCAGCAGACTTATCCACAGAGACCTGGCAGGCCAGAAAGAGCTGGCATGATATTTTCAGAGCACTAAACGAGAAAAACATGCAGCCAAGAATACTATATCCAGCTAGGCTATCATTGAAAATAGAAGGAGAGATTAAAAGCTTCCAGGACAAACAAAAACTGAAAGAATTTGCAAACACCAAACCAGCTCTACAGGAAATATTGAAAGGGGTCCTCTAAGCAAAGAGAGAGGCTACAAGTGGTAGATCAGAAAGGAACAGAGACCATATACAGTAACAGTCACCTTACAGGCAATACAATGGCACTAAATTCATATCTCTCAATAGTTACCCTGAATGTTAATGGGCTAAATGCCCCTGTCAAAAGATACGGGGTATCAGAATGGATAAAAAAACAAAACCCATCTATATGTTGCCTCCAAGAAACTCATTTTAAGCCCGAAGACACCTCTAGATTTAAAGTGAGGGGGTGGAAAAGAATTTACCATGCTAATGGACATCAGAAGAAAGCAGGACTGGCAATCCTTATATCAGATCAATTAGATTTTAAGCCAAAGACTATAATAAGAGATGAGGAAGGACACTATATCATACTCAAAGGGTCTGTCCAACAAGAAGATCTAACAATTTTAAATATCTATGCCCCCAACGTGGGAGCAGCCAACTATATAAACCAATTAATAACAAAATCAAAGAAACACATAAACAATAATACAATAATAGTAGGGGACTTTAACACTCCCCTCACTGAAATGGACAGATCATCCAAGCAAAAGATCAGCAAGGAAATAAAGTCCTTAAATGACACACTGGACCAGATGGACATCACAGATATATTCAGAACATTTCATCCCAAAGCAACAGAATACACATTCTTCTCTAGTGCACATGGAACATTCTCCAGAATAGATCACATCCTTGGTCCTAAATCAGGACTCAACCAGTATCAAAAGATTGGGATCATTCCCTGCATATTTTCAGACCACAATGCTCTAAAGCTAGAACTCAACCACAAAAGGAAGTTTGAAAAGAACCCAAATACATGGAGACTAAACAGCATCCTTCTAAAGAATGAATGGGTCAACTGGGAAATTAAAGAAGAATTGAAAAAAATCATGGAAACAAATGATAATGAAAATACAACGGTTCAAAATCTGTGGGACACAACAAAGGTAGTCCTGAGAGGAAAATATATAGCGGTACAAGCCTTTCTCAAGAAACAAGAAAGGTCTCAGGTACACAACCTAACCCTACACCTAAAGGAGCTGGAGAAAGAACAAGAAAGAAACCCTAAGCCCAGCAGGAGAAGAGAAATCATAAAGATCAGAGCAGAAATCAATGAAATATAAACCAAAAAAACAATAGAACAAATCAATGAAACTAGGAGCTGGTTCTTTGAAAGAATTAATAAAATTGATAAACCCCTGGCCCGACTTATCAAAAAGAAAAGAGAAAGGACCCAAATAAATAAAATCATGAATGAAAGAGGAGAGATCACAACTAACACCAAAGAAATACAAACTATTATAAGAACATACTATGAGCAACTCTACGCCAATAAATTTGACAATCTGGAAGAAATGGATGCATTCCTAGAAACATATAAACTACCACAACTGAATCAGGAATAAATAGAAAGCCTGAACAGACCCATAACCAGTAAGGAGATTGAAACAGTCATTAAAAATCTCCAAACAAACAAAAGCCCAGGGCCAGACGGCTTCCCGGGGGAATTCTACCAAACATTTAAAGAAGAACTAATTCCTATTCTCCTGAAACTGTTCCAAAAAATAGAAATGGAAGGAAAACTTCCAAACTCATTTTATGAGGCCAGCATCACCTTGATCCCAAAACCAGACAAGGATCCCATCAAAAAAGAGAGCTATAGACCAATATCCTTGATGAACACAGATGCGAAAATACTCACCAAAATACTAGCCAATAGGATTCAACAGTAACATTAAAAGGATTATTCACCACGACCAAGTGGGATTTATTCCAGGGCTGCAAGGTTGGTTCAACATCCGCAAATCAGTCAATGTGATACAACACATCAATAAAAGAAAGAACAAGAACCATATGATACTCTCAATAGATGCTGAAAAAGCATTTGACAAAGTACAGCATCCCTTCCTGATCAAAACTCTTCAAAGTGTAGGGACAGAGGGCACATACCTCAATATCATCAAAGCCATCTATGAAAAACCCACCACAAATATCATTCTCAATGGAGAAAAACTGAAAGCTTTTCCGCTAAGGTCAGGAACACGGCAGGGATGTCCATTATCACCACTGCTATTCAACATAGCTAGAGGTCCTAGCCTCAGCAATCAGACAACAAAAGGAAATTAAAGGCATCCAAATCGGCAAAGAAGTCAAATTATCACTCTTTGCAGATGATATGATACTATATGTGGAAAACCCAAAAGACTCCACTCCAAAACTGCTAGAACTTGTACAGGAATTCAGTAAAGTGTCAGGATATAAAATCAATGCACAGAAATCAGTTGCATTTCTCTACACCAACAGCAAGACAGAAGAAAGAGAAATTACGGAGTCAATCCCATTTACAATTGCACCCCAAACCATAAGATACCTAGGAATAAACCTAACCAAAGAGGCACAGAATCTATACTCAGAAAACTAAAGTACTCATGAAAGAAATTGAGGAAGACACAAAGAAATGGAAAAATGTTCCATGCTCCTGGATTGGAAGAATAAATATTGTGAAAATGTCTATGCTACCTAAAGCAATCTACACATTTAATGCAATTCCTATCAAAGTACCATCCATCTTTTTCAAAGAAATGGAACAAATAATTCTAAAATTTATATGGAACCAGAAAAGACCTCGAATAGCCAAAGGGATATTGAAAAAGAAAGCCAACGTTGGTGGCATCACAATTCCGGACTTCAAGCTCTATTACAAAGCTGTCATCATCAAGACAGCATGGTACTGGCACAAAAACAGACACATAGATCAATGCAACAGAATAGAGAACCCAGAAATAGACCCTCAACTCTACAGTCAACTAATCTTCGACAAAGCAGGAAAGAATGTCCAATGGAAAAAAGACAGCCTCTTCAATAAATGGTGCTGGGAAAACTGGACAGCCACATGCAGAAAAATGAAATTGGACCATTTCCTTACACCACACACAAAAATAGACTCAAAATGGATGAAAGACCTCAATGTGCAAAAGGAATCCATCAAAATCCTTGAGGAGAACACAGGCAGCAACCTCTTCGACCTCAGCCGCAGCAACATCTTCCTAGGAACAACGCAAAAGGCAAGGGAAGCAAGGGCAAAAATGAACTATTGGGATTTCATCAAGATCAAAAGCTTTTGCACAGCAAAGGAAACAGTTAACAAAATCAAAAGACAACTGACAGAATGGGAGAAGATATTTGCAAACGACATATCAGATAAAGGACTAGTGTCCAGAATCTATAAAGAACTTAGCAAACTCAACACCCAAAGAACAAATAATCCAATCAAGAAATGGGCAGAAGACATGAACAGACATTTCTGCAAAGAAGACATCTAGATGGCCAACAGACACATGAAAAAGTGCTCCATATCACTCGGCATCAGGGAAATAACAAATCAAAACCACAATGAGATATCACCTCACACCAGTCAGAATGGCTAAAATCAACAAGTCAGGAAATGACAGATGCTGGCGAGGATGCGGAGAAAGGGGAACCCTCCTACACTGTTGGTGGGAATGCAAGCTGGTGCAGCCACTCTGGAAAACAGCATGGAGGTTCCTCAAAATGTTGAAAATAGAACTGCCCTATGACCCAGCAATTGCACTATTGGGTATTTACCCTAAAGATACAAACGTAGTGATCCAAAGGGGCACGTGCACCCGAATGTTTATAGCAGCAATGTCCACAATAGCCAAACTATGGAAAGAACCTAGATGTCCATCAACAGATGAATGGATCAAGAAGATGTGGTATATATACACAATGGAATACTATGCAGCCATCAAAAGAAATGAAATCTTGCCATTTGCGACAACATGGATGGAACCAGAGCATATCATGCTTAGCGAAATAAGTCAAGCAGAGAAAGACAACTATCATATGATCTCCCTGATAGGAGGAAGTGGTGATGCAACATGGGGGTTTAAGTGGGTAGGAGAAGAATCAATGAAACAAGATGGGATTGGGAGGGAGACAAACCATAAGTGACTCTTAATCTCACAAAACAAACTGAGGGTTGCTAGAGGGAGGGGGGTTGGGAGAAGGGGGTGGGATTATGGACATTGGGGAGGGTATGTGCTTTGGTGAGTGCTGTAAAGTGTGTAAACCTGGTGATTCACAGACCTGTACCCCTGGGGATAAAAATATGTTTATAAAAAATAAAAAATTTAAAAAAAAAAAGAGAGAGAGAGAAAGAAAACAGTGTGGAGGTTTCTTGAGAAATTAAAAATAGAGCTACCCTATGACCCTGCAATTGCACTACTGGGTATTTTCCCCAAAGATATAAATGTAGTGAAAAGAAGGATCATCTGTACCCCAATGTTCATAGCGGCAATGGCCACAATTGCCAAACTATGGAAAGAGCCAAGATGCCCTTCAGCAGATGAATGGATAAGGAAGATGTGGTCCATATACACTATGGAGTATTATGTCTCCCTCACAAAGGATGAATACCCAACTTTTGTATCAACATGGATGGAACTGGAGGAGATTATGCAGAGTGAAATAAGTCAAGCAAGAGAGTCGGTTATTATATGGTTTCACTTACTTGTGGAGCAAAAGGAATGACATGGAGGACATGGGGAGCTGGAGAGAAGGGAGCTGGGGGAAATTCGTGGGGGAGATGAACCATGAGAGACTGTGGACTCTGAGAAACAGAGGGTTTTGGAGGGGAGGAGGGTGGGTATTAAGGAGGGAATGTATCTCATGGAGCACTGGGTGTGGTGCATAAACAATGAATCTTGGAGCACTGAAAAATTTAAAAAAAGATCCAACTATATGCCGTGTTCAAGAGACTCACTATAGATTTAAAGACACACGTAGGCTGTGAGTAAAGGGATGGAAAAAGATATTCCAGGAACAGACAGAAAATGTGGCTGTATTTTTATCAGATAATCAATTCAATAACTGTCATAGTAGACAAAGAAGTTGATTACATGGTAATAGGGTCAATCTACCAGGAAGATATTATAATTATAAACGTATATGCACCCAACATTTTTTTGCTTAAACATACAAAGAAAACATTGACAGATCTGAGTGGAGAACCAGAGTATTTGTGACTTCAGTGTCCCACTTTCAGTTACGGGTAAAACATCCAGACAGAGCATCAATATGGAAACAGCAAACCTGAACAACAGGACAGACCAAGTGGAGCCAACACAGAACACTTTGCCCAGCGACAATCAACACACTTCCCCATTGTACACAGAATGTTCTCCAGGACAGATCCTACATTATATCACAGAACATGTATTAAGCATTTAGGAGGATTGAAATCCTACCAAGTACCTTTTCTGACAACAATGGAATAAAACTAGGAATCAGCAACAAAAGGAAAGCTAAAAGTTCACAAATATGAGGAAATTAAACAACACACTCTTGAACAAAAAGTCAAACAAAAGATAAGAGAATTTTTAAAAATATCATGTGAACAATTCATGAAAACCAATGAGAACAAAAACACATAGGCCCAAACCTATGGGATACTGCAAAAGTGGCCCTAAGGGGGAATACATACTCATCCAAGCCTTTCTCAAAAAAGTAGAAAAATCCCAAATGCACAAGTTAACCCTACAGCTAAAGGAACTGGAGAAGGTTAGCAAATAAAACCTAAATCAAGCAGGAGAAGAGAAATAATAAAGATTAGAGCAGAGATCAATGAAATAGACACCAGAAAAACAGACCAGATCAATGAAACTAGAAGCTGGTTCTCTGAAAGAATTAGTAAGACTGATAAACCACTGGCCAGACTTATTCAAAAGAAAGGAGAAAGGACCCAAATTAATAAAATCAAGAATCAAAGGGAAGAGATCATGACTAACACCAAGAAAATAGAAACAATTATTAGAAATTATTACCAGCAACTGTATACCAACAAATTAAGCAACCTGGAAGAAATGGATGCCTTCCAAGCAGCCTGAAACAGGAAGAAACAGACATTGTGAATAGACAAATAACCAATAATGAAATTGAAACAGTAATCAAAAACCTCCCCAAAAAAATAAGAGCCCAGGGCCAAATGGCTTCCCAGGGGAATGATACCAAATATTTAAAAAAGAAGTAATACCTATTCTACTGAAACGCTTCCAAAAAATAGAAATGAAGGAAAACTTCCAAACTCCTTCTTTGAGGCCAACATTACCCTGATCCCAAAACCAGGCAAAGACCCCATCAAAAAAGAGAATTACAGACCAATATCCCCGATGATCATAGATGCCAAAATACTCAACAAGATCCTAGCTAGTAGGATCCAACAGGATATTAAAAAGATTATTCACCATGACCAAGTGGGTTTTGTGCCTGGAAGCAAGGATGATTCAACATTCTCAAATCAATATGATAGAGCACATCAATAAAGGAAAAGACAAGAACTATATGATCCTCTCAAATGATGCAGAAAAAGCATTTGACAAAATACAACATCCGTTCTGATTAAAACTCTTCAGAGTATAGGAATAGAGGGAACATTCTTCAATCTCATAAAAACCATCTATGAAAAACCCACAGCAAATATCATTCTCAATGGGGAAAAGCTGAGCACTTTTCCCTTAAGATCAGAAACAAGACAGGGATGTCCACTCTCATCACTATTATTCAACATATTATTACAAGTCCTAGCAACATCAATCAGAAAACAAAAAGAAGTAAAAGATACCCAAATCGGCAAAGAAGTAAAACTCTCCCTCTTCGCAGTTGACATGATACTTTATCTGGAAAACCCAAAAGATTCCACCCCCAAATTACTAGAATTCATTCAGCAGTTCAGTAATGTGGCAGGATACAAAAACCAATGCAGAGAAATCAGTTGCTTTTCTATACACTAACAATGTGACTGAAGAGAGAGAATTTAAGGAATCAATTCCATTCACAATAGCAACAAAAAGCCTAAGATACCTTGGAATAAACCTAACCAAAGAGGTAAAAGTTCCATACTCTAGAAACTACAGAACACTTGTAAAAGAAATTGGGGAATACACAAAAAGTTGGAAAAATATTCCATGCTCAAGGATGGGAAGAATAAACATTGTTAAAGTGTCTATCTTCCCCAGACCTATTTACACTTTCAATGCCAACCCTATTAAAATATCATTGACATTTTTCAAAGACCTGGAACAAAAAAAAAATCCTAAAATTTGCATGGAACCAGAAAAGACCCTGAATTGCCAAGGGAAGAAGGAAGAACAAAAACCAAGGCTGGGGGCACCACAATGCCTGATTTCAGGCTCTATTACAAAGCTGTGGTCATCAAGACAGCATGGTACCGGCACAAAAACAGACACATAGAACAATGAAACAGAACAGAAACTCCAGAAATGGAACCTCAACTCTATGGTCAACTAAGCTTTGACAAAGCAGGAAAGAATATCCAATGGAAAAAAGACAGTCTCTTCAATAAGTGTGCTGGGAAAACTGGACAGCCACATGCAGAGGAATGGAACTGGACCATTCCCTTACACCATACACAAAAATAAACTCAAAATGGATGAAAGACCTCAATGTGAGACAGGAATCCATGAAAACCCTAGAGGAGAACGTAGGCAGTTACCTCACAGTAACTGCTTTCAAGACACATCTCCAAAGGCAAGGAAACAACAGCAAAAATGAACATTTGGGATGTCATCAAGATCAAAAGATTTTGCACAGCAAAGGAAACAGTCAACATAACTAAGAGGCAGCCCACGGAATGGGAGAAAGTATTTGCAAATGACATTACAGATAAAGGGCTGATGTCAAAGTCTATATAAAGAACTTCTCAAGAGGAGGGGCAAGAAGGCAGAAGAGTAGGAGATCCCATTTCAACCGTTCCCCTGAATTGAGCTAAATATCTACCAGAACACTTTGAACACCCATGAAATCAGTCCGAGATATAAGATTACACACTTCTGGATCTCTACGGGGGCAGAAGATCATCAGTGGAGAGGTCAGTGGAGTGGGAACACCTGGACTGACATCTAGGGAGGATAAACAGAAGGGGGAGGGAGTCACCAGGAGTGACCCATTAGAAAGTAATACCCCAACACAAAAGTGCCCTGGGCTTGGGGACCAGCACTAACTTGGAGTCTGGTTAATAGCACTCAAAAAGAACAAAGGGTCTTAAGGGGCAAGAGGTGGGATCAGGTGGCCACAGGCACAGAACCAAGCCCACAGTCCCAGGGCAAACACAGCCGGTGCCCACCCACGCCTGAGCCCAGTGGGGGAGGGGGGCAGCTGGTGGTCCCTGGGCCTACAGCCTTCTGCCACCTGCATTGCCTCTGGGACTGAGTGCATTGGGCATGGGCCTGGACCCCAGACAGCTGTCCCAACAGCAGCAGTCACCTGGGTTCAGGCTCACCCAGAATACTGCTCATGGTTTTAGTGGCATGGGGGTGCAGAGACTAGCCGGGCCTCGGGCGACCACTGAGATGGTGACTGGGGGAGCACACTGCCTATAGGAGGTTGCGCTGTTCAGTGGAGTTTGCAGAGGGGGAGTCTGTATGTTCTGGACCACCCAGAGGGGAACAGGCCGAGGCTTCTCTCTGAGGTGGAGGTCTGGGTGCAGACAGTTTACTTTGCTCTGACCTTCCAAAAAGGCACAAAAAGCCGCCAAAAAAACAAAAACCTCCAGAGAACAAAAGCCTGAAAAACCAGTTTCCACAGAGCCCAGTCCCTTGATAGGGGCCAGGGGAGACTCAGCCCAAGCAAGACTGACTGAAAAACAATGCAGCAGGCCCCTCCCCCAGAAGACAAGCCAAAAGAATGAGAGGACAAACACCACAGGGTCCCCATGAAACTGTAAAACCCCAACATCAGGGGAAAGCAATACATTAAGCTCCCGATATTGCCCCCAAACCTGTATATTTCATAAATACAACTTTTTTTTTTTTTAATTCGTTCTCACAGGGTGCTGGGGTGGCTCAGTGGGTTAAAGCCTCTGCCTTCGGCTCGGGTCGTGATCCCGGGTCCTGGGACTGAGCCCCGCATCGGGCTCTCTGCTTCCTCCTCTCTCTCTGCCTCTCTGCCTACTTGTGATCTCTGTCTGTCAAATAAATAAATAAAATCTTTAAAAAAAATTAAAAAAATAAATTTGTTCTCACAATTCTTGTTTTTCTTTTTTTAACCTACTTACCATTACAACTAGATACTTAATACAACATATTCCATAATAACTTTTTGACTATTTAACTTTTTTCATACATATACCTGTGTTTCTTTTTTTTTAATATATATATAGATATAGATATAAGCTTCAAGGTAGTCCTTTCCCCCTATTTAGTACTACCCCTATATATAAACCAGTTTTAATGTCCCTGCATCTCTGGAAAGTTGAGTCCTTTAACAAAGATAACAAGATACACCCAGGAAGAACCAAAATAACCTTCCTCAGTCTTACTGAGGGATTATAACCCCCTTCCCATCTTTTCATTTTGTCAGTGTTTCTGTGTATTTGTTTTTGTACTATATAAATCTTATTCTTCGGGTTCGTTTTGGGTGGGTTTTTCTTTTTTTTTTTTTTTTTCCTTTTACTTTTGTCAGTCTTTCAGTCTTTTTGTTTGTGTTTGTTTTTGGTTTTGTACCTTACAAATCTTACTTTTGAGGTTCATTTTGGCTGTTTCTTTTTTTTTTAAAGATTTTATTTATTTATTTGTCAGAGAGAGAGGAGCGAGAGTGAGCACAGGCAGACAGAGTGGCAGGCAGAGGCAGAGGGAGAAGCAGGCTCCCTGCCAAGCAAGGAGCCCGATGTGGGACTCGATCCCAGGACGCTGGGATCATGATCCGAGCCGAAGGCAGCTGCTTAACCAACTGAGCCACCCAGGCGTCCCTGGCTGTTTCTTTTCTTTTTCTTTTTCTCTCTTTTTTCTTTTTTCATTCTTTTTGGTGGTGACTTCCAATTGCTCTAAAACTTTCCAGAGTGCACCTTGCCTGGATCGTGGTTGATGTATTCAGCTAATACGTTCCCTGAGCCACCTCTCACCAAAATGACTAGGAGGAGGAACACCCAACAAGGGAAGAATCCAGAGACTCTGACCTCTGCCACAGAACTATTGGATATGAACATAAACAATATGTCGGAAATAGAATTCAGGGTAACAATTATCCAGGCAATGTCTGGGTTGGAGAAGACCATTAGCAGAAACATAGACTCTCTAAGGACAGAAGTGAGAGTTGATCTGGCAGAACTTAAAAATGCTATCAGTGAGATCCAATCTAATCTAAATATTCTAATGGCTAGGGTAAACAAGGCAGAAGATCCAATTAGTGATCTAGAAGACAAACTGATGGAAAAAAAGGATCAGGAGGAGGCCTGGAACAAACAGCTTAGAAGCCATGAAAACAGAATTAGAGAAATAAATGATGCCATGAAACATTCCAGTGTCAGAATTATTGGGATCTCTGAGGAGTTGGAGAGAGAAAACTAGAAGATATGTTGAACAAATAGTGGATGAAAATTTCCCTAATCTGGGGAATGGAGTTAGGGTTCATGCCCTAGAGGCAGAGAGGACACCCAAGATCAATGAGGGTAGAAAGGCATCCAGGCATGTGACTGTGTAATTCACAAGTGGTAAATTCAGAGAAGATGTCTTAAGGGTAGATGGGGGAAGAGATTCCTTACGTACAAAGGGAGGACTATCAGAATAATGTCAGAGCTGTCCACAGAAACCTGGCAAGGCAGAAAGGGCTGGTAAGATATATTCAGGTACTAAATGAGAAGAACATTCAGCCAAGAATACTTTATCCAGCAAGGCTGACATTCAGAATCAGTGGAGAGATAAAGAGCTTCCAAGACCAGCAAAGTTTAAAAGATTATGTGACCACCAAGGTGGCACTACATGAAATATTAAGGGGGGTTCTATAAAAGAAGAAAGAACCCAAGAGTAACATAGAACAGAAATTCACAGAGACAATCTATAGAAACAAGGACTTCACAGGTAACATGATGACAATAAAAACTTATCAGTTCAATAATCAATCTCAACGTGAATGGCCTAAATGCTCCCATAAAATGGCACGGGGTTGCAGATCAGATAAAACAACAGGATCCATCCATATGCTGTCTACAAGAGACACATTTTGAACCCAAAGATACATCCAGACTGAAAGTGAAGGGATGGAGAACCATCTTTCATGCCAACAGATCTCAAAAGAAAACTGGGGTAGCAATTCTCAAATCAAATAAATTAGACTTTAAGCTAAAAACTTTAGTCAGAAATACAGAAGGACATCACATCATTCTTAAAGGGTCCATCCACCAAGAAGATCTAATAATCGTAAATATTTATGCCCCCAACATGGGAGCAGCCAACTACATAAGGCAACTGTTAATCAAAATAAGAAGTCATATTGTTAAGAATACATTTATGATAGGGGATCTTAACACACCATTCTCAGTAATAGATCTTCTAAGCAGAGAATCAATAAAGAAACAAGAGCTTTGAATGACACATTGGACCAAATGGACCTCATAGACACATACAGGACATTCCAGCCTAAAACAACAGAATACTCATCTTCTCGAGTGCACATGGAAATTTCTCCAGAACAGACAATATACTGGGTCACAAATCAGGGATCAACTGATATCAAAAGATTAAGATTATTCCCTGTAAATTCTCAGACCACAGTGCTTTGAAACTGGAACCAAACCATAAGAAAAAGTTTGGAAGGAATTCAAACACTTGGAAGCTAAAGACCACCCTGCTCAAGAATGTTTGGAACAACTAGGAAATCAAAGAACTTAAAACAATTCATGGAAAGCAATGAGAATGAAGAAACATTGGTCCAACACCTATGGGATAAGGCAAAGGAGGTCTCAAGGAGAAAATGCATAGTCATCCAAGCCTTACTTAAAAAAAAAAAAAAAAAACCCTGAAAAATCTCGAATATACCAACTCTCTACACCCCTTAAAGAACTAGAAAGTCAAAAACAAATTCAGCCAACCCCGCACACAAGAAGGGAAATAATTAAGATTAGAGCAGAGATCAATGAGTTAGAAACTAGAGATACAGTAGAACACATCAACAAAATTGGAAGCTGGTTTTTTAAAAGAATTAATAAGATTGGTAAGCCACTGGCCAAACTAATCCAAAAGAAAACAGGACCCAAATTAATAAAATTATGAATGAAAGGGGAGAGATCACAACTAATACCAAGGAAATAGAAACAATCATCAAAAATTATTATCAACAGTTATACTCCAATAAGTTAAGCAAGCTAGAAGAAATGGACACATTCCTGGAAACCTATAAACCTCCAAGACTGAAACAGGAACAGACAACCTGAATAGACCAATATCTAGTAACGAGATTAAAGCAGTGATCAAAAATCCCCCAAAAAATAGGAGTCCAGGACCCGAAGGATTCCCTGGGGAATTCTACCAAACATTCAAAGAAGAAATAATACCTACTTTTCAGAAGCTGTTTCAAAAAATAGAAACTGAAGGAAAACTTCCACTCTTGCTATGAAGCCAGCATTACCCTGATCCCCAAACCAGGCAAAGACCCCATCAAAAAGAAGAATTTCAGACCAATATCCCTGATGAGTAAAGACACCAAGATTCTCAACATGATCCTAGCTAATATGGTCCAACAGTATATTAAAAAGATTATCCACCACGACCAGGTGGGATTTATCCCTAGGATGCAAGGGTGGTTCAACATGTGCAATTCAATCAATGTGATAGAACAAATCAATAAGAGAAGAGAGAAGAACCATATGGTCCTCTCAGTTGATGCAGAAAAAAGCATTTGACAAAACACAGCATCCTTTCCTTATTAAAACCCTTCAAAGTATAGGGATAGAGGGAACATTCCTCAACTTCATAAAATCCATCTATGAAAAACGCACAGCAAATATCATTCTCAATGGGGAAAAGCTTGTAGCCTTCTCTTTGAGATCAGGAACAAGACAGAGATGCTCACACTCACCACTATTGTTCAACATGGTACTAGAAGTCCTAGCGACAGCAAAAAGACAACAAAAAGAAATAAAAGGTATTCAAATTGGCAAAGAAGAAATCAAATTCTCCCTCTTCACAGATGACATGATACTTTATATGGAAAACCCAAAGGACTCCACCGTCAAACCACTAGAACTCATACAGCAATTCAGTAATGTGACAGGATACAAAGTCAATGTACAGAAATCAGTTGCTTTCTTATACACTAACAATGAAACTATAGGAAGGGAAATTAGAGAATCAATTCTATTTACTATAGCACCAAGAACCATAAGATACCTGGAAATAAACCTAACCAAACAGGTAAAGGACCTGTACTCAAGGAACTACAGAACACTCATGAAAGAAACTGAAGAAGACACAAAAAGATGGAAAAGCATTCCATGCTCATGGATGAGAAGAATAAACATTGTTAAAATGTCTATACTGCCCAGAACAATCTATAATTTCAGTGCCATCCCAGTCAAAATACCACCGTTTCTCAAAGTGCTGGAATAAACAATCCTAAAATTTGAATCGAACCAGAAAAGATTCCAAATCGCTAAGGAAATGTTGAAAAAGAAAAACAAAGCTGGGGGCATCACGTTGCCTGACTTCCAGCTTTATTACAAAGCTGTGATCACCAAGACAGCATGGTACTGGCACAAAAACAGACATATAGACCAAGGAACAGAGTAGAGAGCCCAGATATGGACCCTCAACTCTCTGGTCAAATAATCTTCGACAAAGCAGGAAAAAATATCCAGTGGGAAAAAAAGTCTCTTCAATAAATGGTGCTGGGAAAATTGGACAGCTATGTATAAAAAAATGGAATTCAACCATTCCCCTAAACCATACACAAAGATAAATTCAAAATGCATGAGAGACCTTAACGTGAGAAAGGAATCCATCAAAATCCTAGAGTAGAACATAGGCAGTAATTTCTTCAACACTGGCTATAGCAACTTCTTTCAAGACATGTCTCAAAAGGCAAAGGAAAAAAGTGAAGGTGAACTTGTGGGACCTCAAAACTTCTGCACAGCAAAGGAAACAGTCAACAAAACAAAGAGACAACCCACAGAATGGGAGAAGATATTTGCAAATGACACTACACACAAAGGGCTGGTATCCAAGATCTATAAAGAACTCCTCGGAGCGACTGAGTGGCTCAGTGGGTTAAAGCCTCTGCCTTCGGCTCGGGTCATGATCCCAGGGTCCTGGTATGGAGCCCCGCATCAGGCTCTTTGCTCAGCAGGGAGACTGCTTCCCACCCCCTCACTCTGCCTGCCTCTCTGCCTACTTGTGATCTCTGTCTGCCAAATAAATAAATAAAATCTTTAAAAAAAAAAAAAAAAAGAACTCCTCAAACTCAACACCCAAAAAACAGATAATCACGTCAAAAAATGGGCAGAAGACATGAACAGACACTTCTCCAAAGAAGACATACAAATGGCTAACAGACACATGAAAAAAATGTTTCTCATCACTAGCCATCAGGGAGATTCAAATCAAAACCACATTGAGATACCACCTTACACCAGTTAGAATGGCAAAAATTAACAAGACACTAAACAACAAGTGTTGGAAAGAATGTGGAGAAAGGGGAACCCTCTTAGAGTGTTGGTGGGAATGCAAGTTGATGCAGCCACTTTAGAAAACAGTGTGGAGATTCCTTAAGAAATTAAAAATAGAGCTACCCTATGACCCTGCAACTGCACTACTGGGTATTTACCCCAAAGATACAGATGTAGTGAAAAGAAGGACCATATGTACCCCAGTGTTCATAGCAGCAATGTCTAAAATAGACAAACTGTGGAAAGAGCCAAGATGCCCTTCAATAGACGAATGAAGAAGATGTGGTCCATACATACAATGGAATATCACTCAGCCATCAGAAAGGATGAATACCCAACTTTTGTATCAGCATGGACGGGACTGGAAGAGATTATGCTGAGTGAAATAAGCCCAGCAGAGAGTCAGTTATCATATGGTTCCACTTACTTGTGGAGCATAAGGAATAGCCCAGAGAACATTAGGAGAAGGAAGGGCAAAATGAACAGGGGGAACCCGGAGAGGGAGAAGAACCATGAGAGACTATAGACTTGAGAAACAATCTGGGGGTTTCAGAGGGGCAGAGGGTGAGGGGAGGGGTAACAGGGTAGTGGGTATAGAGGTATAGAGGAGGGCACGTGCTGTGATGAGCAACGGGTGTTATTCTTAAGCAATGAATCATTGAACACTACAACAAGGACTAATTATGTGCTATATAGTGGCTAATTGAACATAATTTAAAATTTTTAATTAAAAAATATATCATGAGACAAATAAAAATGAAAACACTGGGGATGGGCTAGATGGGTGATGGGGATTAAGAAGGGCGCTTGTGGGCGCCTGGGTGGCTCAGTGGGTTAAGCTGCTGCCTTCGGCTCAGGTCATGATCTCGGGGTCCTGGGATCGAGTCCCGCATCAGGCTCTCTGCTCAGCAGGAGCAGCCTGCTTCCTCCTCTCTCTCTCTCTGCCTGCCTCTCTGCCTACTCGTGATCTCTCTCTGTCAAATAAATAAATAAAATCTTAAAAAAAAAAAAAAAAGAAGGGCGCTTGTGATGAGCCCTGGATGTTATATGTAAGTAATGAATCACTGAATTCTATTCCTGAAACTGCACTGTATGCTAACTCGCGTGAATTTAAATGAGATTATGCTGAGTGAAATAAGTCAAGCAGAGAGAGTCAACTATCATATGGTTTCACTTATTTGTGGAGCATAACAAATATCATGGAGGACTAGGGGTGTTAGAGAGGAGAAGGGAGTTGGGGTAAATTGGAAGGGGAGGTGAATCATGAGAGACTATGGACTCTGAAAAACAATCTGAGGGGTTTGAAGTGGCAGGGGGTGGGAAGTTGGGGTACCAGGTGGTGGGTATTATGGAGGGCACGGATTGCATGGAGCACTGGATGTGGTGAAAAAATAATGAATACTGTTTTTCTGAAAATAAATAAATTAATTTAATTAAAAAAAGAGAAAATGAAAACACAACACATCAAAATTTATGCGACGCAGCAGGAGCATCTGGGTGGCTCAGTTGGTTAAGCATCTGCCTTCAGCTAAGGTTATGATCCCAGGATGGGCTCCTTGCTCAGCAGGGAACCTGCTTCTCCCTTTCCCTCTCCCTGCTGCTCCCCATTTGTGCTCTCTCAAATAAATAAGTATTTTTTAAAAAGTTATGGGATGGGGGCCCCTGGGTGGCTCAGTGGGTTAAAGCCTCTGCCTTCGGCTCAGGTTATGATCTCAGGGTCCTGGGATCGAGCCCCACACTGGGCTCTCTGCTCAGCGGGGAGCCTGCTTCCCCTCCTCGCGCTCTCTGCCTGCCTCTCTGCCTACTTGTGATCTCTGTCTGTCAAATAAATAAATAAAATCTTTTAAAAATTTTTTAAAAAGAGATATAAAAAAAGATCATTGTGTATTTCATGTAAAAAAAACTGGTATTTGGTGAATGATTACTGAACAGCATAATCTTGGCTATTGTTGAAGCTGACTTCTATAAATTTAGGTTCTTAATGGTCATTTTCAACATTCAAAAGCAGAAATTAGGAGCTGGAGAATCCCTGAGGAGCAGCAGTAAGGGGCAAATAATAGGAAAACATGAAACCAGAACACGAGAAGTACGCGGCACCACCAGAGAAGAGCCTATTAGAGCGAGGACAGGAAAAGCGAGAATGGAATTCTACACGTAGAAGACAACACATGTGGTTACCAGCATTGGGATGCTGGGGGCAGCTCTGGTCTCCGGGGGACTCCGCAGTAACCACTGGGGATGTGAATACACCACACTGTCTGGGGGTGCCGGTGCAGGAACAGCACCGCGGAGCCGCTGGGTCAGACCACGAGGCCAATAAACATGGCCTCAGAGATGGACCAAGAAGACAAGACCTATATTAGGACAGACAGATGAGCAAACCCATTTGCCTTGGGTGTGGCTGTATGTGTCCTGGAGACCAGTGGCTTTCACAAGAACATGGATACTAATGAAGACCCTGGAGATCCAGCAAATGGACAGGAAGGACCAGTGACCTTGGGGGCTCCTCCCCTGAGCATCCTCCCCACTGTCCTGGGGAGGAGAAGGACCCACGGAAAGGTGCTCAGGACACCGGCGGAGCACAAGACTGCAAGTCACTTGATGGCTATTAGGGACAAGTGTACACCCAAGATGGGGCGGGGGGTGCCCAAAGACCAGAGCCACCATGTGAGTGGAATCCCAGCGGAGAGAACCTAGAGACTGGTGACAGCCGTGGGGGCGAGAATTGTGTTGAAGAGCCTCTGCTCGTGTCCATGCAGGACTGGAGGGACATTCTGGGAGAGCAAGACACTGGCAAAAGACCTGACCCCAGTCGTTAACAAAAGATGGTTTTCAGAGCCTCTTCCCCTGTGGTTCTCAGGGCTTTGTTCTGATAAGACACTGCAAGCGGGTGAGCGCGGCCTGGAGGGAAGGAGAGGCTGTCCATGCCTCGGGAGGACTCCTGTTTGTTCTAGGACCTCATAAAGGGATTCCAGGCCTTTTCTTAAAAGGGAGACACAGTCCTATTCCACAGGAGGAATAGGACTCATATTCCAATCTCATATTATTACTTTGTATTTCTATTTACTTTCATGTTCTGACTCCCCATCGGAATACAGAGTCCGTGAACTCAGAAGCATGCCTTTCTTGGTCTAAAGTGTGGCTGACACATAATGGGTATGAGATAAACATGTGCTTCATGTGTGAGTATGTGGGAGGAGACAACGAGAATACAGTGTACCAGCTTTACAGTTCATGGCCGTCCTGTCTGCCTTTATAATGCATTAATAAGGTTAAATGGAAATGCAAAAATACACAAATTTTAAGATTATCTAACTAAAATTGCAAGAGAATACATATCCAACTTATAAGGACTCGGTATTATGTTTAGAGTGACAGTACGCAAAATGCTTTTCCAAAAAGTCAGTAGCCATTCAGATACACAACTTGTCCCTACAATGTCTTCAGATATTCTATTCAGTATAGAAAATATGCCTACTGGCCAAAGAATTCTAGTCATTAATAATTCCACAGATTGAAACATGGTGAGAAGTTCCTAGAGAGCTTTAATCAAAGTGGTCTCCCACTCAACTCAGTCCACACGGAAAAGTAATCACTACTCAAAGCAGCCAATCCAGACAGGTATTAAAGAGGGCCCTTCTGGTGATGAGCCCTGGGTGTCGTAGGTAAGTGATCACTGAATTCTACTCCCAAAACCAATGTCACATTGTATATTAACCAAAATTTTTTTAAAAAATCAAGTTGTACACCTTTATTATACATAGTTTTATTAGTCAATTATACCTCAATAATGCCCATTAAACCCTCCTATCATTAAATCATTGCAGATTGCTTTACATCTCTTTGAGATTTTGAGTTCCTACATTTTGTCTCTTTGATTCTCATTTATAAAATCCAGAACCAACTAAACTGGGTTTCTGAGCTCAAAAATGACCACAGCCCATTTGGGGGATGCGTTAAAGTCTGGTCTGAGCACTTAGGAGTGAAAATGAAGGTTCTGTGACATCCAAGAGAAAGACAGACTTGTTCTGATAAGAGACACAAAGTCTTCCAAAGGCAATAATCCTAATCGTTACTGTAGGATTGAAAAGCCACTGTCAGAAAGGAAAAGTAAATGATACCGAGAAAAACGTCTCTGAGTTACTAACTTTCTTGCTTTTTGGGAAAACTGGGTCCGTGTTAGGGGACTGTTGTGTGGACAAGACAGGAAGCACGTAGTGAGTAGCTTGTGACCATCAACTGGATTCACCCAGTATGGGTCTTATTTCTTATTCCTCGGTTCTCAGTGATAACTAATGGTGCTGGGACATTAGGACACACCCTGGAGCTCCGAGAACCTGTTCCCCAGTCCGTGATACAGAAAGGACAGTGGAACCTTGGGTCAGAGGCTTCATCCCTGAGCAGACAAGGATTCTGTAGTTTGCATCCTGAAAGCTCCTACTGTGTTACAATCACCCACTTAGGAGCTCTGTCCCACCTGGGGAGCGTCAGCTCTGTGCACCTGTTTGCTCATTGAAAGGAAGGTTTGCATTAATATGGAACACCACTGGTAAGCCTCCTGTGGACTCGCAAGGTAGATTTCATGTCAGTTATTGATCACAAGTTCCCATTAAGCGGTGGGAGGAGTTATTTTTATGGTAGGCGCTGTTTCCTTCTGTGGGTTACCTGCCATTCCAGGGATACAAGGGTAGAACACCCACACTAAATGGGAACAAGAGCCTCTCTACAGCCCAACACTCACACACATTTCATGTGACTTGAAATGAACCACGGTTCATCTTACTAACATTTTCTCTCTCCACTTGCTGCATCAAGTTAAAGATAGAAGAGCCCTTTTCTACTTATTTAAAGTAGGAGCCACAGCCCCACTTTCAACACCGGACAATCAGGAGACAGAGAATCAGTAAGGAAGCATTGCCCCAAAACGCACGGCCGAGCGCCTCGACCTACCGACGCGGGAACACCTGCCCACCAGCGGCGGGGTCCACCGGCTTCCCCGCCCACACAGTACTCACCAGGAAGCATCACAGGTTGGGTGCCCGAACCCGTCTTAACAGATTTACAAGGACTGACCTCATACCGAGTAGCTTTTCTGACCACCATGTCGTGAAACGTGTAACAGCAGGAAAATTCGCAAAGGCTGGCAGACTCAACAACATAGTCGTGAACACCCCCCGGGCAGAAAAGAAATCAAAGGGAAACCAAGAAGTAGTCTGAGACCAGCATAAGCGGAAACGCAACACGGTGAATGTATGGGATTCAGTGAAAACGCCTACCTTGAGAAAAAGGAAAGATGTCGCGGCTGGTGGCTCAGTCGGCGGGGCATACAGCGCTTGGTCTTGGGTTTTAAGTTCGAGCCCCACGTTGGGTGTAAAACCACCTCACTCTGTACCTCGAGGAAATTTAAAAAAAAAAAAAAAAGCAAACTAAGTCCAAAGTACTTTGAGGGAGGGAAATCACAAATGTCAAAGCAGAAATAGTAAAACGGAAACCGGAAAAACGATAAAAAGCGTTGACGAGACCCAGAGCTGGCTTTTGGGAAAGAAGCTCTCGCTGCTCACCGCGGGCAGGAACCGAGGGGGACATTCGAGTCCGGCAGCCGCAGGCACTTTGCACTGCTCTCCCGGCCTCGCTGGGTCTCCTTCGGCGGCGGCTGAAGTCACTTCCCCGGAAGGAAGCCGAGGCCTGTTTTCACTCCCGCACCCGACGCAGCTTCACCCTCCTCCTCCCCGAAGCCCTCCTCCCATCGCCGCCGTGTCTCGCACCTGCTCAGGCTTCCGCCCGCCCGCCCACACCTGCTCACACACCTGCCCGCCATCCTCGTCCCCACACCCCTGCTTGTTCTCCGCCCCGGGTCGGCTCCCTTCCCCTCCACGGAGCTGGGCGAGGGGTCGCCTCCTGACCCGCTGGTGGACTCTCCGCCACAGGGCTGACGCCGGGAGCGAATCCCGCGTCCTGCGGCCCCGCGTCACCTCCAGCAGCCGCAGGAAGGGACCCAGCAGGCTGGCGCTCGTCCGTCCGGATTAGAGGGACCCGCAAATGTCCTGCCCTCCGGGGCGCTGGGTTTTAC
The DNA here is from genome assembly GCF_009829155.1 of Mustela erminea. Lineage (NCBI taxonomy): Eukaryota > Metazoa > Chordata > Mammalia > Carnivora > Mustelidae > Mustela > Mustela erminea. The sequence goes on along the minus strand of NC_045632.1, from coordinate 11,370,102 downwards.
TGGGCCGCAGTGAGCCCCACGGAGCCTTCCTTAGCCCCAACATCTGCCTGAGCCTCCCGCCCCGCACGGCCTCCTGTGGCCCCTGCGGCAGCCCCCTCGCAGCGGCCTCGCGCCCGCGTCCGTCCTGCCGGGGCCGAGTCGCGGGGCTCGGAGGGAGGCGGGGGCGCACGTCCCGCCCGGTCCGCGCAGGTGCACGAGCGCATACCCGTTCCTGCCCCCGGGTTCGCCCCGAGCAGGAGGAAGCCCCTGCCCCGTGGTCCCCGCTGCGGAGCTGCGTGCGGGGAAGCGCCGTTCGGACGAGCCGCGGTTGCAGAGACCGGGATCTCTGCCCGACCTCCCCGCGGAGGCGCCCTGCCAGGCCTGCCGGGGTCGCGCTGACCCTCCTCGGGGAGCGCGCCGGCCGCTCGGGGAGGAGCCAGTTTCTTCCCGGGAGCAAATCGCCATCATCGTCCGCAGGTGCGGCGGGTCAGCCGCGGGCGGTTCCGGCGGAGACGGGGAGGGGTGCGGCGGGGCAGCGGCGGCCGTTCCCGCGGAGACGGGGAGGGGTGCGGCGGGGCAGCCGCTGGCGGATCCCGTGGGGACCGCCAGGGGTGCGGCGGGAGAGCCGGTCGCGCTTCCCAGCCCCGGAGGCCAGCTCGGAATCGCGGCTGGGGTACGGCGTCGAGGGGACACGGAAGGCGCACAGGGAGTCGCTGGGAGCGCGATGGCCACGTGCTCCCGGGCCGCTGCCGCGCCTGCGGCCTCTCGAGTGGATGGAATTTCCCGGGGGGAGTCGGCTCGGTGGGTCGTGCGCCCGGGTTCCGGGATGGAGCCCCCGCGGGCGCCCTGCCGAGGGAGGACCCGGCTTCTCTCTCCCTCCATCCCCCATCCCTGCTCTCACTCAAACAAATTAATAAAACCTTTATAAGAGCCGAAGACGTGACCCCGGGGGAGCCGGGGCGGCTCAGTCAGCTCAGGTCCCGACCTCTTTCCGGTCACGGGGTCGAACCGCCCCCCTCCCCGCCCTTCCCCCAGCTCAGCAGGGAGCCCGCGTCACCTTCCCTCTCGCCCCTTCCCCTCGCCCTCGCTCAGCCTCCGGAACTCTCCGGAGAGGTGTGACCAGACTCCCCTCTTGATTCGGTGTCACTTGGCGCGGGTGAGGCATTCCCGGGCCTGCCCCGGGGGCTGAGGGCAAAGCCAAGGAGGAGACAGAACGTGCTCACAAGGGAACTCAGACTGCCGGCACCCGCCATCCACGGGAGTCTCTGAATGCCCACAGTGCCCCCCACCCCTGGCGCGACCATACACTCCGCATGAGTTTCCAACAGTCTTTTCAACAAGAAACTGCTTCTTGCTGTCTCTTGTTTACTGTTGACTATGACCTCACTCCGCCTACTGGGCTAGTTCTGTAACACTATACTTCACCCACAATGTTTTATTTCAGTTTGAACACTTATGACTTCAAAGAACACTGTTCAACATTTGCTCATTAAAATACAAATTTCAGGGGCGTCTGGGTGTCTCAGTTAAACGGCTGCCTTTGGCTCAGGTCATGATCTCAGGGTCCTGGGATCGAGTCCCACATCCGGCTCCTTGCCCCAGTTTCTGTATTTTAGTGATAGACTAGAAAATCTGAGTGGCAAGTTTACAGATGGCAGCTACCAGCCCTCCTTGATGGTACTTCAGTTACCCAATCGATGAACTTCACAGAGGGTCAACCATGTAAAGAAAACCCACAAGGTATAAAGGCAAATCAAAACCACTGGGCAACAGTGATTTTCTGTGTCATTCTACTGCACATTAGAAAAATAGGAGTGAAATGCAGTAACAAAGTCAGGCAGAAAACACCTCTGCATCTGCCAGGTTTCTTACCTGCATCAGTGAAACGAAGCGTCCGTCTTCCCTGGGGAGTTTTTACCCGTGTCGTACTGGATTCCGTGCCAAGTGCCAGGTCTTCAGTGTGCCCAAGCCAAGATAAAATTTGCAGAAACACTTTCAATATTTCTGAAGAAAGGAGCCGTGTCTCAGCAGCTGCTCTGATCAAGGGAGAAGACAGATTTCCTGAACAGTTTTTGTATGTCTGTTTCAAGGTCATCATTTGCGAGTTGACTTTGAGGTCCCCCAGGGGCAGCCCCAGTATCAGATTTACACTCTAAGATCACTGTGCAGGTTGTATAAAACGCTGGTGCAGAGGAGATGGTCCCTGGTACAGTGAGCACAGTGGTTAGCAGAACTGTCTTTCTTCCACACAGTTACAGGTGATTTCTAACAGCTTAAGGGCGGGGCCTAGGAGCCCCAGGGCTGCAAAGGATCAGCAAGAGGGGACTAAAAGTGGGGAAACCGCCAAAATACTAGACTAGAGGTCTGTATCAACCTCAGACGGAAATCTAAAAAGGCAGTGACATTAAAAACAAAACAAAACACTGAGGGCACAGATTGCACAGACCACTGGGTGTGGTGCATTAAACAATCTCGGAACACTGAAAAAATAAAATTAAAAAAAAAAATGGTACTCAGCTTGTAAAAGCTGACAAAGGTGGCCACCGGCAACAGGATGGCAGGGGCGGCTCTGGTGTCCGGGGGCATTTGTGGGTGCCATCAGGGGCATGAATCCACCGCACTCTCTGGGTGCCTGTGCAGGGACAGACCAGGAGGCCGATACACATGGCGTCAGAGACAAGCCACAGGATGACCAAGCATGCACGGTGACTCGAGGATGAGCCGGACCCCTTCCCTTGAGTGTTGGCCCTATTTCCCCATCGTGCGCACCCGTGACTTTCACGGGAACACAGCTGTTCATTAAGACACTGAACATCCAGCAGATGCCACAGCCATGACCAGTGACCTTGGGGGCTTGTCTTCTGGGCGTTGTGCACACCACCTTCCCGGGGATGAGTGTGAAGAACAGAAAGGTGTTCAGGATGCAGGTGGAGCCCGTCATGGGGCTGCAAGCCATGTTGTGTATATGATATACAAATTCACATGCGAGACTGGACAGGCGCTTCTGCAGAACTACAGCCACCAACTTGTAGGAAATCCCGGCAGAGAGAAAAACCAAGAGACTGGCCACAGTCATGTAGGTGAGAATCGTGTGGGAAGGCCTCTGCCTGCGTCCATGTGAGACTGGAGAGAAGTTACGGAAGAAGAGGGTGACAGTGGCCCAAGCCCCAATGCCCACCTGGAAAAACAAGATGGTTTTCAGAGTCTCTTCCCCTGTGGTTCTTAGGACATTGCTCTGCAAAGACACGGTGAGCACCTCAGAGTGGCCTGGAGTGCAGAGTGGACTGTTGGTGCCTCGTAGGTCTTTTCCCAGTTCTGGGACCTCCTAGGGATCCTGGGCCTTTTCTTCTCCTGAAAAGGGAGACATAGTCATATTCCACAGGAGACCTGACCTGGAGAACATGCCACAGACACCAATTCCACAATTTTACATTATTACTTTGTACTTGTGCTTACTTTTCTTTAATTTTATTTTAGTTAAATTCGATTAATTAACATGGAGTGTATCATTCGTTTCAGAGGTAGGGGCAGTGATTCATCAGCTGCATAGAACACCCAGTGCTCATCGCATCTGGTGCGGTTCTTGATGCCTGTCCCCCGGTTACCCCATCCCCCCACCCCCTCCCCCACCCACCCTCAGTTTGTCTCCGGGATCTTAGAGTTTCTCGTGGTTGGTATTTATTATTACATTCTGACTCTTGACCAGGGTGTGAACTAACGTGAACTTAAGAACCGTGCTTGTCGGGGCACCTGGGTGGCTCAGTAGGTTAAAGCCTCTGCCTTCAGCTCAGGTTGTGGTCCCAGGGTCCTAGGATCGAGCCCCACATCGGGCTCTCCACTTCTTAGGAAGCCTGCTTTATCTTCTCTCTCTCTCTGCCTGCCTCTCTGCCTACTTGTGATCTCTCTCCGTTAAATAAGTAAATAAAATGTTAAAAAAAAAAAAAAAAGAACCATGCTTGTCTTGTGAGAAAATATGATTGACCAACGAAAAGTGTTAACATGCACTTAGTAAACAAGTAAGTGAAAGGAGGTGGGCATACTGTTCCTCTCTTAGAATTTAGGATTATTCTGTCACCATAATTCATTAACCTAAAAGAAGAAAGGAGAAAATGCAAACTCATGTTCAAATGTATAAGATCATCTAACTCATTAAAATTGCAAGGAAATCACCAGTGAGCTTTTGAGAACGCTTAATAGTATTTATCAGAGCAACTGGTGATACACCTTCCGAAAAGTCAGCAGCCTTCTGATTATACAGCAGGACACTAAAATGACCTCGGAGTGACCACGATGTGAATTTCACATCAACTATTGATCACAGTGGCCAAAACAAAGTTAATTCCCATATCCTGTCAGTAGTAGTAACAGTAACAGTAGAAACAATGATTATGGCACACAATATTTGTTTCCCTGTTCTGATTATCTATCACTACCAAGGATATGAAAAAAAGGTATTACAGTGTCAAATGGGAAAAATGGATCACGTATGTTCCACCAAACTACTTCTGAGACTGGAAGATTAAATATAATTCATCTCACTAACATTTTTTCTCTTTCCTTGATGCCTCACATACAGAGCAACACACACACACGCTACAAAACAAAGAAAAATGACCCCAAAATCTCCAGAGGAATACAGAGGCAATTGTGTCCTACTGCAGTCGGATTTCAGAAAGGAAAAAAAAATAGGGTCATTAAATCATAATATCATTACACCATTGACCATTTTTCTCTATGAGCATCTCGGTATGTGTTTGTGTGTGTCAGTGGACCTTATTTATGTCAGGATTTTGAAGTTATGACCTGAATTCTACACATCAATTTTTTTTCTGGGCAAGAAACAAAACTGTTTAATATGCAGATGGCATAACCATCTACGTAGAAATTTTTGAGGCATATGGAAAAAAAACAGCTAGAACTAGTGAGTTTGGTGAAGTCAGGATATAGGTCAATATATAAAAATCAATTACATTTTTTTTATGTTCAGTTAACCACCTGTAGTACAAAATGAGTCCTTGAAGCAATGTTCCACGATTCATTAGTTCAGTATAACACCCTGTGCTCATCACAGCGCGTGCCCTCCCCAATGCCCATCACCCGGTTACCCCTTCCCCCTACCCTTCTGAAACCCCATTTGTTTCCCTGAGTCCAGAGCTTCTCTGATTTCCCCCTCTCCCCCTATGATTTCCCTCTCTTTCCCTATGACCCTCCATGCTATTGCTTATGTTTCGCGGATGAGTGACGCCGTATGGTCATTGTCTTTCTCTGCCTGCCTTACCTCACTTAACAAAATCCCCTCCAGTCCCGTCCACATCGATGCTGATGGTGGGTATCCATCCTTCCTGATGGCTAAGGAACATTCCTTTGTACATATGGACCACATCTTCTTTATCCATTCGTCTCCTGAAGGACATCTCAGCTCTTTCCAGTTTGGCTATTCTGGACATTGCTGCTATGAACATTGGGGTGTATGTGCCCCCTTCGGATCACTACATTTGTATCTTTAGGGTAAATACCCAGTAGTGCAATTGTTGGGTCATAGGGTAACTCTATTTTCAACTTTTTGAGGAACCTCCATGCTGTTTTCCAGAGTGGCTGCACCAGCCTGCATTCCCACCAACAGTGTAGGAGGGTTCCACTTTCTCTACATCTTCACCAGCATCTGTCATTTCCTGACTTGTTAATTTTAGCCATTCTGACTAGGATGAGGTGGGATCTCACTGTGGTTGTGATTTGTATTTCCCTGATGCCAAGTGACGCTGAACACTTTTTTGTGTGTTGTGTGCCTCATATGCCTCAGAAATTTCTACATAGATGGTCATGCCATCTGCATATTAAACAGTTTTGTTTCTTGCCCAGAAAAAAAATTGATGTGTAGAATTCAGGTCATAACTTCAAAATCCTGTTGGCCATTTGGATGTCTTTTTCGGACAGATATCTGCTCATTATGATGTAATTTTTGTTTTAGGTGACATCCAGGTAATGAGGGATTTTTGTTTGGAGGATAAAAATCCGGGGCAGGGGGCGGGGAAGAAACATGAAAAAGAGACCAGATTGACTTTAAAATTTAAACTTAATCATTGAAAGATTAAGTGAGTAAATCAAGTGTCAATGATTAGGTCAAGGCGCAAGCCATTAACTTGGCTTGTACTCCATTCAGCTGCAGCTATGTGCCTGACACTCTATGATTTCAGGTTGGCAATGAAGCCATGGGCCCAGCTTTCCCAAGCAGTTGTCTCAACACGGCCAGCAAAGAACAGCACAGCTCTGCAGAGCCCCATTCTGGGAGGATGTGCTGACAGCCCCAGGCAGAGGAATGATTGTCACGGGACCACAGGAAGGCTCTGATAGGAAGGAACAGTCAGGGGGCCATGCCTTCCTTGGAGTTTCGCCAGATCAAACATAATTAAAGTATCTCCCGGCAGAAGGAAGAGTGGCACATTATATACCTTAGAGTTTAAACCGCAGTGATTTGAAATAGCCTTGTGAAGACTGGATCATCAGGACGGCCCCAGGCCCCAGCCGACATAAAGGTTTGCAAAAACGGAGCGGTCCTGGTATCTGAGGAGTCCTGGACCTCTGGAGGGGGTTTGAGAGAGCAGGATGGAGGCAGGAATTCTGCATCAGAACAGGGAAGCACAAGGGGGCCACCTGGGGGACGGCTGGGAGTGGACTCAAATCAGGTGTTAAGAGTCACTTCATGTACCAGACGTTGTTAGACGTGCCAGCGCTGTCACTCACAAAGCAGATCCTGTCCAGGCTCTTTTTTTTTTTTTAAAGATTTTATTTATTTATTTGATAGAGAGAGATCACAAGTAGACAGAGAGGCAGGTAGAGAGAGAGAGAGGGGGAAGCAGGCTCCCTGCTGAGCAGAGAGCCCAATGTGGGACTCGATCCCAGGACCCTGGGATCATGACCCGAGCCGAAGACAGAGGCTCAACCCACTGAGCCACCCAGGTGCCCCCTGTCCAGGCTCTTTACACATGGAGGATCCAAGACAAAATAAGTAGGAAAATAGCTAACAAAAAGCAAACCTAAACTTTCACTGGGAAGATATATGTATTTTATACTTATATTTCTGAGCTGAATTTCAAAATATTTTTTAAAGATTTTATTTATTGGGGCGCCTGGGTGGCTCCTTCGTTAAGCTCTGCCTTCGGCTCAGGTCATGATCCCCGGGTCCTGGGATCGAGCCCCGCATCGGGCTCCCTGCTCAGTGGGAAGCCTGGTTCTCCCTCTGCCACTGCCCCTGCTTGTGTTTCCTCTCTCACTGTCTCTCTCTGTCAAATACATAAATAAAATCTTGAAAAAGCAACACTTTCATGATACAATTACCTTCTTTGTTTGTGGCGGCCTCTCTGATGTGTGAGAAAAGTCCCACTAAAGGCAGTGTGAACTCTGATAGGATGATAGGATTAGGGAGGGTGTGGGCAGGGAAGCCTCCCTAATAAAAACCACTCCTGGGCGCTCACTTCAGAACCGCCGTCAGAGGGAGAACAGGGGGCCAGAGGAGGACTGAGGTGAGTGCAACCCCACAGAATTTCTTTGGCATTTCTCAAATGTCCGCACCCACCTGCAAATACAGAGGACAAACGGGTGGCTGCCAGAGGGGAGGAGGAGGGGCGTGGTCAGACTTGGGGAAGGGGAGTGGGAGGTGCAAGCATCCTGAGGTGGAGTGAGGCTCAAGGAGGAAAGGCACAGCCGGGGAAACACGGTCAGTGGTACGGCACAGACCCTCTCAGCACCTCGCCTGGAGCCAGACAGTGGGTCCAGTCCTTCGCTCCAATCAGCATCAGAAGCCCCAGGCCATGAGTCCTGTTTGCCCGGATGCAAACTGGTTGTAGGGACAGCAAATGACCACGCACGTCGACGTGTCAGGGGCCCAATGCCTGATGTCCCTCTGCCTCCCGGAAGATCTCACCTGCCACCTTTCCCCACACAGTGGTGATGGCCGCACACTTGCAAGACTCAAGCAGGTGTCCTGTGTGCCTGACTTACCTGGAGGTGCCCGTGTACCTGAAGTGTGGCTTCGCCTGCTGCCTCCACTGCTTCGATTCCCTACAGAGGGAGCCCGGCAGGGAGGGTTTCCGGTGTCCCTCCTGCTCCGCGCTCTCTCAGAGGAAGGACCTCAGGCCAGGCACGCATCTTGGGAGGCTGGTCTCCAGGATCAGGGAGTTGGAGCCCCAGCTGAAAGCCGTTCTGCACATGAACCCAAACGTGCACAAGTTCCAAGGTATGGCCTGCCCCCCCCCCCCGCCCCCACAAGAGTCCCGGAAAACGCAACTTGCCTATAGCTCTCCATCACACAAGGGCATGGGCGGCAACATTGATCTTTGCTTTACTTACCCAGAAGTATAGATTAGAACCACCTATAAGAAGGGAAGCTTGACACTGACCTCCACCTAAGAGAAATCACACCTGACTCTCTCACATCCCTGAGTTAGGGTGCGTTCTCCCAGCTCAGCTGCACAGCTCACTGGCTCAAGGAAGCCAGGCAGGACCTCCCAGCCTCCCTGGAGCCGGCTCTGTCCCTGCTCTCCTATGATGGGTCCTGAAGAGTGGTGGTCCCTTGGTCTGAAGGGAGTGTGAGCAGTCCAGTGTCCTTGTGAAGGACAGGCGTCACCTCGTGCTCTGAGTGCACTCTAGCCCCGTGCAACTCGAATTCGGGATGGTGAACCCTGTCCCTGAAACGTGACAAGTCTTGTCAAGTCCCTGGGATGGTCAAAAAGGGAGCATCTTCCACAGAGCTGGGTGTCAGGGCACCAAGTGAAAGACTTGGGCTCTGGTCCAGAGGGCTTCTTTCTTGGTTTTTTGTTGTTGTTGTCTGTTTAAGATTTATTTGACAAAAAGAGCGAGAGGGAACACAAGCAGTGGGAAAGGGAGAAGCAGGCATCCCGCTAAGCAGGGAGCCAGATACAGGAATCGATCCCAGGACCCTGGGATCATAACCTGAACTGAAGGGAGCCGCTTAACGACCGAGCCACCCAGGTGCCCCCAGAGGGTTTATTTCTGATGTTGTGTTGGCTCCATTCACGTGGTCCCCTTAGGATAGCCTCCTAGCCTCCTGGTGTGTAGGCAACCCACAAAGTGCCTGTGCTCCCATCTTCCTGCCCTCTGAGCCATGCCCTGTGACTAAGTCACTGCCAGAACCCAGCACACCCCCACTCATGTCCCTGGGGGCCCTTCCTCAGCCTGGGCTGCCCAGAGTTCACCCGGCTCCTCTCAGAACCCCCAGCCTTGTGTGTTTGCAACCCCAGGAAGCCAAGGGCGGGGGTGCATTTGCCTGTTAACAGCAGGAAGCGAGGAAGAAAATTGACAAGAACGAAGATGGGAGCAACTTCCAGATTCAACATTCTGCGCCAAGTATAATAGTGGCCACCATTCACATACTCGCCGGGTGCCCATTTGTCAATGGAATGTGAACTGGTTTGCATGTTGAGAACAAACACGGGCACGGTCTCTTCATGTGTAATCTGTGCCAAAGGAAGGGGCACCTGTAATTTAACAGAGCATTTAATGTGGAGAGAACACCTAGTAGGAGTCAGAGGGACTCATTCTGATTAGGATCGTTCTCTCTCTACATCTGACCTCATCAGGGGCCAGAGACATCTCCCCAGGTAAATTCTGATCAGGGTGGAAGCACGGGGTGGAGAGAAGACAGGTGAGACCTTGGGGCTTCGTAGTCAAGTGCATGTTTGCTGATTGGCTTGTTTTCCCTCCCCAGTGGAGGTGACCCTGGATGTTGACACCGCCAACCACTACCTCATCATTTCTGAGGACCTGAGGAGTGTCCGCTGTGGGTATTCCAAACAGACCTGGAGCGCCGGGGCCCAGAGGTTCGACTATGCTCTCTGCGTCCTGGGATCCCCTGGGTTCCCCTCTGGCCGCCACTACTGGGAGGTGGACGTGGGGATGAGCAAGGCCTGGGATGTGGGTGTTTGCAGAGACTCCGCTGACCGACAAGGGCCCATTCTACTGTCCGCAGAGCTTGGCTTCTGGACAGTGGGCTTGAGAAAAGATCTCTTCCAAGCCAGCACCAGACCTGTGACCATGCTCTCAGTGAGCCCCCGCTTACACCGACTAGGGATTTTCCTGGACATGAATCTTGGCACTGTTTCTTTTTATCACGTGAGCGATGGAGCCCACATTTTCACCTTCACTGGAATCCCTGCTGTGGGGCCGCTGCGTCCGTTTTTTGCTCCCGGGAGTCCCACCACGGATGGTCAAGGCTTCCTGAGAATCTGTCCTGTGAGGAATCCAGCTGTTGCCAGTTGCTCTCCAGTGGGCTTGGATACAGAACACAGTTTCTAGAGAATTCCTGTGTGCTCACAGCCAGAGCTGAGACCCTGCTTGTTACTGTGGATGGTACAGAGAGCAGACGAGAAACATGATAGAGTTGGCGAATCGTGAGCACTAAACAGATAAGGGAGAAGTGCCTTTAAAGCATGAAGTATCGCACAGTCGTTCTCGTTGGGACTTTCCATGTTTCTGTTCCAATGAATGGGTTCTGGTTTTTCAAATCAATTTCCAAATGTATCTATTTTTTGCAATATTAACTTAGTGTTAATAGAGGTTAGAAACTGAGTAAAAACGTGGATGTCGCCTAACAGATTAATGAACTTTCTAGGTGTTATGTGAGCAAAACCTACAGAGACAGTAAATACAGGTGAGTACGTATGAAGTTCCCCCAAGGGCTGAAATGCACATTTGTGTGCACACCATGTGGAACACAGGAAGAAGGTGGCAGGGCAGTCGGGGGTGGCTTCCACTGAATGGGGGTACAGCCTGGCACCATAGGTGTGCCCCCTTAAAGCAAGAGATACCCCCTTGTGCAGGGGGGCACGGAGGGGGGCTGTCCCAGGGGTGGGAGCAACAGGTCTGCCGTCGCCGGGACAAGGGGCCGCAGGGAGCCAGCGGGGAGCCACCCCTTCTTAGTCCCGTGGTGACTACATTGGGCTAGAGAGCCCCGTGGTGTCTGCCACCCCTACTTCAGGCTGCCTTTGTAGGTGGAAGCTGCCCTAGAGAATATGGAAACATGGGGCCGTGTTCCAGTAAAACTTTATTTACAAAAATCAGCAGGCAGCTAGACCCTGGCTGGCCCACCTCAACCTGGGCGTCAGGCGCGGACTGCCAGAGGGTTCATAGCCCAGCGCCGGCTGTGTGCACACAGAAAGCGCAAAAGGAGCGAGGGATCCAAGGTGCAGGGCTGGGCCGCATGGGGGCCACACCAGAGGACATTCTGCACAGAGGGCAGACCGAGTTCTCAAGGGAAGGTGAGGCAGAGGCAGAGGCTAAGACAGGTGAGCGGAGGGCACACAGAAGGCGCGCGAGACAAGCTAGGCCGAAGCAGTGGGCCGCGCGCGCGCAAGCGCACTGAGGTGCCTAGAAGTGGCAAGCGCCATCGGGATGCAGGCCTGCAGGCTTGTGGGCTGGGATCCCCCCCTGCAAGCACAGCGCGGGGGGGGGGGGGGCCTCCGTCTCCAGTACCACGGGCCAGTCGCAGGCCCAGGCGCTCCCCTGACAAGACCCCAGCCATCCTGCCCCTGTAGCCCTGGGGCCCTGCAGACACACCCATGACGGGGCAGTGGGAGCAGCTCCACGGAGGCAGCGAGAGCCCGGGGCAGGGACATCTGGATGGCTGCACTCCTTCAGCATGGATCGCGAGGGGTCACTGCAAACACAGGCGCTACTGAGACATGGTGGCCCGCAGCTTCTGGACAGATGAAGGAGCGTGGGAACAAAAGGTGTTTGGAGCCCAGGGGACTTGTGCCGAAGGAAGGGGAAGGAACTGACCCCAGAGCGAATGCTGACACGTGTGACAAGGAAAGAAAGGCAGACTGTCACAGCCTTCCCGGAGAGTGAACCCAGGTCTGAGTTAAGGGCTGCTTCGGTGTCTTTCCAAAGGAAGTGGAAGAAGGGCCCACAGGGCTCCCGGAAGAAGAGTACCACAGGGGTGCGGTGCTGACCTGGCCACCCTGTGCCGCCCCTGAACCCAGCCACAGCCCCGCACCCTCCCAGGTCAGCCTGGGAAACACTTCCTGCAAGTCCCCAGTGCCCCCAGGCACTTCCTTCTCTGGGTGGGGGGACTGCTGCTCTCCCCTCCGTCCACCCCCAAAATCCTAGTCTCCCCCATCTGCAGGAAGAAGCCCACACTGACCGCCGTCCCCCCCAGGGACACAGTCCCACTGCCCTTCGCCCGAGTCTCAGCCCTCCCTCCCCAAGACTGTGCCGGGGCTCACAAGCCACACTCTCAAGTGGGCCACCTCCTTGGGGAGACACGCTCAGTCCTCACCACTCTGGGACAGGGAAACATTGGGTGTGGATCAGCAGAGGAAGACCACAGCCCTGGCCAATAGGTGGCCCTGGGCTCCAGCAGAAGTGGCCACCAGTTTCTCAGGACCACTGGCTGGACGAGGGACATGTAGGGAGCTGGGGGCGGGGGGTCGTGTGTGGGCCAGGGGTCGCATCCACTGGGACATAGCATGGCAGTGCCATTGTGTGTCAAACACACGCAGTCCTCGCCTCAGGAGGAAGCCTTACCGCAGGCTCACCCTCAGCTCACGAAGCCTGGGACGACCCCCAACCCCCATGTGCCGCCTGCCAGCCCCCACCCAACAATGCCATCAGCTCCCCAGCCCTGAGTGGGCAGTGATGCCGCCAGAGCCAGGGTGCTCCGTGGAGCCCCACACGGCCCACCCCCAGGAGAGAAAGGCCAGGGAAACGTAGACCTCTGAAAAGACTGGAGCCTGGGGTCCCACAACTGTGGGTCCTGTGAATCACAGATGGGAACTTGGGGAAGCCACACCCATGAGAACTGCCATTTATTCCCGAAGTCGCCAAAATTATCACCAAGGATTCACCAGGGGGTGTGCATGGGGATGAGAAGGCTCAAACACTGATTGAGGGGCCGGTTGGGAGGGAGAGGGATGGTGGGGGGACCCCCGGCTGTCCCTCCCCTCTCTAATGCCACAGGAAAGGGGTCCTCCTCTGGCCAGCACCCCTCCCCATCTCCCATGTCCAGTTTCTCTCCGGGGAGGTGGGGCGGGGGGACATGGAAGAGGGTGTAGTGTGAGTGGGCCCCAGGAGGGGGAGGGTGCTGGGGTTAGGGCGGGGGTCCCCCGCTTCACATGCACTCACAACACTGGTCTCCCAGGGAGCAGAAATGGGGGAAGCCAGGCCAGGCCAAATTCCCCCCTCCTCCTGGATTATAGGAGGAAGGGGTTAGTGTTGGGGGCCGGGGGGCCTGGGGGCATCATGGGGGGCAGGCCAGGGCCCCCACCAAGGGGAGAGATGTATGTTGGTGGTGCTCCAGGGACCGGGGGCACAGGGCTGAGCCGAAGCTGGTTCAGGGTGAGCGTCGCAGGGGGTGTGGGCTGGAAGGGGTTTGTGATGGAGGGGCCGGAGGTCGGGGCTCCTAGAGGAGAGAAAGAAGAGGAGACATGCAGAGCAGAGTCAGGGCTTGGCCCGGGGAGGAGGAGTGCAAGCAGGACTGGCCTGGGAGGCCCCCACTTACCGCTTGGCAGGAAGGGGTTGGAGGCCTTGGCTCCTGGGGGCGCAGGGCCCGGCCGGCTCACCAGCGAGTCCAGGTCAACCAGGGCTGCATTAGGGCCCAGGAAGGACTCCGGAGTCTTCCGTGTGGGTGGTGGCGGCGTTGGAGCAGCTGCAGGTGGGGGGCTGCCCACAGCCTCAGCCAGAGAGCCCCCGACGCTACTCATGTCAAACGCCCCAGGACTGCGGGCGGGCACCTCTCCGGCGAGCAGCTCCAGCTCCCCTAGAAGGAGCCAGAGAGGGAGTCAGGGGAAGACGGGAGTGAGGGCCTCAAACAAGGAGGCCTTGGTGCTGAGAGACAGAGCTCAGGGACACTAGCCCAAAGAACAGCAGTGGATGACCCCCAGGGCAGAGTGCCAGGGAGAACCACCAAGGGATAAGTGTACCCAAGAGGTGCTCACATGGCCCCACAAGAACCCCACCAGTCCCACGGTCCCAAGCAAGTTCATGGTGAACAGACAGCAGCAGGCACCAAGAAGCCCAGCAGCCTGGATGACATTTGTTAGCACGAGATCTAATTTTCTTAAAGAGAGGTTTCGGAACCCCATCTGATGTTGGGAGACGCACGAACTGGTGCAGAGAGAGAAGAAAAAGCCCAGAGGAACGCCAACTGCAGACCGCACAGTGACCAAGGTGGGCCTGGGGGCCAGGAGGAGACCGCTGGTGCCCCATCAGTTCCATGTCCTCCTGCGGGCCCACGTCACTCAAAGACCAACATGGAAAAGAAACAAAGGGACCACACTCCTGTGGGAGGAGACAGCGGGCCCCTCCTGGTGAGAGGCTCCTGTGTCCTCCTGACACCTCGCAGGGAGGGGTCTTCTAGCAAGGACAGAGCCAGCCTGGACTCTGCCAGAAGGAGGATACGCGCAAAAGCCAGGGCGTCCACAGGCCAGGTACCCCGTGGATGGGAGGGCCTGGCCGGAAAGATGTGCTGAGCCCTGAGGCCCCAAAGGGCAGCCAAGGAAGGCGACACTCACCAGAGGCCCCCTGTGATCACCGCACCGCTGGTGACACAGGGTGCAACCAGCCAGGCCTCAGAGACACCCAGAGAAATGTTCCAGGGGACAGAGAAATCAGGTCAGTGTTTGGGGAGGCTCCAGAAACGGGACTCTTTGCACTATTCTTGCAACTTTCCTCAAGTATAAAACCACTGGAAACAAAGTTAAAGCTTCTTTCCCAGCATAAACCATCCAGCTCTGAAAACACAGCCTGGGCTCTGGATCCCGTGAGGGCTGCAGTCCACCCCGCTTAACCCTGCACTCAGAAGGACACCCACCTGACCTGGAGGGCCCCCTGCAGTGGGGGAGGGAGACCATACAGGGTGGGCAGGGCAGGATGTGGCCTGGTCAGTGAGGCCTGATGGGGATGGGGACGGGGAGGGGTGCCCATGGGTGCAGCGGGGGCGTGACCTGGGGTGGAGCACTGCGAGGGCAGGAGTATGGGTGGGGGGTGCAGCAGGGCTCAGCGGGGCAAGGGGGGGTGCTCACCCGTGCTGCTTCCAGAGGCCGGCAGGGCCGTGCGCAGTCGGTCAAAATCAGAGAACTCATCAGGCTCCGTGTCAAACCCCACTGCTGTAGGGGCCCAGTATGTCAGCTCAGCTCACTGAGGGAACCAGCCTCCCGCTCCCCCTGCACCCCCAGCACCCAGGAGACCAGACACCTCACCCTCCCCTGCACCCGCCCACACACACACACACTCTCTGACCCCCTCAGTTGAACCCCAGAGCCCACCCAGTACCTGCGGTGCCATTGGTGCTGGGCTTGGCAGGTGACCCTCCCCAGGGGTCTGAGAAGGCTGGGGCTGGAGCCCAGGGATCTGAGGCAGGGGGTCCTCCAACTGGAGCCCCACCTGGGTGAGGAAGGAGGCCTGTGAGAGGCTGGTGGTTGGAGCACTCATCACCTATGGATCTGTGCCCGCCACCTCCAGCCTTCCTTCTCAGCCCACCCTCCCAGAAGTCCTGCCTTGCCCCCATCCTGGGACACAGCTGGACATCAGGGGGGCTCCCAGCCCAGCCCCAGCCAGCCATTACCCCCTGATCCCTACCATCTAGCACGGGTACATGTATACTGCTGGGCCTTTGCCCACGTGTCCCTTCCTGGCAAAACCCTCCTCAGCTATAAGGCCTCTGGAAAGCCCCCAAGAAGCTCCCCAGCTGGTGAAGGGGCCTTGGGTGTGTGCCTCACCTAGGCGAGCCCAACCCCCACCCCAAAACCCCCACCCAGCCTGCCTGGACTCAGCCTCACCAGCCACACCATCCTGAGTCCGCCGAGCAGCCTCTCCGCAGCCCGACACCCCCTGGTGCCCTGCCCGTCATCCCTCAAGGCTCCCTCACCCACCCTCCTCTGGGCTGTCTTATCTGAGCCCTGCAGCAGCCTATCACCCCCTTGACCTTATCTGCCCCTGTCCCCAGGGTGTGCCCCAGACTGTACACTGGATGTCGAGGCTGCAGCAGGCAGGCAGCCAGCACTCACCATCAGAGCTCCCCCACGGGTCAGGCGCGGGCCCCTCTCCAGCTGCAGGGGCCTGGGTCCCACCCCAAGGGTCAACCGGGGGCCCCGTAGGAGCAGCAGGCCTCCAAGGATCCCCAGAGGCTGCTGTAGGGGCCGGACCCCCCCAAGGATCAGCAGCTGGAGGGACAGGGCCCCCGCCCCAAGGGTCCGAGGTGGGGGCGCTCATGGGCGCTGGGCCCCCCCAGGGGTCTGAGGCTGGTGGTGGAGCGGGGGCCGTGAAGACATCGGCAAGATCCATGAGGGATGACTGCAAGACACAAAGGGGAGACTGCACATGAGGCGCGAGCATGCCAGGCCAGAACACTGGGAAGAGAACCTGGAAGAGAAATGGCCCCAAAATGAGAGAGGGAGCCGGGCACCTTGGGGCGAAGACCCACCACCAGAGAGAGATAGCCAGGGGCCGTGAGACAGAGGAGGTGGCCTCCCCGCCCCCCATTCCCACTCCACCCCGCTCTGTCCGCCTCCCCCACCAGCCCAGCCCCAAACGCTGAGAGTCTCACCTGGTCCTGCCCCCATCCCTCCATCCACTCCCCAGTTCCCACTGGGATTGAGGACAGAGGCCAAACCCAAAACCACCCGTACCAGCCTGGCCCGCGCAGCTCCCATGCACTCTAGGAGGTGTGTCCGGGGTCGCCCACCCTGTCTCGGGCCGCCGGCTGAGGCCCAGTATGCGTCCCACGTCTCCGCACACACCGGGCTTCCCGTGCTTCACGGGAGCAGCATACGTGTCCCCGTGTCCTGGGGGTGAGCCCAACCAACCAGAGTGGCTAGTGTCTCTGAACACGGTGCGGCTGCGCCACCCGTCCCCACAGCACACAAGGAGCAGAGTGCTGGGACCGACCCTCCTGAGCTGTGAGGCACCAGGGAGACCCTTGGCCGAGGCCAGGAGGGTGTCTGTGTTCCTCCCATTGGAGCTAGCCCCGTGGCCCACCCCATCGTGAGGCCGATTGTGCCACCAAGATGCTCAGGTCTCCCACAGCACCCGGTGTGAGGCCACAGAACACACCAGCTTGGAAGCCCTAGCCGGTGACTGACCTTGGCCCTGATGTGCAGAAGACACCCGTCCACCCTCAGAGCCAAGAGAAGGGTTGAAACTGCGAGGACGGAAACATCAACCGACATCGTCTGTCTCCCTTGGGGGGACCGGAGGCCCAGCAGGTTGGGGACCAGACTGGTCTCGCTCGTGCACCGAGCCTTGGAATCCAGAGTGTGCGCAGACACAGAGAAGGTACCCAGAACACGTGCGTGAGCACGAGCTCGATGCCATCCCCTTCCCGCCCAACCAGGCCGCTCAGCAACAAGGACCGAGCAGCACCAGCAGCGTCTCCGACAGCAGGGGCAGACAGTGGTCGTGCCTCATGCACCAGCAGCATCTCCGACAGCAGGGGCGGACAGCAGTTGCGCCTCACACACGGAGTGCTCTGGGCACTGATGGAGCGCCCTCCAGTCTGCACGTTCGTCCATGAGAAGACAGCGCCACGCCCACGGCCCCAGAGCGCACGTAGGCAGGGTGGCCTGCCCATGCTCACCTCCTCCTGGCCGCCGGTCTCCCTCCTGCTCTCCTCTATGGCCATCTGCAGCCTCAGATCATCCCCACGGCGGATCCGCTCTTCCTGTTGGGGTCACGGAAGCAGGCAGCAAGGGAGGGTGAGAATGGAAGCCACCGGGCTGGCCACCCCCCAACAACAACCACACGGTCCCACCCAAACAAAAGTAACAAAATTAAAATGGGATGTGGACAATGTGTGGGAAGGGGGGAACGGGGAAGAACGTGCAGTCCACGGGATAGGGACACAGGGGTAGTGTGCGGGAGACGGGCCTGGCCCGGTGCGGCTCCGACGGCTTGGGAAACATGGGGCCCCAGGGAGGACGGGCCCTCATGCCGGATGCCTGACTCTGCAGTGTCGGCTGCACTGGGTGGAGAGGACCAAGCCCTGGGCTGTGCTGGAGGGTGAGGGAAGGGCTCCCTCGCCACCCGGAACAGCTACAAGGCATCTGCCTCCCATGCTGGGACTGCACCCATCTGAGAAGCCATGTGACACAGGTCCGCTGCTGGAAATGTGAGGCAGAGTGTGTGTAAACCGGGGATGGGGCTGGTGGGGGGCAAGGAGGGGCAAGGAAGCGGGGACCTGGGGAGGGTCTGAGGGGAGCCCTGCGGAGGGTAGGGAGGCTGCTCTGACCTTGTCGTGCTCCTCTCGGCTCAAACTAATGGCCAGCTGGAGCTGGACGTCGTCCTCAGGGCCGCAGGGCGGGGGCTGGGGAGAGAGCGTGTGAGGGGCCAGGCGGGAGGCCAGACAGGGGAGGGGAGAGGAGGGAGAAGAGGATCGGAGGAGAGCATCGGAGGGAGAGCCAGAGATGGACAGAGCCAGAGACATGGTCACAGAGTAGAGCACCCACACAGAAGAGACAAGAACTCCCAGGACGAGAACAGACAGTGGGCGGGGGGCAGGGGGAGAAGCCGGACAGATCAGAGAGGGGGCGCGGGGACGACACAGAGAGCACTGGCCCTCGGGAGCTGAGCAGTGAAGGATGGAGACGGGATGGCAGAACCAAAGTCAAACCCCCGCTGTGCCCCACACCCGCCCGGCCCGCTACCTGGTCAGCCTCCTCCTTGCTCATGGCCAAGGCCAGCTGCAGCTGCAGCTCCTCCTCCCCGCTGCTTTGCGGCCACGCCTGCTCTGCCTCGGGTGGGGGCCCAGAGCCCACCGCTGCTGAGGAGGCTGCCGAGGGGAGAATCAGCTGAGACCCAGGTGGAGACAGAGAAGGGGGCCCCCGCAGCCCAGATGGCGAGCTTCCACTGGGGGTGGGGGGCGGACCGTGAGCCGGGTTTGTCCAGTGTCCCCGGAATCCCGCCAGGAGGGACGGAGGAAGTCTGGGAGCCTCAGAGCCCATGCCCCTGCTGCCCACACGGGGCACGCCTGGGGCCTGCACAGAGCCCGGGGGTCCCACAGAGCCCCCGCGTGTCCAGGGCCTGCATTTCCAGGGCTGCTGGAGATCTTTATGGCTGGACCAGCGTCAGAGGAAGAACAGCACTGCATCCAGAGCCCCCCACCTCATGCTGGGCGCAGCAGACACCAGGGGTGACGTGGAGTTTAAGGAAGGCGAAACAGAGAATGGGAAGGGGGTGACCATCTGGAAGGAGGGACGGGCAGAGCGCAGGGAACTAACAGGCAGAGAACCAGCTAAGCTGGGGGAAGCGCCCACCTGGCCCTCTCAGCTGGTCCGCCCTGGTTCTGGCGTGAACGGTCCCCCTGGGACCCCTGGGGGCTGTCCTCCCACCCTGGGCAGCCCCCTCCAAGTCCTGTTCTCTTTGTCTCAGGCACTGAGTACCCTTGGGCAGGACTGCGGGCGAACCCATCTGTAGCTACAGGGCCCAGCCTGGGGGCAGAGGCACACTGGGCCCTTAGGTGGCTCTCGGTTAACACCTGAGGGTGAACAGAACAGTTTTGAGCTCTCGGGTCCCACAATGAGGGGGACGGACAGGCAAGGACAGTCGTGGAAGGGGAGAGCCTGCATCCGGAACTCCGGGCCACCTGGCCAGGAAGGAGGGGAAGCGGGAGGGCTCAGAGGCTGGGCTGCTGGGGCTTCAAGAAGAGGGGCGGGGCCTGCCGGGAGAGACCTGGGTTGGGAGCCCTGCAGCCCTCACCCGTGGCAGTCTGCGCCAGCTTCTCCTTGGTCTTGAGCGCATGAGCGCGCTCCTCCCGCAGCCGGTCCTCGTCCCGCAGCAAGGCCACCAGCTGTTTGGCCTTCTCACGCACGTTCACGCCCTGGTCCTTGCCATCACGGTCCACGTACTGGAAGTCCTTCAGCGTCTGCACGGCGTACATGTTCTCCTTGCACTGCTGCGACACGCGCTCCGAGCCCGTCTTGATGAGGTACTCCATCAGGGTCATGGCCTTCAGGGCGGGGGCACACCGGTCACTCACGTGGTGGCTGGGAACCCCGTCCCAGCACCAGCCCGGGGGTCACCGGCTGGCAGGCCAACAAGCGTGGCCCACGAGCACCGCGGACACTACCCAGTTGTGAGAAAGAACAGAGCACTGCACAGCGGCCACCTGCAGGGCAGACCCCAAAGATGCGGGACATGTGGCTGCACTCACACCAAGTGGCCTCGATGAGGAGGCTCGCGGCCGCCAGGAGCTGGGGGTTTCTTAACGGACACAGGCTTTGTGTCCAGAATGAACATCCTGTGGACCCAGGATGCGGGGACGGGTGCGGCGCCTGGGAACGCACCTGCTGCCCTGGGACCGTACGCACGCTCTATGAGGGTGACCTGTGCCGCATGGTGTCTCGACAGGCACATGGAAACAGGGAAGTGCGGCCCCACCCGCACTTCACTCAGCGTTCAGAGCCCACTCTCGTTCTCTAGGAGGAGGACCCTAAGGAATGTGGCCACAAAGACCTGCTCATACCATCACGCTCCAGAGCAGCCCAGGACACGGGCACGCGCCACTTCTCTACTGTCCTGGAAGTCTGGAAAGTGTCGCCACTTCCAGTGTGAGACTTTACAAGTCTGAGGGCAACAACGGGGAGACTCCCTCCCCCCGAATCAGCCGTCTGGAGGGAGGCACCGAACTGCTGGGTCTGGTCAGGCCTCGGCTCTCTGTAGGGACACACGCGTGCTGGGAGCAGCAGGACACCTGGCAACAGCGGCTGCGTTATAGGTCGGGAGGACAAATTCTCATTCCAACAAGTGAAAATTAAATGGCAGAGAAAATCACCAGTCCTCAGACAACAGAACACCTCAGAGTGTGCAGGGGGCCTCTGGGGCCACATGGGGTCCCGGAAACCCCCCCAAGAGCACAGCGAAACAACACCAGGAGGCCCCAGCCAGGGGCACAGAGCTGGGTGGGCAGCTGGGGGATGAGCTGCGGACCGTGCCATGGGTCATTAGTGACGCCCCACCGTCCACCAGCGCCCGACCTGGATCTGGCCAGCTTCCCGAAGGTGTGCAAACAGCAACCAGACGTTAGTCTTTAACCAGCCAGGAGACGTCCATGCATCACGGCAAGAGAGAAAGTGGCGCCCGGTGGGCGTTGGGGGGCAGGCTCCGCGAGTCCTGGGCCAGTTGTGCTCGGACCACAGTGGCTGCACCCACACGCCACACCGGCCTCCCCGCAGGCCAGTTAAGCTACGAGAGCAACGGATCCACACAACCCACCTCAGTCTGGAATGGGACTCGCCCCCAGCGACTCCGAGACCTCGTTTCCAGGGCCCTGGAGACTTGGGCAGCGCAGTTAAACAGACCGTGAACCCGGAAACAACCCAAACGCCCACCGAGGGCCAAACATTCACGCACGACACACACTGTGCTCGTGGGGCAGGAGCGGCCCAAACACAGCAAGGTAGCTCAAGAGACCCTCAGACGCAGCAGACACAAAGGACTAGGAGTGAGAGCCCACGGAAAGTTCTAGAACAAGCCTGGCGGACCTAAGGTACCTCAGAATGCTTCTGGGGAAGGGGTGTCTGAGCAGGCCCAGGGGGCCTGAGCCCTTCTGGGGAAGGGGTGTCTGGGGGGGGGGCGGGACACCCTCCATCTCATGTGGGTGCCAGCTCCACAGGTGTGTGCGTGCGTGAGAGCCGACCAAGTCACACACTCATAGTGGGGGCCACAGAGGCAAACATGTACGTTTTCTCAAAAGCAAACAATAGGACAACCCGACAGTGCCTGTTAATTTCCAAAACCACTTGCTCCCGGATGGCGGATGCCCGCACAAGAGAGCTAGTCTAAAACAGGGGACAGCGAACTTCTTTTGAAGGGCCCACGTGATCAATAACCCACTTTTCGGGCCACACGGCCCGGGGGGCAGAGGGGGGCCGGCGCACAGGCACGGGCCTGGCTCTCCCGCAGAGCTTCACCTACTGGGGGAAGCCCTGGGGCCGTCATGTGTTCACCTCTGGTTTAAGAAAAAGACCTTGAGATCCTGATTCCTCAGAGCAGGGAGGAGACATGGCCAAGTAGAAGAACAGGCTCTGGGGCTCCTCTCCCACCCCTTGCCCCTGGGTAGCCCCGAGCCTCCTCATGCCTCCGTGTCCCCACCTACACAGTGGGGACACAAAAAGTGGGGACATTTCACGGGGGTTCTGTGCCCACAGCAGTGTGTCCCCGGCTTGAGTGTGTCCGGGCCCGTGAGGACTCACCTCCCCCAACACAGTCCACGAGCCCCACCAAGCTTCTCTCAAAGTTTCAGGAGGCCCTCCAGGTCCCATCCCCTCCCTTCACCACCACACGAAGGCTCACCCAGACCCCTCACCTTTTCCCTAGACCACAGCCACCCAGTCCTTCACAACAAACAGCCACAGAACAGACCCAGGAGAAAATCCACAAGAATGAGGACCCAAACCAGGGCTGTCGGGATGGGCGTGAAAAGAAGCCAAAACATTTCCAGGTCTCAGAAATGTGGGAGCCACCGAGAGCCAGGCCAGCCCAGGCCCCAGCTGGAGTCCATGGAGCAAGCGGCTTCATCTGCCTCGTCCACGGCCACACACCGAGCAGACCCTCAGCTCTACCCTCACTGAAGAAACAGCAGCAGGAGGACCTGCCACCACTACTGACCCTCCTTCCAGCTCCTCCCCAGCTGATAAACGTGTCTGAGCAGGCCCAGGGGGCCTGAGGACCCAAGGCCTGTCCTGGGGCCCAAGGACATCCACACACATGCCTGGGGATACCAGCTGCCTCAGAGAGGGAACTGGGCTCCGGACACACAGCCAGCAGTCAGACCCTCACACAGCAGGAAGTTCACAGGCCGCGAGCCACACAGCCAGGAGTGGGACCTAGCCACTGGCCCCAGCCTGTGCCCACTGTGACTTCTTCTTTTTTTTTTTTTTTTTAAAGATTTTATTTATTTGTCAGAGAGAGAGAGCGAAAGCGAGCACAGGCAGACAGAGTGGCAGGCAGAGTCAGCGGGAGAAGCAGGCTTCCCGCGGAGCAAGGAGCCTGATATGGGACTTGATCCTAGGACGCTGGGACCATGACCTGAGCCGAAGGCAGATGCTTAACCAACTGAGCCACCCAGGCGTCCCCCCCACTGTGACTTCTTGACCCAAGGGGAGGACGCCAGGCCCCAGGCAAGAAAACGGAAAAACTGCTCACTGAGCATTGCCCAAAGTCACATTCCCTTCGACCACAGCTTGTGGTCTTGTCTGCTCACTGGATGAGGACACGTGCACGCCTCACTAGGGACCAGCAAAAGGGTTCCTGTGGAGAGCACTCTGTCCACGTTTATCAAAATGACACGTGCGTGTGCCCCTCGTCCCAGAAATCCCCGTTCTAGACAACGGCGAACGCGCGAGGCTGCTTGCAGCAGTCTCGTTAACAAAAGCAAAACATCACAGACCGCTCAAAATTCAGCACCAGGCAGCGGGCAGTTGTTAAAAAAGAAAGGAAAGAAGGATGGGAGAAAGGAAAAAAGAAACGAAAGAAGGAGAAAAAGCTGACAGGTCTACACTTTGACAGGGAATGATCTCTAAGACACAGCCTCACCTTCCTTTTCAAAACCGCGCTGTAGTTCACCCATGATAAGATTCACCAGTTCTCACAGGCAGCTCTGCGTTCTCATAACTGCCTGTGGCCACGTCACCACTGCAGACACAGGAGAGCTCCACGGCCCCCGAGTTCCCCCGGGCCCAAGGACATCCACACACATGCCTGGGGATACCAGCTGCCTCAGAGAGGGAACTGGGCTCCGGACACACAGAGGGACAAACGCAGGGTACCCGCTTCGGCCTTCTCCATGGAGAGATCTCACAAACGTACCACGGTTTCAAAAAGAAGTTGGAGTCCTAAGACTTACCATTCTCCAAACCACATGTTTGTTACCTCAGTTAAAAGAAAGGAGGGACGAAGGGAGAGAGCTTGCACATAAAGACCGAGAACGCCAGCTCCTCCACAGCACGGGGGAGGTGGGCCGGGTGGCGCCCCTGCCTGAGCCCAGCGCCTGCCCACGCAGTTGCACGCCCAGGAGGGCCTGCTGCAGGCCCAGGCACTGACCTTGTAGACATGCCTCCAGTTCTTGCCATGGTCATTGAGCCGCTTCCAAATCATGCTCATGATCTCGGAGAAGGCAACGACATTGTAGGTGAGGTCAGCGATCTCAGACATCAGGGAGCTGGATGGGCCCCAGGGGTCGTTGCTCGTGGCTTCTCGGACCTTGATCTCGGCCTCTGAGTAGTTGTGGACTATGTTCTTCATCTGGCGCCGCAGTGACGAGGTCGACATGGTGGCAGGCAGTGGCGAGGGCGGCGAGCCCCCTGGGGTATGGCGAGATGGAGGACTCGAGAAAGAAGACAGCGGCAGGAGCTGGTGGATCACCACATCTGAGAAGGAAAGGCCCTTTGGAGACACAAGCGGGACCTGGGGCTGCACGGCCTGCACCCACACCCTTGTGGGGCTCCTCACTGCCCCTGGGGCCTAGACGGCTCTGGCCCTCATTAAACCCCATTTTAGTCACCCGGTCCATCTTTCAGTTCCTCAAACATGCCCAGCTCCTTCCTGCTTGGGGGCCTGGCTCAGTGAGGCAGGGAGGCACAGTGTGCAGTGGGGGAACCACAGGCTGGGGGCAACACAGTGTAGCGTGTCCCAGCCGGCTGCCTTGCTCGGGGGGCCAGGGACTCCTGCACCTCAGTTTTCTCCTCAAAGAAGTGGGGTTCGTGCCGTAACCCTGGGAGCTGAGAAAACTCGCTGCATGGGAAGTGCGCTATGAACATGGGCGGTCACGAGATGGTCACCTTGCTCTTCCTCTCCCCCACCACCCAGATCACGCCCACTCACCCTGAGAACTCTGTTGAAGCTTCCCAGATTTCCCAAACACCGTGGTCACTGTTTCCCAGGGGTCCCATGGGTAGACTGAGGCACCCTCGTGATTTTATACTTGTCTGTCTGCCCTTGTGGCTAAGGCTGGCCCATGAGCCCCATGGGGATAGAAACCACATCTGTATGGACATGAATTTTCCCATCAGAGCAGCTGCCCCCAGAAGAGCCATTCAATAAACCATAGGAAGGAAGGGAAGGAGGGAGAACAGGAGAGACCTCTGGAGCAGGAGTGGAGAGGGCAGAATCTGAGACAGAAACAAGGATACACAGGGAGACCATAAAGGGAACAGACAGGCAAGAGGTAGGCAATGCCAGGGGTACAAGGTGTCCCAAGGGTGGGGGAGCTGGAGGCTCAGGGAAGAAGAGATAAGGACGAGCAGCGGCTGCCTGGGTCCCAGCCGTTTGCCAGGGACTCGCTGACCAAGAGATGCCCATTATCCCACCCAACGCCACCAAGAGCATTCTAACTGATGAGAAGACGGGCGCTCGTGGAGGCTAAGCACTTCCACCAAGGTCGCACACCACGCACAGCAGCACAGACTGCACCTCTGGCTAGGACGCCCAAACCTACACTTTTAAACCAACCTGGGCTGAGAGTAAGGTGATGGGAAGAAAAAAGAGGACAGAAACCAGGCAGACGGGGACGATCACAGCAAGCAGCCACACGGCCCTTACCCTGTGCCAGGCTCTCTTCCCAGTGGTTCACACACAGTGACTCATTAAATGCTACCAACTCCATGATTCACAGCACCTCACAGGCGAGGAAACTGAGGCACAGCAAGAGCCACTCCCCTGCCCTGGCTCCAGAGGAAACTCGGACCGCCACAGTCCACAGCCACACCAATGAGCCCTCCACAACGTACCTAAGTCCTGCGACTGGCAGCGGGCCCCAGCTCTGAACTCAGGCTGGAAAGCAGGGCACTTGGAGACACACGTGAACAGCAGGAAAGACCCAGTCAGGGGGCCAAGCAGGCCAGCCAGACACACTGAGAGGAAGAGCTGGTGGGATGGACACAGAGGGACGGGAATGAGACAAATGAGGGGAGAAAGAGGCACAGAGAAACCCGGGCAGAGGAGCTACCCAGAGACATGGTGAGCAGAAGTCACAGGAGACAGACAAAAACGGTAGACAATGAGGCAGACGACAAAGAGGAAAGACTGAGACCCTGAACGAAGAGACAACAACTTGACGCTACAGACTTACAGAGGAAAAACCAAGACAGAACAGAGAACATGTGAAACTGGGGCCCAAATCCTGGCCAAGAGCTACCAACAGGGCAACCTCCTTGAGACTGAGTTTGCGAGACTCTGACACGAAGGAAAGAATTCCTACCCGGCAGGTTATGGATCAAATAAGATGGGTACATACAGTGCTACAGTGCGTGGGGCCCTGCCCCACAGAGAGGAGGAGCTCCTTGAGGCTGCCGCCCATTATTATCAGACCCGAAGAGCATTTCCCAAAGGGTAGTCCCAGAAGACGCCCCGCTCGAACGCTGTGAAATTGTACCAAAGTGCCCTACAGAATAGTGAATGGGGCACCAAAGCTAAAACTCCCAATATCGCTTAAAATGGGACCAAGCTTTTCAAAATAAACGGCCTCAAACACAAGGATCTGGTTAAACAGAGGACGACAGGGCAAAACTCCGCGAGGAGTGTTCAGAGGCCTGACGGCACACGGCGTGGAAGGGGAAATCTGGGGGCAATAACGGAATCCGGAGCGTCCAGCAGCTGACTGCAGCGCCAGCGGGCGCCGGGCGTTCCCCGTACCACCTCCGTGAACACGCACGGCCCTGCCGTGAGAAGCCACCCGAGGAACACTACCGGCCGGCACGCAGTGGGCCTGATTGCAGAGCCGGGCTCCGGACCACCGCACCGGAGACCCGAAAACCTGCGCGAGGGGGCACGTCCCAGACCGAGCCGCGCGCGCGCGCAGAGGACCCCGGGCTCGCGGGGACGTGCGCAGGGACGGCAATGAATGAGAAACGGGGGAAGAGGATGCCCGGAGTCCCCAGCAACTGCAGACGCGGAAGCCCGGGGGAGAGAGAGAGGCAGAGAGCAAGAGGCGCACTGCCGCCACCCCGACCACCGCGCGCCGACACCGGACACAGACAGGCGCACGGGCCCCCGCAGCACCGAGGCCCGGGCGCAGGCCAGCGGGCGCCCGATGCCGGCCAGCCGGCCTCACACACACAAAGGCCGCGGGGCTGAGCCGGGGGAATCACACGCGACGGACGCCCGAGCGGCCCGGCCCGCCGCGCCCCCGGCCCGCGCTCACCTCGGCCCCTCACGCCGGGCTCCGGGGGGTCATGGCGGGCAACCCCCTGCCCCCGCTCGGCCTCGGTGTCGCGGGGCGCGCGCCTGGCTGCGGGCGGCGGACACGGAGGCACACTCGGGCGCACGCGCGGACGCACGGAAAGGCCGCACGCCGACGGCCCCGCCGCCCCGGCGCCCGGGAGGGGCGCAGAGAGCCGGGCGGGGGGGAGGGGAGCCGCCGAGCGGACGGGAAGCAACCGAAGGCAGCGACGGACCGGAAGCGGAAGTGGCTGTGCGCCCCGCCCTCCGCACCGTACCCGGGGCCCCGCCCGTAGCGCGCCTGCGCAGCCGCCGCTTCCGCAGCCCCGCTCGCCCTGCAGCGTCACTTCCGGCGCGCGGGCGCCGCCGTGAGGTCCCACGGGACGGGCGCGGACAAGTACAAATGATGGCCTCAGCGGGGCGGGCCGGCAAGCGCGGCTGAGGCAGGCGGGGAAGGGACCGCGTCGTCGCCAGCCCGCGCGGCCACTCCGCCCCCAGCACCCCGCGACGTCCGAGAGAACTCCCCCTCTCGTGGGGCAGGAGGAAGCGGCCGGCAGCCGCCCCCTCCACGGCGCCGCGGCCTCCGCGCAGCCACGCCCCCTCCCCCCCCCCGCCCCGGCGCGCGCGAGCCGAGCTGGCGGCCACGCTGGCGGGGTGTGCCCCGTGGGGCGCGCAAAGGACGCCCGGGCCAGAGGTCAGAGCGGTGGGGCCCCGCGGAACGGGAGTGGGGGGGGGGGGCGGTGGGGGTTACACACACCGGACACAGAGCAGCTCCGTAAAGTAAAATACAACAAAATGTTTAATGAGCAAATTCGTCTTAGCAAATATGAAACTGCCACAGAGAGAAGAGGGACGGGGCCACGGGGCTGGGGCGCAGGTCAGGGAGACTAAAGAGGAGAGTCAACTACGTAAGAAACCAGGGAGGGCTTGGGGACCAGAGGCCAGGAGGACGGGAGCTGTGGTCCTGGAAAGGGAGAAGGCAGGGCACCGGGCGGACAACAGAATTCAAAATAGTTTGGCCATAAAATATAAACACACTATGTTTCTACAGTGGGGAAAAGGAGGAATTGGGGAGAAGGGAGAAGAGAGGCTGTTCTGGGGAGGGGCTGTGGGGGTCCTACCCCGCCCTGCTGTGCACCCCCTCCCCACCCCGACCCCTTCCCTCTGTCTGTGGGTGCATGTGTCTGTATGGGCCTGTGCGCACACTTCCCCCATTGCCCTCCCCACCCCTACCCCCACCCCACCCCACCCCCAATTGCTGCCATTCCAGTTGCTGCCGGCTGTCATTCGGCTGTCACTCCTCTGCCCATCTTCTTCAGAGGGGGAAAAGAGGGGGGGCGGGAGGGGGAGAAGCCCCCAACCAGCCCTGCCCCCACCCTCCCCCTCCACCTCTACCAGAAGTCCCGGCGGTGGTAAGAGTCGGGGTCACAGTATTTTGTGACAACCACTCTGTTGGCGAACTTGCGCCCCGTCAGGCCCTGCATGGCTTTCTGGCAGTCAAACACAGAGGTGAACTCCACGAAGATCTGCGAGAATAAAAGACAGGTTGTGAAGGCAAGGTGGTCTCAGCCCCCAAGGATAAACCAGCTCAGCCACAGCAACCAGCCACCATCTCCCCAGAAATCTGCAGGGGAGGGAGGGAGGGAAAGGGCCTTGCTGCAGGTCTGGGAGAATTGACCCAAATGTCCCCCAGAACCCAGGGTCAAAGAACAAGAGTGTACAGAGCAGAGCCATGTGGAGGCATGGGAAAGTGACTGGAACAAGAGCCACATGGAACAGCAGCAAGCTCCCCAAGGAAAGAGGGGCACCTGTGTTCAGTGTCTCCCCTGTGCCACACACCTTGCTGGGCTTTCCCGAAGGGCCGTGTTCTCCCCAGAAGACAGATAAAGAAGTTTAAAAAAAAAAAAAAAAAACCCCGGGGGGCAGAGGGGTGATGCTCCTGGGTGGCTCCATTGGTTGGGCCACTCCCTTTGGCTCAGGTCATGATCCTGGAATCCCAGGATCGAGTCCCTCATCAGGCTACCAGCTCCATGGGGAGTCCACTTCTCCCTCTGAATTTCTCCCCTCTCATGCTCTCTCTCTCTCAAATAAATAAAATCTTAAAAAAAAAAAAATGACCTTGTGAAGTTTCTCATTTGTTTTAACCACCAGTTTACAAGGGAGTGAGCTAGGGGGAAGATAATACCGACCTAATTCACAACACAAGACAAATGCCCCGATGCTTCAACAAAATGCCTTGCCAAAAAACAGAGCATTATGTGCAACTGTTAAGTTTTAAGAACATTCTGAATAAAATTGCATGGACCCTTGTTTGGATGCTTAAACCAAGTTTTTATAAAGACACATCAGACAGGGAAATCTGAACACAAATTTAAGTAAATCCTAAGAATAATTTTGTTACTGTAATAATGATACTGTAGTTTCATTATGATTATTTAGAAGTTAACTGTTGAAAGTTTAAAGCAGTAGTTCTCAACCAGCACAAATGTGTCCCCAAGCAATATTCTGCAACATCTGGAGATGTTTTCGGCTGTCCACAGGAGGGGGTATTAGTGCTGCCATGCAGGAGGAGCCACCATCTACCGGGAGGAGGCCAGGAATGGGGCTACACATCCAAACGTACATGTCACAGGCCTCAAAGCAAGACTTACCAGGCACCAAGTTATCTGTAGCTCAGACATTAGAGAAATATACTTGACTACTACAGGTAAAATATAGGAAATATGCTTTAAACTATTTCAGGAAAAAAAGTTGGGAAGCTAAATACAGAAATAAAGAATGACAAGCTACGGTTAAATTGAAGCTGGGTGATGAGGCACTAGGATATATAAATACTGTAACAGAACGGAAGTGACCCACAGTACTAGGTCACTACATTACTTGTACTTTCATGTACATTGAAAAGAATGACAAAGTCTAAAAACAAAAGATAATCCCAGACACCAGGCAGGTCTACCCGTTCATCCTTCCCACAAATACTGACTCAGTCCCTCAGGAGCCAGGCTCCATCCCAACACCCATGACGGCACAGAGTGTAACTAACATGCCAGTAATGGGGGCTTCCACCACACCATACCAATGAGGACTGGGCAGGAGAAGTGGGGGGAATGCTGCCCATCATCCCCCCAACACTGCTCCCAATCCTGTCCCCTTGGCCCCTGACACTCCACTGCTCCCTGGGCAAGCTCATGCAGCTGACACCAGAACAGGAACAGTGTGTTGAAGACGCCTCCGTTTCTATCAGACCTCAGGCCCGCAACACAGTTCTGTCCAGCTCACTGCTTCATACATCTCTGCCGAGGTGTCTCAGGACCTCAGACTGCCCGCGAACACTGTTCCCCAACACTGACCCCCACCCCCAAACCTGCTCATCTCCCTTGCTTCTCACCTGCCATTTCCACCCAGTCACCGAAGCCGGGAGTCAGAGCAGCTTACTCGACTCCTATTCCTCTGGCTCCAGCACAACCCAGTCAACCACCAGGATCGGGGTGTTTACAGGTACCGGGCCTCAAATCCACAGACTTCACTCCACCCCCTGGCTGCGACTTTCTCTCAGGGTCACCATCTTCCAACTGGCTGACCACGAGCTGTCAGCTCGTGAAGCTCGAGAGAGCACACCTCCAGCACCTCTGCCCTCTCCGCGTTCCCGCCTGCAGAACCCACCGCTGGGGGCTGGAGCGTAAGCAGCTGCCTAGCATCCCTGACCGCATTTACCTGGTTACGGGACCTCTCTTCATGTCAGGCAACCACCACACTCCACACCTCCCAAAGGCTTCCTTCTCACTCCAGGAACACCCAACATTTTTCTAGGACCCAGAGAGGCTGACAAGACCTGCTGTACTGGGCCCCAGCTCCCAACCTCAGACCTCCCCTCCCACCACTCTCTGCTTAGACTACACGTGCCTTGCCGCTGTCCCTACATACACTGGGCTCCTACCCCAGGGCATCTACATTCACTGGACTCCCTGCTCAAGACCCTACCTGCCTGCTGGGATGATCTGGTGTCATTTGGGCCTACTAACGCCACCTCCTGACCTTACCTTCCTGTCTAAGAGCATCAGAGTAATTCTCCCTTCCCAG
This sequence comes from Mustela erminea, assembly GCF_009829155.1. Classification (NCBI taxonomy): domain Eukaryota; kingdom Metazoa; phylum Chordata; class Mammalia; order Carnivora; family Mustelidae; genus Mustela; species Mustela erminea. The sequence continues at coordinate 11,338,881 of NC_045632.1, read as the reverse complement.
CTGCTACCTGAGGTAGCATACATGTTGTCTCTGACAAGGCAGGCCCCAGGACTTCCCTGCTTAAAGGCCTGAATCACTAGCTGTGTGGTTAGATGACCTAAGTCCCACCCCCACCCTCTGCCCCAGAAGGGTTCGAAGTGCTTACAACCTGGCACAGTGCCAGAAGCGACATGACTCAGTGGCCTGGGAAACCAGACTGCAAGAATTCCAGCTCTGACCCTGTGGCCTGAATGCTGTAAGGGTCCAGAGGGGCCACAAAGATAAGCTTAGTGAGCACCTGGCCAACAGGAGATATAAGTGGGTCTGCTGCTATCGTGACTATTTTTAGCACTTTTCTCCCCATTGCACAGACAAAACCAAACCACCTGCATAAGGGGCACGACCAAGTCCAGCAGTTGCAGGGCCACGCTCTGGGGGGCCCCACACCCATCTGGGGTGCAGCAGTATCGTACACTTGTGGACAAGGGGCAGGGGGCGGGGCGCAGGCACCCATGCACACCTTTCCGCAGCCGGGCACTTCGACGCCATCCACAGGCCGGGGGATCTCAATGGACTTGACGAGCCCGTACTTGCTGCACTCGTCCCGCACATCCTCCACAATCTCCTCATACTCCTCGTCGTCCAGCAGCTCCTCGGGCAGCACCATGTTCATGAGGCACAGCACCTCAGTTGGGTGGCCGCCCATCTGCACTTGGGAGCTCATGAGGCCCGGCACTTGCAGGGTCACAGGGGTCTGGTTGATAGTGCTCTGTGGGGAAACAGGTGGGGGGGGGGGGGGCGGGAGAGGACTGTCATGGCCAGGGCCACACAGCACCCCCAGAGGCCTACCCAGAGAAAACCCCACACCCTGCCCCTGAAGGCCCATGTGTCCACTGTCAGTGCGGCCCAAGAAGCCAGAGCCACAACTTACAGGGTCCTGCTCCCAGCCCCTCCCAGTCCTCCCCACCCCCAGGTGTCCCTCTAGCCAATGGAAGATGACGTGCCGGGGGGCTCACCAGCGTGGCATTCTTGGCTCCCACACTTGCCCTCTGGACGAGCAGTTTCTTATCCCCCAGCTGCATCCCATTCAGCCCCGCGATGGCCTGTGTACGGAGGATGGGGCGAGGGGGCGCAGTGAAGAGGTGCGGGTCAGGGGCCAGGCGCCTGACACCTCCCTCCAAGCCCCAATAGCCCAGAGCTGGGCATTGGTGGGGAGAGCCTGGAAAGAGCTAGAACCGAGGGAAAGGGGCCGAGTCCCCCGGCAGGGCCCTGCTGCAGGCTGGCCTCCTCCCTCCCACCCCGAGGAAAGCCCTCAGTGCGGACGCAGAGCAGGGTGAGGCAAGGGTGGAGGCAGCAGGGCCAGGGACCCGGGGCTCACCTGATCTGTAACGTTGATGTCCACGTACTCACAGAAGGCGTAGCCCTTGGAGAGCCCCGTAGCACTGTCCTTAACCAGGTTGAAGGCCTTGAGAGGCCCGAATGAGGTCAGCAGCTCTTTCACCTGCGGCGGGGCCGCAACTCCATGAGGGCTGGTTTGGGCAAAGACTGGGAGGGGAGAAGCCAGGAGGAGGCAAGGGGTCTACCTGGTCATCGTTCAGGTAATTGGGTAAGCCCCCGATGAACAGCTTGTGGGCAGAGTCGGGGACCACCGTGGACACAACTCCTGGGGAAAAAGGGGAGTAGACAGGCTTTGGTTTCCAGCACGAGGTCTCTCCCCAAGAGCCCCGGGGCGAGCGCACAGGGATAGGCCCGTTATGCCTGCCGTGACAGCAACAGGCCAGCATTCCACCATCCACTCACCTGCCCCAGCCACAGAGGCCCAGCAAATATTGTCTCGCAAACCCCCCAGATCAAGACTCACACTAGCAACTTTCCGCAGGACACACTGTGACAGACCAGCGTGCACAGCAGCAAAAGTCCCCGCTCAGCAGCCACAAAGACACAAACTCACACCCAAACCTGCCAACTATAGCAGCTCGTGTGGGCTTGCACCCTCCTCCCTTTGAGGCGTCAGGATGACAACTTCCCGCCCCTCCCCAATCAGCCAGACCCCAACTCCAAGCCCTTTCCTCCCACCTGATGTTTACATCAGCCCTCCCAGTGGGACTCGTGGCCCTTTCCTCTATGGTCCTGTACCTTTTGCAACTACAAGCAAGACCTTCTCTGTCCTCTTGTGTGTGAAATCAGAAAGGCCTGAGGCTTCAGGTCTGGGAGGGCAGAGACATGCCTGATTCACACAGACCCGTGACTAGAGAGACCAGTGAGGATATCACAGGGGGCTCGTGTCCACGAAGCACTTTTAATGACCACTATGTGTCCACCCCCATCATGCCATCTCCACTCAACTTTGGATTCAGACACAAGTGCCTCCCAGGTGGCTCAACCCTTTGGTCCCACCAGCTTCAATTCCTGGAGGCTTCCTATGAGCTGTGAGCGACCCAAGCCCCAGCTGGCTGTCTGGGCTCTGTGTTAGAGAAAAACCTCAGCCACCCAGCCCAACCAGCCCCAGACTTTCCAACGGCAGCATGGCCTCGCCCACCTCAGCAGTCCACACCGCCAGCCCTCCCCATCTCCTCCTGTCGTAGGGAGGAACAGGTGAGATAGAGGATGGGAGAAAGCACCAGACACTGAGTCACTGGACTCGAAGAAGGGTGCCCCCTCCTCTCCTACCACTACCCCAGCCACTTGAACAACCAGAGCCGAGCCATGTCAGGGTGGGGCCGTGGGGATGCAGACCACTGAGGCCCCATGTGTCCAAGGCAGGACGAGCAGAGGCCCCAGGCCAGACACTACAGGCAGACTCCCTGGATCCACTGCCTCAGTGCCCCCCAGGGCCTCACCCATGGTAAGACAGCACAAACTAAGGCAGAGAAAGGAAGCTCTACCAGGGATCCACACACGCAGGAAAAGCCATCCCTAGAGCCCCTGTGACCTATGACTCCACAGGCAGTTCTTGCCGCGCTGAGGCACCATCACTCTGAGCACCAGCAGACGAGGCTGGGGCGCATGTGCGGTGGTGCCAGAAGAGGAGGAGCAGCGCCACATGCACCTCGGCAGGCTCATACCCCCTGGTCGTGCACCCCAGGGAAGGATATGGTGCTGAGGGCGCCAGGGTTGGGCTCCCTGGGTTCCAACCTGGGGAGCAGCCCCAAGTGAGGCTCCCCTGGGCCTCACCGTTCTCGTCCATGCAACAAGAACAGTCCTGCCTGCGACAGAGAACGCAAACCACCCACGGGGAGTGCGCACCCGAAACGGGGGCCTGAGGCCAGGCCGGCACCAGAGAGAAGGGAGGACCACAGTGACCCTGAGGGCGAGACGGTTTTGAAGCCAGGACACCACCACACAAGGTCATACAAACAGAAAAGGGGGATACAAACCAGCCCCGGTGCCCAAACATCAAGCCCCTGGGCAACCTCCTCTCCCAACACAACGGGCGGGCTCCTCCCTGACCTCAAACCTACGGTCTCCGGAGAGCCACCCGGCGCACGCCTATCATCCTCTCTCTGGAGGGCCACCCAGAGCACACCAGCTGAGCAATCTCTTGTACCTGGAATGTCACTTCCTCCTACCGTGCACACACCACTGGACCTGGCCAAGACCTCCGCTGAGAGAGTGGGACTTGGCCCTGCACTGAGCAGGGAGCCTGGCTTGGCAGGGGCGGGTGGTCAGGGCTGAGCTGAATTCACACCCTGAATGGCTATTCGGCTTTCCTGCCTCCAAAGCACCTCCCGCACTCCCTGTTCTCCCCATCGAGGTTTCCCTCTGGTCTTAAGAGGAGGACCAGGATCCCACTGTCACTCCCGAATAACTAGGCCTGTCTTCGGTGGGAACGAATGTTTAAGGTTTCACGACTCCAGTGGATACGAGCTTAGTCTTAGTTCGACATGCTTCCATCAAGGTCAAGAAGTCGCCTTCTGGGTTCCTATTTGTTCCTCTCCCAACCAAGAATGTCAGCTGAATTTCATCACATGGTTTTTCCCCATTAAGCTCTTTATATAACAAAACTGTTTTTATAAGTGAAAATTAGAGATCAGAACACAAACTTTACTATACAGAAACACCAACCAGAAAACGCTTATTAACCTAGAGACCAGATCCCACCTACTGCCATTTCCGGCCACGCTCCCAGAACTGAGCATGCCCGCCTGGGAACTGGGACTGTAGACCCTCGGGCTCTCTGGGCGGACAAATCCCAAAGCAAGAACAGTAAGCAATCTTTCAGTAGCTTCATCACACCAACAGCCCCTCTAGAAAGGGGCCCATGACTCTGTGAAGACCATCCCAAGCGGCTGTCCCCGGGTCTAATGGTGGCCTTGCCATGCTTTCCTCCCGAGTAAAATGGGAACCCGGTGTCCACACGGTGGCCAACACGCTGATCACTGAAGTGCTGAGCGGTGAACTTTTTGTTTTGGCCCACAGGGTCTCTGTCCCTCAAACTGGCCACCACTGCCCCTGAAACAGGCCAGAGACAGGCAACGGGCTGGGCTCTACTAACTAATCTTTACTTCAGAACAAGGCAGGGGGTGCCTGGTTCAGTCACTGGACCATGTGCCTCATGCTCGGGTTCGGGAGTTTGAGCCCCAGGCTGGACGTGGAGCCTATTCAGAAAAAGAAGGCAGTAAGCTGCATCTGGCCCCCCAGCTGTCGCTCACTGACCTTGTACTACAGGCTGTCACAAAAATAAAGTGAGGCACAGAGCCCACTCGGGAAAGCACCTGACAGTAAGTTCAGCGAGCGGACAGGCTCCTTACACGATCCACCGTGACTGGAACGCACTAAATTCCCTGAGCAAAGGGGCGCCTGGGGAGCCTCGTCAGCTGGCTGCTTGACTCTTGCTTTCAGCTCAGGTCACGAGCTAGCCGTCGTGGGACTGAGCCGACAACAGGCTCTGCACTCAGAGCACGGTCTGCTCCAGGTTTTCTGCCCCCCCCCCACGCTAAAAGAAAATCTCTAAAAAGTTTACTCTGCACAAAAGAAGGTTCCATGGCTTCATCTGGGACAAGGTCCCACAGATGCCAACCCACACAGAATGTCACCGCGCCGTGTGCTTAAAGCAGGTCAGTGCATAGGACACTGCAGTCACGTGGAACCCCGGAATTCCACAGAACCTACCAAGTGATTACGGCAGAAGACACCAGCAATGAGCCAGCGAACCAGCACCCAATCCTGATGTGCCAACCTCTCTGTGCCTCCACATACCCTGCTTTGCCAGAAGTGGGCTTGGTTTCTAAAAGGTGTCCTTCAGGCCGAAGCCTCAGCCCGCTGAATCCCATGTACCACTACTTCCTCCCCACCAAGCCCAGAGCACTGGTGCTCACCCACCTCTCCCGGAAGAATTCCAAGGGCCTGAACCCCAGGACCCCCCCAGCTCCACTACAGCACAGGCTCCTCCAAGCCCACTTTGGTCCCTGCACCCCAGCACGGCCACACCCACCTCACCACAAGGGACGGTGACTAGCCTGCAGGTTTAGCCAGGTGGGCAGGCCATTTTTGCACAGCCTGCAAGGTTTTCTAAGGGCTACTATACGACATGTGATGATACAGGAATCGGGAAAGCCAGTACCCGTAAAGGACAAGGCCGTCCCCATTCACTCAGGGATCAGAAGGCTGCGTGTGGGCTGCCACATCACAAGACAACTGGGACCCAGATGGCACAACCCACAAAACCAAAGGTATCTACTGTCTGACCCTTTGCAAGAAAAACTATCCGAGCCCAGGTCTGCTATCCTCTCCGCTGACCCAGAATACTACTCGACACGGCTATGAGAAACGGCCCAAAGCTCAAGTTAAGAGAAACCCCAAGACCAGAAAAATAAACAACTATCCACCTGCCGTCCCCACACTGGGAGCCTGACAGCTTGTACTCACGCTGACTGCCAAAGTCCCAGAACGAGAATGACAGTCAGGCTACAAACCCTTCACCTCCCTCAACACGTCCCACAGCCACTGTGCAACCCCAAGCGAGAACGCCCAGCTCCAGAGGTTTGGGGAAATGGGTGAGAAGCACTCACACCATTTCCCAAGTTATCTCCAGCTGGGCCAGAGACAGAAGGGAGGGACAAAGCCCCAACTCACCAGGCACATAGACAGAGGGATTCTCTGACATGCCAGGCAGGGGCTGGTAGTCGTGAGGCCTGCGGATCTTCAGCGACTGGCCCTGGAAGATGATGCCGTCAAACGCCATAGCCTGGGTGGTCTCATCCACTGAGCGGAACTGAAAGAATAGCAGGTGGTGAGGGTCAGGGAGCCCAGTGGACAACGGCCCGAGGAGACGGGCTGCTGGAGAGGTGGTGCTGCCGGGAGGAACACACACTTTCCTGACCCCACCATGCACCCGGCTCACCTCCAAGAAGGCAAAGTTCTTGTCTTGGTTAATCTGCACAGCCAAGACGGGGTTGCCAGGGGCCTGGGTCAGCCCCCCAAGGCGCATCTGGGCATTGAAGAAGTCCATCATGGCCTCCTGCAGAGGGAATAGGAGACAGGGGGGGGCGGGGGGAGGGAGGTGGAGAGAGGAGGGGAGGGTGAGAGAGGGAGACACAGAGGGGTTTGGGGGTGAGGGGAAGGGAGGGGCCAGGGAAGGGTGGAAGAAGGGAGGGAACAGTGGAATAGGGATGGGGGCAAAGAGATCAATAGTAGGAACAAAGGCAGGAAAAATGAGAGAAAATAGGGAAGGAAGGAGGCAGTAGCGAAAGACAGCCAGGGGCCAGAATTGTGGGGAGGGCCACGGGGGCCCCAGAGAAGAGACGTCGTTCAAGAAAAACACATGGAAACAGGGACAACAGGAAAAAAAAAAAAAAAAAGGATCAAATAGAAAACGAGTAGATTGAATGAGAGAAAAAAAGCATTCAATGGCAATAAGGAAAGTGGTAAGAAAGCAGCAAAGAAAGAGCAGGCAGAAACACAGAACACCAAGTCAGAGAGAAAGAGGAGCAAAGGGACAGGGAGGGTGGAGGGAAGGAAGGTGGGGTGAGGCAGGGTGGGCGGGAGGGGAGGAGAAAAGAGTGATGTGGCGGGATCTGGCCCTGGAGTCCGGGGGCTGCTTTATCAAACGTAGCAAAGTGCAGGTTGAGAAAGTCAGAATGGACCTTACTTGCCTTCGACGACGGTAGCAAACTTTTTGTTGCTACGAGGGATCTCAGCCCCACAATATTTCACTTTAAAGAGAAATGGAAACAACTCTTTGATCTCGGGATTCTCGGGGTGCCACGGGAAGGGGTTGGGGAGAGGGGAGGGGAGAGGAGAGGTGGGGAAGGTTGGGGAGGTCAGGGCCATCAAAAACAAAAGAGCAGCGACCACGGGAGGGACGTAGGGAAAGGACGGGGAACAGGCGGCAGAAAACCAGAAGTGTGTCAGAGAAATCTGAGGGGAGCGTGCGTCTGTGTGTGTGTGTGTCTGTGTGTCAGCCTGCGCGCGCGTGCGAGTCTCCCTCTCTGTCTCTCTCGATACGGATTCATGGATTTTCGTAGGTTCGTTATGTGTGTGCTTGATCCCTGGGTTGTTGGAGGAGATTGGGAAAGGGGAGACGGGAGAGGGGAAGAGGGAGGGAGGGAGAGGGCCACCCCCAGCCCGGCCCCTGGCTGGCTCAACTCCATCGGTCCGTCTGGGAGGGGGCCGGGGGGCCTTGCAGGAGCAGAGTCTGACCCGTGCAGGTTGAGGGAGGGAAGGGAGGGAAAGGGAGGAATGGGGGGGAGGATGGGGGAGAGGGTAGGGGCAGGGAAAAGGCAGGGGACGGGCAGTACCTCAGTGATGCCAAAGGGGATGTTGCCCACGTAGAGGCGCCGGGCCTGTCTGGTCATCTGGCTCCCGACCACGGGCACAGGCGTCGGGGTCACAGCCAGGCCATCAGGGGTCATGGTGGGGAGAAGGGCAGTGGCTGGAATCTGACCCGCAGCTTCAAGAAAGGTAGAACAGGATTATCCTCTACACCCCTGACCCGGTTTAGGGACCACCCAATGTACACCCCGAGAGCCACAGGAGGGCAGCTCCCCAAGGACCAGCCCGATGGGAGGCTCAACCCCACTCCGCCAAGGGAGTCTCCCAGTATCTCCTCTGTGGTGGTCTAAAAGGCAGAAACCAGGAGGCCCAGGACACAAAACTTACCCTGGCCCCCCGCCTGGCCCCCACCACCAGATCAGAGTCTGCCCCTCAGGCACCCAGCACACTCAGCCCATCACCTACTGAGATGTGGTACCTTGCATGGCCTTGTACTGCATGGGGGTGATGTGCTCAAAGCCAGGTGGCGGGACATCCCAGTATTTACGGACCTTCTTCTTCTTCTCGTGGCGGGGGGAGCGACTGGGAAGGGGGGAGGGGAGAGCGGGGCAGGACAACCTCAGTCTGACCAAAGGTGGGCCTGCGAGCACCCCAGGCTCCCCTCAGCTCCCCACCAGGAGTGCAGCGCTCTCCAGGAGGGAGAGGATCTGGGTCAGGGCCGCACCCAGGCCTGGGGGAGGGTGCTGGTTTCAAGGCCAGTGGAATCTCGTCCCCAGTACTTGGGCTGGGGCTGGCTGAGGACAGGGAAGGGTGCACGGGGGCAGGGGAGGGGACAAAGGGAGTGGACATCGGGGTGGAAGGGGCAGGAAGAGAAGCTCACATCAATCCACCGTGCTCCTCTTTAGCGCCTCTGGTCAAAGGTTTGCTGGGGGGTGGGAGGGAAAGGTATGGGGAAGGGTGACTGGGGACCCTCGTCTTCCCCACACGCCACACCTCCCCAAGGGCTCAGAGCCCCAGGGCTGGGGCCAGCAGGCCCCCTTGGCCCTGCCATGCCCCCCAAACTCCCCCACCCCAGTAAAGAGGGACTGAGGAAGGGCAAAAAGGCCACATGGACCACTTTCTACTTGGAGAAACTGAGGTGGAAGGAGGCAGGAGAACTTCCACCTACCCCACCCTTCCTCACCTAAAGGGACAGAAAACACAGAGAGCAGTCTACGAGGAAGAAGCGTTAGAAGAGCAGAGAACAGGCAGGGGTCAGAGATGCTGCCGCACTTCAAGAACCAACTCTTCCCGGGAGGCAAAGCTCAGGACCCAGCAGATGATCCCACACAGAACCAGACAGACAGTGGGAAAAAGAAACCAGCCCTGAGTGACAGAGACTGGGACAGGGTCACGAAGGAAGAAAGAATCAAGTGCCCTGACTCCACACTCAACTCCAAGATAAAGAAGCTACTGTCCTCGCCAACACACCAGAAACTGAAGGAAACTCCAGGAACAGGGGAAAAAAAAACCTAGAACTCAGGCAAGGAACAGACCCCTCCCTCAGGTACAGAGAAAAGCCAGAATCCCAGGCACACAAGGTTTGAGCGCACCGACACCCCATTCCCAGGCCAGCCCACCCCACCTGTGCCCAGCCAGGAGTCCCCAAGCCCTGGTACCTTCGTCGCCGCCTGTCCCGGGAGGCGCTCCGCTGGTCCCGGTTGCGCCGGTCCCGACTCCGGCTCCGGCGCTTGCGGTCCCGGCTCCGAGAGCGGCTGTGGCTACGCTTCCGGTGCCGGTTCTCCTTGTCCCGCTCTGGGCCAGGGGGAGGGGGAGGAGAATGAGCTGAGGGAGGACACGGCCCAGCCCACCCACTCACTGGTGGCTAAGCCCCGAGCCCCAGGGAGGCCACCCCCAAGGGGAAGGGACTCAGTGGAGGAGGGCAGATAACAGGCTTCCTGGGTCCACAAGCCAGTCCAGGGACCATGGGGGACCAAGGGCACGGGAGCTGGTTACCTGAGGGGACAGGGCCTGGAAACGCCCCCGGGGTGTAAGATACCTGAGGCTGCTCAGGAGGAGCTGGGGAGCCAGAGAAGACAGAGGAGGCTGGCTCCTGGTCCCCCTCGAGGGCTGAGGGGCCTGACCCCAGGGTCGTCCCTGAGAGGGGCAGGGCTAGAGGCTGGGGAATCAAGAGACCCAATGATGTTTTCCTGAATGAAGGAAACTGGCGACCCCTCAGGAAAGACCTCCTCAACCAGCTGGCACCCACAGCCCCACCATCAGGCCCCGGGGTCAGCTGCCAGGCAGGATCTGACATCCCCAGGAAGCCAGGACACCTGACGGTCCCTTCCCAACCAGGTGAAGAATGCAGGTTGCCCTCCTCTAGGGACGTGCCCCTTTCTGATCTTGGGCTACAGAGGAGGTACCTGGCACCTCAGGAGCTGGGGGAGGAGCGTGCCCTAGCCCCCGCCCTCACAGGCTGGTATCCCAAACCACCCCATCCTGCCCACACTCCCCGAAAGCCAGGGACTGGGGTCCAGGCCCCAGTTGGCTCCCTCAACCCCCTCAATGGCCTTGGGGTGGCAACTCAGAATGGAGCACAGCCAGACCCATAAAAACAGAGAAGCCTCCGCTCAAAGACCTCTCACCCCAGGAAGGAAGTGCGGACCAACCCACCAGCACCGAGTCCCAGTGCGTTTCCTTATTCTTTGGTTCGAAGTCCCCCCAACTCCTCCACTACCACACGTCCATGGACAAAAGCAGTGAGATGCAGTAAGGACAAGGTGGTGGCCTTTAGCCCCCTTGTTACTACCTCATCATCTATGTTTCCTAAGACTTCATGTGTGAACTTTCTATAAATAAAGCTCAATTCCAGAACCACTAGAACTCAAGATAAACAAGCACCTCAGAAAGAGAAAAACCGGAGCAGCAGACAAAAGAATGCTCCTAAAACCCATCTATACTGAGTAGCCCCACTTGCCCTCAGCCCTTCCTGTGCAGAAAAAACATTTCAACCCAAATAACGTAAAGAGACCGGGGCCAAGACGACAGTGTGCCCGGAAAGTGCACCCTGAAACGTTATCAAGTATGGTTAGGCACCTGGACACACTCCTTAACTCAGGATACGCAAAACCCTCAAGGTTCTGCCTAAAGCTGCCAGTAATGATGCTAGTATCCCTACCAAGTTAGGAAAACGAAAGCTGAACTGGTCCTAACCACGGTTGGGGTGCAGCAGGAACAGACCGACGGGCATGGCACCAGACATGCAGCAGCTGCGGCCTGGAGTTGCGGGCCTCTGGCTCCACACTGGTAAGATGAGCAGGCTCTGAGCCCCAAGAACTCTCCCTGAGGCGAGGGTCTGAGATGGACACACAGCCAGAGGAACGGCAGAGGAAGCAGAGATGCCCGCTGGATGCCTGCCACCAGACGAGGAAATTCACTCTCCGGAGACACACGTGCCCCAGGCAAGGGCTGAAGCTAGAGGCTGGCCCCCAGAGGGGAGGATCTGCAGGCAGAGCGACACGTGCACAGAGCTTCCCGCCTCCCCACACAACACAGCTCCACCAACCGCACTCAGGCTGGGGCTCAGGGCTGGCCCCCCAGTGCCGCAGAGAAGCCAGGAGTGGGAAAGAAGGGGCTCCAGCAGTCCCGGCCGGCAGCCCGGCCTCCCACCAGCCAGATGCAGAGAGGACTGCAGCCTTTCTGCCTCCTGACGATAGGAAATCACTCAAACACAGCCAAACCTCCTTGAAACAAAGGTCCCGTGGGCCCACGCGGTGAGGATGCGGCCCGACGACACTTGCAAAGCACCTCTCGGCGCCGGCGCCACCTCCACGAAGACGGGCCTCTCCGCTTTGGAATGCGACAGCGCACAAAGGACAGTTTCACAAAAACCACGCCGCTTATCAAGCCCTTAGCGTATACCGAACACCACGGCACGCACGCCTCTCCGTGTTCCCCGCGTGACCCGGGCTCTGCCCCGGACCAGCTGAGGTCCGCGGAAGTGCTGAACCCCGAGCCTGCCTCCTCGCGCAGAGCAAACACATCGGCTCCGCCTCGCGCGCTCTCTCGAGGGCGCACTCCTAAGACAGCCACGGGCTCAGCAAACAGCCCAGCGCGGGGCGCGCGCCCAGATCACTAGCACTATGGCCCTCCTCGATGCCGCAAACGCAGGGCCGCGACACCCACACAAGGGTCTCGGGAAGCACGGCGGCCAGCGCACGGACGCTCCAGAGCAGGGCCTCTTCCTGGCCGCCCGTACCCGCACACGGACCGCAGCAGCGTGCACCTCCTGCCCTGGTGCTGACACCCCGCAATCCCCACGCCCCTCGTCCCACACGGCGCGGCACAACACGGCAAAGACCGCGTCCACGCGCCCCACCATGGGGACCAAACGAGCAGCCAACACTCCACGCCGCGGGCGCCGGGACGGCCCCACTCCCGCGCCCCAAGGACGCACGCGTGTCCTCTCCCACGCGTCCGAGCCCGCCGCCTCGGAGCGGGGGGGGGGGCAGACCCGCGCCCACGTGAAGGGGGCTCTCAACCGCCATTTTGGGACAAAGGGGGCGTGGAGACCCGGGCCGCGGGCCCGGCCGGAAGCGGAAGTGCCGGGGCAGCGGGAAAGAAAGGAAGCACCAAGGGATCGATACACAGAAACCCTCTTTTCAGAGTATTTTAAAAAGGGAAAAAAGAAAAGAGGATGGCGAGTACGCGAGGAAACACCCAGCCAGCCCGCGGGTCCGCGCCGCCTCCGCCGCGGACCACGTGGGGCGCAGGCCGGAGCGCGCCGCGCATGCGTCCGGGACCCGCGCCCGCCGCCCCCTCCCCTCCCTTCCCCTCCCGCGCGCGGCGGCACGCCGGGTAGTCACGTGAGCGAGGCGCGCGCAGCGGAGCGGTGGGGGGGGCGCCGCGCGGCCCTGAAAGGAGGGGGAAAGAGAGGAGTAAAATGGCGCGGGACACGGAGAGGCCAGGAGCCACGCCGCCCGCCGCCCCACGCCCCCGGCGCCCTTACCTTGCTTATTCTCGTTGAGCTGCCGCTCGAACTCGTCGAAGTCCGACATGCTGAGGCGGCCGCGTAAGGGCCTGTGCAGCTCTGGCCTCGCCTTGCCGCCCGCCCGCTCCGGCCGCTTCGGCTACTTCCGCCGCTCGCTTCGGCTACTTCCGGCCGCCGCCGGCGCTCCACCGCCTCCTACCTAATCAAGCCCGGGACGCCCGCCCCGCCCCGCCCCGGCTCCGCCCCTCTCCCCGCCCTCCCGCCCGCGAACCGCCCCTCCTCCCCAGAGCCTGGCTCCAAATAGCGTCGGCTATTTCCGGGCCGTAGAAGAAGTCGCGAGCGGCGGCTTCGGCAGCTTCCGAAAACACCCGAAGCGAGGATTTCACCGGCTTCCCAGGCTATCGTAACTTTTCGGAAACTAGCTCTTCAACGTTCGGGCGTTTCCGTAGGTCCGCGCGTTCCTCTGCGCCCAGCGCCCCCCCCTCCAAGGGTTCGGCTTCTTCCGACAATTCAAACCGTCCCCGTCTCTCGCTGCTCCCGCAGATTCGACCCGCTCTTCGCTGCCGGCCCTATCCAAGCAATCGGCTACTTCCGACAATCCTAAACGTCCCTCACTTCTGCGCTTTCTGAAGGTTTCCAGCGCTGGCTCTCGGACCCGAGGATTAAACCCGATGCCAAGCTTCGGCTCTCTCCGGACACTGCACTCACTCCTCCCCAGCCGGTGAACTTCGGCTCCTTCCGCCACCGCTTCGGGAAGGCCTCACTCACGGAAGACAGCTTCGGTTTTTTCCGTCGGCGCTTCGGCTCCTTCCGGCTTCGGGAACCGAAAAGGGAGGGAGGACAGAGACGAGGTTGGTCAGGAGAAGGGATACGGAAAAAGGGCGGGGTCCCGGCTCTCTGCCGCTGCCCCTCCGGGTGAGGAGAGCGGAGGAAAAGAAGGGCCGATTTCGCAGAGGTCCTAAGAAGGTTGCGCGAGACAAAAGCAAGCAGCGGGGTGAAGGGTGCGCGCGGCCGCTGCGGAGGTTGCCAGCGCGGCTTTGTGCGCCTGCGCAGAGTGGAAAAGGAGGAGAGCGAGTTGGGCTTCTGCGCCTGCGTAGAGGTCGGTCTGAGGCGAGGTTTCGCTAACGGGTGCCAGAGGCCCCAGCACGCATGCGCGAGACTTTCCCTCACTCCGGGAAAGGTACTGGATTCCAGACGGTTAGGCACAGCCGCCGTCTCCTGGTTGCTGTAGCAACAGCGTAAGCGCGCTCGCTCCCCTCCCGCAGCGCAGGCGCAGCAGGCGACGTAGAGGGCACTTCCGGAAGAGCGGTAATTTGGCAGTACCGCCTCCTGGCGGGTGGGCGTGGAAGCCTCCGTCCGAAGGTGTCTTTTCCCGGTCCCGCCGGGGTCGCTCCCGCCAGCGGTCACTGAGTCCCGGCCCCTGCCACCGCGCCTCAAGTCGAGCTAGCCTCTTTCCCGGAGCTCTACCTCTCCGAGTTGCCTGCGGCACAGCTGCTTTCCCTCCTCCCGCCCCTGCCGCCGGGGGTGCTAATTACACCCTGTCTCCCCGAGCTCCTGCTCCCTGCCTGACCGCCCGCTCCGTGGAACTCGCCGGGACCCCCGTCACTGTCTCCGCGGCAACGGACACCCCTCCAAAAAGGAGCCGGGCCTAGTTTATTCCAAATTTTATCGTCTCTCTTTAATTTAAATTCTCTGAATAATTCTTTCTTGCCCGGAATGCGGGTGGAGAGCTCCTGGCAGAGTGGGCCAGCCTCCCCTCAGGGCTGGGGGTAGAGACGGGGTATGTACAGTGCCTGGCCCCGCAGAGAGTCTCCCAGTGTCCCCCAGAGGAAGCGCCCGTTGACGGCAGGACGGTGCAGCTCGCGTGGGAGGGGTGCCAGTGTTTGGGAAAGGGCAGAAACCTAATCCTGGGGGCTTGGGAGCCAGGCTAAGTGGACGCCCCTCCCCAGGGGTTAAAGAGAAAGGGGAGGCTGCTAGGAACGTGAGAGGCAAGGAGGGGACCGGATCTATATACGAGGGACCTGGGGTGGGAGTGGGGATCTGCAGGAGCAGGAGAGGCACGTGCAGAAACACCCCAGGGCCTCTGGAGGAGCACGCCACTCATGCACACGCTCGCCCGGTGCCAGGAGGGACACAGGAGGGAGGGAAGTGGGGGCCAAGGGCGCGTCCCAGGCCAGGTGGGGCAGGATCACCGCTTGAATCGGTAGGTGATGGGGAGCAGCAGCTTGCTCTTCTTGAGCGCCTGCACCTTCTTGAGGGTCTCGTCGTCCAGGGCCAGGAAGCAGCGGCGCGAGTACTCTAGCAGACGCTCCTTAGAGGGGTCGAACTCGCCCACCTCCGCCAGCTTCTCTGGGGCCACAATGAGCAGCTCCGCGATGGGCGTGGTCAGCGCCACCGTGTTGCGATCTACTCGGTGGTGCTCAAAGGCCCGAGACATGCTCTTCAGCTTCTGGAAGGTGCCCAGGATCTTCTTGTAGCGGCAGAGGACTCCGTCTGCATCCTTCACTGTAAGGCCAGGGCAGGCAGAGAGGAAGACATGAGGAACAGAGATGGACATGGGAGGCAGAGCTGGGGCACGGACAGCGAGCCCCATACAGGAAGAGCCAAGAGAACAACATGGAAATCCAGAGGACACGTGGGTGAGGAGTCAAGAGGTGGTGGGAGACATGGAGACAGAGCAAGACAAGTGAAAAAATCAGAGAAGGCAGGCCCAGAGAGGAGTTGTTCCCAGCCCCCCCTAAGCCTCACCCCCTCCCCTTGTTACTGATGAGAAACCTGAAGCTCAGACCCAGATGGCAAGGCTGGTGAGGGTGGACTGCGAAGTAAGACTACATGGAGAGTCTGTCTGGGACAGACAACCAGGCTAGGGGAGAAGGGAGAGCCTCCTCCAAGGTCACAGCAAGCCCCCAGCCCAGACCCTTTGACCTCCCACCCCGAGTGCGCCTTGCTCACCCCGCTGCCTCTCCCGTGCCTTGGGCTTCCCAAAGCGCCTCCGGCCAGCACCTCCCTTCTGCTTCTGTCTCTTCCTCTCCACAGTACTGCCTTCTTCAGATGCTCCGCTGAGTGAGGAGGCCGCTGATTCCGGATCTGAGGCCTCGCCCCCAGCCCCACCCCGGCTGTCCCCCTCAACCCGCCTGGGCCCAGGCTTCACCCGGCAGTGGTCCTCTGGAAAGAGGTAGAGAGAGAGAGACCCGTACACATGAACTTCCAGAACAGAAGGGAGAAGGAGGCAAGAGGCTGTCTGCAAGATTGGGATAGATGTCACATCATATACAGGTCCCCAGGAAGCGGGGGGGGGGGGCCTCAACGGGGCTGGAGCCCCCAAGGAGACGAACAGACAATACAGCATAGACGTTGCAGTCCTTAGCAAGAGGGCTGAGAGCATTTGGGGGCGGAGATCACAGGTGGAGCGTGGGTTCATGCCCCTCAGACTCCTAAGCTCTATGGCAAGAGATCTGCGGGAAGGGCTGAGAGAACCAAGACCGGACCAGACACCTCAGAGAGTCTGTGACTCTAGACTCCCATGGTGGAGGAGCAGTTTTGCGGGGACTCAGTGGGACCTCCAGAAGAGTAGACACTAAAAATCTGGGATGCAAGCAAGGCCTTGGTTGAGGTGGGGGATTCAGACCCTGAGAGAAATCCCGGGCTCTGGGTCCAGTGGGCTGGGGGGATGTCCAGTGTGGGGGTTTTCACTGAGAAAGTCCAGAAGGCCCTGAGCCGAGGCTTCCTAGGTAGGTTCCCATCTGCGTGGCGAGCAATGGGAGGTCCCAGCAACCCAGGCCACAGGTGGTCCAGAGCAGAGGGGTCCCCAGTAACACACATGTTGAAAAAAAAGACCCCTTTCCCAGGCTATCAGGTGAATCACAGGGGACTATGGGGACCTGCGGGGGGAGAGCCAGCCAGGGGCTGAACATCGTGTGGAGGGGAGCAGAAGCTGGACTCTCCAAAACAGGCTGTTAAGATTTGAAAAAGGAAAGCCCTGACCATCCCTGGCTGGGACTGGCCACAAGATTCTGCCCATCAGCAGTGGCAGGAGTTGAGCAGGAAGGAAGCTGATCCTGGGGTCCTAGAAACAGCTTTGGGAGTACGGAAAGATCCCCACTGGACCACCAAAGAATGAAAGCAGAAAAGGGTTCTGTATCCCGGAGAAGGGCCACAGCCTAGTGTCAGGGCCCCGAAGTGAGGCGAGGGACTCTGCTCACGTGCCCCACCTGCATCCACGCGGGCTGAGGAGATAAACTTGTCCAGCTGACACCGCAGGAAGTCCCTCTCCTCCTCCAGGTCCTCGATGCGCTTCTGCAACCACGAGTTTCTCTCCAGGGCCATGTGCAGCTGGGCCCTGACACCATTCATCAGGGCCACGGTTGGGGATGTGGCATCCGGAGACTCTAGGAACACGGGGGAACCTTGGTCACACCCCAGGCCTTAAGGACCCTGCACCCCAGCTGACTGGGGTCCCTCTGAGCCTCTCCCCCAGCTCACCCTCGAAGTTTCCCCGAGAGGGGCTCAGACTGTAAAAGATCTGTGGGTCTAGGTGGGGCGTCTCATCGAAGGGGATGGAGATCTCGAAGGCCTCATCGTCTTTCTTCACTGGAGGGGAGAGGCCAGGGGTCACCCCAGGGAAGGCCCCAGCCACCTCAGACCAGCCCCCAACCACAGCAGCCCGGGGGGAAGAAAGGGCAGGGATGGGCAGGGCGGGGGGGGGGGGGGGGGGTCCAAGGGTGAGGCAGGGTCCCAGCTTCCTCACGTGTCCTCCTCCGGCTGTTTCGGTCATTCATGGCGTGGCCTCCAGTGAACCCAGGCAGCTTGGCGCCTCAGGGGCACTGGACAGAAAGGGCAGCCACAGATGGAGAGACATCCCAGGGACGGTGGGGCCCAACTCTTTAAGACTCGGGGGTGGTGCTAAGGGCCAGGATTCCTGGGTCTTTGGGAGGACACCTGGGGTTTCAAACTCCTGGGCTCCTAGGAAATGGGGAGGCTGGGGGCCCAGACCCCGAGCCACTGAGAGAAGGAGGAGTGTGTTCCCCGCGGGGTCGACAGAGCCAAGACATCCTGGCCCGGATGGGGCCGACCCTCATCACGGATCACCTCGCGGCCAAAAGAAATGAGAGGCACAGGGAGGAGGGGACCGTGCCCCAACTTCCAGGCATAGAATGGGGATCCAGCCCACGCGCTGCGCCTCCCCACGCCCCTCCCCCGCACTCGGTGGGCGAGCAGGGCCCCTCCCCGTGGTGAAGGGGGCGCGTGCGCAGTGCGGGGGAAGGTCACGCGTGGGGATGCGCCCCCGCCCCCGCCCTTTGTCCCCCGGGTGGGAGGGGGAGCGATGTTGGCCAGGGGTCCCTTCGTCAGATGCACTAGGCCGCGGGTGCAGATGCGGCCACCACCCCCCGCCCACAGGTGCCAGGGGTCGGAGGGGCCAGAGCCCCGCGCTCACCCACCCGCGAGCGGAATCCGGCCAGGGGACCGACAGCGGCGGCGCCCATGCCCGGCGCCGGGGAGCGTCTGCAAAGTGTCGCGGAGAGTGCAGGGAAGCGCCCACCCGCCGCGGGCAGGCGGGGTGGCAGAGGCGGCGAGCCTGGGGCGGGGTAGCGGGCGGGTGGGAGCGGGCAGGGACGTCAGCACTTCCCCGCCCGCCGGTCGGTGCGTTTCTCCTCCGGCCCCAGGTGAGGCCCGCCGTTTGCGGCCGAGGCGCGAGCTGCACTTGCGCGACGGCCCCTTGCCACACTATCCCCGCCCTTCGCGAAGCCCGGGTAGGGAACGTCAAGAAACTCCCAATTCCTGGAGAGCTGGCGGCTCCGGGGTCCCCGGAGGCGGGGGAAATGCACTGAGTCGGGCCCGGGAGAGGGAAGGAGACAACCAGGAAAGTTGAAGCACAGAGAGAATCCTTTTCAGCGGTACCCTGGGAACTGGCCCCACGGACCCCCGTAACCCGCCCTTTCATCTCCCGCCGTCCGTGCATTGCCAGCACAACCGGACCTCACGCACGGTTCCTAGGACCATGGGAGAGTAGGGGGTTACAGTTACCCTCCCTGAAAACAGGGGCCTGGAACACCCCCAGCGCCACCCCTGTGGCAGCGATAATGAGCTGCTTGGGAGCATTTAGACCCAGTCTTGGCCGCTCCTCCTCCCTACCCTCCCCGGTCCACCCCCCCCCCGCCTCAGTTTACTCACCTGTAAAGTGGGGGAGGTCACGGTCCTTTTTAGGTTCCTTGTGAGGGTGGACGGATATGTGCAGGCAAAACGCTCAGGCCAGCGCCTGGCCATAGTCTAGGCTCAAGATCAGGGCGCTGGCTGTGGTATTTGAGGTCAAACAGCGGGAGGCTCTTTCCCTCTCTGGGGAGTGAATATGGCTAATTTGTTCTTCCACCCAAAAAGAGGTCGGAAGAAGGAATGAGGCCCAGCACAGTGCCTGGCACAAAGCAGACGCGCGAGGACAATTCATTAAGAAGGCTGGTGTTTATTCGCTTCTGGCTGGGTTCCCTGCCTCTCCTCCGAGTCTCCAGTTGCTACTGGAATTTTCGCCAGCCCTAGGAGAGTAGGGCTTTAACCTTGCAGGAAGAGAACGTAAATGTCTGCACCACCCCCCTCTCCTACCTGCTTCACAATACAGATAAACTGCTGGCTAGGTCAAAACGTCCAGGGGGAGGGACCTGCCCTAGATCCGTGTTTTGCAAACTACAGGTTCATGGACAGGGAATTCAATAGGCTAGAACAGAATGGGCAGGAGGAAGGAAAAGTGGACTGCACATAGCAGAGTTTCAGTATTGTTAAAGTTTTGTTTCACATATAGTTTGTGTGATGTATACTGGGTAGCCAAATAAAATGTTTCATACAATAGATCCTAGCTTTAAGGGAAAAGAAAAAGGTTGAAGAACACTCTGCCTCGCTGATGCCCCTTGTGAGTAGCCATGCTAGGGCGGACCCCAGTGGAGGAGACCAGACTCGGATGGCCTGCCAGGCAGGCCAATCATTTCGCACCGGTAAGACCCAGGCAAGATGCTCAGCCCAGCAGCTGGCCATAGTCTAAGCTCGACATCAGGGCACTGTTCCTGCTATCCGAGGTCAGACAGTGGGAAGCTCTTCCCTCTCTGGGGAGAACAAATGGCTCATTTGTTCTTCTGCCCAAAAAGCTGAGCCAGGCACTTGCTGAGTCTCCCTGTCAGGCAGCAGGCGGGCCAAGCCGCTGTCCCCAAAAACAAATGTCAAGCTCAAAATGGGAAAGGCGTTTATTGAGTGTCCAGTGTCTGGCTGGGGTTTGGGAGGCAGGTCTGGGGCCCCTTCCCCCAGCATCAACATGGAAGGCCTCAGGAAGCTGGTGCAGATTCTTGACGGCTCCCAACCACATTTTTCACGCTGGAGAATTTCCACACAGAGCACTCTCCCCCCACACCTCCGCTCAGGGCTCAGCCTGAGGCTGGGGGGCTCCACTCTGCGAATGTTAAGGTCTTGTTTTCACTTATCTCCAATACACGAAGGCTACTCATGGGCTCCTCCTTCAGGCAGGACTTGGCCTTTGCAAGTGGTGGGTCTGTGTCCAGGGCTGCGACCCAGCCTTCCGCACTGGCCAGGTGTCTGAGGGCAACGGGAGTCCAGGCTCCCCACAGATCCCCGTGGCACCTGGGGTGCCCCGCAGCCTGGCTCATGGATGCTTCCACCGAGTGTGCTTTTGCAGCGTGTTCTGCTCCATAAACCGGCGCGGGCAGTGGGGACACTGAAATGGGCGCTCCCCCGAGTGCACCCGGCTGTGCTGGGCCAGCTCCCCCGCCTCTCGGAAGCGGCGAGGGCAGAGCGGACAGCCATGGGGTCGCCCACCGCCGGCCCGGTGAATAGAGTGGTGCCGAGCCAGGTGGCTGGCCCGCTTGAATGCCTTCCCACAGGTGTCACACTCGAAGGGCTTCACCTCTGAGTGGGTGATGCTGTGCCGCTGCAGATAGGACATGTACTCGAAGACCCGGGAGCACACGGGGCAGCTGTAGCACTTTTTCTGAGCGGATGTCCCATCTGCACCGGGCTCTCTCTGGGACTCCTGGTCCACCAGCACGGTGTACGGCACACCCTGGGTGTCAATAAGCAGATAGTGGTTGGGCCTTGGAGAGGAGGAAGTCTGCGGAGGTCCTGTGGAGGAGGAAGGTCCTGGTTCTGGAGACCTGCCTGTCCGAGAGGTCGGGGCCTCCATGGCCTCTGCGGAGGGAAGCGCCAGGGGCTGCGGGCAGGGGGACGACGGCAGCACCAGCATCCGGAGGGGTGGCTAAGGCCTGCTGGGCAGGAGAGAGGATGAAGTTACACACAGGAGGGAAGTTGGCTGCGCGAGCTCCGTTCTTCACCCTCTGTGGAGTCTGCTCAGAATCTGTGCGTCCCTGGACTCTGTGACCTTCTGTAAAGCTTCCAGGGTCCTGGTCCCATCACCCACTGCAAGCACGGGCACACCCAGGACCTCGCTCTGTTCTCCTCCTCTGTACCCTCCTCAGGTCCCTGGGCGCCCCTGCACTCCGGCCACCCTCAGGGCTTCCCCAGGCCCCACCCCCTAGACCTGCAGGTCTCGCTCTCGACTCCCCATGCCCCTGACTCGGGTCCGGGTGTCGCCCCATCCTGTTACTCCACCCAGAAGCCTGGTCTACCCCTTCCATGTTCGCCAAGCCGTGTACGACGGTCTGCCACGCTAAGACCCGCAGGTCCTGGCCCTCCCTGCAGCAGGGTCCCAGAGCACCCCAGCGCCCCGCCCCCCCGCTCCTAGCCCTGCTACCTCCAGATTCTCTCTGGTCCACGCCCATCCAGCTTCTCCACCCCAAGTTCTTCCTGGGTCCTAGCGCTCTCCAGGGCACCGCCCCCCGTTCGTGGCCCGGCCTCCGAGCCCCGCTCCGCGAGTTCTGGGCGGTGCCCTCCCGAGCCCCGCGGCGGGCCCCTCCCCGCCCCGCGCACAGGTACCCGCTCCCGGCCCCGCCCCTCTCGCGGCCCGCGCCCCGCTCCCGCCCGCCTCCCTCCTCCCGGCCCCCGTACCCTGTGCAGCAGCCTCTCGGGTCCGGGCGATTCCGGAATGGCCCCGGGCTACCCCCGTGGTCGCAGGTGGGAGCGGGACTGGCGCCTCGGGGTGTCCCCCGGGAGCTGGTGGCACCGGTAACAGGAGAGCGGACCCGGGCGCGGAGAAGAGGGGCGAGGGGAGGAAGGTGGGGGCGGGGCGCCCGGGCCTTCGGGAAACGGATCCGGCCAGAAACACACGCCGAGAGGAAAGTTCCCACGGGCTGACGGCCCCGGCTGCCCGCTCCCAGCCGCTGCGCACCCCCCGACACACACACGCACATTAGAGCCCCGAGGCGGAGTGTGGAATGTTTATTGAGTACGGGGCGAGGGTTGCGGGTGGAAAGGGGGAGATACAGGAACGAGCCAGTGCTCGTAAAATCGTGCCGTGCTCTTGGGTCAGCTCTTCCGCGCACACGACGGCTGAGCCCTCAGGAGCAGGAGAGCCGGGCCCCGAGACGCTGTGCGCCTGCGAGGGCTCGCGCGGCCCGGCCCGGCTGGGGCCCAGTTCCGAGACTGGTTCCCCGGCCCAGGGAGGGGCAGCGACGGGGCCGGCATCACACAGCGAGACAGGAAGGTAAGGAAGGAAGGGGGTCTCTCCCTCTGGGCAGACGAGGAGACGGGCCCTGGGTAAGGCAGGGCGCGCGTGTGGCAGCACGGCTGTGTGGCTCGCAAGGCCCCGCCGGTCGGGAACTCAGTGGAGGCGGACGTGCTGCGCCAGCTCCGCGGCGTCCTGGAAGCGGCGTGGGCAGAGCGGGCAGGTGTGCGGCGGGCCTGCACGGGCGCGGTGCGTGGCGCGGTGTCGCGACAGGTGGCTGGAGCGCTTGAAGGCCTTGCCGCAGGCGCCGCACGTGAAGGGCTTGAGGTCCGAGTGCGACACGCGGTGGCTCTGCAGCCGCAGGGGGCTGGCAAAGACACGAGCGCACTCCGGGCAGCTGTAGCCCTTGCGCGGCCCGGCTTCTCCCGGCGCGGCCTCGCGCTGGGGCGGGCCCCGAGGCTCCTCCTCCAGCTGCACCGTGTACGTGTAGGGGACCCCGTTGGCGTCGATGAGCAGGTGGCGGCCCAGCCGCGGGGGTCGGGGCCCTGCCGCCGAGGATGGAGTGGAGGAAGGGCCTTCCGTCTTGGGGAAAGGGGGAGTCTTGGGGGGCGGCGGGTCCATGGCCTCTGGGGAGGAGGACCGAGGGTGGGGTGGCCGAGGCGGCAGCAGCAGCATCTGGGGTGTCAGCTAGGAGCAGTGGAGAGGAGAGAAGTTAAAATCGCTACTTGCTGGGGGCAAGTGTCCCCATTACCACGGCTTGGCAGGCCCTCTGTACCGCTGACCTACCTCTCCTGCAAAAAAGGAACTGACTCCAGGCTCTGGTTCCAGCAAGCGGGTCCCAGGACAGCCCCATGAGAGCCGGGCATACCCCTGCCCGCCTGCCCCCGCCGGCCGCCCCCGCCCGCCTCTCCCCTGCGGCTCCGTCTCAGCCCCCAGACCAGGCCAGACGGTGCTTTCCTGCCACTTTCCTTCGCCCAACTCCGCCGCAGCCTGTCAGATTACAGGTCTGTTTCCTAACTCGTTCCTAACGGGTCTTCCCAGGCCCCGGGCCGGCCTAGCAGCCTCGACCCTGGAAGGCCTCCCGGTCTTCGCGCACAGCGTGGCCTCGCTGAGACCGCTCCCTGGGTACGCCCCCAGGCTAGTTTTCGGCCTGGGCTCGTCTATTCCGACCCTACGCTTAGCACCGCCAGGTCTCAGCCTCCCCCGCGCCGAGCGGACCAGCCGTCCGGGTTCCACGCACACATCCCCTGGGACGCCTCAACTGCCCGCTTCTGTGCACCCACACACCCTGCGCCTCCCAAGGGCGCCCTCTCTCCCCCTGCCCCTAGACGCAAGCCACCGACATCGTCCATTTCTTCCGTCCGTGCCCTGCGGGGCTTCGGCCCCCTCGCCGCTGCCCGCACCGGGGCCCCGGGAGCCCCGTCCCTCCCCTCTGCGAGCATCTGGCACCTCTGTTTCTCCATCCCTCCAGCCCGCTCCGCTGCTCCGCCTCCCTCGGCAACCCCAGCGCCCGGGCCCCCCTCCCGCCCCCTTCCCGCTGCACCCTCAGGGCCCCCGCACTCCCTCCGGTCCCACCCCCGCGGCGCCCGCCCCTCCCCCAGCCCGGCCCGGCCTCGCGCAGTCCCGGAGCCAGGCTCCTCCCTCCGTCCCGGCCCCCGTACCCGACGCGGCGGCCTCTCGGGACCGGAGGAGCGGGCCGAGGTCCCGGGCGGCCCGGTCTTCCCCTCGCGAGTGCTGGCGGCGGCGGGACCGAGACTTCCGGGAGCTCCGGGCCCGCGGCGCCGGGAACGCGGGCGCGGGGGGCGCGGGCGCGGGGGCGCGAGGGGCGGCGGCGTCTCTGGAAAAGGGCACCGTGCGGAAACACGCACGCCGCGACGAGGGTTCCGCGGTCCCGGGGGGGGGGGGCGGGGGGGCTCGCTAGGTCCGAGTCGCTGCAGGCCTGGGGTGCGGGAGGAGGGCACGGGCGTCGGCTGCACAGCGCCAGCCCTGCCCCCGTCCCCGAAGGGGACTGTTCGGGTGCCGCGACACACGTGCGTTAATACACAGGCTAGGCTGCCTGTGTTCTCTCGACGCTCCCCTAGGAAGGGGCGTACCCAGGTCTGTCCACTTGCGGCCGGCCGGTCCCGCGTGCTTCCCAGAGAGGGCGGGTTCTGTCGGTCGGGCGTGGCGCGCCCCGGGGGTGAACGCGAACCCGAGCCCGCGGAAGGCCAGACAGTGTTGGTTGTGTCCGTGCGCCTCCTCGCGTCCCGCTGATGGGGAAACTGAGGCCCGAGGCGGCGCGCGGTCGTGTCTTGGAGGTTCCCGGCACAGACCGCGGTGCGCACGGGGAAACCGATGCAGTGCCCCGGTTCAGGCTCGTAGCGTGCCCACCCACCGGCCGCGCCTGCAGCTTCGTTCCGGGAGGCGGGGGGCAGGTGGCTGCAGCGGCGGCGGGGCAGAGCGGGGAGCCGCGCCTGGGGCGCCTGCGGCCTGTCCCGCAGCCACCGCGGGAACAGTCCCAGAGCAGGGAGTGGCGTGGCGGGCAGCGCACAGCGGAGGGAGAGAAAGGGCGTTACTGGAGCTGACAGCCTGGGGACCCGGGGGAAGTGGGGGCGGTTAGAGCTGCTTCGCAATGAGCTACCAGAAAGAACTGGTCTGTGGTGACTGGCCAAGTGTGGTCCCCGCGACCGAGGACCGGAGCTTTAAATGCTCTTTCTCTTCAGGTAAATCTCAATGGCCACACGTGGCTAGTGGCTGCCTGTGGTCTGGGACAGCTCCCGCCACCCTCAACCACTTGCAAACAGGAGGCCTGCAGGCCAGAAAAGGATTCAGTGTTTGGTCTGGACCATATGCTATTTTTCAGTGTTTTACTAGGCAGTATCCAAGAAGCCAGAAAATACGCAAACTCAAAATCCCAGACACACTTGGAAAACAATTTCCGGATGTGGCAGTAAGCTGGAGCTGAGAAAGCATTCTTCCGAAAACCTTCCAGAAACCTCCAGACATGTGTCGAATTCGGCTAAAACTAAAGCCCCCCTTGTATGGTGCTGTGGCTCAGGGAGGTTTGATGAGGGTCTGGCCTGAGGTGAGCCATGCTGTAAATGCAAGACGTCCCCCAGATTCTGAAGACTTATTCTGGAAAGAAAAGAGGCAGGACCTTTCGTGAATGACTTTTAGATGGATTATGGTTCGCAAGTGGTCATGCTTTGGATATACTGGGTTAAGTAAGGCATCATGTTAAAACTGATGTCACCCATTTCGTTTCACATTTCCCAAGTGTGGCTCATTCTGATGTTAGGGGACAGCATTGTCCTCAGCGGGCAGTAGGGAGGACAGGGACTGGTGAGCAGAGGGCACACCTTGTGTGCAGGGTAACTGCACCATCTGTCTACACTGGGGTTCCAGTACTACCAGTACTTTGGAACTGGATCATTCTTCAGTGTGGGGGCCTGTCTTCCACACTGTATTGTCCAGATGCCTGTAGCACCTCTTCGTCCCCATCTCCCTCAGGTGAGAGCAGGCTTCCCAAGTGTCACCCTGGGCAATAGGGGCTCTGGTCTACACAGACAGCTAACCCAGTGAGTCTGCTGCAGTACTGAGTGTATTGGTGTAAAGGATCCGTTTTACGGGTGAAGTGGCAGAAGCTGGAAAAGATCATGAGATTGGCCTGGGGTCCTCAGGACAGCACCAGCTTCTGCCGGACCCCAGACACAGCTGGTGTCCACTATGCACACTGCGGTTTGCCCCCTGATTACTGGGACAGCCTCCCACCCACCCTCTCGTACTTTCTCTTTACGGCAATACTGCAGCCCCTATATTTGTCTAAACCCAGGGAATCGTGTCTTCTCTGTGGACTTAAAACCCTCCACAGGGGCACCTGGGTGGCTCTGCTTCCCTGCCCCTCCCCTGCCTCTGTGCCTACTTGTGATCTCTGTCTGTCAAATAAATAAAATCTTTAAAAAACAAAACAAAACAAAACAAAACAAAAAAAACCCTCCGCACTGCACTCAGAATGAAGCCCAGAAACCCACCAACCACAGTGCTGCCCCTCCCCCCTCTCCCAGCCTCCAGGGCCTTCATCTGCTGTTCCCTCTCTCTGGAGTATCGCCCCTAGCCCCTCACCGGGATGGACCCTTTCTGATCCCTCAGGTCTCCACTCAGATGGTAGTTCATCACTGAAGCTTTGCTGACTGAGTCTGAGGTCAAGCTGGTGACACCTGGCTCTGCATCCTCATTGTTTCCTTCCAGCATCCTGTAGGGCCGTCCATGGTGGTCTGGCTCACTTACCAATTCGCTCTTCTGTCTGCCTTTCTTACTCCATAAAGGCAGAGAAGTCCGTCTGGGACGATGCTGTATCCTCAGAATCCAGCCAAGGTCTTGGGAGAGGGTAGGGGCTCAATTCAGTTTTGGTTGAATAAATGAATGAATGAATGATTTCAATCTCCCCATCCAAAAGTGAAGCATTCCCTACCCACAGCCATAAAACCCCGCTTCTCTCCTGGAATGTGGTCACCATGACTTCCCACATGCACTCGAGTCCAGAACCTTGGATGGTCTCATTCTTCCCTGCCCCCGCCTTCCTCAGCTCCCCA
Source organism: Mustela erminea (assembly GCF_009829155.1). Classification (NCBI taxonomy): domain Eukaryota; kingdom Metazoa; phylum Chordata; class Mammalia; order Carnivora; family Mustelidae; genus Mustela; species Mustela erminea. Next base: position 11,312,093 of record NC_045632.1, on the reverse strand, counting down.
GAGCCAGACAGCACCTCACAGCCCCCGACCGGACCTTGAACTTACACGGCTCTAGGTGCAAAGCCTCCTATGTTTTCCTCGACTTGCCACTCTTCCCCTTCCTCTGACTGCGGCCTCCTCCTCAGTGTCCCAAATCCTGTGCCCTGGTTGGCAGGGACACTGCTCGTGCTGGCTGACATTCCCACCCACCAGCTCAGCAATCTCTCCAGCCTCCTCTAGGACCCATTACCTGTGTCCCCAGCCTTCAGTTCACTCTCCCTCTCAGTAATCCAGTGGGGCTGGCGCTCCCCTGAGCCTCAGGAAGGGCAAGAGGCTTGCATCTGGTCCACTCCCCCAGCCTGAGTGGCAGAGACCATATCAAACCCGCCCCCCGCCAGCACCCTCCCTTCCCTCCACAGCCTACAGCCAGAGCTCAGCCTCTGACAAGTTTTTCCTGGACCGCTCTCCTCTCAACATCCACCGCTCACTCCATACGACCTTGCACTCCCACACAACAAGTTCTTCTCTCCTTTGGGAAAGAAGTGATCGCCAAGCCTTTGCCTCTGGGTCAATCTGGGTCTTAGTAATCCACTCACCAGCTTCCTGCCCTCCTCTCTGCACCCCATCCCAGGTCTCCCCGACCCTCCTTTTGCAGGGGTTCTCTGCCTCCAAGCCCCCCTGCCCTTGGGGCCACTGAGTCCCATACCCGAAGTCCCTTGTGTCACCCAAAACCCTCACTGCTCGTTGGGCAGGATCCTAACAATGCCACATCTCCTGCTCCCACTCACTCCTCCAAGCCTTGTCTCAGCCATGCTACCCTAAGTGGATGCATCGATGCCTTCCCAGAGGGCTCCAGCCCACCCAGACAGAGGCAGGTGTGCCTAAGGTCTCTGGCCAAGAACTTACAAAGGAAAAGTTCCCACATAATTTGGGTTTCAGCTCCACCCCAACAACTTAAGAATCAAAACTCAAAGTGAGGGGCTCCTGGATGGCTCAGTCATCAAGCATCAGCCTTCAGCTCAGGTCATGATCCTGGGGTTCTGGGATCAAGATCCACACTGGCCTCCCTGCTCAGCAGAAGTTTGCTTCTCCCTCTCCCACTCCCCCTGCTTGTGTTTGCTCTCTCACTCCATCCCTGTTGTCAAATAAAATCTTAAAAGCCCACCTCACATTGATTTGAGCCTGTCTGAGCAGACCCCATGAGTTGGGAAAATAGGTAGGGGAGCAGCAGGTGCTGCCTTTGAGTGGCACAACACACCTGTAGCTCCCTTATCATTCCCACGTCTCATTCCGTCCCACCTACAGATGGGAAACTGAGTTACAGCATGGCACAGCCGTGCACCCCAGGCTACAGAGAGGGGCTGTGGCAGGTCAGGAATCCAACAGGAGGCTCCTGCCTCTCACCCCTGACCAGAGTTGGCTGGGAAACCCCACGTCATTTCCTCTTCCAGGACCGAGGAAACAGGGGCTCAGGTCACAGAGCATTTAAGACCAGGGCCTCTGCAATCTGTACCAAAAACAGGAGAGTCTACAGAGTTTCCGCGGCCTCTCCGCCGTCCAGCAAGTTCCTTCCAGCCTGCAGGTGCTGCGCCAGGGCCCCCCAAAAAGCGAGGCCTTGCTGCAGCGCTTGCAAGCTTGGGCCACGCGCTGGAGCTCCGAGCGGGTGATGCCGTGGCTCCCGGTGCATGCAGGGATCATTGGGGGCAGTGAGGGTGGGCGCTCTGACCCGTGGACCTCCTCCCTGCACATGAGCACCCCGGCCACTAGGAGGGGTCCGAGACCGCCAGTGGGGCGCTGGGGCAGGCGGGGCCGCCAAGGGGCCCCGGACCCAGGCGGGAAGAGCCCGGGCAGGCCTACCTCCGGGCGCCCAGCCCCAGTCCCCGCGGTGAGCTCCAGGGACCGCCCCTTGCAGCCTGGCCGCCACTGCCAAACAGCGGTTCCGGCACCACAGGGGGACCGACAGCAAAATCAGAAGGGGCTGGCCGTTTCTCGGTGCCCACACAGGAAAGACAGGCCGGAACGACCACCGCCCTGCGACAGCAAAGCAAACCCTGTCTTAACAGTTAATACATCCCCCGGCGGTCGGTGGTGTCCCAGGGCCAGGTACCCTGCTGCCAGGCCCTCTGTGGGCCAGGGTCCTGAAGTCAATGATGCCCGGATCCAGCGCAGGAAAGGAGCCTGAGGCCCAAGGACAGGAGGAGAGCAAACCCGGGGGAGGGTATTCGCGGAGGGCGGGAGCAGCCTCCGTTGATGAAAGGTAAGCCAGGGGCATCCCTGAATCCAGGCGGGCAGCTACAGGAGGAAGACCTGCGTGGGTGGTGACCGAAGGACTCCCCTGCGTCCCCACGTCCCCCTCCACCCGCTACCCCTTAACCAGCCGGCCGACGCGGCGCCCCACGAGCCGGAAGCTGGACTGGCCGACTTCGCCGCCACCCCGCGCTCCCCCGCTCGCACGGCCTCCGGCGTCCACCACTCACTCAGCGGTGCGCACTGAGACCCTCCGCCGTTCCCCGGACCCCGCACGACCCCGTGCTTTTCTTCACGACGCCGCGGGGCGCGGAGGATGCGGCTACCCCCGGCCCCCTGACCCCTCCGCGCGCCCCGCCGCAGAGCAGCCGCCGGCCCGCAGACCGCAAGCCTGTCCAGCAACACCGGGCGTCTGCACCCCTCCCGCCCCGCGTACCCCCTCCGCACAGCCGCGCCGCTGTCCTCCCCGCCCATGCCCCCGACGGTCGTCCGGCCCGCGTCCAGTCCCCGGGCGCTCAGCCCGCGGGAGCCTCGCCTCAGACTCTCCGCAGAGCACTCCCCCTCGGCGCGGGGTCCTTCAGCTTCCGGCCCGTGACTCCGGACACGGCTCTATCTGTCCGTGCGGCCGCCCGGTCGCTGCCGCCAGGGCCTCAGGAGGCGGCGGGACCCGGTCTTCTGGGAACCCTAAAGGGGCCAAGACCCCGACCGGAAAGGAAGGGGGGGCGTTCACGTGAAGGCATTCCGTGGGGGAAACACACACCCTCATAAGAACGGTTCCAGGAACCTGTGTTCCACTGGGCGGACGTGAGGGTCTCCTTCAGGGCATCCGCCAGGGAAAAAAGGGTGAGCAAACCAGAGCGAAGCAGCTGTGCCTGCCTTCCCTTCACAGGTGACAAATTGTATTTTTAAGGGACACCTGCTGCAGCAAGGAGCTCTCCTGGGCCTCGTGGGGGCGACAAAGACCAAAATATTGAATTCTCGCCCCAGGGAGCCCTCGCGAGGGATGACAACCAGAACAGAAGCATCACCAAAGTCTCCTATGCAGGGGACGCGGGAACTTCAAAGGACAAGGTCTCCAGGATCCCAGAGCCAGGACGGCGACGCAGAGCTGGGTCTTGGCTGTTTCTCCCGTTATGTCCTCTTTAGGGAAACCGTGCTGGGGCCCCTGAGAGTTACAAGGCGTAGAACTGGAAAGTTCATGCTTAAAACGAGGGCGCGACCTCGGGGAAAGAGCGTGGGAGCGCCCCGCAGCCGGGCGGCTCCTACGGCGGGAGTGGTGGGTCTGGGGCCGGCGGCTCCGGGCTGATGATCCTGCTGCCGGGAGAAACCAGGCGGCGGGAGCCACACTCGCAGCTAACCGTCCGGATGGGCTGGGCCTCCATCAGGAGCTTACGGCAAACTGCAGATTTTAATGAAGCCGTTTAGAAAGGACAGGGTCGCAGTCTAATCTCCCAAGAGTCAGACCCCAAGTCTGTCCAGGTGAATCTGAGAAGTGTCCTGGTGATGAGGGAGCAGGAGGCTGGCTGAGGACAAAGCAAAAGCTGGCACCTTACACCCCCTCTTCACCCGCTCCCCTCCATATGTGTAGCATTCCTCAGGCACCCCTGACTGCCATAAAACGATAAATAGTTAACTTGCAGGGATCGCAATCCTGCAGAACAGGAATCTCCCTTGCTCTACAGATGTCCTAGAGACCTAAACAGGGAGGTTACCTTATCAATAGAACAAATTTCCAGAGGCAAATAACTCTCAGTTCCTGAAGCCCTAATGTCTCCCTCCCCACCATAAACTGGAGGAGGCTGAGGTAGAAGGGAATGTAAATGACAGCAGGATCATAAAACCCCACCAAGAATCTCCCAATTATCTTGATGTTAATGCCTGACCTAAAGATGACATTGATCAGGCCATAAGGGCAAGGCCTCCCCCCAGCACCTTGTAGGCCCTCCCTAACATGTGAAAACTCTGTTGAAATCTCCCATCCCTTCACCACCTCCCGCCAACCGCAAGGTATATAACATGCCTACACTCACAACCCGGGGCAGCAGCTCTTCCTGCCCACGTGCTTTAATAAACCACCATTTTGCACCAAAGATGTCTTAAGAATTCTTTCTTTAGTCGTCAGCTCCGAACCTCACCCCACCGAACCTGACTTAGGTTCTGGGACTTCATCACTGGGACACCGTGCTCATTTGGTGACTCTGTTGCCCCACTTGTCATATAGACACCATCATTCTGGGTTTTTTTTTTTTAATATCAGATGTAAATTACCCAAAGTAACAGATCAGTGAATTTTTACTTATATACACAGTAATATAACCAGCATCCTGAAGAGCTCCCCCAAGTGCTTCCTGCTGATCATTAACCCAGGGCAAGCCTAACCACATTGACTTCAACTCCCAAACATGACGTTGGCTTGTTTTTAAACCTCACATAAAAATAAATAAATAAATAAACAAACCTCACATAAATTATACACACACACACACACAGTTATAATTAATATGTGTATGTATGTGTGTGTGTATATATATATATATATATATATATATTAAAAGATTTTATTTGTCAGAGAGAGAGCGCGCTTCTCTCCTGAAACATCTGGCCCATTTTTAAGTGGAAGGATCTCTCTCGATGGCAGGGAGGAGGCTTGGCGGGCTGAAGAAACCTAGGTCAGGAAAAGCTCAACAATGCGTTCTCTTGGCACAACATCCCCAGTCCACTGCACTCCCATCATAGAACACCAGACCCCGGGTGGGAGAAATGTGTTTCTCACAGTTGTGGAGGCTGGGAATGCTATGGTCAAGATGCCAGCGGATTCAGTGTCCAGATTCACAGACTGCACCTTCTCTCTGTTGTCCCCACACGGAAGGGGCAAGGGAGGTCTCTGGGGTCCGTTTTATAAGAGCACTAAACCCATTCATGGAGCCTCCCCCCTCATGGTCTAATCCATTCCCAAAGGCCCCATCTCCTAATACTGTCACATTGGGGATTAGGTTTCAACATATGAATGGGGGGGGGGAGACACATTCCGTCTGTGGAAGCAGGGAAGCAGGCACACGCACAGTCTTCACCCCAGCACCTGGGGCTCTGACAGTGAATATGGTCAGACACTGCTCGGTCTACATCCACCAACTTAACGCTCGTACCAAGAATCTGGAAAGCAGCTGTGGTACAAAGGGCAAGAAAACAAAGCTGATGGATGAAGCGGGTGCTTCCAGGGGCCGAGCGGAGTTCAAGTCCCAGTGGGAGGTACTGCGGGACCTGAAGGGAAAGGCCGTCGGGTGAACCTGAAGACACCGGAGCTCCACGAGGACGTAGGGAAACAGGAACCGTTAGACATCACTGGTGGGAACAAAGAATGGTGCATTTCCTCCCTAAGTTAAAGATGACAATTTACCAGGTGGCCCAGCAGTTCCATTTCCCGAGGGATACTCAACAAAACTGAAAACACGGGTTTATACAAAACCTTTAAGCCTGAGTGTTCAGAGCAGCATTATTCCTAAGAGCGAAAACATGGAAAGAAACCAAATGCCCACCAGGGCTTGAGAAGTGGATGAATCCTAGGTGGTGGATCCATTGCATGGGACACACGGAGCCAAGACGCACCCAGCCTAGAGAACCACCATCCTTCACGCAGCCGGGGACAGTGCTGGCGGGGGACATCAACAGGTCCTAGCTGGAGGGACTTGCGGACTACGCTGCACCTCGCGGGAGGGTTCTGAGCTTGGCAGGGACACCACCGTGTGAGGGCTTTGGGATTCCTCTGAAACTAGTGGCTTGGGGTCAGCAAGAGGAGCTGAAGGCAGGCAGGAGTCAGAGGATGCTTTCTGGAGGAATTTAGTGGGGAAAAAACCAGCCGCATTCCCTGCAAAAGGTTACTCTAAGCCCGTCCTAGCAGCCCGAGGTATGAAATGCTCATGGGCCAGGGTACAAAGTAGTCACAGAGGGGGCCGGGGGCTTGGTGGGCACCGCTCCACGAAGGGCTTCAGTCCTGGGTCAAGAGGGAGCCATGGAAGGACAAGGTCAGGCCTGCGTTTCAGAAAGATCCGATGTGCAGGCGGGCTAGTGGGGGCCGGGGGCCGAGGGAGGGGACCGGCGCTGCAACGCGGGCCTGAGAATGAGGTCCGAGCCCGGGAAGGTGGGCATCGCAACCATGCTCGTTTGCAGGGGTAAAACTGAGGCTCCGAGAGGGAGCTCAAACCGAAAAAAAACGCCGCATCCCTCCAGCCAGGAGTCAATCCCGCTGCAGCTTCCGTGCGGCCTTCGGAGGCCAGGTCCCTTTCCCACACCCCCTTTCTTCCGCCCCGCCCACCGCGGCCCTTCCGGCCTCCGCCGGCCTCTCTATGATTGGTGTTTTTGTGTGTGTGTGTTTTTGTTGGTTTGTTTTTTGTTTTTATTCTCCTCCCACCCTTCTACACACAAACATCTCCTCTCTGTTCCTCGTTTCCCTCCCGGCCCGGCTGCTCTATCCGCCGCCACCGTCTCTATGGTTCTCCCCTCTCGGCCGCTCACACCGTGCCGGCTCTTTCTCTGTCCCGGCCGTCGGCCTCTCGCGCCGGTCCGAGCCGAGCTGGGGCGGCCTCTTTGGTCCGGCCGGGCGGAAGCGGCGGCCGCTGGCAGAGCGCCCGTAAGGAAGTCCCGGGCAAGGAGGGACCGCGACCTCCAGGGAGAGACCCTGGGGAAGAGGTACGCCGTCCGGGCCCTCGGGGAAAACGCTCCGGCCGGAAACACGCGGCCCCGAGAAGAAGGGTCCGCTTCCCGCTCGGGCCTCCCCGCGCCGCGAGGAGCTGGGATCCCAGAAAGATGGCAGGTCACAGGGGGAGGAGGAGGCAGATCCTCGGGGAGGCCTGCGGGGCCCTCCCAGTCGGCTCCTGCCAGTCACTTAAGAGGGGGAAGAGGATGGAGCCGGGTCAGGCCCGAAACTCCTGAAAATATTACGTCCACTTGCAAGCGTGGGGTGGCGCGGCCGCAGTCACCTTTCAGGTCTTGCGGCTGGTGGGACTCGATCTCGTCGCACGTGCGCACCTCGTTCCATCAGTGAAACGCCGCACTCGCCGCTGTGTGAGGCGCGGCCCGCAACCCGGGATCGGCGCTGCAGTCCGCTGGTCACTGCCGGCAGCGGTCGGCTCCCGGAGCGCGGCCGCCCGGCCGGACCCCCGCAGCCAGGGTCACCCGCGGCTCGCTCGTTCGCAGGCTTCATTTATCGAGTGTTCCTGGGAACCGGCAGCGCCCCAGACGCCGGTGTGGGTGCCGCAGGGAAGTGAGGCGGTCCTGGTCGCCACCTTTACTTTTTTCTTTTTTCTTTTTTTTTTTAAGATTTTATTTATTTATCAGAGAGAGAGAGAGGGGGAGAGAGCGAGCACAGGCAGACAGAATGGCAGGCAGAGGGAGAAGCAGGCTCCCTGCCGAGCAAGGAGCCGGATGTGGGACTCGATCCCAGCACGCCAGGATCATGACCTGAGCCGAAGGCAGCTGCTTAACCAACTGAGCCACCCAGGCGTCCCTCTTTTTTTTTTTTTTTTTTTTTAAGATTTTATTTATTTACTTATTTGAGAGGGACACGTGCAGGGGGAGGGGCAGAGGCGGAGGAGGAAGCAATGCGAGGCTTGATCCTAGGACCCTGATATCATGACCGGAGCCGAGGGCAGAGGCTTAACCCACGGAGCCACCCAGGCGCCCCTCGTCTCTGCCTTTAGAGAGCTTAAAGTCGGATGGGAATTTTCCATGGAATTGATGTGAGATTCTTAAAAATCAGATTTTAAAAATCATCCACAGGCTCAAGGGTCCCCTGGCTGGCTTGGTGGGAAGAGCGTGCGGCTCCCGATCTCGGGGTCAGGAGTTCCAGGTCCACACTGCCGCGGAGATTACTTCAATAAGAAACAAACAAATGGACATCATCTGCAGGCTCCCCCAACCCCGCGCTTTATTATGGTAATTTACAACCAAAGAGAAATGGTGTAAGAACTGCACAGTGAACATCATGTGCCTATCTTACAGGCGTGTCAGTTTGAAATGTCAGCTACAGTTTGATCCTGAAAGATCATGTTCGGCACATTCTTTTTTGTAACAGCTTCATTGAGCTATAACTCACATACCATATAATGTACCCATTTCACTGATGACTCGATGGTTTTCAGTATATTTACAGATATGTGCGGCCATCAGCACAATTTTAGAACATTTCATCACATCAAAAGTAACATTGTACCCTCTAGCTGTCACTCCTCTCTTCCCTCAACCGCACTCCACCCATCCGCTGGCCCTTAAGGGACCACGAATCTGCATTTTTTTAAAGATTGTATTCATTTATCTGTCAGTGCGCACAAGCAGGGGGAGCGGCAGGCAGAGGGAGAAGCACTCCTCATTGAGCAAGGGCTCCTTTGCAGGAGTCCATCCCAGGACCCTGGGCTTATGCCCTGAGCCAAAGGATGAAGCCCAACCAACCGAACCACCCCAGGCATCCCTCTACTTTCTGTCTCTGTAAATTTCCCTGTTCTGGATAGCTTGCCTGAATGGAATAATAAAATGTGTAGGGTTTTGTGTTTGGTTTTTCTCACCCAGCATGTTTTCAAGGTTCATTCATGTTTTAGTATGTATCAGTATTTCATTCCTTTTTGTGGAATAAAGATTAAAAATCTATCTTATGGATAATATATATCCATATATTAATTTCCACATAAGTATATTACATGTTTTTTACCCGTTCATTAGTTGATGGACATTTGCATTGTTTCCAGCTTTGGCTACTATGAATAATGGTGTAAACAAATGGTAAGCATTTGTTTACAAATTTTTGTGTGGACAAATGTTCTCCTTTCCCTTGGAAACCTCCCTGGGAGTGGAATTGCTGGGTCCTATGGTAACCCTAACAGCCAATTCATTTAAGAAGCAGGAGATCCAGCCCACCAAGGTTAAGTGATGTGCTCACAGCAGGGACAGAAAGAAGGAAGACTAGATCCCACGTCTTCCAACTCCAAATCCAGGGCTCTTTCTGCCATTTTATAGCGGGTCCATGTAGCCAAACTCTAGCATCAGATTCTGAAATATCGGCTGCTAATGTAGTGCCAGCCCACGAGGGACCCAGGCAGACAGGGGAAAAGGCAAGGAGTCCACATCTGTTAAGCGCCAGCTGGTTCCAGGAATTATGCTGGACCCACAGCATTCTCCATGTGCTGTTCTCAGTACAGTCCCACCAAGTAGAATCATGCTGGCCACTTTGTGGATAGCAGCTGGGGACTGAGAAGACACATCTTGCCCAAAGTTGCATAGCAAGTGAATCAATGAATCCGAATCCACGGTTGTCTGACTTGAAAGTTTGTGGTCACTCCGCTGAACTAGGTCTCCTCTGCAAATAGTTGTCTCTACCTCTCATACCCAAATTCTTCTACCTGTGTTATCTAAGCTACTCATTCATTCACTCCTTTGTTCATTGACCTGACGTTCGCTGAAGCCTTCTGAGGATGCAGAGCTGACATGGACCCGGCCCACAAGACAAGAGAACAGAGGATGAGCTCTATGCTAGATACGGGATCCTGAATTATCTCACTTAATAGAAGGAACTTCAATGAAAAAACCATGTCACACCCGCCAGATCGGCAAAAAATGAAATTGGACTATCGAAGATTAATAACGACTTCAAGCAACAGGAGCTCCCACTCACGGCTGGTGGAAGTGGAAGTTAGTAATCATTATAGCTGATCCTAGTGCCTACGTCACACTTCGCATAGAGCGGCTCCTTAATCACCCTAGCACCTAGCACTTAACGGTGTTAAGTACTATTATCTTTGCTCTACAAATGAGAAAACAGAAAGGGCTACCTTTCTCATTAGCCACGGCAGGTATCTACAGTGCCTAGATCTCATGACACTTTTGGGGGCCCATGAGAAATATTTTAATTTTGAAATCAAGAAAAAAGAATGCAACCCAGCCTAGTTTATGTTCCTCTTTACACCAACACAGTCATAAAATTTGATTTTAAATGCACTTTTTGAAATGAAAGAGCCACAAAGGGCAGAAATCCCGGGGCCGGTGAAAGCACTAGAGATGGTGAGTGGTGAAATAATTTACTCAAGAGGGGCGTGGGGGGGGGGGCTCAGGCTGTTGAGCGTCCAACTCTGAATTTCAGCTCAGGTCATGATCCCAGGGTCCTGGAATTGAGCCCCGCATTGGGCTCCTTGCTCGGTGGGAAGTCTGCTTCTCCCTCTCCCTCTATGTGTGTTCCTTCTCTTGCTTTGTCTCTCTGTCAAATAAATAAATAAAATCTTCAAAAAAAAAATAAAAAGCAATTAAATAATACAGGTGGGAGTTGAAGATGTCAAATAGTTTTCGACCAAGCAATTCAACTTCCAGTGATACAATACAGAGAAAGCTCTCTTTAAGGTTCGAGGAGACATGAGCAAGAATACTCCTGGCAGTACTGTTTGCAATAATAAAAAACTGGAGCCAACCCAATGCCCACCAAGAGGAGAATGAAAACATGTAATGGGACATAATCATCAGTGGGGTATTATGCCGGCATTGACATCAGCAGTTGCTAGACTAGAAGTATGGATGTACACAAAAATAAAAAGGAGGAGAAAACAGAGAATGTTAGACTGAAATTATATCATTAGAAAAATTTTAAAGTTTTTTTTTTTAAAGATTTTATTTATTTGGCAAAGAGATCACAAGTAGGCAAGGTGGGGGGAAGCAGGCTCCCTGCTGAGTAGAGAGCCCTATGTGGGGCTCAATCCCAGGACCCTGAGATCATGACCTGAGCCAAAGGCAGAGGCTTAACCCACTGAGCCACCCAGGTGCCACTAGAAAATTTTTAAGGTTCAGTGTTTTTTTTGTTTTTTTGTTTTTTTACCTCTACAACCAATGTGGGACTTGAACTTAGGGGCCCAAGATCAGGAGTTACACGCTCTTCTGACTGAGTCAGCCAGGCACTCCTAATTGATTAGAAAAACAATTATTTCCTTCAAGGTTTTGTTTATTTACTAGAGAGAGAGAGCACGAGCAGAGGGGAAGGGCAGAGGGAGAGGGAGAAGCTGACTCCCCGTTGAGCACAGGGCTGGGTCCCAGGACCCGGGATCATGACGTGAGCCCTCAGGCGCCCTTATTACAAAGTTTACAGCATACACAACAACATCACACTTGGTTTACGCAGGGAATAAGGAAGACATGCCTAGGAACGATGAACAGAAGATACAAAGTCTAACCTCGGGGGAGGGCGGGGAAAGGGGTGCCGGGGCGCAGGCTGGATCGTATCTGCAGTGTCGTGTCTTTTAAGCTTATTAGCAGCAGCTGTTTGTATTACTGGACCCTTTTCATACAAAAACCGTTTCTGAGGAGTGTCAGTAGGGGCAGGTGAGGACAGGCCCCATCTGCGTAGTCGAGACGAAACCCGGTGCACCAGGGGCGCCGGTGGCTCAGCCCACGAAGCGGCGGCCTTCAGCTCGGGGTGCCGGTATCGAGTCACACCTCCTGCTCAGCGAAGCCCCTACTTCTCGCTCTCCCTCCGCCTGCCCTTCTGTCAAATAAATTAATAATAAAAAAAAATAGCTGACGCCCCCAGTAGTACCGGCACGGTGGCTCGCGGCTCGGGAGAATCAAGCCTTCCCTGACGCTACACAACCGCTACGCGTCCCCGGAGGCCGGCACCAGGCCGGCTCGCCGCGGCCAGCGGATCCCACGCGGGGACGGGTGCGGGGAGCTGGCGAAGGGCCCGCAGGCTCCCCCGCGAGCTGAAGGGGACGCGGCTTGCTGCCCCGGACGGTCCCGGGGCCAAGGTGGAAGCACAGGCCGGGCCAGCTGCCAGGGACGGCCGCGCTACCGCGCCCCGGGGAAGGAGCAGCGGCAGGTTCCAGCGCGCTGCCCGGCCGTCTCCAGCGACCCCGACGCGGCCGCAGGGGCGCCCCGTACCCCTCTTCTCACGGCCGCCCGGTTTTAACACCCGACACCGCGGGCACGTGGCCCGAGCGTAGATGGGCTCTCCATGGCGCACCGCCCTGAGCTGTGCGCGCTCAGCCGCGGGGCCGCGGATGGCCTAGTACCTGCCGTGGAAGCCCCCACGCCGGCCACCTTCGCACGGCCCCCCGGGGGCGGTGACAAGACCGTGTGGGGGTAACGCGAGCGAGGCTCCGGCGGGAGTCGGCAGACGGCAACGGCCTGTGGATGCTGGTGAGCGGGGGGGGAGGGGTACGACACGAATCCGGCCTGGCCGGGGCCACCTCCACGCCCCACACGAGCTCCGCGATCGTCAGCGGACAAGTGGGAAGAAACTCGGCCCTCCCCTCCGGCTGGCGGGGCGCGGCCGCCGCAGGGCCACGCCCCTGCCCGCCCGTGTGCGCCTGCGCAGCGCCGCTGACGGCGGCCCGAGACCCGCCCCCTCCCGCAGCTACCACGGGCATGGGGGCGGGGCCTGAGCACAAGATGGCTGCCGCGCGCCCGGAGCCCCCGAGTCCGAGCTCAGCGGCCCCGGAGCCGCGATCCCCGGAGACGCCGGACGTGGTGCGGGCGGGGAAGGGGCCTCGGCCGGGAACTCGAGGCGGGAGGAAGTCTCAGGGCAGGGGGCGGGGCAGGGGCGGGGCCTACAAGGGCTGGGCGGGAGAGGTATTTAGGGCTCAGGGTCTGGGGGCGGTGCTTCTCGGGGTGGGCGAGGGGCGTGGCATAAGGAGGAGCCTATGAGAATGGAGGGCGGGGCCTGTTGGGGGCGGGGCCCGAGGAGGGGGTTGGGTGGAACTTCTGGGCGGGAGATGAGTCCAGGGAGAGATCTGAAATTGCGTTTGTGTAATGAGGGGGCGGGACCTCCCGAGGGGCGGGGTCTCAGAAATTCTGGGGCTAGTGGACTTGGGTGGAAGATTGGGAAGGTGACCCTGAACGGCAAGGGTGGGTAGTTACGGTCGGAAGACCCACGTTGGAGTGATTCTGTAAGAGTCTGAGTGACGTGTCCCAAATGCCTAAGGGAAGATTTTAGTGGGGAGGGATGACTGCTCCAGGTGACTTTGGAACTTTCCCCACTCAGGACTGGAGAGTAACAACAAACATTTCCAGAGCTCCTACTTCAACTCAGTAGGTAGGGAGGTGAACCAAGCAGATAAGGACTGTATTCTCTTGGAGTTCACAGTCTAGAGGAGAGTCAATAAGATATTTATTGTGTTACATGCTATAAAGGAAATAGTGAGCTGATGGAGTCAGGGGGGTAAGGGGGGCTAAATTTAGATGAGAGAAGTCAGCTGTGTGCTGGCTTATATTTACACAGGGGTCAGAGAAAAGCGGCAGCCAGATCATGATGGGTATTATGATGACAGTTTTGGATCTTAAGTGCAGTTGAAGCCAATGGGAGGGTTTTGAGTGGGAAAATGATCCAATTTCCATTTTCAAAAGGTCATTCAGGCTGCTTTGGGGAGAGAGCAGGCATAGAAACAGGGGTTCTGCTCAGTAGGCTTTTTCAGTTGTCAAGCCAAGAAATAACTGGCTTCTAACTGGGGTAGAAGAGGGAAATGGCTGCATTTGTGATGTGCTTGGGATAGGCGTTGAAGTCTTGAGAGAGATACTGCAGAATCCCAGAGGATGGAGGGCAGGATCTGGAAGTTGAGGGGCCCAGTATGCTACAAAGGAGATGGGTGTTTAATAAGTGGGGCATGTTGGGGAGGCCCTGTGGGAGAGTCCACAGGCTCCTGGTTTTTTCTCCACCCCACCCCCCCAGGTCCTGGTGCCTGATGATGGCCGCCCCACCACACCCCCGAGTGACCTCATCGAGATCCAGGTGGTGAAGGTGACAGACACCACGCTGGTGCCTGAGCCCCCGGAGCCAGGTTCCCTCCACTGTGCCTTGTGCCCAGCTGCCTTCCGGCTGGTCTCTGAGCTTCTATTCCACGAACATGGCCATCTGGCAGGGGCGGAGGGCGGTGGACAGGGTGGGGACCCCAGCCGGTGTCATGTGTGTGGCCACAGCTGTCCGGGCCCCGCCAGCCTCCGTGCCCACTACAGCCTGCACACAGGGGAGCGGCCCTACCGCTGCCCCCTCTGCCCCCGGGCCTTCAAGGCCCTGGCGCCTCTGCTGCGGCACCAGCACCGACACGGGGTGGAGCCAAGGACCTCTCAGAGGCCTCTGGAGGTGGCTGCGTCTCGAGAACAGAGGCCCGGGGTGCCCCAGGAGAGGTCGGAGGTGGTGATGGCGGCGGCGGCTGCGGGCGCTGCGGTGGGGAAGCCTTTCGCTTGCAGGTTCTGCGCCAAGCCTTTCCGCCGCTCCTCTGACATGCGCGACCACGAGCGGGTGCACACGGGCGAGCGGCCCTACCACTGCGGCATCTGCGGCAAGGGCTTCACGCAGTCCTCGGTGCTGAGCGGCCACGCGCGCATCCACACAGGGGAGCGCCCCTTCCGCTGCGCCCAGTGCGATCGCACTTTCAACAACTCCTCTAACTTCCGCAAGCACCAGCGCACCCACTTCCACGGGCCGGGCCCAGGGGTGGGGGTGGGGGACTCTGGCAGCCAGCAGGCCACAGGGGCCGAGGGGCCAGGGAGTGGGTGTGGGCCAGGAAACACTCTGGAAGAAGGGCAAGGGGAAGGGGCCAAGGTGAAGGTGGAGGTCGATCAGTAGGCTGGGAGACCAGGGCTGCGGGGGCAATGACACGGGGAGTAGGAGGCAGATTGCAGGGGAGGGGGAGGGTGGACAAGGAGGCAGAAGAGGGGAGATTGGGGGAGAAGTGACAAGAGCTAACGGAGATGGCCATGAGCAGCTAGTGCGGGAGAACACAGGGAGACCCAGTTTGGGGACCCCCACAAACCCAGACAGCACCTCCATGAGACTCAGAAAGGCAGAAACACCACCGGGTGGATGCCCAGCTAAGTATGAGGACCGTGGGCTGGATGTCACTACCCAATCGGCCTGCTCGTTGGGTGTACTCGTGCAAGACACAGCTTGTCCCCACAGAGCCTGGGCACTATGGAGGGAGCCAGGGTTAAATGGAAGGGGCAGAACCAGGGTCTGCCCTGGTGTCTCTGGGCTAGCCCGTCATCTACAGAACCCTGGACTATCTTGGGGCCTAGGGTGGGCCGGATGGAATCTTTTGCCTACCTCACTGGATTGCACTGAACCTGGGATGCCTACCCACCCTCAGGCAGAAGACGCCCACCAGGTCCTCCGTAAAGAGACTCTGGGATCCCATCACCTCGAAGCTAGAGGGTCCCCATGTCCTAGCCGAGAGCACTCAAGCCTCAAGGATGTAAGCCTGACCGTAAGGATCTTGACTCCAAAAGCTGCTCCTGGCTCCCATGGTGGTCCCTCCTTAACCCACCGACTCTGAAGCCACAAAAAAATTCCGGACAGCAAACAACCACCTAATCTCCCCCTCATAAGGCTTTAGGTTCGGAGCCCATGGCTCCCAGAGCTACAAAGTAGCCTCAGATTTCTCTGATTTCCTCCACTCCCGATTGGAAGCAAACAGCTTAATGCCTGACCCAAGGCTACCCCCAAGGGCGGGCTGAGAGATGGCAGCATGGTGGGCTGGCCTGTGTATGGCGGGTGTGGGATGAACTGAGTCATTGTGGTGGGCGCGAGAGGAGGACCTGGGAGCTGGAGGTGGGGAGCCTCCAGTTCTACTATTAAAGGACTTTCTGAAGGGTCTCTCTCTGTCAGTCTTGTGTTGGAGGGTGGAGGTAGAGGGTCTACACTGTGGTCTTGCCACGAAGAGGGAACTGCAGCCTCTCTCTCTCCAAAACTGCTTTCTCATCTTTAGCTCTCTACTCAGAGATGTTATGTGGTTCAGCTGTGGCAGCAGGTTTAGGGAAGCTTTGCAAAATGAAGGGACTCGTGTGACCAGTACACCTATCAGGAAGGGAGAGCTCCAGATCGGCACACCTTCCTGCTCACCCAGCACCTCCCAAAGGATATCCCTTAGGCAGGTCAGAACACCAGCAGAAGTCAGTTTCCTCCAAAGAAACACCTGCATTTCCTATCATTGGCATCACCACCCAAGCTAGAGACCTGAGCAAGTTCCTGAAGCCTTCCTCGTGCACTCATCTAATCCCTATCCTCAGCCCTTTCCCACTGTTGGGCCAATTCAGTATCTTTGGAATCTGAACGTTTTCCATCATCAGTACTCTTGTAGGCCAAGCCAACACCGGCCTCCCATTTGGGTGACTACCCAGCAGCACCATCTCCAGTCTCCATATGACAGCCTCATAGACCCACGGCTCCTTGTGGCTTTGAGAAAGGATTCAGGCATAAATGCCTACAGGAGCTGGGTGGCTGGATGCAAGGGGGAAAGCCCAGTGCCGGTGAGGGGACACGGGCCAACAGGCACTTTGGCTCAGAGCGGAGCTTCGAGGTGGGGCAGGAGTTGGTGGGAGATTGGAGAGTATGTGCTCAATCTGAAGACGACAATGGTTACCCAGCTTTGGGAGAGTGCAGGCTGGGTTGCTAGATCTTGCAAATTTTTCAGACGTTCCATTCGTTAATTATGCAAAATCTTTTGATTTCCCAATGTTGGCAACTAAGTCAAACTTTATTATTATTTTTTAAATGCATGGGCTAAACGAAGGCTGTCAGTGGTCTGTATCCAGCAGCTGCCGGCCTCCGGCCCTCAGCATCATCCAAGCTTCACTATTTGGAATCCAAAGCCCTTCAGGATCCAGCATCCCATGCCTCAGCCTCTCGGGCCACACTCAGCTTTGAGGTTCTCGGTCGGGTTTAGTTAGACACACTAAATCCTCCACCTAGAGTTCTTTGCCCATGTCACCTGGCAGGCTTCTGTGGCTTTTGTTATTGTTCAAGTATCACTTCCTCCTCCAGGAAGCCCCCAGCTCTAAGAAGGTGACTCCTCCATGCTCTCAGTGCCCAGTGATCATTCCATGTGCTTTTTATGGTACTGCCCCTGGGGACGCTGGCACCAGGTGTGTCTCATGCTGGGTCTTCAGCACTAGCCTGCATTGGTCACACTAGGCTGCTGCCCTTGTGGGGGCCAAGCCGGACCCGCCCAGGCAGTGCCCCTGAACCAGCTCTGTCTTCAAGTTTCATTACCGAGAGCACCGTGAGCCCACACGTTCCCAGTTCTCCCACGGATCTGCCAGGTGTCCTCAGAGCCGCTTTCTTTTCTAGGACCTCAGCCCCCTCTTCTGACAGATGGGAGAACTAAACGCACATTGAAGGGCACATGGCTGGCTGCTCCAACAATGGCAATGAGGGCTGTGGAAGGGCTTTTGAAGCGCCTCCAAATTATCCTGGAGGGACAGGTGCGGCGGGGGTTCTCTTCCACCTTACTCGAGGGCAAGGAGCATGTCCGGTTTGTGTGTCCCCAGTGTCCAGTGAAAGACCCAGCCAACAGGGGCCTCGGGAAACGCTGGCCAAGCAAACAACTGCCGAAAACATCTCGAAGGGGAGGAGTCTGGGTACGCTGTCGGTTTCTGAGAACAAAACTTACCTGTCTTGTTCATCTCCCTCTGCTCAAGGTGCAGACTACAGCTTGGGTATGATAAATCCTCAGCAATTCCCAGCTGAACGAGGCAAAGCAGAAAGCGTGAGCACAAGGAGGAGGGTGTTTGGGGAATCAAAAACCCTGGGAGACAAAATTTCTCAACCTTCCGTTTGTCAGTGCTTAATCCTCTCCCTGGGATGCAAGAAAGGACTGCAGCAGCCCTGTTGGTAAGATTTATTTTTCTCCGCTCTGTACAAGCCGCGTCTGCCCCCCGCCCCCACCCCCACAATCCAAAAGAGCACCCAGTCCCCTTGTGCCCTCCCGGCTCCGCTCATAACTCCACCTTCCAGCCATATCCCAAAGGAATGAGGAGGGGCAGCTCAGACCCACATCCTCCACCAAAGCTTATTGGGGACAGAATGAGGAAGGTTACAAAACAGGGGTTGGGCGGAGGATCAAGTTCAGTGGCTGGCAGGGTGAGAGGAGGGCCAGACAGGTCCAGGATGGGAGCGATCCAGTCTTGAGTCTGTAGGGCATGGGCGGTAAGGGAGGCTAGTCTGTCTGAAGTCCTGAAGGATGGCCGGGGCAACAGCGAGGAGGGGTAAGAATCTGATCAGCAGCTGGGGAGGGGTGAGTGTGGGAGGGGACATCTGATTGGAGCCGCGAAGGGAACCCCTCCCTCCTGGTCAGGCGTCCTTTCCCGCCAAGGTGCCCGCCCCTGCCCCAGGACCCCCCAGGCCCTCAGCTTTGTGGGCCAGCCGGTGTTTCTTGAGGCCGTAGGTGTTGGCGAAGCCCTCGCCACAGGAGGAGCAGCGGAAGGGCCGGCCGCCCTGGTGGGCCGCCAGGTGCTTACGGAAGTAGCCAGGGTCTTTGAAGGCCTTGAGGCAGGCCGGGCAGCGGAGCTCGGGCCGCGGCGGCTCGTGGGCGCGCTGGTGGCGCAGCACCGAGCTCAGGTAGAAGAAGCCCTTCCCGCAGTGCTCGCAGCGGTAGGCGCGCTCCCCCAGGTGCAGCCGCTGGTGCTCCAGCAGGTTGGAGCGGTAGCGGAAGGTCTTGCCGCAGGCGCCGCAGCGCTGGGGCCGGGCCACGGCGTGCAGCCGCCGATGCTCCGCCAGGCTGGAGGACTGCGCGAAGCGCTTGGCGCAGACGCCGCACTTGAAGGCGCGCTCGCCGGTGTGCACCACACGATGCTGCCGCAGGTACCAGGAGCGCAGGAAGCCTCGGCCACACACCCCGCACCGGTAGGGCCGCTGCTCCGTGTGGCAGCGCTGGTGGCGCATCAGCAGGGCCGCCTCCCAGAAGCGCTTGCCACACACCGGGCAGCGGAAGCCCCTCTTCTGCCGGTGGCTGCGGCGGTGCAGGAGCAGGTCGTAGGCCCCCGCAAAGCTCTGGCCGCAGAGGCCACAGCCTAGGGTCCGCCGCACCAGGTGCACGTACTTGTGAGTCACCAGGCCCAGGAAATGCTTGAAGCTCTGGCCACACGTGGCACAGCTGAAGCGCTCAGGGCCTGAACTGGCCCCCCCACTGCCCCCAGCCACCGCTGTCCCGCTGGCGTCGTCAGCCCCGGACACCCCGGCCAGTGCAGCCACAGCCGCCCCGACCTCTCCCGCCAGGCCGTTGTCCAGCACACTGGCCGCATCGGCGCTGCCGGAGCCATCCTGGGGCTGGGGGCCACCGGGTGCTGGCGGGAGAAGACGCTCGGGGGCTGCCTGGTGGACCAGCTTGTGCCACATGAGATTCTCAATGAAGCCGAAGGTCTTGCCGCACGCGTCACAGCCATAGGGCTTCTCTGCCATATGAGCCTCCTTGTGGCTCATCACGTGGAAGAGGTCGGGGAAGTGCTCGCCGCAGTCCGAGCAGGCGTAGCTCAGTGCATCGGCGGCCCCTGCAGAGGTGGCCGAGGCACCTGGCCCACAGGCCCCTGGCGTGCCCTGGGTGGCCGGGAGGCCAGCAGCCCCGGCTAGGGCGCAGGGCAGCTGGAGCCGGTGCACCTGGCGGTGGCGGGTGAGGCTCTGTGGGTAGCCAAAGACTTTGCCGCAGAGCTCACACTTGTAGGGCCGCTCACGGGTGTGCACCACGTGGTGCTTGCTCAGGTGGAAGGACTCCCGGAAGCGCTTCCCGCACACGGGGCACTGGTGGGGCTTCTCGCCCGTGTGGATGCGCTCGTGGCGCTTCAGAGTCTCGCGCCGCCCAAAGCCCCGCCCGCAGATGCCGCAGCAGAAGGTCTTTCCAGGCACGCTGGCGCCGGAGCCCCCGGCCCCGCTGGTCCCGGCCCCGCCGAGCAGCAGCGGGTGCGCCCCCAGCAGCGGGACGGGCACGGCGCCGTAGACCACTGCCGCCGCGGCCGCAGCGGCCTTCTCGCTGTCCGTGGCCTGAGGGTCGGGGGGCAGGAGGTAGGGGCCCGCAGGGAAGGCCGGCGGGGGCTGCGGGACCGAGGCCGCGGCGTCCTTGGGCGCGTCAGGGGCGGCGGGCGGGGCGTGCGCCGCCTTGTGCCGGAGCAGGCTCTGGGGCGCAGAGTAGGATTTGCCGCACAGGTCGCAGGGGTACATGGGCCGAGGCCCCGCTGCGCCGGCACCCGCGTGCGCCGCCTGGTGCTTGAGCAGGTAGGCGGCGTCGCGGAAGGCCTTCCCGCAGACGCCGCAGGGCAGGCGCAGGAGGTCCGCCGAGTGCGTCTTCACGTGCCGCTTGAGGCTCTCCCTGCGGTTGAAGCTCTTACTGCACACGGAGCAGGAGAAGGGCTTCTCGCCGGTGTGGATGATCTGGTGCTGGTGGAGGTGGCTGGGCTTCTTGAAGACCTTCCAGCAGAGCGGGCAGGCAAACGGGCCCTCGCCGCCCCCAGCCGCGGGAGGGGGCACGCCCACCCCAGCAGGGGCACCGGTTCCTTCCGCAGCAGTGGCTGCCCCGGTTGCAGCTCCAGCGGCGGAGGTGGCAGTGGCTGGGGGCGGCGCGGGCGGGCCGGAGGACACCGGGGTGGGGGCGGCGGTGGGGGGCGCGCCGGCTACTGGCGCGGGCAGGCCCAGCGGCGGGAGTGGTGCCCCCGGCTGCGGCGGGCCCCCGGTGGCGGGCGGCATGTCCTTGTGGCAGCGGCGGTGGCGGATGAGGCTGGAGACGTGGTTGTAGGTGCGGCCGCACACGCCACACTCGTACGGCCGCTCCCCCGAGTGCACCAGCATGTGCTGGACCAGGTGCGAGGACTGCTTGAAGGACTTCTGGCACACACCACACGGGAAGCGTCGCTCCATCAGATACTTGAGCCTGCGGAAGTAGCCCTTGTCGTCCTTGCTCGGGTCGCAGGCTGCCCCCGTGGCAGGTCCCGGTGGGGTCTGGGAGGGGGCTGGAAGAGGCCCTGGTGTGCCGGTGGGGGACGCCAGCCCCGGTGTCACCCCCGGCCCGGAGGCGGGCCCTCCTCGTTTCAGGTTCCCAAAAAGGTGCTGGTGTCCAGAGAGGTCGACGATGCCCCACTGCGGGGCGGGGAAGGCAGCATCAAATAGGGGGGGCGGGGGAGGCCCGAAGGTGGGTGGCAGGGGCGGGTCGGGCTTCTTGGCCTGGGAGGAAGAGGAGGAAGAGGACGACGACGACGACGACGACGAGGATGACGACGAAGACGGCGCCTCCGCCTTGGGTTTGAAGGTGGACTGGGGCGGGTAGTCGTACTGGGGCGGAGGGGGCTGTGGCGGGGGCTGGGGCGGCGGCCCGGGGGCGCAGGGCAGCGCAGCCACCGCCTTGGCGTGCTCCCCGTAGAGCTCCATGGGCTCAAAGCGCTGGTGGTTGAGGAACTCCAGAAAGTCGAAGGGGTAGCTCTGGAAGTGAACCCCGTCCTCGCCCCCTATGCCGCTGCCCCCACCACCCCCAGCGGCACTGCCTGCTGCGTTTGCCTCCATCTTGGGCGGGGTGGGCAACGGGAGACCCTGCAGAGAAGAGGATGGGGTTGAGCAAACAGGTCCGAGCGCACCAGCTGTGGGCGCTGGAGGAACGTGGCCAAGCGCCGGGGCACACTCCATCTTCCAGCCTTGTCTTTCTCCTGCCCTGTCCCTACACCCCAAAGGGTGGGCTCCTCTGCAGCTGCGGCAGCCGCCTCCTTTCTGTTTCCTCTTTGCTCCTCCTCCCCCATCCCTTCCATTTTCCCCTTGTTTCTGAGGTCTTCACACATTCTTTCTACCTCTCCCTAGCCCCATCCCCAGGGCTCCCTGCAGACCCTCAAGCTCCCCACCCCCAATCTCGTTCTCCTGGCATCCCTGGCCTTTGGTCACAGACCGCGGGCAAACTCTCTGGCCTCAACACTGTGCCCTATCCTCTTCTCCAAAACACACACATGAGCCCTGCCTTCAATCCCCTCAAGTTTTAATTCTATAAAATGATAATAAAAGAAGGTGGCCTCTGGAGCCAGAATGCGAGGCCGACTCTGAGCCCCACCACACCGCAGCTGGGTGACCACAGGCAAGTGTCTGAACCCCTCTGTGCCTGGCTTTCCTCATCTACAAATGAGAGGTGACAAAGCACATCCCTCCGTCCCAAGGCTAATGGGGGCATCCAACCAGCACACCCAGGCATGGCCTTTGGGCGGAAGCTCCAGGCACCACACGGGCCCTGGGAAAGTGGAGGGCATTCTACAGAGACCACTCTCGCTGCCACTAGTGGTGACAGGAAGTCCCAACAAACCAAGACAACGGGAATGAAATCAGTATCGGGGGCCTGTTCTTTTACTACAAGTTGGGACGTAGAATATGTTTACCTGGAGGAAAAAAGTTACAGCAGGAGGACAGGCGGTGAGAGGGAAGGCAGCCTGACACAGCGGAAAATACATGCACCCTGCACCTGGGCAGACCCGCATTCAAGGCCCACTCCTTCCCCATCCACATTTTCTCCATTTTCAAAAGGGGCAGCAATCCCTGAGGCTGCCAGGGACTCAAGGGAGCTCACCTAGGATGTAAGGAAACACTTAGCTTTCAGTCCCCAGAACTATCTGTACCTTCAGGCCATCACACACCTGGGAAGAGCCGGACAGCAGGCACCCGAGGAGCGCAGTTCCTGTCCTCACCCCCCGCGGGGGCAGGGAGGGTCCCTGCCTCTCCTGCCATGGCAGTCACTCTCTGGGCACCTCCTCTACCGTACTTTTCATTCCAGATGGCAGCTGTCCATGTCTGCATCCCCTACTCACACCTGAACCTCAGCTCCTACGATTAATTTTAAACCTGAGCCACGCAGGGGCTGGGGAACACCTCCACCAAGTCAGTGCAGACCCAGTGGAGAGAAGGGCCCCCAATGTGGTATGCTTCGTGGCCATAATTCCTGGCCCCCAGGGGCCTGGCTCTGTGCCCAGCCCACAGAAGGGGTCCGTGGCGACTACCACGGCCCGGGCCCATCAGCCCCCATCCATCCAGCTGGCTCTCTCCCCCAACAGGTGAAAGGTGAGTGTCTCCTCCACTCCCCTCGCCAAGAGGTCGATATTTTTAGCATCTAGCTCTGGGTGTCCTTGGACGAGACTCAACTGCCCATGCCCTTCACACCCCCTCTAGTTCATCTGATCTCCAGAAGGAACAAAGGCAAGGCTGGAGTGGTCGTGGAGGCCTGTGGGTGACACCTAAATCCAGGAGACCAGGCTAGGCAGTCCCGGTGGGCACAGAGCAGCACGCGGTAGAATGGAAGGGGTGGGGAGCCAAGTGTCTTAGGAAAGAAGCCACCGCCTCAGCTCACCTCCCCCCAGAGTACATATTATTAAGAGGCAATGTTGCCTGGGCATTTCCTATAGGTCCAATGTGTTCCAAGCCCACTACACATGCTAACTCAATCTCCACAAACCTGTGAGACTATGACATAGGAACTACTGTTATCCCCATTCGATAATGGGGATATTACACAAAAGCACAGACAAGTCAAGAGACTTGCCCAAGGTCACAGAGCAAGCCTGTGGCTCGACATACCCCCTCCCCTCACAGGGTTGTTTTTCCAGGTTGCTAAGGTGGACAAAGGTGGGGTGCAGCTGCGGGGGCAGGAGCCGTATTTGGGGGTGTTCTCTAGGTTATGAGAGGTTATGCCAGGGGCTGGGAGGGAGGGAAAGGGGGTCACCGTCTCGAACAGATGGAGCAGCGATGTGATGAGACTGTTCCCCAGATCTCAAGGTTCCGACCTGTGCCTGTCTGCTTTGGGCCTCTGCTCAGATGTCACGCCCACCCTGTCCTCCCTAACATTGCGTCTCGCAGCACTTTCCAGCACTGTCCCTGCCGTGACCTGCTGAGTATATTTCCTTCACCTCGTGTTTACCAAAGAGGATGCGGATTTGGCCTGTCTTGTTCACCGCTGTGGCCCCCCAGCACGAAAAACATCACCCAGCACGGCGCGGTTGCTTGGTAAGTATTTGCTGATATGTGGGAACTAAACACACCCTCTGAAGTCACCAGTGGTTCCACAGAGAAATCTCAGGGAACCCCAGGGGAGTAAAAATGAAAACACAACCTACCAAAACTTCGTGAAGATGCAGCTAAAGCAGGGCCCAGAGGTAAACTGCTAGCCTCTATTCATAAACGCCTGTTGAATAAGCGAAGGGAGGAGACTGAGCTGCCTAGAACTCGCTGAGGAAGGGAGGGGGTCAGTTAGCAGAGATGGAGGTGACATGGTGGGGTGGTCCCCAGAAGAGGGAATTTGAAGGGCAGGGATGTTCTAAGGAGCATCCGACCCAAGGGCCAGTGGAAAAATGCCCAAGAGCGGCGGCTGTGAGGAGCAGGTAGTAGTACTGGGGGGCAGAACCACTCAGGCTCACCGTATTTCCACTGGTCAACAGGAGGCATTTCCTCTCCAAGCCCTCAATTAGTGTCTAAGGAGCGGCGAGTCATGGGAGGGTTTTGTGTGGAGAGCGTCATGACTGGGGGTCGGGGGGGAGCCCCCGCAGTCCTAATCAGAACGGCTATGTTTACTGTTCAACTGGTCTGAGCTGTAGCATCACCCCGAGGCCTCACAGTGGTCCTGCACTACTGCTGGGGCCACTTTCTAAGTGGGGAAACTGGCAGGGGGGTGATTTCCCCAAGGTCATGCAATCAGTAAAGGGGAGAGCACGTATTGGATTCCAGGTCTCTCTGATACCAGGACCTGTGGGCCATTCTGTTGCACCAGAGTTAACTTGTGAAAAGTCTAGCCTGTTAATAACAGTAACAGTGACACAAAATGACATGGAACGTGAAGTGCTTTCCATGGGCCAAGCTGTTCTAAACCCTTTACATATGTTGACTCAGTGAGTCTTTCTGATAACTCAAGAGCATGATTACCGTTATTAACTCTGTTTCACAGAAGAGACTGAGGGCTACAGAGGTCAACAAATCCCCTAAGGTCACCCCAGTAACAGGCTGTAGCAGAGCCAGAAACTGAAGGAATGGGGTTTGAGAGTGTTACCCACGACAGCATGCCGTCCTTCACTATTCGCTCTTCGAAACAAGGGAAGGCCCCCACTCCATCTTATACTAGAAATAGACTCCACCCCACTGCCATGCCACCTGGCCCCAGAACTAGCCACCAGCATTTACTGAACACCAACAGGCACTGTTACTAGGTGCCTTATGGCTCTTGTCTGAGACTTCATAACAGGTTCATAAGATAAGCACTGCTATTACTCATTTAATAAACAGGAGGACTAAAGCCAAACTTGTCCCTCTCCTGCTCAGACCATGCAGTGATACCCATCTCACTCAAAGTCAAAGTCTTTATGATGACCTGCATAGACTCCACAGCCACCTGGCTGCTCCTCCAATGTGCCAACATTCCTGCCCCAGGGCCCTTGTACAGGCTGTTGCTTCTGCCTGGAATACTCTGATTGTTATTTATACACCTCTCTCTCTCCCCCTCACCTCCTCCACATCTCTGTTCAAATGCTGTCTCCTTGGTGAGGCTCTCCATGACCCCTGTATCCTATCATTCAGACCAACATTCCTGCTCTTCCCAGCCTGCTGCATTTCTGTCTTTCCCTGTCAGCATCACCTAATAAACCAGATATTCTGCTTGACTTGTTGTCGGCCTCCCCCTGGAGAAGGTGGGCTCCCAAGACCGAGAACAATGTCAGTCTCTGAAAATATATGTGAACTAAGTGAATGAATAGGGCTCGGAAAAGAGAACGTGGTTTGTCCAGATATGTGAGCACTGGAAGAATGCAGGACTCACCCCCCCAACCACTTCACTCTTAGCGGGGAGCTGGAAAGAGCAGCCCCTTGGCTGCTTGGCCACTTGGCCGCAGTTGTCCAGGAGGAACGGGGTTCACACACAGCTGTAACTTTTTGATGTGTGGCATTTTGAAGCAATAGGATGACCACGGGAATCTTTTGAAGGAGGCCTTCTTGCCCTCTCCCCTGCGACTATATCCTGTCTGCTACATTTTCTTCACACAGGTATTTTGTTTTTTAATTGTCCCATGAACTAGCATAGGCACTCCACGAGGGCAGGAATTTTTGTCTATTTTGTTCTCTACTGCATC
Organism: Mustela erminea; assembly: GCF_009829155.1. NCBI lineage: Eukaryota > Metazoa > Chordata > Mammalia > Carnivora > Mustelidae > Mustela > Mustela erminea. The sequence goes on along the minus strand of NC_045632.1, from coordinate 11,286,014 downwards.
CCTAGCCATTCTGTTGCACCAGAGTGTAAGAGTTCCTCATCAAACACTTGTGGAACAAATGAATGAATGAACAAATGAAGACCATTGGGCTTGGTAGAGATGACAAAGGCCAGATAACTGATCACAACGCCCTTACCCCCAAGGCCCTGTAGGATCAAACCCTCTCCCTCCTCGTCCTTCTCTTCAGTTTCTCTGCTCCAACCTCACCGGCCTCACCTGGTGCTCTTCCACTCACCATGATCCCAGCCACCTCAGGGCCTTTGCACTTGCTATTCTGGCTACCTGAAACAGTCCACCCAGATCTTTACATGGCTAAGTCACCTCTGCTAATTCAGGTTTCACCTCTGAAGCAGCCCATTGGGCTCTGGGAGAACCCAGAAAACAGCATTTCTCTGATTCACTCGTTTTTAACCCTCTCCTCAAACTGTAAACCCACAAAATGAATGACTGTGTGTATCTCTCTCCTTCACCTGTGTATGCCCTGTACCTACAACTCTGAATTCATGTATGAATTAATCAGTCAATCAATGCCTAGGTAGAACAGGTCAGGCCATAGGGAGGCTGGGGGTCTCCTCTAGGTGTCCAGGAAGATGAAATGGAGCTGGGCAAGAAGTGGCAGGCGGAGAGTCCTTAGGGCCAGCGAAAGAGGTGCAGCCTGAGGGACAGCCTCAGTGTGGGGCACTGTTCTGTGGGATCAAGGGCTGAAGACAGGGGCTGCCCCAGGTGGGGGAGGGGAGGGAGGCGGGGCACAAGCATTTCATCGGAGCCTGGGGCCCAACCGGCAGCGATTTCTACCTGAAGGGGGAGAGGATGTGGGTGTGAGAGCAAAACTCTAGAGGGAGCTGTTCTCTGGGGGGCGGGGAGGGGGGGCGGGGGGCGCGGGGCGATGGCAAGGGGTATTCTCAAGACCTACAGCGGGTGGTGGGGGTGCTGCACAAGGACAAAAAGGCATTCTGGGCTGCAGACCAGAACAGAAAGTATTTTTACACGAGGAGGGGGCGGGCGGGGGGTGCAGGACGCGGGGGCTGTGGTGTGTGCACAGAGATCGGGCAGTTCCGCAGCACAGCACTAGCGCAACCCTCTGGAGGCAACCGGTGGGGGCTACTAACGGAGGGTGGGAGGGCAGTGCTGGGGCGTTCGGGGGGCTGTCCTGCAGGAGGCAACGACGGGGGGTTATGCACAGGCGAGGTACTGAGAAAGCATTAGTGGGGGCCCTGGCAGCAGTTTCGGGGCTCGCCGCAAACGAGGGCGCTGTGGCAGCTGTCCTGCGTGGGGGCGTTAATGGGGCAGATGTCTGGAGAGGTCTCACGGGCGACCAGTGACTAGGGACCCCTGGCGAGGGCCCGGCGGGAGAGGCACGGACGGGGACGTTCTGCGGACCAGAGCGGGCCAGGGCGGGACCCCCCGCCCCCGTTGCCCCCCGGCCCCCGGGCCACGCGCCCCGTCACTCACCGGCGCAGGGGTCTCCGCCGGGAGGAGGCCGAGGAGGCGGAGGAGGCGCCGCCGCTCCGGGGAGACCCGAGGGCCCGACCGGAAGTGCCGCCCCCTCCCCCTCCCCGGCAGCCCCGCGCCGCCCGCCTGCCCGCCCGCCCGGAAGCGGAAGTCGCGCCCGTCTCCGAGGCGCCGGCGTGGAGGAGCGGAAAGAGGGGGCGGTGGCGGCGACCGGGAAGGGGAACTGCGCCTGCGCACTGGCTCGGGGACGCGGACGGGGATAGCCTAGGCCGCTTCCGGTAGCCGAGCTTAGCAACGTGCGCGTGCGCCCAGAGTGTCCGCCTCCTAGGGCACCGCCCACACGCTCCGGACGTCCGGTGAAGACACGCCTCTCGGCATGCGCCTAGCCACGCCCATTTTCTGGCTTAATTACTTAAGCCCCACCCACTGCCTCAAAAATCCAATTTCCTCGCCCAGGCGCCCATTGCTTCGCCTGCTCTTCCAGACCTCCGGGTCCCCAAGGGCTGCCCTTCTCCCTCCTCAGCCTCAGCTCTTTCTTCTAAACCACCCTTTCAGAGGTCTTTAGGCTGCACCAAGCCCCCGCGTCAGCCCCGCCCCTCACCCCTAAGCCCCTCAGACTCCGGGGTTTCCCTTCCTTACTCCCTTCTTCGGTACGCCGTTTCGCTCCCCTAGGCCTGAGTAAGTCATGTCCATCTCTCAGCTCCCGCCTCTCGTAACACCTTGCTCTCCTGAAGTTTCCCCTTGAAACCTCTCCTCTCCCAATAAATCTGACTCATTACTTCTAAATCGCTCCCACCTTCTGCCTGCCAACCCCTAAAGCAATCTGAGCCCCAACCTAGTTCTCCGCACCTTCCCCTAGGCTCCGCCTACAACCCTCACATACTGCCTTCCCCTTGGTCCCAGCCCCGCCCCCTCCTGGCCCCGCCTCTAGCCTTACCAAAGTCGTAGGGTCGGCTCACAGCCCTCAACTCCTTATTTCCTTCCAGTGTCAGGACAAAGACATAGGGCAAGGTAGTGGGTGCAGGCTTTCCAAGAATCTGGCTGGAATGGGGGATGAGGACCTAAAGTCACGTTTGAGCAGAGGGGCAGTGTTTTACTCAGAGCCGATATTTACAGGGAGCCCTTTGAGGTCAGCTGGAGACGAGAGCTCCAAGACCGCTCTCAGCGCCAAGCATTATAACAATGCACATGACATGGGTTCTCCCAAATTCCATGCACTCCCATCAGGGTGGCATAGGGAAGGGAAGGCATCTGAAGGAAGGGCCAGCCTTGGTACCGACACTGATTACACACAGAAGCCAGTAGGCAGAGATTTATTTCCGAGGTCCCTGCCCCCAGGGGCCCGTCAGTCCCGGGGAGGGTGGCAGAAGGCAGTAGGACCCAGGAGTTTAGGTCCTCACCCTCGACCCCCTCCCACAACGGGAAGACCACCAGGTATGAGGGTGCCCCAGCTTTCCTGCCCAGGCTCAGCACCAGCTGAAACCCCAGCTCTACGTCTGACCCGGGCAGCGGTGGCCCAGGCTGTGGGTCAAGCCAGCTCTTTCCCCTCCGGCTCCTCCACCTCCTCCTCGGCCCCCGCCGTTGCTGGAATGCCCTCGTCGTCCCACGGCGGTTCAGGCCCTGCGTCCGGGGAACACAGGGGCACCCCCATGGCTTCAGGGTGCTTGCGTTTGGCATGGCGCCGGAGAGTGTTGGCCTCCGTGAAGCGCAGCCGGCAGACAGGGCACTGGTAAGGGCGCTCCCCAGAGTGGACACGGTGGTGGTGGGCCAGCTCGCCTGCCTCACGGAAGCGGCGAGGGCAGAGTGGGCAGCGGAAGGGCCGGAGGCCGGCATGGATGTTGCAGTGCCGCCGCAGGTGGCTGGACCGCTTGAAGGTCTTGCCGCAATCCTTGCACTCATGCGGCTTCAGCTCTGAGTGCGAGATGCTGTGGCGCTCCAGGTCAGAGAGGTAAGGGAAGGCCCGCAGGCACACAGGGCAGAAGTGCGGGGCCTTCTTAGGGCCAGAGCCCCCAGGCAAACCTGCCGCTGACCCCTCAGAGACCGTATAGGGCACACCCTGATCATCAATCAACAGGAGGTCGCTGCCACTGCCGCCGCCCACAGGGGCTGTCACCCCCTGTGCCAGCGGGGGCTCCTGCCCTGACTTGGTGGGGCGGCCCCGCTTGCGAGGGAGGGTGGCCTTGAGTGTCCGGTTCGAGGAGGTGGCCCCCCCAGGACGCCGGCCTCGGCGTCCCCGGGGAACAGGAGGAGGTAAAGCCAGAGGTTTCTCTTCCTCCCCCGGCAAAGGCGAAGGCAACGGGTCTGGGCTGGGGGTGTCCATTGAGCAGTGGGGGGCTTGGGTCTGGGCACTGGAGCCGGGCTAAGAGGAGAGAGGGGGCAGCCGTCAATGCAGGGAGGGTCTGGAGCATCCCTTGTCCCCCAACACCTCGCCCATCCCTTGGTCTGTGTCTCTTCACCTGGGCATGGTGGACATTCACCTGGACAATCAGAGCCACACTGGTGGGTAAAACAGCAAGGCAGTTCTGTACCGGTTGGTACAGAGGTCATACAGGTGTGTCCTAAGCCTCCCTAACTCTTGTCCTAGAAGTTCAGGGTCAGCTTGAGCCAAAAGAAAAAAAAAAATCTTCATGGGAGAATAGAATAGAGTCCAACTAAGGGTAGGGGCCAGTATTTCAATCCTCAAAGCAAAGAGCCCACTAAACGTGAGCCATGGAGGCCCAGAGATGTTTTGTGCCGCTTCTGATTGGCAGAGTGAGAGGAGTGGGAGTTCAGGACTAGAAGAAGAAAGGGACTGGTCGCAGCTGATGTTTGGCTCCGAGTCATGGATGAAGAAATGTGCCAGCACTGTTAAGTGTGGGCTCCCAAGTCAGAGTTCTGAGTTCAGTGCCGAGGTCTGCCGCTCAGTCTCTGTGTGCTCTGGGGCAAAGTGCTCATCTCTCTGAGCCTCAGTTAAGCCTTTTGCAAAACAGGACGAATGCTTGCACCTATTCACACAGACATGTCAAGAGGATAACACACAGAGTGCTCAGTGCACACCAGTGCCTTGAGATATCCTGGTGAGTGGCTAAGCTTCACACCAACCCTCTGAATAATGGCACATCACCCCCACTTTGCAACGGGGGAAACGGAGGCACAGGAAAGCCAAGTCAGTTGTCCAAGCCCTCTCTGCCAGTAAGCAGTAGGACCAAGACCCAAACCAGATCTCAAGAACCCCAACGGTCCAGGGAGTGAAATGACATGGACCCAAGGAGACAAGGGGACCTCATGGAGTCCCTTACACCTGGGGCAGACTCCAGCTCTGCCGCTAATGAACAAGTGACTTTGCTTCTCTGGGCCAGTTTCCACCTGGGTCAAACAGATACAGCAGTGTTGTTGGTTAGTAATAGTAAGCACTCAATAAACTACCGTCATCGCCACCACCACCACCACCATCAGACCCACCACCTCCGTCATGTCATCGGAGCCTGGGACCACAAGACCCAGCTAGGGTGTCATGAAGGGGAGCGGGAGGAAGGCAGACGCGCCGCTAACAGCTGGGGCTGCAGGTGCCAGTGCACCCCCTTGGACCGGGCACACAGACTGAAGGCCAGAGAGGGGCCATCACTTTTCTACGATCACAAGGTTCTCTCCGCAGGGAGGGCCTGGACTAGAACCCGGGTCTCTGCAACAGTGCCCTCGCCCCTTGCCCCTCCGCTACCCCTGTGCAGGCGCGCGCCCGCCGGCCCGAGCGCGCGGGGCGGGCCCTGCGGGGGCGGCGGCCAATGAGCGGCGCGCGGGCCGCAGGACCGCGAGGGCCGCCAGGAAGGGGGTCTGCGCGCGCGCGCCCGGGCCGACTCCGCGGGGCGCGAGGTCGGCGCGCGCGCTGCGGCGGGCGCGGAAGCAGGTGTGGGGGCGCGCTCCAGGAGCGCGCGGCCCCGGGCCTCCCCTCCCTCCGCTCCCCTCTCCCCGCCCGGACCCCCGCCTCTCGGGTACCTCATTTGCATGTCGCCTGGGCTCGCGAGTGTGCGCGCGCGGGGGCGACAGGGCCGGCGCGTGGGAAGGGGCGGGGGCCAGGGGGCCCTGCCCCTCGGCGGCGCGCGCGGGGACGGCCCCGCCCCCTCCCTCCCCCACCCCTCTCCGTCGGGCCCGCGCCCGCGGGAGACAAAGAGGACGCGCTGGGTCCTAAGGACCGGTCACGTATCGCAGAGAACGCGCGCCTGCGCGCCCGTCGCCCTCAATGGCCCCGAGCTGGAAATAACCCCACTAACACATTCCCAACCACGCAGAAATGTCTTTTCTCCCACACAGCACCCAACAGGGTGACCCAATCAAAGACAGGAACCGCAAGGATGAGGAGCGGGAAAATGGCAGCTAGTTCCCGTAGTTAACATGGCGCCCGATAGGCTTCAAAGCCCCCTAGAGGGAGGACAAGATGGAATCTGCCCTTTCCTCCGAGCTCTACCACAGTGGCCGAACTTCGATTTTCCTTTTATCCTGACGCAACTCTACCAGGAAGATTCGGAGGCTGCGAAAAGGGAATCAAGTCTGCCGTGATTTACGTTAACACCTGTCAGGGCAGGCACAGAGGGGAAAGAGGCCGAGCGGGAGCTTGTTGCCCTTAGTCTGTATGGCGCCCGCGTCACCCTAGGCCCCGCCCCCACCCTGCCCTCACCCAACATGGCGCCATCCTAGCTTCTCCGGCCTCCAGTGCTAGGGGATGGGACGGGAAACGGGGCAGGGCGGGCGGTGGGGGTGGGGGGAAGCCAAGGGGGCGGGAGAAAGGAGGAGTGTGGGGGAGAAGCGAGCCGAGGCGGAAGTCGAGGGGCCCCCGGGTGGAAGTGACGCTGCCCCCGCTGCCCAAAATGTCGGCGCCCAGAGGGAGGTGTAAGTAATTAAAGAGAAAAGCCGACTGACTTTCCTGGCCTCCTGGGGCCGCCCCAGGGCTCTAGGACCCCGGCTGCGAACGAGCGAGGTGGACTTGCCCGGCTGTGGGTCCCGCCTGACCTGCTCCCGCCCCGGGTGCCCCAGGCCGCACCTTTTAGGGACAGGGGGGAGGGGCACAAAAGGCCGGTACTCGGGGCCTCAGTCCCAGAGCCGACTTGGGGGGGGGGGGGGGCGGGAAGCCCTGCAGGCGACTTGGTGGGAAGGAGGCGGGCTTCGTGGTGGCGGGGGCGGAGCAATAGCAGGGAGGAGCTTCCTCGTGGGCGTGGCTTAGAATGGAAATAGGCTGGGCTTGAAGGATGGAAGGGACCTACTTGGGGCTGAGTGGGGAAATGGGGCTCTAGGCGAAGGTTGGCGCAGCTTAGGGTAGAAGGGGAGTAGCTGGTCAAGGAGTAGGCATGGTGAGGTGATGGGATTGAGGTGTGCAGTTTGGCGAGTCTTAGTGGAAATAATAAGTCTTCATAATGTAAGTGCGGTGACTTGGGGGGGAGGGGCTCCCAGGGGAAGGCTGAGAACAAGGGGTTGAGGGGAGGATCTTGCAAAGGACGGGGCTTCCTTCCAGGCTAGGTTTCAAGGAAAAACGAGTGAGTGGCGTTTTGGAGGCAGACCTTAGCTGAGAAGAAAGACGGTGGGACGTAGGAAGCTCAGATAGTGGTTACTAGCAATCAGAGCAGCTTGCCTGTAGAGTCCTTGCTGTGTGCCCAGCCTAAGTGAGCGCGCGGTGTGCACTGCCCCAGTTTTGCGTAGTCCTCACCTCCGCTCCCTGAGGTGGGTACTCCCGTTCTCCCGCACTTGCACATGGACAAATGCAGGAGGTTTCAGGACCGGTTATGGTCGCCCTGAAAGGTTGACTCAAGTGCACTTGGCCCCAAATCTCTGTCCTCTCCTACCCTAGGAATGTGAATCTTTATCTGAAGATGATCTTCGCTCTTGAAGAAGAGTGGGAGGGCCTTTCAAAGGGGAAGGGTCTTATCAAGGAATACTAGAGGCTTCGGGAACAGTGTGGGGACTTTGGGAGGAGTAGGTGGGGCGAACAGTGGGCGGGGTTTAGAGAGGAGTGGGGAGTCCATCGGAAAAGAAGGGGAGAGGCTTAAAAAGGGCCCAGTAGGGTAGAAGCCACCTGGCGCTGATTAGGAAGATTGCCAGAGGATCGGGAGAAGGGTTTGTACGAGAGTGGGAGGGGCTTACAGGATGGTGGGTGTGGCTTGGAGGGAAGTGGGAAGGGTTTCCAGAGGACAGAGGGCGGGTGTGAGGCCAGGGAGCCTGATGGAGAGGGCTCCTGCGACGCTGACTCCACCTGCCCTCCATGTCTCCTCCCTGCTCCAGAGAGAGCCTCCATTCGCCACTGCCTTCCCACCACGCCATCATGGCTGATACCCGGCCAGTGCCCCCGGTCCCTGCCCCGGCCCCAGCCCCAGCGCCTCCCGCTGCTGCTCCCCGGGTTCCGTTTCACTGCAGTGAGTGTGGCAAGAGCTTCCGCTACCGCTCGGACCTTCGGCGTCACTTCGCCCGGCACACTGCCCTCAAACCCCACGCGTGTCCACGCTGTGGCAAGGGCTTCAAACACAGCTTCAACCTGGCCAACCACCTGCGTTCGCACACCGGCGAGCGGCCCTACCGCTGCTCTGCCTGCCCTAAAGGGTTCCGAGACTCCACCGGCCTGCTGCACCACCAGGTGAGTCCTGCAGGCTGGACCTGGGCTGGCCTCCCCAGGCTGGACACACCCTTGGAGCCACAGGGCTGGGCAGCAAAGAGCACTGTGATCTCTGATTTAGCCTCACAGTTCTCCAGGAAGGCACTGCCAGTCGAAAGGACTCATTGCTCAAACTGTCTCTACGACTGACTCCCAAAGGCCAATGTCCGTATGTCCATAAAGGCACAGTCTTGCACCGTACACGGGCCAGATTTCAAGTGCCCAAGAGCCATAAGTCGCTGATGGCTGCAACATTGGTCAGTGGCAGATATAAAACATTCCCATCATTGCAGAAAGTTCTTTTGGACAGTGTTTGCTCTAGAGGTTTGGAGAGCAAACCTTGAAAAGCCACCTCTCACCCTAGGGGATGATAAAAGCTCCTCTCCACCTTTTCACAACATCCACTGCCAGAGAGGACATCAGAAAGTTTGTCAATCATAATTCTAATTTCTAGGAATTGGGTTGTTCTTTAGTGATGATTTTACCCTATCGTCACAAGAACCCTGTGAGGTGGTAGTCTTATTGTGCCCATGTTACAGAGGAGCAAAGCAGAGTCCCAGAGATGATGTTTACTTGTCCACTTGTCACTGAGAGTGAAAGGCAGAGCTGGGATTCGAACCCAGGTTTGTTAGTGCTAAGAGCCCTAGTATTTGGCCACTCTCCCAGGGAGTCCCAATCTCCTAGGTGGGCTTTTTGAAAATGAGTAAGTGTTAGTCCGGAACACCAGGAGGAAGAGTCTTCCACCTTAAGGAACAGCATGTGCAAAGGTCCTGAAGAATGAAAGGACCGAAAGAATGCCAACATGACCCAAATTAGAGAAGACAAGTGAGAGAGTTGGAGCAGATGGGGCTTTGTAGACACAGCAGGGAGCTTGGGCCGCGTCCTTCTGGGAATGCAGGGATGGCAGGCTAGACCCTCAGCCCTGATGCTGTGCTCTCCCTCCCGCCCTCCCAGGTCGTCCACACTGGTGAGAAGCCCTACTGCTGCCTGGTCTGTGAGCTCCGCTTCTCCTCGCGCTCCAGCCTGGGCCGCCACCTCAAGCGCCAGCACCGCGGGGTGCTCCCGTCCCCGCTGCAACCCGGTCCAGGCCTGCCGGCCCTGAGCGCACCCTGCTCTGTCTGCTGCAATGTGGGGCCCTGCTCAGTGTGCGGGGGCGCGGGGGCCGGTGGTGGCGAGGGCCCAGAGGGGGCAGGTGCAGGCCCGGGCAGCTGGGGGCTGGCAGAGGCCGCCGCCGCGGCCGCCGCCGCCTCGCTGCCCCCCTTTGCGTGTGGAGCCTGTGCGAGGCGCTTTGACCATGGCCGTGAGCTGGCGGCCCACTGGGCGGCGCACACCGACGTGAAGCCCTTCAAGTGCCCGCGCTGTGAGCGCGACTTCAACGCCCCCGCGCTGCTGGAGCGGCACAAGCTGACGCACGACCTGCAGGGCCCGGGCGCGCCCCCGGTGCAGGCCTGGGCCCCGGGCGCCAGCGCGGGGCCCGACCCGGCCGGCGACGTCGGTGGCGCGGTGGAGGCGGGTGATGCCCAGGCGGCCTGGGATGGCGGGCTGCTCCTGGGCCGCGCTGAGGGCGGCGTGCCCGAGCTCGCGGGGCTGCTCCCGGAAGGCGGCGGTGAGGCTCCTGCCCCAGCGGCCGCGGCCGAGGCGTCCGAAGACACCCTGTACCAGTGCGACTGCGGGACCTTCTTCGCGTCGGCTGCGGCGCTGGCCAGCCACCTGGAGGCCCACTCGGGCCCCGCCACGTACGGCTGCGGCCACTGCGGGGCCCTGTACGCGGCTCTGGCGGCCCTGGAGGAGCACCGGCGGGCAAGCCACGGCGAGGGCGGCGGAGCGGAGGCGGCATCCGCGGCCCCAGAGGGGGAGCCAGCGTCCGGCGAGGCCGCGTCCGCCTCCGGCCGGGGCAAGAAGATCTTCGGCTGCTCCGAGTGCGAGAAGCTGTTCCGCTCGCCGCGCGACCTGGAGCGCCACGTGCTGGTGCACACGGGCGAGAAGCCATTCCCGTGCCTCGAGTGCGGCAAGTTCTTCCGCCACGAGTGCTACCTCAAGCGCCACCGGCTGCTGCATGGCACCGAGAGGCCCTTCCCCTGCCACATCTGCGGCAAGGGCTTCATCACGCTCAGCAACCTCTCGCGGCACCTGAAGCTGCACCGCGGCATGGACTGATGCCGCAGCCACCCTGCCGCCCCACGTCGGGGGCCGCACTCAGGGCCTGGGGCCAGATCCCTGGGCCCTGCCGTCAGGGGACCCCGGCTGGAGATAGGGGGCCACCAGACACTCGCACGGCCCCATGAGCTGGGGGCAACAAACAAACCAGGGAGACTTCTTAGCTGCGAGGTCCGGGACCTAGGAAGAGACTCCTGAGCAACCGCAAATCAAAAGACCTCCCCGAGTGGTGGGGACGTAGCAATGAGATGTGGGTGTCAGCAAGTACTTCTCATCTTGAGGACCCTAGTGATAAGAGATGGGCATCCTTCCCCCAAGGAAGACTGCCCCTCTCCCCAAGAGCCATCATTCCCAACGACCTTGATCTGGAGAATGTGGGGGGACCATGTCCCTGAATTTCCCTGGATCCCCCAAATGCTACCCACCAGTCACTGGTGCCCTCCAAAAATGGATAGAGCCGAAACCTGCCTTCCCCCCACCCATCCATTTCATTCCTCATGCTGAAAGAGGACCAGGGTAGATGCCCCTGCCCTGAAAACCCCTCCCCCCAACTAGGTCTCCCTCCCCCAGGGCAGAATGGATCCACCCTAATGATCTTCCCCATCCCAAACACTAGAATAGGCTGGTTTGAAATCCCTCCTGCCCAGTAGAATGAACTGAATCAGATACACACCCCTGTCCACTGGAATGGGCTGGTTTAAACTGGCCTGTACCCCACCCTCCTTAGGCCAATATGGCAGACACTCCTCCCTCCCTCTAGAGTGCCGGCCAGTCCCGATCATTCCACATCCTGTGAACTCATCTGAGTGGGAAGTGGTGGACTCTGGGGCTTTCCTCCTGCTCTGCTGTAGCACCTGTCTTTCCATCTCTGTTGGTTTGTCTGTCTCTGTGTTCCTCTCAACCCCAAGGGGAAGGGGGGCTTGGCTAGGGGATAACCCCCTGTGAGCCTCGACCTTGCCCCTCATCCCACTCCCTAATGTCTCCACAGGGCCCCAATAAACCTCGTCCTGTCAGTCACTGCCGTTTTGTTTTCTGATCCTTGGCTCCAGAGAGGTGGGGGCTTTTCTTCCTGATTTAGGATGAGCTCCCTAAATAAAAGATCTTTTCTCCCTCCTGACAAATGTTGAGTCCCTTAGATACTGCACAACCATTAAAATCAGAAATGGCTTAAGTTTCATCTCAGTGGAATTCTGTCCCTTAAACACGAGATCCACCTCCAGTGGACTGAATGTGCCCTTTAGACACCGTCAATCCCATCAGGCCCCCTAAAAGCCAAACTGTCTCCTTAAAGAAAAGTTCTACCCCTAAGGAGAGACCCTAAATCTTAGACCCTACCTCTAGGTGACCAAATGTCTATGTTAAACACTGTATGCACCCCGGAGGGTAGGAGTCACCTGTCTGGGCGGAGTCAACCATTCCTCTTCTAGGCACTAGATTACATTTCTGTCCCGAGTGCCATTCTGTGTCAGGCATTGTAATCCTCTCTGAGGATCCAGCAGTGGAGAAAAGGACTCCTAGGCTTATGTTTTAGTGTTTGGGTGGTGGGGTGGAGAAAAGTAAAGAAACGGAAGTAAGTTCAGGTGTTTCTGAGCATGCTGAAGGAGGGGAGGAAAGGTGTTAAGAAAGTGAGTGACCCCGTGAGCATGCCATTTCAGTTCAGGTGTCCGGTGGACATCTCTCCACAGGTGGCATCTGATCTGAAACCCAAAGGGTGCTGAGAGACCAGAGAGCGGATGGGCCCCAAGGAGGGAGGGGTGAAGGGAGGGGGAGGGGTCAGGTCCCAGAGCCTGGTGGGGCAAGAGAGGCATTTGACTGTGCTCTCCAGGCAATTGAACACCAAGATTTTAATGTTGGAGGATTTGACCACTCCCGCACTTTACAGAGTTTCCTCTGGCTGCTGAGTCGAGAAGGAACTGGAGGCAGCAGAAGAGACGCTTAGGAGCCTGGACCGGAGTGGTGGGGAGATACAGGTGGATTCGAGATGAATTCCGAAGGTGGAATGTGAGTGTTTGTGTGTGTGTGTAATTGAAAGAGCTCAGGAGGGACTGTTAGGTGGTAGCAGTTTGTGTTAAGACATGAAAAGGGGAAGAACAAGTTTCGGTAGGAGCTTAGGGGGATAAGGAATTCCATTTTGAGCTTCTTAAATTTAAGATGCCTGGGAGATTGGCACGTACTAATACGGCTGAAGGTGTATGCGTGTCCTGTGATACCGTGATCCCACTGCTGGGCACGAACCCTAGAGAAACTCCTTCACCTGCACTAGGAGACACACTTAAACATCTCCCAGCAGCAATCTGTATGGCCTCAAACTCTGAACAATTGATATGTCATTGCTGTGGTCCGAATGTTTGTGTTCCCATCGAAATTTCTATGTTGAAATCCTAACCCCCAGTGTGACAGTGTTTGGAGATGGAGCTTTGGGGAGGTGCTTAAGTCTTAGTGCCTGGGACCAGCGCTTCCACTGAAAGGCTCCAGGGAGACCCCTGGCCCTTCTCACCCTGAGAGGACACCACAAGAAGCACTGGCCATAAACCCAGAAGAGGGCCTCCCCCAGAAGACAAGCATGCAGGTGCCTTGATCTTGGACTTCCGGCCTCCAGAGAACCGTGAGCGATAAATTTCTGTTGTTCATAAGCCGCCAGTCTGTGGTGTTTTGTTAAAGCAGCCGGAACAGACTAAGACATCTGTCAACAAAAAGCAGATATATAAACGGTGGCATATGATGCTATGGGTTACTATACAGCGTGAAATAAAGGGGTGTAGATACACACAGTCCCGTGAATGAAAGTTACAAAGAAGCCCAACGCCTGAAGCCCAACACATTGATTCCGCTTATAAGCAAAACTAAACTATAATAGTGTTTAGGATGTATTGTGGCTAGTGTGCTACCTAGAAAAGCAAGAAAACCTTCTCGAGGTTGGATAGGTTAAGCTTGGAATGGGGTTTGCCAAGCCTTCTGTGATTCTGGGGCAGCTAACATCCCGTTTCTTTCTTTCCTTTCTTTCTTTCTTTCTTTTTTTTTTTTTTTTTAAAGATTTTATTTATGTATTTGACATAGAGAAAGAGAGATCACAAGCAGGCAGAGAGAAGGGAAGCAGGCTCCCGGCGGAGCAGAGAGCCCGATGCGGGACTCGATCCCACGACCCTGAGATCATGACCTGAGCTGAAAGCAGAGGCTTAACCCACTGAGCCACCCAGGAGTCCCTAACATCCCCGTTTCTTAATCCGGTGATCTCTTGATAATTATTTATTAGCCGTGTATCTGTGTCGTGCCCTTCTAGCCTATGTGCCTTCTATTTCACAATAAAAGAATTTAGAGGAGGGAGAAGTATATTTGGGGGGAGAGAAAACAAGAAGACATGTTTGCCTGGAGATGCACTGTTGCCGATCTGAAGGCTCCAGGTCAGCTCCTGGGGACGCGCAACCTTAGAGATAACTTCCTCTCCGCTCTCCCACCCTGGAACCAGGAAACAGACTCATCCCCTGGGGCAAAAACCAAAACAAAAAAAAACTTGGAGCAACAAGACCCACCCCACTTCGATTCAGGCACCGCCCCAGGGGCATGAACCGTCACTTTGAGACCTGCTCTGCCCGAGCACAGACGGTCTGGAAGCGAGCCAGGGTTGTCATGGAGATGGCCGCAGGCTAGGGATTAATGAATAGGGAAATCGCGAGGCTGAGGATCCGCCCACCTCACCTCCAACCCAATCTTTTCTCTTCTGGGACAAAAACGACAGGAACTCACCCATCTCCCGCTGGCCTCCCAAGGGCCCGGCGCAGGGCTGGTCTTCAGACCTGACTCATCTCACTGTGGCCCCATTTTATAGATGTGCTCATGGAGGCTCCGAAGGGGTGGGAAGGATTTCACTCTGGGGGAGATCTCAGCCTCTCCAGGGCGCCAATTACTGGGCTGAAACTGACGACTCTCCCGTGTCTGCTGGAGCTGACTCTCGCCGCTGACCTGTCCAGCCAGCCACCCGCACGCTCAGCTGAGCTCCGCATTGCCCTACCTCCTCAGCCTTCTCCCTTCAGGACAGTCACCTTCTCCTGAAGCCCCAGCCTCACCCCTCCTCACTCACTCCTCATCCACTTTTCTGGGCGCGGCTGGGTGCGGACAGGTGAGCCTTTAAGCACGCTCAGGAACTTATATTCCAGGGGAGGGAAGGTAGGCAATCAATGGGTAATCCACGAGGAGCCTCCGGCTTGTTCGCGATAAGTACAGTTGGAAAATTAAGGCAGAGTGAGGACTATAGGAAGAAGGGAGGGCTGTTTTAGCTGGGGGTGGGGGGCCGGAGAGCTGTCTCTGAGGACGTCTGGAAGAAAGTGAGGGGAGTAGAGTAGAAGGGACACTTGATGGAAATCTAGGGGGAAGGGCACTCCAGGCAGGGGGGAAAGGCACGTTCAAAGGCCCTGAGTCCACCAATAGCAGAGGTGGGGTGGTGCGGCTGGAGCGGAGTGAAGCAGGAGAGAGGTAGTCACCAGTGGAGGGACGCTTCAGGGGCCAGACCCATCGAGCCTTACAGGCAGGGGGAGAGGAATACGGGAGGAAGGGCTGGGAAGCCACCGGAGGTTCACAGGCTGCGATCTCTGCGTGCGAGAGGCTGGCCGCGGTAGGGGCGCTGGGGGCAGGAGAGCCAATGAGGAGGCAGTAGCAGGGGGACTGGCACCCAGGAGTGCAGTCCGGAGCCAATCAGCGCTAGGTCCCGCCCCCTGCTCGGGCCCACGGCCCCGCGGAGTCCCGCACTGCCCAGGCACCCTGTCTCACCTGGGCCCGCTCCCCGCCTCCTCCCTGCCCTCAGCCTAGGTCTCCCCTGCATCCGGCCCAGCCTCCACGCGGGTCCCACAGGAATTTCTCTAAAACACTAATCAGATCATGTGACTCTCCAGCTTAAAACCTTTTCAATGGCTTCTCAGTGCACCAGGAACGCGTCCAGCATTTCGCCGGGACTAAGAGGCCGCCGCAGCGGCTTGTGCAGCTCCCGGCCTCTCTCCATGACACTCCCGCCTTTGATGGCCCAATCCAAGGCCTCGAGTCTCCCCCAAGACAAGATCTCCCTCCCCATTCCCCAATATGCTCTTCCCTCTGCTTGAAATTTTATTTCCCACCATTCCATTCCTGAATTTTCCTTATTTCCTTCCTGCCTTCCTTCCTTCCTCCTTTCCTTCCTTTTTTTGGAAAAAAAAAAATGTTAAGCTTTTAAAATACAGATAATGAAATAACAACCCCCCAACCCCACCAGGTATACACTCAGAAGAACTGAAAATAATCGTCCAAACAAACACTTACACACAAACGTTCCTAACAGCGCTATTCACAATAGCTGAGAGGTAGCAAGAAGCCACATATCCACGAACAAATGAATGGGCACAATGTAGTGTACCCACACGGTGGAATATTACTCAACTAGCAAAAGGAATGACGTCAGGATCCATGCCACAACACAGATGATTCTGGAAAACACACTAAGTGAAAGAAACTGGTCATAAGAGGTTACCTATTATATGATTCAACTGACATGAAATGTTTGTCATAGGCAAAGCTGATTATTGGTTGTCAGGAGCTGGAAGAAGAAGGACATGGGGAGTGACAGCTTAACAGACCTAGATTTCTGTTGGGGAAGATGACAAAGTTCTGAAACTAGACAGTGGGATGGTCACATGACATTGAGAATGTACTTAATGGCACTATTATTGCCCACCCCTCGTGTCCATATACTGCCTATCAGCTTTAAAGATTTTTTTTTTTTGACAGAGATCACAAGTAGGCAGAGAGTCAGACAGAGAGAGAGAGGAAGGGAAGCAGGCTCCCCGCTGAGCAGGGAGCCCGACGTGGGGCTCGATCCCAGCACCCCGAGATTATGACCCGAGCCGAAGGCAGAGGCTTAACCCACTGAGCCACCCAGGTGCCCCTGCCTATCAGCTTTAAAACATTAGAGGTTTAGGGGTGCCTGGGTGGCTCAGAGGGTTAAGCCTCTGCCTTCCACTCAGGTCATGATCTCAGGGTCCTGGGATTGAGCCCCGCATCGGGCTCTCTGCTCAGCAGGGAGCCTGCTTCCTCCTCTCTCTCTGCCTGCCTCTCTGCCTACCTGTGATCTCTGTCTGTCAAATAAATAAATAAAATCTTAAAAAAAAAATTAGAGGTTTAGTTACCTCACTCGCCGTAGGCCCCTTTAGGATCTGATCGCTTCTCCCTGCTACAAGTTAACTCCTACCATGAATTTGGTGCTTATTGTTTCCATGGATATTTTTAGACTTTCACTCCTATATAAATATCCTTTTAAAATTAGTACTATTGCCCAGGCACTTTAAAAAGTCATGCTCTGGGCGCCTGGGTGGCTCAGTGGGTTAAGCCGCTGCCTTCGGCTCAGGTCATGATCTCAGGGTCCTGGGATCGAGTCCCACATCGGGCTCTCTGCTCAGCAGGGAGCCTGCTTCCCTTCCTCTCTCTCTGCCTGCCTCTCTGTCTACTTGTGATTTCTCTCTGTCAAATAAATAAATAAAATCTTAAAAAAAAAAAAAAAAGTCATGCTCTTGGGGGCGCCTGTGTGGCTCAGTGGGTTGAGCCTCTGCCTTCCGCCCGGGTCATGGTCTCAGGGTCCTGGGATGGAGCCCCACATCGGGCTTTCTGTTCAGTGGGAGCCTGCTTTCCCCCTTCTCTCTCTCTGCCTGCCTCTCTGCCTACTTGTGATCGCTCTCTGTCAAATGAATTAAAAAAAAAAAAGTCATGCTCTTTGCCTGTCGTTTCTCCCATCTCTTTGTGAAATGCAAAGACTTGCTGAGATGCACTAGCTTCGACATGTTTTAGTTCCCCACTTTGCTGCTGTTTAAACTGAGAATAGCGTGACCCACTCCATAAGGTAAGGAGAGACAAACGCATTAGTATTTGTAAAGCGCTTACAAGACTAAGTTACTGCTTATTTTCATTTTATTTATTTTTATTACCCTTTCCCCCCATTTGATTTCTTGTCCTTTTACTTTCTGGAGTATGGAACGCATTCACATGGCTTCAAATTTAAGAAGTACAAAAGGATAGAGTGCCCTAAGTTTCAGTTCTGGGAGCTAGACAATGTTGCTAGTTCCCTCTCTCTTCTTCCAGACACAACCCACTGATAAGCACAGACAGTTAGAACAGGTTCCAGTCTGTTTTCTGCCTTCCTTTCCATCCCCCCTTCCCTTCATGTTATCACTTGGAGCGCTTCCATATTTTTTAACACAGCAAGTTTCTTCATCTTTTTTTTTTTTTGCACACATAGCATTCCACTGGGCAGATCAATCATGATGCCACTCGAATTCCCTCCGGATGCGAATTTAGCTCATCTCCAGTCTTTTGCAGTGGTGTGCAATCATCTGGTGCTGATTCACCTGGTACCGATGTCATTTTGCATGTTTCTGAGCAGATCTATCTGGCAGTCCCATTCCTGGAATTGTTCAGCTGTTAAGGCTGTTCCAAATTTCACTAGCCCAGCCCTGTTCAGAGAGGTCCTGTTTCCCACGCTCTGGCTGACAGTGCTCAGCATGTACTTCACCTTAAGTCTGCAGGCCTATCTCTGCAACAAGCCCTCGACTGCTCGGTTTCGGGCATTTGAGATGTGTGGAGCACGTCTCTCTCCTTTCCCTTGGCTCATCCTTCTCATCCCCAACCCTTGGCTTTCCATCCTGCAGGTTTCAGCTGAAACACTATTGCCTCCTGGAAGACCTTGAGGACTGCTCTCACCCCAGGGGGAGGTCAGCTCAGTGCCTTCTCTGTTCTCTGTCTCCCCCCCCACCTCCACCCCCCACCCCAATCGTCTTTCCTGCCTTAGAGCACGTTTTCCTGGAAGGCGGTCGGATCTGTGACTGCCTCCTCCCTCTGACGGTGAGCTTCCTGCAGACAGGGTCGGACAGCCCGTCAGCCTGCCGCCGAGGCTCCAGCACCAAGGACAGAGCTAGCCCACAGTAGGTGCTCAGGAAATACCGGCGGCTTGGGATCCAGGGAACTATGCCGGGAAACACATGCAGAAGGACTCGGGAGCACAGTGGGTGCTCAGTAGATGTGGGTCTCTTAGGAGCGAATGCGTATCTGCCGGGCTTGTTGTAGAGGGGGCCACTGAGGCTAGGAGAAGCGACAGTCGCTTGCTCCGGCAGCCGAGTGAAGGCTGGATAGGGGTTCCAGTCCAGAGCGCCCCTACTTTGCCTGAGGCCTCTGCCACTGCCTCATTCACGACTCCTTCCCCTGGCACCCCCCTCGCCCAACACAGTGCCTGGCACAGACAGGACCTGATAAATGTGTATTTGTTGAAGGAATGAATGAATATGTGTGTCTGCTGGGGTGGGGAGGAGAGCTGCGTCCAGCCTCCCAGGCCCGCAGCCCCCTCCCCATGCAGAACCCAGGAATCCAAGCCGACTGCCCTCCCCGCCCCCTGGGTCCCCTCGTCCTCCCGCTTCCGGCCTTCCAGCCGGTCTTTCCTCTTTTGGGCTCGGTCGAGAGGCCGGGTTTCCGGGGGGAAGGCTTAGGCAGTGACACCGAGCCCAGCCTCCTCCACCCCCCACCACGCTCGGCCCTCCCTCCCTCCCCGCTACCACCGTCCGCGTTCGGCCGGCCGCGGGGAAGGAAGAAAGAAGCGAAGGAGGCGGAGGTAAGACACAGGCGCCCAGCGATCCGATCAGGGCCGAGCCCCAGGCTCTGGGCTCGGAAATCCGCGAGGCCTCCACCCGTGGCCCTAATTCTGCTGATCACGCCTGCGGGGAACCGCAAGCTGGGCCCAGTGGGGAGTTCGGCCCCCCGTGGGGACCTAGGGCTCCATACTCCAGCAGCCTGGGTGGGGGGCAGGTGTCCAGCGGCCAGGCCCTCAGCCCCCTCCTCTGTGGAGACTTCGGGCAGCTGAGCCCCCAGCTCCCTCCTCCCCCTTGTCTTAGGAGCCCAGCCCCCTCCCCCAACCCTCTCTGCCCCTGGGACCCAGGAATCCTTACCCCACACCTACAGGAGTGGATCTCAGTCCCCTCCCAAACCTGGGGTCCCAAACCCCAGCTCCCACCTCTCTCAGTCCCTGGAGTCCAGGACCCCAGCCTCCCCACTGCCCAGGAGTCTTAGCCCTCCTACCCCCAGCCTCTCCCAGACCCTGGTCTGGGCACTCACACACATTTCTGGGGCTTCCCAATGTCGAATTCCACCCCCTCCACTCGGGCACCACTGGCCGGTTCCCAGCCCCTCCCAAAATTCTCCAGCGGGGCCCCTGGAGAAAAAGCAGTTGGCTGACTGTCTCCCTGTCTCCTCTTCTGTCTGTATCTCTGGCTTGTCCCCTCTCTCTGTCTGTCTGTCCCTACCTCTGTCCTGCTGTGGTTCTTCTGATCTCTGGTGTTTGCACCATCTCTCCCGAAATCTCTTTGTTTTCTCTCCATCTCTGTCTCTGCTGGGAGTCCCCATCTCTCTCCATCCTGCCTTTACGGCTTCTCCTGCTGTCTGTCTGTCTGCCCCTGGGGTCTCTGCCTTTGCTCTGTCTTGCTGGCTCTCTCCATTGCCTGGTTAATCATCTGACCATCACGGACTCTCCATCTCTCTGTCTCTGTCTCTCGGCCTCACTCCACACATCTCCCTTTATCTAACCCACTCCACGCCCCCACCCACCCCAATGTCTCCTTGTCTCCTCTTTCTCCTTACAGGCATGGATCCGCAGCCCCCTCCACCCGCCCAGGGCAGCCCACCTCACCGTGGCCGGGGCCGGGGCCGTGGCCGAGGCCGTGGTAGAGGCCGGGGCCGTGGCAGGGGGGGCGCTGGAGCCCCTCGGGCGCCCCTGCCCTGCCCGACATGTGGCCGCCTTTTCCGCTTCCCCTACTACCTCTCCCGGCACCGGCTGAGCCACTCAGGCCTCCGACCCCACGCCTGCCCCCTGTGCCCCAAGGCCTTCCGCCGGCCCGCCCACCTCTCCCGCCACCTGCGTGGCCACGGGCCCCAACCGCCGCTGCGCTGCGCCGCCTGCCCCCGCACCTTCCCGGAGCCAGCCCAGCTCCGGCGCCACCTGGCCCAGGAGCACGCAGGCGGCGAGGTCGAGCTGGCCATCGAGAGGGCGGCCAAGGAGGCCGCGGAGTCGAGCTGGGGCTCCCAGGACGCCGGGGCGGAGCAGCCTACCACCGCTGCAGCGGGGGCCGCGGAGGAGGAGGCGGCGTGGCCCGAGACCTGGCCGGCAGGGGAGCCGGCCACGCTGGCTGCCCCCACAAGCGCCGAACCCCGGGAGTCAGAGGAGGAGGAGGCCGAGGCCGGGGCGGCGGAGCTGAGGGCCGAATTGGCACTGGCAGCCGGGCGGCAGGAGGAAAAGCAGGTCCTGCTCCAGGCCGACTGGACGCTGCTGTGCCTCCGCTGTCGCGAAGCCTTTGCCACCAAGGGCGAGCTCAAAGCACACCCGTGTCTGCGCCCCGAGGGTGAACAGGAGGGTGAAGGGGGCCCCCCTCCCCGGCCCAAGCGCCACCAGTGCTCCATCTGCCTCAAGGCCTTCGCCAGGCCCTGGTCGCTGTCCCGCCACCGGCTGGTCCACTCCACCGACCGCCCTTTCGTGTGCCCAGACTGCGGCCTGGCCTTCCGCCTCGCCTCCTACCTCCGCCAGCACCGTCGTGTGCACGGCGCGCTCAGCCTCCTGGCCCCGCTGCCCCCGGCGGGCAAGAAGGACGACAAGGCACCGGGTGGACGGAACTCAGGGAAGGGGCCCGAGGGGGGCGAAGGGGCAGAGTGCGGGAGTGCCTCGGAGGGGGGAGAAGGCGGGCAGAACGGAGGGGACGCCGCCCCGGCCCGGCCCCCTGCAGGGGAGCCCCGCTTCTGGTGTCCCGAATGCGGCAAAGGCTTCCGGCGCCGCGCGCACCTGCGGCAGCACGGGGTGACCCACTCAGGGGCGCGCCCCTTTCAGTGCGTGCGCTGCCAGAGGGAGTTCAAGCGGCTGGCCGACCTGGCCCGCCACGCGCAGGTGCACGCGGGAGGCCCGGCGCCGCACCCGTGCCCGCGCTGCCCGCGCCGCTTCTCGCGCGCCTACAGCCTCCTGCGCCACCAGCGCTGCCACCGGGCCGAGCTGGAGAGGGCGGCCGCGTTGCAGGCGCTCCAGGCCCAGGCCCCGCCGTCGCCCCCGCCGCCCCCGCCGCCCCCACCAGCTGGGCAGGAGGAGGAAGGGCTCCCGATGCCCATTGCACACATCAAGGAAGAGCCACCCTCCCCGGGAACCCCACCCCAGTCGCCGCCGCCGCCGCCGCCGCCGGCTCCCCCTGTCTTCCTCAGCGCCTCCTGTTTCGACAGCCAAGACCACTCAGCCTTCGAGATGGAGGAAGAAGAAATTGACAGCAAGGCCCACCTTCGGGGGTTGGGAGGCCTGGCCTCCTGACCTTCACCACCACTCTTGGCCCCTCCATTTGGCTCCCGGTTTGCAATATGGAGGAAGGAAGTCGAAGTAGAGGCGCCTCCTGTCTACCCACCCTTCCCCTTCTAGCTCTCAACACTAAGGGTGGGGCTGGACCGCCCCTCCCTCCCATTGCCCACCCCCTCCCCCGGGGACCCCCGACGCTGGCTAGGAACTGCTTGTCCCAACAGGCCTCAGAAGGCAGGACAAGTTGGAAAAGGAGGCAGAGAATATTGGCCAGAGAGATGCAGACTTGGGGGGACCCCTTGCCTGGCTGTCTCCCATTACACACACTGGACACCGTCACCTCTTTGGAACTGCCAGACCCTGGGGGTCCCCAGTGAGCAAAGGTCCATCCCTGTCCTTTTGTCTGTCTGTGAATAAATGTGAGTTCGTGAAACAGGAGAGAGTGAGGCTGTCTGTGGGGGCTGCCAGAGGGGGGTCTAGGGTGAGCCGGGATCTGTCCCAACAGGCTCTGAGCTTGTGTTCCAGGCAGGAAGGGTCCAGATTTCCACATCAGGGAACGGGAGGCAGGTGCTCAGCCTCCAAGAAACTCAAGAGAAGAATATGGAGTGTGACAGCGCTGGTTACCACCTGTTCTGGCATCTTTGGGGAGCTCTGTGGCCCCCTGTGGGATCCCCACGTGCATGCTTTCAGCAGACATTTACCAGGCACCACGCAGGGTCCTGGGGATGCTGGAGAGGAGACCGCCACAGCCCCCCCCAGAAGCCAGAATTCTAGATCCACACGAGTTTAGCCATGTGTGGCTGCTTCCATTTAAACTTAGAATGAGTAAATCCATTTAAAATAAAATAATGAAAAACGTTCAGTTTCTCAGTCACACAGTTTCCAGGGGCCAACAGCCCCATGAGGCTGGTGGCTACCCCAGACAGCACAGATCGAGAACATCCCATCACTGCAAGAAGTTCTCTTGGACAGGGTTGCCCTAGATAATGAACCATCTGCAACAGACCACCAGGTATTAATTAGGGCTACTGAGAACACTGCCTGGCTGGGAGGGAGGGCCTTTGGGTGACCTTTGACCTGAACCAAGAGGGGCAGAGCAGGGTCAAAGGCCATGAGGTGGGTTGGTGCTGCATGTTGGAGAAACCACAAGAAATCAGGGGTAGGTGGAAAGGTTCATTTTCTGCAAACCTTCTAATGGTTTTTTTTCCCTCGCTCATCTATTTAGGTCTTAGGGAGTGGAGAGGGAGAGATGTGTTCAAGCCATCTTCCTTGAACCGCCCCCCTCTCCTGTTGTTATCTGTCCTTCCCCCAGAGCCTTCAGTGGCTCCCTTTTTCCTGTGCAAAGGTTGATGCCAACCACTTGGGTGTCTTCATGCCTGTCAGGCCTGTAGAGGCGTGAGGCCATCCCAGTTTTCCAGGGCAGCACACAGAGGCTTTGGGAGGGAAGGTGGTTCCCCGATGTGATGAAAACACCAGGCAGGGGCTGGGCCCCGGGGAAGGAAGCCAGAGACGTGGAGGTTGAAGGTGTAGGAAGGGAGATGGCGGACTGTCTAAAGTTTGCAGAGTTCCCTGTCAGGGATTCAACACCTTGGCCAAGGCCTTGACCCGGTGCCTGGCATGTAGTAAGCACTCAATCCACATTAGTCTGTTTCGTTATCCCCGCATCAGGGCTTGAAGTGAGGGACAGAGTGACGAGGGAGACCACCTGGGGACGAGCCCTCATGGAGCTTACAGACCAGCACAGGACGTGGACAATGATCAAATATTGGCACAAATGAAGTTTCCAAAAGAGACCAGTTCCCCCACAAACTAGAGCCTGTAACAGCCCTAGGCATGGGGAGCTGGGGAGCTGGGGTGTGCTTCCTTGACGTCAGAGCTACCTCCCTCCCCAGGAACCTTTCGTGGCTCCCTATTACCATATCCAAACATGGGCCCCCACTTAGTGAGCACCTACCGTGGCCAGACACCTTTTCAGCACAACCTCACTGATTAAACTCATTGAGGGAGGTGATTACACGGCCCGATTTACAGAAGGGACAACAGGGCTAAAGTTAAGTCATTTGTCCTACTTTGGAAATCACTACCATGAACTGAGAGCTCTTTGTCTCCAACAGGGTCCTTTGTGGAGAGGGCTGAAAACAGCGACTGCCCCTGTGAGGGAGCCATTGCTGTTGCTGCTTTGTTACGATCACTTTCCCAGGCTGGTTTAGACCTGATCTCAGGGAATCCTTGCCACCCCACTGGGGATTAGGAAATATCCTCACCACTTCCTAAGGGCAACACAACACTCGGAGAGGGAGTCCCTTGACCAGCTGGGAACTGGCGACGTGGGATTTGAACCCAGGCTGGACCAACAGCATAGCCTGCATACCCTTAGCCAGGCCCATCTAAGGCTTAGGGTGAGGCCCCTCCTTACCTGCATCCCCATCGCCAAGCCCCAAGGCACCACGGCCCACCCCCCTTGGCTTTCCCCCAACCTGCCCCCTCCCCGCCAGCTTACTCCGCCTCGAGGATCTCCTGCATCCAGAAAGAAACGTTCCTAGGACAAAACACAGGACTTAGAGTGAGGAAAGGTCCCTATGGACGGAGCCGAGTTCTCCCATCTTGCAGACGAGAAGACTGAGCCCTAGATGCGAGGACAGACCCAGGACGTGATAAAACACCCCAACGGTTGCTATTATTGTGAAGCAAAAAGCTGGTGTCTACGAATCAAACCCTGTGACTTGGCTTGCCCTGCACCGAGCATTTCGTCTATATGACCTCAACCACGTGCTCATAATCACATCACACACATTTCAGGAGTCCTGAGCCTGCCGTGCCTTGCACAGGGATCGCGTGGATTCGCTTCCCCCCTCTTCATGACAAGGTCAATACAGAGACACTGTCACCGGCTCCGTTTGTCCGTTGCAAACAGCATCAGATATCATTTGTATACCATGGAACCCACTCATTTCAAGGGCACTTAGTGCTTTTCAGTGACTTTATAGGACTGTGCAACTACCCCCCCAAAGGAAATGTTAGGACATGTCCGCTCCCAAGATCTCCTGTGCCTGTTAATCATCGCTTCCTATCTGCGCTCCCCAGGCTCTCCCGGCAACCACCGAGGTACTTTCTGTCTTGACAGATTTGCCTCTTCTGGACAGTTCCTAAAAATGCATCATCCAATACGTTGCCCTCCGCATCTGGCTTCTTTCGCTCCACATGCTGTTAAGGCTCATCCGTGTTGTGAGTTTTAGGAGCACTTTGTCCCTTTTTATGGCCCGAGTAACGTTCCATTGTACGGAGAGACTGCACTGTGTTTACCCACTCATCTGTGGGTGCACATCTGGGCGGAGTCCACTCTTGGCTGCTGTCGGCGGTGCTGCTGTGAACACGCATGGGGACATGGATTTGACCCTCTTGGGCCAACGCTCGGGTAGGCTGTGTGAGAAGCTCATGATACACTTTTTAAGAAACTGCCAGACTCTTTCCCAACGTGGCTGCACCATCTCCAGCCCCATCAGGAACAGGTGAGGCTGCAGGTTCCCCGTGGGGGCTCTGTTTTCAGGAGGAGGAAGATGATGCCGTGAGCTGACATGCCCAAGGTCTCCTGGCTGGTAAGGAGCACATGTGGCTGTGTGTCCAGGCATTGTGACTCCAGCGCCTGTGCTCTTAACCCTAAACAGAGATTCTTTCTTCCCATGTTACTCATTCATTCATTCGTCCTAAAACTGTTGAGCCCTTGGCTTTGTGCAAGGCGCTACGCTAGATGGGAGAACGTCAGAGGACAAAGAGACAAGGTTTCATTTTGGCTGGAGACACAGAGACAAACAGACTGAGGACACTGATTCCACAGCTATTTATTGAGCCTCACGACGTGCTGGGCAGTGCCGCAGGTGCCGATCTCCCGCTGGCCAAAGAAACAAACACAAATCCCTGCCCACACTCCACAAAAAATTTTTTTAAATTTTATTTATTTATTTGACACAGAGAGAGAGAGAGAGATCACAAGCAGGCGGAGAGGCAGGCAAAGAGAGAGGAGGAAGAGGCTCCCCACTGAGCAGAGAGCCCGATGCGGGGCTCAATCCCAGGACCCTGGGATCATGACCTGAGCCGAAGGCAGAGGCTTAACCCACTGAGACACCCAGGCACTCCGAAAAAAAATTTTTTTTTTTAAGTTAATGGTCTTTTTTTATTGGGAAAAAAAAAAAAAGACTAGCATTTACAACTTGGAATGGATGTAAATTGTAATTCCTTGATCAGCAATGTTGATGCCTGTGCTGAAGTCCACAGCTCCAGCCTAGTCTGCTAGCTCCAAGTCATGGTTCAGGAGGTTTTAAAAACAGAGAGTCCAAAGATGCTCCCTTGGTAAAGGTTTTTTGTTGTTGTTGTTGTTGTTTTAAATTTGTGTGAATGGTGACAGCCTGACACCCATGTCACTCCAGGACAATGTGGACAACGCTAAACCAACATGTGAGGCATGCCACCCAGATGAGCGTCATGGTCACCAAGGATGGGGGCACCCAGAAGTACGAGAGGGCCGTCCTGCTAAGTGGGGCTACGTCTAGACAGCTTATCCTTCACCCATTTCTCTGAACAGCATCCTGAGGTAAACCAACTTAAACTGTTTTCAGTAAACCAGCTATGACAATTTTATACTAACAAATTGAACTAGAACCCATTTGAAGAAGTTTTAAATATTTTTCATTTTTCGTTTTTAATATAAATGCCTGACTGTGCTCAATTGTCAAGCTGCATGCATGAAAAACTGGCCAGCCCAGTGTATTAATCATGAGCAAATGGAACTGCGAGGAGTCCACTAGGTGCTTCCTTATCATTAAGGTAGGACAAGTATTTATGTCGTAAAACTGATGTGTAGCTTGATCTTTAGGGGACAGGACCACCAACCAATACATGCAGATTTTGTGTGTGTGGACAGAAGGTACTTTTGACATTCAGTTTTGCTATATAGAAACAGAATGAGTAAATGAACTTTTTTTTTTTTTTTTTTTGCAAGAGGTAAGTAAAAGATTCAATTTGATTCTTCTAGAAGGGGGTGAAAGGAGTTGAAAGTAGGCCTTCATTTTGCAGTCATCATCTGTACGAATTCTTCATAGTTGACTTGCCCATCTCCATCAATATCTGCTTCTCTGATCATTTCATATACTTCTTCATCTGTTAGTTTCTCCCCTAAGTTGGTCATGACATGACAAAGCTCTGCCGCACTGATGTAACCATGGCCATCCTTGTCAAAGACTCGGAATGCCTCGCGAATTTCTTCTTCGCTGTCTGTATCTTTCATTTTTCTAGCCATCATAGTCAAGAATTCCGGGAAGTCAATGGTGCCATTACCGTCAGCATCCACCTCGTTGATCATATCCTGCAATTCGGCTTCTGTTGGGTTCTAACCCAGTGACCTCATGACAGTTCCAAGTTCCTTTGTTGTGATGGTGCCGTCGCCATCTTTGTCAAATAGGGAGAAAGCTTCCTTGAACTCAGCGATCTGTTCTTCGGTGAGCTGATCAGCCATGGTGCGAGCGAAGGGAAGAAGAGCAGAGGGAGCGAGGGTGGCTGCACCAGCGCAGGGGCTGTGACGGCGGGGGGTGCCTCCGCTGCTGTAGCTGCTGCTGCTAAGGCTTGATGTGCGCTCAGCGCTGTGCCGCTGCCGCCGCCCCACTGTGAGTAACGGCGCTGTGCCCGCGAGGCTCCCAGCACCACTGCCCCGAAAAAAATTTTTTTTTTTTTTTTTTTTTTTTTTATTTATTTGTTAGAGAGAGAGAGAGAGAGAGAGAGATACAGAGCGCAAGCACAGGCAGACAGAGTGGCAGGCTAGAGGCAGAGGGAGAAGCAGGCTCCCTGCCGAGCAAGGAGCCCGATGTGGGACTCGATCCCAGGACGCTGGGATCATGACCTGAGCCGAAGGCAGCCGCTTAACCAACTGAGCCACCGAGGCGTCCCCGAAAAAAATTTTTTTTAAATAAACTGTACATGAGGCTCAAACTGAGGACCCGAGATCAAGAGTGCCACGCTCCACGACTGAGCCAGCCAGGTTTGGGAATCTCACAACACGTGCGAAAGGAAAGAATTGGAGAATAAACGCATGTCCTCAGCCCCGAGTCTGCAGCGAGCGTTTTACTCTGTTCCGGATGGACCTGGCTACCGTCTATCCTGAAATTTACCCGCCCATCGGCCTATCCATCCTATCCTCATCTTTCAAAAATTTAATAAACTTTCCTTTTTTGAGCAGTTTTACTTTCACAGAACGATCGGGTGGAAATTGCAGATGGTTCCCATGTATCTATCTTTGAAAAAAATTCATTTCAATGCAATTTGCAAATATTAGGTCACATCACCCCCAAACACTTCAGCACGCATATCGTTACAGGATACCAAATATTTATTTAGGCTTCTTGTCCCTGGTAAAATTTTACTACAGTGAAAGGCATACACCCCACATCGTATCAATTGAGATGGTTTTAGAAATACACACTCCTGAGTACGGGAGACCTGCTTTAACAGACTCCTTCTGGCTTCAGTTTGGAGAATCATCGGTGGGGGCAGGGGTGGGGTGCTCAAGTATCCATGTGACTGACCGCTGATGCCACCCTCCATCACCCAGTCCACGACAACCCCTCCCCTTTTCCAATCGGTGCCCACGTCACTGAGCAAGGCCCACTTGGAGGGGAGGGGGAAGCATCCAGACCCAAGTTTGAAGATTCCGGGTCCCCTCTCCTTCCCCTTGTTTAGTCACTCATGCAATCGTATATTTGTATCGATTTGGACTCAAGATGTTTCCTTTGTCCTTTGGGGGACAGTCCCCTAGGACATTATTTCTTTCACGGAAGTCCACCAGTTCTAAAGTTGTGTGTCGGCCAGAGGACACTGCTCATGGAGAAGCTGGGGCTGCTGGTGGGTGCTGCGGCTTCAGTCAGGTGGTCCTGGAGGGTTTCTGGGAAGGGGTAATCTGAGACTTGATCCAGATGGGCCAGGGAGCTGAGAGTGGGAATCGGGAGCTGGACCCCCTCCCTTTCCAGGGGGCTCTGAGGCTCCCAGGGGATAGCCACCCGCCCCCAGGCATCCAGCGACCTGGAGCTATGCCTCCCTCTGGGCACCAGGCCCACAGTGGGAGGTTTCCACTGCCTGCACCTGGCCTCTTGGGGGGCGGCTTGGAATCCAGCCTCAGAGGCCAAGCCCCAGCGCCTCCTGGGCCCCTTATCTCGCCACGCCCAGCACTGTGCCTGGCACAGACCCGGGCTGCGTAAATATTTGCTGCCTCTCATCCAGCTGCTTGAGCCCCAGCCACCCTCCTCTCCCATCGAGGGGGCTTTGCCCACGTTCTGCAACCCCCTCCCCCAGCATCAGCTCTTTCCTCTCCGGGATGGAGGGGGCATTGCTGGCACCAGGTGTGGCGCCCAGAAGAGGGAAGTGACCCACCCAAGGTCACTGGGAGAGGGGGCCAGAGAGAGAAAGAGTCTTTGCAGACTGGCCACCTCCAAGCTTTTAATATCAGGATAATGCCTGGAGCTGCTCTTTGCCGTCGCACCCACGCTCTGGGGCCCACAGGCCACACCGCCAGCTGCAGGGCCCCAGCACCCGTCAGGCTTCCTCCTCTCACAGCCTGGGATGGCAGTTCCTCTGCTGGAGTGACTCTCCTGTCTGCCCCTTCAAACCTCCTCTGCGAGGCCCTCCTACTTCCCCCCACCTCTCTCAGTCCCCTGTGGTAGGCTGAATTCTCATCTGAAGATTCCTGCTCTGCTGGTGCCCGTGCACCTCCTCCCCCAGCCTATCTAGGAGCCCCTGGGAAAGGACTTTGCACACGGCACTAGGATTCCAAGTCAGATGACTCGGATGGAGAGAGAGGACATCCCGCTGAGTGAAGTAAGTCAGACAGAGAAGGATAAAGACCATACAATTTCACTCATATGGAGAATGTAGAAGACAAAACAAACAAAACAGAAACAGACTCATAAATACGGAGAACAAACTGGTGGTTACCGGAGAGGAGGGGGTGCTACATGGATGGGGAAAATAGATAAAAGGGATTAAGAGGTACAAACTCCTAGTTATGAGAAAAAAGTCCCAGAGATGAGGAGCACCTGTGTGGCTCAGTCCGTTAAGTGGCTGACTTCTGTTTTCAGCTCAGGTCATGATCTCAGGGTCGGGGGATGGAGCGCGCAACACAGAGTCAGCTTCAGGTTCTCTCTCCTTCCCCCTCTTGCTCCTCCCCCTGCTTATGTGCACAGGCACTCCCTCCTGTCTCTCAAATAAATACATCTTTAGAAGAGAAAGTCACAGAGAGGAGAAAGTACAGCATGGGGAATTATATTCAATAACATCGTAATAGTGTTGTGCAGCAGCAAGTGGTGACATTTCTCATGATGAGCATTATGAAATGTGAAATGTATAGAACTGTCAGGTCATTATGCTGTGCACCTGAGACAAATATAATACTTCACATCAATTATACTTCAATACAATTTTTTTCCAAAAGATTCCAAATCGGTTGATTTTAAGCTAGGGAAGTTATCTTTGGTGGGCCTGGTCTAATCAGGTGACTCCCTAAAAGGGACAGGGTGCTTTCTGGAGCTTGAGGGGGATTCAACAAGAGGGAGATTCTCTGTTCCCAGCTTTGAAGGAGGAGGGGACCCCTCCCCAGTGGATGCAGGCAGCCTCTGAAAACTGAGTGTGTTCTGCCCAACAACGGCAAGGAAATGGGAATCCCTGAGTCTTCCCCGAAGCAGAGAAGCCCATCATTCTGTCGTTCATGCCCAGGCTTCTGACTCACAGAAACTGTGAGCTAATCAGGGGTGCTCTTCTAAGCTGCTTACATTTTGTCTGTTACGTCACCCAGAAAAATAGGCAATCTGTAATCTGTTTTGTTTCCTTCATGGTGCTCGCTGTCAAAAGTCAGTTGGTTTCTTTGACTATTTCCAATGTGCTCATCCACCTGTATTAGTGGCTGAGGCTTCTGTAACAAAGGATCACGAGCCAGGGGTCTTCAAGCAACAGAAATGTGTCGTCTCGCAGTTCTAGAGCTTAGAAGTGGAAGATCTCTGGGCCACACACCTCCTGAAGCCCCCAGGGGAAGCCTTCCTGGCCTCTGCCTAGCTTCTGGGGGTTTGCTCTCCATCGTTGGCTTGTACAGGCATCATTTCCTTCTCCCCTTCATCTTCACGCAGCGGTGGTCTCAGTGGGCTGTCTTTCCACTCTTTCCTGTGGGAGAATCACGTGGGAACTCACTTTCCTCCAGTAGGACCTCCTCTTAACTAATTCCATCTGTAGTGACACTCTTTCCGAATAAGGTCACCTCCAGAGGATGGTATGGGGCACGATGTAACCCATAGTGCCATCCCTATCCACACGAGCAGTCCGCTGGGGTGCAAATCTGGGCGGGGTGTCACTGGGTCCCTAGAGCTTCGAGTACTGCTTGACACAACATAGGCACTTAAACAGACTTTGTTTTTGCTAAATCACCTGGTGAATTACTTCTGAGAGCCTCTTTCTGTATCTTTCGGGTGAGGATAAGGCCACTGTCCTCACTGTTTTCTTCTCATTTGCTAATTTGTTTGGTTTACACGTTGGCCGCCGACCACCCCTCACTAGAACAGAAAGGTGCCTGGTTGCCTCGTTGCTGTGTCCCCGGTGCCCGGCGCAGTGATCGACACACAGTGCATTCACAGCAAATAACTGTCCAACAAATAAATGAAGTCGTAATGTGCCCCACCCCTACTGGGCAGAGGGGGAAACTGAGGCTTACTTAGAAGGGTGAGATGAGTTGCTCAGGGTCACTGTCACTGCCCCCCACCTTCTGATCACCTGCTGATGCCTCCCATCGGCTGAACCCAAACAGCAGCCAGATGCAGCCCAGCTGATGCTATCGGATGGGGTCACCTGGACAGAGAGGAGACAGATGGACAAACGGAAGGCAGCCAGCACATTTGGACAATTTGCTTCTGTGGACAATCTCCAGGGCCAAATTCACCCAGGAAAGGGATCTTCAGATGGCAAGGGTGGGGGTGTGTGTGGAGGTTCCCACTTTCACACCCAGGAGGCCGCGCCAGCCTGCACACCTCCCAGCGGACCCCCAGGGCCCTCTTTCCCACGCCCGACCCCTTCCTAACTTCCGTCCAGGGCAACTGCCCTCAGCAGGGGCAACGGTGGGACCAGCTCACCCTGGAGGCAGGCAAGGAGGGGCGGACTGGACAGCAGCAGGGGAAACAAAAACAAGAAAAACAAACAAAACCGCTTGGTCCACTTTTCACTGATGTCATGCCCCAGCGATCAGAGCCAGTGTCAGTGATACACACCCCTCCCTGGAAAATGAAACAAGACGAAATCGGAGACGGAGACAAACCATGAGAGGCTCTTAACTCTGGGAAACAAACAGAGTTGCTGGGGGGTGGAGCGGGGGGATGGGGTAACCAGGACGGGCATAAAGGGGGGCACGTGAGGGAACAAGCACTGGGTGTTACATGCGGCTGCTGAGTCACTGACCCCTACCTCTGAAACCAGTAATGCACTATACATTAATTAATTGAATTTAAATAAAAAATAAGAATTAAAAAAAGAAATCCCTCCCTACGAAACAGCTTATTGGTCTAACTTCCGAACATTTGCTGCAGATATTACCGCGGAGTTTTAAATATGTTATATATATACATATATATATATACATGAATATTAAACATGTATGTATGTGTATATACATACAGAATATATACGGACTCATACATGTAACAGTGTGTGTAGATTCGCGTATGTAATTAGCACGTGTTATCACTCCGCTCCTGAAGCACTCTCCGGCGCTCGAGGGCAATGCAGAGAACCCGTTTACGCCTTGCCTCGCTGCGCAGACCCTGCCATCCACTGAGGTCCCAAGCACCAGACTGTCCAAGCTCACTCGGATGCAACCCACGCCTTCAGCCTCTGTGGGCCTCCACGTCCCCGCTGCGTTTAAAACGGTAGTTTCGATGGACACATAGGTGGCACAGCGATTCTAAAGACAGAACCTGAGAGACTGGGGTGCTGACCTTCTGTCGCCCTTGGAGTTTGTGTTCGTGGATCAAGTCCGAAACGGAGATACAGAGCGCCCGCCATGCGATGAAAACGGTTTTTACTGAAACACAAGTTTGAGCTCCCACTTGAAATCTTTGCCAGATCAGAGCTGGTGTCTCTGACATTAGAAGGTGTTCTCTCCAATTTCTGATTGTTTGCAAACTAAAAAAGAAAAAAAAAATCAAGAAAAAAAATGACAAGTGATGGCTCTTAAAAATCGTTTTGTTCTCTGAGAGACATCCAGCAATTGAGCCCCTTAGTGTTCATGCAAATAAGCAAAAATCTCATGCGCACATGGATGTCTACAGCATTCGGTGTTGATACTGGGAAGCAACTGAGAAGTGCTTCAGGCTTCAGGAGGCGGATGGACCAGTAGGGTCCATCCAGACGGTGGGATGCTATTTGGTGCTAAAGAGAAATGAGCTGTCCATCAGGTCCTGAGAAGGCAAGGAGAAGCCTTCAACGCACATCACTAAGTGAAAGCAGCCATTGGAAAAGTCTCCAACTTTAGGACATTCTGGAGAAGGTAGAGCTATGGAGACAGTAACCGGGGAGTGGTTGCAGGGGTCAGGGGAGGGCGGACGAATGGGGGAGCCCGGAGGACTTTCAGGACAGTGAATCTGCTTTGTGTGATACCACAATGCAGACACGCGCCATTATATGTCCGTCCAAGCCCACGCGACGGGCAACGCCAGGAGTGACCCGTAATGGAAGCTGTAGACTTTCCGTCATGATGGCTTCAATGTGGGTCGTCGACTGGGACAAACGTACCCTCTGGTGGGGGACGCAGATGCTGGGGGAGGGAGGATGTGCACAGGTGGAGGCAGAGGTCTACGGGAAATCTCTGTGTCTGCCTCTCAGTTTTGCTGTGAACCTAAAACTTCTCTAAAAACTGAAGTGTATTAAGAAAGAAAGAAAGAAAGAAAGAACCACCACCTCCCCCAAACCATGAGAGTGATGCCAAAGGTTACTCCAGGATTGTTGCTGAAAGTCGCTCAGTTATCCATGGGTGGACCCGCTCTCTGCACCCTCACTTGATGGCAGGACTTTCTTTTTGTAGCTTTATTGAGATGGGCTTCTTCTAGCACACCATTCGTCTACTAAAACGCACAGTCGATGACCTTTGGTGTGGGCACAGAGCCGTGGGACTGTCACATGATCAACCTCAGACCGTTTCTATCACCCCAGAAAGAGCCCCCTGATGCTTCACCCCATAGCGTCCCACACCCTCCAGGCCTTGGGCAAGGACCCGTCCCATCCCAGGTTCTGCAGGTTGGCCTTGCAGGACAGGGACTGGAGCTCTCGTCGCCTGCTCTCTGCCCCCAGAACCAGCGATTCTGCTCCAAAACTCCAGGATTATTCAACCGATCTGTTTTAACCTTTTTTTTTTTTTTAAGGATTTCATTTATTTATTTGAGAGAGAGAAAGAGAGAGAGAGAGAGAGATCACAAGCAGAGGGAGCAGCAGGCAGAGAGAGAGGGAGAAGCAGGTTCCCTGCTGAGCAGAGGGCCCGATGCAGAACTCGATCCCAGGACCCCGGGATCATGACCTGAGACGAAGGAAGAGGCTTTAATCCACTGAGCCACCTGGGCGCCCCCAATCTGTCTTAACTTGAATCCCAGACAGGACAGGCCTCTGCTTGTCTTTGCTCTCGTCCAGGCCCCAGGAATTGTGTGCTAAATTGGAATGGAAACAAGAGAAGTCGGCAACCTTGACACACGTCTGTCCCTAGCTCCTGGCCTGCACACGTCCGCCCACACCAGAGAGGCTGGGGCAGGGGGTTGGGGGCGGGCATGTGAAATGCGGAGTCCAGCTGCGCCTTGACCCCTAGTGGGACACAGAGCAAGGGATTTAATCTCTGCGCCTCTCCCTTCCCTCAACTATAAAACGGAGCTAATAATAGGACCTACCTTTCCCGGCTGCTGTGAGGATTAGCACAGGGGCTGGTAATACACAGTTCAGTGAATGCTAGCTATAATTATCGTTAATCACGCGGGATTTACGGAGCCATTACAAACGCTCTCCGGCCATCCGTCAGTCGCGTCCCACACACATTTCCTGAGGAGAGGGAGAGAGAATCCAGTGTGCTCCAGGGAACTGTGAGTCCTTCCCTGTGACTGGGGTGTCGGGTGAGATAGGGCGGGGCAGCAGATAAGATGAGGCAAGCGCCCCGTCCAGAAGGGCTCAGGGGCCAGGCTGGGGAGCTTGGACTCTCTCCCAAGGGTAATAGGGAGCCATGGGAGGCTCTTGAGGAGAGGGACACATGTTGGCTCTGAGTGTTAGATGCTCTCGGGGTGGTGGGTGGGACACTCTACAGGGAGACACCAAAGGCCAGGAGGAAGGTGGGATTATGGGCCACTTATGTGAGGGACCGTGGCCAACAGCCCAGTGAACATGGGTGAGGCAGTGGTTCTTAACCTGTGGTCTCTAGACTTCTAGAGAGATCCAGTAGTGTCACCCTGGACACTGTCTGCCAAATCACGTTTCCATTTTTCCAAAAGTAAAAAAGAAAAAAGGTGAAAATAATTTTGATGCTTTCTTGGGTTCAGCATAGGGAACCTCCTTATTCCTGTCTCTCAGTACACTTGAGTCTCCTTCTTTGTGGTGGTTGTGGTCTCTGAAGTCGTAGTGACCGTGGAATCAGTGAAAATGGAAACATTGACCCTGGGTAAGGACGGGGTTGGGTTCCTATAAGCATTTGTCACACTATCCTCATTAATGGGTCAGTACATAACCTTGTTTCGCGTGTGTTCTGTTTGAGAACACCTCGCCTGATAGACACTGTTGACTCGCTCATGCTGAGCTCAAGGCCAACAGCACCATTAACTCGGGCTGGAAGGAAGCTCACGGAACATAGATCTTTCTGTGTAAGACACATCCCAGCATTCTGGGACCGCTGTGCTTGGGGGCCTCTTACAACCATGAAGTCAACAACAAAAAGGCACAATACTGAGAAAAATGTGGCATTAGCCAGAATACCAGAGGGAGGGTGACAGGTGTTTGCAGGGTGACGGGGGAGCAAGGAGGCCGAGGGTCCCCGCACGCAACACAGCAGGCTCAAATTCTCACTGCCCTACACCTGCCCACTCGGATCTGAGGACCGCAGGAAACTTAGTGGGTAGACGAGTTTGCAGATACGAAATCCACAAATAATGCAGGGGACCATATATGCCAAACATTGCCACGGTGTCATGGAATTAATAGAAAAGTTGTCAGGGAGAGAGCTTTCTTCTCTCTGGAGCTAAGTCTTTGAAAGCCACGATCTGTTTTGCACTCCCAGGAGTTCTCAATTTGGACCAGCAACATTTCAAGGGCTTAAGAGCTGGTGGCTTCTGTATCACACGGTGCCAGTCCCTATGGCTTTCTTCAGATTCTCAGAGGGGCCTATGAACTTAAAAGAATGACGATAATAGGGCGATGCCAGATAGAACCTCCTCAGAGAGCGCGCGACAGTACCAAAGTGAGCCCCTTAGCATGGGGGAGCACACGGGAGGGAGAATATTCTTTGCATCCCGGCTTGTAAGAGCGCAGGATGGGAGAGGCATAAAGGATCCGTCATCCACAGAACCGGATCCCTGGAAGAGGGCAGCTTCACAGGCTAGAATACTCAACATCCCTGCCAAGCAAAGAGCCCGAGCTCTGTGTAACCACACAGATGAAGTTTGCAAACTCGGGGTTGAGCTGGTGGGGACAAAAGCCGGCTGGGGAAGGTCACCGATGTGATACTATTTATACAACATTTAACTACAGGCATGGTG
The DNA here is from genome assembly GCF_009829155.1 of Mustela erminea. Classification (NCBI taxonomy): domain Eukaryota; kingdom Metazoa; phylum Chordata; class Mammalia; order Carnivora; family Mustelidae; genus Mustela; species Mustela erminea. The sequence goes on along the minus strand of NC_045632.1, from coordinate 11,249,680 downwards.
AACCCCCTATTGCAGCTATGTGTTTATCCATACGTAGCAAATGCACTTTTCTCATGAATAACAAATACCTCTTTAGTGATAGTGGTTACTTCAGGGAGGGAGGGGGAAGATTTGGACTGGGGTAAGGACAACACAGGTTCCAATTATAGTAGAAACGTTCTCTTTCTTCAGCTGGACAGTGGTGGACAGACAGGTACTCATTAGGTTATTTGGGATACTTTGGGTGCATTGGCTAAAATATTCCACAGCAAGGTTTTCTGTGCCTATGAAGAAGCAGGCTCCCTGCTGAGGGGGGAGCCCGATGTGGGTCTCGATCCCAGGACCTTGAGATCATGAGCTGAGCCGAAGGCAGACGCTTAATGACTGACCCACCCAGGCGCCACTCATCTATTATTTTATTTGGTAATATTTATTCAACGAACGTATGAGCCAAGGGGTACCACGGGGTACCAGAGAGAAAACAGAATTATGTTCTCAGAACCAGGAGTGAAGACAGCCCAGCCTTCATCACCAGACTGTCAACTGTACCACAATAACGATTAAAAGCCAAGATTTTGATTTATCAGTTTGTCATCTTATTCTTTCTAGACAAAACAAATCAATTTAATCTTATCACTTTTTTTTCTTCTTCAATTATCTTTTTTTTTTTGGCCTGGCACTGGGGTGGGAAGGCAAGTGGGTTAAGTTGTCAAGTTCACAGTCTTTGAAGTGTAACTCAATTTTTTATGTGATCTTTCCATATATATTTTATTTAGTAAACTTATTTGGAAAAAAAAATAAAATATATAAATAATAGGGTGCTCAGCTGGCTCAGTTGGTGGAGTGTGTGGCTCCTGATTTTGGGTCATGAGTTTGAGCCCCACATTGGGTGTAGAGATTACTTTAAACATCTAATCTTTAAAATACGTATATAACCAAGACACCTGGGCAGCTCAGTGGGTTAAGCGTCTGCCTTTGGCTCAGGTCATGATCCTGGGGTCCTGGGATCGAGCCCCCATCAGGATTCCTGCTCAGCGGGGACACTGCTTCTCCCTATCCCTGCTGCTCCCCCTGCTTGTGCTCTCTTGCTCTCTCTCATAAATAAATAAAATTAAAAATCTTTAAAAAATAACAATTTAAAAATATATAAGATATATACACTACTATGCATACGATGGTATATACTATACATAATATAATTATTATACAAGGTAATGCAGGTTACATTTATTATTCTATTATATACAATATGTAACATATTATAAATGTAACACATACTGTAATGTGAAATGTCTCTCACTCAGAGAACGCTCTGGGTAGAACCTGCAATTGCTCGCATCTCATAAGGAGGACACTGAGGCATGGGGGCAGTTGGACACTTGTGGGAGAGCACTTGCTGGGCCAGGAGGGACTGAACTAGGACAGTCCCTGGAAGAGCCCTTGGGGACAGGCGGAGGGGACGGGCTGGAGGCCTAGAGGCCAACTTTAATGAGGGTGTGTGCACCTTGGGGGCCCGGACTGGAGCGTCCCCGGCCTGCACCCGCCTTCTCCAGGTCACTCCGGGTGACCCTCTGGGGCATCGCTGCTAAATGGGGAGGTGCAAAGCTCCCTGGATCATCAGTGAGCCTCCCAGGGGGCCTGGAGTGGGGCAGTGAGGCCTGCAGCGTCCCCCCTCACCCTCCTCCCAGCAGACCCAGGTGGCTCCACAGCCTGACCTTCTGGCTTTAGCTGAACAGCTGCTCTGCGGTCCCCGCGGGCCCCCTGGGTACACACATCCGGCCCAAAGTCCCCAGTGGAAGAATTCGGCTCCGGTCGGACACCGGGGGGTCTGCCTTCCTCCAGCTGCCCAGCCAGGGGACAGGGAGCAGCCTGGAGGCCGCAGACCCTCGTGGAGGCCTATCTCTTCCTCTCAGTGACTGCGGACCACTGCCTCTGTTTCCCCATCAGTGAATTGGAAACCATCGTTCTACCAGTCCACGGCTTATAGGGAGGATTCCACAAAGTCTTAAATTAAAAAAAAAAAATTTCAAATAGTACAAAAGGCACAGCAATGGAAAGCTCCCCAGAAGCTGGGCGTCTTCACCCATCACTGACCCAACTGTGGCATCAACAGAGGATTTACTTGGGCAAGCTGGGGCGCACAGAATAGGACTGGGTGCCAGCTGGACTTCTGGAATGACTGTTCGATGCCACAAAATGCAATCAATAAAAGCTTTGCAACTGAGCTGGGAAAGATCCCTTCCGTCACAGAGCGGGAGACCGCAGTGTGGCAATGCACTCTCGAGCTGCCTGTCGTGTGTCTGACAACAGTCAGCTTTTCATGAGGAAAAACGTCCAGCATAACCAAAAATAAAGAGTAAAAGGAACCTGGTGTCCGCACTTTGCCAGGTGAGCATGGCTCCCGTCGCTGCCTTCCTCCCCGCAACCCCACTCCCCGGCCATTGGTGGATGTTCTCTTGCTGGAGTATTTGAAAGCAGGCACCAGCTGGGACACCATTTCACCCAAGAAGATTTTGGTAGGCTGCAACCGACTTTGCAATACTTCATTCTGCCTGCCAGGAAACAGATACAGCAAGCACTGGAAAATGCCAACAGGAGAAGTCTGGTCAGGACGCTGGAGGGTGGGCACTGTGGGCTCTTCGGGCTTCTCTGCACATTTGCAGAGGTTGTCACCAGCAAACCCCCCAAAAATCAAAGAGCAAAGGAAGTTCTCTCTCTGCTACCCGCCCCACCCCCTGCCTGGGTTCCCAGGGGCAACGTGCTCGCCAGCTTCTCCCGGGATCCTTCCAGAGTCTGGGTAGCGTCGTTGCTGTGTCTTTATTAATAGCAGGATTGTAGTAGTAGTGAAACCAAGTCGGGCAAAACTCAGGGCTGTGAGTCACTCAGACCTGGCTCAGGGCCCACCAGATGCCTCCTCCCACTCTGACCTTGTGCAAGGCGGTCTCAGCTCCCAACCTCAGTCTCTTACTCTGTAAACTGGGGATAAATCCTCACCCTTGTTGGATGGCTGGGAGGATCCAGGGTAAAGACCCACCCCAGCCCCACCCAGAACCAGGCTCAGGGCAGGTGCTGAGAACATAAAAAATTCTTTTCCCCAGTGCATCACCTGGTTATTAGAGCTCCTGGGTCTGAGAGAGGAGGGACTGGGGGGCTGGACTCCTGGGTCTGAGGGAGGAGGAGATGGGGTCTGGATTCCTGATCTGAGGGAGGAGAAGCTGACGGTCTGGTATCTTGGGTCTAAGGGAGGAGGGGCTGGGGGCCTGGACTCCTTGGTCTGAGGGAAAAGGGGTCTGGGGGCCTGGACTCCTGCTTCTGAGGGAGAAGGCAGCTGGGGTGGGAACCTGGTATTAAAGAACAGGGCTTTGGGAACAGTCTCCTTTATTCCTGGAGGCCAGACTCCCATCCCATGGAGGAAGGCACAAAGCATGGTGCTCTGGGTCTCCCATCCCAAGTAAGGTATGTGAAGGGGCCCTGGCTCCCCTTTTCTCACTGCCATCAGGCCTGGCCCTTGGGGGTTCACAATACATTTTGTCCCCTCTGTCCTGGGACCAGAGCCCAGAGTCCAAGCTAGTCTAAGTTTGGAAGGGGGAGGGAGGGGGGCAGCGGGTCAGAGGGGGTGAGGGAGGGGTGTGGGGGGGACAGGATGTCTCTGAGCTGTCACACACACCCCTGTCTCAGGCCCAGAGAAAGGGAGGGACAAAGGCTCTGAGGGAGAGTCAGGAACAAAGACGGGAGGAGGGAGACAGAGACACTGGGGAAAGCAGGCCAGAGTGCAGCCGAGTGAGAGAACAGAGAAAGAGTGAAAGTGTGGGATATCCTGAATGACAAACAGTGGTGACAACAGTGGGGAGAGTGTGGGAGACGAGACACAGGATAGGGAGACCCACCCAGAGAATCAAGAGCTGGGATAGGGGCAAGACAGCGGCAGGAAGGCTGGTGGAGAGAGACTGGGAGATAGACAGTCACACAGAAGCAAAGATACCGCGAGGTTGGAGAGGGGACGGAGGTGTGAGACGGACCAGAGAAATCAGCAGGATAGTGCAGACGGACAAACAGAGACGGGGCTGTCCGGAGGCAGGAGTCCGGCAGAGGTCGGCAAAGAAATCCTCTGACTCGGACAGGCAGAGAGAGACAGAGGCTGACCCTTTCCAACGGGCTCTAGACCTCAGCTCTGTGGGGGCACAGCGGGACGCAGGCAACCCAGACAAGGGGTACTGGCTCCGGCAAGGTCCAGCGGACGCCAGGGGTCTCTGAAATGGAGCTCAGGGAGCCCGAGAACCATGAGGATGGGGACCCAGAGGTGAGAGATGGAAAACAGGGAAAGAGAAAGAGAGAGAGGCAGAAAAACAGAGTCAGAGATAGACACAAAGAGGGACATGGACAAACACAGAGGGATGGGAGAGACAGGGAAACAGAGAAACAGAGAGACCCAGAATAACACCAACCCGAGGACACAAAGCTAGACTCAGGGCAATGGACTCGGAAATAAAGAACAGGAAGCACAGGGAGAGGATGGAGAGAGAGACGGGTGCAGTGGAAGTTGTGTGAGCTGAGCGTGAAGTCCCAGCCGGGGCTGGGGGCTTCTGGTGGTTCCCACAGATGGGCAGGGTCTCTGAGACAATCACCCTGACCCTGCCAGGACACAAAAACAGGTGGCCCAAGGCCGGTGAGTCACTGTGACTCATCCTTCTCCCTGGGGACAATGACCCCATTACCCTGGCACCCCACCGCAGCCCTGGGCTGGACCTCCAGTTTCCCCCACCACTCTGAGGGGGCCCCAGACTCACCCCCTCCCCACCTTTGCTCCTCTCCGACAGGAGGACACAGCTACAGCCCTCCAACGGCTTGTGGAGCTGACAGCCACCAGGGTGACCCCAGTGAGGAATCTACGTGTCCCGTACCGCCTCATCCGAGAGCTCGGCTCTGGCTCCTATGGCCGCGTACTCCTTGCCCGGCCTCGCCAAGGAGGTGAGTTTGGCCACCAAAGGGCAGACTCCAGCATGTCCCTAGAATAGGATTCTCAGAAGCCACAGAGACAAGGGGCATCCCCAGGAGATGACAGGAACCCTGGATGGGGGCACTCAGAAAGTTAAGAGCTCTTTGATCTTCCAATAAACAGAGCTAGCCCAAGGAAGGCTGACTTGCCTGGGGCCACACAGCAAGGCAGGAGTGCAGTTATTGGAGCTCAGGTCACCATGTTCCCTACTTGACTCAAGAGAAAACTGAGGCTCAGAGAGGGTAAAGCAGTTGCGTGAGGCCACACAGCCGAATAGGGAGTCCTCAGGGATGGTCACCTTTAACCCCTACTTCACACAAGGACAGACTGGAAGCTGAGAGATGTCAGACACTATTCCCTCCCATTCTTGTTTACACATGAAACATCTGAGGTTCAGAGAGGTTAAGCACGTTGCCTAAGGTCCCACAGCAAGATCAGAGCTCTCTGAGTTCCCTTCTGCTCCCCTCTACCTGGCAGGACCTGCTGTGGCCCTGAAGGTCCTTCGTCGGGATTCGGTCTTGAGGACCACCTTCCTGAGAGAGTTCTGTGTGGGCCGCTGTGTCTCTTCACACCCAGGCTTACTGCAGACTCTGGCAGGACCCCTGCAAAGCCCCCGACACTTCGCCTTTGCCCAGGAGTACGCGCCATATGGGGACCTCAGCGGGATGCTGAAGGAACGGGTGAGGCGGGTGGGGACCAAAGGCCAGAATGGCTTATCCCATGTACAACTGTCCCTAACCCATTTCTAGCTCCAATCCTGACACCCAAATCAGTGCTCAGCCTAGACCTTCCCTAAGCCCTAGACACCCTCCTTATTTCTAACTCTCAGTGCAATCCCATGCCTAACCCTAACCTAATCCACCCAACCATCCCAACACAAGTTTGCATGGGCAGGGACTTGGGGTTGGGGTGGGAATGAGATTAGGGGTGAGATTTTAGTTCGCACAGGGATTGGGAGTGCGGGCATGCGTGGAGTTGTGTGGGTTGGTTATAGATTGGTAATGGGTGTAGAAAGCATGGATGGAATGGTTGAGGATATGTATACAGAATGAGTTGGAGATCGGAGAGGAGTAATGAAGTTCTTTCTGCTGAGGAGACCAGGTCAGGACTGAATTCATGAGATTCTGAGGGTACATGAGTTTGAAGATTAGGATGGAGCCAATTTTAGGAATAAATTTTGGATTTCAGACAGGGTTAGAGATAAGCAGAGGGAAAGAAAGAAGGGAGGGAGACAGATGAATGGGAAGAGAAATGGATGGATGGATGGATGGATGGATAGATGGATGGATGGATGGATGGGTGAGTGGGTGGATAGATAGATGAGTGGATGGATGGATGGAGGATGGATGGATGGATGGATGGTTGGATTGATGGGTGGATGGATGGATGGATGGATGGGTGGCAGATAAGTGGAAGGAAGCAAGGAAGAACAAATGGATGGATTTTGGATAACAAATAATTCAATACTTTATTGGATTGCTGACTGGCTGGTAGAATGGAAGCTAAGCAGAAACACTGCTGTGTAAACTTGAATGGATGAGTGGTTTGACGGATGGATTGGTTTATCAATCCAATGAAGTAAACTGACTTCAGAGTGGTGTCTGAGTTAGAGAATTAAATTAGTAGGAATTCTACAAGCAGTAGAATCTAAATTAGTAGGAACTAAGATTGGGATTAAGTATGAGATTTTGGTTCCCATTGCAGATCTGGGAGATCAGGCTAGAGGAGACAGGATATGTGAGGAGGGGGTTTGAGTTAGGGTTAGAAGAAAGCTTGATGGAAGCTAAAACAGCTTCTGGTTCAGTCTGAGGTTCCGGTGATGACATACTGGGGGTTGGAATACAGAGGTTGTAACAAGGTGTGGCTGAGGATAATCTGGAGACGATGTTGGGGGACACTAGAGGTAGCCACTGGTCTGAAGTTCTGAATTCTTGAACTTCAAATAAAGAAGGAGCCAAGACACCCTGACCTTCATCTCTCCTTGACCCCAGGGCCTCCCAGAGCTGCTGGTGAAGCGGGTGATGGCCCAGCTGGCTGGAGCCCTGGACTTCCTCCATGGCCGGGGGCTCGTCCATGCGGATGTCAAACCAGACAACGTGCTGGTCTTTGACCCTGTCTGCAGCCGTGTGGCCCTAGGTGACTTGGGTCGGACCCGGCCCGAGGGCAGTCCAACCCCTGCCCCACCAGGGCCACTACCCTCTGCCCCACCTGAGCTCTGCCTCCTGCTGCCACCTGAGACCCTTCCCCTGCGACCAGCTTTGGATTCCTGGGGCCTGGGGGTGCTTCTCTTCTGTACTGCCACCGCCTGCTTCCCTTGGGATGTGGCACTGGCCCCGGACCCCGAGTTTGAGACTTTTGCTGGCTGGATGACCACCAGGCCCCAACCCCCTCGGCCACCCCCCCCTTGGGACCAGTTTGCTCCCCCGGCTCTGGCATTGCTCCAGGGGCTCCTAGACCTGGATCCTGAAACTAGGAGCCCCCCACTGGTTGTCCTGGACTTCTTGGGGGATGACTGGGGGCTAGAGAGGAACAGAGAGGGACCTGGGGGCTTGGGGGGCATGTCTAGTGAAGATGGGGAGGAGGAGGAAGAGGGGGGAGCAAGCCTGGAGGAGTGGACAGATGAGGAGGAGGAGGAGGACAAAGATGGCAGGAGGATGGGGACAGATCGGGGAGCTCCCTGACCAGGTGACGGAGACAGGTGGTCAGAGTCTGGGCCAATGGCCCCTCCCCCAGCAACCTCCCCTCCCTGGCCACCTGGATGACAGCTGCTCCCTGGAGGACAGAGATGGAACACAGTGCGTCTCTCCCTGCTGAGGGCTGGACTGGGAAGCACAATTCCCCTCTCAGCAGAGGACCTGGGAGTCCAAGAGTCAGCCCCTCCTCCCTCACACTGGAGTCCAGGCCCCCAGCTGCCTCCTCTCTCAAGGACCCTTCCTCTTCCTTCTGTCCTGACTGTGCCTTCTTGAAGGAAGGCTCTGCTCCCCGTAGACACGTTTCCACATTGCGGGGACCTGCCGAGTGCCTCTCATGGAGCTCTGACAGGGCCACTCGTCCCCACTGACACCTGGTTGACTCTCGCAATCTGTGGCACTATGTCTGAGTTCTCAAGATCCAGCTCCATGGAAACCTCACCCTCCACCTCTTCCATTTCCCTCGACTCCGGGTGACACTGGGACAGTCACTCATCCTGTCTGGACCTAAATCCTTGCACACACGCATGAACTGTCCTGCCATGGGCCCTCTGCGCATAGTGCATCCTCTCCCGAGAACTTTACTCACAGCTCAGTGCCTCCAAGCCCTCTCCAGCCTCGTTGGAACCTATACCCAGGTGACCTCTGTCTCCCATGGTTTTCGGCCTCACCTGTTGGGCTGTCCGGGGTGGACTTGGTTTTCCTCCTTTTGACATCTTTTCAGTTCTGCTCCTGCTGGAGGAGGGGTTCTGCTCCCCATTGTGCCAGCTCCCTACCGGCACGGAGCAGCGAGGTGTGGGGCTGTCCCAGCTTTGTGGGCCTTGGAGTCTGCACTGAGAGCCCCGGGCCCAGCTGGGACGTTTGCCCCTCCCGCCTGCAGCATGAGCCTGATGCCTGGGGCTTCCCACCCAAGGGGCATCCCAGGCCCTTCCCAAGGCCCAGCTCAGGCTCCCCCTCCCAGGGAATCTGCCCTGTGTGCTTTCTAGACTCAAAAGAGTGGGTTCACCAAGTGCCGTGTGGTGTCCTGGTTCGGACCCGGGACAGAAGGCGGTTGGCGGAAGCGCTGCTGAGACCTGATCCAGAGTCTATGCAGGGTCTAGCCTGACTGATGACTCCTTTGTTTGGACAAATGTGCCCTTGCCTGCGTGAGACACCAACCTGGCGGGGAGCTGGGGACGGCCTGGCCGTTCTCCGCACAATCCTTCCAGCTGTTCTGGAAACTGAAAACTATTCTGAATTAAAGGTTTGTTTAAAAAAAATGAAGGGAGTTTCACAGTGGTCATCTTGCAGCAAACCAAGGAAAGGATGTGAATCCTGGGCCCCCAGCCCCTCCTCCATCAGGCCCAGGAGTGCCTACCTTGCCTCCCCCACCAACTCTGAAATCTGTAGATGCAGAATGAGGACCTCCCCCCACCCTCCCCTCCCAGTTGCTCCACCACCTGCTTCCCCTCAGCCCCAAGTCTGACATCATCTCTCACTGCATCGTTCTGGAATCTGGTTGTCTCATTCTTTCCCCAAACAGGACCCCAGTGTCCGACCCCCTGAACACCCCGAACGAAACATTTGTGTCTGACCTGTCACTGGGGTATTGATGGGGCAGCTGGGTGGGGTTATGTCAGGGCCAAACTAGAGAAATGAGTTCATCCTCCACAGGGGCTTGGACTCCTGGTCTGAGGGAGGAGGGCCTGGGGTCTGGACTCCTGGTCTGAGGGAGGAGGGGCCTGGGGTCTGGACTCCTGGTCTGAGGGAGGAGGGGACTGGGGGTCTGGACTCCTGGTCTGAGGGAGGAGGGCCTGGGGTCTGGACTCCTGGTCTGAGGGAGGAAGGGACTGGGGGCCTGGACTCCCTGGTGTGAGGGTGGAAGAGGCTCTGGGCCTGGGTCTGGGACAGATTTCTGGTGGCAGCCAGTTCTAGGAGTCAACACACGATGTCGCTCTGGCCCTAGTGGGGTAGAAGAGGCGGGTCTAGGGGCGGGGCTTACGACCCCCTAGGTGGGGGCGGGGTCTGCTCCTGGGCAGGCCTCTGCTGGCATGGGATCTAGAGCTGGGCACTGACCACAGCGGGCAGCGAAGGGTCAGGCAAGCTTGGAGAAGGTGAGGTTTGGAGGCCGGAGCGCAGGTCAGGAGGAGGCAAGGGTTAAACAGCCTGAGGTAGAGAGCACCTGAGAGTGAAGCACACAGCTGACCCAAGTCCCGGGTGCCTCAGGGGGTCAGGGGCTGAACTTCGAGGCTCTAGAATGGTTAAGTGTTAGGGAAGCAGAGTCTGGGAGTCATAAGATGTGTGAGTTGTATAACGTTCCAGGAGAGGGGTGGGCTGGCGGTCCAGACTCCACGTCTGATGGAGAAGGGGCAGGGTGCCTGGACTCCTGAGTCTGAGGGAGGAGGGGCTGGGGGCCTGGACTCCTGGGTCAGAGGGAGGAGGGGCTGGGGGGTCTGGACTCCTGGGTCTGAGGGAGGAGGTGTTGGGGGCCTGGAGTCCTGGGTCTGCGGGAGGAGGGGCTGGGGGCCTGGACTCCTGGGTCTGAGGGAGGAGGGGCTGGGGGCCTGGACTCCTGGGTCTAAGGGAGGAGGAGGGGTTGGGGGTGTAAGAGTTGGACCCCAGGTGTCTCAAGGACTTGGTGCTCCCAAGTGCTTGCTCCCACCCAGGTTCCAGCCGTCCTCCAAGGCCCTGGTGTGCGTGGCTGCCCTCTCCAGCCTCTGGAGGGAGATAGCACCTGTTTGCTCTTAGGAGAAAGAGGCTACTCATCCACCCCCAGGGCCCAAGTCTGTTTGCTTTGGAAACAAGGTTGGGGGTGTCTCAAGTTATCTGGTTCATCTTTCACCCTTGGGCCATTGGGTGGCGCCAGGATGTGGGGGCAGGGGTGAGAGCCATCTGCGACCTGAGGCTTGACCTTACCCTGACCAGCAACTGGTCTCCCCACTCCTCAGATGCTCCAGTGAAGAGGGAGACTGAGTCACAATGAAAAGTGTCATTGAGCCCTTAGCCCCTTCTTCCCTCAGACCCAGGAATCCAGAGCCCCCGCTCCCTCCTCCCTCAGATCCAGGAGTCCAGGCCCCCAGACCCTCCTCCCTCAGATCCAGGAGTCCAGACCTCCGGCCCCCTCTTTCCTCAGACCCATGTCTAGCAGGACCTGGGCCCTGGGTCACTGTCTCTACTCTGCCCCACAGAGATGCCCGGCAAACAGTCAGATGAGAAACAGGTGGAGGCAGGGGCTGCCGAAAATGTAGCTGAGGAGGACCTAGGGGGCCTCACGGCAGAGGAGCTCCGGCAGGGCCAGGAGGCAGCCCTGGAGCTAGAGGACATGATGGCACTAAGTGCGCAAACCCTGGTCCGGGCCGAGGTGGACGAGCTTTACCAGCAAGTGCGTTCCCTGGGCCAGGGCCGCTTTGGCCGGGTCCTGCTGGTCACCCATCGTCAGAAAGGTACCAGGGCCTGGAGACAGATGCAGGAGGGTCAGAGGGTGGTTGAATGGGTCACGACAGGTGCCAGCTGAGGCCGGGAGTGTCAGCAGGAATCGAGTTTTGCCTCTGCTCCCCCCACAAGGCTGTGTGTTCTTGGGGCTCTCCCCTGCCCTCTCTGAGCCTCAGCTCCTCCTTCGAGAATGTGGGTGACTGAGCATGTGTCAATGGCTGTAGTACCCGAGAGAAAGGGGAGCAGACAGAGCCCTCCCTGTGGTCATCCTCCGGGGGCTGGCTTCATCTGGAACTTTCTGGCCAGGCATGCACACATCCTCTGTTTGTCCCCTGAGCCAGGCACAGTGTGGATGGAATTCAGAGTCAGCATCGACGCAGGGCACGCCTAGCAAGGCTGCCCAGGGACTCGGCCCTCAGTGGTCAGTGCTTGGAACCCAGAGCTGAGTCCGCGAGGCCTGCCTCCATGGCGGAGCTCCAGCCTGCACAGGGGGAGGGTTTTGCAAGTGCGCCCTGCCAGCTGGCGCCGAGCTCTGCATGCTGGGGCTGGGGCAGGGGTGCTGGTTGGCCTCAAACAGCAGGAGTCCCCCTTCTTGAGCTCCTGGAGGCGGAAGTCCCCAAGCAGGTGTGTCCCTGTGTATCCACACCTGTGTGTCTGCGTCCGGTTCCTCGTTGTTTAAGAACACTGGTCACAGTGGATTGGGGCCCACCCCAGGGACCGCGTTTTACCTCTTTCAAGACTATCTCCAGACAGGGCTCTGTTCTGCAAAAGGCCGTGAGGACTTCTTCCACCTCTGGATTCAGGGACGGGGGTGCATGGTTCAGCCCATATCAGAGACTGATGCAAGGAGCAAGAGGTCCAGACATGGGCCCTCCTGGACTATGGAGGCACGAGGCCTAACGGGGGGCCCAGGGGACCATGCTTCGTTGTACCTCCTGGATGCGGGCCCCTGAGCCGGAGGGGTCTGGGGCCCAACACTCACAGCCCCAAGGGATGGACGCCATCAGAATTGACAGTGGCACATGCCACCATGGCTGAGGTCCAGGGCGTTGCTGCATCCAGCCGGGGGACAGAAGGACAGTGGTCCGCATGTGAGGCAAGGAGGTGACCTCTGTCCATCACTCCTGGGCTCCTGGTGAGGGCAGCAGGTGACTCTGCAGGTGAAGAAGCCAGAGTTCCTGCCCTCAGGGGACCTACACTCTTGGGAACTGTTTGCATGAAGGTTCCTTCCCGGGATGGCGTCCCCAGGGCAGAGCTTCCCTTCCGCATTCCCTGCGGCTTTGGGGCTCGGGTTTGCTGGAACCAGGAGCCAAACGAAGTCATCTGGAGTTCCGAGTGCAGTTTCCCAGGGGCCCCCCATCTGTTCCAACACAGCAGAACAGAAAATCACCAAATGCCGCGTTACTGTTCTTATTAATTACCACGGATAGTGTTTTTGTGGCCACGCGGCATGTAGGGTTGCATGACAGGGAGGAGGTGGCAGTGGCGTTGGGGAGAGAGTCTGGGCTGGAGGGGCAAGGGGGTGGCCAGGGTGACCCTTGGCTCCTTCACTCCCTCCACTCCTGTCCCTGCTGTCCCAGGCACGACCCTGGCGTTGAAACAGCTCCCGAAGGCATCCACTTCCCTCCGTGGCTTCCTGTATGAGTTCTGCGTGGGCCTCTCACTGGGCATGCACCCAGCCATAGTCACGGCCTACGGCATTGGCATTGAGTCGGCCGACTCCTACAGCTTCCTGACAGAGCCCGTCCTGTATGGGGACCTCATCACCTTCATCCAGCCCAAGGTGGGTAGGTGGGCCCCTCCCTGGTCCCCTCTGGAGTTCATAGATCGCCACAGAACCAACACTGTACCCTAGCGAGACTCACTCGCCCCCATGGGCTCAGCCCAGGCCTTGAGGGGGTCATGTTAGACCTCCCCAGAGCTCACAGTCCCTCACGGGGCACGCTGGGCCTCCCCATGGCAAGTCTGTTGGAGGTCCTTCATTGTCCTGGGCCCCCGGGGCTGAGGAGCGCCTGCATGGTCTCAGTCCCCAGCCAGCTGTCCGCAGGGGCAGGAGGCCCTCACACCCGTCCCCTGCAGGTGGGCCTCCCGCAGCCGGCAGTCCAGCGCTGTGCGGCCCAGCTGGCCTCTGCCCTGGAGCACATCCACTCCCGGGGCCTGGTGTACCGGGACATCAAGCCCGAGAACGTGCTGGTGTGTGACCCGGCCTGCCAGCGGGTCAAGCTCACCGACTTTGGCCACACGAGGCCGCGTGGGACTCTGCTGCGCCTGACTGGGCCGCCCATCCCTTACACGGCCCCTGAGCTCTGCTGCCCTCCGCCCCTGCCCGAGGGCCTGCCCATCCAGCCTGCCCTGGACGCCTGGGCGCTGGGGGTCCTGCTGTTCTGCCTGCTCACTGGCTACTTCCCCTGGGACCAACCCCTGGTTGAGGCCGACCCCTTCTACGAGGACTTCCTCATCTGGCAGGCGTCTAGCCAGCCCGAGGACCGTCCTCAGCCCTGGTTCGGCCTGACACCTGTGGCCGACAGTCTCCTGTGGGGACTGCTGGACCCTCACCCCCGGAAGAGGAGCCCCGTGAGCTCCATCCGGGACTACCTGGGGCGTCCCTGGAGGCAGCAGGAGGGGGAGGCTGAAGAGGTGGAGGAGGGGGATGGCGAGGAGGATGGAGAGTGAGGGGGGCTGCCCGAGCCCACCTTGCCTGCGGAGATACGGGAACGGAACCGCGTGCCCATGTCCTAAGGCTGCCTCCACCTTCTTGTGCTGCCTTTTGGCTTCTCTTTTACCCGTTTCCCTCTTCCTTTCTTCCTTACCTCCCACATGGCCATCCCTCCTGTGGCCTAGGGGGCCCCTGAGACAGCTGCATGCCTGTCCCACCATCGCCGTTCCCCAGGGCTTTGGCACCTGCTTTCCCCCCTGCCCGAAATCCTGTGGCTCCTTCCCTCGCCTCCCGCACACCCTGGGTGCTTCAGCTGCCCTGCTCAGTGAGGCCTGCCCTTGGCAGGCGAGGTCACCGCCCCTGTGTTCCCACCGCCTCCTTCTCCTCTGCTCCCTGCCCTCCGGGACACTCATCCCCTTCCAGCTGTCAGCTTAGGTCCATGTGGTTCTTCTGTGTGTCCTGCGGGGACAGGGGTCCCACCTGTCCTGTGAGGTGCCCCATGGAGCCGGCGCAGTCCTGGCCCAACAGAAGGGCCTCAGAGATGTCTGCTCAATAAACGCACCTGTCTGGTTCTGTGTCACCGCCTCTGTGTCCCTGTCTTCCAGTCCCGTCTCTCCTGCTGGGCCGGGTCTCCCCCACTCCCCCAGCCCTGCATCTTCCGCCCACAGTCTGGGCTGGCCCGTCGCCCTCTTCTCAAACCTAGCTTTACCCGGCACTTTGGTCTCCACGATGCGGCTGGTCTGTCCCTGTGGGGAAGACCTGACAGCATGTTGTCAGGGAGAGACCCACAGAAGCCAAACATGGCCGCACGGTGTGGCCGTGCCTCATGCCAGAGGCTGGCATGGATGCATGTCAAGACAGGGAAAGCCCGTCTCTGCGCGGGCCCACGTGTGAGCAGAGGCCTTGAGCATCAGAGCCGCCACGGACGGGCACTGCGGCTGGACTGCGGTGGGGATTTCTGCAGAGGTGTGTGTCCATAAGCCTCTGGGCCCAGGGCTGTGCACAAGTCGTGGTGTGTGGGGGGAACACGGTGGGGTGTGACTGTCCTGGCCTGTGTGGGTGATGTGACTGTGTGTTTGATGGGTCCGAGTGTTTGAGCCTGTGTGTGAGGGGACAGCACGGAAGTCTGCGTGTGCTTGGCCCTGCATGTATGGACATCAGACCTGGGTTTGTGTGTCCACAAGACCTTGAGCAAGCGTGTGTGTAGCCGGAGGAGAAAAGTCATCCAGACACGGCTGCCAGTCACCAGCTGGGCCCCTCTCTCCTTCACACCTTCCCCCCACCCTCACCCCGGCCCCTTCTTGGCCACTGCCCTGTTTGCAAACACTCTGTCTTCCTCTCCTCGCCTTCTTTGGCCTCCCGCCCAGAGCAAGGTTACAACTCAGAGCTGGATCAAGTGTCACTCTCTCCCAGGCCCATACCACACCCCCCCCAGGGCCCCTGCTGTGGCCTCCTAGGTGTTGCCTGGACTTGGGAGGGGGGTGTTAACAGCGCCTGCGGAGTGACCCCAAAGACCCTTGAATCTAGTTTCAATAGAGAGAACTAGGGACACTGGCCCCTGTCCTGGGCAATCCAGGTGGGCTTCCTGGAGTAGGGGATACTGGAAAGAACAAGACAGGGAGGTACATAGTGGGGGGGAGGGGGGAGCAGGATCAGGACCTTCTGCCATCTTATCCATGAATGTGAAGTAGCACGAACCATCAGGCCAAGAATGTGTCCCAAAAAAGCTGGAGGCGGCTGGGGCAGGGTGGAGCTGGGAAAGGGGGGAGTGCAGATGGGCAGGGGCAGGCAGGGGCAGGGGAGGCTGCAGAGGGTGTTAATTGGTGGCAGCAGCTGAGGATTAACTGGGAGGTGATAATGACCCAGTGGGGGGCCCCAGGGCAGGGTGGGAGGACGAAAATTCCCAGAAGGCCCGAAGGGACCCAGGGCAGTGCTAATTAAGTATTAGTTACTTAATTAAGTAAGGCTTAATCCTAATCATAATACTTAACACTGACAAAGCAGCATGCTCCTCGCTCCTCCAGCTGCCCCCCTGGCAGAAACATCGGCTCACCTGCTAGGACCCTCTTCAGTTCACGGGTCGGGGTGCATGGGTGGCCAAGGTAACACCTGAGCTCCCACCTGGGTCAGGAGCAGGAGCAGAGCCTGGAGCCAAACCCAGACTGGGTCCTGCCCAGGGACCATGGTTTTCAACTTCAGGGTGTTCGGCTGCCATCAGTGGCCAAAGGGGTCCCACACAGAAGGCTGGGGTGCATGTGGCAGGCTGCGTGATGGTATTGTGTACGTCTGAATGTGCAATGCGAGCGTGCATGGGGGGTTGTGAGGTGGCCGTCCCTCCCTGGGAGGACACGTGCGTTGGGGCAGGTAAACCGTCGGGATAGAAGAGGTGGGCTCAAGAGGCTTCCAGACCCACTGCCATGTGTTAGTGAGGACGTGGAGAGGCTAGAATCCCAGTGCAGTGCGGAGAGAGTGTAAAAAATGGTGCAGCCATCGTGGGAGACAGGCCGGCCTTTGTCAGCTCATCAGACACAGAACCACCACGTGGCCCGGCAATTCCACTCTGAGGTTCGTGCCCACAAGCAACGGAAAGCATGCATCCACACAGATATTCTAGTACGTTACTCAAAAGCCAAACCATGGAGACAACCCAAGTGTCTGTCCACAGCTGAGCAAACACAAGGTGGTCCATCCAGACTCTGGACTAGTACCCCACCATGGGAAAGAACGAAGCCCCAACCCGTGCCACACCACGGGTGGACGTCACCAACGCTGTGAGAAGAGAGAGGTCAGCAGTGCAAGATATGCCACTGCAGGACTCCATTCTGAAAATGCCCAGAACAGGCAGATGCGGGGGTGGGTCTGTCGGGGGGAGACAGGGAATGACGGGTAAGGGGCACAGCTTTTCTTCTTCGGGGGGCGTGGTGGTGGACTCGTTAGATTATGGTGAGTGCTGCACAACTCTGGATATATTAAAAACCACCGAATTGTACATGGGGAAAGGGTAAATTTCATGGCATGCAGATTTCATCTCAATGAGGCTAAAATACCACAAAAGAAGCATTTCCAAGGTTCTCATGCCTTAATCAGTTCCTTTCCTTCTCCAGCCCTCTGAATTCCCATCAAAGAGAAAAGAGAAAACGCTGCTCTCCTCATAGCTCTGAGTCAATCACAAACCAGGGCCTTAAACACAGAACCTACTCCCCGCTCTGTCTTACAGAAAAGACCACTGAGGCCCCAACGGGAAGAAACCTACTTTCTAATGACCAGCAAGTCTAAAGATGGAAGAGTCTGAATTCAAACCCAGATCTTCACCCCAGCCCAACACCTCTAAAGTGTACCCAACTGGTGGTTGCCAAGGACACTCTGCCCCGCCCCCTAAGCTGGGACCTCAAGCTTGCAAGCAGGACCATGTAGATGTCCAGTATAAAGTGAAAATGTGGGGCTTCTTGGTTCAAAAAAAAGTTTTTCCTTCCCTTCTCCCTCTCTGCCATTTGCTAGTGATGCCATGCCCTCCCCTGGGCCTGGGGCATGGAGCTACTCGCTGGGGATGGGGTCCTGTGACCAGAACCCATCAGGGAAGTGTCTTTGCATGAGCCCGCGCTCCTTCCCCATCAATTTCACTTAGAAAACTCAGGATCAAAAATCATGAAGAGCATCAGCAGAGTGTTAAACCAACCCACTGGCACCCCACCTGCAAGCTGCTTGCAGCGGGGAGGGGGCCAACCCCAGGGCCAGAAGGGGCCAACCCAGCAAACCTCTGTGAACAAGCTTTGGGGCAGAGTCCCTGCAGGTGGGTGCTGGGGCACAGATAATGCAAATAGCTTGAGCAGCGCTTCTCAGACCTCCAGCCGCCAGCCCAGCCACAATGACCTGCCGGCTTGCTAAACCGCGGATTCCGATCTGATCCAGAGAGTCTGAGGTGGTGCTGGTGAGGCCCATGTTCCCAGGGCATGGGCCACACTTGCTGGTGCAAGGGACACAACGTTAGAATACTGATCTTGCGTCCTCACTGATCTCTTATTAACACTAACCATTTGTGCGCTGGATGCTCCGGGGTTTTCTACATGGACAGTCAGATTGCCCACGGGAAAGGACAGATCTGTGTCTCCACGCTTCCTGGGATTAAGGTAGCCCTCTCTGCTCCTATTCTGCTAAGAGTGTGTGTATGCGTGTGTGTCTGTGTGTTCACCATGAATGGCTGTTGAATTTTGTCAAATGTGTTTTTCTGCAAAGGTCAAGATCGCTAGGCTTCTGCAGCTACTGTTCTGGGCTTGTTGCAAGCTGGCAGGTACAGGATAGGGCTCAGCTGTCCCATGGGAGGTGTCCAGGTCAGGGCCAACAGTTGGTGGGGGCTGGTCACCCACCCTGGCCCTGGGCCCTAGGGCCAGATGTTTGGGCTTAGCTGCCTGGCCAAGCAGGGATAGAGTGACCGGATAATTAAGCACCCGCTTCTTCAGGGCTGGCAGAAGGTTGTAGAGGGTGGAGGGACCTGGGGCCAGAGTGCCCAACAGCCACCCTACCCCCCCCCAAATCCGGCTCACAGATGGGAGCCTGGAGCCTAAACTCCTAGTGGGGCCCTCAGGGGGGACCCAGAGTTGGGGTATGCCTGCTCCCAACTTCAAATAGGGAAGCAGACCCTTTGCCCCCAGGTCGGTGTGCTGTCCTCTGAGCCCCTGACTGCCCAGGAGGGCAAGGGGCAGGCAGGCAGGGGCCCCCTCAGCCCTCCCTGTTTACTAGTCAGCAGTTATTTAAGTCTGGGGCTTAATGAGACCCGGGGAACAGAATTCTCTGCGTGCTTCTTTGCTTGTTGGCGGGGGCAGACAGTCCATCTATCAGGACCCCCAGACATTATCCCTCCCTGCCCCCAACACGTAACTGGACCCTGCTGGCCTTTGCCGGACTGCGGGGGCGCCAGCTCCATGACCTTCCAGGACCTCTGAGCCAGGCTCCAGATTGGGGAGAGGAGGAGGAGGGAACGGTCTCTCCTGTCCGAGGCTACAGAAACCAGAATTGGAGCTTCCTTCAGTGTTTCAAGGTGGCCCCCAGTTTACAAGTGGAGACCCAAAGAAGGGAAGGAGCCCACCCAAGGTCACTCAAAGAGGGGCCATCATAGGAGTCCTAACCTGGAACCCCAGGCCAAGGTCAAACCAGGGGAATTTGCATCGCATTTTTCTGAGTTTGAGTTCCCACTCTGCTGTGTGGCCTTAGGCAAGACACTTGCCCTCTCTGAGCTTCGGTGTCCTTTCTGAAATGGGGATCAAGGTCCTCCCTCAAAGGGCTGGGGTGAGGATGGGATATAGTGTGTTAAGAGGCCACACTGGGTCAGACGCAGAGAAGTGCAGTCAGGAAGGGACAAGATCATTCTTGTTAACTGAGCACATGACACGTGAGCTCCGTCCTTGCCTCGGCTACCTCGTCTAATCCTCCCCACCACCACCTCCCCAGAGGCAGGTGCTGTTACTATCCTCATGCACCACTGATGAGACTGAGGTTCAGAGAAAGGAAACAAGCTCCCAGAGTCCCACTGCCTGGACATGGTTTCGAGTCCAGGCTAGTCTGACTTAGGAGCAAGGGCCTTGTCGACAGGCCTGTCTACCAATCACGGCTCCACCACATCTTCCCTAAGAGACCTGGGACCTCAGTGCCCTGATCTGTAAAAAGGGGACAAAGACAACAGCTGGCACAGCACGAGTGCTTATTCAGAGCCGGCCCCCATTCTAAGTGCTCTAACACACGCATGGACTTAGAGAATTAGCACAACCACCCATGAGGTGTGCACTTACTACCCCACTTACATGGCTGAAAGAACTCAGACCAAAAAGTTAGGTAACTGGCTCAGGTTCATGCCCACAGGCAAACTCAGGCCTTCGGGCTCCAAAGCCCACCCATTCTCTGCTGAGCTGTGGTAACAGTACCCTCCTCAGCAGGTGTTTGTGAAGATAAAGTGACGTTATGCACAGAAAGCCCTCAAAACAGAGCCTGATCCAGAAGAGGCACTCAACAAATATTAGTCATTATTATTATTATCATGTACTCATGCATTCAAGATTTTTAAGGCGTGTGCACTCTGCGTCAGGCTCTGTTCTAAGAGCTGGGCATACATCTGTGAATAAGACAAAGATCTCTGCCATCATGGGGCTTCGCCAGTACCAATGGTGGCACCATCGTCACCACCCCCATCTCCATCACGATCGTCATCACTACGATCATCGCAATCACGCCCATGATTACCTTCATCATCACCACCACCGTGGTCATGGCCAACATCACTTCTATCGCCATCGTCACCATGGTCATCATGGCCACTATTAGGCTCACCGTCCTCCTTCTCACTACCGTAATCACCATGACCACCATGGTCATCACCCATTATCACTAACACCATCACCATAAACATCATTGCCTTGCAAGGTGCCTATGGGATACACAATTCAAGACCAATCTTGGGATTCCCTCTCTCTGGAGTTCTCCTAAATCCCCACAAATGTCACTGATATCTTGTTTTTAATTAGATACTATGGTTTTCATTTTTTGGTTGGGTGTGCCTTTACCCCCTCAAATCCCATATAGGGGTCACACATCTCCCCTCAGAGGCCTTTCTTCCTCCTCTGGGGTGGTGGTGGCTGGTGCAGAGGTACTAGGGGGCCAGGCCCCCTCAGCCAGTCTTTTTACAACCTCACCCAGTTGCCCTAGGTTCCGGGTGGCCTCCACCAGCTGGGTCAGCCCCAGTCCCAGGGCTTGGCGCTGCTGCTGCTCCTTCTCCAGGACCTGGGTCAGCCTCTGCAGCTGGCCACCCACCTCCCTCACAGCAGCCACCAGCTCTACCAGGGCAGGCGGCTCACAAGCCATGACCCTTACAGGTGGTGTTGGAGCCACACATGGGCCAAGGGGGTCTGGGCTCTGACCAGGGGTTGGCCTTGGGGTGAGATGGTCAGGGAAAGGTTGACCCAAGGGGAGGGCCATGGAAGACAGGTGGAGGTCAGAGGTCACTGTGGGGTCAGAGGCTGAGTGTGGGGTCTGTGGGGGTGGTGGGCTTGGTTTGGGGCTCTGGCTTCTTGGTGGTTCAAAGTCGTCAGTGGACAGAGTGTCCACGCTTGGAGCTGGAGAAGGCCTGGAGTGGCTGGACTCCGAGTTTGGAAAAGGAGCTAGGCTTGACATCTTGGATGTAGAGAGATGAGAAGACCCCGTGGAAGTCAACCAGGGGTGTAGGCTAGACTTGACTGTTGGTGCTGGAGTGGGAGAGAACAGTTCTGTTCCCGAGGAAGTTAGAATGGATTTGGTAGTGATCATAGGGGTTGAGGTAGGGTTAGCTGTCATGCTGGGGTGAGTGGAGGTGGTAGAATGAAGGGTCATGGTGGGGTGAGGGGTTGTGGCAGGATGAGGATTTGTGATAGGGTGAGGGGTTGTGGTGAGTGGAGAGGCAGTGGACTGAGGGGTCATGGTGGGATGAGGGGTTGTGGTGGGTTGAATAGATGTGGTGGGTTGAAGGGATATGGTGGGTTGAGGGGTTGTGGTGGGTTGAATAGATGTGGTGGGTTGAAGGGATATGGTGGGTTGAGGAGGTGTGGTGGGTTGTGGGGTCCTAGTGAGTGGTGGGGTTGTGGCGGAATGAGGGGTGGTCATGGGTTGAGAGGTCAAGGTGGAATGAGGGGTGCCAGTAGGGTGGGGGTTTATGGAGGAGTCTGGGGATTTGGAATGATCTGGAAATGTGTTGGCATATGGAGCTGTGCCCAAGTTTGGGGTTGTGTCAGATTCTGGAGTCAACTCTGAGGTAGAAGAAAGGTGGGTCACCACTGACGGTGCAGAGGGGTCAGAGGTCAGTTCTTTGGGCAAGGTGGGTGGTGGGGTGGGTGAAAGATCAGGTATAAGCGCTGGAGTCACAGCGCCCTCGGGGGTGGACAGAGTGAGGCCAGGGGTTGTCAGAGTGAGGTCCGAGTTCATCTGCGAGGCCAGGTCTGGGTTGGGTGTTGAAGTGTCAGGAGGGTCAGAGGTCACCCCTCGCCTTGAAGCTGCCTCGGGAATGAGCCGAGGCGCAGAGTCAGGGGTCACCGGTGGGCCAGGGGGCTCTGGTGAAGCTGACGGAGCTGGGGAAGCGGCAGGGGGCGCTGTCCTGGCCGCTGTGGGACGCTGCGGCCGACGGTCTGGCCACAGTTTCCTCAGGGAACCTGGAGGAGGAGGAAAGACAGATGGTCGAGGTCAGCTTGCCCCGCCCACCCCCTTGGCCTGCCCCGCCCCTCCAGGGAGGAGCCGACCAACGGGAGGGCGCGGAGCCTTGCAACGTCACGGTTCCCCAGCAAACTTTGCCCCGCCCCAACGCCCCACCTCCCCGCCACCTGTGATGTCTCCAGACGCCACCTGGCGTCCTCCTATGCGGGCAAGGGCGCTCGAGGGAGGGGAGGGGTACCGTGGAAGGTGGGAGGGAGCGGAAACGTGGTGGGGGCGGGCGCTGGAGGGTCTTGCGGAAGCAGGAAGGAAAACGCGGGAGTGTGGGGATTGTGGCGGCTTACCTGGGGATGCGGGAGGGGCTGAAGGGCGGAGGGATGAGGGAGCAAATGGGAAGGAATGGGGGAGATGCCGGAAGGTGCAGAAGCGTGAGGGGGGATGCAAGAGGCTTCTGAGCGTAATCTCAGTGGTCAAGATTTTTATGTCACTTTTTAAACAAAATTATTGCAAAAGATCCACTATGAACAAAAGAGTCCAAATTTTAGCCCAGCAGGATCTGACTGGGCCAGGATTAGGGAAAGTCAAGTGAGGTAGATGGGATCCTGCCTTTCGTTAAATTTTTGATGTTCAGTTCATTGCAAATGTTTTACATTAATTTCGATTTTTAAAACTATAAAGATATTTACTTTGGTAACTGCGTGTTTTGGCGGCACCTTACATTTAGGGCCTGAGTAGAATGAGAAGCCTTATCCCTTTCTTGGCTCAGCTTCCGGGTAAATGAGAATTTTATCCCTTTTTGCAGATGAGGGGAGTCAGGCCAAAAGGGTAGGTAACTTGCCATGGGTCGCACAGATACAGTTTGCAAATTGTGGGGACAAGATTTGAAGCAAAGTCCTTTGCATTCAGAGTCTGGGTCGTTAAATATCACTTTCCCAGTGATGGGTGTGATAACATGTGGCCAACCCTAATCTGAAGTGTGGCTATTCCAACTAAGGGTTGGAATTTTTTTTTTTTCAACAAAAATTATTTTGGGGGGCACCTGGGTAGCTCAGTGGGTTAAAGCCTCGGTCTTCAGCTCAGGTCATGATCTCAGGGTCCTGGGATCAAGCCCTCTGCTCAGCAGGGAGCCTGCTTTCCCCTTCTCTCTCTCTGCCTGCCTCTCTGCCTGCTTGTGATCTCTGTAAAATAAATAACTAAAATCTTTAAAAAAAATATTTTTGGTGGGCAGCAAAGCAAGGTTTATTGAATGATAGCGAAGTGAATACACAAAGCTCCCAAGGAGGGAGGGGACCCAAGGGGACTGCTCTCCTTTTTCACATTTTTAATTCATTTAAAGTAAAAAGCCACCAGTGTTGATAGCTAGCATATTGAACAATACAGCTCTAGAGAATTCCAGGTTTCCTGCAGGATTTTGGACATGCCTCCTGTTGTTGCCACTGGTTTGCAGCATCAGAGAAGTGGCTCAGTAAGGGGGTTGGCCTCCAGTGATGCTGCCTGTGCTTAAACCCCAGATCTGTCGCTTCCTAACTGGGTGACCATGGACAAGTTATTTAACTGCCTTGAACCTCAGTTTGTGGATGATCAACGGACCTCCCTTGTAGAACTGTGCTGGTGCAGGGAGCTCCTGTGTGTGCAGAGACTTAGGACAGCGCCTCGCATGTAACAGGCACTCTTGTGACTAATACTGTCACACTCATTGATGTCCATACCTCAGTTTCTCACATCTATGAAATGGGCGTAATGATAGCACCTACATCATAGGGCTCCTACAGATGCCTGAGAGCTAAAGGGGTAATATATATAAAGTTCTTAGAACAGTCCCCAACACCTGGGTGTACTGTTCAGTAACTATTAACTGATTTAGTTATTATTTCAAGAATCACAGCTTGCTTAAATATTGTAGGGGTTCAGATGTCTAGGGTGGTATTTTTAATTTTTCGGACCCAAGGTTCAGAAAGCCAAACTAATAATACTCTTCTGTACATTGTCATCAACAGCCCGGCAATGTCTCTTCTTTTTTCTCCTTTTTCTTTCCCGCTCTCCATCCCTCTCACTTTCCCCCCACAGCTACCTCCATTAGTGTATTTGACACATGTCCTTAAAGATAGGTCCTTACACAATACCTTATAAAATAGAAAAGGCATATATGTATATATGTTAATGTATTAAGCGTATGTGTATTTTTGTTTGTGCTTTTTAGCTTTTGCAAATCGCTGGAAATCTCACTCTGCTCTTTCTCCATCTTTAGTTGCTCACACTGCCCCGTGCTCTGGTGTGTGCAGCTCGACTCGCTTTAGCTCCCCGTGGGATTTCACCGCACGCACCCACTGCATTTCTCGTTACCCACTGCTGGACACATAACCTGCCTCCAACTCCTTGATATCACAGTGTTCCAAAGAAAACCCTCATACAGCTTGACCACAGAAGCCTATTCAAGAATTTCTCTGGAATACATGGGGCACCTGGGTGGCTCAGTTGGTTAAGCGACTGCCTTAGGCTCAGGTCATGATCCTGGAGTCCCAGATCAAGTCCCATATCGGGCTCCCTGCTCAGCATGGAGTCTGCTTCTCCAGCTGACCTCTCTCATGCTCTCTCTCTCTCTCAAATAAATATATAAAGTCTTTAAAAAAAAAAAGAATTTCTCTGGAATACAGGAAGAGGATTGCTGGGTCACAATGTACAATCATACCTAATTTTACTGTCTTTATTAGATACCTGTATCCAGTGGGGATGTCCGTTTTCCCACATCTTCACCCACACTTGATATTACCTATCTTCCAAATTTTCTCCATGCTTGTCATCACTTTAACTTTAGTTTCCCTAATTCTTCATGAGTGTGAATGTTTCTACATATACTTGTTGGCCATTTGGGCTTTCCCTTCTGTGAATTGCCTGGTCATAACTGTTACCCATTCTCTTGTAGGGCTTCCTGTCATTTCTTCATTGATCTGTCAGAGTGAATTGCATAGTATAGGTTATAGTTCCCCTACCTGGGCATTGTTGATATTTGGAGCTGGATGATTCTTTGTTGTGGGGGACTGCTCTGTACAGAGTAGGATATGTAACAACACCCGTGGCCTTGACCCATTAGGTTCTAGTAACCTCCCCACTCTTAGTCATGACAATCCCAAACATCTTCAGATATTGCTAGTTACTCCCAGTTGAGGGCCACAGACGTAGAAAATAACCCCTTGTACCAGGATATATTTCTGCTGGATCTCTGGGGTGAGAGTGGGGTCAGCACTGGGGAATTCGGAGTCCATCTCTCTACCCACAACACAAACAACCCGATTGCCACAGCTACATGCCTCACCTGTGTCTCCACGGATCCTTGGAGCTGAAGAGGGACGGCCTGGACGCTGGGTGGTAGCAGTGGTAAGAGTGGATCCAGGTCTGCCTGCGGTGGGTGTCCCCTCGGGCGGAGCCCCTCCGGAAGGTGTATCCCATGTCCAGGAAGGCTTGTAACTGTCCTCATTACCTTGAGAGATATAGGTGATGAGGGAGCAGGAGGCTGGCTGAGGACAAAGCAAAAGCTGGCGCCTTGCACCCCCTCTTCACCCTTTCCCCTCCATAAGTGTAGCATCCCTCAGGCAGCCCTGACTGCCATGAACAATAAGCAAATAGTTAACTTGCAGAGCTCACAATCCTGCTAAACAGGAGTCTCCCTTGGCTTACAAATGTCCTAAATCTCACTAACAAAGATGATTGATAGCAGGATTGTGACACCCCACCAAAAAGTCTCCCAACTATCTTAATGTTAATGGCTGGTCTAAAGACAACATTGATCCAGCAGCAAGGGCAAGGCCTCCGGAAGGCCTGGAACATCCTGGCACCTTGTAGGCCCTCTTTAGCATATGAAAACTCCACTGAAACCTCCCTTCCCCTCACCTTCCCCCAACAGTAGGGTATATAACATGCCTACCCTCACAACCCGGGGCGGCTGCATCTCTGCCTGCCCACGGGTCCTGTCCCCGTGCTCTAATAAACCACCTTTTTGCACCAGAGACGTCTTAAGAATTCTTTCTTTAGCCGTCGGCTCCGAACCTCACCCCACCGAACCCCACCTAGGTTCAAGAACTTCATCATAGGGAGAACTGAATCTCGTTTCCCTTTATTGTGACCCTCTGCTCCTCCTGGACCCCAACTCAGTTCTTATCCTGTCTCACCTGCACCCCCCACAATCTCCTTCCTGACCTCACAGCCACCCCGGTGACTCAGCCGAGATGCTCTGAACTACTAAGAGCAGAAACTGGGACTAAACCAGCTTATAAAATAAGAACAGTTCTTATTTCAATGTCCTGATGTCCCTGCCCCTACTCAATCTTTATTTTTCCCTCGGGGGGCGGGGGACACCTATAATATCTTTATTAATGAACAACCAGGAACATTTCTGTAGCATTTTCACTATGTATTTTGGATGAATACACTTGGATAATCTCTACATGACAATTTTATGTAACATATAAATGTATAATATCCAGTGACCCTCGAACTCTACAGATTATGCAGAACCACCTGTATGTGGATTTTCCCCACAAATACAGTACAATACTATACTGTACTTAAAATTTTAGTAACTTTTTTCTCTAGCTTACTTTATTATAAAAATACAGTGTATATTGGGGCGCCTGGGTGACTTAGTGGGTTAAGCCTCTGCCTTCGGCTCAGGTCATGATCCCAGGGTCCTGGGATGGAGCCCCGCATCAGGCTCTCTGCTCAGCAAGAAGTCTGCTTCCTCCTCTCTCTCTATCTCTGTCTGCCTCTCTGCCTACTTGTGATCTGTATTTGTCAAATAAATAAAAAATACACTGTATAATATATATAACATACAAAATATGTGTTAATTGTTTATGTTATCAGTAAGGTTTCCTGTCAACAGTAGGCTATTAGTAAAGTTCTGAGGGAGTCAAACTCTCTCATCTATATGTAGATTTTTGACTGTATGGGGGTCAGTGCCCCTAACCCCCGTGTTATTCAATGGTCAGCTATGTGTTAATTGTTATGTTATCAGTAAGGTTTCCTGTCAACAGTAGGCTATTAGTAAAGTTCTGAGGGAGTCAAACTCTCTCATCTATATGTAGATTTTTGACTGCATGGGGGTCAGTGCCCCTAACCCCCGTGTTATTCAATGGTCAACTGTGTAATATAAAAATTAACTATTTTATAAGTATAATGTAAAATATAATGTAAAATACACCATTTTATATAGAGAGAATTGAAAGATTGAATTCAGTCTTCTAGCTTGGTGGATCAAAAAACTTATTTTAACAATAGCTTTTTCGGGCGCCTGGGTGGCTCAGTCAGTTAAGTGTCTGAATCTTCATTTCAACTCACGTTGCGATCTCAGGGTTGGACGAGCCAGTCCCACGTGGGGCTCCGCGCCCAGTGAGTCTGCTAGAGGTTCTCCCCTTCCCCCTCTGCCCCTCCCCTGCACTTGCATGCAAATGTGCACGCTTTCTCTCTCTCTCAGGTAAGTAAATAAATCATTTAAAAAACACAATAGCTTTGTTGAGATATAATTCCCATGCCTTAATGTGTACAGTTTGGTAGGTTTGAGTGTATTCACAATGTTGGGAAACCAGAAACTCCATGTTCCTCCCCTCCCTTCACTCACTGCCCCTTGCCCACCTCTCTGACACCCCCTCACCGTGCCGTCTTCCCCACAGGCTTGCTGCTCACACCGGACCCCAAACCTTGAGGTGTTCCCATCTAGCCTCGGTGCACCTCTGAGCTTTTGCCCGTGCTATTGCCCCCACCTGGAATTCCCTTCTCCACCATAGACATTTTCCCGCTCTGCACATGAAACCAGCAGAAGGATGGTGTCTGACACACTAGGCACGTTTGTCCTGGTCACTTTGAGCTCTGCGGCTAGGTGTCCCAGTTGCAGAAATCCCTGGCTCTGTCACCTGCTAATATATTACATGGGTCAATTTTCACCTTGATGCCTGGCATTGCCAATACCTCAGTCCCATCTCCCTATTATTAACCGTTCTTAATACCTTCCCCATGCCTGTCCCCATACTTTAAGAGGGAAACTATGAAATCCTACCTGATGGTCATACGCACTAGGAATTTTAAGAACCATTAGCCTTATTGTTAAAAAATCAAAAATGGAAACAAGCTTAGGGGAAAAAAACCCATTAGCGGTGAAGATGTCTTTTCAAGATGCTGGGTTTTAGGAGAACTCCACTGAGAACACAAATTGAACCCCGTTACAATGTCAGTCCACCAACTGCAGGCATACTCCTTGGGTCTCTGTGTTCTTGAACTGTGCTCTAAGATATGGCCACCTGTGGGGCACCTGGGTGGCTCAGTGGGTTAAGCCTCTGCCTTCGGCTCAGGTCATGATCTCAGGGTCCTGGGATCCAGCCCCACATCGGACTCTCTGCTCGGTGGGGAGCCTGCTTCCCCCTCTCTCTCCACCTGCCTCTCTGCCTACTTGTGATCTCCATGTCAAATAAATAAAATCTTAAAAAATATATATATATATGGCCACCCGTCCATTAGTGTGGGGTCAATTTGATTTTTTTCATTAAAATGTGCATTTAAAATTTAAGCAGCAGCATTGCAGAGTTACAGCCCTTGTGAGGCCCAATCACCTCCTTTCCCCCAAAGGACTCTCTGAGGCCATATTGTTTCTCCATGTTTTAGCTTCCTAAGTTGAAGATTTGCCCATCTACATAACACTGTGTAGTTTTATAGCTTGGATGTGGGCATGGCCCTTCCTAGCTGGGTGAGCAAGTCACTGAACTACTCCATGACTCAGTTTCCTCACCTGTAAAATGGGTACCATGGTGATCTACTTCATAGGGTCGCAAAGCCTGGCATGTGATAAGCTTATTCTTTGAATTCAATTCATCTCTCTCTAGCTCCTTCTTTTTAACCTTCATTTAATATTCTGTTGTACCAACATTCGTCCGTGCCCTGTTGACAGGCAGGTAGGCTGTGGCTGTGGCCAATGTTTTGCTGTTACAAATACAGCTGCAGTGAACTCCTTAGATCTGTGACCTTGGGCTCAGGAGTGAGAACTCCTCAACACCTAATTGTATAACTGCGGTGTGGAAGGCAGAGGCGTCTCCCTAGACATTGTTAAACTGCCCTCCTAATGAGGTGCAGATTCGCATGCCCACCTTTACCCCACAAGTTTTGTGCTGTCAGACATTTTAATTTTTGGCAATCTCATGGGGAGAGGGTGGCTGCAGAAGCTGCTGTTTTGCTACAGATGACCGAACTAAAGCCCAGAGAAGGCAAGGAACTTTCCCAAAGTCACACAGCCAAAGAGCAGTGTTAGGCTTCAGACCCACACAGGTCTACCTGGTCCTTAATGGAGACCTCTTTCCCTCGAGGTGCAAATCTACTGAGTTTTACCCCACTCCTCCCCTGGTGAGCTTTTATTGGTCCTTCAAGATTTTATTCAAAGGCCACACCCCTTCCCCCCTCAATAAAGTCATGCCTGCATAATGCTTCCTGTGTTCTTCAGAGCTTATTCTGTCATATACTCCTTCCCTGTGTCCATGACTAGCGTAGTTAAGAGTGTAAATCCTGGAGTTAGAATCCAAGCTCTGCTGTTTGCTGTACTAGCCCTCTTTGTACCTGTTTCCTTATCTGTAGGATGGTGTTAGGTGTTGTACTGATCTCATAAGGTTCCTTGGGGGAGGAAGTGAGTTAAGCCATGTGATGCTGGTAGATGGTTCCTGACACATGGGGTACATTCAGTGAAAACTAGCTATGATTGTTAATATTATCACCCAACCTCTGAATTTAATCTTGCATTTACTCTTGGATTCTCTCCCCTCTGCATGACCTCATGCAGCCGTAACATACAGCAACAGCCCAAATCCATGAGTCATCCCACCTTCCAAGCTGGGTATGGGAGGCCCATGAGACACGGCTAGCTGTCTGCACAGCCTCATCCATTCCCACAGCCTCACATTCCATTCTGTCAATGTATATCTTCAGCCCAGGCACTCCACAGAGCTCCAGGATGGTGTATCTAATGTCTGCACTTGGGTGTGTCAAACACATCACCAATAGATCTAATATTCCCACTGTGGATCCTGTGGATCCAGCTGCAGTGTTCCCTGATCCAGTAAAAGGTGGGTCCCCATCTCCCACTTCCCTCTTCTCACACCCCACCCAACCCCTCACTCGAATCCATCAGCTCAACTCCCAGAATATAGCTTACACAATCCACTTCTTAGTCTCCACTGCTACCCTGGCAGAGACCAGTGTCACCTTTCCAGAGACCTCTCCATCTCCCTGTATGCACTCTGGCTCCTCCATCCATTTCCCATGCGGCATCCTGAGTGAATGCTTTGAAAATGCACTCATGACCGTGTCCTTCCTAGCTCAAAATGCCCCACCAAGGGCTTCTCACTGCATAGAGAATAAAACTCAGAGTCTAGCCCTCTCCTATCACTCTCACACTACCTGGCTTACTGTGTTTCGGTCATGCTAGCATCCTTGCCATTCTCTCAAGGTCTCACCAGAGGGCCTTTGCATGCACTGCTCCCTCCGTCTGGAATGCACCCTTAGCTCCCTCCAGGGTCCCCATTGCAGATCTCATCTCCTGCCATCATTCCCATCGACCACTCCATTTCAGCCCCGCTGACCTTGAGGCCGTTTCTTCAACCAGCTAAGCACGATTCTACCTCAAAGCCTTTGCATGCACTGTTCCCTCTGTATAAAACATTCTCCAACCAGATATCTGCATGGCTTTCTCCCTCTCCTCCTAAAGGTCATCACTTAAAGAGCACTTTCTCCGTAAGGCATCTCTTGGCCATCCAATTCTAAATTGCAAATCTCAGCCTCCCTTTCCCTTGCTCACCGCTATGTTCTCAGGGGTTAGTATTCAGGCCTGCCGCACAGCAGGCGACAGGCATGTAAATGTCTATGTCTCCAAATTCTGAGAAGCCTCGAGAAATACTGCTTCAATGAACTGGAAAGTGAAACTCAACCTTTTAAGCTTCTAGCTTCGGCTGTTACATTCATTCAACAAGTGTGTAAGTCTCCACGGAGTCTCTACAGCACGATTCGGTGGTAGACCAGTGGGGGAACCATGCCCCCCCAAAGACGCCTGTACCCTAGTCCCGAGGACCTCTGAATAGGTTACCTTATGTGGCAAAGGGATATTGCAGTTGTGATTAAAGGTGCAGACCTTGAGAGGAAGAGATTATCCTGCATCAATCCAGGTAGGCCCAATCCAATCACACAAATCCTTAAAATTAGGACAGAGGAAGACGTGAAGACAGAAGGAAGGTCAGAGAGGTGCAGCATTGCCAGCTCTGAACAGGGAGGAAGGGGCCACGAGCAAGGAATGTGGGGACCTCGAGAAGCCGGAAGAGGTAGAGAACAGATTTTGTTCTAGAGCCTTGGGAAGGAACACATCCCTGCTGGACTTCTGACCCAGGGGACTGCAAAGTGAGCCTGCACTGCTGCAAGGCAGTACTGGGCGGTTATGTCACGGTAAAGGCGGGATGGAGCCAAGGGTCCAGGGAGAAGGCAGTGTCCGGCGGGCAATGCCCTTTAACCCCGGCCTCTGCCCCCCGGAGAACTCCCTTCCTCCTGGTGTCTTCTGTTGGGTAATGCCATGTCCTCGGCGAGGCCCTTCGGCATCGCCCTACAAGAAACAATGGCTTCCCTGGGATCCTGCAGCGGCCACATTCACGCTAAACCAGCCTCGCCACCAGCGTTCCGAGGTTTTAAACGGTTTCACACACATTTTGTTCTTGGGATCAGGACCCGAGGTCGCCCGCTAGTTCTAACCCCGGAACACCCCCGAGAGCTGGACTAAGCAAGTCGCTGATCGTTAGCTCAGTAACTCCGTCATCTCTCCCAGTCTGAAGAGCGAAATGTGTGTGGAATCACGAAGACGGGCCTTAGCAGCAGCTTTTGAGTTTCCGCTGAGGCAGATTTGCCCCCGCCGCAGCCCGGGCGTTCGCCGCAGGGCCCAGGTCTCCCGGGCGCCGGAATCGCGCGCACCCCGCACCGAGGGAGCTGTGCGGGACTGTTTCCCACAGGAAGAAGCAGGCTCAGAGAGGCGCGTCCCTCTTTCCCAGGGTCACCTCGCAGTGAGGGGGGAGGAAGGCGCTTCTGTCCTTCCTCCCACTCGCCATCTGGCCTCCTTATCACTGGACCTGGGACTACCCCGACTTTTCCCAGGCGCGGCTCGCGACGCCGCTCCGAGCTCATGTCACCGACTACTCCCCTCGCCCCGCACCCCAGTAGGCCCTCCGGGCCCCGCATCTGACCGTCTCTGCCACGAGGGGGCGCCAGAGGATAGCCAGGGGTCTGCGCCCCGCTGCAGTTCTAGAACAAAGGCTCTAGGACCCCGGCCGCCCGGCACCCAGGAGCAGCACCTCGGACCGCCGGGCAGGACAAGCCCGACCTCACAACTCCGATCCCTCGCCCTAACGCGCGGCTGCCCCTCGACCCGCCCTTCCTCTCCGTTTCCCCCTCACCACCAGCCCAAACTCGCAGACAAGTCACCGCTCTGAAAGCGCAGTAAGCGCCGCCCCCCCCCGGCTTTTATTGCCGCGGGCGTGGGTCAGCCGGCCAATCAGGAGGCGCAGCGCCCCTGTGACGTCACAAGCCGTGAGGCGGATTGGGCCCATTCCCCGAGGGCCGCGCGTGCGTGCGGAGCGCCAGAAAAAGGCGGGAAAATGCCCGCGGGGCGGGGCGCCCGGTTCCTGAGGCGACGAGTCGCTCAGTGAAAGACTAGCAGAGGGACGCAGGGCGACAGGCAGAAGGGGGAACCTTCGGAGGGTGGGAGACCACCCGGAGAAGGGAGAGGGCAGCGGGAGGGTGAAGCGGGGGCACAAGGCTGGGTGGAGTGAAACAGGCAGGGCCGGGGCAGGAGGAGCCATTGGTGAGCAGAAGGTGGAGTCCGCGCGTGGGCACAGAGGGGCGGCCGGAGGCGCGAGTGGCCGGGCGGGGGGCAGGCAGACAGCAGCAGGGCAGGCGGTGGATGGTCGGTGGCAGAGAGAGCAAGAACACGGAGGGTAGAGGCGTCGGCAGGGGGAGAACAGGAACGTGTGCACTGGATGCGAGCATATGAGAGTGACGGTGACAGACAAGTGGACCACGAGAACAGCAGTGCGACAGAGACGCGGAGTGGGCCAGTGGAAGAGAGCCAGCGGGCTGCGCGGGAGAGGACCGAGGGCCGCGGACGTGTGCACAAATGCACACGCACATGCGCAGGGACACAAGGCCCGTAGAGCCTGCGAAGCCCGTAGAGCATGCGCTCACGCGCAGGGATGCGGGGCTAGACGGACGCCACAGGGAAGCTTGGAAGGACACTGCGCACGTGCGTGGACACGGGGACCCCCACGGGGAAGCAATGCACATGCGCAGGGCCACAGGGCCTGGGAGATGCTGCGGGGAAACCACCTGAGCAGCCTGCGCTGGGAAAGCACGGGGGCTGGGGTGCACAAGCTCCGGGTGTGGTCGCAGGGGTGGAAGGACCCTCGAGCCGCAGGGACCAAGCTCTAGGGGGCTGGGGGATGACGTGGTGACTTCGGCCCTCTGGGAGGTCTCCGGGCTCTGGATGGAGGGGCCCAGCCTCAGGTGTCGTGGCTGGTTTGCTGGAGGACCGTGGGCTTGGGCCCTGCTGAGCCTGGTCTGATTCTCAGAGACACACGGGGGTCTCCTCTTAAAGGCTCTCGAGAGGAGCCCAGGGAAGGAACGTTTTGGGCCTCTGGAGCCGTGGAGAACCTGTCCGGGATCTCCGACACCCAGGCCAGCTCCAGGGTCTCTCGGAAGCTCGGCTGGGAGGAGCACACAGGTCGATGTGGCCCCATCTGCACCCTGGCCTTGCACCTCACCTGTGTCCGGAAGACGCCTTGTCGCCGGAGAGGGGGCGCCTGGGCTCTTGGTGGTGCCCCAGGAGAGCATGTGTCCAGGTACCCCAGCGGTGGTGGTCAGCTTGGCCAGGTCCTCTCCAAAGGTGGGATCCCACGTCCAGGGGGGATAATCATCCTCATCGGCGTGGCCTTGGGAGAAAGTGGGACATGGGTTGAGTCCCTCCCTGCCTCAGGTCCTTGCTGCTGCACCAGATACCTTTCCAGAACCTTCTGGAGTGACTCTGGGTGCCCCACCCCATTCCCAGTACCAGTGCAGGTGAGCCCCACGTCTTCCTCGTGGTCACAGTTGTGCTGGCCCCACGCCCCAGCAGGGCAGTCACTCAGGGAGGCCTCGATTCCCTTGCAGCCCACGTCATCCAGCCAGATGGGACCGGTCCCGGGGCCGTAGTGGGTTTTGCCCACTCGGGACCGGACCCTTCCACAGCCCAGCTCCCAGCAGGCCACGGTACTGTCCCGCAGGTCCCAGCTGTCATCGCACACTGTCCCCCAGCGCCCAGCATGCCACACTTCCAGCCGGCCAGCACACCGGTTGGGCCCATCGGCCAGACGCACCCGGAACGGGCCTGCTGGTAGAAGACCCCAAGTCAGGAGGGGTCAACAGGGGTCAGCCTCACCTCTTCATGTTCCCCCCACTCACCTGATCCCCCAGCGGTGCTCCCAGTGGGGGAGGGGGCTGGGTCTTTGGAAGAGTCTGGAGAACCTTGTGTTGGGGTCTCAGCGGATGGCTCCGTGGAGGCCAGAGGGATTTGCTCCACTGTGGCCTCAGAGGTCATTTCTCGGGGGCTTTGAGTGGTCGGTGTTGCCACGGTCTTGGCAGTCCGTTCTCGGGGGGCCCGGGGAGTCCGTGTTGCTGTAGTATGTGAGGTCATCCTGTGGGGGGCTTCAGTGCTCAACCTGGCAGTAGACTCAGAAACTGTTCTTCGGGAGGCCTCAGTGGTCAGGGTCGTGGTGGTCTGTGAGGTCAGTTCAGGGGGCCTCTGGGTGCCCAAGACCCTGGAGTGTTTAGTGGTTGGAATCACGGGGGGCTGAGTGGTCAGTCTCCTTGCATTTTTGGTCACCCACTTCTTAGTACCCTTGGGGTTTCTCCCTGGGGCTTTGGTGGTGGTTTTCTCGGGAACACTGGGGGTCAGCTTTGCTGGGGGCTTGGTGGTCAGCTCCCCAGGGAGCCAGGCATCCGGATCTCTACCCAGGCCAGGGATCCAGCTCCAGCTGAAGGGGTCTGAGATGGAATCCAGGCCAAGAGTGTCTGGAAGTTGGGAGGAGAGGACATGGAAGGTGGCAGACACCATAATGACAAGGTAGTCTTTTGGATCCCCCCTTCTCCCTCATCTCTTTGTTCTTTATTCATTCACTCCTGCATGTCTCCAACATTTATCCAGCATATTCTATCCCCCAGGCACTGTGCCAGACTCTGGGGATACAAACCTGCTGGTCAGACACACCATCCCCTGCTCCTTGGCTTTTCCAGTTGGGACATGCCTGGCCCTCTCTGCCCTTCCCACATCAACCTGTCCACTGGCCACCCACGGTGTCACTTCCCATAACTTCTGACAGTCTCCCTTTCTCCCTGTCCAGCTCTCACCAGTTACCAGAGTGGTACCAGGTCTGGCGGGTCATTCCCCAGCTGAAAACCCTTCTGTGACTCTTGTGACCTCGGGAGGAGAGGGAAAGGGCCTTAGCTTCTATGACGCCATTGTGTGGGCCACAGCCCTCGTCACATTTCTCTGATTAGATTAGCACGTGTGTGCAGTAAAGTGTCACCTGTGCCCAAGGAAATGTCTGGCCCCTGGCTCATGGGGCTACCCAGAGAGTCAGTACCAATACTGTGACTCACGGGCAGCCAATGGGCAGGCAGCCAGAGGTCGTAGCCAAGCTCCTGTAAAAACTCTGCACCCGAGGCTGGGGGGACGTCTCTGCTGGGCAGTACTGCACGTGTGTGGTCACTTGCCCCTGCTGGGAGAGCTAAGTGCTCTCTGCATGGCTCCCCAGGGAGGAAGGCTGGGGGCTCCCTGCAGACCTCTCCTGCATCAGCCCCTGCGCCTCTGCCCTCAACTGGTTTTTATGACGGCTTTTCTGAATTTTTGGGAGTCCTTCTAGAAGATTATAGAACCTGAGGGTTGTCTTAGGGCCTTCTGAATGATACCGTGTCACACAGGTTTGCAGAGATGTGTGGGTGCACCTTTGTGTCAGTGAGCTGTGAGCATCCCAAAGGCCAGGACTGGGCTCCATCTATCTGACACCCCAGCACCCAGCTCAGTGTCTGGCACTCGTAAACGTTAGCAAACGACAGACACAACAAGGCTTGTGTATACTGCAGCTGGCCCTCACCTTGGCCTCTCTCCAGCTCCCGACATCCCTGTCCTCACTTCCTTTATCTTGGGGAGCATAAACAGGAGGAGGAGAAAGAATCCCAACTGTGCCACTTAGTTGCTGTGTGACCTTGGACAAGTTACTGAACCTCTCTGTGCCTCAGCTTCCTCAGTAAAATGAGCATAACACCCACCAGCTTGTACTTATTGTGAGGCATGAGTGCGGTCACATGTGTGGGAACAGCCAGCCTGGGCAGGGGGCTTAGGAAGACATGCACTCAGAAGATGTTAGTGCAGATGTTAGTTCCCATTCCTTCTTCCAGGAAGCCCTCCAGGAGCCAGCAGGTGGTCAGGACCTCCTTACCAGTGCAGGAGATTCCAACATCTTCATTGTGAGCACAGTTGTGCTTCCCCCAGGGCGAAGCAGGGCATTCTGAGAGTGAGGCCTCGGTCCCCAAGCACCCCACATCATCCAGCCAGATGGGGCCAGCCCCCCAGCCAAAGCGGCCAGCCGCAGGGTCCTGCTGCCGAGCTCTGCCACAGCCCAGCTCCCGGCAGACCACGGCTGAGTCCTGCAGGTCCCAACTGTCATCACACACCGTCCCCCAGAGTCCATTGTGCCACACCTCCAGCCGGCCCGAACACCTGCTGGGTCCTGCCACCAGGCGCAGCTGGGGGGACCCTAGGGTGGAAGAGACCCAAAGACTTAGACAGGAAACTGTCCAGCTATCCGTCCCTCTGCCTGCCTTGCATTCATCCAGCCTTCTGTTCATCTGGGCTTCCCCATATCCGTCCATCCTGGTGGCAGGCACAGGGATAGAGTCTGGCATGGTCTGGGTTCCTCGATAAACGGGACACGGAATTCCCGTATGATCCAGAAATCCCACTGCTTGGGCTTTACTGCCGGTAAACGGAGGATGGCTACTCAGACACGTGCTTGCGCACAGGGTCCTGGCGCTGTTCACAGCAGTCCAAGGATGGACACAGCCTGACTGTGCATCCCTGCATGGAGGGATAGCGGAGTGAGGCCTGCGCACGAAATGGAATAGGATTCAGCCTTTCTTAGGGAGGGAATTCCGTGACCTGCCCCGTGGGTGAAGCCAGAGGACATCAGCACAAGTACTGCAGGGTTCCATCTGCACCCGGCCCCTGGAGGAGTCCAGTTTATAGAGACAGTAGAAGGGTGGGCGCCTGGACTGGGCCAGGGGGATGGGGAGCCCACGTGTAATCCGTCTGGGGTGTCTGGGATGGTGACAAAGTCCCACAGCTGGATGGTGGTGGCTGCCCGACATCATGAATGGGTTTCATGCCACTGAACTCATGCTTAAAAACAGACGAAGTGGTCAATGTTATATTGCGTATAG
This sequence comes from Mustela erminea, assembly GCF_009829155.1. Taxonomy (NCBI): domain Eukaryota; kingdom Metazoa; phylum Chordata; class Mammalia; order Carnivora; family Mustelidae; genus Mustela; species Mustela erminea. The sequence goes on along the minus strand of NC_045632.1, from coordinate 11,212,251 downwards.
TTGACCACAACGAACCAAACAGAGGACATGGGCTCTGGGACGCTCTGCCTTCACCCATGTCTTAGCCATGTGGCCTCCTCTGTAAGATGGACAGCATGTAGCACCCAGGGACCCGTGGCCAGGAGTGTCCCCTGATGGAGACAAGGAGCATGCCTGCAACAGCGCTGATCACACACAAGCCTGTGAGCGCTGAGTGATTCAGGAAAAGGGGGAAGTGGCCTCCACCAAGAATGCGTTTCCCATCCTGGAGGAGTCAGTTGTGCTAACCAGGCCTTTTTATTGTCTGTGTGTCTGTCTGTCTGTCTTTCTTTCTCTCTTTCTTTCATTTGATTTATTTATGGTGGGGGGAGCATAAAAGGGAGAGGGTCAGAGGGAGAAGCAGACCCCCCGCTGAGCAGGCAGTCTGATGCAGGACTCAATTCTGGGATCCCAGGATCACAACCCAAGCCAAAGGCAGTCACCCAACCAACTAAGCCACCCGGGTGCCCTACAGTCTGTTCTGACGCTTTGGCCTCTCAGGGCCTTGCTGACCCTGGAGGGACCACCCCTGGAGGGCTACCTAAATCGAGAGACAGGAAGCCAGCAGAGCAGCCTCCTGTCTGCACACCAGCCAATCCAGAGCCCACCCCCACCCCCGCTCCGGGGTAGGGGGCTTTCACACTCTGGGCCACTGTCCATGTGGCCTGGTGCCCCACAACCAGGGGAAGCCCTGGTGCCCCACAGCTCTTGGAAACCATCCAAGCAAGCTGACCCTGAGCTTGCTTACTCGGCCTTGCCCACTCCTTCCCACAGAAGCCATGGTCAAGGGGCGCCTGGGTGGCTCAGTTGGTTAAGCATCTGCCTTTGGCTTAGGTCATGATCCCTGGGTCCTGGAATCAAACCCCACATCAGGCTCCCTGCTCAATAGGGAGCCCGCTTCTCCCTGTCCCACTCCCCCTGTTTGTGCACCCTCTCTCTGTCAAATATTTTTTAAAAAAAGAAGAAGAAGAAGCAGCAGCAGCAGCGGCAGCCACGGTGAAGGCTCTAGCTGTGTGTTCCCCTCACTGCCCCTGCCTCCTGGCCCATGCTGCTCCTTCCATGCCTGGCCCCTGTTTCTAGAAACCCAATATCTTTCCAAGGGCAGTCCCGTCCTGATCTGCTGGCTTCACCACACCTGAGTAATACGGCAGGGCATTCAACCAAGCACAGAAACTTGAGGGCACAGGGCTCTGTTCCATTCACCATCCTTGTCTTTCCCCCGATGAGAACTTATGAGCAGGGAGAAAGGGCAGGGGTTGGGGCGGGGGGGAGCACTGACTCTGGGGGAAAAGGCAGTCAGTAAGACCCTGTTTTCTCAGGGAGCAGAACGGACTCACCAGCTTCCGGTCCAGTCTCCCAAGGGACAGTGGGGGAGGCAGGAGGAGGTGGGATGTCTGCTGTGCCTAGGGACAGGCTCCTTGTGGGGGCCGGGGGCCTGGACACTGCCTCCTGGGACGAAGAGCGGTTGCTGTCTGCTGCTGGGGCCGTGGTGGGGACATACCCCAGAGGCATACCTGGGGCAGGGAAGAGCCAATCACCACCATGGCTGATCCCAGGACCACAGATTCGGAGTGAGGATCCATGCATCAGGACAGGAGAGCGGGGTGTGTCGGGTGAGCGTGCCAATGCCCCACGAGCCCCCCACTTCCTGTGCCTCCACTTGAGGCTCCCACACCCCCAGCCTCTCCCTGTGTCCTCCTCACCATCACACACAGCCCCAGCGTCCTCCCGGTGGTGACAGTCATGCTGGCCCCAGGGCCGTGTGGGGCAGAATCGCAGGGCTGTCTCGTTACCCCGGCACCGAAGGTCATCCAGGAGGATGGGTCCAGCCCCTTCCCCGAAGAAGGCACCCCCAGGGGCGGCCAGCGCGCCCCCGCAGCCCAGCTCCCGGCAGGCCACAGTGGCGTCCCGCAAGTCCCAGGCGTCATCGCACACCGTCCCCCAGCGGCCGCTGTGCCACACCTCCAGGCGGCCCGCACACCCATGGGGTCCATCAGCTAGACGCAGCCGGGGAGCTGGGCCTGGACGTGGGGAAAGGGAGGGGAACAGACAGACGGGAGACTGCAGTGGGTGAGTGGTGTGAGCTCGGAGGCAGGCAGCCACGTGCGTGCGCAGAAGCTGAGCTCTCCAGGGCTAGGCTTCCTGCCCATGCAGCAGTACTCAGGGGGACAGGAGACGCCCCACCTTCCGTTTGCCGATGGGGAAAAGGCTCCAGGATGGGAAGTCACTCACCGGGAGTCCAGCAATTGTCTGTCCACCTCCCAGTGCCCCGTTTGTGCAGAAGCAAGCCCTGGGGACACTGGCCCTCACCCCACATGCCGGCTGCCTACCCCAGTCCTGTACGGCAGGCTTCTCGACCTCAGCATCACCATCGGGGGATTGTGTGGGGCCAAGCTGTGACTGTCGGATGTCCACAGTGCCCCTGGGCTCCATCCCCACATGTGAGGGACATCCACAGTGTGACTGACTTTGCCCAGTGTCCCCTGGGAGGAGTTGGGGGTGGGGGGAGATCACACCCCACCCTCTGCAAAGAACCCCTAGTCTGCGAACTAACCTCTTGCTGGCTTTAGGGTACATTTCTGTTGGGTCTCTCTGGGTAAGACTGGGGTCACCACTGGATAGCACAGAGTCCATCTTTCTACCCCCTAGTTTGGGGGGTACATCACCCCCGCCCCCGTCAGTGCTCTGGAGAAAAGAACTGAGCGGGGAGGGGTCAGACATGAGGAGCTGCCTTACAGAACTGCTCTGGGGATTAAGGTGTCAGTAAGGCTCCAAGCTTCCCCAGACACCTCAGTAGCCTTCACTTCTTTTCCCCAGCCACTTAGCCTTCCCTGGGGCCTCCACTTACCTCCCAGTCTGGTCTCTGGAGAACCTGCTTCTGCCTCTCCGGGCTGTCCATCCTGCACAGCACAGTCCCAGCCCACTGCTCAGGTCCCCAACCCCCATGGGTGGCCTCCGTCCCCACCACTCCAGGCTTTAGACGCCCGCCCGCACAGCAGCTCTGTCTGCAGCGGGATAGACATGGCTGGTCAAGTTCTGAGTCTGGGGCTGAGTTCATAACCTGGGTCATTTGGGTTCCTTCTCCAAACCTCATTTCCACATCTGGGAAGACAGGGATGAGAGCACCCACCCCAGAGGGTGTCCACGTGGTGGTGAGGCTCAGACACAGCCGGGAGGTACCCAGCACACTGCTTAGCACAGAGCAGGACTCAGGATAATGTCCTCTTCCTCTTCCCGTTCACATCAGCCCACGGAAGCACTGCCCACCCCCTGCCCCCCTGCTCTGGTGGGCACCCACTGTCCACCTGCAGCCCCTGTGCTTTCCCACCCCACCACTCTGGGCGGCCGTCACCCTGTGCCTGTCGGGTCCTGCAGCAGACCCGCTGTGAGTCCATGAGAGTGAGGACTGGGTCTCAAGCTGTCCCTGCCTGGAGTGGATGGGGTTCAAATGGTATTGGGGGAGGGGGAGAGAAGGGGGGAAGGAGAGAAGGAAGGAAGAGGGGAGAGAACTGGGAGGAGAGAGGAAAGGGAGGGGGGAGGAAAGGAGGAAAGCAGGAGGGAGGGAATGGAGAAGGGGAGACTGAGGAAGAAGGGAGAGTGGGAGAGAGGGAAGTAGAGAGGTAGGAGGGAGGGATGGGAGAGGCTGGGGGGGAAGAGGAGGGAGGAAAGGAAGGAGGGAGGAGGAAGGAAGGGAAGGAAGGGGGGAGAACTGAGGAGGGAGGGATGAGGAAGGGAGGAAAGGAATGGGGAGAGGATGCAGGGGGAGGGAGGGAAGAGGGAGAATGAGGATAGAGGGAGGACAGAGGAGAGCCCTAGAGAGAGCAAGTGCAGCAGATGGGGTGCAGGGGGTGGGTGGTGCGGGCGGGAGCATACCAGTGCAGACCAGCCCTGCGTCCTCGCTGTGGTCACAGTTGCTCCGACCCCAGGGGCTCCGGGGACAGTCCCGCAGAGCCTGCTCCCCGCCTCCACACCCCACGTCATCCATCCACACAGGCCCCGAGCCTGGGCCAAATCTGGCGCCTCCGGGGGCGGCCAGTGCGCTCCCGCAGCCCAGCTCCCGGCAGGCGACAGCAGCGTCCCGCAGGTCCCATCCGTCGTCGCACACAGTCCCCCAGCGGCCGCCGTGCCACACCTCCAGGCGCCCGGAGCACCCGTGGGGGCCTGAGACGAGGCGCAGCCGCTCTGTGGGGGGATGGGCAGGGAGGGAGGGGGTGGTGAGTCTCATGCCAGGCAGTTTGGGAAAAGCAGATTCAAACACCCTTCATTTTCCAACTGGGAAAACTGAGCCCCAGAGGGAGCAGTGGTCCGAGATCCACCTGCCTGCTGGGCCTTTAAGAGTGCTGGGGTCCCAGAAGGAGCAAGGTGTCTGGGGCAGGAGCTGCCTGGGGCCCCTGCCCGGAGGGGCGGGGCATGGGAGTCTGGCCCGACTGAGTCCCTGAGGGATATGGTGCATGCTGGAGCCCTCCCAGGTACCGGCTAGGAGGAGGCCACCCAGGGGTCCCCAGGTCAGTCCAGGCCAGGCCAGAACTGTGACAGGGAGGTATGCAGAGAACATACCCTGTCGGGGGGCTCCAGCTGTTAGCATGGGGGCCCTGGTGGATTTGGGCTGCTTGACTGGCTTCAGGCTCTTCTTCCTGGAGTTGTTCTGTGGGGCCCCAGCTTGGCGGGGGGCTGCGAGAGACTGTGGTTGGTCGCTGCGGATCCTCCCGCCAGGCCATACCGTGCTGCCTGGGAGTCCCTGAGGGTGCGGCAGGGGGCCCCTTGAGGGGGTGAAGCCCCTGCCTTGTCTGTCCCGGGGACATATCAGTGCGGAAGGCCCCACCCTCTCCCTCCCAGCTGGATGCGCGGCCAGAGTGGGCTCACCGTGGGTCACGGGAGGCTCCTGAGAGCCAGGGCTCAGCTCCCCAGACAGCCCTGGCCAGAGGTCCCCCTCCAGGATGGAAGGCGGATCCTCCCCGTCCCTGGAGTTGGCCACTCGCTGACCTGAGGGAGGGAGAGCACAGGAGCTTGGCTGGGCGGCCCTGACCAAGGCCGGCATGGGGACACCTCAGGCAATGGTCAGCTGGGAGTACCGCAGGGAGACACCCAGTTTTCGGAGGGGTGGGGACACCTGGAAGTCCAGACCCTCTGAGTCCCTGGGGTCATGTCTGTAGGAGTGCCCCCCGACGGAGGCTCCAAGACCTCTCACCTGCACAGACGACGCCCGCGTCCTCCTCATGGGAGCAAATGTGGGCCTTCCAGCCGCGGTGGGGACAGAGCCCCAGCTGTCCCTCGCTGCCCCGGCAGGCCAGCTCACTCAGCCACACAGGCCCCGAGCCCTCCCCGAAAAAGGCACCTCCAGGGGCGGCCAGTGCACCCCCGCAGCCCAGCTCCCGGCAGGCCACAGCGGCGTCCCGCAGGTCCCATCCATCGTCGCACACGGTCCCCCAGCGGCCGCCGTGCCACACCTCCAGGCGGCCGGCACACCCGTGGGGGCCGTCAGCCAGACGCAGCCGCTCTGAGGGGACAGAGGAAAGGCTGGGACACCTGGGAGGCCTGGTCCCCGGGAATGGCAGGGCCAGGGGCTTGCCTGCAGGGTGTGGGTGAGGCCAGCCACCCTGGCCACTGGTGGGGGTCCCAACTCCTGGGTTCTCAGGAGAGAGGTGGCCCCCATGACAAATGGGGGGTTGGTCACCAGCGGTTCTGGAGGAAGCAATGTCCAAGGTCATAGTTGCCCGCAGGGCTGCTGGGGTTCCCCTGGAGGGGGAGACTGGACCGGGTGGGTTGGAGTTGGGCAAGGCCAGACAGAGGTGCTCAGGGCCACTTACCAACAGCCTGGATCCCCATCAGAGCCGCTGGAAGGGAGGTTGGAGGGGTGAGGTAGAGTGAGGACAGGCCCCATGGGGGTGCTTTCTCCTGGTTTTAAATACCCAAGCAAGTGCTCGAGCACGCGCGCGCGTGCACACACACACACACACACACACACACACAAAATCCGCACTCCTCTGAACCAGAAACCCCTGCTGGGAGGCAGGACTCTGGACAGAAGGCTGGGCAAGACTCAGGTCCCTGAGACGGGCGGGGCCCCACATTGCCTTGGGTCAGGACTAGGAGCCAGGCCCTTTGTGCTCCCCCAGGGGCCTGGTTAATGTCAAATGGGAGTGACCCCCCCCAAAGTCAGGGCCAGTTGCAAGGAGAGTAGTCCCTGGGGTCTTCAGAGGGTGGGATGCGTGTCCAGAGGCTGGGTCCCTTGGGGGGATCAGGCAAGGACGACCAGATGTCATTCATCCCAAGCACTCGAGACAGGGCCCCGGAAGTCTGAGTCGCTTAAGTGTATGAGCTCAGGGGTCAGAGGTCCCTGAGTCCCCATGGAGAAGGGGTCACTCACCGATAAGGCAGGCCAAGACCCTCATGTTTGCAGACTCCAGGGCAGGGACGGGGTGAAAGGGGACTTGAGCAGGAGAGGGGAGGAGGCTGCGGCCACCGGAGGGAGGGAAGGAAAGAGGGAGAGAGGGAGGGAAGCGCCTGCCAGAGGCGCCCTGGACCGGGGAGGAGCAGGCAGTGGCTGGACGCTCTGCCAGAAGGAAGAGAGACTGCCTGCCGAGGAGGCAGCAGGGGACAGGAGCGGGGGCAGGGAGGGGGCTGGCCGCAGCGGAGGCCTGAGGAGGAGGGGGTGGCTGGGGGGTGGGGAGGGAGGGTGTCCAGCTGCAAACCCCCACAGGGAGCCGGAGCCGCCAGGCCCGGCGCCCTGCTGTGCTTAGAGATGCTGCGGGGAGGGCGGGCCCCGGGAAAGGGACCCGGCAGAGGCACGCACAGGCCGCTACCGTCTGCCTCCTCTGTACAGCCAGGGGACGCAGTGAGACCAGGGTGGAGCGGGGGACCATGGATCCTGACCGGCAGCAAGAGGGCTTACAGCTAGACACCAGGAAGGACTTCCTGGATTGGGAAAGGGGACTGAGGAAGCCCTCCCGGCTGGCCCTCGCGGGGCTGGATGCAAACCCTTTGGGCCCCCATCCGAGGGGGCACTGGGTGAACCCCAGGGAAGCCAGAGACAGGGGGGCAGGCGGACTAAGTGCTGAGTGTAAGGTGAAGGAGGGGGACTCCACACGCACACTCACATACACTCACACACACACAAACCCACACTCACTCACTCCCCCCACCCCCCACTCTGCACCAGGCAGCTGTGAGTCGGAAAAAATTCGGTAATGGGGAGCGTGAGTCAGAGGGCTGGCAGGGAGCAGGGCTGCTGTGAGCTCACTGCCTCCCCCTCTCCCGGTCCAGCACCCCCAGCAACAATTAATGTCAAGTCGGGGAAAGGAGAAGCCAGACAGAAGGGGGGGGCGCCCAGATGCGGACTGGAAAAGGCATCAGAGAGAGAGCTCTGCACAAAGCAGTTTCAGGCTTTATTAACAATCGGGTGCAAAAAACCAGATGGGTCTGGCGGCCCCTCTCAGCTCACCTTCCGGGGAGGGGCCTGGCATGGGCAGCCTGGTGCCCACCCTGTCCTGGCCAGGGCCTTCTTCTGGGTAGGCTACCCTCCTTTGCAAAGGCTCTGCTGACCCGCTCCGAGCAGTCAGTAAACCCCTCCCCACTCCCAGGAGGGCCTCGTCCCTACTTGGGATGCCCCTGCCACAAGTCCTACCCATATGGCGGGTCCGCTCTCCTCCTCCCCATTTCTCTCTCCCGGGCTCAGGCCTGGAACACAAATGGTGCAACCCTGGCACCAGACTGAGGAGGTCTTAGTGCAGACAAAATCTGGGTTGGGGGCTGGACAGTTGACCTCTATGAAAAGTTCAGACACTACAGGCAGATATTGGCCTGCAGTGGGGTGTCTCGCCCTCTGCAGACCTGCTTCTGGGCCCTGAGCAGGCTGGGCATCCACCGAGGGAGAACCTGTACACCATCAGCACTCACACAGTGCTCTCCCTCGCACGCGGTCCGGAGTCACAGGTCCTTGCTGAACTCCCTCACCAGCGTGTACCCCATGCAGCCCCAGCTCCCCTCAGCCTGGTAGCCACACCCCTCCAGCATCCCCGCCACACCCCACGCTGCCACCGCCACAGGGACCACGAGCCGGGCCCGGGGCTCCCCCATGCCGCCTGCCCAGGCCCGTGCCCGGGATTCGGCAAAGGCCAGCAACCGCCGGCCCACACCTCGGCGGCGGTGCCAGCGAGAGACAGAGAGGCGGGTGACCCGGGCCCCGTCCCCAGCGCTGGAGCCTGGGGCCAAGGCCAGAACCCCACACACATCGCCTGAGCTACGCACGGCCACCCAGGGGCCCCCCAGGCCACCTGGCGGAGGCAGCGAGCCCCATTGGGCCCGCAGGCCCAGCTTCATGGCTGCCACAGCCAGGAACACGGGCAGGAGAAGGGCCAGGGCAAAGGAGGCCAGGACGAAGCGCAGGCCACTGCTGGCCGCTGCCAGGAGGAGCAGGGCTGGTGGCCGCGTCAGGGCGTGGAGGGCCACTCGGTTCTCCGTGTCCTTCACACCTGCCTGCAGGCGAAAGGCACCGTCAGAGCCGGGGTCCTGGGCCTTCCCTCCCACCAGGGCCCCCATGGTAGGGGACCTCCAGGGAGAGGAGAGGGGGTGAGCTGTGCCCAGGCAGGGGCAAAGGGGTGGAGGAGAAGGGAAGGCGCTGTGTTGGGGCCTGCAGCCAGGGAACAGGCAGGGAACAGCCCACATCTGCTGTGGCTCCGGTAAACAGAGTCCGGCACACTGGGTCCTGAGCGAGTGAGTGATGTGGGAGCTGTGGGGGGACATACGATGCAGGGGAGCTGCAGGTGTGAGGCTGAGCCCAGAACAGTACAGAGGACTGGCCCAGTTCCGAGGAGGACCATTCTCTGGGCAGCAGGAGGTGGCACTGGGGGGTGGCGGGTGGGGGGTGTTACTCAGCGCCAGGCTGAGACCCAAGGGCTATGCTTGGAGAGTGCTGGGGAGGCTGGCTCCTGTGGGCTGGTGAGTGGGGGGATGTTCAGGCGGTGGGTGGGCGCAGGGCAGGCTGAAGTCTGCAAAGGGAGTACAGAGCTGATGCCACACGCATCTCACAGCTCTCCAGCTATGAAAACTTTTAAGTAATCTCTACATCCAAAGTAGGGCTTGAACTCACGACCCCGCGGTCCCCAATGAACCAGCCAGGTGCCCCTAAAACCTTTTTGACCCCAGGGGTAGGAAGAAGGCACTAGGAAAGGAAGGGACCGAGCCAGGAAGCCTCTCAGGAGGAATGCATCCTGCTCCGGGAGTGCGGGCTGGCTCAGGCAGGTGTCCGGAGCCGCTCAAGAGGCGTCCCCGCCGGCTCTCACCTTCAGCATCTCCAGCACCAGGGGTCTCTCATCTTCCCTCATCTCCCGCACTGACAAGTGGCCGGGGGCCATGGCAGCCCCCAGGCTCCCGCACCCCCGAGGGGAGCAGGCGTGCACCTGGTGAAACAAGCAGGCCAGCGTCAGTGAAGGGCCCCCCTCGTCCCCACAGCGCCCCAGGCATGGGGACCAGCAGCAGCAGGGTCCAGATGGGGACACTGGGGACGCTCGGGGCCCTCGAGCGAGGTTCCAGGCAGGACGGGATTCACCCTCCACCCCGCGACCTTTCTCAAGTCCCCCGGACCACCGCCCCGCTCCGCCTGCCGCGGTGCTCAGCAAATTCCCCCCAAACGCCAACACCCCGCAGCCCGCGCTCCCTCCCAGGCTCTGGGGCTGCCCTGGGGAGTCCGCAGAACTCCCCCCGCCCCCAAACAGCCAGGGTCCGGACCACGCTCCCTGCCCCACAGGCGTCCCCGACCCGCGTCGCGGGAGCAGGCACCGCAAGAACCTCTGCAGGTCGCCTCAATCCTTCCACTAGGTGAGGGGACAGCAGGGTCGGGAAGGGGTCGACTGCGGAAATGACGTCACGACCGCGCTCGAAGGGGGCGGGGCCCGCACCCTGCCTTAGCAACGGTTGCCAAGCATCCTGGCCGGGGCGGGAGGGCGGCCGGGTGGCCGAGGAGGGACGGGAGCGAGGAGCAGCGACCCCGGCGGGGATGGAACAGAGGGAGGAGCAGTCGCGGAGCCGGGCCGGAGGGGACGAGGGCGAGGGGGCCGGGCAGGACGGTACTTACGCGGCCCGCAGAGGAGACGCGCACGAGGGCGGTTGCTAAGCAAGCTGCGAGGCGGGTGGGGGCCGGCGACGCGAGCGCCCCAGTTCTCATTGGCTCTGCGGCCTTCGCGGGAGGGGCCGCGTCCCGCGCTCCCAAACTCAGATCCGACCCCAGGAACCTCCACCCAAGCCACCTGGGCTCTATCTCAGGGAACTTCGGGACAGGGATTCCCACCCACCCATTTTCCAGATGAGGAGACCAGTCGGGTGACTGACAGCGAACAAGTGGCACAACCCGGATTTTAGATCCCCACTCTTCCCCACTCTAATGACCACCGCGCCTCCTTTTCTTGGAGAACAAACAGAACCTCACTTAGAAGTGTCTGGCTCCCAATCGCAAAGTCAGTCCCCTGGGAGACAGGAAGCAATAGAGAACAAGACTCCGAGCTCCCAAGCAGTGGCTACCGCAGTGACATTGCCCCCACCGCAGCCGCCCCCAAGAGAACAAAACCGCGGAGAGGAGATTCCGGTCTTTATTAGCAAGCGCAGCCCGCAGCTTCCCTGCCCCGCTGCGCAGCCCAGCCCAGTCCAGCCCAAGCAGGTAGTCCAGGTCTCTGTGTGGGGCCCTCAAGAACCCAGTGGTTCTTTTCAAAATGTGTGCACCAACTGGACTGCGGGCAGAGTCTGGACAATCTGGATAGAAGGCAGGCCCTGTGGGGGCATGCCTCCGGGGGCAGCGCCAGTGGGTACCACTTGGACCATCTGGGAGGTGGGTGCCGTGGAGATGCCCACTGGACCAGAGGCTTGGCCGGGAGGTGGAGGGGTCAGCAGCTGCAGTGTGGGAGCGCCTCCCCCACCAGGGCTGTTCTCCAGCAGCTCCGTGGCCGGTGTGCTGCGGATGATGAGCAGTTTCTGTCCCGGTGGGCCTGGGGCAGGAGGCTCTGCCAGCCCAGTGGGGAGGGTCTCTACCTCCTGCACACATAGCTGGGTCTGCTCGCCATCTGCCCCGCTCAGCACCAGGACGCTCTGCAACCCCTCGTCTGTCTGCAGCGTCTCGAAGAGCACATCCTGGACGACGCCAGTACTGGTGTCACCATCACCGGGCTCCCCGGGGCCAGGGTCCGCCAGCAGCTCCTCCGCTGTACCACTCTGAACCACCAGCAGGTTGGGGGCCTCAGTGGTCACTGCTCCCCCACTGGGATTGGAGAGCTGGCCTGCCACAGGCTGGAGCTGGACCGTGGTCACCTCCTGAGCCGGCTGGAGCTGGACCGTGGTCACCTCCTGGGCTGGCTGGAGCTGGACCGTGGTCACTTCCGGGCCTGGCCGAAGGGGCTGGAGCTGGACCCCACTCACTTCCTGGGCCCCTGCCTCCCCACCCCCTACATTCTGTAGAACGATGAGGCTCTGCCCTCCCCCGCTGGCCCCTGCGTTGCCCCCGCCCTGAACCCCCAGTCCCCCGGGACCTGGCAGCCATACTACTCCAGGCGCCTGACCGGATTTTCCTGCTGCCCGTGGGCCGTGCCTACCGCGGCTGCTCCCGGCACCAGGACTGGACGAGGGCAGCAGGATGAGCTTGGGGGGAGCCGGTGGGGGCGGTGGCGTGGGGGGCTGGACGCTGCTGGGGATGAGTTGCAGGCCCTGGGCGGTCTGCACCAGGAGAAAAGTCTGGGAGTTGGGGGCTGCCTGGCCTGGGAGCGGGGCCGGAGCCTGGCCCCCTGCCACCTCGAGGGAGAGCGTGGCCTGGAGGTGTGGGAGAACGTGGACGTCTTGGGTGGCAGACGCGGCTGGGGCGGCAGCCAGCGGGGCGGGGGGCTGGGAGCTGGCGGCGGGGGCTGCGGGGCCGGCGGCCGCCGTGGGCGCGGGGGCGTGCGTCCTCAGGTGCCGCTGCAGGTAGGCCGCCATGACAAAGCTGCGGCCGCACACAGGGCAGGCAAAGGGGCGCTCGGCGGAGTGCGTGCGCTGGTGCAGCAGCAGGTTGGACGAGTGCGTGAAGGTCTTGGGGCAGAGCGGGCAGCGGAAGGGCCGCTCGCCCGTGTGCACGCGCTGGTGCTGCCGCAGGTTGGAGGTCTGCGCGAAGCTCTTGCCGCACACGCCGCAGGCGTGGGGCCGCTCTCCCGTGTGCACGTGCCGGTGGCGCCGCAGGCACGACGTGTTCCGGAAGGCCTTGCCACACTCCCCGCAGGCGTAGGGCCGCTCACCCGAGTGCAGCCGCAGGTGGTACTGGTAGTGCGAGGACCACTTGAACGTGAGGCCGCACTGGCCACACGTGAAGGCCCGCAGGCCCGTGTGCACGCGCTGGTGGATGGCCAGCAACGAGGAGCGCTTGAAGGCCTTGCCGCACTCGCCGCACTGATAGGGCCGCTCGCCCGTGTGGTCCCGCAGGTGGTAGCGCAGCCCCGAGGAGCCCTTGAAAGCCTTGCCACACTCTGCGCATTTGTAGGGCCGCTCGGTGCCCGCGGGGGCGGGCGCCGGCGCGGGGACGGCGGTGGGCGGGGTGGGGACGGCTGGGGCCAGGGGCTCCTGGGGACAGGTGACCTCGGCGGCCTCCGCCTGGGGGGGCGGGCGCCCGGCAGCCGCCTCTTCCACGTGGCACTGCTGGTGCGCCAGGAGGCTGGCCAGCTGTGGGAAGGCGCCGTCGCAGCTGCCACAGCGGAACGCCTGGCCACCGGCCGCGCCATGGCTGTGCTGGTGGCGGGAGAGGCCGGCCACCGTCCGGAAGGACTTCCCACATGGGAGGCAGGCGAAGCCGGGGGCTGCGGAGGCAGGAGGGGGCTGCGGCGCGGGGGCCGGCGGGGACTGGGAGGGCGGTGGGGCGGGGTCTGCCTTGGGCGCTGTGGTGCCGTGCCCGTCCTGGGGCGGGGTGGCGGCTTCGGGCCCGGGACAGGGCTGGTGCTCCAGGAGCAGCTCCTCGCTGCCGAAGCCCAGCTCGCAGCCCTCGCAGCGGTACACCAGCTCCACCGTGGTCTCCGCAGCAGCCAGAAAGAGCTCCGGCACCACGGGCGGAGGCGCGGGCGGCGGCGGCGGCGCGGGCGCGTGCAGGTAGGCGTCCGACACCAAGACCTTGGCGCCAGGCTCGTGCTGTGGCGGGGCAGGAGCAGCGGCGGCAGAGGGGGCGGGGGCGGCGGCAGCCGCGGAGCCGTGCGTGCGCTGGTGCAGCAGCAGGTTGGACGAGTGCGTGAAGGTCTTGGGGCAGAGCGGGCAGCGGAAGGGCCGCTCGCCCGTGTGCACGCGCTGGTGCTGCCGCAGGTTGGTGCTCTGGGTAAAGCTCTTGCCGCACACGCCGCAGGTGTAGGGCCGCTCGCCCGTGTGCACGTGCCGGTGGCGCCGCAGGCTGGACGAGTTCTTGAACGCCTTGGGGCAGTCGGGACACGGGTAGGGCCGCTCGCCCGTGTGCTGCCGCAGGTGGTACTGATAGTGGGAAGACCACTTGAAGGCCAGGCCGCACTGGCCGCATGTGAAGGCCCGCAGGCCGGTGTGCACACTGCGGTGTATCTGCAGTAGCGAGGAGCGCTTGAAGGCCTTGGGGCAGTCGGGGCACTGGTAGGGCCGCTCGCCCGTGTGGCCCCGCTGGTGGTAGAGCAGGGCAGACGAGCCCTTGAAGGCCTTGGGGCAGTCGGGGCACTTGTAGGGCCGCTCGCCCGTGTGCGTACGCTGGTGGTGGAGGAGCCGAGATGACCACCGGAACGACTTGCCACACTCCCCACACTCATACTGGGCCGCCGGGGTGGGGGCTGTGGGGCCGGGCTTCTCCCCAGGCCCCTCAGCGGTAGAGGCGGGTGCCATGTCTGCGTGGGAGCCGACCATCACACCTGGCGGGGGATTCTGGGTCAAGGGAAGGCGGGAGCTCACCCCACCTCCACCCAAACACCCCATCTTCTCAACCTGGACATACACCTTTGCCCCCGGAAGAGGCAGAGAGGACCACCCCAGCCCCCCAGCCAGGGATAGGGAGACTCCCTTAAGATGAGGGCCCCTGGTGGTCCAGGTCTGCCCCAGTGCAAGGCTTTAGGTGCTGAAACAGAAAGTTCTGGAAAATTGGGAGGAGTGCTCACCAGCCATAGGGTGCTGGCCATCCCCTCCACGCCAGACAAGTCTGAGAAAGCTGTGCGTGGTCTTTAGGAGGCCCAGCACTTTCCCTAGGACTAAGCTCCTTCCCTCTACAGATAGACACTGTCCTTGAAGAAGCCTGGGGTCTCTCTAGCACACTGGCATCTGACACTTGACCCTTCTCCCTCTAAAACCTCATCTTCCACCCCGCCTCAATACCAGTTCCCACCAGTTCCGAATGCCACTGTAACTAAAGCCCTGCGAGCATTCCACCCTCCACCACGCCCCATCCTGCTCACCTTCTCCCTTTGGGTATTAATCAAAGATCCCTAACCTCCCCCAGACCCATAATGCCTCTGTGCCCAGCACCCCATCCACATCTTCACTTCCTGTCTGGCTGCAGTCTCCCTTTTTAAAAAATTCTTTATTTTAAGATTTTATTTTTCTTAAATATATATTTATTTGAGAGAGAGAGAGAGAGACAGCCTGCACAAGCAGGAGGGGCAGAGGGAGAGAGAGAGAATCTCAAGCAGATTCCCCGCTGAGCATGGAGCCTGATGTGGGCCTTGATCTCATGACGCTGAGATCATTTCCTTAGCCGAAACCAGGAATCAGCTGCTCAACCGGCTGTGCCACCCAGGTGCCCCAAAATTTTATTTTTAAGGTAATCCCCATGCCCAATGTGCGGCTTAAACTCACAGCTCCATGATCAAGAGTCGAGCACTCTACCCGACCAAGCCCGCGGGCGGCCTTGGCTTCAGTCTTCCTTTGCACTCTCGCCCGAGCATCTCAAAGTTCCCAGCACCGCTCACACTGCCCTCCTCTGTCCATTCACCACACACACTCCCACCCAACAGGTGGTACTGGACATGCCTCTGCTCCCCTCAAACCTCTCTCCTTCCGCCCCCTCCTCTTAGCAGGTGACCTTGCCACTGAGAACATAAAAGCAAGCAGAAGAGAACGTTCCCATGTTCCAACTGCAAAAGCAGTGATTCTCAACGAGAACAAATGATGACTCTCCCATCCCAGGGGACGATGCCTGGAGACTCGAGCTGTCACCTGTAGGGGCTGGTGCTCCCAGCATCCGGTGAGGGGAAACCAGGGATGCTGCTGGACACCTTCCAGTGCACAGAACAGGCCTCCACAGCACCAAACACCACTAGCACTGAGCTGAGAATTCCGGAACTATCCCGTCCCCTGCCTGCTGCTGGCCCGTGGACTCTTGACTTCCCACCTACAACTTTTCCTTATCTCCTAGACTGTTTCAGTGTATCCACGAGCTGCATCTCTCCTCTTTAAACAACAAACCCTTCACCTTACCACGCCCTCCAGCTATGGCCTTATTTCTCCCCACCCCTTTTGCAACAAAGCAACTCCAAGTGCTGTCAAAGTGCGCCCAGGTGGCTCAGTCAGGCGTCTGCCTTCAGCTGTGGTCCTGATCTCAGGGTCTTGGGATCAAACCCCACACTGGGCTCTCGGCTTAGCAGGGAGTCAGCTTCTCCCTTTCATTCTCCCTCTGTGTTGTCTCTTTCTCTCAAATGAAAACAAAAAGCATGCGGTTTTCCCCTCTCAAACCCCATCACTCAGATGCTCCTCCCCTGACTCTACTCCTGGCTTCCTTGGTGCTGAACTGCATGGTCTCTGCTCCTTACCTACTCTCCTCACCTTGGGGCACTGGTGCCTTTTCACCTCCCTGACTTGTGAACTCAGTCCCGGACTCTGCACATCCTTGTCCTCTTCCTCATCCACACTGTCTCCCAAGGAGCCCCCACTCATTCTCAGATCTCAGTCTGTATCTCTATTTGACCCGGTCTCCTCTGAACTCTAATCCCTCTGCTACAGTGTGCCATACGGACGCCCCACAGACAACTCAAACTTAACATGCCCCAAATCTAACTTGGGGGGGGGCGGGGGTTTACTCCTGCTTGCTTCATTCTTCACCCACCATCTCCCTCCCTGAAAACCACTCAGCCCTTCCCCAGGCATCGCCTCTTTCTCTCACCACCTATGCCCAACCCATTGGCGGGCTCTCCTGTCCCAGCACGAACATATCTGGAATGTGGCCACTTCTCTGAGTCCCCCATTGCCACCTTTGTCCAGGGCCTTCCTCCTGGGCAGCAGCAACAGCCTCCTAAAACAGATCTCCATGCTTCCAGCCCTACCCCAGTGTACGCCCAACACAGAGGCTGTGGGGAACTTGCCAAAGGCCTCTACATCTCCCACTTCAGAGAAGACAGATGTCTTGCAGGAGCCTGCAGACTTCCCATGCCCTCGGCCACCTCCCTCCCTGACCTCCCGCTAGCCTCTCACACCACCCAGGACCCCCACCAGGGACCACCCCCTTCCTGCCAGGGTGCTTGCTGACATGTCACCGCGTGGAGGCATTCTCTGCCCCAGACGTAGACTTGCAACCCCTTCCAACACTCCCCGTTCTCTACAGCACTTATCACCTCCCAACCTGCTTCTCATCAGGGTTTCCAACCCTCAGCCCTGTTGAGATGTGGGGCTGGCCAGTGCCGGGGACCTGTCCCGAGGGCTGTGGGGCGCTCGGCAGCATCCCTAGCTCTCTGCCCGCTAAATCGAGTAGCATCTTAGTCACTGTCGCACTCCAGCGCCTGAAACAACGTCTGGCAGAGCGAGCCCTGCGAAGACGTGTCCTGAATGAAAAAGGCCGGGCTTCCCCTTTAGACGGGCTATCAAGATTCCCTTTAATACGATGAGCGTGCTCTTTAAAATGGAAGCAAGTCCTTTTACGAGAAGCTACACGTGCCTCTCGGAAGGCTGAGTAGGCCTTAAACGAGAGCGGTCCGCCCTGGGCCCGAGCCGGACCCATCCTGCCCAAAGCCGGACCACACCCTTCCATCAGGCCCGACTTTCCCTTTAAGAGGCTGCTCCCGCTGCCCACCTAACTCCTTTTGCTCAGCTAAGCTAGAGGGGGCGTCGAAGCCACCAGGGCTCATAAGCTACCCCGTCGATGTATGGGACACTGTCCGCAACCTTTCCACAAGAGGGCCCGTCCTTAGCGGAGAAAAACCGGGGACGGCGGGGAACCGCACAACCTGACCCGCCCCTCTAAAAGCAGCCCTTGCCCTTTAAGAGGGCGGAGCCCGCCTAGCGGACGGAAGTCGGAGGTGAAGTAGCGCCCTTCCCTTTAAGGCGTCCCTTCCGGTTTCACGCTCTCCGTTTCCCCAACGTCTCCGCCCTCCGGTCCCTCCCCCCACCCCCACCCCTCCGGTCTCTCACCTGCGGCCCCGACCGGGGGAATGAGCGGGGGAGACCTAGGGCCTTCCCGCGGGGGCCGACGGGAAGACGGGGCCCCGGCAGCGGCGGGACGGGAGTCGGGGCCTGAGAGGGGGGCGGGGGCGCGCTCCCTCCCAACAGCCCCCGGCGCGAGGCACCCAACCTTTATCGGCGGCCTCTCGCGCACACAAACCCCTACGTCGCCGTTGGCGCGTCACGACGCCACGTGCGCCGAGGCCCCGCCTCGCCCCTCCCGTTGGCCGGCGGCGGTCGCTCCTTCCGTGGCGTAAGCGGCGCGCGGCATTGTGGGAGTTGTAGTTCTTGCCCGGCCCCCAACTGCCCGGTCGTTTTGGAAGTCCGCACAAGGCCCAGGGAGGCCGGGCCTGGAGGTGGGGTAGCCTGTTCCCTTTTTTGACTATTGATTCGCCCTCTCTGTCTAGAATCCCTCTGCGGTACCTTGGTTTGCGAACGGCCTCGCCGGCCAGGGCTGTGATGTTTCCTGGCCCGGCCCCCAAGCCCTGGTCTCTAATTGCCCTGTTGGGGAAAACTGAGGCCCACGAAGCTTCCTGCCCCGAAGAGGTCCCAGCGCTCGCGGTTCCTGGGCGTCTGCTGCGTGCTCGTGTGTGTGGTTGCGCACGAACCAGCTATGCTTTCTCTCCTTCGTGGCCTGGGACCTTAGGGAACCACTGAGCTGTCCCGGATCCCCATCCCTCCTTTCCATGACAGCCCAGGACGGCCTCAGCCTTTTGAGCCATACCGGCTCTTGCAGGTCATCCAGCTCAGCTTCTCAACCATGGGACTCGTAACATCTGTGCCAGACCGTTCCTTGTTGTGAGGGCCATCCTGAGCCTCGTAGGGGGTCAGTAGCCTCCCTGTGCCGGGCCTCCACCTTCTCTCCCCCACATGGCCCCTGGTTGAGAACCACTGCTCCAGGACAATCCCCCTCAGCCTCAACTGTTTGTTGGACCAAAAGGCCCCTCTACTCCTACCCCACACCTCCTCAACTCCTGCAGGAAAACCCGCCATGCTAGGTGGGGTCCCCTTAGAGAAAAACCTGCCATGCTAGGTGGGGTCCCCTTACAGGCCCAGCCGCACTCAGCCATGATTCACCCGAACATCTGCAGCAACCAGCAAGGTTCTGATGGGAAGCAAGTGCTACTCTTCACTGAATGAGCCTCCCAGGCGGTTTCCCAAGGCCCCCAGGCAGGCCCAAACTCCGCTGTGACCAGAGCGGATGTGGACCTCTCCCGGCCCTACAGGATGGTTTTTGCAGTCTCCAGTGAACTCGTACATGGAAATCCTAGGACTCCAGCTTAGCCTGAACATTCCTTGCACTTCAGCTTTTACCTCCTCTGCCAGAAAGGAAGCTGCCCAGGGACTGGCAGGGACACAGGAGCAGAGCTCTGAGCTACAGAAGAATACAGAGGGGAAGGCGAGAGTTGCAGGCACCAGCATAGAGTTAGGAGGCCCAGGCTGGGGGGCGAAGGTGGGGGGTGGTCACCACCTGCTTATGGAGCTCCCCAACTCCCTAAGGTTGCTTCCAGATGGAGGACTCCACACGGGGTCAAGGTGTGGATGTGGAATGTATGGCCCAGCTGGCTGTGGGGAGAACCCAAGCCCACCTGCTTCATCTCAGGCCATTGGGGTCCGTAATAGTGAAAGGAGTTCTCCGTGCCAACAGAGCCCCAGCCAGCCTCCCTCTACCTGCCAGTCAGCAGGTACAATAAGAGAGGTGAGAGGGCAGAGTCCCAGCACCTGCCCTCCTCTGCCATCCCCTACTCTGGAGCCAGAAAGTAAGCAAAGGTTTTGAACCCAATGGCCTCAAGCAACTGGCTGTGCAGATTTAACTTCTTTTTTCAAACAGTAGTAGCTAGACAACATGTAGAACCCTCTGTGAGGGGCCTCATGGGACCTCATACGGACAAGCAAACTGGGAGTCCAGGCGTCTGAGACACAGATAAGATCACAGGAAATCATCAGAGGGGCCCAGGTTAGGCCTTGTGGTGTCCAGACCCTCTGTCCTGATCCAGGCCCCTCCTGGGTCTTGTCTTTAGAGCTGGGGACAAAGCAATAGGGTGTGAGGGCCACAAAAGACTTGTCCTGGTGAGTTTATATAAAATCTAAACAAGTGATAATGTATGTCCCATTCTACATGCTGCTCAGAAAAATAAAGCAGGAGAGGTGGGTATGGATGAGTGAAGACCTCTAGGAGTTTAAACGGGGAACTTAGCAAACACCACTGTAGACCCCTGGCGTTCTTGTTTCTGGCCAGCCACACCCTGCCCCCGGTGCTTTTGGGGGAGACTAACCCCCTTGACTAGATTAGGCATCTAATCCAGCCCAGGCCCTCTGAGCCCCTGCCCCCCGCCTTACCAGCCAGATGAACCATTCATCCTGGAGGACAGAGCTGGGAATGGGGACTGCAGGCTTTGAAGGTACCTGAGACCTACCTGACCCTTCCCAGGGACCTCGGCTGTTACTCTTGCCCCAAAGGCCCCTGTGTCCCTCTCTGTCCACCAGCATCCCAAAGCTGCCAGCCAAGAAAGGGTTGGCAAGGATCTGCACTCCACCCACCCCCGATTCCAGAGAAAGGCAGCCCCACCCTCACAGGTGGTCAAAGGAGAAGAGAGACCCTGAGAGGAACTGGGGAGCCTGGACCTTTCCCTCTTCCTCACACTCCCCCCTCCCTTCCCTGACAGCCACACTGTGGGTCCTGGGAAATGTGTCCTGGGTTTCTGAAACAGTCCAGCTCCAAGGTGGCCCAGGCAGGATTAGAGCCTGGGCCTACCCTCTTTGGTCACAGGGTGGTGCCTCCACATGCTCAAGCCCTCCAATCCACATCCCTTCCCTCTGGAAGGAGGGGGCTTGTGATGTCGGGCTATGTGGAATTAGATTCTGGTTTGGGCCACTCTGCCCATCACTCCATCTTCGTGATGACCACCTGTGCTCCCTAGAGAGGAGAGGATTAGGGGCTGGGGTGACAGATGTCCCTGGAGCACCTGCTCCCCCTACACACATAGCAGGAGGCATAGGGACCAAAGAAGGACTCCCAGGGCCAGAGGCTAAAAATAAAATAACTTTTTTCATCTGAGTGCAGGAAAGAGAGCAGAGATGCACATTAAGCAAGGTGGGTGGTGGGCAGGAGCCCAGGGGGTGGCCTATGCCTCCCACAGACTTAAGATGCTCCTTTCTGACATCTCTTAGGGCTCCCATGGGTGCCCAGCCAGCCCTGCCTGAATGGGCCTGTCTTAGGGAAGGAGTGTGATCCCCACTTGACTGGGGGGTAAGTAGAGGTCCTCTGAAGTCTCTTGGCCAGGCACAGAACCAGGAAGTGATGTGACATCCTGAACCAGGAAGTGATTCCTGTAACCCGGAAGTGATGTAACCAGGAGTGTCTCCAGCCCCGGAGTCCACCCCCATCCAAGGCCCATCTAGCAGGTCCCCATGTGCATGGTCACATCCCAGTGTGGGGGCCAGAGAAGACTCCCTGGCAGTCACCCTGGGTCACACAGTCCCTTCTGTACAGGGAAAACACATCCCTCTGTTTTCAGTAAAAAAACGTGGACAGGGACAGATATGCACCAAATGGCCTCCCAGGAGTGACCACCACTTTCCATGGCAATCCCCAGTGACCCACGCCCTAGTACACCAAGTGCCCTTTCTTCAGGTGGCCAGTGGACATGACAGACATCACTCCCATGATAGGTTATGTGATATGGTGAAGGTGAAGGGATCTGGGAAGGTGCAGTCAAGGCTCCCTGTCATTTGATGTTAATCAAAAGGAAATATAACAGTTAATTTTATGTGTCCACCTGACTGAGCCACAGGAAGCCCAGGTATCTGGTTAAACTTGATTTCTGTGTGTTTCTGTGAAGGCGTTTCTGGAAGAGAGAAGCATTTGCATCAGTAGAATGAGTAAAGCCAATGGCCCTCCCCACCGTGGGTGGCCATCACCCAATCCCCGGGCTGGCTAGAACAAAAAGGTGCAGGAAGGCTCGATTCTCTCTCTACCTGACTGAGCAGGAAAGCTGATCTTTGCCTGCCCTCAGTGCTCCTGTTCTCAGGCCTTCAGACCCAACCCGGAATCCACACCATCGGCTCTCTGGTTCTTGGGCCTTGGAAATACACACTGGCTTTCCTGGCCTCCAACATGCAGATAGCAGATCATGGGACCTCCCCCATAATTGCATGAGCCAACACCATATAGTAGATCTCTTTAAAATAAGTGTAAGATACATAACATCTCTGTCTGTCTCTTGATATAGAGATAGAATAGACACCGATATAGATCCTATTGGTTCTGTTTCCCTGAAGAATGCTAATATAGAAAGGTTGTCCTGGGTGGGCCTGATATTATCAGGCGAGGTCTTTGAAACTGGGGCTAGAGGTGAGAGATGTGAAATGTCAGTTGATTCTGCCCTTGAAGCCACCTGCTTCCATGGGTTCTACAGATAAAAGGAAATGAGTTCTTCCACGTGAGCCCGGAAGAGGATCCCAACCTTGGACGGGACTGCAGCCCCAGCCTACACCTTGAACACAGCATCATGAAGCCCTGACCAGAGGACCTGATAAGCTGTGACGCCTGGACTCCCTGACCCATGGGAACTATGAGAAAATCAGAGTACATGATTTCAAGCCATGGTAATTGTGGTTCTTTGTGACACAACATAGATAACTAATATACTTCTTGTGTTCGTTTGCTGGGGCTGCCCTAACGAGGTCCCACAGGCTGGGTGGCTCAACCAACAGAAATTTATTTTCTTATATTTGAGACTAGAAATCCAAGAGCAAGGTGTTGGAGGATTGGTTTCTTCTGAGGCCTGCCTCCACAGCTTGTCTTCTCCCTGTGTCTTCACATGGTCTTCCCTGTACCTGTCCATTTTCCAAATTTCCTCTTCTTATGAGGACACCAGGCATATTGGATTGGACATAGACATATGATTGAGTTTAGCTTAACTACCCCTTTAAAGATCTTATTTCTAGGGGCGCCTGGGTGGCTCAGTGGGTTAAGCCTCTGCCTTCAGCTCAGGTCATGATCTCAGGGTCCTGGGATCGAGCTCTGCATTTATGTGTCCACCTGACTGAGCCACAGGAAGGACTCTCTGCTCATCGGAGAGCCTGCTTCCCCCTCTTGCTCTCTGCCTGCTTCTCTGCCTACATGTGATCTCTATCAAATAAATAAAATCTTTATTTTTTTAAGATTTTATTTATTTATTTGACACACAGATCATAAGTAGGCAGAGAGGCAGGCAGAGAGAGAGGAGGAAGCAGGCTCTCCGATGAGCAGAGAGCCCGATGCAGGGCTCGATCCCAGGACCCTGAGATCATGACCTGATCCGAAGGCAGAGGCTTTAACCCACTGAGCCACCCAGGCGCCCCCAAATAAAATATTTTTTAAAATAATAAAGACCTTATTTCTGAATAGATACATTTTGATGTATGTGGGTTAGGACGTCAGTGGATGAGTCTAGGTGAGTCTAGGGAGACACAACTTAGCCACACCATGGTGTGAAACAAATATGACAGGGTTGGTTGGCCACTGAGTTCTTGGTTGGGAACACCAGGAAACTGCCACCTATAAATTTTCACAATAAATTTTAAGGCAAACAAAGTCCCTCTGGGACTAGGTAGAGAGCTTGCCAATGAGCAGCATGGAGGCAGGGAGAGACAAGGGTTTTTTTTTTTTTTTAAGATTTTATTTATTTATTTGACAGACAGGTCACAAGGAGGCAGAGAGGCAGGCAGAGAGAGAGGAGGAAGCAGGCTCCCCATTGAGCAGAGAGCCAGATGTGGGACTGATCCCAGGAGCCCGAGACCATGACCTGAGCCAAGGGCAGAGTCTTAATCCACTGAGCCACCCAGGCGCCCCTGGGAGACAAGTTTTGTCTGGGCTCCTGGCCTGATCCTGACACCTCAGTACCCCCCGCCTCCAAATATTAGAGGGGGATTCAGGAGTGGGGTCCCCGCATTCCAGGTGCAGCGAGGCCGGGAAAGGAGGTTTGCGGCAGGGCCCTGAGGTCTAGGCAGAAGACAGCTTCAAACCCTGCATAGCTCCTCCTCATTCTTGCCTTCATAAGCCAACTCCTACCTGGCCTACAGAACCCTGGGGCTTCTGTCCACTTCTCTGACTTCACCTCTTCCTCTTGCTCCCTTTGCCTGTGAAGCTCCTGGCTGCCCTCTCTTCCACACAGGCTGCAGGACAGTTGTCACCTTCTCAGACCTTCTCCCTCCCTCCCTCCCTCTCCACCCCTTCCCCATCCAAGCTCCATCACCCCAGACTGGTCTTTTCTTGTTTGTTGTGTGGCGTCTCCCTCCCAGACTCCTCCAGGGACAGACTGTGCTTGTTCTGCTCACTGCAGGTTTTCAATCCATGTTGATTAAACAACTAAACGACCCCCTCCCCGGCTTAACCAGGACGACGCAGGAGGAGAGGGGCCCGAAGGTGGGCCGCTCCCGCCTGGCATCGCTGCACTGCCCTGGGTGTGGGCGCCCCCTAGTGGAGCATCCCTAGGCCACAGCCGGAAGGGCGGGCGGCCCTAGCTGCGGTCCGACCCCACGGGCGGAGGGACAGAGCCGGCCAGCAGATGCTGTCCTTGGGTCCTGGTGGCGTGGAGCCAGGCTAGGAAAGGTCACGCCCAGCCATGCAGCGGCTGTCCTTGAGCCTGAGCCCGGCCCTCCAGAGGGTCTTCTCCCCCACGGCCCCTTAGCCAAGGGACCCTGTGCGGTCCCCTCTGGGCCTGAAAGTCACAGGACAGGAAAACTTCCAGGCTGTCCCACAACATCACATGCACGCCCAGGATGCGCACACACACGTGAACACACACACGCGCGCGCGACTTGCCCAGGCCAAGGGATGGGGACGCAGACTCTGAGAGACCCTGTAGAGACAGAGACAGTCAGAGAAGCTGAGAAGTACAGCCAAGCTGGGCGCTGCAGTCAGAGACAGTGAGGAGGAGAGGACAGGAGACACCCAAGGAGGGGGCTGGAGACCCTCAGAGGCACCCAAGGCGGACGCTCGGTGCCTGCTGCTGTCCCATCCCCAGCTGGGGCCGGCCTCTGTTACCGTCTCCCTCCAAATGACCCTGCCCACAAGGGTGTCCTGTCAGGGCCTCTGGTGCCTCGAGTTCAAATCCCAGCTAGGCCACTTACTTGCAGCGTGAGCTTGGAGACGTCTGGGCTGCTCTGGAGGCGGGAAAATATGCGGGGGACGGCTTCTCGCCTGGAGCCTCCAGAAGGAACGGGGCACTTCAGCTCAGAAGACCCATCTTGGACCTGTGACCCCCCAGAACTGCAGGAGAATAAATGTAGGTGGTTTTAAGGCACCAGGTTTTTTAGTAAATCATACCCCAAGGACACTCCCACCCACTTCCCCCAGCACAAACCTGCAACACAACCCCCCAGAGCAAACATGGAGATGCTGCTCTCCCGCCACAGCCCAGACCAGGGTCCCCCACTCTGGCCAACACCCTCCCAGAAAACAAGAGGACCCCACTCCTGACGCCCCAGGAGCCAGCCTCTCCGCCCACCATGTCCCAGCCTATTCTCTGCTTCCCCCAAATACCAAGGGCCCCCTAGTCCCTCAGTAAAATGCCTTCAGGGAAACCACACCCATGTTTTCTCTTCCCCTCCCATGGCAGCAGCCAGGCTGTGCCAGGAACAATCCCTCCTGTCACCCACCTAAGCAACCAGTTCAGCCAGCATATATGCCCCGCCCTCTTCCTTGCTGGTTCCTGCTCCAGCCAAAATGCAGGGTTTGGGGCTCAACCCCACACAGAAGCCAACCCTTCCTGCTGGCTGGAGGCCTGGGGCACAGGCAAGCCCCCTCTCAGAGCCAGTTTCTCCAGGATGCCCGGCCAGAGCCCGGGAAGGCACAGGGTGGTGGTGGGGGGGGGTTGTACAGCTGCAGGTGGGTGGGCAGATGTCCGTGGTCTGGCGCAGCTGGAGGCTCCCAACACCCTCCCAGGGAGCCGTGCCCCCTCCCTCCCAGCCTGCACCCAAGCCTCCTTCCGCCCCCTCCCCTCAATTCCCATTAAGGGTCCTCAACACTAATCGATGCGGTTGACTCAGCCCCTGGCCTTGCCTCCTAATGAGGCCTTTGTGCCTGTAATTGGCTATCTCCAGGCGCTTTTCTCTGCCCCCCACCATGCTGCCCTGTCCCATATCCCAGGTCCAACTATGTGCTAATTGGGTCTCTGGGGAGGGGCACGCATAAAGCCCCCCCCTTCCCTTCCTGTATCAGCCCCCACCCACCCACGAGTTCCTCAAAGCTCAGCATCCAGCCTCCAGGAGGTAGGGATGGGGCTTAGGAAGGAGGACCGGTCCTAATTCCCTCGGCCTGAGCCTCCTCCAACCAGAGCCCTGCCTCCCCTCCAGAGTTGGCCTGCCCCTCCCAAAGGGCCCCTCTCCTCCCCTGTCTGCTTCACTCCCCAGCCCTGCGCTCCCAGCCCTGGCTGCTCCTCTCTCCTCTGAGTTAGAAGCTCCTTTCTGAGCAGCCAGAATATTGTGGAGAAGCGACGCTGTCCCCGGCCATGCACCCCGGGGTGCCTGCAGTCCCTGCAGTCTCTGAACCCAGCCCCCGGGAACTGTGTGCCTTCGTGAGCGGGGCCACTACCCACATGCTGCGCACCCTGCACCCCCGGCGGACCCGGCCCACCAAAAGGAGGCCCAACCACAGGAGGTTTCTGCACAACCAGATCTGCAGGTGAGGGGGGGTGGAAGAGGGGAGGTGGGCAGAGGGGGGGGCAGACCTCTCAAAGTGGGGGAGATGGGGCCCATATAGAACAGAGAGAAGGGGACCTCGGGAGGCAATCAAACACTCACGATACATCTATTGAGCACTAACTGTATCCCGGGCCTGCGAGATCCATCGTGCAAGGCAGACAGAAGCCCCTGCCTTCATAGAGCTTGGGCTCCAGCAGGAAGGCAGCTGCTCAGGGACAGTGGATAAAGTAAGTGATACATGGATGGACCTCGAGAACATGATGCTGAGTGAAAGAAGCCCGACACGGAAGGCCATGTATCGCCTGATGCCATTCATGTGAAACGTCCAGAACAGGCAGGGCCGGAGAGTCAGGGAGTGGTGCTGGGGGAGGGCCTTGGGGCTGCTTTCTAGGGTGACAAAAGGTTCTGGAACAAATTAGAGGTGGTAGTTGCACATTGTAAAGGTACGAAATGCCACTGAATTGCACACTTTAAAGTGGCCCATTTTAAGTTCTGTGAATTTTACCTCCATTTTTAAAAAAATTATATGGCATGCTATGAAGTGGTAAGGGCTATGGATGGCATGCTGGGGGAGCACTGGCCTTTTAGGTAAAGTGGGTAAGGCTCTATGAAGAAGGTGACAACTGAGCCAAGACCTGAGTGAAGCCAGGGAACAAGACTGTGGATGCCTGAGGGAAGAGCATTCCAAGCAAGAGACAGCCCCGTGCAAAGGCCCTGAGGCAGGAACATCCCTGGAATGTCTGAGAGCAAGTGTGGCTGGAGCAGAGTCCAAGGGGGAG
This sequence comes from Mustela erminea, assembly GCF_009829155.1. Classification (NCBI taxonomy): domain Eukaryota; kingdom Metazoa; phylum Chordata; class Mammalia; order Carnivora; family Mustelidae; genus Mustela; species Mustela erminea. The sequence goes on along the minus strand of NC_045632.1, from coordinate 11,185,396 downwards.
GGAAACAGAAAGAAGGAGATCCCCATTTAGCACTATACCATTCAGCCTCTGGGCCTTTGCACATCTGTACCCTTTGTGGGGCAATATCCTTCCCTCTCTCTGGGAACGTAGAAGGGGACCTGAACTCCTTCAGGTCTGTGCTCACGCTTGTCCCTCTCACACTCCACCCAGCCCCATCCCACCTTGCCCTGTGCTCTCCCCACCCACTGTGACAGTAACCTGCTTAAGAGCACCTGCTGTGGGCCAGGTCTATGATACTAAGGGTTTGACATACAATATGTTCCTTAACACTCCCAGTGAATCTGCTCAGTAGGTTGACTTTGTCCCTACATTACAGACAGGAGGCTCAGAGAGATTCGACAACTTATCCAAACTACATAGTTGAAGAATGGATTCAACCCAGGCACTCTGAGTCCAGAGCCCGTGCTCTGTACCACTTTGCTGTCCTGCCTGGACTTGGGACTTGGGATGATGATGATGATGATCACATGACAATGACGATCATCACATGACAATAACAATGATGTGATTATGGTGATGACGATGATGGTGGTGGTGATGGTGGTGATGGTGATGATGATGGCGGTGATGATGGTGATGGTGGTAGTGATGGTGATAATAGTGATGGTGATGATGGAGGTGATGTTGGTGATAGTGATGATGGTGACAATGGTGGTGGTGATGGTGATGGTGGTGGTGATGGTGGTGATGGTGATGATGATGACGGCGATGGTGATGGCGGTGATGATGGTGATGGTGATGATGCTGGTGATGATGGTAAAGGTGGTGACGATGGTGCTGGTAATGGTGATGGTGGTGGTGATGGTGGTGATGGTGGTGATGGTGATGGTGATGATGGCGGTGATGGTGATGATGGTGATGGTGATGATGGTGATAATGGTGGTGCTTGTTCTAAGCACTTTAGTATAAACTTATCACACTCACTCACAATGAACATTAATCCCCCATAATAACCCTAGGAGGTAGATGCTATTATAATCCTCATTTTTCAGATGAGGAAACTGAGGCACAGAGAGGTAAAGTGACTTGCCCAAGGACCTGCTTTTTTCAAAGCAGGCTTTTCTCCCCACCAGCCTAGGACCTTGCTCCGAGAGGCATTGGAATCCAATCTGAGTAAATAGGAGCCTGGTCCCACCTAACTCCTGCCTCCTCCGCACTACAAGCTGCCTTCCTCCAGGATGCCCAGCCCTGGCTATGCCCAGAATGGTCCCGGCCACCACCCTACACACCCATTATTGAAGAGGAAAACACGCATCTCTTTAAAGAGGGTCCAGCGCTAGGTCCCAGGGCCTTCTCACTGCTCTTCAGCCCCTCATCAACCACTCCAGGACCTTCCCCATCTCCAACCCCATCTGGGTTCCCTGCCCACCCCCAGTCCAGACCCTGGGTTGATGCCAGCCTCTCACCTCCCAGGTTCCCCATCTACTCTTCCCCATCAGCCTCCCCGCTCCCCTAGGACCAACTTATCCCCTGTAGCATCAGACATTCCCAGCCCCATGTCTGGCTCTGACACACGCTTCCTGGAGACTCAGGCCACCCACAAGTTGTCTCATGGGCAGCCCGGGGAAGCTCTGCAGCATATCCCCCTGGGCACCCAGCCTCAACCTGAGAAAATCCAGGTCAGAGGCAACCTATCCTCGGCACCTTCCCACCCACGTCCTCCTCCTCCCTCCAGATCCCCTCAGGTCCTGCTCCCTCAAGGGCCCCCTCCCACCCATGCATGTGGATTTTTGACTTTTTATTGTGAAGAACTTCCAACCTACAGAAAAGTCAAGACAGCGGTCTAACACAGCAGTTCTCAAAAAGTGGTCCCCAGACCTGCAGCATCAGTCCCTCAGCACGGCGTGGGCGTGTGCCAGAGACACAGATCCGTGGACGCGACCCCAGGCCTGCAGAACCCAAACCTCGGGGGCCCAAGGGCCTGTGTTGCCAAAGCCCTCCAGATGTTCCATTGTGCACTCAAGTTTGAGAACTGCTGATCTAAAGATCACTCACATACCATCAATCAGACTTCACTGCCCATAACATCCTAGCCTATTCCCTTCCTCTATCTTCTTAAAATAGCTCAAGCAAATCACAAATGTCATGACTCTTCAGCCCTAAATGTCATTTATACCAAGTCTGTTCAAGTCAACTCCTCCTCTCTCTCTTCCCACCCCCTTCCTGTGCCATTTAACCTGACCTCCCATTTCTGAACATTTTCCCTGGGGACTCAGAGAAAAGCTTCTCCCTGGCATCAAAGAGAGTTCTGGAGTGGCAGCTCACACTTTTTTCTTGGGGTAAAATAGACGTAACATAAAATTCACCATTTTGAATGTCTTAGAGTGTACAGTTCATTAGTGTTTTGTATATTCATAATGTTTTGCAAGTAATTACCTCTATTGGGTTCCAGAACATTTTCATCCCCCGCAAGGAGATCCCATACCCATTGTTAGTCGTTCCCATGCCCCCTCCCCCAGGACCGACAGCCACCAGTCCACTTCCTGTCTCCAGTGACTGGTCTGTTCTGGACATTTCACGTCAACAGAAGCATACAAGGTCAGCTACCTGTTTAAATAAAACCTCTGCTGGAAGTTTAGCAACTACAAGAAATGCACACAGTACCAGCATAGAGCTTGACGAATTTCCCCAAAGGGAACCCACTAGTGTAAATAACACTCGGATCCAGGAACAGGGCCCTTCGTGCCGCCAGAGGTGCTCATGGGGTCTCCTTTCCATAAACTGCCCTTGTGATTTCTCATGTTCTAAAGTCCTGAGGGTTCAACCTCCAGCATATGAATTTCAGAGAGACATAACTGAGCCCATCACGGTTTGTGAGTTCCGTCCACAGAGTTCTTGACAGGAAGGAACGCTAAGGGGAGGCCAGTGCAGTGGCTATTGTGGTCATCCAGATGGCAAAGTTCACCAAGTTCACCAAGGATTGGTGGAGATGCGGAGGTGGGCAGATTCAAGAGCTCTGTAGGGAGCAGAATCCACAGGGCGTCACTGTTACACATGCCCCCCAGCCCACGGCATGCCTTGTGTGGAAGACACTTTTTAAGGCACCCTTTCCTTCAGATGTTTTTTACTTTTATATGTTGGGATGTGGCCATAATAAGTCTAAATGTAAAAAATGTGCATTGTCCTGAACCAGAGGTGCCGCCTTGTGCAGTACACAACTCCCACAGCTGTTCAGAGCTTCCCTGTGAACAGGGTTAGAAAAACTGAATCGTCAGACTCAAGAAAGTGAAACCAGGTAGCCTAGAGTAGAAAGATGGAGAGGAGGAAAAGGGAAAAACTGGTCCTGGGATGGCATACGGGGGCAGGGGGGATGCTTCATGGCTAGTAATGCTTGTCTCCCTGCAGGCAGTTTGCCAAGATTGAAGCTGCCACCCAGGAGCTGGCCCTGTCTATCCTGTCCCAGGAGGCACCTCCACAGAGACCTCCGCCCCGAAGACCACCCCCACCGCCTCCGTCCCCCTTCCTGGGGGTGGCCTGTGCTGTGGCTCCCACCGAGGCACCCTATGCCAGCCCCAGCCTGAGCCTCGCGGCCCTGGACGCCTCCACCCTCGACCTCTTTGATGATATTGCACTCACCCCAGAGTGTCCCTCAGTGCCATCTGAGTTGTCCTGCTGCACTTGGGGCCAACCAGACCTGAGGCAGCCTTCACATTTCTATAATCCCCCACCCCCTCCCTCAAATGCCCTGGAGGGTGTGGACGGGCCATGGGCTTCTGAGGGGGATTGGGTGGGCAGGTGGGAGGTGCCCTGTGTCTGCCATTCTCAGGGAATCCCTGAGGGCTGGGGGACCTACTCCCCATAATGTTCAACCACGACCCAACCCAGGCCCATCGCCCCCAGACAAATCAGAGGCCACCCTTACGATAGCTCATCAGCTGCCCCCAAGAGCCCCTGCCCTGTCCACTCCCCTCCTGGCAACTCCTAGGAGCATGAGCCATCCCCAGACTCCTCCCACCTCAGACCACATCTTCTGCTCACCCAGGTCCCCCAACTCTGCCTCTGCCAGGGTGCCCCCTTACACTCTCCCTCCCCCACCTTCTCCCTTCTTTCTTCCCAGCCCCATCTCCGCAGTGTCTGCTGCTCCAGCCTCCTCACCTTGGCTCATTTCTGCCTAATGTCTGGTCTTGCCTCATTTATTCCCAAATATATACCGAGCACCCACCAAGTGTCAGGCCCCATCTAGGTGCTGAGGATTCAGCAGTGAGTAAACAGACAAGATGTCTGCATCTAAGGGCGTGAGGCACAGGTACTGGTAGGGGGGAACTGACAATGAGGACATTTGTACATTTTTTTAATGCAAGATAAATTTCCGATTTCAGATTGGAATTAGTGCTGTGAAGAAAATAAAAGAGAAACTTGACTGAGTGGCTGATTGACATCAGGGGGTCAGGGAAAGCCTTGAATGACAAGGAGGGGTTTAAGCAAAGGTCTGGGGCTGCAAGCTGAGGAAACAGCATGTGCAAAGGCCCTGAGGTGGCTGGAGCAGTGTGAGCAGGGCAAGTGGTAAGAGATGAGGTCAGAGAAGTTCACAAAGGCAAACAAGAATTGGGAATAGTTTGGATTTTATTCCAAAGCTGATGGGGAAATTCTCTCCCCAGCTCTTCCTCACCCCATTTCCAAGCACAGAGTCTAAATATTACAGACACGACGCAAAACAAACAAATAGTCAAACACCACTCTAGGAGGCAGGTGCCGTACGGATGGAGAAACAGACTGAGCAGGGTTGGGAGGGCTTAAGTCCACTTTCCTGGAAAGTGCTCGGGTCTCTTGGTAAATTCCTGTCTCTAGCCACCCACAAGAGCCAGCGTTCGAACCCCAGGTCTGCCTCTGCCCAGGGTACGCTCCTCGCTCCCTGTTCCTCGGCCTCCCAGGTCTTGTAGGGACAATGCGGGTGGCCGCTACCCACCTGTCCAGTTGGAGTTCGCTCTCTCTGCACCCAACGGCGCTGTTCCGTCCCGGGCCCGCCACTCACGGCCTTTGCGGCTCCCCATTGGTCGGAGGCGCTGCCTTCCCGCCCCCTCCCTCAGGCGGGCCAGTCACGCTCTCAACGTTGCCAGCGTGCCCGGTACCGCCCCTCCACGGAGGGCGAAACAGCCTCGCCAGTAGATTGGCCGGCGCAGGGGCGGAACCGAGCTTGTCGAGCACCGACTGGGTGGCTCGGCCTGGATGGGCGGGCGCGGGGGCGGGCCACGTGTGGCGACCTACGAAACGGTAACACAGCCTTGGAACCGGTCGAGAGGGGCTGAGCGGCGTTAGTCCGGGCTCGGAGAGGTGAGTCTCCCCCGGGCCTCTCCAGCGGAGGGCCGGGCCACCCTGGGGCCCGGCACCTTCCGGGTAAGGCCCCTGGCCCCGAGCGCTGCAGAGGGACCGATCTTCCCGCCTTGCAGATGGGGAAACTGAGGCTTTGCCAGGCCTCCCCTTGGGAGGGGAGGACACCTGCCCAGGCCCTGCCGAACTGGCTAGCCAGGGACTTGGGCCCTCCACGGGTCGTGCCCGCCCTGTCTGCATCCCTGGCCGAGGTTTGCATCATCGCCGTGGGGTGGGTGGCTTTGACCCCTGTTTGCAGGTTCAGAGAGAGCGTGAAACTTGCGAAGGGTCACACAGCCAGGAAGTCCCTGCTGCAGGGCTGCCCACCCCCCAGGCCACGTGGGGATCTAAGCGGCACCCCTTCCCTGCTGCTGCCCCTCCTCCTCCAGCCTTGGACTCCCTCCACCCAGAGCTCAGTTCTGTACTTTCTCACCACTCCCCCAGGGCACCCCCAGATCCGTCTCCAGCCCAAACCTCCCCATATGCCCACGCACACTCACAGATTCCCCGCTCTCAATTTTCCATCTTCTTCCCCAAACCAGTTCCCCTCTCCAGGTCCCCAGTTAGTACCTGGGACCTGCCAACCATGAGCCAGAAACCCGAAGATCTTCCTCCTTCCCCCTTATCCCACAGCCATTTGCACCTGACCCTGAATCCCTCTGTTCTCTCCTTGACCTAGAGCCCAGGCCTCACCCTTGCCCACCTTGACTGCAGCCCTGGTTTTTCCTTCCTGGCGTCCCGCTCCAGTCCAGCCCCACAGAGGCCAGTGAGGCCTCCCCCGTTTTATCTGATATTTTGAAAACTTTTTTATGGAGGTATACTGCATATGCAGGAAAACCACACAAATTACAAATACCTAGCACACACTCTGGTGTAAACAGCATTTGAACCCAGCCAGAAGTAGAACATCCCCCACATCCCAGAAGCCCCCCCACCTTGAACTCTCTTCTTCACTGCCACCCAAGGATAACCATTCATTCATAACTTTACCACCACAGACTGGTTTTGCTGGGTTCTCACCTTACCTGAAGATTATATTGTATTTTAGATGTTACAGACCAGACAACCAATCGCATATTGTCCAAAATCCAAAAGGAACAGAACAGTGCAAATAAAATCTTCACACCCAGTGGACACCTGCTCCCTGGCCTGAAGTATGTGGTTGGTGTAGAGAGGAGGGCTCCACTGGCTTTTCTCCCTGGATTGGGGCACAGATGTCCCGTGCTGCTTCATTGCACTGCTAACCTCTCTTGGACACTTTTCCACGCTGTTACTTAAAGAGCTTCCTTGGCATTCTTCCTGGCTGCGGAGGATTCCGTAGTGTGCATGGGCCGTGACTTAGGCGGGCAGGACCCCAGCCGCAGATGTTTACATTGATTTCTCTTCCTTCGCTCAGGGGAAGAGTCCCATGATGTGTAACCTAGGTCTGGTGGTGAATAACCTGGTGTCATCTCCCATGTGTGTCTGTGGGGCCAACACTCAGGAGCAAGTTTTCTGGGTCGCAGGGTTCAGATAACTCCGGTTTTGAGAAATGTGGCCCCACGTGCTTCCCTCAGGGTTGTCGCAGTCCACACCCCTCCAAGCGTGCCAGGGAGATCCTTCTTGCTCCAGAGAAAACCCTGATCTGACCTTGACCCTCCTGCCTCCTGAAGACTCAAGGGAGTGGAAGTGAGACTGAGCGCCGCAGTGGGAGGGAACCACGGGGAAAAGTCCTGGCGGGGCAAAACAACCTGGCCGAGGCTGGAGGGGTTCTCAGCACCTTGCAGGACCAGGGGGTCACCTTTTAGTCCTGAGGACAGAAGCAGCCACGCGGGAGGGTGCGGGCTGAGACCGGGGAGTGGCAGAATGCGCTTTGTGTTTTCCGAGTGTTTTCTCTCCCTGTCTCTGGCCGCTTCCTTGGCGAGAATTCTGCACTCCGCCAAGATAGATCAGGTTCCCTAGAAATCCCAGCACTGATCACAGTTGTAATTAGGTGATTAGCTCATTCACTGTGATACTGTTTTTTGTGGGAGATGCCGTGCTGTTTTGTTCTTAGAGAAAATTCACATAGCATAAAACTCTCTGTTGTAAGCATCCATGGGTTTTTATGTTTTATATAGTTGCCCATAGAAAACATTTTCTGTGGTAGATGTGTTTGAGAGAACCCCCATATACGCCTGTGTGTGCTCACCACCCCGCCTTCACACCTCCCCGGTGTTAACCCTTTGTCCTTCCACTGGGCCAGCGGGGTCTCCTGTGTCCCAGATAAATTAAGGAGAGCAAACGAGTGAGAACGCAGAGGGGATGAGAGCTGTGCGCAGAAGCCTGGCCAGGGCCCCCTAGTTTTGCAGCAACTTGGGGACCCAAAGACTCAAGCTTCCTGGGGACATGGCTCGCACATGCTGAGACTTGCGGTGGCAGGGCCCCAGGTGCTAGAGAGGAGCCACTCTGACTGGGAGACTTGCTGTCCTCTACTCGTGCAAAACCTCAGGCAAATCAGGGACCCCTCTGGGTCTCCGTGGACCACCCCCCCCAGAAGGGCTGCTGGGCAGACGGCTCCACCAGCCCTGCCCCTTCCTTCTCTCTCTCTCTCTCTCTCTGAAGTTCATGTAATGAAATTTACCATTTCCACCATTTTTAAGCGCAGCAGGAAGTGGCCGTTACAAACACTGATGACGCTGCGTAACTGTGGCCAGCACCTAGTTCCAGAATGTGTTCATCACTCCAGACGGAAACTGAACACCTTAGGGGGTCAGTCCTGGTCGCTCCCCGCCCCCAGCCCCTGGCAGCCACCAGTGTGCTTCCTGCCTCTGGGCTTGATCCCTGTGGACAGTTCATATACACGGGCTTGCACAGCGTGGGGCCTTCAGCGACTGGCCCCTCTCCCCGAGCACAGCGATTCCGAGGTTCATGCATGATGTCCCACAGGGCACCACTCCATTCCTTTCTATGGGGGGATAACATTCATCTGAGAGGGGACCCCCGCCTTCCTGTCTAGGACCTGTAGGGGTTGTGCAGCCTGGGCATTGCACATTGGGGTAAACTGAGTTTCAGAGGCTGAGTGGGAGGAGTCCAACCTGAAGGAACTCGGGCACCAGGCTCTTTTGTCCTCAGGAATCAGATCAGCTCGGTGTTAGCTGCTGTGGGCCCTTGGATGGGTCCTTCAGGCTTCAGTTTCTCCCCTGAGTGCTGGGTGAGGATTGCAGTTGGAGCCTGCAATGTGGCAGGAGAAAGAGTGACCTTGAGGAAGGAGAAGGCTTCCCAGGGCCCTGGGATAGTGAGGCTGGAAGCACCAGGGCGGTCAAGGTCAGAGAAGGTTTTTTGGAATGTGATCTCCCAGCTGAGTAGGACACACTAAGAAAGAAATGGATTCCAGGCACCGGGAACCACAGATACAGTGGCCTGCGGGTGGGAGGACGATGGTTTCCAAAGCCCTGTGTGGGACCCTCAAGGGTCTATGTACATGGACGCTGGGTGTGCAGAGAAGCCCCTGGCCCATCTGACCCTGCCACCTCAGCTCCTCTGCCCATCCCCAGGACATGGCAGCTGTGGGGCCCAACCTGGGCCGAGTCCTCCCTGGATCATCCATCCTATTCCTGTGCGACATGCAGGAGAAGTTCCGCCATGTTGCATACTTCCCCCAGATTGTCTCTGTGGCTGCCCGCATGCTCAAGGTACAGCCCCTTCTCCCTCAGACCCGGAGTCCAGGGCCCCAGGGCCTCCTCCCTCAGGCTAGAGTCCAGGCCCCCTGCCTCTCCTCTCTCAGATCGAGGAGTCCAGGCCCACAGCCTCCTCCTCCCTTAGACCCAGGAGTCCAGACCCCCAACCCCCTCCTCCCTCAGACCCCAGAGTCTGACCCTACAGACCCCTCCCTCAGGCTCAGGCCTTTGTCCCTTTTTCTGGCACAGGTGGCCAGGCTCCTGGAGGTGCCTGCTGTACTGACAGAGCAGTATCCAACAGGCCTGGGCCCCACGGTGCCTGAGCTGGGGGCTGGAGGCCTGCGGCCAGTGGCCAAAACTTGCTTCAGCATGGTCCCCGCAGTGCAGCAGGAGCTGGACAACCGGCCCCAGCTGCGTTCTGTGCTCCTCTGTGGCATCGAGGCACACGCCTGCATCCTGGTGAGACCCCTCCTCCCACTAACTGTATCTTCCCTGGCCCAGAACCCTCCATCCTGGCAGGACCCCATCCCTACAAGACCTGGGACCTTCATCCATACTCAGGACCCCTCTCTGCCTGCTGCTCCCATCCTGCCCTGATTGGACCCTCCCTAATCCCTGTTCTTGCCTGTGCCCCCAGAACACAGCCTTGGACCTCCTGGACCGTGGGCTGCAGGTCCACGTGGTGGTGGATGCCTGCTCCTCTCGCAAGTGAGCGGATCCTGCTGGGGGTGGCACACATGGGGTACAGATGGGGTGCCCAGGAAGAACCGGGGAGTGGGGAACCTCCTTAGTGTGCCAGGGATCCAGGTGGCCCGGCCGAGGTACCAACAGCCCTCCTGCCCCTCCCAGCCAGGTGGACAGGCTGGTGGCACTGGCCCGGATGCGGCAGAGTGGGGCCTTCCTCTCCACCAGCGAAGGGCTGATTCTGCAGCTCGTGGGTGACGCTGCCCACCCCCGGTTTAAGGAGGTACTGGCCCCGCACCCCGACCTCCCGCGCCTCCCTTTCCAGCACCCACCACCTATCAGTTGACAGAATACATCTGGGAACACGGCAGGCGGCCGCCTCCAGGCGAGCAAAGTTCTACGTTCCTTGAGGGAAGCTGTCCGGGGGGCCAGGAGGACAGGAGAGCAAGAAAGCAAGCGAGGGGACTGGGAGGGCTAGGGTGCAAAAGAAGGGGGCTGCACGGGGTGGAGTGGGAGGCCTCCCGGGAAGAGAGGTACAGGAGGCAGACAGGCACGAAGAGTCTGGCAGAGGTGCTGCCAATGGGAGCCCTGTGACCCTCTTCTCTGTCCATTCCTCCAGCCCCCGCAGCCGCCACCGCTGGCCCTGAGGGTGGCAGGAGGCGCCCAGTCCCCCAAGGTCTGCCCTTTCCCTCCTCCTAGTTCAGTTCTGTTGAGCATTTGTCAAGCACCTACTATGGGCCAGCCTCTGTGGGAGGTCCTGGGGTGACAGCCAAAGCCCGTCTGTCGTCAGTTATACATTGTGGCCAGAAGCTAGAAGGACATGTTCAGAATGTGTGAGGAATAAGATGGGCGCTGGCCGCAGGGAGGTCCTTCCCTGGGGTGGCCTTGAAGCAGAGACCTGAAGTCGGACAAGCAACCAGTCATCCAAAGTGTGTTCCTGGCAGAAGGAACAGCTAGGTCAGAGGCCTGGAGGTGGGGCTGAACTTGCTTGGCCTTATTCAGAGAACCGAGCAGGACATGGTGCTCATGGGAGGAGGGGAGGCAGAGAAGAGCCTCTTCTCACAGATTTGAGGGTTTTGCCCAAGGGAGCCGGCCATGGTCAGATCTGCAGTTTGGTTCTGGGTGGCCCATGGATGTGGGGGGGTGGCAGAAAGGAGGGAGACCAGAGTGGGGGCAGTGGGGGTGCATTTGGGCTGACTTTTCTGGAGGCAAGCACCATGGGGCCTGCTGGTGGGTGCGGTGTGGGGCTTTGGGGGAAGGCAGCCCTAGAGAGGGGGCTGAGCATCTGTGCCCCTGTGGTCGACAGATTGGGGGAAGACCATTGCCAGTTTGAGAGGTCAGGTGGGGACCCACCTCTAAGAGGCAGTTGGATCAATGAGTCCGGAGTTGAGGGGCAAGGCATGGTCTGAGGTTGAGAGGGATGGGAGCGGTGAGATTACTTAAGCAGGATCTGGTATAGACAAGAAGCTCCAGGACAGGGCCTTGGTGCAAGCCAGCAAAGCAGACCAAGATGGCGGGTGATCAGGCACTCACCCAGGCAGCCATGGTGGAGGGGCGCCTAAGGAGAAGTTTCGAGAAGAGGGAGTGGTTGGCTTGGCCAGTTGCTGCCAAGGGGGCAAGGCATATGAAATGGAGATCTGCCACTCCACATCGGTCACAGAGATGGGAACTCTTGACGCCTCCTGAACCCTCCTCTTCCCCCTACAGATCCAGAAGATCATCAAGGAGCCTGCCCAGGATAGTGGGCTGCTAGGCGTCTTCCAAGGCCCCAACCCCCTCTTCCGCTGAACTCCTCACCCCAAGACCACCCTTCTGTCAACGGGACCTCAGTGGAATCGCTTCGCCCCCATCCTTGGCTCCCAAGAGTGGTGCAGTCCACCGGGAGTACCAGCCCCTCGGGAGGGGAGGTGGAGCGCTACCTTGCCATTGGTCCAAAGCGCCCGGAAATGCAAATAAGACTCCTGGAAGCTGGGTTGCGGTTGGCTGAGCTGAGCTGGGGGCGGGGCTAGGCCCCGGGCCACTTCACGGGGTGGGGAGGGGCGGGGGAGGGAGTGTCACAGGCTGTGGAACCCGGACTTGCAGAATAAACACTGATGTGGCTGTGGACCGAACCATTCGTGGACTTGGGGGGTGTCCCGGGGGCGAGTAGGGGCCGCGGGTGGGGGGAAGAGGGGTCCCAGCAGGTGGGGAGGGGGAGGTGCCTCTTCGCTCCCAGCCGGTGCCAGGCGAAGGCAGGCTGGCCGCGGCCGCATCTGCACGTGAGCCGGCGCGCATCTGCACAGACGGGAGCCGCCGGCCGGGTCACACACCCCACACGCCGCCGGCCGCCCCCCACCAGCGCGCGCACACGCCCAGCCGCTTGGCTCGCAGACACGCGCTCGCTCTGCCTCCCCGGCCGGCCCCCATCGCCGCCGCCACCCCCGACGCCCCAAGGGTCCCGAATCCGGAAAGTGAGGTGAGCGCGACCGCACCCCGGTGCGGAGGGGGAAACTGAGGCACTGGGGACAAGGGGACGGGAGGAAGAAGAGACTGGCATGCGGATGGATGGATGGATGGATGGATGAATGGCCGGGAAGGACAGACGGCTTCACCTGAGTGCTTCCTGCTCCCCTAAGACGCAAGAGCCTAGGATCCACATGGGGGCTCTCAAAATTCTGCAGCCCGCACGGAGACCAGGGGCCCCGGGCTCTATGGAGCCCCCAGGCAAGGCCCCTCAGCCCCTTGAGGTTTGCAGTCCTTGCTCCCCACCCCTCCAACCTTGGAGACCTGAAAAGGCAACCTCTGAATCCCCCATAGACCCAGGCGTCAGAACTCCCAAGTAGCCCGCCCCCCACTGGGGAATCTGAGTCCCCCCACCCACCCCCGCCAATTCTGGGATCCCAGACCCCTCCCAGAAGTCCAGGTCCCCGGAACCCGGCGTCAGAGCACCCAGCACCCCCTCTCCCCAGGAACCTAGGAGTCCCATCCTCCCCCCTCCTCCAGGAGCCCCCGGGACAAGCATTGGCGCCCCCGGCCCCCGCCTTCCGGATCCAGGTGTCCCCCCTCCTCACCCCCCCAGCCTGATGCTTCGCGTCTCGGAGGCCGCGCTCGCGTCGCCATGGCAACGGGAGTCTATTTTGCGCTGGGAACACACAGCTCCCGCTGCAGCGCCCCCCCACCCCGCCCCTCCAACCCCGGCCTGAGTGAGAGTAGGGGGCCAGGGAGGAAGACTGGGGTCCGGGGTGGGGGGCACAGAGATACTCAGAGGGTCAGAGATCTGTAGATAGCAAACCTGGGAAAGAGACATACAGAGACAGAGACAGAGAGGCAAAGAGATAGGGCTGTGGGGGTTGGGCGTGGGGGGAGACACAGAGACAGGATCTAAAGAGACAGAGACAGACGGGGCAAAGGGAAGAAGGGACACAGAAAACTGAGACTCAGAGAACGGGACAGCGCGTGGGGACTGGGGAGGTGGACAGAGACTCAGGGATGCAGAGAAGCGATGAGATATGTAGAGACACAGGCTCGGAAGACTGTGACCCAGGGCAGATCCCGTTAGAGATGCGAGGGGCCTGCGGGCGGGTGGGAGGCGGGGTCCCGGAGGAGGGGTGGGCAGGGAGATGCAGAGACACCCAGAGTCAGAGAGGCACAGAACACAGGAAGACCTGGGGATGGGGCGGGGGGCAGGGACCAAGGCTGGGTGAGCCTCTGGATGCATCTGGTGGAGGGTCCTCATCCCTGAGTCCCTGCTGCCTGGGTGCCCAGTACTGGGATCCCTGCTGTCCATCTGGACCCCTCCCCTTCTCCCTCCGTTCTGCTGCGGCGGCTGGTGAACCCACATCCTCTCCTCCTCTGGCCTGCTTTCCACATCCCTACCTCAAACCGACCCCTCGACCCCAGAATGCCTCGGATCCCCTCCCTTTGCACACCACCCAGACCCTGCATGTGTCCAGACCCTCTCTCTATCTCTCAATGCCCACTGCGTACCCTCAGCCCCCCTCTACCACCACTTGCAAACCCCTCCAGCCCCCAGTTTCCTGAGGCCAGGTCTTCTCTCTCTGGGTCTTACTCTTCTGTGGGTTTCTGTCCTCCCCCATTCTCTCTCTCCTCTCTCTTTCTCATTCTCTCTTGGCTTCTCAATCTCTGCCACTTCCCAAGTGTCTGTGCCCCTCCTGTGAGTATCTGTCTCCCCCCAGCCTGCTTGCCTTCTGGGTCTCTGACCCCTGTCTCTGTCCCTCTCCCTGGGTCTCTCTCCTCCTTTATTGCCTCTCCCCCCACCAACCTCCCAAGACTCTCTCCCTGTCCCTGTCCCTGCCCCCCATCCTCTCCATCTCTCATTCTCTGCAGCCACACATCTCAGGAGGGAACTGGTCACCTGGCCCCACCCAGCCCCAGCCCCCATCCCCAGCTGGCAGGATGTGGAGTGTGGGGCACAGGACTATGCAGGCACTGTGAGGTCTCCAGGAGCCCAGGGACCGAGCAGGGCCTGCTCTGGAAATCCTTCTCGAGTCCGCTCCCCTGACCTCTGTCCACCTCTCAGGTCCTAGGCTAGCGCCGGGGTCCATAGTCCTGGCCCTTGGCTGCTGGGGATGCATGCTGCAGGAAGGAAGGACATTGGGGTGAAGGGCCCCCTTCCTCTCCAGCTATGGGGGAGGAGAGTGCCTGTAGGGGGGGTGCGGGAAGGCTGTGTCTGTGTGTGGGGGGTGTCACATGCATGCTTCCGGACCCCACCGCTGGGTGAGGGTGTGCTGGCCCCTGTGTGCACCCGCAAGGCTGCCTGATGGTGGGCTGGCATGTGTCTGGTTGTGTGTCCGCGTAGAGGTGACTTGGGCAGGTCCCTCGATGTATTCCGGAGTTGTGTGTGGTCCCCATGTGTCACAGTGTCTGAGATTATCTGGGTCTTGTGTACTGTGGGTGGAAATGCTCAGAAGTGCACAGCCGTGTGTCCACGTGGAGCAGTGTGCATGTGTTGGGAGGAGGCTACAGGTGCGTCCACCAGGATGACATTGGGTGTCCTTGTGTGTTGTGTCTACACACCATGCGGGTGTCCTCTGTTTTTGTGTGTATACAATGCTGTGTGTGTCTATGTGTTGTTTTATGTGAGGCAAGGTAAGAATGGGTCCCCCTGTATCCTTGTGTCCAGACAGGTCACTGTGTCCCCGGGTGTGTGTCCTCCTCCCTCCAGGAGGTGTAAGGCAGGGACAGGAGGCCACGACTCCCCCCACTGTAGATGTGCTGTGTGTACTATGTCTGGGTGCATCACTGGGTCTGAGGGGATGGATGCCACAGTCCCCATTCCCCAGAGTTGTCAGTGGTGTGGAGTTGTTGTCTTCCTGGGCATGTGCATGCACGTGCAATTGGAAGGGACAATGGGACTCTGTTAGCAGGGGGAAGAACTGTGTCCATGGAGCTCAGTTGGAGGCTTGGCACAGAATGGGGACTGAGTGGGCAAACTGCTAGCCCATACAGCGCCTTTATGCCAATGACACAAAGGTACCCCCTGGCCCAACATAGCTCCCCTGCGTCTGTGGTTTGGCAGGCAGATGGCAACCTTGTGTGAATTCTAAAGGGTGCCCCTTCCCCCAGATGGATGCAGTCCCACCAGTACGCCTTAAGGAGGAGAGCCTGGCTGGATTCCAGTCTCTCACCCAGATCTCCTTGCACAGTGCCCAACCTGCCCAACTGTATGTGGCAGCCTTCAGTGAATGAAGAAATCCACATCACTGCATGCATGTGGATTCACTGATGAAAGGTGTGTGTCTGTATGCATGTCAACCCACGTTGCTCTGCATGGGATAAAGGTTCTACAGGTAGCAGTGCCCTGAGACCCGAGTTTAGAGCCCAGCTCCAATGCTTGGGTGCTATAGGCCTTGGGCAAATGAAGGGACCTCTTGGAACCTCAGTATTTCATCTGAAGTGTGTGTGTATGAGAGAGAGAGCAGTCCCACCTCTCACACTTCCTTTCAATATTCAGCCATGCAGTAAATGTTTACGGAACACCTCCTGGGTCCGGCACAAGTGCTGGGTACTATGGGCACTACGGGGAACCAGCAGACGAAACAGTCCACCGTTGTGGGCCTGATGATCTAGTGGGAGAGACAGACAATAAGTCCCAACACATATAACTTGGGAAGTAGAGATGCAAGCTATGACAAGACAGAAAGCAGGCATGGGGACCATGCCTGGAAGTCCTGCTTTATTTATTTATTTTTTTAATTTTCAGCTTGCATTTCTTTTTTTTTTTTAAGATTTTATTTATTTATTTATTTGACAGAGAGAGAGATACAGCGAGAGAGGGTACACAAGCAGGGGGAGTGGGAGAGGGAGAAGCAGGCTTTCCACAAAGTGGAGAGCACAATGAGGGGCTTGATGCGGGGCTCGATCCCAGGACTCTTGGATCACGACCTGAGCCGAAGGCAGACGCTTAAGGACTGAGCCACCCAGGCGCCCCTGCTTTAGACAGGACAGGGAAGGCTCAGTGAGATGACCTGTAAGGGACACCTGAAGGAAAGAGGGGGGCATAGACTGGTATGTGCAGCAAAGGGAGGGCCCAGGCGAAAGGAACCGCAGGTGCAGTCAGAAAGAAGGGACTCCCTTGGGCTTGGGAAAGGCATGAAGGGACAGGAAAGGGAGAAGGCTTCCCATGTTATCGCAGGCGTGGCAGGAAGGCAGTGGGCGGTTTCAGCAGGGGAGGGCTTGATGTCATCTGACCTATGTTGGTGTTTTTTTGTTTGTTTCCTAAAATTGTGGTAAAATACACCTAACTTAAAATGTACCATGTACTATTTTTAAACTGTTTTAAGGGTACAGTTCAAGATACTTAGGACATTCATCAGCACTGTCTCACGCAGAATATCTTCATCCCCCCAAAGCAGTCCCTCCACACTCTTCCCAACCCCCAGCCCCAGGCAGCCACTAATCATCCGCTGTCTGGCTTTATGGCTTTTCCTGCTGTGGACATTTGAGATACATGGGATCACACATTATGTGACCTCTTGTGTCTGGCTTCCTTCCCCTGATGTTTAGAGGCTCACCCATGAGGCAGTGTACCAGTGCTCCTTTAAGGCTGAGTAACGTTTCATTCTCTGGACAGACCACATTGGCTTATCTGTTCCTCCCTTGAAGGCCATCTGGGTGGCCTTTGGCGATATTAGGAACCGTGTTCCTATGAACGTTCGTGTGGAAGTTTTTGTGTGAACGCACATTTCCAGTTCTTAGGAGTGGAATTGCCGGGTCATGTGATAACTGTGTGACTTTTGAGGAACCACCAGATGGCTGTCCGCAGTGTGGGCCAAGCCGCTTCTAAGATGCCTATGAAACACCTGGAGTGAGGGGTTCTAGCCCAGAGTGCAGCGCAGGGGCCGAGCCGGAGCTAAAGGGAGAGTTGAGGCCCCAAGCGGGAGGGGAGCCAGCTGCGGCGTGGGGAGCCTCAGCTCCCAAAATCCTCTCTCCACGCCAGCGCCTGCGACTTGTGGGGGTAATGGTGTGGTCCCCAGACACAGAGGCGCTCAACGGAAAGGAGCACGTGACAGTACTACCCCGTCACGCTTACTGGATTAGTCCTACCCACCCTCCCATCCCCGCTTTCCTGTAGCCGTGACTTCTTCAGGATTTCTTAATACTCTTCACCACAGTGTCCCCTGCACCCCACACGGGCTTCTGTCTGTGCACTGGTCCTCTCCCGCCGCTGGGCCCTGAGCCCCATAAGAGGCGGGGACCCCGTGGGTCAGTCACCGCGGTCTCCTCGGGGCTCAGTCCGCGCGGCTGGCGTCCTCTGTGCGGGGGCGTGTGGGGGCAGACCCGCTCCGCCTCCCTGTTCCGTCCTGCGTCCTGCTCGGCGGCAAACACCGGCGCGCCCGCCTGCACAGTCCGCCTGGCAACAGGCCCGGCTGCTCCGGGCTCCTTCCACAGGTTAACCTTGCTCATCCTCATAACCGCCCTCTGAGAACCATCCTTACCCCCATTTTACACATGGGGAAACTGAGGCACGGGAATTTGGGGTAAGAGCCTTGCAGTGTCAGGCAGCTGGCACACGGTGGCATTCTGCCACCCTGCCTCTCCCGCTGTGGCTGAGACGCTTCGGGCCTGCAACTGGGAGAACGTCTGTGTGTGCGTGTGTCGGTGTGCGCATGTGTACGTGTGTCTCTACGTGAGCCTCTGTGTGCCTATCTCTGTGTGAGAGAGACATAGAGACAGGGCAGATGAGGGAGGAAGGAAGAGGCAGAGAGACAGATGCTTGAGACCCCTGGATTACCCGACCTAAATGGAAGAGAAATCAGCCTTTGGGGCGGCTGAGGACCGCCCGGGTCTAAGCCAGTCACTCTCAGTCAGGCTCAGTTATGGCCCCAGGGGGACATTTGGCAATGTCCGGAGGCTGTCCGCATGTGAAGAATGCGAATTCTCCTGGCACCTAGTGGCCGCACCCCCTGGGTCCATGGGCCTGGTCAATAAACTCAGATTCTCAACTCTGATCTCTCTCTCTCTCTCTCCCCTTACCCACCCCTCCCTCTCTCCTTCCCCATTTCCCCTGCTCCTCCCATCTGGCCCACTGCACCTCTGTCTGCATTCCCACCCCCACCCGCACCCACCCACCCCACCGCCTTCACCGCTCCTCCTCCCCGAATCTCCCACGGCCGCCGCTCTCTCCGCCCCCTCCCCTCGCCCTCTCTCCTTCACTCCCCTGCATGCTTGCCTCTCCCCTCATCACATCTTGCTTCTGGTGTTCGTCCGTCTTTATTTCCGCTCACCCCTCTGCTATCTTTGACGACCTCCCCAATCTCTGCTCCTGCCATCTTTGACGACCTCCCCAATCTCTGCTCCTGCCCTCATCGCTCACTGTGATCCTTTCCCCGTCTGCGCGTTACCACTTCCATCCTCCCCGGCCGCGTCTGGGCATATCTCCGTCCCCCCCACCGATGCCCTCCACCGCCCTGTGGGGCTGCTCACCTTGGGCCCATGCATCGCCCGCTCCGTCCATCCATCCTTTCGCTCTCCTAATGCTTGTCTTCCTCCATCCTTCCACCTTCGGCCCGCCTGCCTCACTCTGTCCGGCCACCCATTTCCCACATCTTGCACCCCCGGCCGTCTCTCGCGCGCGCCGGCTCCCGCCTTGCTTCGCCCCCCAGCCTGGCGGCCCCATGCCGTCCCTCCTGCTCCTCGGGACCCTCCTGCTCCTGGCCTCGACCGCCCACCAGGCCGGGGCGCGCCCGTCCAACGCCACAAGCGCCGAGCCGCCGGGCCCGCTGCCCGCCCTGCTGGCGCACCTGCGGCGCCTGACCGGGGCGCTGACCGGCGGCGGGGGCACTGCGGGCCCGGGCGCCAACGGCACCAGGACCAGCCCCGCGAGCGGGACAGGCGCGGCGGCGCGGGCGCCCCCTCCCGCCGAGCTCTGCCATGGATATTACGACGTCATGGGCCAGTACGACGCCACCTTCAACTGCAGCACGGGCTCCTACCGCTTCTGCTGCGGCACCTGCCACTACCGCTTCTGCTGCGAGCATCGCCACATGCGCCTGGCGCAGGCCTCCTGCTCCAACTACGACACGCCGCGCTGGGCCACCACGCCGCCGCCGCTGGCCGGGGGCGTCGGGGGTGCTGGGGGTGCGGGAGGGGGGCCCGGTCCCGGCCAGGCCGGGTGGCTGGAAGGGGGCCGGGCGGGAGGCGCAGCGGGGCGCGGGGGCGAGGGCCCCGGGGGCAGCACGGCCTACGTGGTGTGCGGGGTCATCAGCTTCGCCCTGGCTGTGGGCGTCGGCGCCAAAGTGGCCTTCAGCAAGGCGTCCCGTGCGCCCAGGGCGCATCGGGAGATCAACGTGCCCAGGTATGTGAGCGCTGAGGTCTCATGGGGTCTGGGGGCGGGGCCTGGGTGTGAGAGGTGGAGCCACCTGGCGAGGGCGTGGCTACAGGGGTGCGGGCCTATTCAGAGACCAAGGAGGCCACCGGGAGCCTGGGAGCCGCCACGGGAGCCTAGGGAGATGGGCGGGCACTAAGAATAGATGCGACAGAACGCACCTGGCTGCTGACTGACAGGTGAGGCTCAGGCCTTCATTCATCCAACAGATTATTTTTTGAGGACTTTCTGTGGGTCAGGAGCTGGGGATACAGCAGTGATCAAGACAAGGTCCCCACTCTGCTGGGTGAACGCGACTTCCAACCCCGGGTCTGCTGCCTGCGAGCTGTGCGACCCTGGGCCTGTCCCTCCGTTTGCTTGTACAACAGACCTAAGAACTGTTCCCATCCATTCAGGCTGTAGCGAGGATTAACTGAATTGATTCATGTCGAGTCCTGGCACATGGCAAGCCCTGAGTAACTGTTGGCTGCCATTATCATTAAACGTTAGTGGCGGACAGAGTAAGCAAGCAACCACATATGCAATATAATTTTAGGTGTTGATAACCGTTGTGAAGAAAAGAAAGCCGCATGACAGGTAGAGAGTGGGCCCGAGGGTGTTGCTTTATGCGAAGTGGTCAGGAAAGGCCCTGGAGCAGAGGCATGAAGGGAAGGAGCAAATCCTCCAGGGATCTGTGGGAAAGGCCTTCCCGGTGGACAGAACAGGGCGTGCCAGGGCCTGGTGGGAGTACTTGCAGGACAGGGAAGGGGCCCTTGAAGCCACAGAGCAGAGGGCACGGAGCAGGCTTATTCTGAGAGTGATGGGGGAGCTTCTCGGGGGCCCTGAGTTCCGCGACGTGAATCCGTCTGGTCATTGCAAGAGTCCCCGGGCTGCGTGTGTGCGGCCGGACTGCAGGGGACAAGGGTGGGCGCGGGAGACCAGTCAGGACACTAGCAATGAGCCGGGTGAGAGCAGGTACCGGGAGCAGCACCGGCGGTGAGAAGTGGTCCGCTGGGGATTTATTTTAGAGGCCGAATCTGCAGGATTGCTGAGGGGCATGAAAGAAAGAACACGGGAGTCCGGGATGATTGTATTGTTTTCGGTCGTATAACTGTACGACTGGGGCGCACTTTACCGCCATGGGACGACTGTAAAGGAACAGGAGTAAGGTCCCAGGCTCAGGGGAGCAGGGGGCCGGGTGTGGGAAGCACCTCAGAGGGGTTGGGTCCAAATGAATTGAGGCAGGGGCTGCTTCAAGCAAGAAACGGGGTGGGAGGAGCATTTGGGGCGGGCGGCGCTCAGACTGACATTAGTGACGGATGCGGCTACCGGCGAGGAGCCCGGCCCGGCTGACTCCCGCAGAGGGCAGAACGGGGAGAGATGAGAGCCCTGGGCGCTCCCTCTGCCTGCTCCACCCCCGTCCCCAGGCCGCTGCTAACCGTCGCTCTGCCCCTCTAGGGCTCTGGTGGACATTTTGAGACATCAGGCTGGGCCCGGGACCCGACCGGACCGGGCACGAAGCAGCTCCTTGACCCCAGGGGTCGGAGGCCCCGACAGCATTCCCCCAAGGACGCCCAAGAACCTCTACAACACCGTGAAGCCCTCCAATCTCGGTGAGTGGAACCTGGGAGTCCGGGCTGCCTCAGCTGCCTCTGGCCGCGCCCACCAGTGCTGTAGCCCCGCCCTCCACGGCTTCTCCCGCGGCCCAGGCCCCGCCTCCAGGACTGTAGCCCCACCCTCCCCGATAGCCCCGCCTCCCGCGGCCCAGGCCCGCCCCCAGTCCCATCCACCGGCCTCTGCCATCTCAGAACCGTCATGAGTGGGTGTCATGGACGCCGCAGAGATTTAAATTTCGACATTCACAGCCCCTGCACTTGAGAAAGTCCGTGTCTGAGCTCCCAACAGCCAAAGTCACAAAGTTCCTAACAACTGAATTACAATGTGTCCTGAACCAGACAACCTGGGTTTGAATCCTAACTCTGCCACTGCTGACCTGGGGCAAACCATTTCACCTGTCTGGGCCTCAGCGTCCTCACCCATAAAACCAGGAGCGCGACAGCATTCACCTCACAGGGTTATTGTGAAGGTCAAAGGAACTATTGACTGAAGGCTGAGAGCAATGCCTCCCACAGAAAAAGCGCCATATAGATATGAGCAGCTGTTCGTGTTACTCTTATATTTTATGATGAGCTCATCAGTGGAGAAGTCCAGGGAGCTGTAGCGGGTTAGAGGAGGAGGAAGACTTTCCACAGGCAATGCTGTTTGAGTAGTGGCCTGGAGGGTGAGGGGGTTACTTGGGTCAATGGAGCTCTGGGCCGCTGCAGCAGAGTTTGCTGGGTCAGGAAGAGGGTGTCGGGAAGGACCTGAGCACCAGGCTGGGCTGAAGAGCTCTGCCTTTGTCCTGATGGCAGTGGGAAGCCACCATGGAGCTTAGAGCAGTGAGTGGAAGAATGATTTTTCTGGAATCCATGTGAAAGGGAAGAGATGAGAGGAAGAGGCTGGATGGTACGCCAGACTGTACAGGACAAGGCCTGAACTGGGGTCAGAAATGGAGGGGAAGAGGTGGGTTTGAATAGTAGTAAAAAGGAGAAGACATTTGAGGTGGATCTGGAGGTATGAGTAGGAGTTCTTCAGGCAAAGAAGGAGAGGAAGGAATTCAAGGCAGAGAAAATATCAACAGCATGTGCAAAGACCCAGTGACAGGACTGAGCTAGGCTCCTTCGGGCAAGGCATCAGCTGAGACAAATCTAAGCCAAGTAATTCCTGGCTTCAACTTATTTATTTATTTATTTCACAGAGAGAGAGAGAGCACAAGCAGGGGGAGAGGCAGAGGAGGAGGGAGAAGCAGGCTCCTGCAAAGCAGGGAAAGCCTGATATGGGACTCAATCCCAGGACTCTGGAATCATGACCTGAGCTGAAGGCAGCGGCTTAACCCACTGAGCCACCCAGGTGCCCCTCCTGGCTTCAGTTTTGTCCTGTGGGTGAGAGACAGACATGGAAAGAGTTTGCAATAGCAGCTGTGGGTGTTGGGAGTACAACCCTGGGGGGCTGATCTTGAAGATGGGTTGGCTAGATGGCCGGAAGGCTGATTTGATGATCCAGGAGGGAAAGGCAGGTCAGAGCAGAGATTCAGGAGGTGGGAGGGAATCAGAGCCAGGGACTGAGTGGACATGCGTGGAAATCCTTCCACAAGACCAGGACAGCAGTGCCAGCGGGGGGCAGGTGACAGCAGTGACACCACTTCCCTTCTTGGTCCCCACAGATAATCTACACCACAATTACCTGCACCTCAACGTCAACAGCCCCAAGCACCATGCCGCCACGATGGGTACGGACAGGGGCTGGGCTGTGGGGAGGACAAGGCTCCTTTCCTCCCCTGCCTTAAATTGAGCCTGAGCTGGGGGCCCACAGCAGAGCAGGCGTGAGACCCTGTGAGCCTTGACCTCCCAGTCTAGCCAGGTAACCAAGCTAGCCTTGGTTTCCCAGTTGGGACACCAGAAGTGGTCAAGTCTCTCCCACCTGGGTTGGTGGGATGATGCACGGAGTGGACTGCCACTCCTGCCTGGGGCCAGGCCCATAGCACGTGCTGAGCAGGTGCTGGTTGCCTCTCTTCCTGTGCCCTGACCTGCTTCCCCAGCTATGAGCCTGTCTTCTGCGGCGGGCCAATGAGTACAGGGCTGGCTGCTGGGGTTCTGAGGGGCTGGAATCCCTGGTTTCCACTCCCTAAGGGGCTGGGGGCTGGAACTAAGGGATCTGAGGGAGGAGGGGCTGGACTGACCCTGGCCACGCCCCTCTGCCCCAGACTGGCGCGCCGCTCCGCCACCCAGCCCCTCCTTGCACTACTCCACACTCTCCTGCTCACGGTCCTTCCACAACCTCTCGCATCTGCCCCCGTCCTACGAGGCCGCTGTGAAATCCGAACTCAACCGCTACTCCTCCCTCAAGAGACTGGGTGAGTGCCAGGAAGGGGAAGGGCACAGGCAATGGGGCAGGGTGAAGAGCCAGGGCCTGGGTTCAGAATGGTGGAGAGTGGCCCAAATGACGCTGAAGGTGTTTTTTAAAAATGCAGATTCATGCCCTCCTAAGAGGTACTGTATTCATCAGGACCTGTACTTAACAATTAACAGAAACACAACTTAAGCCAAAAAAAAAAAAAAAAAAAAAACTACATTAGCTGGATAATGGAAAGTCTCTATGAGCTTTAGGTATGGCTAGATCCAGGAATTCAAAAGCTGTCTCCAGGATTCTATTTCTCTCAGCTATACTAAATGATGGGCTGGCTTCATTTTCAGACAGATTCTTCCTTAGTGGTGGCAAAGACTGACGTGAGGAATTTCAGGGTGTCATTCTGCCAGCAGAAAAGCATTCTTCCCAATGATTCCAGCAAAAATCCCAGGTCTGGAGTGTACTGGCCCAACCTGGGTCACATGCTTGTCCCTGAACCAATCACTGTGACTCCAGACATTTTTGGTCAATGGGAGTAGCCTTCAAACATTTTAAACTGAGAGACCCATTAAGAAATACTTTTTATGCTATGACCCATGAGACACATATATCTATGCATATTTTTTAGTTACAGGAAAAATTTGAAATTTGTTATTATGAACTTTTTCAAACATACCCAGCATTAGAGGAAATTGTAAAATGAATCCCCATGTTCCCATCACTCAGCTTAAAATGAGCACAATTTCGTTAATCTATACTCCCTCTACCCCAGTTTTTGGTGGATGACTTCTTTTTTTTTTTTTTTTTACTTTTATTTTTTTAAAAGATTTTTTTATTTAGAGAGAGAGAGAAAGAAAGAGAGGAAGAGTGGGGAGGAGCAGAGGGAGAGGGAGAGAGAATCTTAAGCTGAATCCAAGCTCAGTGTGGAGTCCCCGCGGGCAGGGCTCAGTCCCACAGCCCTAGATCAGGATCTGAGTAGAAACCAACAGTGGGACGCCCAACCCTCTGTGTCACTCCTGCAGCCCTTTGCTGAATTATTTTAAAACAAACCGTAGGTACTGTCACTGCTTCCATTAATATGTCAGTAACACAAACATACCTGAAATAAAAAATTTATGAATGGGTACTCACCCTTTTTCCCCTATTATGTAGATGCTTTTTTTTTTTTTTAAGATTTTATCTATTTCTTTGACAGAGAGAGTGAGTGAGATCACAAGCAGAGGGAGCAGCAGAGGGAGAGGGAGAACAAGGAGCCCCATGTGGGGCTCTATCCCACGACGCTGGGATCATGACCTGAGCCGAAGGCAGACGCTTAACCGAATGAGCCCCCCAGGCGCCCCTGGATACCTTCTTTTTTATATAATTTTAAAAATCTTTTTCCCCACCACTCTCCTTAATTTTTTAATTGATTTTTTTAAAGTGATATCTGTGCCCCATATAGGGCTCAAACTCAGGACCAGGAGATGAAGACTGGGAGGCTTTACCAACCGAGTCAGCCAGGCGCCCCTGTGTGGATGCATTCTGATAATTTTTAAATTCTATTTCATTTTCAAAATACCAGTCACCATCCACAAAACTGACTTCATAACCCACGAAGAGGTGACATCTCCAAGTTTGGGGAGATGGGGTGAGAAACGAAGTCCCTCCATTTACCGGCCCACCATCCTGTGCGGGGCCTAGGAATCTGCATTCTGGCCACACAGGCAGCCTGATTGCTCTGACTGATTACAATGTGGGACTCACCCACCTGTGCACAGGCTAATATTGACCAGGGCGCTCCCGTGATGCCCAGGGCCCTCGTGGGGGTGGGACATACCGAAGCCAGGGGACAGGGGAGCTTCTGGGCTGGCTGAAGACTCACCCCTCTGGCTTCTCCCCCCTCCCCCAGCCGAGAAGGATCTGGACGAGGCCTACCTGAAGCGCCGGCCCCTGACAGAGATGCCCCGCGGGACGCTGCCCCTGCACGCGCTGCGGCGGCCGGGCACTGGGGGCGGCTACCGCATGGACGCCTGGGGCGGCCCGGAGGAGCTGGGCCTGGCGCCTGCGCCCAACCCGCGCCGGGTCATGTCCCAGGAGCACCTGCTGGGCGACGGAGGCCGCTCGCGCTACGAATTCACCCTGCCGCGCGCGCGCCTGGTGTCGCAGGAGCATCTGCTCCTGTCGTCGCCCGAGGCCCTGCGCCAGAGCCGGGAGCACCTGCTGTCGCCGCCGCGAAGCCCAGCGCTGCCCCCAGAGCCCGGCGCCCGCGCCGGCCTGGCCGCATCCCACTCCAACCTGCTGCTGGGCCCGGGAGGGCCGCCCACGCCGCTGCACGGGCTACCCCCACCGCCCGGCCTGCACGCGCACCACCACCACGGCCTGCACGGCTCCCCGCAGCCCGCCTGGATGTCGGACGCCGGCGGGGGAGGGGGCACGCTGGCGCGCAGGCCGCCCTTCCAGCGCCAGGGCACGCTGGAGCAGCTGCAGTTCATCCCGGGCCACCACCTGCCGCAGCACCTGCGCACCGCCAGCAAGAACGAGGTGACAGTCTGAGGCCAGGCCCCGGGGCTGGCGGGCTGCGGCCTCGCAGGCCCCCACCCCAGCCGGGATCCCCCAACACACTCAAGGGGCCTGGGACCCGGGAGCAGCCCGTGCGCGGGACGGGGTGGGGGTGGGGGGCTGCCTCCGAGGACGCTGCTTTGGATGAACTCGTCACCGGAGATGAAACCTCCTTCTGGGATGTCATGGTAGATCCCTCCTCCTATGTCACTGTTTGAGGCAAGGCCTCTTTCCCATGACGTTATCACAGAGGAAGAGCCCTGCCCGTGAGGTCATCACTAGTGAAAATGTCTGTGTTCTGTGATGTCATCACAGGGACAACACCTTCTTCCCATGAATCCATCACAGAGGAACAGGCCCACCCCTGAGGTCATCGCTAAAGGCCATGTCTCTGTTCCATGAAGTCACCACAGACTTTCTCCCTGTGATGTCACAGCAGAGACAATGCCTTGTCCTATGACATCATCCCTAGAAACAAAGATTCCTTCCTGTGAATGTCACTGGAGACACATCTCACCCTGATGATGTCATATCTGGCACCGAGAGGCCTCTTTGACATCATCAACACCAGAAAAATATTTCCTTCCAGAGA
Source organism: Mustela erminea (assembly GCF_009829155.1). Classification (NCBI taxonomy): domain Eukaryota; kingdom Metazoa; phylum Chordata; class Mammalia; order Carnivora; family Mustelidae; genus Mustela; species Mustela erminea. The sequence goes on along the minus strand of NC_045632.1, from coordinate 11,158,866 downwards.
AGATGTCTCTGTCTATGTTGTCACTACAGACAAAGCCATCTTCCTAGGACACATCACAGGGGAGAGGCCTTGCCAACTGTGTCCTCCCTACAAGTAAGACCTTTCCAGGACACTGTCACAGGGACTCTGCCTCCTTCCTGTGACACCATCTTCAGAGAAGGTGCCTTGCCCTATGACATGATCAGAAGGACTGTGCCTCTTCCTGTAATGTCATCACCAGGGAGGACAGCCCGCTTTTGGGATACCTCCAGGATGAGGGCCCTTCTGCGATCTCACCTCTGGACTCTGCCTATTCTGGGGTCATGCTCTAAGATGCCTCCATGCCAGGTCATGAGAAGGCAGGGCAGGCCCTGGATCCATGGCAACCCTGGAGTCACCCAAGAAGGTGCCCTGACCTGAGGAGTTGTTTGAGGGATTTTCTCACTGGGGAGGCAACCCCAACTGCAGAAGTCTCCACTGAGATGATGATCTGACTGTAGGTTGTTGGCAGCCGGCCCCCACTGAGGCTCCGTCCCAATGCTGTGATGTCATCACCAGAGACACTGCCTGCTCTGGAGGGCCGTCACTTGTGATGGTGTTACCAGAGTTTCTGCCTTGTCCTGCCATGACTTAACGTGGTCACTCCTTTCCCTGACACCAGGGACACTAATTGCAGGGTCTCCAGCAGACTCTCCCTCTAAAGGGTGATTGGGCCTCAGAACCCACCCTGCTCGGTGATGGCTTCTCCCGTGTGACTCCTGGAGGACAGGACTCCCAGACTGGCTTCTGCTCCCAAGGAGGCCACTCTAGCCCATCAGTCTCCCAGAGTCCTGGGAAGCATAGTGGCCCAAAGCCCTTGTCACTTCTTTCTGCCATGACTAGAGATATCATCACATCTGTCAACAAGCTCCTGGCTTCCTATTGGGGGTGAGGTGGGATGGGGTTGGTTGGGGTGTACCCACTATTGATTTTGCTGATGATATCAGTACCGTAAGACTTCCACCACTCATGATGGCATTGTACCTGGGGTCAAATGCTAACCATGCCTGATGATGACATCACTTCCCAGGATTCCCTATGACCTATAGTGTCTTCATCTCCCAGGATCTACAACCATTGTATCATCATCTCCTAAGATCTACCATGACATATTAGGTCATTACCTTCCAGAATCCTCTATGGCTGATGGTAACATCCTCTACCAGAATCCACGAGTACTGATGATGCCACCATTTCCCACAGTCCCCCATAATTGTGGTGTCATCACCTCCCAGGATCCACCTCAACCATGGTGTCATCACCTCCCAGGATCCACTTTGCCCATGATGTCATCACCTCCCAGGATCCACTTCAATCATGATTTCCCAGGATCCACTTCAACCATGGTGCCATCAACTGCCAGGATCCACTTCGTCCATGATGTCATCACTTCCCAGGAACCATGAGAACCAATGGAGTCATCATCTCCCAGGATCCACTTCAACCATGGTGTCATCATCTCCCAGGATCCACCATAACCAGAGCATCATCATCTCCTAGGATCCATGACATCAAAATATGGCATTTACTGGGATTCACTTCAACCATGCATCACTATCTTCCAGGATCCATCATTTTGAGGGTCAAGTACTAAAATGGCTGTATTTCAATTGTCTTCTGGGGTCCCATAGCACCTATAACTGTTCCTTTAAGGGGAACTAGCACAATACACACCATTTTTCCATTCCTTCAAAAATGGAATGGGTGGGGTCCCCTCTGATGACATCAACCTTAGCCAGCCCCTTCTTAATGATGTCACTGCCTCCCTCCTGACTTGAGCATCAACCCCACCACAGACCTGGTCTTGGGCAGACCCCATCACCCCCTGGTGAGGGCATCCAGGACCCTCCTGATAACTCAAAGCCCTTCACCCAACCATCTGATCGGTGACAGGGTCAACACAGAAAGCTTTTGTCATCATGAGGGGAGTGGGGAACGGGCCTCATAGTCCTCAGGTGACATCCCTGCCCCTGTTACCTGGACCCCCACACAAAACAGCACTCCACTGGCTTGGGCCAAACTCTCCTCAGAGACCCCATGGGCTGGGTGGACAGCTGCTGACCTCCCTGGGGCCTTCACTTATGTCTTCTGCTGGCCTTGTCTTGGAGCAGGCACATCTGGAGGGCCATGGCCACTGCCAAGGCCATGGGGTGGAGAGGTGCTCTGCATCATCTCAAGATGGTGAGGAAGCAGCATTCTCTCCTTAATTCCCCCTCACACACTAGGGAGCCTCCAGGGGTTTTGGGAATTCCTCAACACCCACTGCACAATTTGCCCCAATTCTTTGTATATAGCCATGTTGCGGGGGGCGGCCATTCCCCCACTCTTAAAGGGCTACATACCCCCTCCCCAGCCCCCAAGGCAAGGTGAGGGGGCTTCTTCTCCCTCCTCTGGGCCGTCCCCCTCCCTCTTCTGTCTCCCCCAAATATTGGCACCTCAGCTCGTTCCTTCTCATCAGAAGCCTGGGGCAGATAACTGGCCCTCAGCTCCTAGCACCCAGGGGAACTGGGAGCAACCCCAATCTACCTGGGCCCCCGTGTCCATGCTTCTAGCTGCTCCTGTGGGTTCCCTCAGTCCCATCCAGGGCCTCCCTGTGCCCAATGCCCCTCAGGCAGACTGTGACATCCCCCAGAAAGGAGCCAGCTTGAGCGCCTGTCCCCTTTCACACCCCCAGCCCTCTGTTCCCCACCCCCACTGAGCACTCAGCTTCCCCCCGCCGCCCCTGGAATATAGGGGCTTGGGGTCTTTCAGCTTTTGTACATCCCCCCCCCCAGACTTGCTGTCTCCTGGCCTGGAGTCCAGGTATCTTGTTCCCTTCCCTCCACTCACTGCCACAGGCTGCCTGACCTTGGGGTCTTGACCTCTGATCTCAAATAAGCCATAGTGGGGAGAGGTCTCCAGCAGGTGAGGAAGTGGGCTTGTCCTGCCTGATCCTCCTCCATGCCTCCAGCGCTGGGACCTCGCCAGCTGCGTCTTCCGGCCCCAGACAAGCGTGCATGAGCACACTCACACACACACACACACACACACACACACACACACACACACACACCCTTTCTGGGGAGGGGCAGGGAAGGGGTGCCGAGAGAAGATAAACAGTTCTGGACCAGAAGACTCTCCACAGCTTCTTTATCCCTCCCTCTCTCTGCTCAACACCAGAATCTTCCCCAGAGTCCCTTGGTGAGGACAGCGGGCCGAGTGGCAACTTGGTATTTTTTTGGAATAAACAGATGTTTCCTGAGCCAGGGTCTCCAGGTTTACTGTGGGGAAGAGATGGGTTTCCACCTCCACGTTTATCACCGGGGAGTCCCCTGTGTGGCTGAGGAGGGGGCAGATATCTAGGAGGCTGCCCCAGAGTCTGCCTCCAAGCCCGAGTCAGGGGTGGAGCACAGTGCCTTTACGCCCTGGGCACCTTCCTAACCAAGCCTCTTCCCTCGGGGCATTCCAGCATGGTTTGTGCCTCCTTCTGGGTGAGTTCCCTGGCCGAGGCTCATTGAAGTGGGATGCTCTGGTCATTTGCTGGGGCTGCTGTAACAAGCAGCGGAAGCGTCGGCAACGAGCCACCTGCTGATTCCCTGAGAGGTTGACGGGAGGGCTGGTACCAGGGCTTGCCACCAGCTTCTGGGGCTTGGCTGGCACTGGCTGGGACCCCACCACATGCACAGCACCTTCCCTCTGTGTACAAATTCTCCATTTGGTGAGGACACCAGTCCCCACCCTCAGTGACTTCTACACTCAATCATCTGCAAAGACCCTATTCCCAAGTAAGGTCACGTTCTCAGGTCCCGGAGGCGAGCATTTCCACAGCTCTTTGAGGAGACACAATTCAAACCAGAAAGTGCATGTGGCATGGCACCGTTCATTCAAACACCAGCTCTTATGAGAACCAGGGAGCGTTTTCCCCAGTGCTCTAAGATATTAACATAGTGATGATAAGAGTTGCCTGCCCCAATCTTAGTGTCTTGACTGAACCACAGTGGGGAGAAGAGGTGCCTCCAAGGCTTGGCCTTCCTATGAACTTTAGGACACCCCTCCCCTGGGGGCATCCAAGTGTTTGCTGAGAATTGTAGGCTCTCTTGCACAGAAGGTCTCATTTTCACATCTCTCTGGGTGTGGGTTGTGAGCTGTGCATTTCAGTATTGACTTTATCACTAAGAAAACCCCTTCCTGGGGTGCTTGGCTGGCTCCATCAGTGGAGAATGTGATTCCTAATTTCACGGTTGTGAGTTCAAGCCCCACATTGGGTGTAGAGATTACTTAAAAATAAACTCTTGGGGCGCCTGGGTGGCTCAGTGGGTTAGGGCCTCTGCCTTCGGCTCAGGTCATGATCCCAGGGGCCTGGGATCAAGCCCCATATCGAGCTCTCTGCTCAGCAGGGAACCTGCTTCCCTTCCTCTCTCTTTGCCTGCCTCTCTGCCTACTTGTGATCTCTGTCTATCAAATAAATAAATAAAATCTTTAAAAAAAATAAACTCTTTAAAAGAAAATAAAGGAAACCCCTTCCTCTCTGGCACATTTAAGTGTTTCCCCAAATTTTAGATTTTACTCTATCAATCAGGGTTCTCCAGAAAACAGAACCAATCGGATGTGTGTGTGGGTAGATTCATTTTAAAGAACATCTCGTGATTGTGGGAGGGCTGGCAAATCCAAAGTCTGTAAGGCAGGTTGAGAGGCTGAAAATTCAGGCAGGCTTTCTCTATTACAGCCTTGAGACAAAATTCCTTCTATTCTGAGCTCCATCAGGTTTTAGTCTTAAGGCCTTCAACTGATTGGATGAGGCCCACCCATCTGATCTAGAATAATCTCCCTTACCTGAAGTCAATGGATAAAAATAATCACATCTGCAAGGGGCTCCTGGGTAGATCAGTCAGTTAAGCATCAGACTCTTTAAAAAAAAGAAAAAAGAAAAATAAAAGATTTTATTTATTTGAGAGAGCGCAAGCAGGGGGAAGGAGCAGAGGGAGAGGGAAAAGCAGACTTCCCACTGAGCAGGGAGCCCGACACAGGGCTCGATCCCATGATCCCCGGATCAAGACCTGAGCAGAAGGCTGATGTTTAACCAACTGAGCCACCCAGGCAACCCAAACATCAGTCTCTTGATTTCAGCTCAAGTCATGATGTCATGGGTCTTGAGATCAAGCCTAGCATCAGGCTCTGTACTCAGCGGGGAGTCAGCTTGAGATTCTCTCCCACTGCCCCTGTCCCCAACTCCCTCTCGATCTCTCAGCTCTTCTAAGAAAAAAAAATCACACCTATGAAATACCTCCCGGCAAGATCTGGACTGGTGTTTGACCCAACAAGTGGCACATGAAATCTAACCACCACCCCCCACCATGTGCGGGGAGGTGTTTGCTTGTAGGAGGAAAAAGGGGGATCTGTGTCTGAGAAAGCCTCATCCTAAGTGCTAAGCATTCGGCACTGGACAGATTTCCCCCACTCAGGCACACCTGCTTGGCTACAGGGAGCGGGGCAGGGGGGCTCTGAACATCACTGTTGTGCTCACTTGGAAAGCGCCCCCCATCGTGGGGAATTTAGGCAACATTGGCGTGGTCTCAGCAATCACCTCTTCCACCGGTGTCTTCATTGGGGCAGACAGGGCTGAGCAGGGAGGACGGGCAACTGTGCCATGCACCCGACCAGCAGTTTTCTGAGCACTCAGAGACTCTCCTCCTAGGGACACAGGACGGCCCTGCGCCCTCGAGATCAGATGAGCCCTTGTGAGTCTTGTGACTCTAGTGACATGGGAGCAGAAGTACTTTCCCAGGGAGAAGCTTGACAGCCAGCAGCAGACGGATGCCTGTGTCCTTCCGTTTCCCCCGCCATGGGCCCAGGCGAGGCTTGGGCCTGACACGCACTCCGTCTTCAGCAGCACAGTCTTGGTGAGCTCGGCCCCAGCGGCTCCTCGACCTGACTGGCCAGGTTTGCGGCGTCTCAGTTCCACACCAGATGTGGTGTGTGTGTGGATACCGCCCACTGCTTCTTTTACCTTTGTGTTTTGAAACAATTTCAAACTTGCAAAACGGAGACAAGAATACATCCACGAACCCTGTATACCCTTCGCCCATTCACCAACGGTTAACTTTTCCACACACCACTTCAGGATTTTCTTTCCTGACAAATACCGCCCCCCCCCCACCGCCTTTTTTTCCCTCTGGAGGCATCTGAGAGTAAGCAAGCTGCCTACGTCCTACCCCTTCACCCCAAAAAGGATGTTTCTGAAGAACAAGGACATTCTCTCACACGTCCACGGGATGATTAAAACCAAGCACTTCAGGCTGACAAAGTCCACGTTCAAGTTTCACCGACGGTCCCCATATTGTCCTTTGGGAGCTGATTCTTTTCAGTCCCTGTTATGTGGGGATGCAGCACTGCACCTGCTTATGTCTCCTGAACAGTCCCTCTGTCCTCTTCATGACAGTGATGCTAGCAGAGCACCACGGTAAACAGAAGTACCCCGGCCGAGGATCCGGTGACACTGCGGGGCCTTTGGGCTCCACTTGGTGCCTCCACAGCGCCTGTCCTGCCCAGATCAGTTCCTGCTGTGCTGTTCGTCAACGGATAATGTTCAACTCTGACGGTTCCTCTGGCATTTGCTAGCATTTGCGTGTGACTTCCCCCCACCTCACCGCAGATACAGTCCCTTCATCAGACTGTGAGACACGCCAGGGATTCCAACAGCAAATTTACCAGCGTTTCCAACCACGGCAGGGTTTTCCACATCTTAGGGACACGCAGACGTGGCTATAGGACAGACATATGACAGTCCCTGCCCAGACACGCTCGGGCTTTTCCCATTTTTCACTGCTATTAACAATACCCTAAAGGTCATCTATCACACACCACTTGCTGCATTCACGTCTTTCTCCCTGCGGTGCACTCCCAGATGAATGGCGGAGTTAGAAGGTTTCAAAGATCTGCGGCTTGGGGTTGCCTGGGTGGCTCAGTTGGGGAAGCACCCACTCTTGGCTGCAGCTCAGGTCATGGTCTCAGGGTCTGGAAATCGAGCTCCACGTCAGGTGCCACGCTCAACAGGGAGTCTGCTTGGGATTCTCTTCCCCTCTCCTTCTGCCCCTACCTGCTCTCAAACCAAGTAAATAAATGAAACCTGAACAATGAACTAAATGAAGAGTTGCTACTTCAGGGCCAGGCCGCGCCCTGGAATGCCGGTCTACTCCCCATCCTCGCCAGCACCGATCTGCTGAATATGGGAGGGTGTCAGAGGGATTGGTTTTCCAGGCATCAAAGGAAGCCCCTAGCGCCGGAAAGCTCGTTTGTTCCAGCGTGAAGTCGGCCCTGCTGTCTAGGGTCTGTGGAGTGGGCCCAGAGCCCGCAGTGTGTCCTGGACAGTGTGTCTATCACTGCAGGGTACTGGTCCCCTGCAGGGCGTGTTCACCTGTGCAGGACAGCCACCCCCACCCAGGTGAGCGCCACCTTCTGCTCCTGGGACACAAAGGAACTGGCTTCTCCTTCATCAGTCACCGCAGGCCTGCGGACACTGAGCTGAGACCACAAGGCCACCAAGGGCAGAGGCCAAACAGCCTCCGACAGGAAGATGGAGGCGCTTGCAAACGAAAACGGGGGCGGAGATAAAGCCCCGGCATGTGCCGTGGCGGCATGGACCGCGAAGCCTGCTGACACCCAGGCTCATGCCTGTGTCAGGACATTGTACCCCTGCCTGGAACTGTTTACTCCAGATTCCCACAAAACATGCTCCCTCGCTTCCTTTTGATCTTTGGTCAAATGCCTTCTTCTCCGTGGAAGTCTCCCCTCCCCAGCCTGCCTAAAATTCCCTCCCCCGTTATTCCGGATACTCCTTGCCCTGCTCTAACTTGTCCGGTGATGAGTATCACTGCATCCTCCCAAGTTGTACTGCAAACGAGCCTCCGATCTCCGGTCTTGGTGCTGAATCAAGTCTGCATCTGGGGCAAACTAGGACAGCTGACCACGCGGCTCTTGTCCTTACGGCTTCTCTTTCTCTGCCCTGCTGGAGTGAGTGCCCCAGGAAGGCACCGCTTGGTTTCCTGTCTTGGTCACTGCTCCATCCCAAGACCGTGCAACAGCACCATGCAGAGGTGCTGGCTCACAGAGTTCAGCCTGCATTGTCTAGTGCCCCGAACCCTGCCTGTTCCACTTCTTCCACAGCTCTTGCTCCCTTCCATGCACCCCAAGTCTTACTTATTTGTGGACTGTTTTACGTCTACCTGTCCCCGCTGCAGAACAAAGAGTTACCCTAAGCAGCCAGGATGGTGCGCAGCACACAGCAGGCACTCCGCAAATACCTACTGAACGAATGAACACCTCTGATTCGTCAGGCACTCTGCTAGGGGCCCGGGAGAGTCCCTGCTGTCCTGGGGCTGGTCTGCTCAGAGGGGACCCTGATAAACATGCAAGTGATCAAGAAATGACAAATTCTGGAACCAAATCAAAAAGGGTACATGAGGGGCGCCTGGGTGGCTCAGTTGGCTAAGCAACTGCCTTTGGCTCGGGTCATGATCCCGGAGTCCTGAGATCGAGTCTCATATCGGGCTCCCAGCTCCATGGGGAGTCTGCTTCTCCCTCTGACCTCCCCTCTCATGATCTCTCTCTCTCAAATAAATAAAATCTTTAAAAAGGGGGGGGGCACATGAACAAGCATGGGAGTGGAGGGGAGGGACAAGTGAGCCGAGGCCATGAGGAGGGAGAAGACAAGGGACCCAGACCCACACCCACGTGTCCTCCTGTGAGACCGCACGCTGGGGACCCACAGAAAGGCAGCCCAGGGGCCCAGGGCCAGGGGTTTAGTCAAAGCGTAGGGTGGGGGCAGAAGACCCTGGCGAAGTTTTCAGCAGGTAAGGTGCCTGTCGGGAGTAAAACTCCAGGCGTCCATAAACAGCCACCTCCCCGAGAGGTCACTCAGGCACCACCGGCCTCTGTAAACCAAGCGGGACTGGAACATAGCCCCCGCCCCCGACCTTGGTCTGTGCACTGGCGAGGCCCCAGGGGGCTGCAGCAGCACCGAGTCCTAGGTTAGGTCGCTGACCCCCATTTAAGGTGACTGTTCAGGGCACAGGGCGGCCCTTCCCGCGCCCCCCACACCAGGTCTGGCGGACCGGCACAGATGCCCATCCCCTCTCCCAACCCCCAGGGGCACACACCTGCGGCTGCGCCGGCATCTCCGCCTCTCTGCTCCTGCCCAGACTGAAGGAAAGAACACCCTGCCTCCCTCGGCCTGGACTTGGGACCTCCCTGCCTCTCCACCGGGCGTCCTCCACCGCCAAGCTCACTGGACCCAGCCTTGCCAGCTGCCTGACCGGGACGAGGTACCTGCTGTCCCTCTCTGCACGCTCTCCCCGCAGCTCCAGGTCCCCACCGCCCCTTTCCGCCCCCCGGCCGAGGCACCCTTCTTCCGTCGACCGCAGTCCTGCTGTCTGGCCTGGCTGCCCCTGGTTAGCAGTGCGGGCTGCAGGCCTCCGCGCCTTCTGCTCTGCTCAGCCCGCAAGCACCCGCTTGCGCAGCCCCAGCGCCGCAGTCCCAAGCCCGGTCCCCCCCACGGTCTGCACACGGGCTGCTGCAAGCACCGGGCGCGACCGCCACCAGGCACCCCGAGGGCGCAGTCGGGCCGCGGGCGTGCGCCGCACGGTGAGCGCTGCCATCCTCAGCGCCGTCGTTTGCACGCGCTCTCGTGGCAGGGCCTGGCTTGCCCCCTCGGCCTTGTCCCTGCCGGGGTGTGGGGGCTGGGGCGGGGGCTGCGTGAGGCAGCCGAGCTCCCTTCCCTTCCTTCAGCGTCTGCGCACTCCCCTGGGCAAAGTGCCCTGCACCCGCGAACTGCAGGCCTGCAGGGTGGAGGCCGGGGGTCCGTCGCACACAGGGCCGTGCCTCGACCTCCCTCCCGCGCATCGCCAGGGACCCCAGCGTCCACCTTCCACGTGGGGAGAGAGAAGCCCGACGGCGTGACCGACGCCGGGGCAGGCTGCCAGGCCACAGGCGGCCAAGCCCCCAGGGCGTGCGGCCTGCCTCTTCGCCCCCCGCGACGCACGACACGGGTTCACGTGGACTCTGCCCGCACAAAATGGCGCCTCACAGAAAAATGCAGCCGACTTCCAGCGCCCACCCCCACCGCAGGCTGGGGAGCGGGCGCGGGGGCCGCGCTCACGGTCTTTGCATATACAAAACCGACGAATTTCGTTGGCTGCGAGGGGCTAGGCCCGCACTAAGCAAGCCCCCATTGGTTCCACTCCATTCGTCCCCGCCCCCTGACACCGCCTTCTCTGCCAAGAGCTGGCGCCCAGGAGCCTCTTGACGCCAATCTACAATGGCGCCTTCCTATTGGCCAGTCATCCTTCCATCATCCGTTTAAACCCCCCCGAGTCCCGCCCATCCTGGCCCTGCCCCGGCTCCGCGGCCGACCGTTAGTCGCGTGCGCGAGTTCCTGGGCGTCGGGGCACGCGCGCGTACGCCGGGCAGAGGCGGCGTCTCGTTCAAACGGGCCAATTAGCGGTCGCGTTACCCCTCGCGTCTTTTCCCTCTCTCCCCTCCTTTCTCAGCGCCTCCACTCTCCAGGGACCCCATTACGACCCTCGCCTGTCCCCATTGGCCAACACGCCGCGCGCCCCCGTCCCCAACTTCTCCGGCTTCTTCCCGCAGCTTACGGGAAGAGAGCGAGCTCCTCGAACGCCGAGGACCGTGCGCGGTGACGTCACGGGTCAAGGCGCGGCGCTCCGGAGCCGCGGGGGGGGTGTGGCCTACGGGTGGCTATAAAAGGGCGGCAGTGCGCGCGCGACCGGCTCAGTGCGGCCGGGCACTCGGGGCGGGAGGGGTTCTAGGCGCGCTGCGCGGCGGCCGTCGGAGGCAGCGGGGAGTGGAGCGGGGCCGCCGGGGCCTCTCCAGGGCCGCAGCGGCAGCAGTTGGGCCCCCCGCCCCAGCCGGTGGCCCGGAGAGCGCAGGAAGGGGGCCGGGGGGACCCGCCCCCGGCCGGCCACAGTCATGGTGAGCGCGGAGGCCAGGCTTGGGAGGGGCGGCCGAGGGGCCCCACTAGAGGAGGAGGCGGGGTCTCAGGAGCCTCTCGCGGACGGCCGGGCGGAGTGGGGGGACCCGCCTGGGGTCCCGGGCCTGGAATGGGCTGACGGGCCTTTCTGGACGCGGGGCAGGAGCGGAGCCTGGGCGGCCCGCAGGTTCTCCGGAGGGGAAGGCCCGACTGAGTCCCGGGGAGGGCTCAGGGGCTTTGTGGCTCGCCCGTGGGTGATCCGGGACCAAGGACGCTCCGCCTCCGTCTCCAGCCCCGAGCTGGGGTTTCGAAGAGGGTTTCACCAAGGTTAGGTAGGGATGGGGGGACCAGGGTAGGCCTCGGGCGTACCCGGAACTATGGGGGACCATGCTGGACTATGAGCGAGCTTTGGATGCTTCTGGCGAAGGTGGACCCGTCCACAAGCCCCTCGAAAACCTCCCCCATGTCTAGTGGGAGGTCAGCTTGGGATGGCCATCTGAAGCCTACCGGGTGGGGGATCTGGGACGGCAGGTCAACACCAGGGTGGCCACTGCATCCTTAGATCCTGCAGGAGGCCCCGACTCCGCCAGCTACTCACCCTCTTCTCTGTGTCCAGAACTCCAATGTGGAGAACCTGCCCCCCCACATCATTCGCCTGGTGTATAAGGAGGTGACAACGCTGACTGCTGACCCGCCTGATGGCATCAAGGTCTTTCCCAATGAGGAAGACCTCACTGACCTGCAGGTCACCATCGAGGGCCCTGGTGAGTGTGGGATTGAGAGGAGGAGGAGTGTGCTTGTAGCATTCTCTCCTTCAGTACAAGACAAACAACTTACGGTTTCATCTATACGTGGAATCAGAAATGCAAAGGAACACCAAAAAGCAGAACTGGTACAAGAACAGGAAGCCCCTGTTAAGAGTTGGGCTCTGCCAGGTGCTGGGGACTGCACAGAGACACCTCTAGGGGCTCACGGTTTGTAGGCAGGACTCCATAAGTAACAAATCATTGGGGATATTTTTCCAGCAGGTAGTGAGAAAACTCTGATCCCTGAGAGAGCATTTAAGGGGTGCCTTACCAGGTTCATCAGATGGGGGTTCTCTGAAGGGTGGGCCCGATGACCATAGACCAACTCCTTGCTGCTGTGCCTGGGGTTCCCAGGACAGGGAACCAGCCAGACCCAGTGTCACAGGAGGGAACAGTAATAACGAGTGATCACATTGTAGTGCTGTAGTGAGCTGTTTCTACAAAGTAAGCTGAGAAGGTCCCACGAGCGTGTGGTGGAGCAGCTGGTCGGGAGTGGGACAGTGGTGAGGGTGTCCGTGCTCCCCGATAGGCCGAGTCCTGAGGCAGGCGACCTGGATACTTGGTAGAAGCAGGAAGAAGAGATCGAGGAAGCTTTTAGGGCTTGTAGGATCCTGGAAGGAGTTTGGAAAGGAAGCCATTGGTGGGTTTCAAGCAGATGTGAAGGCTGCAGTGTTGAGCTGATGGGGAAAGGGTGGCCAGGAGACCACGGACCACTGGAGTTGGGTGAGATGTGAAGTGGCTTGGCCGGACTAGAAGGTGGGGTCAAATTCAGGAGGGGACCAGGAGGTCAGCTGCCCAAGCTACCACAGAGGGATCTGGTGACCCAGGCATGAGGAACAACAGGGTCCAGAACCACTCCCACTTTTTCTGTGACATGAGCAAGTTGGGGGATGAGAACCATTCACTGATTGGGCAGATGGAAAGACTGGAGGTGACAGAACAGTCCCTTCATCTCTCTGCGGGCTTTCCTACCAAGTAGATGGTTTTCCAGAAAGACAAGTGCTCACGGGAAGTGTCTGCCCTTCTTGGGAAGGGTGTGTGACTGAGACACTTGAGAGACAGGCATTCGGGGTTGCCGTTGGGTCTGCTGGGAACCTGGACCCATCCCCCATCATCCCCCCCCCCCCCCCCCCCCCGTCAGGGATGCCCCGGAGTGGTGGGGGAGGCGGTGGGACACTGGCCTCCGAGCCAGCCCTGGAGACTAGGCGGTGCCAGAGAGTCCAAGCTTCCTGATCAAGCCCCTTCTCCCTCACTCCAGAGGGGACCCCTTATGCCGGAGGCCTGTTCCGTATGAAACTCCTGCTGGGGAAGGACTTTCCTGCCTCCCCACCCAAGGGCTACTTCCTGACCAAGATTTTCCACCCCAACGTGGGCGCCAACGGTGAGATCTGTGTCAACGTGCTCAAGAGGGACTGGACGGCTGAGCTGGGCATCCGGCACGTGCTGCTGGTGAGTTCTGGGGTGGCCCAGGGGCCTCCCTCCCGGACGTCCCACTGATGTCTGAGCCATGGTGCACGGTGTCTGTTTGAAAATCAACCCTGAAGGAGTTGGGATCTTCCGTGTAAAACTCCAGGTCCAGCTGGAAAATTCTGGAAGCGTCGGCAGTGTTTGAGCCAGGACACCTAAGTGCAGCTGTCCAGGCAGCGTAGTGCATGGGGCTTGTCTGCTGTAGGGCCATCTGTGGGCCTGTGTCTTAGACGCTTTCCTGATGGGACAAGTCAGTATGCAGTTACAGAGCTGGTTTCCCTCCTGAGCAGAGTTTGCGGTATCGTCAAATCCAGCGTTCTCAGGTGTGCAGTCTGTTAGTTGTCACCACTGTGGTTCTTGAGTATTTCAATGAGCTGCCTGTTGTCTGCCAGCAGCGATGTGCCCCGCGGGGGCGTTTTGTCTTGTCGTTGTCATTTCTAGTGGGGCAGAGCAGGGGTCTGCCTGATGGCCCCCACAGCACCCTGTTGGCTGAGGCAGCAGGACACATCCGTGATCCCCACAGGCCGCTAAAGCAGTTAGGTCCCCTGCTGGCTCCACCAAAAGAGCAGGGACTCTTGATCTTGGCCTGAGTTCAAACCCTGTGTTGGGCATAGAACTTACTTTAAAAAAAAAAAAAGGAATTTTTTAATGGAATTGCTGACAAGCCCTGGGGCAGATGGTAGGGGGATGAGGAAACATGGAGTTTCCTTTAGGGCACACCGGGAAGATGGAGTTCCAAAGTAAACATCCTCCTCCTCTCCCGGGAGTGTCAGCCACAGCTGCCAGGGACCCTGGAAATGAGCTCACAGAGTGACTGTGTCCCCAGTGATCCCGAGGAGCTGCAGTGTGGGCCCACTGTGAGAGCGGCAGGGTCAGGGGTCCCTGATGAGCGTCAGTGACGGGTGCCAGACCAGGTGCGCTGTGTGTCTCAGCAGCCAGGGAGCAGCTCTTACGGGCCTCATTTGCAGGCCAGAAGGGTCTTGTCGCCTGATGGAGGCCAGGCATGTGTTGGGCATTGCAGGCTCCCTGTCACTGTGCCTGAACGTGGAGGTAGGATAGACACCACAGTGCGGGGGCCGCCACTGGTCCAGCCAGACCCAACTCAGGCCTGCAGGGCTGCCCACTGCACCTGCACAGTCTGTGCACTTTCGGCTTCAGCTCGCCCCTCGTTAAAGGGGCTCAAGAAGGCGTATTGGGCTGGTTACCACCCTGGACCTCCCTCTGGGTGCTCCTCAAGTACCTGTCCCCCCGTGGGCCTGTGCAGGTGACACTGAGCAAAGGTGAGGACACCAGTGTGAGCAGGGCCAGAGTCTGCTTGGGGGGTGGTGTTGAGAGCAGGGAACAGGCAACGGCCGAACTCTGGAGGCTTGGGGGCCCGTGGGTGGCCTAGCCCTGACCTTGGCCCTTTTCCCACAGACCATCAAGTGCCTGCTGATCCACCCAAACCCTGAGTCCGCCCTCAACGAGGAGGCAGGCCGCCTGCTCTTGGAGAACTACGAGGAGTACGCTGCCCGCGCCCGCCTGCTCACGGAGATCCACGGGGGCGCAGGCGGGCCCAGCAGCGGGAGCACCGAGGCTGGCAGGGCCCTGGCCAGTGGGGGTGCCGCCCCCTCCACTGACCCCATGGCCCCCGGGGGCCCAGGAGGGGCCGATGGTCCCATGGCCAAGAAGCATGCTGGTGAGCGGGATAGGAAGCTGGCGGCCAAGAAGAAGACGGACAAGAAACGGGCCCTGCGGCGACTGTAGTGGGTTTTTCTCCCAGCTCTACCCCCTCCCCAGACCCCAACCCCCAACGCTGTCTCTAAGTTATTTAAATTATGGCTGGGGTGGGGGAGGGTGTGGGGCAATGGGACCTGGATTTGTTTTTCTAAATAAAGTTGGAAAAGCAGCTGCTCTGCCTCACAGACACCCCAGGACCGCTCCCTCTGCCACACTGGTCCCCAGGGCCTCGAAGTCTGTGTGCAGGGCTGCCGTGGGGCGTGCCAAGGGAGGAGGGAGCCCCATGTCCCTGCTGAGAGCCCGGGAGCTGGGCCCGTACTCCATCACACTTGCCCTTGTTCTTTCCTGAAGTAGGTGTGTGGCTTGGCAGGGTTCCTGCCTGGGACAGCCAGGTGACCGGTGTGGGCCCAGCTCAGGGTGACAGAGCACGTTCCACGTGTACTTGTGCATCCTGCATCCCCCTCCGCTGCTCTGTGGCCTGGGCAGGCCTTGCTGGCTGCTCCTGGCTTCATAAGTGACGGCCCCTTCCAGTCCGCGTCCCTAGCTCTTCAAGCTGACAGGTTTCAGGCCCTCTGGCTGTGGGAGGCTGAGGCTGTCCTCCACTCTTGGAAGCTTCCTGGGTTATTCCCCTTGGGCCCCTCTCCCCGCCCCTCTCAGCCTCAGGTGTCCACTTAAGGGCCGGGTCCTTCGGAGGTTCAGTGCATTGGGTGAGGCCGCCCGGGTGCTCCTGTTTAAACCCAAGTGACCTAATCACAGAAACCAATCTGCCACGGGGACAGGTTCTGTTCCTCCCCCCTACACACACACACACTCCAGGGGAGGGTCAGGAGATAGGCAGGCAGCAAGTTAACTTCGTGGACACAGCAGGCTGCCATTGCTGTCCCATCCCGCTTGACTGCAGGCTGGTGGCTCCTGTTCGTCGCAGACATCTGTCAGGGCCAGAGGTGAAGGCTGCAAAGCCAGAGCAGCAGAGTGGGGAGGAGGAACAGAGTGGGTCTTGGCAGAAATCAGTGAAGGCACAGAGGCTTTAAATTGGCTCAGGGAAAACCTGTCTGCGTGAAGACTCGTATGTGAGCTATTGTGGTTACTTCCTTAGTAATAGACAAAAGGTGGAAACCACCCAAATGCTCGAGAGGCGAGGAGTAAAACAGTTCCTAGGGGCGCCTGAGTGGCTCAGTGGGTTAAGCCGCTGCCTTTGGCTCAGGTCATGATCTCAGGGTCCTGGGATCGAGTTCCGTGTCGGGCTCTCTGCTCGGCGGGGAGTCTGCTTCCTCCTCTCTCTCTCTGCCTGCCTCTCTGCCTACTTGTAATCTCTCTCTGTCAAATAAATAAAATCTTAAAAAAAAAAGAAACAGTTCCTAGCAGGGAACACCACTCAGCAGAATGTTAACACCAAAAATACTGCAGTGAAGCCGTCTACACCATCTGCCAGATACCCGATGCCCCATAGATGAAGCCTCACACCAGGCACCAGGGGCTGAAAGCAGGGCCTCCGCCGCCAGGGATCGGGGAAGACCTGGGGAGCGTTTTGGGGTGAGAAGCATACTCCACATCTAGCATACTCTTGGTCAAATGGCTGCATGAATTTGTCAAAGCTCCAAGTCGAAAAAGTTGTGTTTTTGTGTAAACTATATCCATGACGCTTATTTAGATACTTGTTATTTAGTCTGCTTGTTTCTCTAGAGAAGGGAAGAGAAGTCAGGGGGACAGAAGATACTTGCAAGACACAGAACCAAAACAGACCAATCACAGTATATAAAGAGTCCTTACAAATCAATAAGAAAACACAAGAGTTGGCAAAAGCCCTTTCAACACTTCGCAGAAGAGGAAATCCATGGGACTGCCAAGCACGAGAAGACACTCCTCACAAGCAGTTGAGAAAACAGTGTAAGCTGGAGCCCTTCCCCGGCATCCTTGTACATACGGCGCAGGCTTTCACCATTTGTCCTAATCACAGGCAGTGTACACGTGGTCATACATTCAGGAAACGATGCCAGAACAAGAAAATGGAACTACTGTTGCTTCTAGCAGCAGGAAGAAATGACAGATGTCACAATCACTCAAACCAGCAAGTCATGCAAGATTCCCCCAATTCGGATGCCTTCGAGCACGATTCCAAAGCAGGCAAAAATAAGTAAAATAAGTCATACAGCTGAACAGGTAAATAGGTGGTAGAACTGTACAAGCAAGATTGTTTCCGTAAAGCTGGGGATTCTGGTGACCTTAAGCCCACGAGGAACCCAGGAGGGCTTCTGAGGACTTGGTAGGCCTGTCTCTTGGGTGGAGCTTGCTTTATAATTATTTTCTGTATATATACTGTATTTTTCCATATATATACATATATTTATTTATTGGATAAAGAAGATATGGTGTATATGTATACAATGGAATACTATGCAGCCATCAAAAAACCCCCAAATCTTGCCATTTGCAACAATGTGGATAGAACTGGAGTATATCATGCTAAGTGAAAGAAGTCAATCAGAGAAAGACAATTATCATATAATCTCTCTGATAAGAGGAATTTGAGAAACAAGACAGAGGATCATAGGGGAAGGGAGGGAAAAATGAAATAAGACGAAACCAGAGAGGGAGACAAACCATAAGAGACTCAATCTCAGGAAACAAACTGAGGGTTGCTGGAGTGGAGGTGGGTGGGAGGGATGGGGTGGCTGGGTGATGGACACTGGGGAGGGTATGTGCTATGTTGTTTAAGACTGTTGAATCATAGACTTGTACCCCAAAACAAGTAGTACTATGTGTTAATTTTTTAAAAGATTATTTATTTGTTTATTTGAGAGAGCGAGGGAGCACAGGCAGGGGAAAGGAGCAGAGGGAGGGGGAGAAGCAGACTTCCTGCTGAGCACAGAGCCAGGACTCCAGGATCATGACTTGAGCCGAAGGCAGATGCTTAACCAACTGAGTCACCCAGGCACCCCTTTTTAACGATTTTTATTTTTAAGTGACCTCTACACCCACCACAAGGTTTGAACTCAATCCTGAGATCAAGACTTGCACGCTCCACCAAGCCAGCCAGCCAGGCACCCCTGTATTGCAGAATTTTTAAAACCTGAAGAAACTCATTATGTGTGAGTACGGGCTGGTCTCCAAACTAGAGTAAGTGAACAAAAAGCAGCATGCAAACAGCGCATACGACATGCTACCATTTCTGTTAATTTTAAAAATACATTTATTTTAGGGGTGCCTGGGTGGCTCAGTGGGTTAAGCCGCTGCCTTTGGCTCAGGTCATGATCTCAGGGTCCTGGGATCGAGTCCCGCGTCGGGCTCTCTGCTCAGCAGGGAGCCTGCTTCCTCCTCTCTGTCTCTGTCTGCCTCTCTGCCTACTTGTAATCTCTCTCTGTCAAATAAATAAATAAAATCTTAAAAAAAAAATACATTTATTTTATTTGAGAGAAAGTGTGAGTAGGGAGAGGGCCAGAGGGAGAAAGAATCCCCAAGCAGACTCCCCACTGAGTGTGGAGCCCCATGGGGGCGCACAGCCCCACAATTCGTGAGACCATGTCCTGAGCCCAAACCAAAAGTTGGATGCTTAACTGACTGAACCACCCAGGTGCCCCATGTTAATTTTTTTTATTTTTGTTTATATTTTTAAATATTTTATTTATCTGGGGCACCTGGGTTGCTCCGTTGTTAAGCGTCTGCCTTGGGCTCAGGTCATGGTCTCAGGGTTCCACATTGGGTTCCTTGCTCAGTTGGGATTTCTGCTTCTCCCTCTCCTTCCTCTCTTGCTTGTGTTTCCTCTCTCACTGTCTCTCTCTGTCAAATAAATAATAAAGAAAATCTTTAAAAAGATTTTATTTGTCAGAGAGAGAGAGAGACGGCACAAGTTGGGGGAGGCATCCCAAAATTTTTGTTTAAAATAGGATACCAGGGGCGCCTGGGTGGCTCAGTGGGTTAAGCCTCTGCCTTCAGCTTAGGTCATGATCCCAGGGTCCTGGGATTGAGCCCCGAATCAGGCTCTCTGCTTAGGAGCCTGCTTCCCCCTCTCTTGTGCTTCTCCCTCCCGCTCTGCCTGCTTCTCTGCCTACTTGTGATTTCTCTCTCTCTGTCAAATAAATAAAATCTTTTAAAAAAATAAAATAGGATATATGTTGGGCCCCTAGGTGCCTCAGTTGACTTGGTGGCTGCCTTCTGCTCAGGTCATGATCCCAAGGTCCTGGGATCAAGCCCCACATCAGGCTCCCTGCTAGGTGGAAAGCCTGCTTCTCCCTCTCCCTCTGCCTGCCACTTTGCCTACTTGTGTTCTCTCTCTATCTCTCTGTCAAATAAATAAATATGTCTTTAAAAAAATAAAAAAAAATAGGATATGCGTTGGGAAGCTTGGATGACTCAGTCCGTTAAGTATCTGCCTTCCGCTCAGGTCATGATTCTAGGGTCCTGCGATCAAGCCCCGCATCAGGCTCCTTGCTCAGCCAGGAGCCTGCTTCTCCCTCTCTTGCTCCCCCTGCTTGTGCATGCTCTCTCACTCCCTCTCTCTCTGACAAATAAATAAAACATAAAATAAAATAGGATATGTGTTACTTGCTTGCATGTGATTTTAATGCTTCTGGAAGAGCACACTGGAACCAGGAATACTAATTGCCTCAAAGAAGGAGAGCTTAGGATACCTCGTGAATGTAACTCTTTCAAAAAGCAAATTCTTAATATTTTTTTTAGGTAAAGGTTTCTACAAAGGGAAGCACCTTGGTGGTTCAGTATGTTAAGCATCTGCCTTTGGCCCAGGTCACGACCTTGGGGTCCTGGGATCAAGCCCTGCATTGGGCTCCCTGCACAGCAGGAAGCTTGCTCTCCCTCTCCTTCTGCCCCTCCCCCTGCTTGCTCTCTCTCTTGCTCTATCTCAAATAAATAAACAAAATCTTAAAAAAAAAAAAAAAGGGCACCTGGGTAGCTCAGTGGGTTAAAGCCTCTGCTTTCAGCTCAGGTCATGATCCCAGGGTCTCAGGCTCGATCTCAGGATGGAGCCCCGCATCAGACTCTCTGCTCAACAGGGATCTCTCTGCCAAATAAATAAATAAAATCTTAAAAAAAAAAAAAAAAGTTTCTACAAAGAAACAGCTCCCTCTCGTTCCTGTCTCTCCGAGACCCGGTTCCCTTCACCACAGACAAACACTGTTACCAGGTTCATGTATATTTTTCCAAAGAAGTTCTACACGAGCGCGATCAAATTTAAATATGTATTCTATTAAGCCCACTCCCTTCGCACGGCACACAGTGTCTTGTACGCAGCTTGCTGCTCCTTACTTTTTCTTTAAGATTTTCTTTAAGATTTTGGGGCGCCTGGGTGGCTCAGTGGGTTAAGCCGCTGCCTTCGGCTCAGGTCATGATCTCAGAGTCCTGGGATCGAGTCCCGCAGAGAGCCTGCTTCCCTCTCTCTCTCTCTGCCTGCCTCTCCATCTACTTGTGATTTCTCTCTGTCAAATAAATAAATAAAATCTTAAAAAAAAAAAAAAAAGATTTTCTTTAAGATTTTATCTGTTGTGGGGGTAGTGTGCAGAGGGTGAGAGAGAATCCCAAGCAGAAGTCCGCACCAAGCGCGAATCTGGATGCAGGGCTCAGTCTCACCACCCCGAGACCTGAGCCGAAATTGCGCCAGATGCTAAACCGACCGAAGCAACGGAGCCCCCCGGGCACCCCCACTCCTTGCGGGTCAGTTGCCCCGGAAGTCTTGGAAGTCTGCGCACAGCACCTCCCTGCTCTTCGCCGCTGAGCACCCCATCATACACACGTGCCCCGATTTCTATAGCATGTCCTGTTGGCATTGACCAACAACACTGCAATAAATAACCTTTAGACGTGAGCCATGTGGCCCACAAGGGAACAGATCTTTAGAGCAAATCTCAGCAGTGACGGTACTGTGCCAAAGGGTATATTCATCTGTCGTTTGTACAGATGTTGCTGAACTGGTCCCCATGTGGTCTGTGCGGTCGGAGCTGTCAGCAATGCTCCCATCCTCCCATGCCCGCAACAGCACTCAGAACTTTACCTAACGTGGGGATTTTCCTACTCTGAGAATCATAAACTGTCTCGGAATTTTATTGGAGAGGCAGGGAGAGAGAGAGTGAGCAAGTGAGAGTGCAGGAGCTGGGGGAGGGAGA
This sequence comes from Mustela erminea, assembly GCF_009829155.1. Taxonomy (NCBI): domain Eukaryota; kingdom Metazoa; phylum Chordata; class Mammalia; order Carnivora; family Mustelidae; genus Mustela; species Mustela erminea. The sequence continues at coordinate 11,137,777 of NC_045632.1, read as the reverse complement.
AGCAGGCCCCTTGCTGAGCAAGGAGCCCACACCAGGCTCGATCCCAGGACCCTGGGATCATGACCAGAGCCAAAGGTGACACTTAACCCACTGAGCCACTCGGGCACCCCATTTTAGAATTTTTTTAATAGGCTTTTTTTTTTTTTTTTTAATAAGAGTTCTGGATTTCTGGGACACTTATGAAGACCATACAATGTTCCCCATTGCCGCCTCTCTCCCATAAATACTGCACTAACGTAGCTGCAGAACAAACCCGCTGGTTCTGCTGGGGGAGAGCCCAAGGCCAGGGATGAACACACAGGAGGGGCTGACTCAGCGGGCTGCTTGAACCCCATATTTATGATAAGTTTCCAAAAAAGATAAAACAGGTTGCAGAACTGGGGGCTGGGATCGTGAGGCCCTTCTCCTCCTAGATACTCTCCATTTACACATCTCCAAACCTCATACACATGCCATTCTCCAAACGGAAGACTTACACACACACACACACACACACACACACACACACACACACACACACGCCAGGGCCGCACACACGAGCTCAGAGCCCTGCGCTGTTGGGTTGTGTGGATTTAGCACAGGTGTTCAAAGCGCTCTGGAAAACCCCTGAGCATCATTTTTTACTTGCGGGCAAAGAGTTACAGATCTGGAAAGACGTCTCAGGTGGTTTGAGTCCATCTGGTCAAAATAACTTCTAATGGTAAACATTCATTCCTGTGAAGATTCATGGGCACAACATGGCAGGCCTTTCCCTAAGCTTCTTCCACACGGCCATCTTGCAGGGGTCGGGGAGCAGGGGCCGTGGCTGTGCGCAGTCATCCATGAGGGAACAAGGGCACAGAGAAGTTGAGCCGTTTGCCCTGGCTTGCACAGCCAGTGAGCGCAAATGCAAGCCAGCTGCGACATGCAGAGAGCCCCAGCGGATCTCCTGAGCTGGAACAGGTGGAAGGAGAATCCAGGCCAGCCCCCGCTGTGAACACAGAATGTCTCAGCCCCAAATCCCCAGCTTTCTGAGTGACGCCGGGGGAGCTGCCATGGGAGCTGCCAAGGGTGTGCCCTACACTCAATTCTGCAGATTCCCAGGGCTAGCTCTGGAGGCAAACAGCAAACAAAACCAGTGTCTGCTTCGAGGAGCCCTTCAAATGATCCTATCTCACACCTGTGGAAACTGAGGCATCAAGGCACTAGGTGACCCACCCAAATGCCCAGAGCTGGGGGCTGGCAAGCCTGCCCCGACAAGGCAGCCCCACTGCCTTGGCTGCTGAGTCACTAGCCCCGATGGGGGAGGTGGGCAGCAGGCTGAGGGGGTGGGGTGGTCTCTCAGTACCAGTCCCCTCATTGTCTCCTGACTGCACTGTCTGCTGGGAAGTCAGTGTTGGTCTTGGGGTTCCCTTGCTGTGAGTCATCTTTCTCTTGCTGCTTTCCAGATTTTCCCTTGTCTTTCAGCATTATTACTGTGATGTGTCTGGGTATTTGAGGGTTTTTTCTTTTTTTGAGTATGCAGCTGGAGGGGCCGGGGTGGGGGCAGGGGAGGGGGAGAGAATCCAAAGCAGGCTTCATGCTCAGCACAGAGCCCCACACAGGACTCTATCTCATGCCACCCAGATGCCCCGAGGTTCACTTTTTATCTCACCTTTACCCTGTTTTCCAATTTCCACGTGAACACACAGTCACTTTTAAGAAAAAACTTTGAATAGATAGCCCCATGCCAGTCACACCTCAAAATGTTCTCTTGGAGAACTTGGAGATGGGAAGCTGAGGCCTGGGGAGAGGACACCACGCCTGAGTCCGCAAGCACTGGGGACTCGGTGGAGAACTGCTCCCTCCACCCACCCTTCTGGTTCTAGCAGGCCAGTGGCATCCAGATGCCTGGTGTTGCCTCCCCAGCCCAGCCCCCTAGATGATGCCCACAGCCCAAGCCCATGTCGCAGACACTGAGGTCAGGAGAGGCCACATGTGGGAGGATTCAAGTACTTCTATTGAAGATGCCAGCAGCTAGCAGGACTCCACGTGGACTGAGAGGACTCTGGGGCGGACAGAGACAGCACGAGGGGGATGAGCAGAGGGCTCACAGCTATGAGCCTCACACATTTCTTCAACGACCAGTACCTACCGAGCACCATCCAAACGCTGGGGCCCTGGACCCCACTGTGGCTCACCAGCACAGGCATGTGCATTAGACGGCCATCGGTTCTATGGACAAAAATAACCCCAAGATGGAGGAAAAGCTACAACTTCTAATGGACAGGTCAGGAAACAACTCAGGTTTAGGTGACATTTAGCAGGTGGGAAGCACCTTCCAGGGCGAGGAACAGCAAGTACAGATGCTCTGAGGCACACGGCCTGGTAGGGTGGAGGCCAGCTTAGGCAGCCGTGGCCAAGGGCCTGCTTCTCATTTGCAGTGAGAGGAGAACCGTGGGAGGGTTCTCAGCAGACTTAGAGCCACTGGACTTAGTTCCAAAAGGCTGCCTCTTTATCTGGGTCAAGAACAGACCCAAGTGGGGCAAGAGTAGAGGCTACTCCAAGAGTCCAAGCAAGACAGGTTTCTATCAGGAAAAAGGTCAGGTTCACATCTGTGGACTGAGGAAAGCTGGAGGAGGCAGGGCCTCCTCTATCCCAATCTCTGTCCGGACAAGCAAAGGCAGCCATTGGAGGCAGGGTCTTGTCCCAAAACAGGGCCTCTGGAGGCAGATGCCCTTGGCCACAGAAATCTGGTGTGGGGACAGAGAGCAGGTCACTGTCTCAGGACATGGTCTCCAGAACGGTAGGGACCAGGGAGGGGTCTTTTCAATGCTAGATCCTTAATCCATGGAATGTTGGCTAGCACATGGCAGGTATGCAGGAAAACAGGCCAACGCAGGGGCAGTGGAGAATCTTTGCCCACAGCGGACTTAGTGACTTCATCTGTCAAGTGGGGCATGTGGGATATCTGGGATGAGATGGTCTAAGTACATATGCGTGCATATGCACATGTGTCACCGCATGCAACTGTGTACCTTCTAGAAGACAGTACACGGTCTACCAGGCACTTGCCATGCGCAGCCCCTGCTCAGCTCTTTGCTTCCTTTAACCCACGGACTTCTACCAAGTGGCACAGAGAAGTCCTGGTCCATGCCCAGAGCCACACTAGTAGTGTCCTCAGTGGAGAGGTATGACCCATGAGCCATTACCAGTTTTAACACCGGGAGGCAGGCAAGGGGTGAGCAAGCAGGAAACCCAGAGAACCTATTCTAGCCCCCAAGGATGAGAGACAAGGGTCGTCTGGGGTAGATGGGGTGTGGGGGGGAGGGAAGGGGCAGCAATGAGGAGTGGCCAAAGCAGCACTGCTCTGGGGTCCTGGAGGCACTGGGGAAGGCTGGGATCAGACAGCACAGAGGAGATGGAGCCAGGAGGGATGGGGCACTCACACTCTCCGTCCAGCAGAAAACAAACAGGCGGCACCCAGGTTCCTACCCAGGAACAGGCCGTTTTAACAGCCTGGACCTGTGAGGACTCTAGACCTGCATCTGTGCCCAAGACCAGCAGCTCCCACTTCAAACCAAGAAGCATGGGTACACTCCTGCCCCACAACTCCGTCTGCTTCTCTCCTGGTGGACCTAGTTCTTAACCCTGGAGGGAAGCAACCCTGACCTGCTTCCGTCCATCTCCAGGCCACTCCCCCCTCCCCCAGCCAGGTCCACAGCCCAATCCCAGAGGACAAAGCCCCACACACAGCACATCCTTTCACAGGCACAGGCCCCATGGCACACACTGCATGGGGCACAGACCCTTGGCCTGGATGCCCAGCCCTTAGACAAGGGCTCTCAGTGGTCTTTCTTGAAACGGTCACGTATCCACAAAGAGCCTGGGATCATGAGGACCGTAACAGAGGCGGACTGCTGAATGTGCACACACATGTGCATGGGTCACCCCTAATGCAAGGACCCAGACCGCGCCCCATCCCCAGGGGTGGGAATGCTGGGACAGAGCAGCCCTGACCGGGACCTGCACATGGGGGGGGGGGGGGCACACGGTGACATACAGGCGCGCGTGCGCGCGCGCGCACACACACACACACACACACACACACACACACACACACACACACACACGGGGCAAGGCCAGGGCAGCACAGAGAGAGGCCCAGGTGAGGAGGCTGACTGCTTTATTGCTCTGGAGGTGGGGCAGGGGCTCAGGAGCTCTTGGTGGGGCGGGCCCGCTTCCTCTTCACCATCACAGGCTTCTGGCTACGCAGGATGGCACTGGCTCTGCGAATGGCAGCCTGGGGACAGGGAGAAGGCTCAGCACGCTGCCCCCATTCCCAAGCGTGGGTCCAGCCGTCAGCAGAGGCCCTCCTCACAAGCCGCCCACAGATGGCCCCCACTCACCATGCGCAGATCTGGGCGGTACTTGTTCTTGCGGATCATGTGCCGGACACTGCTGAGGGTGGCCCTGGCGTTCTTGTTGATGGTGGTCCGCACATAGGAGGTGGCAGGTTTCCGCTGGCCTGGGGTGGGGGTAGGGGTAAGGGGATAGCGGCAGGGGTGAGTGTGACGGTGCGCTCTCGCCCCAGTGCTGTGAGCCTGGGCAGGCCACTCTCTGCAGCCAGCCCCATCCACGCCCAGCCTTGCACTCTGAGGTGGGTCCTGTCCTGTGTCCCTGATGTGAGATTCTAGTCACTTCTCAGAGAGCAAAGCAGAAGCAACGGAAGAAGGACTCTCGTCCAAGTCAGAGGCACTGCCTGCCGCACTCCAGCGTGGGACATGGGCCCCACACTGGCCAGACACTTGCTGCCCGGGAGACTGCAGCTCTGGCCTCTTCCTGCCCACCCTCCAGGGCCCAGGCTACCCCATCTGGAGCAGGGACCTGACACAAGCTGGGAGGCCTGGCCAGAGTGCTGGAGAGCCAGGAGGAGTCCAGTAAGGCCAGGGAGAGGGAGAGCCCTGCGGCAAGCAGTCCCCCAGCCATGCACACGTGGGGCCTGGACCCTACCAACCCCGGATGAGGACGAAAGCACCCCTCCTTGTGCGCAAAGCTGTGGGCCTCACTCAGGATGTGAAGTACGTCCCACCTAGGGGGTCCTGGCGAGTCCTATACCCCAAACGGCAGAAAAGGAACAGCTCACCCAAAAGCAAAGACCCTTCACCTTACCAGTGACTTCCAACACCACCCTGGACTGAGCCCAACCCCAGACCAAAGACAAGGTCAGTCTGGCTCCCAACAGCCCAGCGGAGGCCACCCATCAACCCAAGAGAGGCGAGCGAGCTCTCAGGGCCCAGAGCAGCACAACGGGGCTTTCCGAGCATGAGAACCCTAAGAGCTCACTGGCGAGCTGATGGGGAATGTATCCCCCACGGGGTGGGCAGGAGTCCATCCAGAGCCACCATGTCACCGACCCCGCCATGCAGCGCAGGAGGCTGGGCTCCACACCCAAACGGAGACCAGGACAACCCCCAGCAGAAGACAAAGGCCCTGGGGCCACGCAGGCTACACTCAGCAGAAGCTGCCTCTGGAAGCTCCTGGGTCCGCACGGCCTTTTCAGACACCAAGAGCCCGTCCAGTGGGGCCGGACGGCCGGGGCCGCTCCTGGACGCACACAGCAGGCCGGGGTCCACCTGCCCACGGCCGGCGCGACGGTCCTTACCAGTGAGAGCCGGGGACGACCCCCACGGCTGGACAGGGGCGGCTGCCCGCACCTGAGCCGGCGCAAGGGCTCCCCGGGCTGATGCTCCACCCCGGCCCCTCGGCCGCACCGTGCGGCCCGAGGCCGGACCCGAGCGGGGCCCGCAGATGCTCACCGGATCTGCGCTTCATGACCACCACCACGCCCTTGCCGTCGGCCGCCGGCTCCACGCCCACGGTCTTGCGGTGAATCAGCCCGTTGTAGCGGAACGAGTTGCGGGCTTTCAGGTTGTTGGGCTCCTGGGGAGGAGGGCGCAGCGGGGCCTTGAGTCGGGGAAGCGGCCTGGCGACCGCGGCGGGGCGCGCATCCCCCCCGGGGCCGGCGCGCGGGCCTCACTCACAGTGCTGTAGGTCTGCTTGTTCCTCTTGATCAGGAAGCTGGAGCAGTTCCGCACGACCATCCACTGCAGGTGGGCCGACATGGCGGCGGCAGCTGCGGGAAGAGCGGCGGGTCGGCTGTCAGGGGGCGCGGCGGGCCGGGGGCGGGCCTCGCGGCCCCACCCGCGCGGCAGGGGCAGGGGCGTGACTGGAAACCGCGCCGGCGGGGGTCCCCGCAGCGCGCAGCGGGCTGAGCTCAGGCGGGGGACGCAGGGGGACAGAACGTGAGAAGCCGCAGCGAGCTCCGGTGGCGGGGTCGAGGGGCGGCCAAGGACACGAGGGGCGCGGCGACAGACGCCAGACAAAGCCAGAGGCCCCGGGCCTCGGAAAACGATACGACCACGCGGTCGACAGAGAGCCGCACGCTCACCTCCTCTCGCTAAGGCAGCCGGAGACGGAAAGAGACAAGGAGGAGGCGGGACGACGCCTTTAATATCCACACGCATTTCCGCTTCCTCTGTGGGCACGCGTAAGGACTCGCCTGTCCCCGCCTCCTCCCGTCCGCCTACGAGCCGGCTCGGTAACGTTCGGCTGCTTCCGCCAGCCCGTCGCCAACCGCTCGGGGGCCTTCGGAACTGTTCGGCTAGTGACCCGAGGGTGTATCCTCGGAGGCGGAGCATCACCCTTCCGAGGGCCCTTCGTGTGTTTTCGGAAGGGCAGCGCTGGATTTCCGAGTAGGTCCAGTTCGAGAGGCCCTAAGTCCCTTTCCGCAGGGGTTTCTCTCCAGGGTTGTTCACCAGCGCTTGGCACAGTATAGGTGCTCAATAAGTATGTGTTTTACGTCTGTACGTGCGGATGCGTGAGTTACTTAAGGCCAGACCCAAGGTCTCCGGATGCTCCCGGTCTTCTTCGCGTGCTCTCGGCTATTCCCGACGAATGCACAGAGGCCCGCTCGGGCATTTCCGGAACCCTTCGGAGACGCCCTCCCGGGTCTCTTCGGAAACACTCGTTTTCCTTCGGGCCACGTTCGGAAATCTGTGGCTGATGCGGGTAGATTGGGGTCGCCCTCCGCAGGACGATCTCAAACGCTTTACTCTGGAGAGAAGCTGGAGGTAATCTTCTAGCGGACTGACTAGCCCTCCGCCCCAGGAGGGCGTCGGTTCCCCCCGAGGGCGAGTCGTTTGGCGGGGGAGAGATTTGCATTAAAAGCTCTTGATTTCTTGGGGGGCCGCATCTGTTGGCCTCTGCCCCGTCCCCTCTACCCCCAGTCTGCCCCCAGTCGCACCCCTTAAACGCCCTTGTTTTCTGTTGCCACGGCCCTCTTCAGGGGCAGGAGCCCCGCCTGATGTACCCCGGGTCCTCGGCCTCAACAGCACGGGGCTTGGCGCTCGGGGGGATCCGGAGACCTCGGCTCACCAAAGGGAACGGCCACGGCCTGTGTCGCCCCCGCGAGTGCAGCTGGACCTGGGACTGTGTCCGGGAACTCCATGAGGTCCCCCTCCGTGCTCAGGGGCTTCGCCCCTAGGGAATCCCGGCCGTCCAGAGGCATTGGGAGAAGCCTGGGGGCCTGCCCCGCTGCCCGCACCACCGCCCCCAGGCCCGACGGGGGTGCGCTCAGGGCCGGGAGCTCCATCACCTCCCAGGGGCGCACGGGCCGCCCCAGGGGACCGGCAATGAGGGAGAGAAATCTCAGCTCCCGAGAGCCCCGTGTTTCCTCCATTAGGGCGCCCTGCCCGCTAACTCCGGCGTCCCGGGGCTCCGGGCCCAGGCGTCTTGTCTGGTCCTTGTTTTTTGACCCCACCTGTCCCCACCGCGGGGCCTGGGGCGCAGAGGGCCCCGCAGGCAGGCGCTGAAGAGAAGCAACGTCCGGGCTCCCGCAGCACCCCACGCTGCCTCCATTAGGGCACCCTGAATTTTGAATGTGTTCCTTCGCGCTCCTTGGGGTGCGTAAGGCCCCTCCCACCCTTATCCGGGAGCCCAGCTGCCCCCATCAAGGCCTCTGAGGGCCAGGACGGGCCCAGAAACCAGGGCCGGGGCACCCCCCGAGTCGGGCCCGTGTGCACCCCAGCCAGCTCAGGTGACCAGGAGGGCGCCGGGCACACCTGGCGCCGTCCCCTGACCCCGCCCCGGGCCGGGCCGCACCCCGGAAAGCTCTTTGGGGGAGCCAGCGCGGCGCAGCAGGGCCATGGCAGCAGCGCCAACGGTGGGCGTCCCGCAGGGGCCCCCGCCGGGGGCACCGTCCCCGCCGGTCGGCGCGCCGGGGCCTGCGTCCGGCCTGGGCCGCTGCCGGATGGCGCTGCTACTGGCGGTGGCGCTGGACGTGGCGGGCATGGCGGCGCTGCTGACCGGCGTGTTCGCGCAGCTGCAGGTGCGCGGCCGCGACTTCGGCGACCTGCTCATCTACTCGGGCGCGCTGCTCGTCTTCCTGAGCCTGCTCGGCTGGATCCTCTGGTACACCGGCAACATCGAGATCTCGCGCCAGGAACTCGAGCGCGACTACGGCCTGCGCCCCTCGGCGCTTGCCCGCCTGGCGCGCAAGCTCTCCCGCCGCTGGTCTGCGCCGGCCTCCTCCTCCGGCCCGCGCGCCGCGCCCGGCTCTCTGGGAACGCGCCGTGCCGCCCGCGCGCCCCCGCCGCCCGCCGCCGGCTCCCGCCGCGTGCGCCTGCAGCTCGCTACGCTCGAGGCCGGGCCGGGGGCGGCGGGCGCGGGCACCGAGTGAGCCCGAGGTGAGGGGTGGGGCAGCGAGTGGGGCGGCAGGAAGAGCTGTAGAGAGCTGGAGAGGCCGGGGGGAGAGCTGGAGACTTGGGGTTGGGGGGATAAAGAGACAGGAGAGGAGCTGGAGAAACGGGAGGAGAGAGAGGCAGTGGGAGAGCTGGAGACACGGGGTTGGGGGGAGAAAGGGAAAGAGCTGGAGAAATGGAGAGACGGGGGAGAGATGGACAGGCAGCGGGGAGAGATGAAGAGACAGAGGGAGAGATGGACAGACAGCGGGGAGAGATGGAGAGACAGGCCAGAGATGGGACAGTGGAGAGAGATGGAGTGGGAGAGCGCTGGAGAGACAGCAAGAGGCGGGGAGAGCCGGAGAGACGGAGGGAGAGGGGGAAGGAGATGTGGGGGTGGAAATAGAGGAGAAATGGAGAGATAGGGAGGGAGACTGACAACAGGGAGGGAAAAACAAAGGACCAGATCAAGAGGAGAGTAGCAGGGCCCAGAGGCTGGAGCCTTGGACCACAGGCATGAGTGCAGATTTGGAAGAAACAAAGAGACCTTGCCCCCCAATTGAGGCCTAGAGAGTCACTACTCGCTCACCCCCCACTTAGAGACCCTGCTCTGCACTCCAGCCCCCAGGGGCACCAGGTCCCTTTTAATCCCATCACTGTAATGAGTTTCAGGGGCCACCACCAGTACCGTCCCCATCCCAGGGGAGGACACCGAGGTCCAGAAAGGTACCATCTCTTGTCCGAGGGCACACAGCTAGGATTCTAATAAGAGTGAGGGAAAGAGCAGAACACCAGGAGTGTGAGACTCCGGAAAGGAGCTACTGCTCATCCCTTTCCTTTTCTCTCTCCTCTGTCTTCTCTCCTCTTTCCTAAACACACACTCTCCGGCTTGTACTCCTTTGCTCAAACTTCTGCTGTGGCTCCCTGTTGCTCTCTGATTAAAACCCCTGCCACTCCCTGGGCCCCACAGGTTTCAGCCCCACATCTCCTTCCTTCTTTGGGTTATGATGGCATCCCTCAGCCCACAGACAGCCAGGCTGTCTGAAGTCAGTTGGCCTCTGTTTGTCTATCCCTATAGTAGGAGTGCCCTTGCCATCTGTACTCCACATGGAAAATGTCCCATGTGCCCATTAAGCTCCAGCTCAACTCTCTGCCTTTCTCTGGGTCTTCCCAGTGTCTGAGTTACCCCGTTATTGCTTGTTGTGTGTCTTGTGGGATCTGTGTGCTGGTTTATGTCTCTCCCGCTGGACAGGGAGCATCCCACTGGTAAGGCCTGGATCTCTGGTGCCTTCATTCTTAGCATCGCCCCGCAAGCAGTAAGGGTGGATGCGTGGATGGACGGTTAGATTGTTTGACTAGTGGATGGATTGGCTGTCGGATGGCTGGACGGACTAGTGAATGGATGGGCAGATAGAGGGATGGATGTTCAGTTGATGGGTGGATGGATATGGTTAGATTGAGGAATGGGTGCAATTCAGAACTGTTGAGTGGGTGGTTTGGGCACGTAGATAGGACGGTAGATGAAAGAATGGTTGGGTTGACCCATGGATGAACCGAGAGGAGGAACAGCGTCAACAGATGAGTGACCGACCCAGTTTCTCAAACGGGAGTTCCCTAAAAAACTTAAATCTTGATGTGCTAAGACCTCTGTATGTGAAGAATTGAGCTGTTCTCCTATGGATCCTGAATGTGCTGCTTTGTAAAAACAGAAAATAGTCCCTCCCATCCTCTGCCATGCTCTGCAGCTCAGAGGAGGAGATGGGTTTAAGACGAGATGCATTCTCCCACAAAAATCAGGCCGAGAGTTGTAGAACCACCTGCCAGCAGTGAGAGTCCTTTACCTTGCCCAGAAGTCTAAAACAACTGGGCAGGTCTGCTGGAACCACCTGCCAGAAACGTGGGCCAAGCCAACTGGTGTGTGGGCCTCTCTTCGAAGGAAGACAGGCCTGTTCATTCGAACATGGGACTCCTCAGTGGGAGGAGTCAAGGGCTTCTAGCCCGCGAGGGCCAGAGAACTTGAATTTTTTTCTTTAAGATTTATTTATTTGACAGATCACAAGTTAGGCAGAGAGGCAGGCAGAGAGAGAGAGGAAGGGAAGCAGGCTCCCTGTCGAGCAGAGAGCCCGATGTGGGGCTCAATCCCAGGACCCTGGGATCACGACCTGAGCCGAAGGCAGAGGCTTTAACCCACTGAGCCACCCAGGCGCCCCTTGAATTTTTTTTTTTAAAGAATTTATTTATTCGAAAGAAAATAGAGAGCCTGAGGTGGGGGAGGGTCAGCGGGAGAAGCAGGCTCCCTGCTGACTGGGGAGCCCAATGCGGACTCCAGGATCAGGACCTGAGCCCAGGGCAGTTGCTTAACCAACTGAGCCATCCAGGCACCCGGGAAAACTTGAATTTTAACACAGGGACCTGGAGCTTCTGGCCCGGGTCCCTCCCTCCTCCCTTCTCCCTCCGAGACCAAAATGAATGGAGTCCACAGAGCCACCAGCAGCAGTCACTGCCAGGTTGTCTTTTCTTTCTCTGTGTCTGTCTGTCTGGGTCTCCTGTGTCTCTCTGGTCTCCTGTGTCTCTCTGTTTCTCTGTCTCTCGTCCCTTACTTTCCTGTCTCTCATTCTCCAGCTTGTGCCGCTGGCCCCCAGGGAGGCAAGTATGCCGGCCCAGGTTGGCGGTGGAGAGATGAAGGAGCGATCAAGCAGGAGTGTGAGTCAATGTACCAGGGGCCAGAGCAGCAAGAAAGGGCTCCCTTCCCTTTCCCCTCAGGCCGCTGGTGGTGAGCCCCGGGAACACGTGGTCCCTGGGAGAGGTCTTGCACAGGCACTAACCCTGTTCTTCGTCCTGCAGACAGCCCCACAGCCCCACCTGTGAGGACGGGACTGCGTGTGCAGCTGCACCCACCGCCATCTGGGCCACCAGGATGCCTGCTTGTCTGCCCCTATCCTCTCTCGGATAAATGGCTCTGCCTCCTAGTGCCGTGTGTCTGTCTGGGAGAGGGACAGTACTGGGGCCTGGCCACACCCACAGAGGGGCCATCCACACCCTTGGGGACCTTGGAGCCCAGCTGCACACAAGCCTCTCATGGAGGGGGGTGGGAGAGTGGCGCCAGGACCTTGAACCCAGACCTCTGGGGGTCCTCTGAGAAGCAGACAGAGGGACAAATTAGACTCGCCAGGTATTTATTGGGAGGAAGTACCTTAAAAAAGAGAGAGAGAGATTTATTTATTTTAGAGGGGAGGGGCTGCGGGAGAGGGAGAGAAATAATCTCCAGCAGACCCCGGCCAAGCAAGTAGCCCGGGTAGGGGGCTCGAGGCCACGACCCTGAGATCGTGGCCAGAGCCGAAATCAAGAGTCCGCACCTGCTGAGCCACCCAGGTGCCCGGGAAGTACTTGTAGAGGGGACCTGGTACAGGGTATGCCTGAGGAAGGCCCGAGGGCTGGGCAGGACAAGTCTTGTACCGTAGGTGCTTTCTGGAGAATTTCCACCGGGCCACTGGAGAATCTGAGAGTAACGTTGTCCACCCGGGGTGGCCTGTGTCCCGCAGGGAGCCCTGCCATGCTTGGGCATTGGTGGGAGGTGTGCTGGCAGACAAGGCAGGATCCCAAGGGTCGGCAACCAAGGCTGTCAGTGGTGCTCCTGCAGGAGAACAGCAGGCCACCTCCCACCAACCCACCGCTCCCTGGTTCCAGACCCCACTCAGGCTGGAAACCCCATGATCACAGCCCAGTCCCCTTGTGCGCGCGCGCACACACACACACACACACACACGCACACTCCCTGCCCTGGAGCTCCTGTGCCTCCTGCTCCCATGGATCTTAGAAAAGAGACCACGCGTCTATATGCTATATCTGTATTGAGGGGCCCCCCCAGGGGTGCCCCTAATCTTCGTCCTCCGCCCCTTCTGTTTCATCACCCCCTTCTGTCGTCCCTTCCCCTTCGGTGACCCCTGACACTTCCGTGTTCCCCTCTGGAGTAACAGAGGTTGGCATGCTGCCTGCGGACGTCTTCTTTTCGCTGGAAGGCCCCCTGTCCTTAGATAACAGAGACACAGTCCTCGACAGGTCACATTTGCCCTTTAAGAATCCTGGAAGGTGCAGCATATCTCGACGTTTGGCCCACCTGATGGGGAAGGGTCACACTCAGACTTGACCATCTGCCCGCTCCTGCAGGGGTGCGGGAGCCCACCCTCAGCCCCAACCCCACTTGCCAGAACAAGCAGATGCTGGAGATCAGGAAGAGGAGGCCTCCACATGTCCAGCCCAGCGCCCACATGTGCTTTCTCCGCATGGTTTCTGCACAAAGGAGGCAGGTTTGAGACCCAGGAGTCTCAGTGGCCCCGGGGACCCGGTTTCCTGGCACTCACCATCTGGCCGCTGGTGGTAGCAGACCCCATCACGATAGCAGCACCGGAGACGCAGACACAGATTGGGGTTCTCAATTGCCGCTTGGCCCCCACAGCTCTCCCGGTCCCATACATCTCCCTCACAGCCTTGAGACCAACCACAAGGGCACCTACGTCACAGATTCTGACCCAAGGGCCCCAGAACCCCAGGACCTCAAAGTCAGGCTCCTGGCCTCCTGCCGAGGGCTTACTCTGTGGAGGACCCAGGAGTCCAGGCTGGCAACCCCCCCGCCCTCAGACCCAGGAGTCCAGACCCCTAGCCCTTCCTCCCTCAATATCAGGAGTACAGACCCCCAGCCCTTCCTCCCTCAATACCAGGAGTCCAGACCCCCAGCCCTTCCTCCCTCAATACCAGGAGTCCAGAACCCTAGCCCCCTCCTCCCTCAGACCCAGGAGTCTGGGTCCCCAGCCCTCTTGGCTCAGACCAGGATCAGGTTTTCAGCCCCTTCTCCCTTTAGACCCATGGAGTTAGTCTCCCAGGAGTCTGGACTTCCTGTCCTTGGGGGACCGGGTTTCAGCCACTGCTCACTCCATGGATAGAAGAATCCCTGGATCCCATTCCCGTCTGTGGAGAAAAAGGGTCAGTGTTAGAGGGGCTGTAAGGAGGCTGAAGAGGCTCCGTGCTCGGCTCTCTGACCCTCCCTTCAGCCCCCTCACCTACTGAGCCCTGCATCAGCAGGAAGAGGCTCAAAGCGGGGATCCCAGAGCCCACCATGTTGCCTCCCCAGACCCTTGGGGCCTCTGTGGGGACAGACCTTGAAGGCCATCACCCCAGCAACCAGTGGGGCCCCGCCCACCTGCCCACCCAGCTTTCAAGGTTCCAAGTTCTGTTGCTAGGGAGCCCCCTTAGCAGTGGGGAAGGAGGAGCGGGGGGTCACACTGGCCTGGTCATGCCTGGTTGGTAGGAAGTGGCTTCCTTAGCAACCAGGTTGAAGGGCCCACAGTGGTGGGGGCCAGCCAACCTGGGTAGAAAGTAGGTAGGGGTCTAAGGCACCTCCTGCCTGACAACCAGGGGACCCCAACCCACGGGGCCTGGGAGACCTTCTTGCCAGGGAATCCCTCTGCTTGGTAACCTGATGCCTGCAGGGCAGCCCCAGGTGGCCCAAAGTCTCCAGAGATGTCGTTGCCAGGGGTCTTCCCCCTAGCAACCAGGGGCAGGCGCCCTGAGGCTCACTGAGCCCCATTGTTAGGGAGGGCCCCCCCTAACAACCAGGTGGCCCAGGAGGACAAGGGGAAAATGGGGGTTGGGCCAGAGGCCAGAGCACTTGCTTGGGAGTCCTCTTGTTCCGAGGGCTCTCCAGGCCTCCCGGTGGAGAACGGATGGGGAATGTGTAAGGGCCATGAGGATGTGCGGGCCCTGAGTGTGGCTCGTGGGGAGGAAGACCCTTCTCCTCGGGCCTCAGTCTCTCCACCCACAAATGGGGAAAGGGGTCCATGTGGAGGTCCTCAGGTTTCCCATTTGGTCCCCCTCTGTGGTGGAGGAGCCCAGTGGAGGGCTGGGCTGGGACCATGATCCCTAGTTCTCTCAGGTGACCCTCCATTCAGCTTTGTAGTACAGTGAGAAGGGAGCCTCCCGGGGCAGTGTGGCTTTGGGGCCTGGACTCCGGGGTCTGAGGGAGGAGGGGCTGGGAGTCTGGACCCAAGTCCGAGGGAGGAGGTGGCTGAGGGCCCAGATTCCTGGGGCTGAGGAAAGAGAGGCTGGAGATCTGGACTCCAGGGTCTGAGGGAGCAGGGGGCTGGGGACCAGGACTCCTGGGTCTGAAGGAGGAGGTGGCTGGACTGCTGGGTCTGAGGGAGGAGGGGCTGGGGGCCTGACTCTCGGGTCTGAGACAGAAGGCCAGGGACCAGGTCTGAGGGCAGCTGTCCAGGAGTCCAGACCCCATTTCTCAGGAAGCCTCGTGAGGCTGACTCCTGGTCTGTGCATCTCTTGTAAACATCCTGGTGGGAGCTGAGTGGCCCTGTGCTGCCTCCGTCAGAGATGACACAGGTTAGAGGGGGCTCAGCAGGGGGCCGGGGGTGGGGGGGTCATAGGGGTTATGGGGCTGAGGCCAGCAGCTGATGACCATTTCCTGTGTCAACATCATCTGGACCCACTTCGCAATTCCCGGGATTCCTCAGGGATCAAGGAGGGGGTGGGGGGCGGGGCTGCTGGGCCCTGGACCGCGGCTTGGGACTGGGGGGGCCCCCGCCGTCACGGCCCTCACCGCTAATGACAGGTTTGGGTTGCTTCTGTGGCCTGCCTGCCCCGTCACCCCCCAGAGGCCAGACAGGACCCCCCAGGGATAGACAGACGGACACACACAGCCTCGGACCTGCTGACCTCACACCAGCCAGCCCTACCTCACCCAGGGCCAGCACAGGAGAAAGGACCCCTAGCTCCCCACTCATATTCCAGTGGCATCTTCCCTCACGTGCGGGACCCTCCAGGCAGAGCCTTCGGCACTATGTCTCCCTGGTCCTTGTCTCTGAGCCTCTGAGCTGGTTTCCTTAAAGCTGCTTGTATCTGTATATCCTATTGTTTCACAACTTGGTCTTTTGCTCACCCTGGGTGTCTGTGTTACAGCATCTGTGTGTATGTGTCAGTGTCGTCACTTTTTTGTGATTCCCCAGTTCTGCCTGTTAGTGGGGGCACCCTGTGCCCTCTTGCTTTCCTTGCAATAGAAGGAGCCCAGGCCTCCCTGCCTCCAACCCTGGGGAAGACCCAGGATGCTGAGGAATCCCCCTGACCACATGCGTTACCCACCCCATCTCCCTCAGACTCCTGCAGCCAGCAAAGCTGGAATTAGGGGAAAGATGACCCCACGGCCTCAGGGTGCAGGCCAAGGCACGATGCGGGGGGGGGGGGCAGGGACTGGCACCAGCCAGGTACACTGACCCAGCCTCAGACTCCTGACCTTTCCCATAGAGCATTTTCCAAATGGCAGAATGGAAACACCTTTTTCTCCACCTGGGAACCAGGGTTTAAGGCCTGGACACCTGCCACCTGGTTCGGAGGGAGGAGGGGGCTGGGGGCCCAGGATCCTGGGTTGAAGAAGAGGGTCTGGGGTAGCACTCCTGGTTCCTAGTAGGTGGAAGGGGCTGCCAGTGCAGGATCCCTATTGTTGCTCTCAGACTGGCCCCAGGCCCAGTCCCTATCCCCTCAGGCCAGTCCATCCCCCAGGCTGGTGGCCTGAGTCACCTTGGCTGGCCCCACCAGTCTGGGGGGGGGGCTACGTCAGTTCTCCCCTCACTGACGCAGCTTTGGGCCCCCCACACTGACTCAGCCGGAAACAGGCCCCCTGAGGGGCGGAGACCCAGTGGTCAGAGGCCTGGGTCCCTGTGGGAGCGGGGGCTGGGGAGGGCCCCTGGGGGGCCCTGGAAGGGGTGGCCATGACAGACCCGCAGAAAGAGTTCTTACCTGAGGCAATGAGGTCATGTCCCACCATGGAGGGGGGGCTGTGACCTCACCTCCCTGGGGATGTGAGCCCTCGTCCCCCACCCCACGTGGTGGGGGATGGGAGGGGGAGGACTCTAGCTGTCATTCATCCCCAGAGCCCCCCTACCAGCTCAGCACAGTTGAGAGCCAGGAGGGGGCCTACAGGGGGACCTTGTCATTTTGCCTTCTCACTCCCACCCTGTCTTTCGCTGGGAAGGGGGGATGCTCCAGGGGATGGGGCTCTAGACCGAGTCCCTCACTGGCTCTGCCTCTGTCCCCAGCATTCATCAGGGCGCCTGTGCTCCCAGGGATGTCCTGTCCATCCCCCCCCATCCCCTGCTCCAGTGCCTCCGCACATTGCCATCTCTGCCCTGTCCCCATCTCCACTCCCTGGCTGAGCCACTCTCTCCATGTGTCTGTCACCCTCATTACCTTGCCCACTCACTTGCCATCCCCAGCCTACTGGATGCTGCATCTTTCTCTGGGCCTCCGGGCATGTGTTAATAAAAATTGAGGAAGAGAACTGCAATGCTTCATGTTTATTGACAGCTGATTGTGTGTCCTACACCTCTACACGAGTGAACTCATCCTTACCAGGCATGGGGGGGCAGCAAGGGGATGGGTGCTTGGTTATCCCCATTTCACAGATAAGGAAACTGAGGCCCAGAGGGAATGCAGCACCTATGCAAGATCGCTCCTCGTCTGGGTGTCTCGTGCTCGCTCTCTCTCTCTCTCCCCCTCAGCTCTGCTTCTCTCCCCACCTTCACATCCCTGTCTGTCTCCCAGAGACTGTACTCCTCTCTGTCCCAGCGCCCAGCACCTCCTCTGAGGGTCTCTGGCTCCCTGCCTGTCTCTAGCGGCCTCTGCAACTTTGTCCCCGGTGTGTTTCTCCTGCTGCCTGCCTCTCCTCTCTCTAACCCACAACTTGATGTCCCTTTTCTTCCTGGGGTCTCTGTGTGGGTCTCTCTGCTCCTGCAGTGAGATGTCCCGCATCTCTCCGTGGATCACAGTCTATCTCTGCCTTTCAGACTCCACCTCTGCCTCAGGTTCCCCATATTCTCTGTGTCCTCGCTTGGGTCTCACTCTCTCCATCCCTCTCACTCACTCTGTCCCTTCGAACGGCTCTGCCTTGCACCTCCATCTCCCCAGGGCTGCGTCTTGTGGCTCTGTCCTCGGCTTTCCCCATCCCTCTCTCCCTAGCCTCCCTACCTCTCTGATGGTCCTGGTCCAGCCAACCCAGACCACCAGAACCCCCCCGCACACACCCCCCCCCAGCCCAGCCCCAGCTCTTGAGCCACTGTGTCTGCCCCTGTGGCAGCCCGGAGGAGGAGGTGGAGGGAGGGGACGCCAATGACCTCACCAGCCCCTCTCCGACCACCCCCCCCTTTCTCTCTTCAACTTTTCCAACTTTTCCTTCCTTGCCCTCCTCTGAGCGAGGCAGCCTGAGCCCTGCGAGGCAGCCGGCTCCCTCTGAATGGAAAAGGCAGGCAGGGAGGGTGAGTCAGGATGTGTCAGGCCGCCCTCCCCTGCCGCCTGCCCCCCGCCCAACCGCCCTGGCCCCCTATATAACCCCCCAGGCGTACACACTCCCTCACTGCCACGGCCCTCGCTGCTCACACGCACATGCCTCCCCTCCCCAGGCCGAGGCCCAGCTGACCCCCAGGGCTCCCCCCGGCAGCGGACAGGGAAGGGTTAAAGGCCCCCAGCTCCCTGCTCCCTGCCCTGGGGAACCCCTGCCCTGTGGGGACATGAACAGTAAGTTGGTTCAAGTTCATGGGGTGGGGGGGACAGGAAGGGAGGAGGGAGGGCCAGTGGCAAGGAGGGTGGGGAGCAGACAGGCGCAGCTGAATGGGGTAGAAAGAGAGAGAGGAGAGTGAGGGAGCCATGGGGGGTGGGCAGAGATGGGAGAGGAAAGGAGATTCCCAGAAAGCAGGCGGCCCAGAGACGAGGGGGGCAGAGAGATGAGAGGACGAAGCTGAGACGCGGAGGGATGCACAGGGCAGCGCCAGAGAGATGGAGACCCCAGACAGACAGAGACGGATGCCCGGAGGGGATCCCCGAGGGCCCGGGGACCCCAGGGAGTCAGCGGGGACAGAGAGACGCAGACGCCTAGGAATCCCGACAAAGAGGTTCCGGGAGGGAAACTGAGGCAGAGACCCTCCAGGAGGTGAGCGCCAAGTCCAGAACACCGACCCCAGCCACGGGGAGGAGAGAGAGAGAGACAGTGGTGCAGACAGGAACGGGAGAGCCAGACAGATGCGGACCGACGGACAGACAGCGGCCGGGGAGGGCCGGGGGGCGGGCTGGGGGTGTGATGCCGGAGCGGGGCGGCCCGGGGGGCGCTGATTGGCTGACGGACGCGGGGGTGGGCGGGGCAGCTGGGGGATGGGCTGCCGGGGAGCCAGCGGGCCGGAGCCCCCGAGCCGCGCGCCGCCGCCGGGTCCCTCTGCGCCTCCCGCGGCCCCGCTGCGCCAGCACCTCTGCCTCTCTTCGCCCAGGTGTGCTTCGGGGGCATCGCCGGCTCCGCGGCCCGGCCTTCCGCGGTCCACCAGGGGGTGGGGATGTACCCCTGGGAAGGGGTCTGGGCCTTCAGGTTTCTGCCCTGGTCTCCTGCCTCTGCTCTCAGTCCGGCTCGGGCTCCGAGGCCCGGGGAGGGGGCAGGTTCTGGCCTGTGCCTCCCCCCTTCATGCCCCGCCCCGGGGCCCAGATTCCGGCGTCCGGGGGCGGACGGGAGACGCCCGGCCCGTCTACCCGCCCCGGGCCGCGTCTGCTCCGACGGGCGGGGCAGCCAGAGCCGGAGAGGGAGAGGGAAGCCCGCCCCAGCCCTGCGACCTGCCCTGGGCGCTCCACCCTGGGACTCAGGACCCCCAGTCCCTCCTCCCTCAGACCCACCAGTCCGGTCTGAGCTCTCTGCTTCTTCCCGCCCCCAGGTGTTTGCTGCCTGGTCCTGGTCGCCCTGAGCCTGTGGCCAGATAGAGCTGCTGCCCCCGGGCCGCCTCCTGGCCCCCCACGGGCCTCCCCAGACCCTCGGGCTGAGCTGGACAGCGCCGTCCTCCTGACCCGTTCCCTCCTGGCGGACACTCGGCAGCTTGCCGCCCAGCTGGTAGGAGAGACTGGAAGGGACGGGCAGGGACCAGGACGAGGAGTGGGGAGGGATTCTGGGCTACCACGGTGGCAGAAACGGGAGGTGGGGTGGGGTGGAGGGTGGGGGTGGGGGAGAGGAGTTTTGAGCCTATCTGGAGGATGGAGGGACCCTTGGAGCTGGGCAGGGTCCCCCTCAAGGCTTCTTTGCCCCCACAGAGGGATAAATTTCCAGCGGACGGAGACCACAACCTGGACTCTCTTCCCACCTTGGCCATGAGCGCAGGGGCTCTGGGAGCCCTGCAGGTAAGGGAAGGGGAAAGGGCGGGTGGGGGGGATTGGTGAGATCTGAGTATGGAGGGGGACTGGGGGCCAGAGCAGGCTGGTGGCATGTGTTCCTGATGCCCCCCATGCCCTGTGTCCTAGCTCCCAGGTGTGCTGACACGGCTGCGGGCGGACCTGTTCTCCTATCTGCGCCACGTGCAGTGGCTGCGCCGAGCTGGGGGCCCTTCCTTGCGGACCCTGGAGCCCGAGCTCGGTGCCCTGCAGGCCCGGCTGGACCGCCTGCTGCGCCGGCTGCAGCTCCTGGTAGGATTCCCCAGCCCCCAGGCCTGACACCTAGGCTTGAAACCCAACCCCAGACTCTGGGCCTGCTCTGAGACCTGCTCTGAGACCTTCAAATCCTGTGGCCCCAAGACCCCCCAGACCCTGACCCAAAGGCAGCCTGGAGACCCTGAGTCTACCATCTCCAGACTTCAAGAGCCTAGACCCTGAGGCCTCCAACCTTGAGCTCTGTGTCCCTAAGACCTCAGACACTGGTCATGAGCCCTTAAGACCTGACTGCTAAATCCTAGACCCAGGACAGAAAACTTCAAATACCAGTTCCTGGGCCTGACCCCAAATTCCAGGTCCCACTTCTGAATGCCTAACCCTCACCCATGAGTCTCTCATCTTGGATTGGAGAGATCCCACATCTAAGACCCCAGCCCCAAGATCTTGGACCCGACTCCAGACTTGAGCCCCCAGCCCTTGCCTAGCATCAGGATCCCAGTCCTAACTCTATAGATTTGTCCCCCAAGCCCCTGGACTTGGCTCTGACACCCCCACCTTTCGGCCCCAGTTTTCATTTTCTGCACCCAACATGCTGAGAACTGCCTGCCCAGAAAGCCTATGCCACAGGCCAGAGAAGCTCCAGAAACCGGCAGCCTGGACTTCCCAACCCCCCCCCCCCCATTTAGTAGAAGTTCCAAACACCCCTTCCCTGAACCCCCACTGCACCCTGGGCCTATTGCTAACCCTCTGTCCTCTCCCAACAGATGTCCCGCCTGGCCTTACCCCAGGCGCCCCCGGACCCACCAGCTCCCCCACTAGCGCCCCCGGCCTCCGCCTGGGGAGGCATCAGGGCAGCCCATGCTATTCTTGGGGGGCTGCACCTGACCCTTGACTGGGCTGTGCGTGGCTTGCTGCTGCTGAAGACTCGGCTGTGACCCGCCACCGGGAACCACCAACGTCCTTCGATGCCACATCTTATTTATTTATTTATTTGGGGACTGGGTGCATGGCAGCAGGAAAACACCCCCTCCTTCTCTCCCCTTAATTTGAGACGGTCCCTCCAGGAGACCTGGGCAGAGTAGGGGGGTTTCTGTGCCTTATTTATACTTATTTATTTAAGGGTGGGTGGGTGGGAGGCAGGTAGACCTGGGGACCAAAGGGGCTGGGAACTGGAGTCCTAGATTCTTGAATCTCTTAAGTCTGGCTGCAGGGTTTCCCTATCCCCTAGCCCTCTGGGCCTGGGCAGGAGCATATATTATTTATTAAACAATTACTTTTTGGGTTGGGGTGGGGAGGGAAAGGGAAAGGAGGCCTGGGTTTTGTACAAAAATGTGAGAAACCTTTGTAAGATGGAGAAGGGGGAATTAAATTTGTCATACACATCCACTTAGAGGTGATTTCTCTGAGGGCTGAGGGTTGGGGGCTGGACACTGGGGTCTGTGGAATAGAGGGAGGCACAGACCCTCAGTGGGCAGGACAGCAGAGGGGAGATCGTTGTTCCCCAGAGACCCTGAGCACTGAGGGGCAGGGTCCGAGACTGCACTTTGTAGGCACTCAATGAATCTTTAATGGAAGGCTCCAGAAGGCCGTCCTGTGCCCTACAATACTTGTATGTGACAAAGCTGCAAGTTTGATGTCGTTTGTTAAGGTGATGTTCACAACAGCAAACCAGAAACCACCTAGATGTCCAACAGTGAGGGATGGTTTAATAAATTACACCCATCTGTCTGATGGGATGCCATCAGCCATGCCGAGGGGATGCTCCGGGTGCTGCTTTAAGACCAGAGAAAGCAGGCTACTAACCATGGTGTGATTTGCATTTTGTGTTTGGATGGATGGATGGATATACAGACGTTTTTAAAAGTCCTAGAATCTGGCTGACTCAGTAGAGCGTGTGACTCTAGATCTTGGGGTTGTGAATTCCAGCCGTACACTGGGCATACACTTTACTTTAAAAATAATAATAGGGGAGCCGGGGTGGCTTACCCGATTAAGTATCTGCCTTCCGCTCGGGTCATGATCCCAAAGTCCCAGGATCGAGGCCCTGCATTGGGCCCTGCTCAGTGGGGAGTCTGCTTCTCCCCCTGCCTCGCACCCCGCTCTCGTGCTCACTCTCTCAAATAAATAAAATCTTTAAAATAAAAAATCCTAGAAGAAAATACACCCAAATTTTGACCATGGTCCCCTCAGGGTGGAAGGTGGATTGGAGTTCTGAGTGACTTGTTTTTATTTGTGCCTGTCTATATTATCCAGAATTTCCACAATGACCATGTATTTTGCATGACATAATTAAATAAAATAAATAAACACTTTTTAGAGTGAAAGAATACCAGTCACCACCTTCCCCCGCAAATAAGCTCTCAGAAGGAGTCAGGAATCACGGCTCACTGAGTGCCTGCTCTGGGCCGTGCCTGAAGTGTGGGGTTTTACTTACATGACCCCCTGAATGAGGCATCATGACCCACTTGACTGGGTGAGGGAAGGTGAGACTGGAGGGGGTGTTTGGCTGTTGTTCAAGGTCACATAGCTAGGGAGAGACAACTGTGATTCTGCCAGAGGTCTGGCTCCTTCCAAAGCGCACGTCTCTCCCTTTCTTTATAACCCACACAGACACAAATCTGTTACAAATGGGGAAACCGAGGCCCAGTGTGGGTATGAGTCTTACTTAAGGCCTAGAGAAAGGTCAGTGGTGAGTTGGGGCTGTACTCGGGCCTCCCTTCTTAAGAGTCAGAAACTCTTTAGTTAATTATCCATTTACAATATCCAAGAGAGCAGTTTCCACACCCCCCGGCTCGGGGACCCCCCACAAGGGTCCTGTGTTTTCACTAGTTTGGGTCTGGACTGGGGCTTCTGAGCCACAGGCCCTAAGCCACATCCTGGAGTCAGGAACCCATCCGTGCCCCCCAGAGAGTTCCCAGCAAGAGACCTACACGTAGGTGTCTGATGAGGTCACAAAGCCCCTCCACCGTAAGGCTCCTCCCCCAGGCCAGGGCTGACCACCCCCCCTCTGCAGGGCCATGGCCAAGCCCTGGAGAAGCTCCACCTTCTGGAACCGCTGAGCTCCCGCACCTGTGAAGCCCAAAAGGCCAGGACGGGTGGGCTGGGGGACACTGGGCTGGCCATGTGCCCAGGTGCCTGGCTCCCTGACCATGTATCTGTGGTGACCCACCTTTTCTCCCGCCGCCATGAACCGGTTTCGCAACATCAAGCGCATGCAGCCACTCCAGGGACCCTCAAAATGGGTCCCCACTCTGGGCGAGTTGCAGAAGACCCTCCAGAAGGGCGAGTACCTGCCCCTCCGCCCGCTGCCCATGTTCGAGAGTAACTTTGTGCAGGTCCCCAGCTTCCTGCACCCTGGGGGCGGAGAGGGGCAGGAGGGGATTGGAAACCCCCCTGGGCTGGGGGATTTGGACCCAGGCAGGCATGAGGCGGGGTGGGGGCGGGGCTCCGGTGGCCAGGGGCTTGGGCTGGGGGTGCCGGAGGACTGCTGGAGAAAGGAGTGGTTCCAGCCCCTCTCCCTGGCCCCCCAGGTGAACAATCGAGGGGCCCCCGTGTACGTGCACCACAGAACCAACCGTCTGACCATGGGTGTGGCTGCCTCCCTGCCAGGCCTGGTATTGCCAGACATCTTGCTGATCGCTGAGCGCGGAGAGGGCAGGGAGTGCTCCAACCTCGTCCTCACCAGGTGCCTCCATCCCCCCCAGCGGCCCCAGACAGTGCTCCCACCTGGTCCTCATTGGGTGCCTCCATCCTCCCATCTGTTCCTGCTCTGTCCCATCTCCTGCTCTGCCATCGGCATCTCCTGCTCCTCCGCCCCCAGGATGCTCCCGCTGGACCTGGCCCACCTCTACGTGCACGACCTGTCTGCCTGCCGCCTGAAGCTACGCCTGGTCACAGGTCGCTACTACTACCTGGAGCTGGATGCCCCTGATAATGAGCTTGGCTTCCTGTTTGACCGCTGGATCCGTCTCATCAACCTACTCCATGAGCCGGCCACAACCTGGGCCCCCCGGACCCTGAGCACACCAACCATGGGCCTGGTCCATGTGGTACCCCCCGCCTCCACCTGGCGTCTCCAGGTGGGTACTGCCCCCCACCCTGGGGCAGCTGTGGTTCTAGATCTCAGAACCAAGTCCAACAGCCTGCAACCCAGAGCCCCAAGAAATGAGGCTGGGGGCCTGGATGACAGAGGAGGGCCTGGGACCTGCACTCCTGGATCTGAGGGAGGAGGGGCTGGGAGATGGACTCCTGGTTTAGGGAGGAGGAGGCTGGGGGCCTAGATTCCAGGGTTTGCAGGAGCAGAGGACAGGATCCCTGAGTCCTGGGAGAGGGATGGGCTGGGGTCCTGGAGTCTTGGGCTGAGTAGGTAAGGGAGATGTGGAAACCAGGAGGAGGCCACCCCTCCTCACTGTCCCCCTTCTTATCAGCAGGCCCAGCCCCAGTCCAAACGTTCAGGTGAGCAGGTTCAGTGTCCATCAGGCTCTCCCCTGCTTCTCAGCATCTTCTGCACCAGGCATGGTCTGACCTTCCCCTTCTTCCCTGGCCAAGCCCCCCGCGCGTCTCCCTGTGTCCTCCCTGTCCGGGACATTGACTCAAAGCATCCCCTCCTCTGCAGTCATGATTGCCGAGCCCACATTTCCTTACAAGCTGATGGCATCTCAGAGACAGAAGAAGACCAAGGTGAGCATGCAGGCCAGGCTTGGTCATGGAGGGATGGGGCAGGGATACTGGGCTCCCTCACTGCCCCCCATCCCTCCTTCCACTGTCAGACCCTCAAGCGCAGATTCAAGTCTCAGGCCGTGGGCGATTCTGTGCCTCTTATCTGGTCGCATGCGGAGCATGCTCAAGCTAAGAAGAAACCTACAGAAAAGTAGGCTGGGGGTCTGGCTCCTGGGGGGAAGCAGGGGAAGGCTGAGGACCCAGTGCCGATGCCGTCAGTCATGCCATGTGGTCCTACAGGTCCCAACCAAAACTCTACTTGGACACATCTCAGACGAAAATCCAGGTTTCTGGTGAGCACACCCCCCACATGTGTGGATCCCCAAAGTTCTGGCCCTTCAGCTGAAAGCTCAGACTACTTTCTTTCCATCCAGAGAAGCCCAGCATCACCATCCGTACCATCTTCAGCATCATTTCCAACACCATCAACCACACACAGTCCTCTTCCAAGGCAGCTATATACTGGGGGCCCAACTCTTGTCTGAGGGAGGAGGGACTGGAAGTTTGGACTCCTGGGTCTGAGTGGGGAGGAGGGACTGGGGGCGGTCTGAGGGAGGAGGAGCTGTGGTCTGGACTCCTGGGTCTGAGGGAGGAGGTGGGGCTGAGGCTCTGGTCTCCTGGGTCCTGGGTCTCAAGATTTCTCTGGTCCTGATCATCCTTCCCATTTCTCGGCCCGTCTCCAGGGTCACTCATCTGACTCAGAGGTGGGCACGGTTCTCGGAGGCTTAGTGGAGACCCCTGTCCGGTGCATCTCGGAGGACAGCCAGGAGCCTTCCCTGGTGGGCTCCTATGACTGCTTGGACGCCTACCTGTGGCAGCAGGATGTTGAAGACCTGATGGACCCGGATACCAGCACTTTGTCTTCTTCCTCCTTCAGCCCCGCCCCTGGCCCTCCAGCCTTCTACTTCCCTCATGCTTTACCCTCTGGCCGGAAGCACAAGGAAAAGGCCGGGCAGAGGCCGCGGCCATCGCGCTCCCAGAAGTCCCCATCTACCCGGGCCACCTCTTCGAGGGTTCCATTCATCCTCGACCAGTCCAAGAAGGTCTCGGCAGTGCGCGCCCCATCCCAGAAGACCTCAGCTGCCCCTGGCCCATCCCGGAGGGTCCCCACTGCTCCTGGTGCCCCTCAGAAGGTCCCCACTGCGCCTGGTGCCCCTCAAAAGGTCCCAGCAGCACGGGGCCCATCTCGGAAGGCAACACCTGTAGTGACCACCTCCCCGAAGGCCCCACCAGCTCACGGTGCATCCCGGAAGCCTCCAGCTACCTCGGCTGTTTCTCGGAAGGCCCAAGCCATACCTGCCCCATCTCGGAAGCCCCCACCCATGTTGGCTAGTCCTCAGAAGCCTCCAGCCGTACCTTTCCTGTCTCAGAAGTCCCCACCCACCCTGGCTCTTCCCCCAAAGGCCGTGTCCCCCACTCTCCAAAGGAAGAAATCTTTGTTCATCCCTACCCCATCCCAGAAGGCTGTGACCTCACCTAGTCGGTACAAGATGACCCCGGAGAGGGCTGATTTTGGCCTGGGGCCCGAGATAGGTCCTAGAAGGGATGTGGCTGAGAGAAGGAAGCAGGAAGGGGCACCCCAGCCCATGTTGTTCGTGGGCACCCAGGAGATGGATGTACTGGAGACGAGGACCCAGAAGACATCCATGGAGCTGCCTTTCACCACCACGAAGAAGCAGTCAGAGGAAGTCGTGATCAGCAAAGCCCGGGAAATCACCCTGGATGGCCTGAAGGGTCGGGGCTTGCTGGAGGACAAGGTCCACAGAAAGAAGGAGAAGATATCCCTGGACATGCCTGGCTTCAAATCCAAGGAGAGGGGAGAGCAGCACAGGTGGCTCAAGACCCAGGAGCTGGCCATCGAGGGAGGCCCAGAGGAGCAGAGCAGGCCCTTCTCGGTAGAAGGCCTCACGCTCGCCAAGATGATGATCATGGCCAACTGCAAGGAGCCCCCCCAGAGACAAGCTGCAGTCGGCCTGCCCTCCTGGCTCTCAGCTCCCCAGGCATCTATGTCAGCAGAGGGTACAGGGCCCTTCAGTCCCTGTTCTGCACCCTTGTCAGAGAGGAAACCAGTGGTAGTTAGGAAGCAGTCCCCATTGGGTTCCTGGGTGCCCTCATCAGAGAGGAAACCAATGGCAGCTAGGGAGCAGTCCCCAGTGGGCTCCTGGGCGCCTTCGATGGAGGGGACCCTGGCGGGGTTTAAGGAGCAGTCCCCATTGAGCTCCTGGGTACCCTCAATGGAGGGGCCCTCAGTGGAGGGTAGGGAGCAGTCCCCGGTGGGCTCATGGGTGCCCTCACCAGAGAGGAAACCAGTGGCAGTTAGGGAGCAGTCCCCGGTGGGCTCCTGGGCACCCTCGACAGAGGGGACCTCAGTGGGGTGTAGGGAGCAGTCCCCGGTGGGATCCTGGGTGCCCTCGCCAGAGAGGAAACCAGTGGCAGTTAGGGAGCAGTCCCCGGTGGGCTCCTGGGTGCCCTCGCCAGAGAGGAAACCAATGGCAGTTAGGGAGCAGACCCTGGTGGGCTCCTGGGCACCCTTGATGGAGGGGACCTCAGTGGGGGGTAGGGAGCAGTCCCCAATGGGCTCCTGGGTGCCCTCGACAGAGGGGACCTCAGTGGGGGGTAGGGAGCAGTCCCCGGTGGGTTCCTGGGTGCCCTCACCAGAGAGGAAACCAGTGGCAGTTAGGGAGCAGTCCCCAGTGGGCTCTTGGGCACCCTCGATGGAGGGGACCTCAGTGAGGGGTAGGGAGCAGTCCCCAGTGGGTTCCTGGGTGCCCTCGCCAGAGAGGAAACCAGTAGCAGTTAGGGAGCAGTCCCCGGTGGGCTCCTGGGCACCCTCAATGGAGGGGACCTCAGTGGGGGGTAGGGAGCAGTCCCCAGTGGGCTCCTGGGCACCCTCGACAGAGGGGACCTTAATGGGGGGTAGGGAGCAGTCCCCAGTGGGCTCCTGGGTGCCCTCGCCAGAGAGGAAACCAGTGGCAGTTAGGGAGCAGTCCCCGGTGGGCTCCTGGGCACCCTCGACAGAGGGGACCTCAGTGGGGGGTAGGGAGCAGTCCCCGGTGGGCTCATGGGTGCCCTCACCAGAGAGGAAACCAGTGGCAGTTAGGGAGCAGTCCCCGGTGAGCTCCTGGGCGCCCTCAACAGAGGGGACCCCAGCGGGAGGTACACAGCAGTCCCCAGTGGGCTCCTGGGTGCCCTCAATGGAGGGGACCTCAGTGGGGGGTAGAGAGCAGTCCCCAGTGGGCACCTGGGTGAAGGGGAAAATACATCGGTGGGCAGAGAGGAGCAGGCATCAGTGGGCAGAGGAGAGAGCAAATGTAGAGGAGCTGTCCCAGGATACCATGGGGCCTTCTGAGGTGCCCTACCTCCCCGAGCAGGAGATGGGCAGTGTCTCCAGCAGCCAGAAGATGGACAATGTCTCCCTGTCTCCCACCCCTCTGCCTGCATCAGAGGGGGAGGATACAACCCGGTCGCCAACCTCACTGACCCCCGTGTCAGAAGTGGGAGCTGGGGGGTCCCCACCGCTCAGCAGCATATCTCAAGAGCCTCTCGAGCCCAAGGAGATGTCAGACCTCAGCCCTGTGACCACAACGGGGCTGTCCTCAGCGGGTGTCTCACCCTCACCCTTGGAAGTTGAGAGCGGGACGGACCTGGCTGCCAGCGGGGATAAGGAAGAGGAACAGGATGTCTTCAGCCCTTCAGCCAGGTACTTGGGGTGATGACTGATATATTCCATCAACCCCATTCTCTGCCAGGTGGAGGATCACGCCCTCTTTTCTCACTTTTATTCATGGAGTTGGTATTTAGTGAGTGTTGACTTTGTGCTAGGCATTGTTCTAAGTACTGGGAATCCAGCACTGAGAAATTTGGGGCGTATATGCCCTTGCCATCTTGTGTGTAGAGCCCAGAGATGCTGTTTAACCTCCCGCAATGCACAGGCTCTTCCTCCAACCCCACCCCCAGCGAAGAATGATCCACACAAACTATCAGTAGTGATGAAGTTAGGAATCCTGACAATAAAAACTAAGGCAATTATATTGTATGATGTAAGCTGATAGCTCCATGGGGAGACAGTACAGGAGGGCGGACTAGGCGTGAAGGTAGGCAGCCTCCAGAATGGGACTGGTGAATCCGGGAGGGCCTCGGGGAGCTGATGTCACTTGTAAAAGACTTGGAGGAGAAGAGGGAGGGTTCTGTGCACACATCTGGGGAAGTTATGAGTGTGCAGTATGTTGACCAAAAGTGAGTTCCAAGGGGCTCCAGAGAGAAGAATGCCATTAGAAGAGTCAGGGAACTGGTGGCGATCACAGGAGACCTTGCCGGGCGTTTTAAGAACTTAGGCTTTGATGCTGATGAGTGAGCTGGGGGCAGGTGGATTGAGCTAAATAGTTTGGATTCATGTGTGTTAGAAAGGGCTCTCTCTGGCCCAAGCATCGAGAAGGTAAGCGGGCAAGGATGGAAGCTGGGAGTTGGCAAGAAGCAGTCGGAGTGATCCAGGTATGAGATGATGTGGATCTGGACACGAGGGGAGGTGTTGGAGGTGTTGAGAGGAGACAGCGTTCTAGAGACGCTCTGATGGCTGAGCCAACAGATTGTGTCCATGTGGTATGAAGGGAAAGTGTAAGTGTTGTGGTCTGGGACACTGGGGAAATGCTGTGGCCATTGGCAGCAGTCAGAGAATCTGTGAATGAAATGGATGGCAGGTAGAGCATCATCAGGAATTCCATTTTGGACATCTGAATTCCAAGATGTCTGGTGAAGATGTGGGTTAGGTAGCCAGATGCGTGAGTCACGGGTGACTTGGGAAATCATCAGCTCGGGGATGGCTACTGCAAGTTAGAAGACTAGGGGAGGTCTCTGGCCAGCGAGTGTAAACAAAGCAAGTGTTGGGAAGAGGGGAGACCACAGTAGTGGTGTGCAGAATGGTGAGACACAGACATCCTGGCCACCATGGGAAAAGAGCAGTTGTGTCTAATGCCGCATCTAGGTGGGGGGAGGTGGGACTGAGATGAGGCCTCTGGATTTATCAGCAAGGATTCGATTATTTGTTACATGGTGGTAACGAGTTGAATGGGGCAGGCCTGAAGAGGCACAGAGAGCAGGAGGTCACCTGCCAGGGTCCTTGAAAACGTGATGCTGGCTGAAAGGAGCCAGATGCAAGGGTCCCTGTCGCGGATTATGCCCTTTGACAATTGTGGGGTAGACAAATCCCAGCCGACTGGTGGTTGCCAGGAGCTGGGATGGGGAGGGATGGCACATGGGGAACAGGGTCTCCTTGTGGGCTGATGAAACGTTCTGGAGCTCAGAGGTTGTGGTCCCACCACGTGGCAAATGCAACGAATGCCACTGAACTATGCACTTTAAAATGATTGCAATGGTAAATTTTATGTGATGGGTATTTCCCCACTGTATCCCTACATACCTACCTCCAGGCGTTGGCAAAGAGGGCATTCTGAGGGGAGGGGTAGACAAGCTTTCTGCAAGTGGCTTGCTGCAAGGGGAGAAGGGATGTGGAGAGGCAGCTGGGGTAGGAAGCAGGCGCAAGAGCGATTCTTGAGAGGAGAGTGACCAGAGTGCAGTTGGATATGGGGTGAAGGGTGCACAGCTGGGCTTGGTAGCGACTAGGCAGGAGGGAGAGGAACCTGCAGGTCCGTCAGGGCCAGGAAGATGCAATGGGGACCCTGTTCCATCTCATGCTCCGATTGGGACGGGTTTACTGAGCACTCAGTAAACTGTGGCCTCCAAAGCTTCCTTTGGCTTTCTCTCTCTCTCCAGCATGCTCAGTACCGAGAGCCCTCAATAGCGGGATTCCGGGAACTCGATCTCAGTTGCCAAAGTGTCCAAAGGAGCCCAGCTTGGCCAGGTAGCCCGAGACCCCGTAGACCCGCCCAAGTCCTGGCACCGGAGTCCGGGAGCTCAGACCCCACCCTGGCTCTTTCCTCTTCCCCACAGGCCCCCAGGGTGCTGTGCACCTCTACCACTAAGAAGCAGGGTGCTGAAAAGGCCGGGCGGGGGTATGCTCCCTCTCCGGCAGAGACCAGAGCTATCTATACCTTTATATATTGGGGGGGCGGGGAGCGGGACGGGGGAGAGCCCGCGGGGTGGCCCAGCTTCGCAGAGATTAAAAGCCTGAGTCAGACTCAGCAAAAGTCGTGCCTGGATGCCTGTGTGTGCGCGGGGGAACCTCAAGAGCTTGGTGCGGCTGGGGGTAAGAGGCGGAAAAGAGGTCCGCGCAGACCCCGCCCCACGCCCTAGAACAGCCCCTGCAGCGCAGCGGCTCCCATTGGCTGCGATCCAGGGGTCCCAGCCAATCCTCCTGGGGGTCGGGTTTCTCGTGAGCTGGACCGGGGAGACTCAGAAGCGACGGGTACCCCTGGACGGTCCCACACCACAGCTGACCCAGTGACACGCTAACATCACTCTGGTGAGGGCAGGGCGGTTGGGCTCAGGGGCTGGCCTTCGGGTCGGGGCCAGCAGCGGGGTGTGGGTCGGAACGAGGGGCGCTCCCGAGCGCCACGGAGCCCCCTTCCCACGCAGGAGCTGCCGCCTCCGTGGATGTTGGATGTCGATTCCCAGAAGCCCCCCAAGGGGAAATGGTCGACACCGCCCTTCGACCCGCGCTTCCCCAACCAGAACCAGACCCGAAACTGCTACCAGAACTTCCTGGGTGAGACCTTGCGGGCCGGGTTAGGGGCAGGGGGTAAGAGAGGGGAGGCAGGAAGGGGCGCGCCCCACCTGAAGATGGGGAGAGGGTCGGGGACCCGACTTGGCGGCGGAGACCGTTGGGATGGAAGGGGAGGGGACCACCGTCCGCAGGGGCGGGGTCTAGTATGGAGCGGGGAGAACCGAGTCCTGGAGGGGCGGGGCCTGGTCTGGAGGGGATGGACCGACCATGGTGGGACGGGGCCTGGTCGGGAGTGGGTGGGGCCTGGTGTGGAGCGGCGAGTACTGAGCCCTGGAGGGGCGGGGCTTGGTCTGGAGCGGGTGGGCCAACCTTGGTGGGCCGGGGTCTGGTCGTGGAGGGGCGCGGCCTGGAGAGGATGGGACCAAGTCCAGGAGCGGGGCAAGGGAGGGCTAAGCGGGGTCTTCCCGGGAAGGGGAGGAACTTGGTCTGACGAGGTAGCGGCGAGGCAGGGAGGGAGGGAGGGAAAGAGAGAGCGAGAGAGATACACAGAAAGAGGTAGAGAGACAGAGAGAGATACAAAGATGCAGAGATACAGCGCGAGCGCCTGGCCAGGGCCGGGGCCTGGAGTGGAGGGGCGGGATTGAGTCGTGGAGAGCGAGGCCACGGAGGGGGTGGGGCCATTGTTGGGGGCGGGGTGAGGGGCGGGGCCAGGCCGGGAGAGCCGGGGCGGGGCCGCAGAGCTACCCCGCCGGCTCGCCTGGCCCCACCCTGCAGACTACCACCGCTGTGTCAAGAGAATGAACCGCCGCGGGAAGAGCACGCAACCCTGCGAGTATTACTTCCGCGTGTTCCACTCGCTGTGCCCCATGAGCTGGGTGAGCAGGCCGGGGGGGCGCCGGCGGCCGGCCGGGGGTGCCGGGTTCCGTGGAGCTGAGCCGGCGCCCTCGGCCTCCTCTCCCACCCCCGCCCGCCCCTTCCCAGGTGCGGCGCTGGACCGAGCAGATCCAGGACGGGACCTTCGCCGGCAAAATCTGACGGTCTGAGTGCCGCTCCTCCGAACGATCAGCGCACTGACCCCGCGTCCTGGCGTCTCCTGGAGCCCCGGCCCCGGCTGTACACTCCCCAGTCTCTAAACCACCAATAAAGCTCTGTTGCTGCTGATATTTCTTCTTAATATGTGGTGTGGGGGCTGGAGAAGTCCTTCCTGCGTCAGGGCCCTGCAGCTAGCACTACTGGTGCTGATGGGAGAGGGGGCAGGGGCGGAAGGAGGATCGTGGGGTCTCCAGGGTGGGATGCAGCCCAGCCCCTCCTGCACCCGCTCCAGTACCTCCAGCAGCCAGCAGCCGCCGGCCCAGGCTTCTGTGGATGACCGCGCTTGCCCCCCAGGGTGCTCCTGACTGCCCACCCCCACACCTGGTCCGCCCTCCATCTCCTCCCTCAGGATCCTCCTCCCCTCTAACCTCCCCAAAGGAGTCTTCCTTTGGGACTTACATTCCCAAGTTCTGAGGTGTTGACTGTGTGCCCCCCAGCGCTGACCCCAACTATCCCTCTCCGTCTCTAGACCCTTTCCCAGCTATTCACCACTCTATGTCACTCCCCCTCCCCCGTCTGACTCCCATTGCCCCCCAAGTACACCCTGTCCTCACGCTGGAGCCCCTCCCAGCAGTCTTCTGTAGGCCCACCCGTCCTTTCAGCACTGCTCCCAGGCCAGAGCAGTCTCCTCTGACGTTCTCCAGGATGCTTCTGCCGGATGCTCCGGGCTCCTGTCTGGATAATGCTTTGCTCCTGCCCCATCCAGGCACTGGATCTGCCTTCAGCCAGCCTCAGAGGTGGCAGCATTGATTCCAAATGCCTCTTGAAATGTCACCTGTCTAACCACCCACCCCCCTGCTGTCCTCCCCCCAACCCACCGCCCCCGCCAAGGCTGAGGAGTCACCCTTCATAAGCACAGAGCCCTGAGATTCTAGCCTGGGCCTGAGTCCTGGGCAGGGGGAGGACTGGATCCCACTGTTCCTCCCAGAAGCTGTACGTTTCCTTGAACAGCCTGGACCCACACTCTGCCTGAAGTAGTCTCAAGAGGCCTGTTCAATCCTGGGGTTCAAAGGTGGCTATTACTAATAACACCTGAACAAGCCTCTTGACCTGTGTGCACCTCAGTTTCCCCAGCTGTAAACCCAGATGGTGCAGAGTCCCGTTACCAGGAGAGGTGGGTTGATGGGAGGGGCTGAGTGGACTCAGGGGAGGACTGGCTCAATCCTGCTCCTCACTCCTCCCATCCCCCTTGATGACTTCTCCCACCCTTGCATACCCTCTACACTGCCCTCATCACCCCAACCAGGGCACACCCCCGGCGTCTCATCTGCTGGGATGGCAGCACCCAGATACCTTGCCCCAGGACTCCCTTGCTCCAACCACAGCCTGAGAAGCAGGAGGGCACAGGAAGGTGCAGGGTGTGCTGAGAGCTACAGGAAGGGCTGTCCCACTCTAGTGGCTGCACTGCTGGATCAAGGGACACAGGCAAGGCAGCTCTGAGTCACCAAATGGGGCTGATGGGTGTCTGACACTCAGTGAGGTCACCCAGGTAGACTCTGACCACAGGGCCTGACACCCACGCAGCCCCAGCCAGCCCCTTGACCTTCCCCAGGGTACCAGTGCCTAGAGTGCTTTGCTGGCTGCCCAGAAGCCACTCCTAGCCTTCCTCCTCCTTTCCATCTTTGGCCCAGGATCCTCCCCACCATCATTCCTCGACCACTTCTGGAACATTTTTAAGATTTTATTTATTTTGAAGAGAGAGAGAGAGAGAGAGAGAGGAGGCACATGCGCTTGTGTGAGCGGGGGGGGAGGGGAGTGGTAAGGGAGAGAGAGCAGAGCCCCACATGGGGCTCGATCTCACCATCCTGAGATCATGACCTGAGCCAAAATCAAGAGTTAGACCCTTAACTGACTGAGCCACCCACGTGCTCCTCTTCTGGAAGATTCTTTAAAAAAAAAAAGATTTTATTTATTTATTTGAGAGAGAAAGCATGAGAGAGGGGGAAGGGTCAGAGGGAAAAGCAGATTCCAGGATTGTGACCTGAGCCCCAGGCAGACACTTGACTGATCCACCCAGAAGCCCCATTCTGGAACATTCTTTACACTCTGCCTCCACGGTCCTGTGGATGCCAGATCCCAAGGCAGGATCTACACCAACATCACTGCGAACTCCCAGGCCCGAACTCTGAACACCTGTTCCGCTGCTCCTCTACCAGCTCCTCGGAAGCACCTGATGTCAACCTCACGGACCTGCAGCAGCCTGACCGGCTGGAGGAAACTGAGGCCTCTCACTAGTTCTCCCCCTCCCAATTGCACCCCTGCTATCGCCACCTCCTTCCCCTCTTCCCCCTCGCCCTCAGTCCATCTCTCCTCCTCCCATCTCTGCAGATCTCAGCCAGCTCCTTCCTCCATCTCTGCAGACAGGCTCAGGTGCCTCCAGAGGCTCAGAATCACCAAGGGGCTCAGCAGCCTTCATCCTTTGCTCCCCAAACCTCGAGGCACCCGCTCCCCCCCCCAATGGAAGCCCTGTGGCGCAGCTCCAGTCCAGACAGACTCCCTAAACCCTCTGCACCACGGTCATTCACCCCCAATGTGGTGATAACACGGGTAGGTCACAGGGCTGCTGGGAGGATGCCGCTGTTAGGAGAACACCCCGGTGTTCTCGGGGTGCATGTGCAGGAGGCTCAGTCTGTGTGGGCGATTCGAGGAACTCAGAATTAGTGCGGCGGTTCAATGCTGGTACCCCACACCACACCCGATGGTGGCAGCGACGGGAAGCCTGGATCCCTCCTTGACCAAGCAGCTCCAGGCCGGCCGGCCCACCAACAGGGGCCTGGAGTTGCTGGAGCCATCTGGTCAACACACATGGCGTTGGCAGGGTAGGAGAGCACCCCCCGAGGAGACACGTGGGCCCAGGATTGGGGCGCCGGCCTGGGGAGCACCTGGCTCTGCTGCCCTCCTAGCCACCAGAGAGGACAGTGAGCTGGGAAGAGGAGAGAGCAGAGCACAGCCCTCGTCCTGGGAGCTGCAGTTACTTTGTTTCTCACAGCTCCTCTTTCCTTCATCTCAGGGTCTTCCCCTTGTCCTCCCTCAGGCTGCCTGGATTGTATGGGGCTCTAGGCCCCAAGGCCTGCGGCCCTTATTACCCCCGCCCCTGGGGCCTGAGCCACCAGGGGGAGCTCCTGATGCCAAGCCCTCCAGGTCCTGACACTTTCCTGGCCTCAACGTGGGCTCCAGGCATTTCCCAGTGGCGCTGGGCTGGGGGCCCTTATGGGGGCGGGGCTGGTCAGGGTGGAAACTGCCAGCAAGGTGGATGCCGCAAGCCATCTATGAAAGGGGCAGCAGTTCCTGCCCTGGAGGTCTTCCCTGACTCTCAGCAGGGGTGGCCTTGGCCCCAGGGGGCCATTGGGAAAGGTCAGGAAACACCTTTGTCACAACTGGTGCTCCTCAGCCTACAACACACACATTAGCTGGCTCAAGATGGAGGCCATGTCTCTGATCTCTGCTTTTGGGGTTCGAGACACTCTTGAGAATCAGAGGAAGGCTTCAAACCCTCTTCCCTGAGAAGAACCCACAGGCACATGTGCACTTGCTACATTTAAAGCAGAATTTCCAGAGGTTCTTGCCACCCTGTGGCCATCTGGGAGGCGGCTCCCAGCTCTGAGCCCTGTCCAGAAGCCTCGGTGAGGGCACCTGCCCACCAGTCCGGGCGAGGCCTCTTTCTTTACAGGAAGCCATCCCTCTGCGTTCTCTTCTCCCTCGTCGTTAACAGGAGGGAGGAAATGACCAGGGGCACTAGGAGCCACAGGGAGGAGAGATGAGCTCTCTCACTGTCTCCTGAAAGGAAGGGGGGGCCCTCTGCAGATGGAAGGAACTGGAGAAAGGTTACAGCTCTGCTGGGTCCCGCCCCTCCCACCGCTCAGCCCCCAGCTCCACCTGATGCTCCGGAGGGGGAAGGCCTCAGGCCCACCCACCACCTGAGCTCACTGGTCTAGAGAGCTGTCCTCATTTCTTGGGCACCGCCTGCGGTGGAGGGGAGAATGAGGAGGGGCGGCAGAATCCCCACGGACCTGGGTCCTGAGCAGCTTGAGCAGGCCCACTGCGCTGGTCCCCCAGAGCTGGGCCAACAGCACACGGACGAGGGTGCGGGCGCAGCTGACTTCAGAGGGGTGGCTGGGACCCTGTGCCGGGGGTGGGGGGGGCCGGTAGCGAGTCCCTCTTCTTGCCGGAATGTCACCTTGTCTGTCACCTCTCTCATGTGGGGCCCTCTTCAGAAGCACGCTTCTGTCTGAGATGTGACTCTCGCCTCTGTCCCCCGCCATCCCCAGCAATAGCCTGTGGACCCTTCACCCTTCTGAACTCAGAGGCCCCCGGAGCCCTGGCCGCCTCCCCCCCCCCCCCGCCCGGTCTCCCCAGCAGGGCTGAGGGTCTCAGTAGGCTGACAACATCCCCTCAAAATGTCAATCAAAATGAAAAGCTACAAAGGGTGCTGCTTATAACAAGGTTTTAATAAAATAAAAAGTTCAAGTGCTTCCAATCCCCCAACATACCCCATTCTGGTGTGGGGGAGGGGAGGGACCCCCCCACACCCCAGTAGCACCAGGGATAGCACCATGAGAAAGATGAGGTCGCATCCGGCCTCCCTGAGACCCCAACCCCCCAGCTGGTGAGGATGTGTCCCAGACAGCCCCTTGTCTCAGACAGTCGCGGAGCCAGGAGCAAGCCCACTCCTCTCCCCTCTGTCATGCTGTCTCTAGGCAGTGCCACCCTGGGTCAGCTCCGTTGCCTCCTGAGGCCTGGGCTTCTGGGGAGATGCCACAGGGCGGCCCCTACCCCTTATGGCTTTGCTCCCTGGGCAGGAAGGAGGTGGGTGGGGAAGGGAGCAGCTCCCGCAGTCCTGAGGCTGGAATTGGGGTAGGAAGGCAGCAGTAGCCACGGTACCCTGCTGGGGTGGGGGTGGCTCAGGGGACAGCAGTCACAAAGGGTCAGGGGTCACACCCCCGGGTGTCCCCAAACCAGCCCAGCCCAGGGCAGAACTGTGCCAATGGCTCCTTCTAGAGGTCAGTGAGTCCCCGAGAACTTGGGGCTCGGGGGGAGGGGGGCGAGGAGGGATTCCTTCCTCTCCTGGCCTGGGGCCTCCCTGTCCAGCCTGTCATGGCCCGTCACTGTTGACGTCCAGGTCAATGGAGCCATGGCTGACCACCAGCCTCAGGCGCTTGGGTGGGGAAAAGGGGGCAAAGGCGAGGGCCTGCTTGGGGATGGGGGCAGGGCCTGGGGTCCCGGCCGGGGCGGGGGCAGCAGGTGGGGCTGGAGCCACCCGGCTCAGGTCCACACGCACCACGTAAGGCAGCCCGTAGCGCCGGGCCCAGTGCCAGTCCTGCTGAGGGGCCCAGTGGGCACGGGGGGCTGGGCCCAGGGCCACCAGGGCCTCTGCTCGCAGGCAGCAGCGGGGACCACAGCCGCCCCACTGGTGCAGGGAGACGCGGGCAGTGCGGAGAACGGGGGGCGCTGGGGCCCGCCGCCGCTGAGGGCGTCGGCGCCTCCGGGGCCGCACTCGGAGTGGGGGCTGCGGCAGCCACTGGAGCCAGAGGGGCGAGGCTTCCGGGCGAGCACCACAGGGCAGAGGGCAGCAGGGCTGGCAGGCTGCTGTGGAGGCCCGGGGAGGGGGGTACGGGGGAGAGAATGGAACATGAGCTGGGCTCTGGCAAACCCCCCCCCCACCACCAAGGGCAATGGCAGGTGGTGGCAGGACAAGGGGGGCATGGGGGCGACAGAGGTCAGGAGCTGGCAGCACAGATAGGTGGGCAGGGGGGCCAGAGGTGGCAGAACAGACAAGGGCGGGACTGGAGGGGCACTCACCACAGAACGGGTCCCGGCGCAGCGCGGAGAGGTGAGCACAGGCCCTGGGGCCCAGCAGGCGACCACCGCCATCCAGGCCCTGCTGCAGCCTTCTCTTGGTCTCCCGGAGCTCATACTTGTCCAGGGGCCCGTGGTGGTAGGACCTCCCTGGGCTGCAGGCGGAAGGCTCCTTCACCTTTCCTGGGGGTGGCAGGAGGGAGAAGGAAAGAAGCAGGCCCTGAGGAAGCACGTCCGGGTCGCTGCCCTCCTCCCAGGACCCTCCTGGGCACCTCACCTCTCACACGGTGTAGCATTCACAGTGCTCATTCTTCTCACCAAAGAAGCCCTCCCCATAGAAGCAGGTGACCTCGTCCCCTGGCTCGATGTCCCGGAGCACTTTCACGCAGGCCGCATTCCCATCTGCGGGCACAAACTGGGGGCCCGGGCTGCTCAGCGCTGGTCCTGGTGGCTGCCGGCCTCCACCCCTCCTAGCTAAGCACACATCCCAGGGCTGGGACTGGGGCAGGGACGAGGAGTGGCAGGGGCTGGGAGCCCAGAGTCCTCTGGTGGGGGCACCCCTCCGGGCCTGCCCTCTGCACACACTCCCTGACCTTCCGCCCATTTGCTGGCCCCCACCCTCCCTGCGGGATGATGATCCAACTGGCCCCTGCCAGTGCACACTGCCTGTTCCTTCCTGCACTCCTCCTCCGCCCCCAGACCCCCCTAGACCCACAACTCCCTCCCTGCCAGCCTGTACCCCAGCGGCCAGGTCCAACTCTGCCAGTCTTGGCTGTCTCCCTTCCCAGTGCCTGTCTGCTTTGCAGCCACAGTCTGTGAGAGCCGCCCGCCCATGGCCCCTCCTGCCTCCTGTCCCTGCCCAGCCTCCTGCCCCTGACCCCACTCCCACCTCCTGCCCCTGCCTCTTGCCTCCGCCTCCTGCTCCTGGCCCCGTTCCTGGTCTGGGAGGAGTGGGACTTCCCCTCCGTGCCTGCAGTCTAGCCTCACACGTGCTTGGGGGTGGCTCTCACCACCCACCCACCCTCCTGATCCCCGGCCAACTGGCCAGAGCGCCGTGCACAGCAGGGTCTTCTGTCCTTGTCCTCTCTATTTCCCTGGACTCCAGCTGGAGCCAGCTTCTCACTCAGTTACACACCAGGTCACACGCCAGCCTCTAGTCCCCTCTCCTGCCTGCCAAGCCTGTGGCTCACGGGCTGCCAGGCCATCTCAAAACCCAGCCCCATCATTCACCCAGCCAGAGCGTCCACGGTGATGACTTGAGCTTCTCTGTGGCACACAAGGCCAGAGTCACCGTGCCGGGCCTACCTCCTGGCCCTCCACTGAGGTGTATCTGTCTGGGATGCCCTGACATGTCTCAGTTTCCTCCAACACCGAGGAAAATCCTAGTCCTCCTTCAGTGACCGGGCTCTGGCGGGACTTCTGGGCAGCCTCCCTGCTCCGCACGAGGCCAGGCCAGGCCAGGCCAGGGGGTCTCCAAGTGCAGGGGCACTTCCTGTGTCCCCATCACCACGTTCCTCCCTCCAAGGGCGGCAGCCAAGACTCTGGCCACAGCCCCCTCCCCCCTCTGATAGCTGCAGGTATAAACGGGGTTGTGGCCCGGGTCGGGGGCTCCGGCCACTTTCTGGCTAGTCACATGCCGCTCCCCGAGGCCCCCTCATTTCCCCCATGCCCACTCCTCCATTGGGGGGGTCCCCAAGTCTCACCTTGCAGTTGGGTTTGCAGTCTAGAGCATCAAAAGGAGGGTGGGGGAGAGAAGAAACTCAGATGAGCGGAGGGCTGGGCAGAGCAGGGGGTCGTCCCCATTCCTCTCCCCCTCCCCCCACCCCCAACCCGCCCTGCCCCCACCCCCACCATGGTTTATGAAGGCTGCCGGGCCCAGCCACAGCTGTGCACTCCGTTTCCGGGTGGGAGTACATGATGCTGAAGTCGTTCTCCCCCAGCCCTCAGCAGCCCCTCGTCCGCCTCCCGCAGCTCCGCGATGCAGCCCCCAGCAGTTCCAGCTTCTCGTTCTTCTTCCTGCCAAGAGGCCAGGCCGTGGGGCTGTTGAGCTGGGCCTCCAACCAGCCCAGTGTCTCAGCGGACGAGGGGCTCCAGGGACCAGGGCACTGGGCCTCCTGCAGGCTGCTGCTGCCACCGTGGTCCTCCTCCTGGCTTTTGCCAATCCACTCACCTCCCTGGGTGCTTCCTGGATCCAGCATCCTCTGACACAGGATAGTACCCAGACAGGCACCCCTCCTGCTGTCTGCTCGCCACTGGGCTCGTCCTCCAGCCCCAACTGCCCTTGGGCCTCACACAAGTGGTTCTTCTGCCTGGACTCCCCATGAGCGCTAGTAACGCCCTGCAAACTGTCACCCAGCACCCCACTCTCCCGCCACCCGCCATGCTTCAGCAGACTCTCTGGTTGGGCCTCTGCTTAGGCCGGTTCCCAAGAACACTCAAAATTCCTCATGACTCCTGAAGACCTGAGCAGCCGTGGTCAGGGACCTGTGGGTGTAACCCAGTGACCAACCTGCGTTCTAGCTACACCGTATGTGGCTGGCAGGGTCCGTCTTGCTCACTGTCCTGTCCCCTTACCCAGCAGCGGCCTCTCCTGCCCTGGCCTCCTGCCCCCTGGGCACAAATGCTACTTCCCCAGCAGTCCCTGGAACCCTGGGGTCCCACGGGGTTCTCATCTCCCACTCGGGCTGCGATAGGCAAAGAGGGTCTGTGGGCCTGGGCTTGGCCTCAGCCGCAGAGGCTTCTCCCCTCGTCTGCAGAGGTCTCCTCTCCCAGCAGCCTCCAGGGCCCTGGTGTGTGAGCTCCTGCCTCTTACCAAGCTCTGGTAGACACAATCTTGGCTCCATTTGTTTCCATGGAGTAGCGCGTACAGGGCAGGATGGTGAAGCCACTTTCAGGCAGGAAGGCTCGGAGGTAGCGATAGATCTGGGGGAGGTGATGGGGTGGGCGGGGTGAGGAGCTGGGGCAGGGTCATCCTCGGCCCTCTCCTGGGTCCTAGGCCTGCTCTGCCACTGACTTGCTATGTGGTCTTGGGGGCCTCACTTCCCCTCTTGGGGGTCTCAGTTTCCTCATCTGTCAAATGAAGAGGCTGTGCTCCACCTCCGAGGGCCCCCAACTCTCCTCTCCTAGGATTCTCTGAGCCTCGTCTCAGATGGACCCAATGGCTAGGAAGTTAGGGAGTCTCAGGGGGAAGGGTTGGCGCTTCGCGGAGGGGCCTGGAGCCTGGGGCTCCATAAGCTCGGCCTGGCAGGGTGGAGGACCCAGGACAGGCCGAGGTGATAGGGAGGACACGTGGGCTGAGGGTGGGGGAAGGGAAGGGTGCCCTCACGTGGGTCTTGAGGGCAGCCTCCTGCCGAGGGCCCCGGCTCTGGAAGTAGTGGGCCATCCAGCCTCCCAGCGTCAGGGCCCGGTACGCAGCCTCCAGGTCCCGCTGCCTCAGGAAGGCCTCCAGCGCTGAGCGCAGGTGGTGCTGTCGCCGCAGCGGGGGCACGGGGCTGGGGGAGAGGGCACGCCTGGGTCCCAGGGCCTTGGCCTATTCCCTCCGGGCCTTCCCGGCCCCGCCCCCACCCCCACTCCGGGCTGCCGGGTGTGGAGGAAGGGAAGGGGTCCTCCCTGTCCCAGGCCGCCTCACCTGACGTTCATCTTATGGGTACGGAAGCCGAGGTAGGGGTCCAGGACAAGGCTGGTGGCAAGGTCGTCGTTCTCACACAGCTCTCTGGCTGTCACTCTGTCGGGTCCCATGGTGCCCCACGGACCATGCTGCCTCTGGCCCAGAGTGGAGGGGGCAATGGAGGGGGAGGGGCAGCGCCCCGGGACTCCCACTTCTGAGTTGCACGGGATTTGGCAAGCCTTTTGGTCTCCAGTCTCATCTACAAATCAGGGCGTAAAGCAAGACTGACTTTGCAGGGCCCTCAGCGAGGTCGGGATGCAACAAGTACTCCCACAGCGGGGAAGCCCCGAAAGGATGCCTGTCACCGTCATGAGTATCTTCACACTCTGGGGCACAGACACCAGTCCCCCGGCACACACAACCCACACACTCACACGCAGATTCCCTCATGCCCCCTCGCACCCCCCCCCACAACGCACGCACGCAGGCACGCACGCAGGCACAGTCCCTACTGGCCCAGGGAAGACTGATTAATTGGCAGTCAGGGATAACCCTAAAGGCTTAGCCGGGCAGGAGGTGGGAGTCGGGGGAACCCATCTCCACTTCCAGCCCTCACTGAGGAAAAGTCCAAGGCTTCCCACCCTCTAGGACAGACTGTTCCTCCACCCACCCCCCACGCTTGTTGGCCTCAGCCTCCACCTCCTCCCGCTCCCCCCGTCCTCCCCCCAACCAACAGCTCCTGGGAATTATCAGGAGGCTCTGGGTGAAGCCCCAGGCAGCCTGGAGGGGGGGGTGAGGGGAGGGAGAGCGGAGGAGGGATCCCAGCACCTGCTCCCTCTCCAAGGATTCTGGGGGGGGGGGTGCTCAGAAGACAAAGGGGGGAAAGGGGGGGAGAGAAAAGGAATGATATGTAGAGCCAGAACAGGTCTATCAAAAGGGGAGAAAGAAGGGAATTAGCAAAAGGAAACAAAACAAGACCCCTAACCCTGACGGCGGCGGAGGGCCGGCTGGGCATCCAGACCATCCAGTACCGCGGTGCTTCAGGGAGAGTCCATGGGGGACCGCAGGGGAAGGGGGAGTCGAAGAGGGATCAGCAGCTAGAGCTGGGGAAAGGGGTTCTAGAAAAGACTGGAAGGCTGGGGATGAAGGAGGGGCGCTGAGAGAGGACGCCGGACCGAGCGGAAGCTGCAAAGGAGGCATGTGGGTAAAGACGAAATACACAGACTGCACAGAAGGGCGCTGGGGCCGGGAGAGGGCCGGGGGTGCCTGCTGGACACGGCGCACGCCGGGGAGGCCTGGACGTCAGGGACGACCTCGCGAAGGCCAGAGTGGAGCCCTGGGGTCGAGGGCAGGTCCCGAGGAGGTGGAGGGGGGCCTAGGGGTCCACAGCCGGGCTTGGACAGGCGGAGAAGGGGCAAGTCCTGCCCGTCAGGGAGGAGAGAGCCTGGGGTCCAGGCAGGGACCTGGGCAGGCACTGAGGATCCAGGAGCGGGGGCTGAGGTCCGCGGCAGCAGTGGGGAAGCAGACGGGGGCCTGGCGGGCAGTGAGAGTGCAGGGGGAAGGGCCTGAGGTCCAGGGAGGGGAGTGGAGAGTCGCAAGGCAGACCCGAGGGGTCCGCTCAGGCCCGGGAGTGCGGAGAGGGGCCTAGGTGAGGAAGCACAGGGAAGCGGCTGGGCGCCCGCAGCAGCCTGAGGCCCACCGAAGGGCCGGGAGACGCGGGCGCCTGGACACGAGGAGGGGCCGGGCGGGGCGGGGGACGTGTCGGGGCTGGGGGCGACCGGGAGCCAAAGGCGGGCGCGGGCTGGGGGCCGAGAGGGGGCTCAGAGGTCGGGCCCCGCGCCGCCCCTCACCCGCTTCTCCTCCTCCGCCTCCTCCTCCTCAGGCACCCGCGCCGCCGCCGCCACCACCTCCCACTGCCTGCTCCAGCTCTCGTCAGACACGGGCCGCCGCGCCTCCAGTCTGCGCCGCCGGGCCCGCCCCACCACCGGCAGCCGGAGCTCCCATTGGTCCGAGGCGGCCGCCGCTCCTCAGTGGCTGGGCGCTCTCCGCCGCTCCCATTGGCCGAGTCTCGCTCGTCCCCTCCCCGCCGGCCCTCCCGTCAGTGCCCCTACGAAACCCCGCTCCGCCCGCGCCGCTGCCAAGCGCCGCCGACGGCAAGCTAATGGCTCCTGTCGCTGTCCTTCCACCGCTGCTATGGAGACTTTTCCCGCCCTCTGCC
The DNA here is from genome assembly GCF_009829155.1 of Mustela erminea. NCBI lineage: Eukaryota > Metazoa > Chordata > Mammalia > Carnivora > Mustelidae > Mustela > Mustela erminea. Next base: position 11,093,579 of record NC_045632.1, on the reverse strand, counting down.
CTGAGTCGAACGCCCTCATTGGCCGAGAGCGTCGTGGCTCCAGGCTAAACTCGGGTTTGGGTCAGGTTATTCGGGTCCAGGAGGGGAGGGGGCGGGCCCTGCCGCTCCATTGCCCGCGTGTGATTGGCCGGCCCTGGAACGGCTCATCCTTCCATAGGCTAAAGCCTCCGCCCGTCACCGCAGGAGTCGCGACCCGCCCATTCTCTTTCCCCCTTGAAACCTTCGCGGACCGCGGGCAGAGAGCCGGGGCGGGCACGAGGGGTGGGAGCGCGGCGGAGTCTGGCCGACCCCGCCCGGCGGGCCGTTGCCGCGGCGACCAGAGTTTATTGACAGCCCGGCCCGGCTCCCGAGGGCGCGTTGCTCCCGCTCTCTGCTCCACCGCCTTCGCCGCCGCGAGCGCCCCGAGAGCTCTGCTAGCGAGCGGGTGGGGGAGGAGCCTGGGAAGCGCGGCCTTTGGAGAGGGCTCCGCGGGGCGGCGCCTCCCGCAGTCCGGATCCCCAACTTGCTCCCACCCTGGAGGCGCACATGATCAGCATTCACCGCCGCTGCGCCCGGAATAACGAGCTGCGCGCTCGGGGCCGGCGCTCTTTGTTTCGCGCGCAGCGTGTGTCTGGTGCGCTGGGAACAGGGCCCGGCACGGGGAGGGCGGCCCCACTGGGAACCGACCGAATGAGCGCGAGGTGGGCGCGGACGATGTACGCGTCACTCTGTGGCGTCGGGGAGGTGGCTCGCCCCCTCTGGCCCTCGGGCTGGCGCTCCGCCGGACAGGGACCACTCGGGCCCTCGGGCTCGCGCTCGCCGGACAAGGACCACCCCGGGCCCTCGCTGAGGGTTTCTTCTTAACACCCTCCTAGGTGTCTTCTATCCGCGCTTCCAGCTTCCCTCCCCGCATCTCTGCTTATGCTGTTCCTTGCCCAGCCGGGACGACCCCCTACCCCAGCTCTGACACCGCTCCCCCCAACCGAGGTACCTCTCCCCGCCCCCCAGTAGGGACGGTCACAGCTCCAGAGGGCAGCAGCGGCCAGCAAGCAGAAAGGACTCTGAAAGCTTAGCTCTCTGGCAAAGTCCTAGCAGCGTGTCCGCATCTTAGAGGCGCAGCCCTTCCATCCGCGGGTGTCTGCCCTGGATCAGCACCAGCAAATGTGAGCAGAAGGATAAGCTCCTAACGGTGTTGGTAGGGGTAAAAAACGAAACGCTTAAATGTCCAATCACATGAAAAATGGGTAAATGGATCGTGACACATTCATACAGGGGAGCACCATACAGCAGCAGTGGAAGGGAGTGAACCGCGCTCCCTATATCCACCCGGACAAACCCCAAAGCGTGTTGCTAGCTGCGGAAGTCTGCGTAGCGGAGCGCGAAGTCCTTAAAAACCCACAACACAAGGGTGGTGTGTGGATGCGTGTTTTAAATGCGTATAAACCATGCATCAGGTGACAAAAGGAGGAGCGGGACCCCTGCAGGTGGAGGGGAAGGAATGAAATCAGGAAGCCACACGTGACATTGGTATTTGTACTTTTTTTTTTTTTTTTGTAAGCCCAGAGGTGGAAAACCACGAGTTCACTATAAACACTATCTGTTGTTTTTCTCTCCGTCAAAAAGAATTCATAATATGAATAAAATTTGACCTGCTGGGCACCTGGATGGCTCCTTTTATGATCCCAGAGTTCCGCCTGGGGCTCCCTGCTCAGTGGGGAGTCTGCTTCTCTGCCCCTCCCCTGGCTTGTTCTCTCTCTCAAATAAATAAGTAAAATCTTGGGGTGTGGGGGGAAACAAAACTTGACCTGCCAATTCCAGGGTTTTATTCGAAAGAAATAAACTGAGAAGTGTTAAGATATTTGTATATAAGGGCACCTGAGTGGCTCAGTGGGTTTAAGCCTCTGCCTTCGGCTCAGGTCATGATCTCAGGGTCCCAGGATCAAGCCCCACATCGGGCTCTCTGCTTCCCCCTCTCTCTGTCTTCCTCTCTGCCTACTTGTGATCTCTTTCTATCAAATAAATAAATAAAATCTTAAAAAAAAAAAACCAGAAAAATAGAAAAACCCTTAATGTCCAACAATAGAAGATTGGTTGGATCACACACAGCAAATCCAGCAGACGGAATAACAACAATGTTTAGCAGTTCCTGAAGCTCTCAGGCATGGGCCCAGCGACTTTGCAAATAGCTGTGAGAGGGAAGGGCTGTTATAACACCCATTGTGTAGATGAGCAAAGTGAGGCTTACAGAGGGGCTTGAACAGGCCGACAGACACCAGAGGTTTACTCTCAGACTCGGGGCTACAGTGCCCACCTAGCATCCTGTGGGTTCTCAACCTCAGATGGCACAGGAAGAGGCACCCCAGAGAAGGAGTGAAGCTTGGACACAAGCCATATCGCAAACAGACTATGAGATCGTGCTGGGTAAAAGGAGCCAGATGCCAAAATTCACGTTTGGAATGATTACATATCTTTCTTCTTTTTATTTTTTTTTATTATTTTTAAAAGATTTTATGTATTTATTTGGCAGAGAGAGAGAGAGACTGAGACACAAGCAGGGGTATCAGCAGGCAGAGGGAGAGGGAGAAGCAGGCTCCCTGCTGAGCAGAGAGCCGAACATGGGGCTCGATCCAGAACTCTGGGATCATAACCTGAGCCGAAGGCAGACGTTTAACCTACTGGGCCACCCAGACATCCCTCTTTTTTCTTTTTAAACAGATGTATTTATTTTAGAGAGAGTGTGTGCAGGGAGGGGGTGCAGAGCACAGGGAGAGAACCTCCAGCCGACTCCCCATTGAACATGAAGCCCTGCTCAGGGCTTGATCTCACAACCCTGAGATCATGACCTGAGCGGAAGTCAAGAGTTGGACGCTTAACCAACTGAGCCCCCCAGTCACCCAGGAATGATTCCATTTCCTTTTCTTTTTTTTAAGGTAGAATTCTTTTTAATTAATTAATTTATTTATTTGACAGAGAGAGAGATCACAAGTAGGCAGAGAGAGAGAGAGAGGAGGAAGCAGGCTCCCTGCTGAGCAGAGAGCCCAATGCGGGACTCGATCCCAGGACCCTGAGATCATGACCTGAGCCGAAGGCAGTGGCTTAACCCACTGAGCCACCCAGGCGGCCAATGATTCCATTTCTATGAAATTTCCAGAATAAAGTAAATCCATAGACACAGGAAGCAGATTCATGATTGCCAGGGCTGGGCAGGGTGGGGGGGGAGGATTAAAGGAGACTGGGGAGGGGCTAATAATAGGTATGGTGTTTCCTTTTTGGATGAAAAGATTCCAGAACTAGAGAATGGTGATGTCACAGAACATCATGCAGGTACATAAAGTCATTGAACTGTACACTTCAAAATGGCTAAAAGGGTAAATTTGATGTTAAGTGTATTTTACTATCGAAAGAGAGAGAGAAAGAAATAATCACCTGAGAAATACAGTGAAAATATAGATTCTAAGTCTCAGGAGCCAGAAAGCCCTGTTGGGTATTTAATAATCAATTATTTTAGGATAGTGTTGCCCAAGTGTGGTCTGTGCCCCAACAGCCTCAAGCAGGATCACATGGGTGCTTGGTGGGAATGCAGAATGTTGGGCCATATCCCAGAATTCCTAAATCAGAATCACCCAGACCAGTGGTTGGAATGTTCTGGAATGCTTGAGAGGCATGCCTCAGAGCACACCTTTGCAGGTGCCTTTTTCCGACCACATTGTTCACGTCACTGGAGGGACAGCTTACTAACTCCTAAAACTTGTTAAAAGACTGTAATTTAGGATGATGATATTTCAAGAGGAAAGGGATATCTATTTATAGGCATATATAAATTACGAGATTTGGGACCAGGATTTGGAGAAAGGGGAAACTTCGTGTCCTAATGATGGGAATGTAAGTTTGTGCAGCTGCTATGGAAACAATATAGTAGCTCCTTAAGAAATTAGAAATTAAAAAAAATTAGAAATAGAAATGCCATGTCATCCAACAATCCCATTTCTGGATATATAGCCAAATAGAATGATCACTCCTGCAAAGAGATATCTGCATTTTCGTGGTTATTGCAGCATTATTCACAACGCCCAAGATGTGGAAACCACCTGAGTATCTGGCAATGGATTAATGACCAAAAAAAAAAGAAGGTGGGTACGTATGTGTGATGGACTGTTATTTCGCAGTGAGGAAGGAGGGGAATCCTGCCATTTCAACTGTATGGAAAGAAACTGGAGGGCACGCTGCTGAATGAGATAAGAGACACAGAAAAACAAATACTGTAGGATCTCAAATGCATGTGGAATCTAAAAAGAGTTGAGTCCTTCGAAGCAGAAAGTGGGAAGGTGGTTACCAGGGGTTGGGGAGGGAAGGGGAGAGATTGGACAAAGGATACAAACTTAGAGTTGTGAGATGAATGAATGACTAGAGTTAACAATACTGTATTGTATACTCGAAGTTTGCTGAGACGGTAGATCATAAGACACACACAGAGAGGGTAACTGGGAGGTGAGGGATGTTTGCTGAGATGGTAGATCATAAGACACACACAGAGAGGGTAACTGGGAGGTGAGGGATGTGCTAATTAGTTGATTGTGGTGATCATGTCACAGTGTGTACGTATATCAAGCCATTATACTTTATTTCTTTCTCTGAGATTTATTTATTTATTGGTCGGAGAGAGAGCATAAGCAGGGGAAGAGGCAGGCAGAGGGAGAAGCTGGCTCCCCACTGAGCAGGGAGCCCAATGTGGGACTTGATTCCAGGACCCCTGGGATCATAACCTGAGCCAAAGGCAGCCACTTAACCAACTCAGCCACTCAGGCGCCCCTACTGTATACTTTAAATATATACAATTTTTGTTTGTGATTCTACAATTTTTGTTTGTGAATCATACCCCAATAAAGCTGGGAAAAAATAAGTGCTTATGGGAGAAGTTGTCTCTCTGTTTCCAGGTATGACTTGTGTAATGACCAAATGTCTATAATAATAAGATAAAATGTAAGTATTATATTCTGTATACTAGTTTATAAACACTGATAGCCACACATATACCTATGCATATGCATATGTACATATATAACTCTGTATCATTGCCATCATGCTCAAACTTCTGCAATGAATTCACACCTTGGTGGTCAGCCTCCGAGATGATCCCCAGGGACCGTCTCCCCTAGGAGAATTCACAACCCTCTGGATAGTGCTGAGCCGGTTCTATGCGAAGGATAATGCAAACACGATGGCATGTCCAAGGCCAGCGCACCGAGGACATGATGGGTTCCATCCTTGCTATCTCTGGGACCACTCCTCTGGAGGAACTCAGCACCATTCTGAGAGGTCAAGGCCACCTTATGGAGAAGGCCACGTGGCAAGGAACCAAAGGTTTGTGGTAACAGCCATGGAGGAACTGAGGCTTCCTGCCAAGAGTTTGAGTGTCATGTGAGTGAACCACCTGGAAACGATCCTCCTGTCTCCAGACTGTGCCCCCATCGACACCTTGACTATAATTCAAAGAGCAGCCCCAAGCCAGAGACAGGCACCTAAGCTGCTCCTGAATTCTGGACCCCCAGAAATGGTGTGAGATGACAAATTCTTATTGTTTTATGCCACTATAGTTAATTGATAGGCGAGTGGATTAAAATCCAACATCCTGGGCACCTGAGTGGCTCAGTTAGTAAAGCGTCTGCCTTCAGCTCAGGTCAGGATCCCAGGGTCCTGGGATCCAGTCCCGCGTTGGGAATCTCTGCTCAACGGGGAGCCTGCTTCCCCCTCTCCCTTTGCCCCTCCCCTTGCTCACACTCATTCTCTTATGCGCTCTCTCTCTCTCAAATACATAAATAAAATCTTTATTTAAAAAAATTAAACAAGGGGGCCTGGGTCTGGGGATCTAGTCCTGCCATGGGGCTCTCAGCTCAGAGAGGAGCCTGCTTCTCCCTCTCCCTCTGCTTTACCCCACACTCATGCTCTCTCCTTCTGTCTCTCAAATAAATAACTTAAAACTTAAAATCTTTAAAATCTTAAAAAAAAGGACAGAAAGAAAGAAAAAAGAGAGAAAGAAAGAAAAACTTGTACGTGAATGTTTATCGCTGCATTATTCATAATTAGCCAAACATCTTGGGAACGAACCCAAACATCTGCGATTGACAAATGAACAAACAAAACATAGAAAGGGAATTGTGACACTGGCTACAGCACCGATGAGCCTTGAAAATATTTTGGAAGTGAGATAAGCCAGACACACACACATAAATATATTGTGTGATTCCACTAACATGAGGTTCCTGGAAGAGCCAGATTTATAGAGACAGAAAGTGGAATGGTGGCTGCCAGGGGCTGAGGGAGGGGAACTGGGAAGTATTCGTTAATGGGTAAAAAGTTTCTGTTTGAGATGATGAGAAACTTCTGAAGACGGACAGTGGTGATGGTTGCACAATACTGTGAGTGTACGTCACACCGGTGAATTGAACACTGAAAATTGGTTAAAAGGGCAACATTTACATTATGTGTATTTTACCATGATAAAAAAAACCTAGAGAAAATTCATGTTCATGATGAAACCCCGAAAGCTTTTTATTTGAAATCGGAAACAAGACGGGGAGTCCCCTTACCACTGCATTCAACAGTGTTCTGAAGACATAGCCTCCTGGGTAGTGAGGCAAAAAGAAGGAAAAAAAAAAAGGTGTAAGAATTGAAAAGAAAGGGGCACCTGGGCGGCTCAGTGGGTTAAGCCTCTGCCTTCAGCTCAGGTCATTGTCTCAGGGTCCTGGGATCGAGCCCCGAATCTGACTCTCTGCTCAGCGGGCAGCCTGTCTTTCCCCCTCTTTCTCTGCCTGCCTCTCTGCCTACCTGTGATCTCTGTCAAATAAATAAACAAAATCTTAAAAAAAAAAAAAAAAAAAGAATTGAAAAGAAAGGTGGGGCGCCGGGTGGCCCATTCAGTTAAGCTACGGACAGGAACTCAGGTCATGATCCTGGGGCGGGGGGTGGGGGATTGAGCCCAGCATCAGGCTCCTTGCTCAGTGGGGAATCTGCTCCTCCCTCTCCCTCTACCACTCCCCCATGCTCCCGTGCTTGCTCATGGCTCTCTCTATCTCTCTAATAAATAAATAAAAATCTTAAAAAAAAAATTGAAAAGAAAGAAACAAAACTGCCATTAATTTCAGATATGATTAGGTACCTAGAAGATCCAAAAAAGTTCCTGATAAAATATCAGAATTAAGGATGGAATTTAACAAGGAGCTGGATACAAAATCAATATACAAACAGCAACTGTATGTCTTTTTACCTGTGCGTTGAAAAGTCCCCCAAACCACCCATGTTTGGAAATTCACTGGGACTTACAGAGCCCAGTACAGAGTTCTATTTGTGGCTAAGCTTTATTGTAGCAAATAGAGGATCATGAGGGGAAATGTCACAGAGACTAGAGATTCATATGCAGGTTTCCTCGTGGTCTCTCCCTTCATGAGGACCAACAGAACTCGCTCCTTCCCCAAACAAAACTTCAGCAAAGGGGTGCCTGGGTGGCTCAGTTGGTGGGCATCTGCCTTTGGCTCAGGTCATAATCCCAGGGTCCTGGGATAGAGCCTGGTATTGTACTCCTTGCTCAGCGGGGAGCCTGCTTCTCCCTCTCCCTCTGCCTGAGGCTCTCCTGCTTATTCTCTCTCTGTGTGAAATAAGTAAATAAAGTCTTTTTAAAAAATGCAGCAAAATGTGTGATGTTTTTGCCCAAGGGAGCCCATTAGAGCACCCAAGGTTTTTATTGCTGACTAATCATTCAAACACTGTCTGCTTAGAAGGCACCAAAATTCCAAACTCCCAGAAGGAAAGCAGGCATTCAGCATTACCACAGGTTTAGCACAAATAATCCAGGCCCTCAGAATAGTTCAACAGCCAATTCCGCAGACACCAGGCCAAGGCAAAGCTTGCAAGCATGATAGCTGATTCAGATATGCTGTATTAACCATTTTTTGTACAACAAACTAAGTTCTAAAATTAAAATTAAACCAGTATGGATTATAATAGTTTTTACAAATATCCAGGAAGGGGAAATAAATCAAATGAAAGGTATCCAAAACTACTTCAAGAAAAATATGTAAAGGGGTGCCTGGGTGGCTCAGTGGGTTAAGCCTCTGCCTTCGGCTCAGGTCATGATCTCAGGGTCCTAGGATCGAGTCCCACATCGGGCTCTCTGCTCAGCAGGGAGCCTGCTTCCCTCTCTCTCTCTCTGCCTGCCTCTCTGTCTATTGTGATCTCTCTCTGTCAAATAAATAAATAAAATCTTAAAAAAAAAAAACAAAAGAAAAATCTGTAAAACATTATTGAGAGATCTTAAAGAAGATCTAAAACAGGGAGATACATACCATGTTCATGGACTGAGAATAAGAAGGGAGATGGTGTGTTGGGAGATTTAAGGAGAATGAAAATACAGAAAAGAACCAAATTTTGGAATCAGACAGATCTCTGCTCTGGCTCCAGCTCCTCCAGTCAGGCGCTGAGTGATACTGGGCCTGTGCAGTAGCCAGGGTGGAACTCTCTGGAAGAAAGAACTTAATTAGCCCTGAAGAACACCTTTGGAGGACAGCCCCAAGGTGCAGCATCGGTAACTACTATTTTGTTTGGATCAAGGTCATGTTCTTTTCTGGCAGCCCCCAACCATGACTAAGCATCACAGGTGGGGGTGGGGGAGGGGGGTACTAGGGCTTGGTCATTCCCACCTAATGTGGCTCCTCCAAAGGTACTCTTTCTTTCTTTCTTTCTTTCTTTCTTTCTTTCTTTCTTTCTTCCTTTCTTCCTTTCTTTCTTTCTAAAAGATTTTATTTGTTTGAGAGAGAGGGAGAGTGCACACAAGCAGGGAAAGTGAAAGAAATGGGCTCCCCTGCTGAGTAGGGGGCCAGATGGGGGCTCCATCCCAGGACTCCAGATTCATGACTGGAGCCCTTAAGTCTTAAGTGACTGAGCCACCCAGGCACCCTAAGTTTTTATTCATTTTGAGAGAGAGAGAGAGAGAGAGCACATGCCTGAGTGAGCCCAAGTGCAAGGAGTGGGGGAAGGGCAGAGGAAGAGGAAGATGGAAAGAAGCAGAGTCCCTGCGGAGCTCCACCTCCTGATCCTGAGATCTTGACCAGTGCTGAAATCAAGAGTCAGACCCTTAACCTACTGAGCCACCCACGTGCCCCTCTTTTTATTTTATAAGTGAAGTAAAATTCACACACCACAAAATTCACCACTTTAACCATTTTAAGGGGTATAATCCAGAGGCATTTAGTACTGCTGTTGTGCAACCGCCCATCCTCTATCTGCTTCCAAGACATTTTCATCACCTCAAAAAGAAGCGATTAAGCAATCACTCCTCATCCACCCCTCCCTCCAGCCTCTGGTAACCATCAGTCTACTTTCTGTTTCTATGGATCCGTGACACGAAATCCTTGTGATTCTCCTGCCCTGTTGGCTGGCTGAGATTTTTTGGAGACCCTTCTTACCCACACTTCCCTTCCCCCTCTTCTTCCAAAGGTGGCCCACCCACTTCCTGGCCCAGCCCTGTTCCCTCTCCCCTTTATCTCTCCTGGCATCGCCACCCGCCCCCCTGTAAATCCCTTGTATTGCAAACACCATTGCAACATCTCTAGCACCAGATAACACAGCAGGATGCCTTGAGTGCCAAGCATCTACTCCACGAAGTGGCACAACTTCTCAGAAGTATGGTGACTCGGGGGACCCCAAAATGTTCGTACCCCCGCAGGCTCCCTCCTGAACCTTCACAGGCATGTGACGGGGGCACCCTTAGGATCCTTGCTTTGACAGGTGACAAAACAGAGATCCGCTGCGCGGGCAGCTTCCCCTCTCTGGGAAAAAACGTCCTCACAACGAACCAGACATGGTTTCCTACACGCGGTAGTGAAGTATCATGTCACACGGAGGAAGGCCAAGTGCAGCCTCCTCCCCTCGGAGGAGCCCACCAGCAAGCACAGGTTTCCAGAAGGATCTGGGAGAGTCCAGAGGCCCCCCCCCCCTTAAGCCTGCCCAGTGGGAGGGTTCTATTTCCAAATTGAAAGTAGCCCAGAGTACACTGGGATCATGACCTGAGCTGAAGGCACACACTTAACCCGCTGAGCCACCCAGGCGCCCCCAAAAAGGAACGGTCTTTAAAAGTCCCTAGGGAGCAGAAAAGAAAATTCTTAGCAAAGAATGCATTGTTTTGAGGCGAGGCTGCCCTCGGCAGGGGAGTGGAAGGGTCTCTGCGCGCATTTCCTAGTGCTAACCAGGGCACTCCAGGTGGGCTAGATGAATAGGTGAATGTTAACTATCTTTGCGGGGGGGGGGGTGGAGGGGGCAGGGAGGCTGAGGCTGCTCTTAGGTTAGAATTAAGTCCTGTTTTGCTGACTGGGACCCTTCACGTAAGTGACTCCATCTTCGCTCGTAATTTCCTTGTTACCAGCAGGAAGTCTGTCTCCAGAGCCATGCTGCGAGCTCTATCTTACAGATTGAAGAAAATGAAGTCCCCAATCCAGGGACCCTGTGGGAGACAGCATAGTGGTCCCCAAAATATCTACGCCTTCCTCTCCAGGACATGTGACTAGGGCACCTTACGCAGCAAAAATGACTTTGCACATATATTCAATTAAGGATTTTTTTTTAAGATTTTTTTTTTTTCTTGGTGACACAGAAAGCACAAGCAGGGGGAGCAGCAGGCACTGGGAGAGGGAGAAGCAGGCTTCCTGCTGAGCAAGGAGTCTGATGCTGGACTCAATCCCAGGACCCTGGGATCATGACCGGAGCTGAAGCCAGACACTTAAACCACTGAGCCACCTGGGTGCCCCTAAATTTGTGTTGCCTTAGGCCATGAAATTTGGGATACTTTCTTAGAGCAGCCTCTGAAAGCTCATGCAGGCATCCAGCTCCCAGGTGGCAGAGATGGGATTTGAACTCAAGTCTTGGGATTTGGAAGCTCTAGATCTTCTGATATCTTCTGGAAGGGTGAATCTTCCATTATTCCAGATCTACCCCCTCCAGGGTTGCTGGGCAGTGCCCGACACTGTAGATGTTTTAATGGTTATCATTATTGTACCTCCTTCCTGTCTACACACAGTGTCAGTTCCTTTCGGTCCTTTCTGCTCAAGAACCTTCCATGGCTCCGCAGTACCCTCAGGATAATGACGAAGCCCTTTAAGGCAATGCAAACTCTGGGGCCTGGCTCATGTCTCCTGGTAACCCAGCAGACAAAGGCACCCGACCCCCACGGGCCAGGTTTGGGTGGCCCCCTGAACTTTTCTGAGAAAGCGTTCCTGCAGCCTGAACACTCGCAGCACACTCCCTCCTTTTAAGTATGGCTTGTGAGACTTTCCCGGCCTTCCCTCACCACCAGTATACACCGGACACCGTGGCTAGTTAGCCACCATGCCTTGTGCCACCTTCACTATAACACCTGTATTCCAATTTTCGGGGTCCAAGACTGGCTGCCTTCCAGCCTGGGAAGCCACTGTGGGCAGGGGTGACACCCTGGCCTCTGTTGCTGGTTGGCTGTGCCATGTCTGTGTGTCTGCGCCTGCACGGTCTCATCTGCACTCTCGATGAAGCCGACAGCCTCAAGTCCTCACTGCTGCGGCTGTGGAAACGCAGGATCACAGGGAGAAAAGGTGGGTTCAGATGTCTGAGTCCCCAAAGACATAGGGTCAGTGGAATTCTCTCCGGCCCGGGGAGGGGCTGAAGTGCTGGTGTGTGTTACAACACTGGACGAGACTCAGCGTGGGTGAAACGTCCAGAATTAATAAATCCACGGAGACAGAAAGCAGTCTGGAGGTGGCCAGGGGCTGGGGTCAGGAGTGAATGGGGAGTGCCTACACTTGGTGGGTACAGGGTTTCTTTAGGGGTGAGAAGAAAGTTCTGGAGATAAATAACGTGATAGTTGCACAACCTTGGCACTGTACCAAATGCCACTGTTCACTTTTGTTTTCTGAATTTTACCACAAATTGAAAAAAAAGAGGTGGGCTGCTGAGGGAGAAGGGAGCTGGAACTTCTAGGTCTGAGGGAGGAGGGACTGGGGTCCTGGACTCCTGGGTCTGAGGGAGGAGGGGGTGGGGGCCTGGGCTCCTGGGTCCAGGGGAAGCTGGAGGAGGCTGGGGCCCAAATGTCTGATTACCAAGAGGGGAGGAAACTGGCAAGATGAGGGTTGCTATGTGACATACAGAAAAATATGATCAGGGCAGAGGAAGCAATTGCTTTTGGCGGAAGCTTCATCGGATGGCAATTTCGACACCAAGGCCTCCCTTCCCACCCTGAGCCTGCCCACTGGGGAATTCCAGGAGATGGCCCAGAGGAAGGGAGAGGGGAAGGCAACTGAGGGGAAGAGGCAGGGTCACCGCGGGCCCATCCCCAACAGCCTAAGGACACAAACTGCACCCAGGAAGGAGTCTGACCTGTGGGCCTGGATTCTGGGGCCCCAGAGAAGGTAAGAGCTAGGAGGCTGGACCCCAGGGGCTAGAACCAAATGCAGGAATTCTAGAAGGGACTGGACTTCTGGGTCCCCAAGGGAGGAAGGGTGGAGAGAGCTAGAGGCTCAGATTCTGGGTTCTGGGGAGGACACGGGCTGGGCACTTGGACACTGAACTTTTAAAGCTGAAGGAAGGAAGTTGGGGGCCCCTTGAAGCTAAGTAAGGTGCTCCCTGCTAGTTTCTGAGAGGGGAATTGGTGGTGCAGGGTTAGGTCCCGAACACAGTGGCGGGTCGGATGGTCGGACGGTCGGACGGTCGGGCGGTGGGGCGGTCAGACTGCTCCGCAGCTTGGACTTTGGTTCTGCCACGACACCGCCCAAGCCCTACCCCACGTCCCCTCTCCTTTTCCAACCTCTCCCACAGCCGCGGGCCCAGGACCGGGAAAGCGAGAAGAAAGTTTGGACAGGTGAGCATTCTGGGGAAGCCCAGAGGCTGTCTGGGAGAGGCTCTGAAGCTGGGTGAGGGAGGCCAGCCAACAGGGAGGTCAGGATGGGAAGACAGCTGTTACAGGATGGAGAGCGCCGCAGGCAGAGAGCTGGTCTCAGCAGACCAGAGCCTCATCCACTGTTTCTGCCCTGGGAGCCAAGGGGAGCCTCAGAGCTGGAGGGGCTCAGAGCTGGGAGGCCACCTTCAGAGGCACCTGGACCCACAGGGCAGATTCCTCACCTGAGAGAGAGAGAGAGAGAGAGAGAGAGAGAGAGAAAGGTTCGTGGTCCCTCTCCTTCCCCTGCAGAGCCCAGCATGTGGGGTTACCTGTCTGTGCTGCCTGCTTTCCTGGCCTTTTCCGCTATCACTGGAGTCTGGAGCGTGTGAGTGTTAGAAGCAGGAGAACCCCGGGTCTGATGGAGGAGGGACTGGGGTTCTGAACTCCTGGGTCTGATGGAGGAGGGACTGGGGGACTGGACTCCTGGGTCTGATGGAGGAGGGATTGGGGTTCTGGACTCCTGGGTCTGATGGAGGAGGGACTGGGGGCCTGGACTCCTGGGTCTGAGTGAGGAGGGGCTGGGGGCCTGGACTTCTGGGTCTGAAGTGGGGGGGAGTTAGAAGTCCTCGTTTCTGTGGGTAACAAAAGGAAAAGCTGTCGTTAAAAACCACTTTGATGTCTCCTGTACTTCAGTTTTGCCCTTGCCGTGACCAACAGGTCTGTGAACCTCACGGAAGGTTTCCCCTACATCAGGTAGTTATGGTGCTGGCGGGGCAGGGGGTTCCGAGGGAGAAGAGGTGGCCTGGCTCCGAGGAGCCACAGGATGATCCTTCCTTTCCCCCAGCCTCTGTGGGTCTTACCCCCCTCAGAGCTGCATCTTCAGCCAGCTGCTCAACATGGGAGCTGCTATGGGTAAATATCCTCAGTCCTTCCTGTTCAGGGGAGAACCCCACCCCCATCTTCACCCCTACCCCACCCCTACCTTCACCCCTACCTCCACCCCTACTCCCACCCTACCCTGGCCAAGGGGGCCCCGGCCCCAGGGGTCCAAGCCCCCACCTCTCCTCCAGATGTAGGAGTTAGGCCCCAACCCCTAGACGCCCAGTCTCTCCGCACCCCCCCCCCCCCCCCCCCCCGCAGGAGTCCAGGCCCGGCTTGCCGGCCCACTTCCCTCTCCTCCCAGCCGCCTGGATCTGCATTATCCGTTACCACCAGCTCCGGGACTGGGGAGTCAGAAAATGGTTTAACCGGCTGATCCTGTGGACGGGGCTCCTGTGTGCCCTGGGCACCTCCGTGGTGGGCAACTTCCAGGTGAGAAGGCGTCGGCTCGTGAGCGCAGCCAGGCACGCCGAAGAGCCCGAGACTACAGCTCCCAGCACCCCCCGGGGCCTCTGGCTTCTCATTGTGGGGGCTCGTCCGCGCACGGCCTTCTGGGACTTGTATTTCTCTTGCGGTCCTTGGGCCAGGGAGGAGGTGAGCTCCTCTGCGGTCTGAGGTCAACGGAGGCCCCCGTGGGAGGCCTTGGTGTAATTATTCACGGAGCCCCAGAAGACTGGGGCAATTTACTGCCGTCCCTTACCCCTTTGCCCTTTTAATAATGAAATTACTCAGAGCCGCTCATTCTCACCACTTAGATGGAGCGTTCACTCCGCGCGGGGCGCTAGGCTTTACCCTGTGTAGGTTTTCATCCATCTCTAGACAGACCCTTTCAGTCAAATCCAACAGAGGGTTTTTTTATTTTTTTGTTTTTGTTTTTGTATTAATCAAGCTGGTTCGTGGTGGTCAGAAATGAACCCAGATTCAGACTCTAGAACTCACATTGTTCACCTTGAGGTTCAGTAGATATTTGTAGAACAAAAGAAGGGACAATGATTGGAGAGAGTCTGTTGATGATTGTATATTGATATTTAATTTTTCCGTGGCGCCTCTGACTCCTAACTGCTCCCGATGAAAGTACTACGGGCTAAGAGACTGCCTTCGCTTGCTAAGAAAAATTCCCCATAACTCATTGTTCCTCATCACCCTCGTTTATTCCTGGGCTCCTCAACTTTAACTTCTTAAAAAAAAATTTTTTTTTTAAGATTTTTGTCTTTTTGAGAGCGAGATCATGAGCAAGGGGGAGGGATAGAAGGAGCTGAGCAGGGAGCCTGATGCAGGAGTTAATCCCGGGACCCTGAGACCATGATCTCAGCTGAAGGCAGACAGTCAACCAACCGGCTGAGTCACCCAGGTGCCCCTCTTCTTAAAATTATTATATTGCTCCCATAAGGAGCTTTCTAAAGACATTTTCCCGCTGGTCATCGCTTCCCCTCATTAAACTTTTAAGATTTAGAAAACATTAAATGACATACACTATGTATCTGCAAGCACAAACCATTGCAATCTTGTAAGAACTTCCAAAACCAATTTTTCAGCCCCTGGGTGACAATATCAGCCCTCCGCCACCCCAGCTGAGAATGAGAGATTTTATTGCACTAATATTTCCTGAGCGCCTACAATGTGCCAGGCCCCGTATTCCGGAGTGAGGCCGCAGCAGTCTGCTGGTGGGTCAAGGACCCCCCCATCACAGCCCTCATGTCCCTGCCCCCTCACCCCCCACCTGTGTGTATCTACCTTCCTTTCAATTCTTGTCCCTGTTCTTTGCAGCAAAAGAACCAGCTGCACATGCACCTGGTCGGGGCCTTCTTTGCCTTATTCCTGGGCAACTCCTACTTTTGGCTGCAGCTTATTCTTGTCTGGTACATGAGGAGACTGCCCCAGCCTGGGCCCCCCTGGATGGGGCCACTCCGTCTGGGCCTCTGCAGCCTCTGCACCATCCTCTTGGTGACCAGTATCCTTCCTGGGGCCGGTGGCAGGGGTTGGGGTGGGGGGCGGTCCTCCACTGGGGTGGTTCATCTCCATGCAGTCTGTTCTCGGCCTCAGTCTTCTGGGGATGATAGCATCCCGGGAAGTGTCAGCCTTGGGGAAGGGCACCCTGGGCTGAAGTCCACCTCCCCCTGCGTGCTAGCCGGGTGTTGGTGGGGGAAGGACTCCACGGGCTGGACTCAGTGTCTCAGCTCCTGCAGCTCTCCAGTGTGGATGATAACAGGGCTGCCCCCGGAACTGGAAGGAATGAAGGGAGTAATGCACGTGAGGTGCTTAGCTCGGTGACCAGTGCAGTGAGCCGCCAAGAAATACTGGGAGGATGGCAAGCCAGCGGCGGCAGGCACTACCTGCCCTGCGCCGGGCATCATGTTGAAGACCGGAAACTGAGGTTCGGAGAAGGGGAGTCTCTTGGCCAAGACGTGTCGCAGAGTCCAGCGGTGGCGCTGGCGGTGGATGGCAGGGAGGCAGCTTGCGCAGGCTCTGGAGAACAGTCCACATGTCCTCCCCGCTCCTTGTCCAGTTCTGTCCTGTTAGAGGCTCTGGCTGGCCTTGATGGGAGTGTTCACAGCCAGAAACTAGCCAAGGCAGCGAATCAGGGCTGGTCGTTAACCATTCACCAGCATGCCTGGCACTGGCTGAAGATCCTACCCAACCCAGTTGTGAGTCACGGGAGCCCAGATGCTCTTTGCCAACCTAATGTGCCTCTGGGTGACTCAAATCACTGTGCTTCAGTTTCTGTATCTGTCAAACGGAGTTGTTTTGATCGTAATAATGGTTGTTACTGGCAAAGTGCCCTGAGAGAGGAGAGGCTATAAACGTAGCGTTAGGGACCCATCTCCTCCTTGGGGAGAATGGAGGGAAGGCCAGAAGGCTGCTGGTGCTCAGAAGAGCCTACGGGAGGGACTGGTTTCTTTCTGGGGGCAACAGAGAGCCGTGGGAAGCATAAGAGTGGGGGAGGACCAAAGCCAATTCTGGGGGTAACCCCCTTGTGTAGGTGCTCTCACCTCTCCTTTGCTCTAGGATTCATGGGATTGGGGTGATGTCACCTTATGGGCTGCCTAAAAATCCTTGGATGAATGAAATAGTGTCTGAACTGATCTAGGAGGGAGTGGGCGCTGGCTTGGCCGAGAAGCAGGAAGGGTGTTGCAGGGAGGGATCTCAGAAAGCAGAGGGCCTCTCTGCTAGTTTGAGCTTGGAGTGAGTGTGGGTTCGCAGGTGAAAAGGATTTCAGGGGGCACCTGGAGGGCAAGTCTGAGCAGGACAAACATGTGGGAAACAGTCAGCCAGGGAGGAGGGCAGCCACAGAGGTGGGTGGCCTGCCAGACGCCATTCTGGCCAGGGCGAGGCAAGCTGCGTCGTGAGAGGGCGCCTGGCCCTGGTGACCTGGCTGGGCTCCGGGATCCTTCCTGCTGCGTGTGGCCCTTGACCTTGCTGTAAAGTGATGATCCTCCACTTCTGGCCGCTGCGTTCGGCCTCTGCCGCCTGCGAGTGGGCCATCGCCATGCTGCTGTTTGCACTTTTCGGCCTGTTTGCTGTGGACTTTTCTTGCCTGGACGGCTGCACCCTACACCTCCAGCCGGGCCACCTCAGCTCCCCGCCAGCCTCCCCCACCTCCCTGCAGATTCACCTGTGAACAGTAGCCCGGATGATGAGGTCTGGGCCCCCTCCCTCCGTGCTGCCATCAGGGCCACCCAGGAAGTGAGAGGTCAAGGCCAGCCAGCCATCCCTGCTCAATGCTATTTATTATTATTATTATTAATTTTTTTTTTTTTTTTTTTGCCGCCGGCGGAATCAGAGACACGGACGCAGGCAGGGTCACGCGAAACCAGAATTCCTTCCGGAGAGCAAATCCGTACAGAAGGTTGTGAGGGAAGGGGGAGAACCGGGGAAGGGGGGGCCTGGGAAGGAGGAGTTGGGGACACAAGGACAGATGGCCTTCCCTGTCCGGATCTGCTAAGCCACCCCAACCAGCCCCCGTCCCTCCCCCACCCCACCCCGCAGAGAGATTGATCAATAAATAAAATAATAAATTAATCAATAAATAAAATAGAAACAGCTCCCCCGCCCTCAGTCCCCCCTAGAACCACCCCCCATTGGGCACGGCCCCCTGAGCCCCATCCCTGCAGGGCAAGGCCGGGTTTGTTGTCTCTCCCCTCCCTACATACTCCATGGGCCCTATTTACAGATTCACAGTTGGGGGGCAGGGAAGAGGGGTGGAGGGGGCTCCCCTCCTTCCCCGGCCCCCTGGGGTCAGGGCAGAGGAGTCCCGTTGGTAGCCAGGAGCTTCTTGTCCTTAGCAGGGCCTCGGCGGGGAGAGCTGGTCAGCTCTGGGTCTGGGCGGCCGGCTTGGGGCTGTAGGCTTCTTGGTGGGGTGCCAGCAGGCCGAGTCTGGGCCCCGTTCTTCTCATCTGTGGAGGAGGAAGCAGTGTAGCATCACGAACCTCGAGGCTGCCGAACCCCAAGGAACACGTTCCAGCAACATCGTGGTGAGACCAAGGGCCTCCATCCTGGGGCTGGAAGCCTGTGGGGACGGCTGCCAGGAGGACACCCATTTGCAACCAGAGCCAGCAAGGTCACGGACAGCAGGTCATACATCCTGGACCCCTCCAACCCTCGTGGCTTTGGAAACCGGGCCAAGTTAGTCCCAGTGAGACCCAGAGGTCTGACTCCAGGGGCATTGTCACAGACTCTGGCTATGAGATTATTCGCTAAGGGACAGCTTGTCACAGCAGCAGATCACATTCAAGTCCCCAGATCACAGCCAAAGGTCTCCTTCTGCTACCCTGGTTGTTAGGGGAATGCTCCTTAGCGACAGGGCACAGGTGAGCCTTACAGGGGGTTTGGGGGATCCAAACAAACCCGGAGGACTGCTTGCCCTTCTCCAGAACACTGTTCTAGAACCCTCATTAGCAGGAAGTTCCACAATCCCACACAGAGACTAGGCACCCTCTGGGGGTCCCTGGAGGTGCCCTCCCTGGCCACAAGGGCTTCTCAGGCCAGGATGGCCCATGCCCTGGCCTGGAGCTCAGGCCCCAGCCTCTCTGAGAATCTGTGATCCTCGCCCATGGACCAAAGCCCTGGAGCCCTTGCTCAGCAGGTCGCCCCTCTGGTCCACAGGATAAAGGAGGGCCACATGGCTTCGGACCCCTGCCGCCCACCTGCCAGGGCCTGCACGGAGGGCTGGTCGTGAGTGCTCAGCAGCTGTGCCTGGATGGTCTCCACCACTCGCTTGAACCGACGGCTGGGACCTGGAGGAGATACGGAGATGGGCTGACTTGGGGACAGAGACAGAAAAGACCCTTCCACCCTGTGGAAACCAGCAAAGGACTTGCCTCCTCTTGGGCTCAATTTCCGGCCCTTTGTTGGGACTAGGTATTATAAACCCGCAATTTGCAAATGGGACTAAGAAGATTGGGTTAAAATAATGATGGCTGTGGCTTTCTATTTATCGTGTTAGTTTCTAGCTGAGGCCCGAAGAGCCAGGAATATAAGAAAAATAAACAGGAAGTTAAAAAAAAAATCTTAAAATCAAGGAAGTCCTGCATATTAGCCTTTAAAGGAAAGGGGGAAAAATGCAACTTATTTCATCTTAGGGGTAACATTGTGGCAGGCTGGTCACTGTGACATTTAAGACTGCTAACAAGGTAGCAGACAGAAGTGTCTCTTGTTATTCGGACTCGCTATCATGGCTCAGGAACTTGCTGGACTGGCAGCAAGACATTTCTGTGGCTGCCAACTCCTGATCGGTCATGGCTGACTGTAGTTTCTGAGGCTGCCACTGAGCCCAGCAGGAAGAAGTGCCGTGATCACCTGGTGCTGTCTGCTCTGGGTGCGGGAATGACACGGGATGGCAGAGAGCCCCATCTGCCCTTCGGCTGTACAGTCAGCTCTGCACTTCAAGGTCAGCAGGGCTAGGTTGAGCCCAGCTTCCTCAGTTTGCAGTGGGACTGTGTCAAGTCGATTTGCTTCAACAGGACTCTGTTTTCTCTTCTGTAAAGTGGGTGAGCACTAATACCTCAAAGTCCTCTGGGAAGCGTCAATGTAACAATGCACGTAAAGCAGGTGAAACATCATAAATGTCCACGGAGGGGCACCTGGGTGACTGAGTCCACTAAGTGTCTGCCTTTGGCTCAGGTCATGATCCCAGGGACCTGAGATCAAGCCCTGCATTGTGCTTTTGCGCAGTGGGGAGTCTGCTTCTCCCTTTGCTCCTCCCCCTGACTTGTAACCTGTTTTTCTTCCAAATAAATAAAATCTTAAAAAAAAAAATCCATGAAATGTTAATGAGAGAAGGGGGAAGGACAGAATGCAGAGGTCTGAATGAGGACGGGGCTCATAGGGTCAGCGCTAGCTGAGCACCATCTCCTCCTCCCTCCTGCTGCCCTCCAGGGCCACTCTCGCCGCTCAGCTGTCTTGAGCATCCCACACAAAGGGTAGAGGCAGTGTCTCGCCAAGGGAAGCTTACCGGAGATGAGCGTAAAGGTGACCGAATAGATGCCACCACTGCCACTGCCATCCCGTCGTGGGGAAGGCTCTGGGCCCTCTGAGGAGCTGATGTCCACCTGGAATCGGACAGGCTTCTGGAAGACAGATGGGCCGCCACTGGCCTTGTACTCGGCCCTGAAGCTGGTCTGTGACAGCACACTGTGACTCAGGCTGGGGATCTGAGACAGGCAGGGGACAAAAGGAGGGGGTGATTCCAGTGACCTGATTCCAGGGACTGGATAGCCAACCCCACAAAGACCTCTGCCCAAGGAACTACAAGTTCCATCAGCCACTAGGGGGAAAAGAATAACAGGAAAGCCATTGGGAGGCCCCATTGCCTGCTGGGACTTGTAGTTTTCTTGTCCCACTATAAACGGCATCAGAGGAAAGGCTGGTAACAGGGCCTGTCACATCTAGGGGTCAGCCTCAGCCTCCAGAATTACATGACGCAAACTTCTCTGCCTCCGAGCATTGCCACATCTGTGTCAGAACCTCTAAGTCCCACTAGCTCCTGCAGCAAAACCCCAGAGTTCCCCGGGGAAAAAGCGATTCTGTCTGCTAATCTCAGACCTGGTGGTCAGGGAATGGCAACTCACTAATACGCTAGGGAGGTGTCCTTTGCACCACCTCCAGGCCCCAGGGTCCAGTAAACCTCTCCACCTCCCTGCCCCTACAGTGACCCAACCCAACTCTGAACGGAAAACTACAGATCCCATGAGCCTCAGGAGGAAGTCAGGCCAGAGTGGAGGCGGACTCCAGGGGATGCTGGGATTTGTAGTCCTGTGCTGGCCAGGACACAGGGAGACCCAGGCCTCTCACCGACAGGAAGGCATGGACGATGTCCGCTTTGATGCTACTGAGGGGTTTGTCCTTCAGCACAAGGAATATTTGTTCTTCTTTGTCCAAGGAGATGAAGTTTCCAAACCAGGAGCGTTTTGCCAACCTGAGTGAAAGGGGAGGGTTGGAAGTGGGTCGGGAGCGGGCTCAGAGAATAAATCCCTCCCTCCAACCTCTGGCTTCCCTTCCCTGTCAGACTCACTCTGGAGAGGACTCTGGCGTCAAGCTGGACATCTCCTCCGCAGTGGGGACTGGTGTGCGGTGAAGGAGGGGAGAGTATGATCAACACTTGCCCATTACCCTGGGTCCAGCACGTGGGCCAGTAGTCCCCTCCAACTAGAGGTTCTAGATCCCAGTGCCCATTCACCTCCCAGTAGCTAAAGCCCACTTGGCATGCTACCTGGTGGTCCTGCTGGGGATGCCAGCCCACTCCAGGTAGACCACGCCCTCCGAGGGTGGAATTGCTCACCATGAGCCAATGATAAGATGAGCCAAGGCACTGAATGGAGGTGTCCTTCAGAGAGGCTCCTCCTTCCTCCAGCGCTGAAAGCCCCACCCCCTGTCCCCAACACCTAAATTTCTACTCCCAGCCCCATCTTCTCACACGACACGGGAATCTAGGCCCCCAGCCCTTGCACCCTGGGGGACCCCGTACCCTGCATCTTGCGCCGGTGAAAGCGAGGGGAACCCAGGAAACTGTTGCGGATGGAGTTGAGACGACTCCTCCAGGCGGCTCCCCCGACGCCACCGCCAGGGCTTGGGGGTGGCGTTGTTCCTGGCGTCCCAGTGGGGCTGGCCCGGGGCGTGTGCAGGGGCGAATGCAAGGGGGTGCCCCCAGAGGAGCGCGGGGAGCCTGGGGGGCCAGGCAGAGGTGTGGAGCGGGCACTGGGGGGCGGAGGCTGCTCCCCGGCACCCCCACCCCTGGGGCCGCGAGAAGGCAGCGTCTGCGTTTTGGAAGTCGGGGAGCCCCCGCCCCGAGCCTCATCTCCGGCCCCGGGCTCCGGTGAGAAGGAAAAGACAGGACTCTGTGAAGAGGGGCAATGGGTGAGATGGTGGACTACAACTCCCAGGAGCCTTTAGGAACCCCATAGGCCCATACTCACAGAGATGGGTCCCAATGCATGCTGGAACTTGTAGTCCAATTATTACCCGCCCGCCTCCACCCCTCCTCCCTTTTTAGGGGATAGGGACTTTTTCTATCATGCTCACTGCTGTAGCACGGTGCCTGGTACACAGTAGGCGCTCAATTAGCTTTTGTTAAGCGCATAAAGGAACCCTTGAAACACTAAAAACCGGATCCTATCAGAGGTGGAAATGTGCAATGCTCTAAAACGGGATTGGGGGGCGCCTGGGTGGCTCAGTGGGTTAAGCCTCTGCTTTCGGCTCAGGTCATGATCTCCGGGTCCTGGGATCGAGCCCCGCATGGGGCTCTCTGCTCAGCAGGGAGCCTGCTTCCCCCTCTCTCTCTGTCTGCCTCTCTGCCTACCTGTGATCTTTCTCTCTGATAAATAAATAAAATCTTAAAATAAATAAATAAATAAATAAAACGGGATTGGGGGCCCTTTAGAGACAAAGAGGCAATGCCTCAAGACTTCTTGGGATTTGTAGTTTCCGGTCCAGTGTTCACCCCTTTACCCCTTCTTAATGAATCGGGGCTTACCCGTGGGCTGCTGAGAGGGCTGGAGGACAGACCGGTGGAGGCTCCACTGACACTACGGGATCTGTTTTCAGGAGAGATTTTTTTGTTTTGTTTTGTTTTGTTTTTAGATCAGTTGTGTGGGTTTCTCAAGGCTCAGATGTCCTTTCCCTTCCACACACCTTTGCGATGGGGATTTGAGGCCCTGAGAGGGGCCCCTGAGGTGGAGCTGGAGATAGATCCTGAACCCCCTCCCCACCCACCCAGAGCTCTGTACCCGCGGGAGGGCCAGGGGCTCTAACCTCTGACTGTGCTGGGCCATCTCCAGAGCCCGGCGGGTGGGCACTGGGGAGCCACCGCCCCCAGCATCTGTGATGCTCAGAACTTCCATGGACTTCCGCTCTGGCCGCCGCTTCCCGTGTCGGCTCAGCATAGGGGAATCCACACGTTTCCGAGGGGGGTCTGAGGGAGGAGAGTTTCAAGCCAGTCAGAAGCCATCTTCACCCAGCTGTACATGGCACTCGCACAGGTGGGAAACGGAGGTGTAGAGAGGGGACTTTTGACAAGTTCACAGAGCGGGTCAGGGAGCCTAAACCCGGAAGGTAGGGGCGCCTGGGTGGCTCAGTTGGTTGAAGTTCTGCCTTCGGCTCAGGTCATGATCTTAGGGTCCTGGGATTGAGTCCCACATTGGGCTCCCTGCTCAGCGGGGAACCTGCTTCTCCCTCTGCCCCTCACTCTGCTGGTGCTCTCTCTCTCCCTCTCAAATAAATAATAATAAACAAATAAAATCTTTAAAAAACAGAGGTTTACCCACTTTAAAAAAAAAAAAGGGGGTGCCTGGGTGGCTCAGTTGGTTAAGTGACTGCCTTCAGCTCAGGTCATGATCCTGGAGTTCCAGGATCAAGTCCCACATCAGGCTCCCTGCTCAACAGGGAGTCTGCTTCTTCCTCTGACCCTACCCCCTCTCATGCTCTCTCTCTCAAATAAATAAATAAAATCTTTAAACAGAGGTTTACCCACTTTAAAAATAAAAAAATAAAATCTCTCTCTCAAATAAAATCTTGAACAAAACAAAAGCAAAAACCTAAGGCCTGCAGCCCCTTGCCCCACTCCAGAGTCTGGGGTCTGGACCCCCAGCCCTGCCTTCTCACCGACATCATTCCGGGGAGGCAGGTCCTGGTCCTCACAGCTGGGATACCGCTCCTTCCGATCCAGAAGCAGATAATATATCATCTTTTCTTGGTTCTCCCTGATGGGGAAGGGAGAGAGGGGGTGGGAGAGGCCTGGGGTCAGGAGTTGGACTCCAGAGGTCTCACCCCCTCCCTGTAGCTGTGGCTCTCGGGAGCCTGGTACACCGGTATCTGCGCCCATGCTTCCCTCTTCCTAGGCATGGACACGGTGAGACTTTGTGTCGGTGCACATCGGACCCTTACTTGACTCAGCCGTGACAGTTCCAATCGAGCACTTGCTATTTGCAAGCACTCTGTGGGACACCACGTGGGCCTCACCACCTACCGGTACTTTGCAGCATCTAGTCTCCCCACACCGCCCCGTGTCCTACCGCCCCCTCCTGGTTGCTCTGGGAACAGCTCTACGTGGGAACTCTAAGCCACGCCCCCTCTAGCGGCGAGCGCCACGCCCCACGGAGTCTGCGCGTGCGTGAGGCCCGGGCGCGCCCTCCGCTGGCTGGTTTGGGCGCAGCGGCGGGCTGGCTGGACGTCAGCCAGCTGGTGTGCGTCCCTGAAGCAGGGGGTCTTACTCCTCGCTGCGGAGCTCGCGGTGCAGCCGCTCGCGGTCCCTGAAGCAGCCCAGCGAAGCCATGCTCTCCAGGACGTCGGGGTCCAGCTCTCCGTTCGATGGCAGGCTCCGCATGGCCACCCGGCGGCCTGGGGCTGGCTCCAGGCAAGGGTCTGGCTCGTGTTTCCCACCTCTGGGGAGGGGGAGAAACGTTACAGGGTACTGGGCGTCTGGGCCCCAACCTGCTCCTCCCTTGGGAACCCAGGATTGCCGGCTCTCAGCCCCTGCTGCGCCTGTGTCCTCCCCTGGGACCCAGAAATCAGAGTCTCTAGCTGCTCCTCATTGAGCAACCTTGGTATCCCACCCTCCAGCTGCTTCTCCTGCTGGGGACCCTTGATATTTGGGCCCCCTCCCTTTCTGCCCCAGGGAGCCAGGTGCTCAGTTGTCCCATACTCACAGGTACCAGGGGTGTTTCTGAATTTGCTCCAGCTGTGCGGAGGGAGAGAGGCAGAAATGAGGTCGTGTGAACACAGTGGGCCACAAGGAAAGTTGATGGGGTGGCTCTGGGGGTCCGTAAAGGTGCCCCTCCTCTCCACCAGGGGCAGGATGACAGCTTAGGTCTTCCCCTAGTGGCGACTGGGCACCACGACCTGTGACCACAGGCCTGGGACATTGCCTGTGTGCACAGTGGCACCCCTTCCCCTGTGGAGGACCTGCCCAGTTTGGAGGGTGCGATTTGCAGACCCTGGGCTGCTGCTCATCCAGTGACCTCCCCCTCCCCCGCCCCAGCCATCGCCCCCAGGACTGACAGGCAATTCCTGGAAGTCCATTCTCATGGTCCCTCTAGGGGTTTTGTCCTCATGACCCACCGCTCCCCCCAACTCACACTGAGTCTTTTCTCAGGCTCCACTTCTATCATCCCTCTCAGGAGGCTCTGGCAGTCTGGAGGGATGAAGTGGGGCATGTGGAAGACGCCCCGTTTCACCTTCTCCAGCAGCTGGCGGAGATTGTCATCATCAAAGGGCAGAGCCCCCTGTGGAGAAATGACAGGCCCCTCACACAGAGCTTAGGGTATCTCGGCGAAAGCCTAAGCTCTTGACACAACGCCCGTGTGGTCCTTACCACAAGCACTGGCAGACGGGGGACTAGGACCATCTCACTTTACAGATGGGGAAACTGAGGCATAGAGCGGTCCAGCAACTGGCCCACAGCCTCTGAGCTGGTAAGTGGCGAGCAGGGGTTTGGCAACAGACAAGTCAGGCCCCAGGCCTTAAGAGGCTGTGGTTGCAGCTTGGAGGGTGTATCTGAGAAACAGGTTTCTCCCCAGACCGGTTTCAGGAGAGGTAATCCTCATGCACTGGTTCAACCGAAGGGGAGCATCCACTTTGGGTCAGGGATCTTGTACTGGACAAAACCAGCCCTCGCCCTCCTACAGCTCACACCCTAGACTGCGAGACCCCAGTGACGGAAGGAACTTCAGCAGCCTCGTCATGAAGCAGGCACCTCTGCTGTCCCCCAGGTTCTGATCTGGCCACGAGGGATGGAGCAGGGGACAACACCAGGTCGCTGGCCCCATGGAGCTTTGTCTCCAGTGGTGCCCGGCACACACAGATTAACAAACAGCGGTTGATGAATGAGTAGTGGGGAGAGCAAACAATAAAGGGACACATAGGATGAGAGAGGCAGGAGTCCGAGAGATGAGACGAGCAGAGCGAGCAGGTAGCTGGAGGGGGAGCAGGGAGTCGAGGGGAAGGGGCCTCAGAGGAGATGATGCTGGGCAAAAACTTGAAGGGGTAACAGCCATGACTCTGAGGGCTTTTCCAGGTGTTACCCCTGGTGTCGGAGGCCTCTGGACTGAGGAGGCAGGGTGTGGGGGAGCAGGGGGAGGGGCGCCCCGCAATGCTGGTCTGGGGCCTGGAAGCCTGGATGAGACTCCGCTTGTCTGTCTCATTCAATGTGGCCATGTGTTTGTTGTTGGCCTTGCCCCTGAACCTCCACTTCTCAGCCCCCAGAACAGTGAGAAGTGTGTTGTTCACGCCGCCCTGTGTGTCTCTTATAGGAGCCCAAGCTAAGGCAGACACCCTCTCATGAGCAGCTGATCTGTTCCCACGGCGCGCATGGCCAACAGCGTTCTAACTCACGCCGGAGAGACATTCAACGAGCACAGGAATTTTCTCGGCAACACCAAACACCCCGCCTGCCTTCGGGAACACGCGGCGGTACTCTGGGCGCGAGCATTTAAAATCACCAGCAAACAGTGCAAAAAAGCAAAAACTGTGGCACTCCCTAGACCACAGAAAACACACTTGTTTACAAGATGGACTGAAACCGGGCGTGGGGCAGGGAAGCAGAGGGTCGCTTTGTACCACTTTAGATGGGACACGTGTGACAGGGACTCAGCTTTTTCTCTGCTCTGCGCACATCTGGGAACGACCTCGGAAACACCAAGCGTGGGAGGCTATATGTGAACCCCAATGAGTGTGCAGCTTCTCAAACATGGAATGTGTCGATTATGAGAGTCAGCTGTAATAATAACAGTAACTACTAGTAATGGGGCGCCGCTCAAAAGGCTGACGGGGGACATTCTAGGGAATCACATTCTTGTGACTCCTGGTACCCTAACTACTGGCCCTGGGCAGGCGAGGAAACGGGCCTGGAGAGGGAGAGCGACCGGCTTGGTCATAGTGGTGGAGCCGGGGTTTGAACTCAGCTGGACGGGCTTCAGAGTCACCAGCTGCAGAAGGGCGGAGGCCTGGACTGTTTGAGCCCACCTCTCGGGCGCCCCCCATCTTCCCTGGGGGAGCTGTGAGTCCCAGGCGCTCCTGTTGAGCCTTGGTTCCCTCAGTGTCATCTAGGCTCCTGGATGAGAGACCACACACTGATCCCAGCCCTGCCGCCGTGCAGCAGCGTGCCTGTGAGCCAGTCACTTCTCGTCTCTGGGATTTTCAAGTGAAGTGTGCGAGGTGATGTGCTTGGAACAGTGCCTGGCACAGAGTAAACCTTCCATTTACTCGTGCCATGCGTGTTGACGGGGCCGACTACGTGCCAGCTCAGGTCACAGCGAGCCGACAGAATAAAACCCACAGAGACAAAAGCCCTGACTTCTGGGAGCTGATGGTGTAGAAGGGGACACCGCACAAGGAGCTCACAACTCAGCACATGATGGCAACTCTGAGTCGCCAGGAAGGACAGAACCTCCCCTAGAGGGTCTGACCTCATGGGGGGGGGGCGGGGAGAATGGGAGCGAAGAGAAGTCTAGTTGTGAACTGGATGAGCAACAGGACAGGTCAGGACGGAAGAGTGTTCTAGACAGAGAAGAGCAGGTGCAAAGACCCGGGGGCAGAGCCAGGCTCACAGGCCTGCTCTGATTATATTCGTTATTACCATATTGCAACAAGCTCCCTAGAAGAGTCACTGTCCCAAGCCGTCCAAGGGCTCCTGGCTACCCCGTCCCTTTCGGGGACACCCTGGACTAGCTCACAGTGCTCTGACTCCATGGTTAGCTCTGGGCACACAGCAAGGGTGGGGCAAGGGTGCTCCAGGGCCTTGGTCTGCTGGTTCCTGCCTCTCACCTTCCT
The DNA here is from genome assembly GCF_009829155.1 of Mustela erminea. Taxonomy (NCBI): domain Eukaryota; kingdom Metazoa; phylum Chordata; class Mammalia; order Carnivora; family Mustelidae; genus Mustela; species Mustela erminea. The sequence continues at coordinate 11,065,570 of NC_045632.1, read as the reverse complement.
GATACCAGTTAAATATTTGGAAGACAATGCCTGAGGGGAAAGATGGAACTTGCTTAATGTTTTGTGCTCCCACCAGGCAGGGCTGTTCTAGAAAGTGGGACAGGAGAGGTGAGGGGCACCTTACCACAAGCAAGGCAAAGAGGATGACTCCACAGCTCCACATGTCTGCCCGGCGGCCGTCATACTTCTCCCCCTGGAAAGGAACAGGCCTGGCCATGACAGGGTCTCTCCACCATGCTCTCCCCACGCCTCCCTCCTCTCCACCCGCTCACTCACCTTAATCACCTCTGGACACGCATAGTGGGGGGACCTGCGGGAGAGAGGCGGTGTGAGCCTCTGGCCGACTTCTTGCCCCCTCCCTGGGACGACGGAGGCCAGGCCCCCACTCACCCACAGCTGGTCTCCAGGAGGCTGTCCCCCACCTGCAGGGACGCCATGCCAAAGTCTGCGATGCGGATGTTGTTTTTCTCATCCAAAAGCAGGTTCTCGGGCTTCAGGTCTCTGTGGCTGAGACAGGCAGGTGGGGCTCAGGCCTCTGCCCTCCTCCTGGAGGCCAAGGCCCCATTTGCTGTCTCTCAGAGGCACTTCTGAAAACCATTATGGGCAATTCCAAACGTGCTCCAAGCAGTGAGAAGAACATGAGAAAGCCCCATGTACCCATCCCCCAGCCCCACCTGTTTCAACTCAGGGAAAATCTTCTCTCTTCTCTACCTAGACACATTCTCTCCTTCCTCCACTGGATTATTTCGTAGGGGACCCCGGACCGTGTATCATTTTATCCACAAATATTTGCATATCTACCACGTGAGATATTCTGAGCAAAGAGGGCTAATGTTGAGCTATTCAATATTGAAATACTGAAATACTTCCATACTGAATAATAAAAAGAATATGTCACCCCAAGCCAGTCACTGGCCCCTGGAGGGAAACCCCTCAAGTTTTAAGGATTGATGTCTGGGGGTGCGGTGGGGCCTGAGGATTCTAGCTTCTGTCGGACGTGGTCAGTAACTGGGTCATACTTGTTGTTAAATATGTTGACTATTGCCCCCTAGAGGTCGGCGCTTGTAACGTCAGGGTTTTGACTGGGTCTTGCCAATAGGGCTGTGTTGACAGTTTAAATGGGCGGCCTTCCCATCACCAAGCTTTATCCCCACCTCTGAGCCCCTCCACCCCCACACCCACCCCAGCTCCAGTCCCCACCCCAGGGAGGGAAGGAGCGCAAACAAATGCGGGTGAAAGATGAGCTGAAGGCCATTCCGTGAGGAAAGGACGATCTTTCCATATGAACAGTCACATGCCAAAAAACGGAACCTCAACCCTTGACTCACATCACAGACAAATATTAATTTGAAATGTATCCCAGACCAGAATACAAGAGCTAAAACTATATAACTTTCAGAAGAAAATGTAGGAGGAAGCCTTAGGGACAAAGATTTATATAGATAAGGCAGAAAAGACAAACGGTAAAGAAAAAATATGACAAACTTGAATTTATCGGAATGTAAAACTTGCTTTTCACCAAACATTGCTATAAAAACAAAAGTGGAGTGCCTGGCTGGCTCAATTGGGAGAGCATACGACTCTTTTTTTTTTTTTTTTTTTTTTTGAGAAATTTTATTTATTTGACAGAGAAGACAGAGAGGGAGCACAAGTTGGGGGAGTGGAGGGACAAGCAGATGTCCCACTGGGTGCAGAGCTCCATGTGGAGCTCAATTCCAGCACCACAATTTCATGACCTGAGCCAAAGTCAGACACTTAACCAACTGATCCACCCAGGTACCCTGAATCTGTGACTCTTGATCTCAGGGTCATAAGTTCGAGCCCGATGTTGAGCATAGAGATCACTTAACTAAATAAAAAAACTTTGAAAAAATTAAAAAATAAAAGGGGGTGCCTTGTGGCTCAGTTGGCTGGGCGACTGCCTTTGGCTCAGGTCATGATCCTGGAGTCCCAGACTGAGTCCCACGTTGGTCTCCCAATGTCTGCTTCTCCCGCTGACCTCTCTCCTCTCATGCTCCCTCTCTCAAATAAATAAATAAAATCTTAAAAAAAAAAAAAAAGAATTAAAAAAATTCAAACTCAGAAGTATGTCACAAACTGGAAGAAAATACTTGAAAAACATACAGTTAATAAAAGATTTGCTCTTAGGGGCACCTGGGTGCCTCAGTGGGTTAAGCCTCTGCCTTCGGCTTAGGTCATGATCTTAGGGTCCTGGGATTGAGCCCCATATCTGGCTCTCTGCTCATCGGGGAGCCTGCTTCCTCCTCTCTCTGCCTGCCTCTCTGCCTACTTGTGATCTCTCGCTCTCCGTCAAATAAATAAATAAAATCTTAAAAACAAAACAAAAAAGCAAAAAACCCTCCAAGCAATAATTAAAAAAAGAAAAAAAAAAGATTTGCTCTTAGAATAAAGAATTCTTAGGAGGGATGTCTGAGAGGCTCAGCTGATTAAGCATCTGCCTTCAACACAGGTCATGATCCTGGGGTCCAGGGATGGAGTCCTGCATTGCTCAGCAGGGAGCCTGCTTCTCCCACTGCCTGCTGCTCCCCATGCTTGTACTCTCTCTCTGACAAATAAATAATGTCTTGGGGGGAAAAAAAATCTCTTAGGAGTTATTCCTAGAGCTATCTCTCGTTCCTAGAATAAAGAACTCTTAGAACTTAGACAACTCAATAAAAAATGGGCAAAGGACCCGAAGAGACATTTTTCCAAGGAAGATAAAACAAATGGCCAATAAGCACATGAAAAGATGTTCTACAACATTAGTCATCATAGAAATGCAAATCAAAACCACAACAAGATACCACTTCATACCTACTAGGATGGCTATAATCAAAAAAGTCAAATGATAACAAGTGTTGGCAAGGACATATAGAGATTGGAACCCTCGTGGACTGCTGGTGGGGATGGTGAAGGGTACCGCCACTTTGGAAAACGGTCTGCCACTTCCTCAAAAGGCTAAGCAGAGTCCCCATATGACCTGACAATTCCAGCCCCAGGGATGCACCCGAGAATTGAAAACACAGGTACACATCAAAACTTGTACTTGATTGTTCCCAGGTCCGTATTGTTTACAAGAACCAAAAAAGAGAAACAATAAAGTGTCTATCCACTGGGGAACGGATAAAGGAGGTATGGCACAGCCACATGATGGAGTACTATTCAGCCACGGAAAGGAAGTACTGATACACATTATGACAAGGAGGGACCCTGAAAACGTTTTGCTGAGTGAAAGAAGCTAGACACAGGGGCCCCTGGGTGGCTCAGTGGGTTAGAGCCTCTGCCTTCGGCTCAGGTCATGATCTCAGGGTCCTGGGATCGAGCCCCGCATCGGGCTCTCTGCTCAGCAGGGAGCCTGCTTCCTCCTCTCTCTCTCTGCCTGCCTCTCTGCCTACTTGTGATCTCTCTGTGTCAAATAAATAAATAAAATCTTAAAAAAAAAAAAAAAAAAAAAGGAAAGAAAGAAAGAAGCCAGACACAGGCAGCCACATACAGTATGATTCCGTTTACATGAGACGTCCAGAATAGGCAAGCCCATGGAGACAGAGGTGGTCAGAGGCTGGAGGGGTGACTGCTTCGTGTACAAGGTGATGATTTTGGGGGTGAGGAGAATGTTCTAAAATTACATAGCAGTGATGTGCAACACTGGTTATACTAAAAACTCCTGAACTGTATACTTGAAAAGGGTGAATTTTATGATATGTGAGTTTTATCTCAATTTTTAAAAAGGGATAAAGATTTATTTTGGGGCTGCACCACACTGGCTTCCAGTCAGCCTTGTGGGCAGTGCTCATCTCGGCCTCCCCTCAAGCTGCCCCCTCACCAGATGGAGTAGCTGTGGCAGAAGTCCAGCGCCGACACTATCTGGCGGAAGAACTTCCGGGCCTCCTTGGGTGTCAGTCTCCCCTTCTTTACAAGGTAGTCAAACAGCTCACCTCCAGAGACGTGCTCCAGAACCAGGTACCTGGGGGACGTGGAGGGGGCAGAGGGCTGGAAGGGGCATGTGGAGGACCAAAGAGCCTGGACTCTCTTTCAAAAGCCCCCGGACCCCAGCACAAGACCCCCATCCCACTGGCCTTTGGAAGCAGAGTACCTAGGTAGGAATAGTGACTCAATTCCCATGAGTCCCTGGGAGGAGAAGACTCCAGTTCCCATGAGTCCCTGGGAAAAGGAGACTCCAGTTCCCATGAGTCCCTGAGAAAAGAGACTCCCAAGTCCATCAGCCTCTGGGAACCCAAAACTCCACCCCAGCGCCGCCCCCCCCCATAAGCTCTGTGCAGCAGAGACTCCCATGACGACTTTAGGAGTATCAATACTTGGACTCCTAGTTATTCCTGCAGGTAAGACAACTGTGATAACGCCTAGAAGACAGAAACACCTCAGTTCTCACAGGATCCTGGGAAATAAAGACATCTCCCCTCCCCCACTCCCATTAGCTTCTGGAAAGCCAAGCCTTTCATTCCTATAAGCCTCAGTTATTAAAAACAACAACAACAACACAAATTCTCATTAATTTCTGGCTATAACAATTGAAGTGTGCTCCAATTTAAGTTGACGACCGTGAGGTTTTTTTAAGAAAGACTACAAGTCCCATCAGTGCCTGAGAGGATTAAAACTCCCAACTCCCACAAGCCTCTGGGACATAGACTCCTAATTTCCATCAGCCACCTGGATCCTTAAAACTCCAAATCCCATCTGGCTCTGGGAGGCCAAAACTCGGATTCCCATCAGCCCCTGGGAACAAAAGCTCAATTTCTAGGAGCTTTTGGAAAGCTGACGGTCCTATGTGAAGCCCAAACTCCGATGAGCCCTCACTATTCCTACCTAGGTGGAGGAGTGGGAGAGAGAGCTCCACCAGTTGGTGACAAAGCCCCACCCCGCCGCCACACCTGGGGAAGCCTGAGGACTAAAATTCCCATGAGTACTTGGGGCTGGGCCACTTACTGCCTGGGGGAACCTCCCCAGCATCTGATGGGTACTGGAGTCAGTTCATCCTGGGGACTGCGTGGCGGAAACAGGGGTCTGTCCCCTCACTCGCTGCCCAGCCCAGCTGTCCCTTGGGTCACCAGAGTCCAGACAAAGGCCTATTGTCTGTACCCTGGGCAGCTGGACTCCACTCCCATCTTCCTGGGGGGTAGGTAATCAGCTTTGAGATATGGATCGGAACTCCTAAGAAGGCCATTGTTGGGGTGTCCATCATATAGCACCCAGAATTATGTGGGAGGAGGAGGGGGGCCTAGGAAGAAGCAGGATTCACAGAGCCTCATGCTTTGATAAGTCCCCATGGCCTCCGCAAAGATGAGCAGGGCGGGGAGCTGCCCTTAGCAAGACCGGCCCTGTTGAGGACATCTGGGTTATCTAGTAGAGAGTGTTCCCTGCAGGGCTGTTGGGGGGGGGGGGCAGAAGGGCCAGGATGGACCACTGTCCCTCACCAAGACGGCTGAGGCTTGGCTGTCCTGTTGCTAGGGCACATTTGGCCCTTAGTGCCAGGCCAGTCAGTGTGGAAACAAGGAGGATTATGTGTGTGTTGTGGATGCGTGTGTGGGAGAGTGTTCTGTGCAGGAGGGAAGGGGCTGACAGGCCCTTCGGGGGCTCCAGCCAGGAGATCTTAAGTTTCTCCAGGCTTCTCCAGGCCTTGTTTCCAGAAAGGTCCCACCCTAGGAACTTGGGGTGGGGGGGTGCATGAGGGCTGGGTGTCTATAAATACCTACAAATATTTCTTGTTCTCGTAGACATCGTGTAGCTTGAGGACGTGTGGGTGTTCAATGAGCTTCAGGATGGCTATCTCCCGCTCCACCTGGGGGTCAGTGGGGGACACAGGAATGAAGGTCAGCATGGCCTCCCTCCTCCTACCCCACCTTGTCCCCAAACGGACGCCCTGCCCCAGTGCACACACACCTTCATCAGCACCGACTCAGACAGCTTCTCCCGGTTCACGATCTTGATGGCGACCTTCTGGCCCGTGATGCAGTGCACCCCGAGTTTAACCAGTCCTGGGGAAGCAGGACTGAAAATGGGGGGGTGTGCTCCCAGAGCCCTCTCCCAGCTCCTAAGTCCCCCTGACTCCTCCTCCTTTCCCTGCTGGCTCTTTGACAGTGGCCCTGACCGAGCTCTGAGGGCTCTCTTCTTCCTGTTTTCCATAGACATAGACCTTCGGCGCTGTCCCTTCTTTTCTCTTCCCCCGGAGGTAATCTTTACACCCATGTGGGGCTCGAACTCACAGCCCCGTGACCAAAAGTCTCCACCAAGTGCTTCACTAACTGAGCCAGCCAGATACCCCTGTTCTGTCCCTTCTGATTGTCCATCTCTCCACAGTCGCCCTGGTTCTCACCCAGACTCTCTGTCCTTCTGTCCATGTCTCCACACAATCTTTCCTCTCTGTGTCTCCACAATGTTGTCTCCCTGACTGCCGCCTTCAGCCTCTCTCTTTCTCTCTCTCTCTCTCAGCCCATCACTTCCTTGAATTCTCTGCCCTTCAATCTTCTGGAGGCTCCATGTCTCCTGAGGAATGTACTTTCACATCTACCCCCTTCCCAGACCATCCTCTTCCACCTGCTCCTAAACCCTGACCTTTTCATCCCCTTCTTTGATCTGCTTTTAATAGCAGCTGTGGCTGGAAGCATTCAAACCCCAAGAGTGTGCCCACTTCCCAAGAGTAAGCCCTGAAGCCACAGATCCTGGATGGGGAGGGGGCAGCCCCTCCTCCCTCTGACCCAGGCGTCCAGGACCCCTGGCCCCTTCCTCCTCCATAACTCAGGAATTCAGGTCAGTGACACCTTCCCACCCTTACCACTAGGATCTTGAGGTCTGAGCCCTTCCCCTTCCCTAGTACCCTGGCCCTCAGCTTCACAAGAGATGCTGGGCCCACCCCGCCCGGACACAGGTGTGCAGCTCCTGCTTCACGCCCATCCACCCTCCACCTGGCAGGAGAGAGGCCAGGGCTGGAGCCAGCGTTTAGCAACAGCAAAGGATGACCCCTGACTCCCCAACCACTCCTGGGAGATTTGACTCTCGGATCCACCTTTCCACCTGGCCGTTTGTGTTCCCCACACAGAGCCAGCACGCTGGAGAAGGGGGAGACTGCGGCACACCCCACCACCCGAGCCTCACTGCCGGTTACCCGGACAGCCTGCCAGGGGAGCCCGGGCCCTCCTCAGCCAAAAAGCAGTGCAGAGGGAAGCGGCCGCCCAGGGTGCACCCCCATCCCGAGGTGTACTGCAGCAAGGACCTCAGCTCCCAGGGCCGGCAGAGCCCCTGCTGCAGGCTGGCCTCCCTTCCCCACTGAGGCCCTGGAGCCCCTCCAACTTCTAACCACCCTCCCCAACCGTGAGGTGGGAGCCTCTGGGCCTCAGCACCTCCCCCCCAGAGTCCAAGCCTCCGGCCCCCTCCATCCTGGGGACCCAGCAGACTTGACCCCAAGTCTCTTCTCTGTGAGGGACCCCGGGGTCTGGGCGATCAGCCCCTGCCCTTTGAATACCCAGGAGTCCGGCCCTCGTCCCCCAGCTCTCCTGCCCCCACTGCAGGTGTCCCCTCCCCTGACTCACCTGTCTGTCCTTTGCCCAGCGTCTTCTCCAGCCGATAGGGGCCCACATATTGGGCGTGCTGGGGTGGGTGTGGGTGTGGGTGCGGGAGATGGTAGGCGGGAGAGCCCCCGCCCCCCTCCTTGGCCCCGGACGACATGGTGCCCTTGGTCCCGGCCCGACAGGCCCCCCGGCCGCCCCCCCTGCGGCAGGTCGCCCCGTCCCTCCGGTGGGGGCCGGCGACAGCTCCGTCCCGGCCCCCCCGGCTGCCCCCCACCTCTCCGGGGGTCCCCAGGGGGCTGGGCTGGGCCCCCCCAGTCGGCGGGCCGCGGAGCTGGGGGAGGGGGGGCTGGCCCGGGGGGGTCAGGCCCCGGGAGTCAGCATGGCCCGGGGGGGCTGCGCGGCCCCCCCTCCCCAGCCCGTCCCTGGCCGGCCCCCCCCTTCCTGCGCCTCCCCCCGCCGGGGGGGTCTGAGGTGCGGGCCGGCGGATGCTGCAGGCCGAGGTCCCCCCCGCCCCCCCACGCGCCCTCTCTCCTCCGCCTCCTCCTCCTCTCCGCCTCCCCCCGCCACCTCGTCCTTTCTCTCCGGCACGCTGACATCACCATCCGGGGACTCCGGGCCCTTCCCCAAAGTTAACCCTTTCGGAGGGGGGAGGGGGAGCGGGGGCAGGGGGCGGGCCTGGGCGCCGGAGGGATGGAGAGGAGGTGGGAGGGTGCAGGGAGGGATGGGAGGATGCAGGAGAGGATGGAAGAAAGGCGAGGGAGAGAGATGCGGAGCAAAGAGACCGGGCGAGAGGGAGCTACACAAAGGGAGAGGAAGTGTGACATAGAGATGGGGACAAGAGGCAGCTCGCTAGAGAGATGCAGACAACCAGAGACAGCGCTGGCGCAAGGCAGAGAATCGGGCTGAGGTGGGCAGAGAAGGAGAGCAGAGTGGGAAGAAGAGACTGGGAGATGGCAGAGAGTCGTAGGAAGGGCCCCAGCTGGAGACATACTGTGGTGGAGAGGCACAGAGGAGGAAAAAGAGGGAAAGAGCCAGCCAGAGAGATGGAGACAGACGTACAGAAACACAGATATGAAGGGGAAGGGGAGAGAAGGCGAGGTGAAGAGACACAGGTGAGGGGAAAGAGACGGGGAGGTGGAGAGAGAGAGATGGGGAAGAAAAGAGAGACAGAAACAGGGAGGGAAGGATGTGGAGGTGAGTGAGGCACAGACAGACAAAAGGATGGAGAGTCAGAGGGAAAAGTGGGAGAGAGGGAAAGGGATCAGGGGCAGGAAGAACAGACAGGTGGAGGGAGAGAGATAGAGAGGCAGAGCTATGGCAAGGGGGGACCTTAAAAGAACAGTAGTGTAGATATAGGTGCAGGGCACATGCTGGAGAATATGGAGACAGAGAAAGAGGGTGACAAGCAGAGCCAGGGAAAGAATTTGGGAGTTGCTGAACCAAGACTCAAACAACGTGCTTCCCCAGGCCTCCCAGCCTGCTCACTCAGGCCTCCTGCCCCACTAGCATCAGGGAAATCCATACACCGTGCAGGTTCTCAGATCATCTTGGCCCACACCTCCATTTAGGATCCTTAATGCTCCTCCAGAGAAACTTCCAAAACCCTCTCACGTCCCTGTGTATTTTTTTAGATGCCCAATATTCTCTGTGTCCAACACAGGGTCTCCTCCATCTTCACGTGGGCTTCCATATAATTCTACATCCCTTCCAGGGCACATCCCTGGGTCTGTACCCGGATAGATCTCCACAGAATTCAGGACTCCCCTGTATGAGGTACCCGAAGGTGTTAGGCACCCCTTTAATCCATGAGTCCCCCATAAAGTGGACCCAAGAGCTTCTAGGATCCTAGAAGCTCCTTCATCCATAAACCTTTACTGAGGGTGACATCTGAGCAGGCACCGTTGTCCAAGTGGTGAGGGGACAGCAGCAAACCAGATCAACTGCCCTGTGGAGCTCTCCCAGTAGTGGATAGGCGGGTGATAAGCAAGTTAAGCAAAATACACCATATGTTTTGACAATCGAGGCCAATGCTAAAGAACAGATTAAAGCAGGGAGGGGGACAGGAATTATTCGTTAGGTGGAGTATGATTCTTGATACGGTGCCAAGAAAGAACTCTCCAGTGAAGGGACACTGAAGGAAGATGAGGGTCAGAGCTGTGTGAACAAAGTACCATCCATACTGGGGACAGCAAGTGCAAAGGCCCCATGGTGGAAGTGTGCCTGGTATGTTGTGGGACCACTGAAGGGCCTGTGTGGCCAGAAGGGAGCAAGTGAGGAGGAGAGAGAGAAAATGAAGTGAAGAGGTAAATCACATAAGGCCTTAGAAGCAGGGAAACCATACGCCTGGTATTCTGTAATTATTACTGGGGTCTGCACTCTGAAGTACACTGCTGTCCCTGGAAAACTGTATGCTCACCCTATTAGAAAGTCATTGTAGGGACTATGGATTCTATAGGCTACCTGGAGAGTTTTCGTGTGGGCCACCAGTATGTTATACGTATATTAATATACACAATGTTACACATGATTTCATACGATGGACACGTATGTTATATGGTATTATGCACGGTAGCATGTAGTAAATAGCCCAAATGAACTTGTAAAATCCCGAATGACAGTCCCCACAGATGCCCACATCCTAATCCCCAGAACCGGAGCATATTATCAACTCGTGACAAAAGGGGCTTTGCAGACATGACCGAATTGAAGATCTTGAGATGGGACGAGGGTCCTGGCTATCTGGGGGTCCTAATGTAATCACAAGGGCCCTTCAGAGGGGGAGGTAGGAGAGGCAGAGGAGGAGATGGGATGATGACGGGAGCAGAAGCCGGAGGGATGCAGCCACAATCCAAGGAGTGCAGGTGGCCACTAGGAGCCAGAGAGGCCAGCAGCAGAGTCTCTCCCAGAACTTCAGGAAGGAACACAGCCGGGCTCACACCTTGCATCTAACCCAGTAAGAAGTTTTAGACTCCTGACCACCAGAACTGCAAGATAATAAATCAGTTATTTTAAGGCCCCCCAGTATCTCATAATTTAAAGGCACCAATAGAAAACTAATACAATAGGGCACTGGGGGTGGGAGTGGGAGCCCAGACCCCCATCTGAGGGCTATTGTGGTCAGTGCTAGGAACACCCCACAGTGCATACGGCTTCTATGTTGCCTTCCTATTTCTGCCCCAAATATAACCTGGCCCACCCCAGGCCTAGCGGTGGGCCCCACCTGAGGGTGAGCACAGCCTTTTCCAGACGCAGTGGGGCCTCTGATAAAGACCAGCACCAGGGGTTCTTTAAGCCCAGCTCAAGGTGTACACCTCTACAGCCCAGGCCCATTCCCAGACCCGAACCCCAAAGGCCGCGCACAGAGTGAGTAAGCCTCGCAAAGCACCGCGCCTGGGCGTTTTGCTTCAGCTTTGGCCTTCAAGAATCCCCTCCCGAGCACGGAGCACCGGGCAGGACTCAGGGAGGATTCCAAGAGGGGGAGCCGGGGTGGTAAAGGCGTCTGCAGAGGGCTGGCAGCGCGAACCAGTTAGCCCCCTTTGACGACTGGGGAAACTGAGACCAAGAGAGGGGTGAGGTGGGCCAACGGGGCTAACATCAAATACGAGGGGTGAGAACCCAGAGCTCCAGAAAAGATAGGCCAGGGGTCCAGGTGGAGGGGAAAAGCGCCAAGGGCGAGGGACCTGCAAGTCTCTGCAATGAGGGGGTGGGGCCTAACGGGGAGTGGCCCGCTCACCAGCACGGGGCGGGGCTTAGGGGAGAGGCGGGGTTAAGTTGGGAGAGGCCGAAAGGCCTAGAACAGGGGCGGAGCCCGGGGTGGGGGTAGCAGGGAGGGGCGGGGACATGGGTGTGGGCGGGGTCCACTAAGGCGGAGCTAGACTTCGGGGGCGGGGCATACGCCAAGGTAGAGGTGGAGCTTGCAGGGAGGTCGAAGGGGCGGAGCTCATTAAGGAGCGGGATCTGGATCGGGGGCGGAGCTCAGGCTGAGCGAGGGCGGGGGGCGGAGCCGAGCGCTGTTACCGGCCTGTTTAGGGCTTCAGAGCCTGGCAAGGCGCCACGGCCTCAGGTCAGCCCCTGGTTGGGAGGGTGCTCCGAGAACTTCCGGGCGAGACAGGCGTATTTCTGGTTAAGATGGCGGCGCCCATCTCAGTCAGGTGCGAGCGACTGTGTCTTTAGGCGCCGCGGCGACTCGAGGCCCGGGGAAGGTGAGGCTCAGGGAAGTGAGGTCCGCCCCGCTTTGGCTCCCCTCTTTGGAGAGGTAGGAGGAGATTTGTTGCTAAGACGTCCAAAGGGAGGACTTGTTGCTATGGAGGTAGGGCGGAGGGGTTGCTAAGAGACGGGAACGCATTTAGTGGAGATGGGGGAGGGGGTTGCTAGGAGGAGTGGGTGGGTCATGCTGCGAGCGGGGAAAGGAGGGGCTTGGGACTTTGGGGAAGGGTCCCGTATGGAGGAAGCAGAGGGGTCTCAGGTTTGGGGTCATGGGGGGCCTCGGAACTCCCCTGAAACGTCACCTTCTCAGCAGACCCCCAGGAGTCGACCGGTCAGGACGCCAGAGCTACCTCAGCGGTGACCACCCCCTACCCCAAACACATTCTTCCCTTCACAAACCGCCCATGGCGGACCAAGGCTCGGGGGGCAGCCGCCTCCCCCTGGCGCTGCCCTCAGCCTCCCAGGGCTGCTCATCGGGGGGCGGCGGCTCCTCGGCGGGGAACTCGGGCCATCCTCCGCCCCCGCGAAACCTCCAAGGCCTGCTGCAGATGGCTATCACGGCGGGCTCTGAGGAGCCAGACCCCCCTCCAGAACCCATGAGTGAGGAGGTAAAGGTGGGGACCCAGCGAAGTCGGGGGAGGGGTGGCTGGGCAGGGGCGGAGTCCAGGGGTGAAGGCGGAGGAGTAGGCTGTACTGGTGCTAGATGGGTTATTGTCCACTGCAGGTCAGAGCTCCTAAGTGTCTGCGAGGGCAGATGCCCGCATCCCAGCACCGCGCGGGGATGCGGAGTAGCCTTGAGGTGAAAAGGAGGAGGGAGTGTTCTGGGAGCCGGGCAGACCTGGTGTCAGCAGTATCCAGCTGTGTGACCTTGGGCACATCGCTTCATCTTTCTGACTAGCAAGGTCTTTTTTTTTAAAATTCAAGATTCTATTTATTAGAGATAGAGCGTGCACAAGCGGTGCTGAAAGGCAGAAAGAGAGGGAGAAGCAGGCTCCCCGCTGAGCAGGGGGCTCAAGGTGGGGCTCCATCCAAGGACCCGGGATCATGACCTGAGCCAAAGGTGGATGTTTAACCGACTGAGCCACCTGGGCACTCCTGAGCAGGGTCTTTATTTGCAAGTTGATGATAAGAGTAGTCAGGGTGCCTCATGGGGGTATTTCTGAGGAGCCACATGGTGCTGGTGCAGAGGCAGGACTCCTGCGGGCAGCAGGCTGTCGTGAAGACTTAGGTGTGACTTCAGGCTTTGTGCATGGCTGACCATGTGACCTTGGCATGTTACAACCTTTCTGGGCCTCAGTTTTTCTCGTCTGTGAAGTGGGGATGACAAAAACACTCAGAGGGCTGTCTTGGAGATGAGTAGCAATATCTGTCTTATGTGATGTTCAGTTGATGATGGTGTTCCCAGTATATAAAACATCGTGGTCACCCAGTAACTTCCATGATGTCACCTTTAGGACAATGAAGTAGGAACAGGCACAGAAAGATTAACATCTTGCTTAAACTGTTCCAGGACTTTGATTACAGAGCCCACATTTGAGCACTGATAAGCCCAGCGGAAAAAGAAAATTCAGTTGCCGGCTCTCAGCTGTCATCTTACTTGACTTAATAGGCAGCATTTGGTTACTGGCCTCCTCAAATCTCTTTCTTCATTTGGTTTCTAGAACAACACACAGTGTCCTGGTTTTCATCCTCACTCACTGGCCGTTCCCTATTCCCCAGCCGCTGGATGATGGCACACACCAGGGCTCTTCTCTTCCCTACCTCTGCTCACTTCCTTTGTGATCTCATATCGCATTGAAATTTTTATGCTGATGACTCTCAAGTTTATATCGCTAGGCCAGTAGTTCTGATTTGATTCCCCTGGGGATATTTGGAACACTTGGAGACATGTCGTCCCACTGGGGTTGGTGGGGGGGCTACTGGCGTCTGGTGGGTAGACACCAGGGGTGCTACTCAACATCTTAACCATGCTCAGGACACTGGCATCTCCCCCATGTCCCCTCCACCGCCCCCCCCCCCACAAGCTCTCCAGCTCAGAGTGTCCATAGAGCCAGGGCTGAGAGAGCCAGGTCTAAGCTGGATCTCCTCCCTGAGCGTCAGGCGGCCTACGCAGTGTTTTACCTTGGGTGCGTCTTAGATCCCTCAAACTTAACACGGTGGAAAATGAGCTGTAATCTCTGCTCCTGCTGCTCCATACCTTCTCATACTGTTTTCCCCATCTCCTGGTTGCACTGGACAGGCCTGGGAGTCCCTTCTCTCACACCCCATAGCCAGTCACCCTGTAAATCTAGTACCTAGGAAATTGTCTTGGGAAAGGCCTCAGTAGGCATCTGTTGACTGAAGGAGCAGGGAGCTCTCAGATGTTGGCTCTTAAAAGGAAGAAGTGTTATTCAAGAATTCGTCACTGATAGATGTTTGCTTCTTGCCCTGACCCTCCTGTCCTGGCTTGTACACCAGAGGCGTCAGTGGCTGCAGGAGGCTATGTCAGCCGCCTTCCGGGGCCAGCGGGAGGAAGTCGAGCAGATGAAAAACTGCCTTCGAGTGCTGACCCAGCCTACACCCTCCTTGGCTGCTGAGGCTGAGCTGGCCTCTGACCAGCAGGAACGCGAGGGGGCCCTGGAGCTGCTGGCCGACCTGTGTGAAAACATGGACAATGCTGCAGGTACAGCCAGGCCTGCCTGTGGCTGCCTCTGGTCTCCCTCTGTCTCTTCCCTCCTCCTCAGCCCCACCTCCTGCTGGGGCTTGGCTCTTGTCCTTTCTCTCAGGGACCACACCACACCACTGACCTTTTCCCCACCCTTCCAGCCTCCAGCCTCTCCCTCTCTAGGCTGCCTCCAACTCAGGCCCTAGAAGAGACTATCCTGTCTTCCTGCTTGGTCCCCTCAGGAGTGACCTCCTCTCACCCCACCCGCCTGACAGCAGGTCTACCTCCCTGATATTCTCCAAAACTGGTCATTTCTCCCTCGTCTCTTGGGAGTGCACTGTCACTGCCTAGAACATGAGTGAGGAGGTGGTTCTGGGTGGCATAGTCAGAGAAGGCCTCCCTAGGGGGTGCCAACCGATCAGAGACCTGAAGACCAGAGAGATCTGAGAACCGCAGGGCTGTGGTTGACTAGGTTAGGAGATGAGCTCTGGAAAAGGTATTCCAGGCAGAGGGAATGGCCAGTGCAAGGGCCCTGAGGTGGGAACCTGCCTGGTGTGTGTGGGAACAGCAGTGAGGCCAGGGAGGCAGCGTGCAGTGAGTGAGGGGCTGGAGGTAGAGGGTGCCGCTGGACGGAGCCTTGTAGCCTGACGTAGGCGCCATGGGTTTTGTTCTGAATGAGGAGCTCTTTGGAGGGGCGTGCTGTAGGCATCGAGGGTGTAGATGGGTGTTCCCTGGTTCTCTGGATGTTTCTCTAAGTGGAATCGTAGACTCTGAGCTCTTGTGGTTGGCTTCCCTGAGTGTGGCGTTTTCAAGATTCTCCGCCTTGTGGCCTGTCTGGGAGCCTTATTCCTTCGTGTGGCTAATACCCTGCATGTTCGCCTGTTATCTGCTGATGGGTACTTGGGTCCTTTCCGCTGTGGTTATAGAGAATAACGCTGCTGGGAGCTTTGGTTCCTGCTCTCCGGGATTTGGGATATTTACGTCACAGCGGACCTGTGATAACTCTGCATCTAACTTTTTGAGGAGCTGCCAAGCTCACTGGTACCACTTTTTTTTTTTTTTTTTTTTAACACAAAAACAGGTGGTGGGCCATAGTTTGCCGAGGCCTGGTCTAGGGGAGGGGTTGTGATTGTCACAAGGACTGGGGGGCAGCACTGGCATCTAGTGGGCTAGAGTCCAGGACCCTAACCTTCCATGTGCTGGTGATATGGAGACATGTTGGCCTTGGAGGGACCCCCAGTTGGGTGCTTGACGGGGCCCGCATTTGAAGCAGACCCCCCCCACCCTGGGAGCCAGCCTGTACCCACCCCCCAAGCCTGCCCTGCTGTATTCGTGTGTGAGGGCTGCCGTAGCCACAGGGGCTGAAACAGAAGCGTATTTTCTCAGGGTTCTGGAGGCTGGAAGTCTGAGATCCTGGTATGGCCAGGGCTGGTCTCTCCTGGGTGCTCTTTCCTTGCTTTGCAGGTAGCACAGGTCTCGGTGTGTCCTCACATGGTCTTCCCCGTGTGCCCGTCTGTGTTCTCATGTCCTCTTAGAAGGACACCAGTCGTACCAGGATCAGCACCCACCCTGGGGACCTCACTTGACCGGGGTGATCTCTTAAAAGGCCTGGTCTCCAAATACAGTCACATCCTGAAGCACTTGGGGGTTGGGGCTTCAGCAGGCAAGTTTTGAGGGGGTGCAGAGCTCAGCCCATCTCAGCTGGACTCTCACGGCCCCTCTCTCTGGCACAGACTTCTGCCAGCTGTCGGGCATGCATCTGCTGGTGGGCCGGTACCTGGAGGCGGGGCCTGCGGGGCTGCGGTGGCGGGCGGCGCAGCTCATCGGCACGTGCAGCCAGAACGTGGCCGCCATCCAGGAGCAGGTGCTAGGCCTGGGCGCCCTGCGCAAGTTGCTGCGGCTGCTTGACCGGGACGCCTGTGACCTGGTGCGTGTGAAGGCCCTCTTCGCCATCTCCTGTGAGTGTCTCTCGGGCAGCTGGGGAGGGGCCGAGGGGGACAGGCCATACTGGTCATATGTTCCCGTCACCAGTGAAGACTGTGCTGGGCATCGGGGAGAGGGTGGAGAGCCCGTCAACCCCTCACCGGGCAGAGAGTCAGATGCTGAGGACACGGGAGCGCCACTTAGCTCAGGTGCTTCCCGCACATCAGGGTCTGTGGCCTCTGCGCTGTTGATGCTCCCTGTGGTGAGGAGGGGTGCGGCCTGTGTGTGGTGGGGTGTTGAGTGACTGCCGGCCTGCACCTGTTTAAGAGAGAGGTGGCTCTCACTCCTGCCGTCTCCTGGGGAGCAGGTACCACTATGGGATGATGCCAGCGCCTGTGGGGCCCTCTGTGCCAGGCCCCACGCCAAGCCCTATGCACATGTTACCTTGTGTAGTCCACGCACACAGCCTCTGAGGTATGGAGACCAGACCCACGTAGTGGAGCCACCCGGTCAGGTCACCTAGGTGATAGCCCGGGGCACCCTGCGGAGTTGGATGTGAGACGTGAACCCAGGCTGTGTTCTTCTCCGTGATTCACCGTGAGCTGGGCCCCCGTCTGTGTGTGTGCTGTGCTGGGGCCCCACTGGACTGTTTCCTTCTTTTTTTTTTTTTTTTAAAGATTTTTATTTTTTTATTTGGCAGAGAGAGACACAGCAAGAGAGGGAATATAAGCAGGGGGAGTGGGAGAGGGAGGAGGAGGCTTCCTGCTGAGTGGGGAGCCCGATGCGAGGCTCGATCCCAGGACCCTGGGATCATGACCTGAGCCGAAGGCAGACGCTTCACAACTGAGCCACCCAGGCGCCCCGGACTGTTTCCATCTTAAATCAGCTCTACGGGGATAGAATTCACAGGTTATGCAGTTCATCCTTTGAAAGTATACAGTTTAGCATGTTCTGTAGGTTGTGATCACTGTCCAACTACAGGACATTCCCATCCCTCCCAAAAGAGCTGTATTCCCATTAGCAGCCCCTCCTCACGCCCTCCCTCTAGCCCCCGGCAGCCACCAGTCTGCTTCTTGTCTCCCTGGATTTGCCTGCTCTGGATGTGTCCACCACGTGGCCTTTTGTGTCTGGCTTCTTTCACCGAGCTCGTGTTTTCAGGTTCATTAGCCTATACTGACGCCTCATGCCTTTTTATGGCTAAATAATAGGTCGTTTCCGAAGGGGCTGCGTCTTGTTTATCTGTGCATCAGTTGCTCAGGGGGTGTCAGGCGGTTTCTGCCTCTGGCTGGGTGGCAGTGCTGCCCTGAACCACGTGGACAGGGTTCTTCATGGACATGTTTTCCTTTCTCCTGGAGGGGCACGCCTGGGGTTGGAATTGCTGAGTCCCATGCTACCCCCATGGTTCTCTGTTTGATGTTGGAGGAGAGTCCATTTCTTCCACTTCCAGTGTTTGTTTTTGTTGTTTTTAAAGGTTTTATTTATTTATTTGACGGAGAGAGGGAACACAAGCAGGGGAGGGGGAGAGGGAGAATCAGGCTCCCGTGGAGCAGGGAGCCCGATATAGAGCTCAATCCCAGGACCCCGGGATCACGACCTGAGCCGAAGGCAGACACTTAACGACTGAGCCACCCAGGTGCCCCACACTCCCAATGTTTGTGACACCGAATACGTGGGGGGCGCTTACAGATGACCAGTTTTCAACTCTCAGGACAGCAGGTGGGTGTTCTGCAGTCCCTTTCTGGTCCATTCTGACACTGACTTCCTGGGGGTTGGCACATCTCAGGTTAAGGGCTCAGTTGCATGAGATGGCCCCTGGCTGGCCGAGTCCCTAGACCATGGAACTCTTGATCTCGGGGTCATGAGTTCGAGCCTCATGTTGGGTGTGGTTTAACTTTAAAAAAAAAAGTTTGGGCTTCATGTACTTCTTAGTTACTGGGCATATATTGGGTGTTCCCATGACCCCCTTCTCAGGTTCGATAATT
The DNA here is from genome assembly GCF_009829155.1 of Mustela erminea. NCBI lineage: Eukaryota > Metazoa > Chordata > Mammalia > Carnivora > Mustelidae > Mustela > Mustela erminea. The sequence continues at coordinate 11,047,292 of NC_045632.1, read as the reverse complement.
TGCTAGAACAGCTCACAGAGCTCAAGGAAGTACCTGTGTTTGGTGGCTTATTACAAAGGCTACGGATGAACAGCCAGATGAAGACGGGCATAGGATGACAAGGTCTAGCGGGGTCCCGAGCATAGGAGCTTCTGTCCCTGGAGTCGGGGCACACATACGTGTTCACTAACCCAGAAGCTCTCTGAACCTCGCTATTTAACGATTTCAATGGGGGCTTCCTCGTGTAGGTGTGATAGATCATGAATTCCGCTCCCGTCCCCCTCCTCTGGGGTTTGGGAAGTGGGGCTGGAAGTTCCAGGTTTCTAATCCTGGCTTTGGCGTTTCTGGTAAGTAAACCCCATCCAGGAGTCCGCCCACAGTCCCTCCCTGGAATGAAAGTTGCCCCCATCATCTGGGAAATTCCATGGGTTTTAGGAGCTTGGTCTCAGGAATGCAGGCAAAGACCAAATATATATTTGTCATGTCATGTTGGCCCTGGAAAAAGAACAGAGAGGCTGGAAAGGAATTTTGGCAAGAGTGAGAGAAAGACACCTAGAGTGGGTGGTATCTGGAAAGTCATGTCCAAAAGTCAGGAGACAGATGGACAGCCAGACCTCTGGTGGCTCAGCCACAAAGGATAGACAGAGGACTCAGTTCCCCAGAGGTACCAAGAGCCAGAGCGGGATGCGGGAGGGATGGGGCAGACTTTTCTTGTAATAGCTGACATTAATTACATCTCAACAAAAAACATGGAGAAGTTAATGCCTCTGAAGCTCAAGCTGGTTGAAGTTAGGGTGGTGAGAGGGGGGCGGGGGTAATTCTGCTGTGGGTGCTGATGGTAACCTCAGGGCCCCTCCCTCTCTCTCACCTCCCCACCCCCAACCCAGGCCTGGTCCGGGAGCAGGAGGCTGGGCTGCTGCAGTTCCTTCGCCTGGATGGCTTCTCAGTCTTGATGCGGGCCATGCAGCAGCAGGTGCAAAAGCTCAAGGTCAAGTCGGCATTCCTGCTGCAGAACCTGCTGGTGGGCCACCCCGAACACAAAGGTGGGGCGGCCAGGGCAGGGGGCCCAGGGACCATCCCTAAGGGAGGGCAGGGGGAGGGGAATGCCTGGGGGAGGGGTGTGGACTGCCCCTCTGACCCCCAAGACCCTTCCCCCAGGGACCCTGTGCTCCATGGGGATGGTCCAGCAGCTGGTGGCTCTGATCCGGACAGAACACAGCCCCTTCCATGAGCATGTGCTTGGAGCCCTGTGCAGGTATGCTGGGGCCTCCGAGGGGGCGAGGCCTGGGGCCGGCGCCCCCACCTCTCGGCTGACACCACTGGGCTCCAGCCCCACAGCCTCCTCCCCTCTAGGATTCAGGACTTGGGAGCATTCCTTTCTCCTCACATGTGGGGGGCTGACCCGGCAGCCTGGGCAGAGGCGGAGTCTCTCTGACCCCACTCCCCCCGCCCCTGCCGCACACGGGACCTGCAGATTAGCATCTGGAAAAGATGACAGAACAGAGCAGCCGTTGGAGCAGGTGGCAGCTCCTGCGTGCGGAGTGGCTGCAGGCCAGGCTCTGTGCCGGGAGTCTTGTGTACAAGTCTCCCCGTAGGCCCTAGGGTGGGGTGGGGACAGTGTGAGGTCTGTATTGCAGATAGGGAAACTGAGGCCTAATGCAGGGAACCGTCTCGCCCCAGCTCCTGGGGGAGGGGCGGCCCTGTGCAGAGGGAAGCCCAAGGATGGCTCTCCTGTTTCTGCAGCCTGGTGACAGACTTCCCCCAGGGCGTGCGGGAGTGCCGGGAGCCGGAGCTGGGCCTGGAGGAGCTTCTCCGTCACCGCTGCCAGCTGCTGCAACAGCACGAGGAATACCAGGTACGGCGGGGCCTCGGGCGTCACGATGTGCGTCGTGCATCTGTGTCCTATCCCTTTGCTCACGTGTTTCTCCTGCCGTCCGTCCGCTCAGCAGGTGCTTGCTGCCCCAGCCCAGGCCGTGGGCCTGCCCGAGGATGAGGAGCTTGGAGTGTTTGAAGGGGTTAACTGAGTCATTTGTTTATTATCCAGTTGTTGTTTTTTTTTTTTTTAAGATTTTATTTGTTTATTTGACAGATAGAGACCACAAGTAGGTAGAGAGGTAGGCAGAGAGATCCAGTCTTGGTCCTCATGGGGCCCAGGGTGGGGGGAGAAACGTAGGCAAACACACCGGAGTACGTTATTTACAAAGACACACCTGATGTGTGTGTACAAGCACATATGGCTCACACGGTATGGGTATCTGTGTAATTTAACATTCTGTTCTGGACACGGTGACGGCAGGAAGTTAGGCCTGCGGTGAAGGAAACAGTCTGTGAGGGAACAAGGAGGCCAGGCAGTGCTGTTTTCTGTGCGGTTCTGTGTTCGCTCCTGACAGCTGCTGTCACACTACAGCAGACCAGGCGGTTTAGTGTGGAAACTCATTGTCTCATGGTTCTGGGGACTAGGAGCCTGATGTCCAGGTGTCAGCAGGGGCGTGCGCCCTCTGAAGGCTCCGGGAGAGAATCCTTCCTTTTCCAGCTGCTGGGAGCTGTTGGCATTCCTTGGCCCATCCATGTGCCATGCCAGTCTCTCCACGTGGCTTCTTTCCCATGTGTCTGTGTCTTGGAATTCTTTCCAGATACTTAAATAGAGGTCTGCTTTGATTTTTTTCTTTCTTTCTTTTCTTTTAAATTTTTTTTTAAGATTTTATTTATTCATAAGAAAGACAGCACAAGCCGGGGGAGGGACAGAGGAAGAGGGATAAGTGACACAGGGCTTGATCGTGGGACCACAGGATCATGACGTGAGCTGAAGGCTGAAGGCAGACAGTTAACCCACTGGGCCACCCAGGCGCCCCAAGGTCTGCTTTAATTTTAGCATAGTTGAATAATGCAAGCGGCATGGTGTTCTAGAAGGTCATTCTATCACGACTTAGACGGCCCTCTTCTGTATTTTTGTAGGTAAACTTAAAAGTTAAATTTCATGAATCCTTTCTTGTGAGAAGGTCCTGTGGTCACGTGGTTCAAAATTCAAGATGCACGGGAGGGTGAACAGTGAAAAGTCTCCCTGTTGCCCGCATTCCTAACCACCCAGTAGCTCCCCCAGTTCCGTGTGTGACCTTCCTAAGACAGTCTGGGAACACAAGTAAATGTGTGTATAAATTCTTCTTTTTTCTATCTCCCTTTTGTGCAAAATCTGCCTGTCCCGATCACTTTTCTGCTCCTTGCCTCATCCCCTTTCACAGTGTCTCAGGGAGGAGTGCAGGAGTGTGTTGTGTGTGGCTTTTCCCTGTTTCTTTTAGGGCTGCAAGGTAGGTCGCTGCTTTTGTGTCATGACCCCTCTTACTGGACACGCTGGTTGCTGCTACCACCCTGGCTAGAATAATAACCCTTTACCTATGTTTATGCACGTGAGTGTGTCTGTGGAGCAGTTGCCGGAAAGGGACAGCTGGGTGAGGGCAGAGGAAAGGTGAAGTTACAGAGTTAAGGGCCGTTTTTGCTATGTTTTGCTAAGTGGCTCTGTATAAAAGTTGGACCAGTTGTTAGTCCAGCTGTGAGAGTGCCCAAGTGTACCTCAGGCCATTTGACCTGTTTTTTCAAGCTGACCGGTGAAAAGTAGTAGTATAGTCCAGTTTGCATTGGCGTTTCTCCCGCGAGTGAAGTTGGACGGTTTTCCCTTTCTGTGAACTGTTTATGCATATCCTGTGCCCGTTTGTCTACTGGGTGGTGGCTTTTGCAGTGGGTTTGTTAAAGTTCTTGAACTATTAAATATGTTAGCCCTTCCTGATGAGTTGCAGATTTTTCAGCCCATATGGTTGTTTTTCTTTGTTTTTTTTTTCTGGCATCTTTCTGCCGTGCAGATACCTTTTCTGTTCGCGCAGTACCACCTATGAGTGCTTCTTTCTTGGTTTCTGGGGTCTGTACCCGTGGAAGGGGTTTTAATTTTGAGTGGGGTCTAGTAGGGGTTGGTCATACCGGGTTGTTAGAAGGAGCCCAAGGGGGCTGAGGCGAGGACAGACCAGTGGGGTGAGACGGCCTTGGGCGACCCCCTCCCCCCATTCTGGTTCAGTAATCCAGGCACAAGTGAGAAGAGAAACAGTGAGTCGTGGATCTCAGCAGAAGTCAGAGAACGCTGGGAGGCTTCTGGGGCATGCAGTCGTGGGGGAAGAGAAGCTATCTCAGGCGCACAGCATGCTGGAGCCAGGGCCCCGCCGCGTACTCAGGACTCCCACTCTTGTCCCCCCCAATCCAGGAGGAGCTGGAGTTCTGCGAAAAGCTGCTACAGACCTGTTTCTCCAGCCCAACGGATGACAGCATGGATCGGTGAACCTGGCGGCTTATCACCCCTCTCCATGGGAAGCTCAGGCATCCTGCCTCCCCGGGGGAGCAGGGCCTTGTGGGTGTGCAGCCAGGGCATACCAGCCCGTCTCTGCTCAGCCCTTGGAAGGGGCATGGGGAAGGTGCCGGCTCCCTGGATCCCGGCCCTCCCTGTGTTCTCCCTTCTGTGTCCACACTGTTCTTCTAATAAAGGTGTTTCTCCTCCTCCAGCTTGTTCACCATGGCCTCGATCTGCCCCCCTGGAGGGGGACTGGGTAAGAGGGGCATGCTCTCTGGAGAGTGGACCCCAGCAGTAGGTGGAGCCTGGACATGAATGTGCTTCTCTCTACAGCCCAGAGCCTTTGCCTCTCATCTCAGCCTCGCTTGACAGGGAGTGGGGGACACCCGCGCTTCTCATCGGCTTGTCTCCGGCTGCTCCATTTGAAGAACCCCCTTGCCCTTGGTGCCCAGGCTGCCTGCCCTGAGGCTTTTCTGCTCCTTGGCGAAGCCAGGTTATTGCCCAGCATCCCGTGCCGAGGTGTGTCATGTGACATCAGCTCAGCCAGTTAGAGTGCCCTGCAGGGCTTCTATGGTGCTGATGCTGGGAGAAGGCTGTAGCAGGTGCACCCAGGGCTCTGTGTGCCCAAGGCTTGGCCATGGGCCTTGTTCCGACTACAAAGCATCTAGCCCTCTCCAGCTTTCTCAGAGATAGGGGCGGTGAGATGGGGCCCCATCTCTTTTCCTAAACTCCTTGTCAGTTTAGCTAAAGGAGGTTGCATCATTTGCAACCAAGGCTCCTGGCCAGTGCCGTTTTTCAGGTGAGGAATCCAAGTCCAGGGTGATTGAACCATGGGCAGAAGTTCATAACGCCAGGTTTCAGACAAAGCTGTGTCCCCCTCCCATATTCTGGCTTCCTAGCTCATTCCTCTCATGTGGAATTTACCTGTTCTCCTGGGATTTGGGACGATCGGTGATTTTCACCTTCCTTCCCCAATTCAGGATAAATTGAAAGGCAGCTACGGGATTCCAGAATTGGAGATCCAGTGTCACTTTTATTACTATTAGTGCCAAGCAGAGGAGGTGGCTTTAGTGTTCCTTCTAATGCTAATGCCCAGCATTGGACATGGCAGACTGTCGGGTCACAGGCAGCACTGGACAAGCACAGGTCTTCCCTTGGGTGTAGCAGGCCAGACGCTGGGCAGGCCGGTTCTGAGAGAGGGAGACCTGCAGTGAGCCACGATGCCCATCCAGTCTGGCGAATTGTTCTTCAGCCCCTGGGAGGGGTGGAGTGGCCAGGAGAAGGCACTAAGGGGTTCAAGTTCCTTCATGTGGAGGTGTGAACGATGGGGAATGGTTGTTTCCACCAGAAACACCTTTAAGAAGCCCCTTCCAATTTTTTTTTTTTTTTTAAGATTTATTTATTTGAGAGAGAGTGTGTGCACACGCCAGCAGGGGCAGGGCAGAAGGAGATGGGGGAGACTCTCAAGCAGGCTCCCCGCTGAGCACAGAGCTCCATGTGGGGCTGGATCCCACACCCCTGAGATCATGACCTGAGCTGAAACCAAGAGTCCCACGGTTGACTGTCTGAGCCAGGTAGGGGCTCCGTCCCTTCCCATTCCAATCCACAGAATGCTGTGGTCAGCCTGTGAGTCCCCATAGCGGGGAGACAGGTTTCAGTCCTTAAAGCTCCTGCAGCTTCCAACTTCTTCCAGACAGACTGTGTCCTGGGTTTCGTTTCGTGGTTGAATATGGCCACCCCCCCCGCCCCTCAGTTCCCAAGCTTATGTGTTAAAATAATATGGCAGCTGTGCGATCATAATGGGGAGGAAAGAAAGCAAAATGTTGAGTAAGATGGAAGAACGTGACAGAGGAAAAGAGGACTCAAGGAACAAAAGGACATGCCCCACAACAGCTTCAAGTTGAATCACAAGTAGGAACCTGGGTCCATGTTAAAACCTCGAAGATGGGGGCGCCTGGGTGGCTAAGTGGGTTAAAGCCTCTGCCTTCAGCTCAGGTCATGATCTCAGGGTCTTGGGATGGAAACCCGCATTGGGCTCTCTGCTCAGTGGGGAGCCTGCTTCCTCCTCTCTCTCTGCCTGCTTCTCTGCCTACTTGTGATCTGTCAAATAAATAAATAAAATCTTTAAAAAAAAAAACCCAAAACAAACCTTGAAGATGAAAGGTGAGATTGGCAAAACTAAGGCAACAGGACTGTGGTGGTTTGCTCAGGGAATATTTGCTTCCTCCCATTCCAACCTCCTGAGAGCAGGAGACTCTCCCACCCGCGGGGTGTGGAGTGCAAATGCCACCCCATGGCTTTGGGCATTTTCACCGACGGATGGTGGCAGATGCCCTGCGGTGCTTCTGCCTTTATGGCCTCGGTATCCTAGACACGGGAGCAGAGCCAGCCTTGCCACCCTTCACAAAGGCAGCTCAAAGCTGCAAGCCCGGCGCAGGCTGCCCAGGTGGTGACTGTCACACAGCCACGGGCAGCTGACACAAGGACCAAAACCGTCCCATGCCACAAATACACTGGAAATAGCAAGGCCGGGAAGAGACAGGTGAAAATGACCAAGATTATCGGAGCGAGGAGAGAGAAGCGAAGACATGGGAAGGACAATGCACAACTGGCAACCAGGAAACAGAACTAGTACAGGAAGATGTCCTCAACCGCACTCTCTCATTTGATACAAGAAGTCTGCGGGTTAAAACATGGAAAGTGGGTCAGTATGCGCACTCGGTCGTCCGATCCTTACTGCGGGGACACGAAGCCGGGGAAACTGAAGCAACAGTAAGACACGGCCCGGACACAGGCGTGCAGGTGAGACCCGCGTCCGCGCGCCGCCAGAAAGACGTGAAGAACCGCGCGGGACCAGACCGCGGAGCCTTGGCTGGAGAGAAAACCCGGTCTGGAATCCCCAGGAGCTGGACCCTGCAGCCAAAGCGGTACTATAATTGGACGAGACCGAGGAGCGAGCGGAAAGAGAAATCTTGGAGCAGGATTTCCTCTGGGCTTTGGAACGGAGTCGCAGAGAAAGGCTAGCAGCACGCAGTGGCGGCGGCGCACAGTGGCGTCTGCGCGTTGGGTAGTTTGGGTTTACTCGGGGATAGACTGTTGGCCCAAAGCAGCGCAAGCGCGTCGGCGCCAGCGCCGGCGGAGCCGGAGGCGGGGCGGGGGTGGGGTGGGGTGGGTGAAGCGGGCCTCTGCGCGCACGCGCACTACTGGGCCCGGGCGCGCGGCGCCCGCGCACCGGGACTGCGGCGGGTGGGCGGGGCTTCATGCGTGCCCCTGCGCTAAGGGATTGTGGGATAGTGGCGGACGGAGTCGGGCGTCGGAGGCCCCGAGCCGACTGTACAGCCTGAAGACCCAGCGGGTTCGGGAGAAGGGGCGGCCAGGGAAGTGGGCCTCGGCTTCCGTCGGCCGCTCCTCAGCCCTGCGCCTGTCCAGACTGAGGAGGCAAAAGTCTTCCCTCACGGGCCTTTGCTTTCCCGCGCGGCGCCGGGCCGGGCCGGCTGGGAGGACTTCCCCGCTGAGGGCCTCCGCGGGCCTCGCGACCGCGCTGACCTCCCCGCGCCCCCCGGCCGCCGGCGAGCCCCGGACCCCCGCCTCCGTCCCCCGAACTCCGCGGCTTGGCGAACCGGGGCCCCCCCTAGGCCCGAAGGCGCGTGCGCGAGCCCCCGCCGCCGCCCCCCGCCCCCTCAAACCGGGCCCCTCAGCAGGGGCCGGAGCCGCCGGCGGCGGGGCGGGGGGGGCGCCCGGATGAGCCCCGAGTGCGAGGAGCCGCCGCCCCCCCGCGCAGGTGAGCGGCCGCCGCGGGGTCCCCTCGGCCCGCGGGACAGCCCCCTGCCCCCCGCCCCCAGTTCCTTAGTCTCCCGGCAGCAGCCTGCCTCTCCTGGCTCTCCTTCTGTCCCACTTCCCGTGCTCGGACGCAGCCCCACCGCCCTGGGACGTCTCCACCGTTTCGTCCCCGGCTCCCTCCCCGGGAGCACCCTCTTCCTGCTCGGCCTCCCCGGCCCGGGCTCGGGCCCCAGCAGGGCAGTGGGGCTCTCCCTGCCCCCCTGCCCGGCTGAGCGTGTGCGGGGGACTTGCCGTGAGGTCCTGTGGCGGCGGCGGGAGGGGACACAAAGGCCTCGCCGGACAGTCACAATTAGTGGTGTTGTGATGAGGTAGCTCAGGGCCCTTGGGCAGCCGAGGAGGGGCCGGTGAGACCGGCGAGGCGCTCGCTGTCTGGGTGGACGGTAGGGCTTGACAGATGGAGAGTGGGAAGAGGGGCCTTCCGGGCGGAAGGAACAGCACGTGCAAGTCTCTGAAGGTGGGGACCCGGGACTGGGTGCAGGAGCGTGGGGAGGCGGGGGACCTCGGAGCCGCTGCTTGTCCAGACCCTTGAATGACCCCTTCCGGTTAGGGTCCTTCCTTGCGCGCTCTTGTACACCCCGGTGCCGCCGCTGAGGCCCTAGACGGGACGGGAACACCGGAAGGCAAGATGTTTCTGGAAGGGAAGCTGTGTGAGGTATGGTATGGGGTTTGGAGTTGTAAAGAAACTTCAGTGGGGTGTAGACGGGTGCTGACGTCGGTGCTCTTCTCCTGCGGTGGCTCTGGGCCTTCTGGCGGGCTGTGGGGCGGGAGCCTGTAGCAGAATGCGAGGCCTAGGGCGTGCTCGGGTTTGGGAGCTCTGACGGTGATTGCTGGGGTTGGCTCTGTCTGTTGCAGCCGTCCTAGGGCCGATGGTGTCCCCCAGGGAACATTTGGCAATGGCAGGAGAGGGCGGTCGTTACTCCTGGTTCCGGGTGGGTAGAGGCTTGGGGTGCTGCTGGCTGGCACAGAGCACAGGACTGCTCCCCACTGCAGTATTTTCCAGCCCCAACGGCAGAAGTGTTGTGGGGGAGAAACCCAGCTCTCTCAGTGGCTGTGTGTTCTGAGTTGTGTATTTTGATTGACTTTCGTGGTTGTTTTCGGGTCCCCTGCTGTTTCTCTGCATTAGAGGAGAACCTGCTGGTTCCCTTCCCCCAACCCCCCCACCCCCAGCACCAACCCTTTTTTTCAGGATCTGTGGTAAGTGACTTTGGCAGTTCACTTTCCCCTTCTGGACTTCACTTTTTTATTAATTCAACAAGTATTTCTAGCTGCCGGCCTGGCCTTCTGCATAGGGAGGCAGGTGACAGGAGAGGTGAATCCTGTCACAGCACGCAGACGCCATCCTAGGGTGACCACGGAAGCTGTGGGAGCGTGGAGCAGGCCCCTCACGCAGTCAGGGGAGGCTTCCTGGAGGAAGTGGTGTCTGTGCTGAAGCCTGAAGGACCCAGGAGGAGCTAGGCAGGCTCGAATAGTTGGAGGGGAGGCAGAGGGAGCAGCCAGCCGGGGCAGCGCGAGAGCAGTCAGGTGTGGTGTGGCGGGAGAGTTGAGCGCCATGCAGGTGGCTGCCAGAGATGAGGTGAGAGAGGCCTGGGAGCTCTGGGGAGAAGGAGAGGCCTTCCTGGCCTCCGTGAGGCACTGGCTCCCTGGGGCAGGCCCAGCACGTGGGGAGTGGGGACACGCCCTCCTTTCCAGGCCAGAGCTCTGGTTCTCTTTGAACCCCGTTTTATAGGTCTTCCCATGGGAGCTGTGGTCCACCAGTCCCCGTGAAGTGTCTCCCAGGTGAGGAGACTGAGGCTCGGTGCTGGTAGGACCTGGTCCAGGGCCACAGGGACCTCATTTGGAGGGGCAGGGCTGGACCCTCGGCTGCTCTGACTTCAGATCACTCCGAACACTGAGGCTGCTTCTCTTGGTGTCCCAAGCGCGGTTTCAGGGTCTCTTCTTTCCCTTTCCTCCTTGGAACCTGTACCTGATCCGGGAGATGGTCCCCTGATTGTGAGCTCTCAGGCCCCTCCTCGGCCCTTGGCCTGGGGTCTGCAGTTTGTTTCCTGATTATGCCTTCCCTGGGTTGGACCAGAGCAGCTGCCTCCCCTGGGAGACTATGCTCTGGGCTGTCCCCTAACTGGGTATCCCTCCCAGGCTTTCCCAAGTCATGGGAAAGTCCCAGCTCATCGTCCTAAGTGGCTCTGGCCAGGTCTGCTCTTTGTCCCACATAGGCGTCCTGCTGCCCACCTTGCTGCGTCTGTGCTGGGTTCTGCATCTAGCACACACACGGGTCCTCCTCAGAGGTAATGGGGCCGCCATTACTGTTACCCTGTCCTCGGAATCCAAGTCTCCTACCCGCTTTCCAGACTTGGTGGAGAACTGACAGTTGGCTGGGGGGCTTGAGGGAGGTGGTCTCACTGTCTTTGGGTCTGTTGAGCTCTGCAAGGGGCTGGGGCCAGCCTTTTGGTGGTGGGCTCTCTCCCCTCATAGGGCTCACATAGCCTGGGCCTCATAACAGCAGCCTGTGGGCCTGTGATGGCTGAAGGTGGCAGCCCAGGTGGCCACCCTGGAGGCCCTCCCAGAGGCCTCTGTGCCCTTGACCTCCACTTCCGGGTGCTTCAGGGCCAGGGCAGGCAAGAAAGAGGTGGAAGATGAAGGACCTGCCCATGGGCCCCCCGGTAGGCGGAGTCGTGTCTGGACAGACACAGCGGTGGTGGCGGCCACAGCAGGGCCACAGGTCCCACACCTTGGGAGCTGTAGCCAGGCCCTGCTGGAGCCAAGATGGGGGCCGGCCGCTCTGGAGAGAGCAGCTGGTGTCAGAGCCTAACAGCGACCCAGCAGAGCAGGGAACCCACGGGGATGGTGCCAGGCAGCGGAGGCAGAGGTCGTTTTCTTGTTTAATGGCTTCCTTTCTCGCTTACGGTTTCCCCTTCTTCCGTTTGCAGCCAGAGTCATGGTTTTCAAACTGCCACTGAGAGCCAGCGCTAGTCACTTCCGCTTTCTTGAAGCTTGCTCAGAGTTGCCTGGGGTGGGGGTGAGGGTGTGTGGGGTGTCTTCCAGTGTGTTTGAATGACCGGCGTGGCTCAGGCAGATGGAGGGGCAGTCCTTTTCAGGGTCCTTGGTGTTTAGAGCAGTCACCCCAGGTTCGTGGCTGGCTCCTGCCCTCCTGCTAGGGTGTCCAGGCTTCTGTGCAGTCAGGAGCACCTGCCTGAGGTGGCGGTCCTCACAGCGTGGCCCTATTGCACAGATGGGGATGCCAATCCTGGGCCGAGTTCACCCCATTAGAGCGTGAGAATGGAAACTCCCCTCCTGTCCGTCCTTTTCCCAGGGCTTCTGCTGCTAAGTGGGACGAAGGGTTTGGCCATCAGCACTTGTGACCATGTGTGTGTTTAGTTGTCACGTATTGGCATCTCTGCTCTGTGCAGAGCCTGCGAAGTGATGGTCGTGGGATCCCTACACCACTTGCTTGCATCTCACCCTTGCAGCCTTCTCCTGAGGGAGAGCTTAAGGGACTGCCTGGGTCTGGGGCCCCTGGAGCCTATACCCCACACCACCTGGCACCCTCCTGTCTTACTGTGGGTGGCCGGCCCCAAGCCAGTTCTCTGGAAGGCCCACTTGGGGAAGGAGGCCCTGCCTGCTGTCCCAAGTGGGCCTGCTGTGGGGGCGTGGGGTGGTGCCTGGGGGCCAGGGCCCTCTAACTAGGTGCTTGGAAAGTGGGCGGGTCTCAGTGCTGAGAAGTTCTGCCTGTAGTCAGGAGAGCAGGCAGGCGAGTCCTGCTTCTGCCTCTCGGTGGCCGTGGCTCCATCCCCAGGGGCGCTGGTCTCCACGGCTGTCAGGTGGGAATCGTGATCATGCTTTACCTCCTCATCTCGGAGACTGGGAGCCCGTGTGGGTGCACGGGTTTTCAAGAGGCTTGGGCTGGGTTCTGTGCCCACCCTCGGCCGTGGCACCCTTGGGGACACTGGGAGGCCACCGGGGCGAGTGGGGAAGGGGAACGGGGATACGCTTGCTGTGCCTCAGCCCTTCTGGCAGCTGCTGTCTTGTCGGCTTGGGCTGACTGGGACACACGGCAGGGTCTGGGCCCAGCCCTGTCACCGCAGCCTTGGGCAACTTTGGTTTTGTTTTTGGTCATGGTTTTTGTTGAGATGTAATTCGTATGCCGAGTGATTCATCTGTTTAAAGTGCACAAGTCAGTGATTTCTAGCGTATTCTGAACTGAGCAGCCGTCACCGTAGTGGGTTTTTTTCACTGAGGTATAATTGACAAAATCGTATACAAGCAATTTCAGACCTTTTTTTTTTTTAAACATGCTTTTCCCAGAAGAAAATCCCATACCCGTGAGCAGGCACTCCTCACCCCCAGGCTCCCGCGACTCCGTCTGTGGATTTGCGTCTTCGGACAGTTAAGCGCACAGAGTCCGACCACACGCCGTCCTTGGTGACTGCTTCGTTTACTCTGTGTAGGTGGCCTTTTTTTTTTTTTTTTAAGATTTTATTTATTTATTTGACAGAGAGGGATCATAAGTATGCAGAGAGGCAGGCAGAAAGAGCGGGGAAGCAGGCTCCCCGCTGAGCAGAGAGCCCGATGCATGCGGGGCTCCATCCCAGGACCCTGAGATCATGATCTGAGCTGAATGCAGAGGCTTTAACCCACTGAGCCACCCCGGTGCCCCTAGGTGGCCTTGTGAACCCTCTGGTGTCCTCGTTGGGCATGGAGGTGTCGGGTGTGGGAGGAGGTGGAGTGCTCACCCTGCAGAGCTCCCTGCGGCCCCCGATGGTGGCTACCCCTGGAGGCGGTTCTGGTCCCCGCTTCGTCCAGCTCAGGACCTGTGCCTGTGCCAGCCACCAGTGCGTGGAGCATGAGCTCTGTCACGGCCTTGTCGTCAAATGAGGGGGGACGTCCATCAGCTGTGGAGGGGTTCCTGGGGACAGTCTGGGGTCCAGGCAAAAGGAGGGAGTTGCTGGTGTGCAAAGGAAGGTCGCCGAGCACCTCAGGATTGGGGGGATGCTGTTGGCTGTGCTTCTGGGGCAGTGGTGCTCCCTGCCCACTCCATCCCTGCAACCCCCCTCACCCGCCCCAGCCTTGTGACCTGCTCCCTCCATATCCCCCCCCCCCCCCCCCCCCCCGCCGCACGGGTGGCTAGGGAGTGACTGGGTGGGAGTCATGCCCTGGCAGGGGTGTTGCCTGCTGCTTCCGAGGGGCAGGGGCCTCATAACATGTGGGGGTGCAGATGGGGTGCCCTTCTATGGTATTTCTGTTTTGTTTTGTTTTTAAAGATTTTATGTGTTTATTCGTGAGAGACGCGGGGGGTTGGGCAGAGGGAGAATCAGGCTCCCCACTGAGAAGGGAGCCCAATGGAGGACTCGATCCTAGGACCTCGGGATTATGACCTGAGCCGAAGGCAGACACTTAACCATCTAAGCCCCCCCAGGTGTTCTCTGCTGGTATTTCTGAGTGAGACCTGCATAAAATGTTGTGTGCTTGGAGCTGTCCTGCCGCTCCCGGCAGCCCAGTGAGGATGGCGGTGCCTGTGTGGACCGTCATCTGTTCGGCGGGGCATGTGCGCGCTGTGCAAGTGGATGGGTGTGGGTGGTAGATGGAGCTGGGGCCACAGGACGGCGGGCATGTGCTTGGCAGGAGACCCCGAGGAGGAGGAGGAGCCCGGGCCTGGGGCGTCCCAGGCAGGCGAGGCAGCCAGAGCCAAGTTGCTGAGAAAAACCCAGGCGCAGTGTGCTCTGCAGCCAGAAACGCCCCTGTGTCCGGAGCCGGTGAGGGCAGCAGGGTAGGATGCAGAGGCGTGGGACCGTGGAGGGGCGCCCTGGGCATCTGAGCACAGATGGGGGGCATGGTCAGGTCCCAGCACAGCTCTGCCTGGATGCCTGTGCAGCGGGATGCCGGGGGATGTGGAGAGCACAGAGAGCACAGGGCAGGCCAGAGAGGGACGGGCTGATGGGGGAGGCTCGTGCAGGTGGAGAGAAGCCCCTGGATTTCTGGCGGCTGAGTGATGCAAGAGGGGGCTGGCGCAGTGGGGTCCCGGGCCTTGGCTTCCTCCCTGAATTCAGAGGAGGCTTTTGACTAGTGAGGACCAGGAAGGAGCCGGCCTTGAGCTATGGGGAGGTGGTGGCGGGTCAGAGCCCTGGCCCAGCACCCTGCCCATTCCTCTGGGAGTGTTGCGTTGGGGCCTGGGTGGCCAGTACCTCTGTGTACCTCTGCTTCCACACCCAGGAGACTGTGGGGTGGGGCCTCTGTGCCTTGCGTGGGGGTGGGTGGGCCGATCCTGAGAGTGGGCCCGACACCGTAGCCAGTGCGGCATGTGTCCGTCATGTGTCTGGCGTCACGGTTGTGTAATGCCAGGAGGCCGGGATGTCCAGCATGGTGCTGGGGCCACGATGGCATGCAGGGACCTTCTCCGGAGAGCTGCGGGCTGGGGAGGCACCGCCCAAGACAGCAACCCCTGGACGCCATGGGAGGGGCTGGGCTGGAGCTTGCTTGGGGGCTGCTTCCCAGTGAGGCGGGCCTGCAGAAGGGTCCAGCAGGTGTGCAGACTTGGCCAGCTCCGCCGGCAGGCGTGGAACAGTGAGCGCAGCAGGAGCTGGATAAGGGGGCCTGGAAGGCTGGCTGGGGCCCTGGGGTCTCGAACCCTTTTGGGCTTCGAGGAACCCTGAGGAACCCTTTTGGACTTTTGGCCAGGCATCAGGCAGTCTGGTCTGTGTTTCAGAAAAGTGGCCAACCTGGGGTGAAGGGCATAGGGATAAGGGGCAAGTCTCTGTGGGACAGGATGCGTAGGCCTGTGGGATGTCCTCACCGCCCCCGCCGGGGCCTGGTGCCTGCTGCTGTCCTCCATGACTGGGAGTCCCCCGGTCCACCTGCCGTCGTCCTGGGCCGGGATCCGGGGTCACAGCAGACTTAGAGCTGTTGTTGCTGGTCATGGAGGGTGGAGAGGATGCAAGGAGGAGAGCCATCTCTTGCGGAGGCTGAAAGGGAGAGCTGGTGGTGGAGGCTCAGAAAGCCAGTCCTGCCCAAGGTCACACATGACCCTCTACTCTGCGCTGGCTTTTGACTGCTACCTGCGTCAGAGCTGCTCTCTGCTCCAGGCTGGTGTTCCATCTGTGGCCGATGGGTTTTCCATGCTCATGGTGGTGTGGGGCAGGCAGGGTTAGGAGGACATCTAGGAGAGGGATTGCTGTCCGTGGGTCCAGGTGGTACCCAGGGCGCCCTCTCAGCTTGTCCTCTGTGGCCTCTGCCTCATGCGGTCTTCACAAGGCAGGTGATGCATGTGAGCTCTGGTCCACGCCTGCATGGTGCTGGCAAGCCCCCAACTTCCCTCGTGGTGGGGTGGCGACAGCCCCTCCCAGGAGCATATGGGTGCTGTGCACGGTGGATGGAGGGGGTGGGGAACAAGTGGCCTGGGACCTTGATGGTATATGCAGGGTGGGCCTTGCAGGTGGTCTGGATGGGAGCCTGTAGGCCTCCTCAGAGGAGTGGCTGAGTGTGTGTGCAGAGGGGGCAGCTGGTCACCTGTACTGGGGTGGGCCGGGCATGCAGTGCCTCCATGCTGGCTGGGGAGCAGGGTGCCATTCTGCAGGTGCTGGGGGACAGCCTTGTCCTCCTCCCCACTGAGTCACTGACTGTGCTGGTTCCTTTGGGCCCCAGTCAGTGGCTGTTCTGAAAGGCCCCCTCCCCCACTTTTCCTCTTTTTTTGTCTGGCCACTAGATTGGGGGTGGGGTGTGTTTGTGTGTGTATATGTGGCATCCAGGCAACAGCCACGGCCTGGGGACATCTTAGACTTCCCTCTGCCGCCGCCCCACACTCTGCATGGGGCATGATGATCTGCTGGGCTGGACGGCAGCTGGGTGCTGGCCACCATGGGGCATTTGAATTTGTTCAGCAAATATGGATTGAAGTGAATCTGACACTGGAGATTTCAGGATGAGCACCGCTCTAGCCCTGCCCCGGGGGGATCCCTGCCTAGATGGGAGACAGAGGACACAGGCCCTGGAGGGGGAAAGGATGGTGATGGCTCTGCTCACTGCTCTCCTTTGCGGGGTCTGGGGGCCAAGAGGTGGTCAGGGCAGCTGGCTTCCGCTAAGAAGTGACCCTTAGACTATAGGGAGCCCCTCGCAGGCTGTCACGGTGCTCAGGGTGTGGGGCCTGAGGTGGAGGGGGTGGGGCAGGCCAGGCCAGAATGTGACAAGCAGTCCTGCCCTCAGGGCGCCATGTTTTGGAAGTTTGACCTGCACACGAGCTCACACCTGGACACGCTGCTGGAGCGGGAGGACCTGAGTCTGCCCGAGCTCCTCGATGAGGAGGACGTGCTACAGGAGTGCAAGGTCGTCAACCGCAAGCTGCTGGACTTCCTGCTGCAGCCACCGCACCTGCAGGCCATGGTGGCCTGGGTCACCCAGGAGCCACCGGCCAGTGGCGAGGAGCGGCTGCGCTATAAGTGAGCCCCTGCCCATCCGACGCGGGGCTGACAGGACCTGTTGCTCCCGGGAGGGGCTGCCTCCCGGCGGGCCTGTGGGGTCTGTTGGGGAAGGGTGGGCGACGGATGAAGTGGGGTTTCAGGGAAGGTTGGTGGGGATGGGGGCCATGGAGACCCTGTACGGATTCTGGCAGGAGGCCATGGGTGGCAAGGATGGCCAGCCTGCCTCCCTTTCTGGATGTGAACCCCCCCCCCCACTCCTGCCAGGTACCCCAGCGTGGCCTGCGAGATCCTGACCTCAGACGTGCCCCAGATCAACGACGCGCTGGGCGCCGATGAGTCCCTGCTGAACCGGCTCTATGGCTTCTTGCAGAGCAGTGGCAGCCTCAACCCGCTGCTGGCCAGCTTCTTCAGCAAGGTCATGGGCATCCTCATCAACCGCAAGACAGACCAGGTGCTGTCCTGGGGCAGGGTGGGCGGGCAGGCAGGTGGGAGGGCACAGGCCCCAGGTCCTGCCGTGTGACGCCTGCTGTCCCTCCCGTCTCAGCTCGTGTCCTTCCTGCGGAAGAAGGACGATTTCGTGGGCCTGCTGCTGCAGCACATCGGCACCTCGGCCATCATGGACCTGCTGCTGCGTCTCCTTACCTGCGTGGAGCGGCCCCAGCTGAGGCAGGATGTGGTCAACGTGAGCGCAGGGCCGGGGAGAGTGGGGGCCGGGGGCAGGCCAGGGGCCACGCACAGAGGCCCACCTCCCCTCTCACCCCCAGTGGCTCAACGAGGAGAAGATTGTGCAGCGGCTCATAGAGCAGATCCACCCGTTGAAGGATGACAATGTGAGTGTCCCCTCCTCACCAGGTGTTTCGCCTGTGGCCCGGCCTCCTCCCCCATGTCTGTACTTCATGCCACCCTCGGCCCCTCCCTCCCCGGAAGGTGAACTCAACAAGGAGGGAAGTGTTTGGTGCTGTGTGTGCCCGTCCTTCCAATCTCTCCCGGGCAGGGCTTCTGTCGCCCGCAGGAACGTGTCTTATGAGCCAGAAGCTTGGTCCTGTGTCTCTTGGTAGGATGGGGGTCTGGCAGGGGTCTCAGACTTCAGGCTCCAGCCTGGTCCCCCTCACTGCCAGCCTTCCAGGGACTCCTTCCCAGCTCCCCTTCCCTGCTCTCCTGCTGACTGGGACCTGGCTGCTTCTTGAGGCTCCCGTGGCTGGGCACACCCTGCTTGTCCTTCAGCGAACCCATGCAGTGGCCCCACGTTCTTGCTGCAGCCCAGGGGGTCTTGCCTTGTCTACCGGGGCTGCTGGCTTACAGAACAGAGGCCCACAGGTGCGGGTATTTAGCCCAGGCATCCGGGTGAGGACCATGCAGGCCCAGGGGCAGGGGACCGGGGGCACCTGTGACGGGCTCTGAAGTGCGGCCTGTGTCCTGGACAGGTGTGGGGTCTGCGCAGGTGGGCCCTGCTGGCTGCTCTGTTGGGTTAGACTTGGAATTCTGCTCCCATTTTTCCCTTGGTGTTTCCCTGAGCAGCTTTGCTGAGGTAGAGATTACATACCATGTGGGCTGGCTGTTCAAACAGCATGCACCGGCTTTTAGCGTATTCTCAAAATTGTCTAGTTACTGTCACATGGGTTTGGGATTATTTTTTCATATTCCCAAAAGAAAAGCCTGGGCCCTTTAGCTCTCACCATCCATTCCTCTCGTGAACCCCCGGTGCCCCCAGGCTGCACTTTGTCTCTGGGTATGCGTCTGCTGTGTTTGCCATGTAAGTGCAGTCACACTGTACTTGGCGTTCCTGTCTGGCCTCTGCCTTAGCCCTGATGTCCCACGTTCACCCGTGTGCTTTCTCCTCCTGAAGCTGAGGCATGTTCTCTGCTCACTGCTCACCTGCCAGTGGACATCGGGGTAGTTCCCTCCTCAGCCCTACAGCACATGGTGTGGGGTGTGGGAATGTCCCTCTTCCAGAAAGCTTTCCTGGGTTTCCCAGTTCCTTAACATCTCTCCTCTCCTGGTGTTTGGTGCCTTGTGTCCCTTCCCTCGGCACCCGCGTCCCTGTGTCTGCATGACCCCCAGCTCCCTTGGGGCCCTGAAAGCCTGATGCGATGGGCCCAGCAGCTGGGCCGGCGTTCTCAGTCCTCTTTCTGCCTCTGCAGCAACATTCCAATGCATCCCAGTCACTGTGCGACATCATCCGCCTAAGCCGGGAGCAGATGATCCAGGTGCAGGACAGCCCGGAGCCCGACCAGCTGCTGGCCACCCTGGAGAAGTGGGTCTGCGGTTCCCAGATCCAGGGAGGGAGGCTATCTGGGGCGTCCTCCCTGTCCCCGCCCACCACCCTGTGCCCCGTACCCCGACCCCACCCTTCTCCCTGTCCTGGCCCCCGCCGCAGGCAGGAGACAATTGAGCAGCTCCTGAGCAACATGCTGGAGGGGGAGCAGAGCCAGTCCGTCATTGTGAGCGGGATCCAGGTGCTGCTGACCCTGCTGGAGCCCAGAAGGCCGAGGTGAGGGGGACCAGCTTCCCCGGTGAAGTCCAGAGGTGAAGGTTGTGGGGGCGTTGTGGGGACACGGCCTCTACAGGCGGTTTCTTTTTTTTTTTTTTTTTTTTTAAAGATTTTATTTATTTATTTGACAGAGAACACAAGTAGGCAGAGAGGCAGGCAGAGAGAGAGGAGGAAGCAGGCTCCCTGCTGAGCAGAGAGCCCGATGCGGGACTCGATCCCAGGACCCTGAGATCATGACCTGAGCCGAAGGCAGCGGCTTAACCCACTGAGCCACCCAGGCGCCCAAGGCGGTTTCTCTTCTGGGAGGTCACTTGGGGTCCTGGGAGAGGAGTCCTCTTTGCCTTTCTGAGGACTGCACGCCGCCTGTGGCTTTGAGCTGCCTGTGTGAATGTACGGCCGTCCAGGCGGGTCGTTGTCCGGAGTGATGGGGCCTTGCGTGCAAGTCCCCGGGAGCAGCTGTTCCCTCCCTTCCCAAAGAGCTGCACATGAGTGTGTCCCGCACACAGCCCTGCTTCCTGTCCTCTCTTGCAGGTCCGAGTCTGTGACCGTGAACAATTTTTTCAGCAGTGTGGATGGGCAGCTGGAGCTCCTGGCCCAGGTGGCCCTGGACAGCATGACGTCCAGTGTGGGCGTCCTGCACGCCCTGCGCCCGCGTCTCGGCCATTTCCACCAGCTCCTGCGTGAGCCCCCAGAGGTGGGTCGAGGCTGGGGAGCCGAGGAGGCAGGGCGGCGGGGAGGGCGGCCTATGGGTCTGGGCGGCGCTGAGTTTCCCCTGTGCCTGTAGCTGGAGCCGCTGCAAACTACGTGGGGCAGCCTGGCCCCGCCGCTGGGCAACACCCGGCTGCACGTGGTCAAGTTGCTGGCCAGTGCGCTGAGTGCCAACGATGCAGCTCTGACCCAGGAGCTCCTGGCGCTGGACGTGCCCAACACCATGCTGGTACGGAGGGCGGGGCCGCGGGTGGTCTGGGCAGGGGTGTGGAGGGTGAGGGCCCTGAGCAGGGGTGCGGAGGGCAGGGGCTTGGAGGGGGCCCTGAGCAGGGGTGCCAAGGGCAGGGGGCATGGAGAGGGACCTAGGCAGGGGTGCCGAGGGTGGGGGCGTGGGGGGTGGGCCCTGGGCAGGGGTGTGGAGGGCAGGGGGACGGAGGAGGACCTGGGCAGGGCTGCGGAGGGCAGGGGCATGGAGGGAGCCCTAAGCAGGGGTACCAAGGGCAGGGGACATGGAGAGGGTCATGGGCAGGGCTGTGGAGGGCACGGGCCTGGAGGGGGAGCCCTGGGCAGTGGTGCAGAGGACAGGTGACATGGAGAGGGACCTGGGCAGGGGTGTGGAGGGGGAGCCCTGGGCGGGGGTGCTGGGGCGGGGGTATGGGGGGCCTCTGATGCCAGCCTGTGCTGCCCCCCAGGACCTGTTCTTCCACTACACGTTCAACAACTTCCTGCATGCCCAAGTGGAGCTGTGTGTCCGTGCCGTGCTGAGCGCCGGGCCTCCTTCCGACAGCAGCCTTGAGATCCCTGCCCCAAACCCCGCGGTGAAACACGTGCGCTGGGGCTCCCAGGTCCCCCTCCCTGTCCCTGTGGGTCTCTGTCCGTCCCCCTGTCCTGCTGCCGGTGCTTGCCAGGCAGCTTCATGGGCTGTGGGGGGCCAGGCGTCCAGCCTTGTCCTTAGGTCTGTCTGTCTGGGAGAATGGGGGATGCCATGCAGGTGGGTGGAGAGACGGAATGCCCTCTGGGACAAGGCCTCGGTGTGGTGAGAGGGGCCTCAGGGAGGAGCTGTCCAGTAGCATGGTCAGGTCGTGGTCGCTGTGGGTGTCAGTGGCCAGGGGTGTGTGGAGGGGGATCTTCAGGTTTGCTGTGTCGGTGGAGGTGGGGGTGGAGTGAGCCGGAATGGCGGCGGACAGAGCCCGGGGGCTGGGGCTCGGGGCTGGGCTACAGCGGGTCTGGGGGTGCCCCGGCCCCGCCCCCACTCCCACTCTGCCCCCTCAGCTCCTGCAGCAGTGCCACCTGGTGGAGCGCATCTTGACCTCCTGGGAGGAGAATGACCTTGTGCAGTGAGCGCTGAGGGCATTGCCTGGGCCGGGGGTGGGGGTGGGGGGGCTGAGGTGTGCAGGGCCACATCCATCTATCACTCTGGGCTCACCCAGGTCTGCCGGGGGCCCCCGCAAAGGCTACATGGGCCACCTGACGAGACTGGCCAACGCTCTGGTGCAGAACACAGAGAAGGGGCCCAACGCTGAGCAGCTGGGGCAGCTGCTGAAGGGTGAGGGACAGGGAGCGGTTGGCCCCGGGGCTGGGGGCAGGGTGTGCAGGGGTGCAGGCCGAGGGGCCCCTCACGCCGTCTCTCCCCTGTACCGAGCAGAACTGCCTGGTAAGCAGCAGGAGCAGTGGGAGGCCTTCGTGTCCGGACCCCTGGCGGAGACCAACAAGAAGAACACCGTGGACCTGGTGAGGCACCTCGACCCTCTGTGAGGGTCTGCCCTCCACCGCACCTCCCCGCACCCGCACCCTCCCCAGCCTGGTCCTCACCCTCTGCCCACCGCCCTGCCCCAGGTGAGCACCCACCACCTGCACTCCTCCAGCGACGACGAAGACGACCGGCTCAAGGAGTTCAACTTCCCTGAGGAGGCCGTGCTGCAGCAGGTGGGCTGGGGGCGGGGCGGGGGGGGCCTGTCCTGCCCGACCCCACCTGCCCCTGACCGCCACCCCTCTGCAGGCCTTCATGGACTTCCAGATGCAGCGCATGACCTCAGCCTTCATCGACCACTTTGGCTTCAATGACGAGGAGTTTGGGGAGCAGGAGGAGAGTGTGAAGTGAGTATGCCCTTCCATGGGAGGGCGGGGGCCCTTGCTGGCCCCAGGGCTCCTCCTGCCAGCCTTCCCGTGTCCTCCCTGCTTACCCCCATGGCTTGCCTGCCAGTCCTAGCATCAGGCCTTAGCCTGGAGAGCGGCCAGCCCTGCTTCTCGGTCCCTCCTTGGGGGTCAGTAGCTAAGGCCCTGGAGGGGAGCCCGGGTTGGGGCTGGGAACGAGGTGGCCAGACCATGGTCTCGGTGGGGAGCTCACCCTGAGAGGCCCTGCGGGAAGGGCCATCAGAGCAGAAGGGGTTACTCTGAAGGCGTTTATGATGACCTGAGGGAAAGGGGAAGGACCAGCAGAGGGCAGGACAGGAGCATTCCTAATATGACACTGCAGGAAGCCAGGGGAGGGAGGCCAGGTGGCCCCTTAGGGGCAGGTTCCAGGGACAGGCAGTTGGGGCCTCAGCTGCTCCTGGGGTCCTGGTCGGCATCTGTTTTATCACAGTACTTGTGCACTGGCACATTTCGGGTATCTTCCCATCTTGTGCCCACCTTCCTTCTCGGCTCAGGGCTCAGGAGCCTAATTAAAGCTGGGGAGACCGAGGTACGTATGAGAGCGGATCGCTTCTATGTAGCACAGTGGTCAGCTGCTGGCCTGTCTTGCCAGACAGGTCCCCCTTGGGAGCAGTCATGAGTTCTGTGTCTGCCAGGGCTCTGCTCAGCCCAGTGCCTGGTGTGTGGATGGTCCTAGAGCAGACCCCACCCAAGGGAGGACAGACCGACCGACCACTGGATGGGTGCCGTGGGCACAGCCGGGCATCCTCGGGGATGAAACTGTTGCTGCCTCTGGTGCATAGTTGCCAGTGGGGTTAAAAACTATAAAAACCTCGGGCACTTGGGTGGCTCAGTGAGTTAAGCTTCTGCCTTCGGCTCAGGTCATGGTCTAAGGATCCTGGGATCGAGTCCCGCATCGGGCTCTCTGCTCAACAGGGAGCCTGCTTCCTCCTCTCTGTGCCTGCCTGTCTGCCTACTTGTGATCTCTGTCTGTCAAATAAATAAATAAAAATCTAAAAAAAAAAACCTATAAAAACCTTGAAAGGCATGAAATGTTCTAGAATGGAAGGTAGGTGAATATCTTTATAGCTTTGGGGCTGAACATCCGGCCCTGTGGGAATCATGTCCCCAGAGTCGGCTGTCCCGCTCTGACCAATGGGTGGCGCTTGGCCCAGCCCGCTCTGGGCGGCTCTGCGCATTCATGTTCCTGGAGGAGAGGCTGAGAGGACACAGTGTGGGAGCTTGGCCGTGTGGTGTGGACGCCGAGGTGACCCTCAGCTTGTTGACTCCCACTTATCCGTGGCCCTTTGTGGCCAAGCGTCTCCTGAATTAGACAAACAATAGAACGCAGAGCCAGAGTGTGGATCCTCACCCAGACAGACAGCGCCCCTGGAGGACAGGAGTCAGGCTGTGGAATGAGCAGCAGCCGGGTTCTCGTCCGTAGTTAGCGCAGGAATTGTGCTTCTCTGAGGCTTTCCCGGAAAGTGGAGCCCAGGGAGCTGGGTGTCACTGGCCCCCGTGGAAGACTGCGGGTCACCCTGCCCTTGAGACCTTGAGTCCAGGGTCCCCGCTGCAGGCTGGGCGTCAAGCTGTGTGTGCCGTGGCCTCGCACTTGGCGGAGGGGTGTTTGCAACACGGTGAACCGAGGCTGCCCGGTCTCCCCTGCTCTGTGTGCATGGCGCTGCAGGCTCGGTGGAGATGACGGGCTGGATGACAGCCATACCCCGGTCATGTCCCGTCATCTCTTTCATTGTTGTTTCTTGGACTTGGAGGCCCAGAGGCCTAGGGAAGCGTGGAACAGAGGTGGGGACAGACTGCTGAGCCATGCATGGTTGTGACTCGATTCCTGGCTGCCGTCCTGATGAATGACGTCCCCGTGAGTCCCGGACCCTTGCTCCCAGGGGACATGGGTGCCTGGATGGTCGCCTTGTTTGGGTAGATGCTGCCTTTTTCTCCAGACCAAGAGAAGCAGGCAGAGAGATGAGCTCCATGGCCTGTCTGGGGCCACTCTGCCAGCTGCGTGGGTCTGAGGCTTGCGGCCCTCAGGGCACCCCTGTGCGGGCAGAGACGGGCAGGTGGTGCGTCTCTCTTGGAGCTCAGCCGCCAGCTTGCTGGTTGGGCAGCCGGACAGATGCCTGGAATGGGTCACAGGTACTGATGGGAGGCCACGGATAAGCTGTAGCCCGTCAGCCGGTTTGTAGCTGCAGGCCAGTGTGTAGCTGGTGTGCTGAGCCGACGCGGCAGGAGCTGCCGCGCCCTCCTCACTGCCCCCATGCCTCTCTCCTAGCGCACCTTTCGACAAGACCGCCAACATCACCTTCTCCCTCAATGCCGACGACGAGAATGTGAGTGCTACCCATCCCTGGTGGTGAGGCGTCCGGGGTGGAGGGGGGACACACTGCAGACTATGCCGCCCTGCACCCCGCAGCCCAATGCCAGCCTGCTGGAGATCTGCTACAAGGACCGCATCCAGCAGTTTGACGATGAGGAGGACGAGGAGGAGGACGAGGAGGAGGGCCAGGGCTCCGGGGAGTCTGATGAGGAGGACGGCGCCTGGCAGGGCAGTCAGCCGGCCAGGGGAGCCCGCCGGGGCCAGGCCCCGGGCATGCGGTGAGTCTGAGACCTGCTCAGCCTTAGCCCCAGTGTGGGAGGGAAGCGGGAAGGAGGGTGTGTTGCGCTCAGCTGAGGATCTAACCGCTTGTGTGTCGTTAGAAGTCAGTGGGAAGTCAGTGGGTATTTGATGTGTGGCCAGCCCCAGTGTGCGGCCGTCCACCCCCCCTCCCCTCCCTCCCTGGTCAGCTCGCACTCAGGGCTTCCCATTCGCTCTCTGTCCCTTCCTTGCAGTAATGGGAGAGCCGGGTAGAGTGTGGGTGAGCTGCCGCCTGCTCGTCATACGCCTGCAGCGCTGGCTGGCCCCATGGACACCGACTCAGTGGGCTCTGCCCCCTCGGCACAGACCTGTGTCTGCATCCGATCCCCCCAATGTGGCTCTGCCCCTGAGGCTGGCACAGGCCTGCCCTGTCCCCCTCGTGAGTCCACCGCCCTGGCAGCTGGGCTCATGTGTCGCTCCCACCTGCTGGGTGGCCAGGCTGGTGAGCCCAAGGTCACGGTTCACCCCTCATTCTCTTTTAAGCACTCGCTTGCTCTTGGTTTTCACTTCTTTTTTTTAAAGATTTTGTCAGAAAGAGAGAGTACAAGCTGAGGGAGTGGCAGGCAGGAGAGGGAGAAACAGGCTTTCTGCTGAGCAGGGAGCCCGATATGGGGCTCAATCCCAAAACCCTGGGATCGTGACCTGAGCTGAAGGCAGCTGCTCAACGGACTAAGCCCCCCAGGTGCCCCATGCTTTTCACTTCTTGATCCTGTCTTGAGCTAAGGTTTTGTGTGTGCTCTGAGGTGGGGTCCAGTGTCCTCCTGCATGTGTGATTGCCGACATCCCAGCATCTGTTGTCGGAGACCCTGGCCTCTCCCCACTGAGTGCACCTGGCTGCACGTGTGTGGTTGTCTTCTGGCCCCTCCAAGCCCTCTGGTCTTTATGCCAGGACCTCCCTGTCTCCATATCTGTCGTGGTAAGGTTTGAAGTCAGGAAGTGAGTTCTCCGACATGGTTGTCTGCTCAGGGTCTCTGGGGATCCTGTGGGACAGTTAGCGCCAGCCTGTTGACTTCAGCAGGGAAGCTGGTCCGGACTGGGAGGACTTGCCCTGAACCTCTAGGTCAGCCCAGAGACCTGGGAACCGTATCCCATCTTCCAGTCCCTGAGCATGGAACGTTTTTCCGTTTACTTAGGTCTCTCTTAGAGAATAAGCTTTGTACTTCCTTTGTTCAAGTTTTTCCTGCATCTTTTACATAAGTGGAATTTTGAGATTGTCGCAAGCATAGAGAAATACAGTGGATGTTGGTTCATGGACGTCGAGCCCTGCGGAGCTCGCTCACTGTGACAGTTAAGGGATTCCCTGGAGTCTCCTGGCTGCAGTCAGGCCACCTGCTAACAGAGTCTGCCTCCTCTTCCAGTGCAGACGTTTTCCACGTCGTGGTTTTGCTTCCTTGCACAGCAGTGTGGTCCTGAGCAGGGTGGCGAGTAGACCCGTCTTGCTCCTGACCTTGGGGGGTGGCTGGTCTTCCCGCACGGATGGGGTAGGGGGTCGTGGGTTTGGGAGATGCCCCCTTCTCTCCCGTTTGCTGAGTGTCTTTCTTGTCAGCTATGTTCAGCGATGTGCACGGGGGTCCCTTTCCCTGCAGTGACCAGAAAGACCGCACATGTGGTGTGCTCAGCCCTTCCCCAGTTGGTGGCCACGTGGGCCAGGTGGACCTTCCCTGGCTCGGGCCCTGTGTTAATCCACGTTTACACTGTAGTGGTGGAGCCTGCGTGTGCGGGATTCTGCTCTCGGTGCCCCCACGCTTGTTGCAGGCAGAGGGAGAGTGTCTTGTCGGCCCTCAGCCCTCAGGAGGAGCGCCCAGGATGAGGCGGACTCTGGTGGAGGGCTGCCACCCGCCTCCCCATGCCCTGTGCCCAGTGAGGCCCTGACCGGTCTGTCCTGTGGCTTTCCCGCTGTCCCCGCTCCTCCATCCCTTGTGTCAGCGCAGTTGCTGATGGGTGGTTTCCGGGCAGGAGCGGAGGCAGCACAGACAGCGAGGAGGACGACGAGGAGGACGAGGAGGACGAGGAGGACGGCGATGGCCGTGTGGCTGGTGGGGGGGCCAGACCCCCCTCTTATCCTGGCCCCGGCCCCCAGCCTCTGGGTGGGTGAATGCACAGGGTGGGGGGGGGGTGACGGGGTGCACACGGGCCGTCTGCCTCCTGTGCTCACCCTCTTCCCTCACCCCTGCCCAGGCTCCAGCCGGACAGCCGCCTTTGACCCAGTGCCTACCGACGCCCTGACTGGCCCCCGAGACTCTGGGGAGAAGGAGCCGTGCTCTGGGCTCCTCACCCCACGGGGGTCCCTTGGCGTATCACAGGACCTCCCCGCCCTGAGCCTGGCCAGCCCTGTGGCCCACTCTGCCCCACAGCTCAGGTAAGGGCCTGGCGGGCGCCCAGGTCCTGGGTCCCTCGGGCTAGAGCGCTGACCCCAGCTGGCCCTCGGGCTGCTTCTCTTGTACCCCAGGTCTCAGGACCCCGCGTCCCCTTCAGCACCTCAGGAAGCCCCAGATGGCAGTGACGTAGCGGAACCCTCGGGTGAGCTGGTCAGCCCTACCTGCTCTCCCCGTTGTCCCCTGGCCTTGTGCACCTGCTGTCGGCTGGAGCAAGGCGCCTGGCCGGCACCACGCTCTCTGAGCCTTGCGTCTCCTGGCTTCTCTCCGCACAGCCCCCTGCCAGGCCTTGGTTAGCGTCGGGGACCTCCAGGCCACACTCAGAGGGACACGCTCCACCCCCAGCTCCTTGGACAGGTGACCAGCTGGGACCCCTGGTGGGACCCCCCCCCCAGGTCTGCACCACTGCCTGTGGCCTCGTAGCAGCCGAGGGTTGGATGCTGTGCCCATGCCCACGTGTGGGTGCCCTAGAGGCCCTGGAGCCTGGGGAAGCCCGCTTCGCTACAGGGGCAGAAAGGCTTCCAGAAGGGGGCAGGCAGCATGTGGAGCCTGCGCCCCAGCCTTGAGCTCCTCCTGCTTGGGGTGGCTCCCTGGATCTTTGATAAGGGGGGACTACCCTGGCCATGGGCCTCTTCCTGCAGGCACAGGGGACGTAGGGGTCAGGAGGGGGTTGGTGACAATGACCCTGCTGATGCTTGCATCCCCCACACAGTGCAACCGGAGACCCTGCTACCTCGGTCCCAGCCCCTGGGGCCTGCCAGCACCCCCAGACCACAGAGGGGGAGAGGAGCCCAGAGCCCTCGGGGCCCCCCCAAAGCCAGAGGTGAGCACAGGGCGGCCTCCCAGGGCAGCTGGTGTCCTGGCGGGGAGACCCTGAACTTTCTATGTTTCTCTTGCCCTGCAGTGCCCAGGCCCCTGAGCCGCCTCCGATGCCCAACGGCTCTGCCCCAGGAGGGCCAGCATCCCTGGGCTCCCAGTGAGTGGCGAGGGCTGCGTGGGTAGTGGGGGTGCTGGGGGGGCAGGTTGGGGGCAGCGGGTTCCTCACGCAGCTCTCCCTCTTGGTTCCCAGGTAACTGCCTGGTCCCGGTGGTGGCGGCTAACTCCTCCGTCCTCCACTTGGACCCTCCGGAGTTGGGGCAGGGCGGGTCCCATGATGGCCCTGTTGCCCCATCACCGCTCCCCACCCTGTCCGCCCCCACATGCTCTCCTCTGGACTCCCAGGAGCCTGGCGCCAGGGAGACAGGCCCTCATCCACCCCCATTTGCACTGAGAAAAGAAATTATGGAGTTATGTCTCCGAGAATAAAGAAACAGAGTTGAGAAGAAAGAAAGGAGAGAGAGAGAGAGAGACCTATATTATATATTATATATGGAGAGAGCGAGCGGGTGGGTGGAGAGCCAGGAGGCGGCCCGGCCGGGCGGGGCAGCAAGTGGGACCTGCATCCCCTCTCAGTGGGGGCTGTGTTGGGGGCCGTCGTCCACCCTCCCCTCCCACCACGCCCAAAGCCTCCAGTGCAGTGCCCACACCCGCACTCGGCTCAGGCCCGCCTCCAGGGAGGGCCCGAGTGGGGGCCGTGCCTTTGCCCAAACCCTTGCCCTGGACCCTGCACTTTGACCCAGGCTGGGAGCTAAAGGACCCTCTGCCTCGCCCTGCTGGTTCTGTGGGAGCTGGTGGTCCCCGTCCAAGGGGGTCTCTTGGTGACATTCCCGTGGGGCCCCACTGCACTCACTGAGACTGCCCCCTCTGCACCTCCCACAGACCCTGGGGCGGGGAGGTTGGCAGGGGTCTGGCTGGGGTCCCCTTCCCATGCCCAAGGGTCTGGGGTCCAGCCCAGCTGCCAAGTGACCTTGTCCCAGCTCCCTCTTCCCAGGCTGGCGTGAGTGTGCGTGTGTTCGTGCCGAGCTTCTATTTCGTATTGCAAATATAAATAAAGACCGTTTAAGATTCCTGCTCAGACTCTGAGTTCTGGGGCCGGGGCCCTGGGCTGTCCCTGTGCCCTGCCTTGGGCCTTGAGTTCTGGGACCTGGGGCTGGGGCCCTGGACTGTCCCTATCCCCTGCCGCGGGCCTTGAGTTTTGGGACCTGAGGCTGGGGGGCCCGAGCTGTCCCTGTGCTCTGGCCTTGGGACCCCAGGCCTTTCCTCAGTCCCAGGGTGTAGTCCTCAGAGTGCAGTTGGGCTCCTGGACTTCCATGTTCTGCTGAGGGTGGGGTCACTTGTGCTCAGACCAGGAAAGAATGTCCTGGGAGGAGGAACAGAGCCCTGCCCAGTCTTGTCTGGGGCCTTGTCCCCATAAGCTGTTTCCTGGGGTCCCCTTCGTGCTCCTGGCCCTGTGCGTCCTGGGTCCATATACCCTCCAGGAGGTGGCAGGCCAGTCTCCAGCCCTGGGGAGGGTGACATGGCTGGGTGACCTTGCGGAAGTGATGTCTCCTGAGCCTTTTCTCCTGCGGTGCAGCCGTGGGCGCCTGGGGGTGGCCAGCCCCCCAACATATGTGGGCACGTGGTAAGCCGTTCCTGCCAAACCCAGAGTTACAGGCGAGCCGAATGCACTTGTAGGATGTGCTCGTGAAGCTGCAGCCAGCGTGCCGTGAGGACCTCGTTGGACTCCGCACTGGCACATGTTCCCTTGGGGGGATCCGTGGCGGGGGGGCGGTGCGGGTCAGTGGAGGCCACATTGTGGGGGGGATTGATGGGCCAGAGCCCAGGAGGCTCCCCTGGGTGGCCTGCTGGGGGGATGGTGGGTGGGCGTCCTTCCCCACACCCTGGCCAGGGCTGACTTGACCTTGGGGCTGATGGCGGTCAGCACCAACCCACCACCCCCTGCCCCAGAGTCCCGGGTGCAGGGGAACGTGTAGGAATCCCACACCGGGTCCCTCTCAGTTGGTGGGGCATGGGACAATGGGAGGAGAGTATATGGCCTCATACCTCCTGGGCAGCTGAGGGGAATCCGGGTCTGGGGGGCAGGGTGCTGGGGGGGGAGGAGGGACCCTGGGTGCCGAGTGGGCACCTTATCAGTGGTGCCAGGCGGGGCCATCCCCAGGGTGGGGGCAGCATCTCCCTGGGCCCTGTTATCAGCCCCAGAGTCCACAGGACGCTCCTCGGGTTAACGTGTAACCACATGCTGTCCCCTCCACCCCCAGAGCCACCCGTGCTCACACAGGTGCCATTCTGGGGGGTCAATGGCCAACATGGGCGCTCAGGAGGAGGGTCTGCCTGGAAAGCCTTGCTTCTTAGCCCAAGTGAGAGACGCCAGGTGTGGGAGAGGTTCGGGCCTGGGTGCTGGGGAATCCGAGCAGCCTGCGGGAATTGGGGGTCCTGCTTCAGGTTGCTGGGCTCCCTGTGGGTCGTGACTCGGGTTCCTGGGTGGGAGTACAGTGACCCCGACCTGAGTCCTGGCTGCGGGGCGCCTGCCCCCTGGGAACTCGCTGACCCCCTTGTCTCCCAAAGCAGCCGCGCCTGTGCCTGCGGTTGAGCCCCTTCTTTGTCACCTGTGCTGCCTACTTTCTTCTCTGGATCCCTCAAGACCAGCCGTCTTGGGTCGGCGCCCTCGTCAAGTGCCTGCCGGTGCTTTGCCTGGCCGGGTCCCTGCAGGCTGCACGCCAAGACACCGGCCACCGCGTGCTCCTGCAGGGGGCCCTTCTGTGCTCGGCCGTGGGTGATGCCTGCCTCATCTGGCCCGACGCCTTCCTCTCTGGTGAGCAGGGTGGCCCCAGGCTCTCACAGAACCTTCCTTCCCCTCGGGGGGTTGGGTCTTAGAAGGTGTGAGCAGCCCGGAGGGACAGAGCGGGGCTTTGGGTGCTGTGGTCTGGAGTAGCTGCTTGAGGATGGTCATACCAAGGAGTTCCCGTCTTGAAGAGGGCACAGGAGCCCAGGCAGGGGACCAGCAAGTGCAAGGGCCCTGGGGTGGGCAGGATGGGTAGGTGGATGGAGCCAAGTGGGGAGCAGAGCGAAATGGGGAGCTGGCGGGCAGTGGCAAGCAGAGTAAGGATGGGATGCAAGTGTGCATCTTAAGGTCACTCTGGGCCCGAGGGCAGGGTGAGGGGAACCCCCACAGGGAGTCCGATGTGGTGGGTGGGGGGGTAGGGGGCTGGCTGGTGCGGATGCTGCTGCTGGGCAGTCCTTCCCCTCGGGCTCTGCACCGGAGGTGGCCACCAGGGAGTGACCGGTCCTGTCTCCTCTAGGCGTGGCTGCCTTCACTGTGGCCCACCTGCTCTACCTCTGGGCCTTTGGCCTCACTCCGCTGCGGCCCGGCCTCCTGCTGTCCATCGCTCTGGTCTCCATGCCATACTACGGCCTCCTGCTGCTCCACCTCCCAGCCAGCATGGTCCCGGCGCTGGCGGTCTACTCCCTGGTCCTGGGCTCCATGCTGTGGCGCGGCCTGGCCAGCGGCGGGAGCGTCCGCGGGGGGGCCCTGCTTTTCACGCTCTCGGATATGGTGCTGGCGTGGGACACCTTCGTCCAGCCACTGCCACATGCCCGCCTTGTGGTCATGATCACCTACTACGCTGCCCAGCTCCTCATCACCCTGTCGGCCTTCCAGAGCCCCCGGCCCAAGACCCACTGACCAGGGGCCCGGATGGACCGGCGTGCCCCGCGGCCTCTGGCAAGGCCCCCACAGACCCCAGGCTCCTGGACTCCTGCCTGCAGGTGCCTGTGCGGCTCGGGACCCATGAGAACCGTCTGTGGAAAACAACATCCACCGCCGATTCCCCGTGGCCGCCTTCCCTCTGCTCTGACCGCAGCCTCCCACCTGCCTCCCCTGGGCACCTGCCCCCTTCCCTGCGGCCCTGATCTAGTTCATGCCCAAGTAAAGCGGACATTGAAACAGCGACATCTCCATTATTTGGGGGAGGGGCCTCAGGGGAGGGCTGCTCACAGAAAAGAACAGCAAAGCATTCTTTCTTATTTTTAAAATTTTAATTGTATTTTTTTTAAGGTTTTTTTTTTTTTTTTTTTTTTTGTCAGAGTGAGTGAGCACAGGCAGACAGAGTGGCAGGCAGAGGCAGAGGGAGAAGCAGGCTTTCTGCTGAGCAAGGAGTCCGATGTGGGACTCCATCCCAGCACGCTGAGATCATGACCTGAGCCGAAGGCAGCCGCTTAACCAACTGAGCCACCCAGGTGTCCCAATTTTAATTGTATTTTTTTTTTAAATATTTATTTGAGAGAGAGAGGGAGACAGCAAGAGAGAGCAGGAGCAGAGGGAGCAGCAGACAGAGGGAGAAGCAGGCTCCATCCCAGGACCCCAGGACCATGACCTGGGCTGAAGTCAGATGCTTAACGACTGAGCCACCCAGGTGCCCCTATTTTTTTAAATACATGTATGTATGTATGTATGTATGTATGTAGAGAGTGAGCAGTGGGGAGGGGCAGAGGGAGAGAAGCTCAAGCAGACCCCCTGCTGAGCACAGAGCCTGATATGGGGCTCATTCTCACGACCCTGAGATCATGACTTGAGCCAAAACCAAAAGTCTGCTTAACTGACTGGGCCACCCAGGTGCCCCTTTTGTTTTCTGAAGCCACCAAGGTCCGTTGGAACTGTTTTCACATGTACCATTCAGGGACATGAGGTCCATCCCCAGTGTTAGGCCCTGAATCTGCCCTTTGCAGCCATTCCTGTGGCAACCTTGCTGCGAGCTGTACCCGGGTCCCCCGTTCATACAGGTCAGCATTGCTGACTATGCGTGGGCCTGGGGAACATGGGTCCCCACAGTGTTCCCGGGTCAGGGTACATCCAGCTCTCAGTGACTTTTGCACACAGAGGAGCCCTGGGGAGGTGGCTCATGAGGTCTTCTCATGTGTGCACACCCAGAGATCACGGGGAGGCCTCTGCAAAGCCAGGGCACCCCAGACGGGGGTGAGTTTTAGGGTTTGGGAGGAAGATCGAGAGGGGGAGTCACCACCACCTGTGCTAAGCAAGCATGATGTTGCCCACGAGAAAAAACATGCCTGTACACATGCACATTATGCTAATGAAGCTTACCGCCCACCATTGTGCACTTTAGGACTCTTAAAGCAGAGGGGAGGCTTCTCCACCCATGCCGTGCTCTCAGGGACTCTTAGAGCAGAGGGGAGACTTCTCCATCCCCACTGTGCTCTTAGGGATCCCCAGAGCCCGCTCCTGGGTTTTTTTTTAAGTTTTTAATTCCAGTGTAGTTAACACAATGTCCTACTAGTTCCAGGTGCATTGTAGAGTGGCTTTGTCCCCCATGCTCATCACGTGCTCATCAGGACACAGGCTTCCTTCATCCCCATCAACTGGCTCCACTTCCCCCATCCTCTCCCTTCTGGGCGCCAGCAGTTGCTTCTCTGTAGTTAAGACTCTGTCCTGTGGTTTGCCTCCCCCCAAAGAGTGGAATCGTGCACGGTTTGTGTTTCTCTGACTTACTGGGTGCAGCATAATACCCTCCAGCCCCCTTCAGACCTTGCAAACGGTAAGATCTCCATCTTTCCGAAGGCCACATAATATTCCAGACGTGCCACACCTTCAACCACCCATGGACCCGTGGGCTCTCTATACTGCTGCTGCTGCTAGAAAATTCCGGGGCATGTGCCTCTTTGACTCTGTGCTTCTGTGTTCTCTGAGCTCACCCCTGCTTCTCAGTCCCTGCCCCACCGTCAGGCCACTGCATGGGAGGGCCTTGGGCCACTTGAAGCACGCTGCTGTGGTACAACCCTAGGCAGGGGTGAGGGTTCCCCGGGGGTGCACTCTGCTTCTCCCGACCTCAGAGGCCCAGCACTGCCTTCCGTGCACACCGGCCTCGTGCCCACGCGGGGGTCGTGCCAGTTGACTCCGCCGCCCAGGTCCCCAGTGCCGCTCCCTCCCGCACCAGGAGCGGCCCCCCCCCCAGCACACCTCCCACCCCCCTGGAAAGGACCAAGGAGGCACATTTCCTGGGAACACGTAGGTCTGGTCTAACAACGGTGAACTTTGGAACCCGGCCGTTGAAAAAATGTCCTGGTCGCGGCTTTGCAGAGATCCTCTTCACGTTCCAGCCGAGTGTGTGCTGGACGCTGGGCCGGCGGGCTCGGTGGGTGGAGCCTGGGCTCAGTGGGTGGGCCAGGGGCCCGGTGGGTGGGTGGAGCCTGGGCTCAGTGGGTGGAGCCTGCCGCGCTTGACCTCAGGGTGGTGAGTTTAAGCCGACGCTGGGCGCGGAGCCTACTTAGAAAGAAAAGAAAGAAGAGTGTAGACGTTAGTGGTTTATGGTATATCCACAGAGTTGGGCAACCATCCCCGCAGTCAGCATTAGAACCTTCATCACCCGGAAAAGAGATCCCTATCCTCCAGCCTCACCTCCCTCCAGCCCAGCACAATTCATCTTCAAGTGCTCCCGATCATTTGGGATTCGGGTTGTTGTCAGCATCTCACAATGATTCCTGGTTACGACTCTACCCATCCCGGTGCCTGGGTTCCCCGACCCCAGGTGGCTCCTACCCTTCACATCCCTTAGACGGCGACTCCGTTCCACAGGACTGCTCCCCTCCCCCACCCCCCATTCCCCTCGTCCACGTCCTCACTGTCGCCTGGGCTTCTGACCCACCAGATGGGGATGAAAAGTTCCCACCAGCCCCTCCTTGTGTTTGGTTAACAAGCTAGAGCAGCTCACAGAACTCGGGAAAGTTG
This sequence comes from Mustela erminea, assembly GCF_009829155.1. Classification (NCBI taxonomy): domain Eukaryota; kingdom Metazoa; phylum Chordata; class Mammalia; order Carnivora; family Mustelidae; genus Mustela; species Mustela erminea. The sequence continues at coordinate 11,012,763 of NC_045632.1, read as the reverse complement.
TCCACTTACCACATCACCGGCCTGGGGCTAAAGGGTCCAGCTGGGGAGCAGCCAGATGGGAGAGTCGCTGTGGCCACGTGGGGTGTGGGATGGGGAAGTGCATGGGGCTCCAGCAGCCTCTCCCCTGCCTCCAGGTGCCCACCGACCTGGCATGCCATGGGAAGTCCAGGCAAGGCTGGGGGCCCGCAAACTTGACCCCTCAGGGTCACCCCATCCTGTCCCTGTTCCACACCCAGCTCTGGCCAAAATACTCTCAGATGCCCTGAGTTGTCCCAGGTCTCCACTCGCTCTTCCCCCAAACACCTGCCCTCCACCGCTTGTCGCCTTCCCCACGCCTTTCTCCACTCACCAAATCCTACTCTTGTGTGGAGACTCAGCACTGGGGCAGACACCTCCGAGGCATTCCTGCCATGCCCATTGCTACCTCAGTCATGGCGCATTCATCTCACACTGGGGTCTGTTTCCCCGACCGCCGCCTCAGTCCTGTGCCCTCCAGACCAGAAGACTGTGTTTGCCCACTGAGCTTGTGGCCCAGAAGCTGCAGGTGTTGGGTGACTGATGGGATTGGTTCCAGATGGTGAACGAATGTGGATATAGCTCCTGAAGGAGCCGTACGGGGAGAGGTTAGCATGGAGCACAGGACAATAAGGAGAGGAAGGGGGTCAGGGACTTGGTGGTGGCAGGTGACAAGGTTGGCGGCTGGTGGCGGCCGGAGCAGGGATGGCCATGGGAGGTCATAGAAGGAGTGGCTGAGACAATAGAACTCCGTGTCTCCCGGTCCTGGAGGCCAGAAGGCCCGGATCAAGGTGTCAGTTGGCTGGGTTCCTGCTATGGGAGTCCATGCCTATCACACTCTGGAAATGGCCGGCCTGGGGTGCCAGGGTGGCCCCATGCGTTGAATGTCTGACTCTTGACTTCGGCTCAGGTCATGGTCTCGGGGTCCTGGGATGGATCCCCGTGTCTGGCTCCACGCTCTCTCTCTCCCTCTGCCCCTCCACTCCGCTCCTCTCTCTGTCTAAAAACAAATAAGCAAATCTTAAAAAGAAAGAAAAAAGAAATGGCAGACTTAAAAATGGAGGACGGACCCATGGTTGCTGGGAGATAAAGATCCGGGACAGTCAAATATAGAAGGAGGTGGCTCAAGGTCATTCCTCGGTGACAGGGCAGGGTCATATCTTGACTGGTGGTTGTTCCACGGTTCTTTGCATAGATTAAAATTGGACAGCACTACACACACACACACACACACACACACACACACACACACACACACGTTGTTAAAACAACAGCTGTGAAACCTGAAGAATGAGGTCTGGAGCTGGGCAACGGCATTCTACCACTATCGAGCTCTTGCATTTGATAGCAAATTTTAGGTGCCTGAGATGTTACCACGGGGGTTAGTGGAACAAAGCTCACAGGGGGCCTCTTGTACTATTTTTTTGCAACTTCCTGAGAGTCTCAAATAATTTCAAAACAAATTGTTGAAGAAAATGTGGAAATTTATTCATCAAAAACGCAAAACAAAACCCACCAAAGATGAACTATTTCTCTTCCCCCTTCTTCCTCTCCCTCTTCCTTCACTTTTGAGACATATCAGTCCTAAAGCCATTTGATGGGGATGAGCCACATAGGCGTTCACGAATGGTGGTGGTGGTGGGACCAGGCAGGGATCCATTGTGGGGCGTCAGGTGCAAGTGGCGTGGGGGGGGCGTGTTCACGTGGTGGGTGGGCCCGTGTGCAGAGTCTGTGAGACTGAGCAGATGAGAAGAGTTTCACATGAGCCAGGAGCAGAGGGCGGAAAAGGGAGCATATACAGGAGGCTTGCTTGTGGAAATACATTTATGAAGTCTACACAGGCTAGATGCGCTCTAGCAGAGAAAGGAGTTCATACTACAGAGAAGAAGTGAGTGAGTTCCACGTGAAAAGATGGCCAATGTCATTGGTCATTGAGGAAATGCCAATCAAAACCAGGAGGTACCACCTCTCGACCATCAGGGCTGGTGATGGTCAGAAAAAATCAGAGGTGTTGGCAAGGGTGGGAGAAATGGGAGCCCTTGGGCGCCACTGGTGGGATGGAACACAGAGCAGCCATGGTGGGAAACAGCATGGCAGTTCCCAAAACAACTAAACACGAATTACCATATGATCGAGCAATTCCACTAAAGGGAATATACCTGAAATAATTGGAAGCAGGGTCCCGAAGAGATATATTTTTTTAAAGATTTTATGTATTTATTTGACAGAGAGAAATCACAAGTAGATGGAGAGGCAGGCAGAGAGAGAGGGGGAAGCAGGCTCCCTGCTGAGCAGAGAGCCCGATGCGGGATTCAATCCCAGGACCCTGAGATCATGACCCGAGCCGAAGGCAGTGGCTTAACCCACTGAGCCACCCAGGCGCCCCGCCAAAGAGATATTTGTACACCCATGTTCAAAGCAGCATTATTCACAATATCCAAGAGGTGGGAGCAACCCAAGCGTCCGTCGACACATGAATGAATAAACAAAATGGAGACCGTCTTGTATATGTATGTAGAGCAGAGGATCACTCACCAGCTGGTGGTGACTTGTCCCGAGCCTCACCGATGGCCCCCACCTCCTCCACCCCCACTGCTGACAAAGGAGCTTGGGCTGCCCTCCCCCTGAGCCTCCAGGGGGTTCCTTGTAGAGGACTTGTGGGGTTCACTGTAGAGCTGATGGGAAACACACATTGTGGGACTTGTGGATGGGCTTGGGGCGGATGAAGGGGCAGGGCACTGTCTGATGTCCTGCCCCTAAGAGGCCTGTCTTCCCCCTTCTAGCATCCAACCCAGTCAGAAGCCTAAAGGTAGAGTCTCAGCCTAGCAGTTCCATCACTCTGAGAAGGGGGTCATCCCTGAGGGTCTAGGCCCTCAGCTATACCTCCATGGGATCCAGTGGTCTAGGGAGAGCATCTCAGGTGGTCCTCACAGCACTGTAGACACCTGGGTTGTGATGGATGCACTTGGAACTCTAACTTTGAATGAATTCTTAATGCGGGCTGAACAGGACAGAGTGAGCAGCTCCAGGGAGACCCCCTGTGTGTCTGCAGGTGACAAATGACCCTCCCTCGGGCTGATCCAAAGAGAAAGAGAAAGGTCATTGCATTTGATTCCCGAGACCCCCACAACGAAGTACCCCCAACTGGGGGCTTAAGGCAACAGAAACATGTTGTCTCACAGTTCTGGAGGCTGGAATTCCAAAATTGAGGTGTTCTCACTCTCTCTTTGGAGCCTCAAACATCTTTTCTCACCTCTTCTGGCATCTGGGGATGGCTGGAAATCTCTGGCATTCCTTGGTTTGGAGACTCATCATGCCCGTCTCTGCCTCTGGCTTCTTATGATGTTCTTCCTGTTTGTGTCCAAATTTCTCTCTCCTTCTAAGGACACCAGTCATTCAATTTGGGGCTCACTCTACTCCATGGGAGCTCATCTTTACTTGACTATGTCTGCGAAGACCCTTATCTCCAGACAAGGTCACATTGCCAGGTACCAGGGGTTAGGACGTGGACATAAGACAACCCACGCAGTCAGCAAGGTGAGGACTCGCCAAGACCACTCCCGGCTTCAGAAGAAGCTACTCACTTGGCAGCTCCCAACAGGGTCATGGATCTGTACAAGGAAGCTCAGACCGGCAGCTCCATTACCCTGCGATGGAAGGCCCCCACCAACCCCCATTCTCAGGCCTACACATACTGGGTCCAGTGGGCCACTGGGGAACACCCCCAAGGAGACCATGACACCCGAGGACATCAGGCCAACCAGACACGAGAGACCAATCACACCTACTATGAGGTTCAGGCCCTGGAACCCGGGACTCTGTACAACTTCAGCGTGTGGGCAGAGAGGAGCAACGTGGCCAGTTCTGCACAGGGCCTCCTTGAATCCACAGGTGAGTTGGGCCCCCTTCTACCCGGTAGGGACCTAAGTCAGACCTGGGGGCAGTGGGCGGTGAGTGGACTCCAAATCCCATGAGGTCATGGGGTCATAGCTTCATAAGCTGAAGTGATACAGAGCGTGCAGGGCTCATGGGAGTTGTAGTTTGAAGGGTCTGTTGTGTGTCCCTTTGGGGAGGACAGACTATGAGACATGAAGAGGGATTTTGGTTCTGGGAAGGAAAGGATGGGCTAGTTCTCAGAGAATTGGCACCACAGGTGGGAAGTGGCGGGGGGTGGAAAGCCCCCCCATATGGCTCCTACTGACTTCTCCTGTCCTCTCCTCCCAGCCCCAAGCCCGGTCACCATCACCTCCTGCATCAGCATCTCTGGGGGCCATGGGGTCGTCTTGACCTGGTCCTGCCCCCGAGGAGGCTATGAGGCCTTTGAGTTGCAGGTGGGTGGACAGCAGGACTCTCAGAACAGGTCGTCCTGCGGGAAGAGGGTGTCTGTGTGGGGTCTCTGGCCGGCCCAGTCCTACCCAGCCATTGTCACGACCATCTGGGATGGAATGAGGGCCCCGTCTGCCTCTGTGACCTGCCACCACGAACATAGGTGAGCAGAGCCCCACGGGGATGGGAGCCTGGAATGAAGAGCTAGCTGAACCCCACTGCCAAGGCCATGGTCACTGGAGATGGGGAAGGTGCAAATGTACTGGGTACCCTGGGGACATCTTTGTCATCAGTCTTATCACAGAAGAAACGGGAGATGAGAGGCCAGGGACTCAACATCGAGTCCCTCTTCCTCCTCTGGGTGGGGATGGTGTCGAAGCCCGGAGAGGCTCCCAGAGCGAGTGACAGAGCGTTATTAGCCGCCTATCCCTGCTTCCCACTTTGTCACATGTAGGACGGAAAGTGGTAGATAAGGCCTTGCCTACAACATGACCACTGTGTGGGCACAGTGGGGCTGTGGCCTGCGTCCGAGATGACCCCTATGATCCACGCGTCCCTGCTTTCAGGCTCCTGTGCAGTCCCTCCCACATGAGAGAGGCAGGTGGTTTAACGAGTAGGATGTCCCAGCAGCGATGGTGTGTGCCTTCCGTCTTGTTCTCTCTCTCGGACCATTCACTCCAGCGACAGACAGCTGGGAGCGCGCTGGGTGGGCGCCCAGCTGTCTTGTGCATGAGGCATGAGGTGAAGACCTGAGGCCTCCCACCAGCAGCCGCGCCCGCAAACCCTCCTGCCAGGCAGTCCCCCAGCCGTGGCCGGAAGCCTTTGGACCCTGCAGCCCCCGCTGACATCCTGGAATCCTCCTCCCTAGCCAGAACTGCCCAGCTGGGTCGCCGCTCGACCCTCACACACAGAACTCGGGAGAGAGGATGTGTTCATGGTTGTCTACGGCCCTCCAGTTGGGGCGATTTGGAGCTCAGCCGTGGGTTGCCCATGTGTATGCGTCCCCTCGCTATAACTCACGACGGCTCCTTGAGGTGGGTCGTATTTGTCACAGGGATGGAGAAAGGGTGGGCTTTTACCATATAGGAGACCCAGCAATGCCTGTGACCCCAGAACAGGCCAGAAGCAGTCAGCCGCTCTCCATCTGTAGACAGCGTCTCCGATTCCATTTGAAAATCATGAAGACAGAGACACAGAGGGTTTAGATGAGTGGAAGGTCCCACGGGCAGTTAGTGGGAGGGACGTAGAGGTGGGCGTGTGACCCCAAGACTCGTGTTCTTGCTTTCATACTGCCCGTGAAGCGAAGGAAGCCACGTGTGCATATAAGTAAGTCCCCCAAATACCCCAAGAAGCCCATCCGGACACTGGAGGTCTGAGGGATGGGGCAATGATTCAAGCGTGTTAAAAGTCCTCATTCTAAGATTTTGTATGTACAAACTCATCTATTATTCACAGCATATTTATAAGGGGTTATAGCCTTTTTTTTTTTTTTTTTTTGGTAGTGAATTTGAGTCACTGTGCATTGAAGCCACATGTTCAAGGTCACAGGTAGAACAGGCAAGGTGCATAAGCAAACAGTGACCGTCTGGTGTGTGTGACAGATATAGCCCAGAGTCTTGCCGGGGCTAAAAAGACATCCACCCCAGTGTAGTCCCTGTTGGACTGCGTCCCAGGGGAGGAGTGGGAATGAGGTCCTTACTTGGGGAGGAAGGTAGAAACATGTGTCTGGCAGGGAGCCCACATATGCAAAGGCCGGGAGGCAGGCGGAGTGAACTTGGCTCATTTAGGGAGGGCTGCTGGGTGTGTGGAGGCAGGGAGAGGTGACAAGGCCTGGGTCCACGGCAGAGCCTACAACAGCCCATGGGTTTAGACCCAGCCTGCCCCACTTGAGACACAGAACGGCGGGTGTTTCTCTCCTGGGTCTGCCTTCAGATCTGACCGCCCAGGACCTGTGCTGTGCATTCACACAGGAGTGGGGAACAGCCCCATATCCAGGCCATTTTTGTGGGAAAGTGTAAGGCAAGGCAGGAGCTGGAGGGGAGACCCCATGGCCGGGGGAGCAGGGGCATCCAGGCCCAGGACCAGAGCTGAGGCCTGGGGGCGGGGCTGGGAGCCTCCACTTCCTCCTCCTCCCTTCCAGCCCTGGTCTGTGGCCTCATCGTGCAGCTCAGAAAGGGGAAATTGTTGCGTTTAAAGTCCAGCAGGTGAAAGGTCGGGGCCAGGGCATCTGAGTCCATCGGCAGCGACCAGAGACAGGAGACATGAAGAGGACCAGAGGGAGCCTTGAGGCCTGGGGGAGCCTGGTGCTGCTGGTGAGTGCTTGCAGACAGGGGCAGGGGGCTAGGCCCTGAGGGAGTAGTGGCTGAAGGTCTCCTGGAGAAGGAAGCAGGCCTGTGGGTTGTCAGACACACCTGGGCTCTCATAAAAGATCATCCACTGTGAGAAGGAACTCTGCTTTCTGGCAAGACTCAGGTTTGCTCACAAAGACCCAGAAGTCCCGGCCACCAGTGCCGTGTTCCCTCAGACCCAGGAGTCCAGACCCCTAGCTCCTCCTCCCTCAGACTCAGGAGTCCAGACCCCCTAGTTCCCTCTTCCCTCAGACCCAGGAGTCCAGACCCCCAGCCCATCCTCCCTCAGACCCAGGAGTCCAGACCCCCAGCCCTCTCCTCCCTCAGACCCAGGAGCCCAGGCCTCCAGCTCCTCCTCCCTCAGACTCTGAGTCTAGGCCCCCAGCCCCCTCCTCCTTCAGACCAGGTGTCTGGCTCCTGGCTCCCAACCTCTGTATCCTCTCCGTTTCCCACCCTGTTGATTGCTCTCCTGCGTGGAGTCTTCCAAGGTGGTATTTTTCAGGAAGTGTAACCATTAGGTATATGTCTGTCTGACCTTATGGGTAGAGCTGACCCCAGCTTCTGGCTTCCCCGAGTCCCACCCCTGCCACACTCTTCTTTCTGATCCCAACACATACGCACCCAGAAAAGACAGAGGGTCATTGGGGTGGCCTTTGTTAGAACCGAGTCTGGGGGTGGAGACAACTCCCTGTGTCCCCCCTCTCCCTCAGGGGCAGAGATGCTCAGGGTGGGGACAGAGCACGGGAGGGTCACTGACTGGGCCCTCCCAGCACCACAGTCTCCCCTGGGTCAGGGAGATGAGGCTCTGAATCTGACTCTTCCCTCTGGGTTCTCTCCAGGGCCTGTGCAGCTGGACAGGGTCCTGGGCAACTGGTGAGTGACCCCTGCTGAGTGTATCCCTTACACGGAGGGGAGGGTGCACTGAATCCCCCTGAGCTCTGGTGGGGGGGTGGTGGTCTCAGGGAGGGAAGGGTGATTCGTAACCGGTGTTGATGGACGTGGTCATTCCTGGACTCGGGCCAAGAGCTGGGGCTACTGGAAGGCACAGTGCCGCTCCCGGCTCACAATGGGCTCTCCTTCCCAAATCTCAGTCCCCAAGCCCGTCAGAAACCTGAGCGTGAAGGACCAGACCAACAGTTCCATCACCCTGGGCTGGACAGAGCCAGATGGCACGGCCTCTCAGCACTACCTGTACAGGATCCAATGGGAGGGTACCGGCACACCTGGGAACAAAAGCACGGACAACACCAGCGTCCTTGTGGACGGACTGCAGCCCGGGTCCTGGTACCAGTTTGCCGTGTGGGTGGAGCTAAATGGAACCCGCAGCTCCGAGGAGACTTGCAATGTCAGCACAGGTGAGAGGCAGCCACCGCTCGCTCCTGTTCTTGGTTGGGGGACAGGTCGGTTTGGAGAGCTGACAGGACAGTGGAGCTGACACTAGCCCACGTCTCCTTGGTCTTATGGAGCAGGAGATGAAGAAAGAACATCCCAGGTTCTGAGTTGGGACTAGTCAGGGTCTAGGATCCCTTATGTAGACCATAAGACTTAGCTGCCAGGGCTGTGTAGGGAGCACAAGCATGTGTCCCCGGCCGTGGGAGGTTAGGGGTATGGAATGTGGACATACTCCAGCCCCTTGAGTCTTCTCCTGGTCCCCAGGTGTGTCACAGTCTTGAAGGTGGGGCTCAGACCATCAGCTCCCTCACCCTGATCTGGGAGGTGCCTCTGGCCCTGGCCTTCAGGACGATGCGCACTGGGTCCAGTGGACTGGAGAGGGAGACAGAACTGCGATCCGACACTCAGCTGACTTCAGTTTCACAGTGGAGGGACCCCAAACTGAGGCCGTACAAAATCTCTGCGTGGGCTGAAAGGAATGCAGTGCCTTGCTCCGGATAGAGTCTCAGCAGCTCCACAGAGGACAAGCATCAGCGCCCACTCTCTGTTTTGATGAGAGGTTAAGAACTGGCCAAGGTGGCGTCTCCTCTGGTTCTGGGGTCCAGCCACCGTCTCTGTGACCTCATTGAGCCAGACCCAAACCCTGAGTTGGCAGGAGAGTTGTGGCCATTCCTGGGGACAGGCCTTTCTAGAGGTTGCCGCTGAGCTTAGGGCTGCAGGTGTCCAGCCCTCCCTGGGTCCCATGTCTAGGAAGTGCTCCTTGACAAGTCTGGCTGCACAGGGAGGCTGTGTTCTGGCTCTCGTGGACCAGGGACTGGGAACTCTGACTCTCTGCTCCTTCTGCCAGTTCCCAATGTAGTGACAAGTCTCAGGATGCAGAACCGGACCAACAGCTCCCTCACCTTGAGCTGGACAGCTCCCATGGGCCCAGATCGTCCTTCCTACACCTACTGGGTCTCGTGGGTCATAGAGGACACTATGGTCATTAACACTCAGGATACCAGGGTCTCTAACACTTCGGATACAAGGATCACACTGGAGCAGCTGGAAGCTGGGAGCTTGTACACCTTCACTGTCCAGGCGGAGAGGAATGGGGTCAGCAGTGACATCAGGACACTCACAGAAGCCACTGATCAGACTCAGGCTGGATCTAGACAGACCCAGTACTGTGGAGATGGGGGAAGGAGGGGACTGGGGAGACTTTGGCGACCCCACCTAGCGTCACTGGACCTTGAGCTTGTAGGTCTGCTTCTAGGAGGAGTCTGTCCTCAGCAGCCAGGGATTTCTAATTATGAGGCTGTCTTTGGGAAGGAAGAGAGCCCCTGACCACCCAGCACCACCCCTCGGGAACCAACAAAGCCAGAAGAGGAGAAGTGCACACTGAGAAGTGCACACACTTGTCCCACTGTATTGGCTGAACCCAAAGGGACCCGTCTCTCAGCCTATACATGGCCGGCCCCAAGTGTGAGACGGGAACCAGGATTATGCCAAGAGCTAGGTTCACTGTGGGTGGATGGAACCTGCAACTTTTAGTCTTCGGCCATTTGGGCTAAGAAGACTGAGATCAACAGCTCTGCTCTGTCTAGAAAGGAGTGTCCAGAAGTAAGGAAGGACCCTGCCTCAAGCTGCTCCTTGGGAAGACAGTGTTGAGAAAGGTGATGGGTGGGACCCAGGGCTGTAGACTCAGGGCAGAGAGGCCCTGGGGGATCTTGGTCCCTGCTTGGCCTCTTTTCTGTGGTTCACACTTTCTAGGAAGTGGACTCATCTGATGACTGAGCAATCAGGGGATGTGAGCAGGCTCGGGATGGAGGGTCCTTGACCATACAGCCCCTTGAGCTTCTGTGGCCATGTGTCAGCTCCCAACAGGGTCACGGATCTGCACAAGGAAGCTCAGACCAACAGCTCCATCACCCTGGGCTGGACAGAGCCAGATGGCACGGCCTCTCAGCACTACCTGTACAGGATCCAATGGGAGGGTACCGGCACACCTGGGAACAAAAGCACGGACAACACCAGCGTCCTTGTGGACGGACTGCAGCCCGGGTCCTGGTACCAGTTTGCCGTGTGGGTGGAGCTAAATGGAACCCGCAGCTCCGAGGAGACTTGCAATGTCAGCACGGGTGAGAGGCAGCCACCGCTCGCTCCTGTTCTTGGTTGGGGGACAGGTCGGTTTGGAGAGCTGACAGGACAGTGGAGCTGACACTAGCCCACGTCTCCTTGGTCTTATGGAGCAGGAGATGAAGAAAGAACATCCCAGGTTCTGAGTTGGGACTAGTCAGGGTCTAGGATCCCTTATGTAGACCATAAGACTTAGCTGCCAGGGCTGTGTAGGGAGCACAGGCATGTGTCCCCGGCCGTGGGAGATTAGGGGTGTGGAATGTGGACATACTCCAGCCCCTTGAGTCTTCTCCTGGTCCCCAGGTGTGTCACAGTCTTGAAGGTGGGGCTCAGACCATCAGCTCCCTCACCCTGATCTGGGAGGTGCCTCTGGCCCTGGCCTTCAGGACGATGCGCACTGGGTCCAGTGGACTGGAGAGGGAGACAGAACTGCGATCCGACACTCAGCTGACTTCAGTTTCACAGTGGAGGGACCCCAAACTGAGGCCGTACAAAATCTCTGCGTGGGCTGAAAGGAATGCAGTGCCTTGCTCCGGATAGAGTCTCAGCAGCTCCACAGAGGACAAGCATCAGCGCCCACTCTCTGTTTTGATGAGAGGTTAAGAACTGGCCAAGGTGGCGTCTCCTCTGGTTCTGGGGTCCAGCCACCGTCTCTGTGACCTCATTGAGCCAGACCCAAACCCTGAGTTGGCAGGAGAGTTGTGGCCATTCCTGGGGACAGGCCTTTCTAGAGGTTGCCGCTGAGCTTAGGGCTGCAGGTGTCCAGCCCTCCCTGGGTCCCATGTCTAGGAAGTGCTCCTTGACAAGTCTGGCTGCACAGGGAGGCTGTGTTCTGGCTCTCGTGGACCAGGGACTGGGAACTCTGACTCTCTGCTCCTTCTGCCAGTTCCCAATGTAGTGACAAGTCTCAGGATGCAGAACCGGACCAACAGCTCCCTCACCTTGAGCTGGACAGCTCCCATGGGCCCAGATCGTCCTTCCTACACCTACTGGGTCTCGTGGGTCATAGAGGACACTATGGTCATTAACACTCAGGATACCAGGGTCTCTAACACTTCGGATACAAGGATCACACTGGAGCAGCTGGAAGCTGGGAGCTTGTACACCTTCACTGTCCAGGCGGAGAGGAATGGGGTCAGCAGTGACATCAGGACACTCACAGAAGCCACTGATCAGACTCAGGCTGGATCTAGACAGACCCAGTACTGTGGAGATGGGGGAAGGAGGGGACTGGGGAGACTTTGGCGACCCCACCTAGCATCACTGGACCTTGAGCTTGTAGGTCTGCTTCTAGGAGGAGTCTGTCCTCAGCAGCCAGGGATTTCTAATTATGAGGCTGTCTTTGGGAAGGAAGAGAGCCCCTGACCACCCAGCACCACCCCTCGGGAACCAACAAAGCCAGAAGAGGAGAAGTGCACACTGAGAAGTGCACACACTTGTCCCACTGTATTGGCTGAACCCAAAGGGACCCGTCTCTCAGCCTATACATGGCCGGCCCCAAGTGTGAGACGGGAACCAGGATTATGCCAAGAGCTAGGTTCACTGTGGGTGGATGGAACCTGCAACTTTTAGTCTTCGGCCATTTGGGCTAAGAAGACTGAGATCAACAGCTCTGCTCTGTCTAGAAAGGAGTGTCCAGAAGTAAGGAAGGACCCTGCCTCAAGCTGCTCCTTGGGAAGACAGTGTTGAGAAAGGTGATGGGTGGGACCCAGGGCTGTAGACTCAGGGCAGAGAGGCCCTGGGGGATCTTGGTCCCTGCTTGGCCTCTTTTCTGTGGTTCACACTTTCTAGGAAGTGGACTCATCTGATGACTGAGCAATCAGGGGATGTGAGCAGGCTCGGGATGGAGGGTCCTTGACCATACAGCCCCTTGAGCTTCTGTGGCCATGTGTCAGCTCCCAACAGGGTCACGGATCTGCACAAGGAAGCTCAGACCAACAGCTCCATCACCCTGGGCTGGACAGAGCCAGATGGCACGGCCTCTCAGCACTACCTGTACAGGATCCAATGGGAGGGTACCGGCACACCTGGGAACAAAAGCACGGACAACACCAGCGTCCTTGTGGACGGACTGCAGCCCGGGTCCTGGTACCAGTTTGCCGTGTGGGTGGAGCTAAATGGAACCCGCAGCTCCGAGGAGACTTGCAATGTCAGCACAGGTGAGAGGCAGCCACCGCTCGCTCCTGTTCTTGGTTGGGGGACAGGTCGGTTTGGAGAGCTGACAGGACAGTGGAGCTGACACTAGCCCACGTCTCCTTGGTCTTATGGAGCAGGAGATGAAGAAAGAACATCCCAGGTTCTGAGTTGGGACTAGTCAGGGTCTAGGATCCCTTATGTAGACCATAAGACTTAGCTGCCAGGGCTGTGTAGGGAGCACAGGCATGTGTCCCCGGCCGTGGGAGATTAGGGGTGTGGAATGTGGACATACTCCAGCCCCTTGAGTCTTCTCCTGGTCCCCAGGTGTGTCACAGTCTTGAAGGTGGGGCTCAGACCATCAGCTCCCTCACCCTGATCTGGGAGGTGCCTCTGGCCCTGGCCTTCAGGACGATGCGCACTGGGTCCAGTGGACTGGAGAGGGAGACAGAACTGCGATCCGACACTCAGCTGACTTCAGTTTCACAGTGGAGGGACCCCAAACTGAGGCCGTACAAAATCTCTGCGTGGGCTGAAAGGAATGCAGTGCCTTGCTCCGGATAGAGTCTCAGCAGCTCCACAGAGGACAAGCATCAGCGCCCACTCTCTGTTTTGATGAGAGGTTAAGAACTGGCCAAGGTGGCGTCTCCTCTGGTTCTGGGGTCCAGCCACCGTCTCTGTGACCTCATTGAGCCAGACCCAAACCCTGAGTTGGCAGGAGAGTTGTGGCCATTCCTGGGGACAGGCCTTTCTAGAGGTTGCCGCTGAGCTTAGGGCTGCAGGTGTCCAGCCCTCCCTGGGTCCCATGTCTAGGAAGTGCTCCTTGACAAGTCTGGCTGCACAGGGAGGCTGTGTTCTGGCTCTCGTGGACCAGGGACTGGGAACTCTGACTCTCTGCTCCTTCTGCCAGTTCCCAATGTAGTGACAAGTCTCAGGATGCAGAACCGGACCAACAGCTCCCTCACCTTGAGCTGGACAGCTCCCATGGGCCCAGATCGTCCTTCCTACACCTACTGGGTCTCGTGGGTCACGGAGGGCACTATGGTCATTAACACTCAGGATACCAGGGTCTCTAACACTTCGGATACGAGGATCACACTGGAGCAGCTGGAAGCTGGGAGCTTGTACACCTTCACTGTCCAGGCGGAGAGGAATGGGGTCAGCAGTGACATCAGGACACTCACAGAAGCCACTGGTGAGACTCAAGCTGGGTCTAGACAGACCCAGTACTGTGGAGATGGGGGAAGGAGGGGACTGGGGAGACTTTGGCGACCCCACCTAGCGTCACTGGACCTTGAGCTTGTAGGTCTGCTTCTAGGAGGAGTCTGTCCTCAGCAGCCAGGGATTTCTAATTATGAGGCTGTCTTTGGGAAGGAAGAGAGCCCCTGACCACCCAGCACCACCCCTCGGGAACCAACAAAGCCAGAAGAGGAGAAGTGCACACTGAGAAGTGCACACACTTGTCCCACTGTATTGGCTGAACCCAAAGGGACCCGTCTCTCAGCCTATACATGGCCGGCCCCAAGTGTGAGACGGGAACCAGGATTATGCCAAGAGCTAGGTTCACTGTGGGTGGATGGAACCTGCAACTTTTAGTCTTCGGCCATTTGGGCTAAGAAGACAGATCCACAGCTCTGCTCTGTCTAGAAAGGAGTGTCCAGAAGTAAGGAAGGACCCTGCCTCAAGCTGCTCCTTGGGAAGACAGTGTTGAGAAAGGTGATGGGTGGGACCCAGGGCTGTAGACTCAGGGTAGAGAGGCCCTGGGGGATCTTGGTCCCTGCCTGGCCTCTTTTCTGTGGTTCACACTTTCTAGGAAGTGGACTCATCTGATGACTGAGCAATCAGGGGATGTGAGCAGGCTTGGGATGGAGGGTCCTTGACCATACAGCCCCTTGAGCTTCTGTGGCCATGTGTCAGCTCCCAACAGGGTCACGGATCTGCACAAGGAAGCTCAGACCAATAGCTCCATCACCCTGCGATGGAAGGCCCCCACAGACCCCCACTCTCAGGCATACAAATACTGCATCCAGTGGGCCGCTGGGGGACATCCCCAAGGAGACCATGACACCCGAGGACATCAGGCCAACCAGACACGAGAGACCAATCACACCTACTATGAGGTTCAGGCCCTGGAACCCGGGACTCTGTACAACTTCAGCGTGTGGGCAGAGAGGAGCAACGTGGCCAGTTCTGCACAGGGCCTCCTTGAATCCACAGGTGAGTTGGGCCCCCTTCTACCTGGTAGGGACCTAAGTCAGACCTGGGGGCAGTGGGCGGTGAGTGACTCCAAATCCCATGAGGTCATGGGGTCATAGCTTCATAAGCTGAAGTGATACAGAGCGTGCAGGGCTCATGGGAGTTGTAGTTTGAAGGGTCTGTTGTGTGTCCCTTTGGGGAGGACAGACTATGAGACATGAAGAGGGATTTTGGTTCTGGGAAGGAAAGGATGGGCTAGTTCTCAGAGAATTGGCACCACAGGTGGGAAGTGGGGGGTGGTGGAAAACCCACCCATATGGCTCCTATTGACTTCTCCTGTCCTCTCCTCCCAGCCCCAAGCCCGGTCACCATCACCTCCTGCATCAGCATCTCTGGGGGCCACGGGGTCGTCTTGACCTGGTCCTGCCCCCGAGGAGGCTATGAGGCCTTTGAGTTGCAGGTGGGTGGACAGCAGGACTCTCAGAACAGGTCGTCCTGCGGGAAGAGGGTGTCTGTGTGGGGTCTCTGGCCGGCCCAGTCCTACCCAGCCATTGTCACGACCATCTGGGATGGAATGAGGGCCCCGTCTGCCTCTGTGACCTGTCGCACCGAGAACTCAGGTGAGCAGAGCCCCATGGGGATGGGAGCTACAGGGACCCCGTCAGGCTCTGCTGGAAGCAGTCTTCATTGCCTAAGGGGTCCTGCGTGTTTTTCTGTTTGCTTTGCTTTCTGCCTTCTTTCTTTCTTTCTTTTTTTAAGATTTTATTTATTTGACAAAAAGAGATCACAAGTAGATGGAGAGGCAGGCAGAGAGAGAGAGATAGAGGGAAGCAGGCTCCCTGCTGAGGAGAGAGCCCCATGCAGGACTGGATCCTAGGACCCCAAGATCATGATCCGAGCTGAAGGCAGTGGCTTAACCCACTGAGCCACCCAGGCGCCCTCTGCCTTCTTTCAAACAGCTTTGTTGGGACATAATTCATATATCATCCAATGCACCCACTTAAAGTACACAGCTCAGGGTTCCAGAACATCCGTGGGACTGTGCCACCCCATTTCCTTCACATGGAACATTTTCCTTACTCACCCAAGAAAGGTCACCCCCTTAAGCCCTCACCCCTTGATTTCCCCATTTTCCCAGCAACCTAGCCTAGGGAATCTCAAATTCACCTTTTGTCTCTGAAGATTTCCTCATTGAAGATAGTTCCTAAAAACACAGTCAAGCAATATGTGGTCTTCTGTGGCTGGCTTTTCTCACTTGGAAGAACGTTTCTAAGGTCCATCCATGTTGTAGCACGTGTTGGTGATCCGTTCCCTTCTTTTCGCCCAGTAATATTCCATTGTATGGAGAGACCACATTTTGTTTATCTATTTGTCTGGGGATGGAGCCGTTGGGTGGTTTCCACATTTTGGCTGTTACGAGTAAGTCTGCTATGAACATTCATGTATGTGATTCTGTGCAGACACATGTCTCTACTTCTCTTGGGTATATACCCAGAGGACCCATCATGGGATCAGATGGGCGACTCTGTGTTTATCCTTTGGAGCACCGCCAATATTTTTTCCAAGGTGGTTACACCATTTTTTGCTCATCACTGGGGTATTTTGGGGAAGTCTGAACCTCTTACTCCGGAAATCTCTGATGGTTTACCTTTGACCGTGGCGCTAGGCTTTGCTGTGCTCTCTCAGTCTCTTCCTGTGAATCAGGACCTCTTATAAGATTGGGTCTGTGATCTGGGGAGAGATGGCAGGTCAGGGCAAGGCTAAGTAGATGCTAGACACTCCTGGGCTTCTCTGGGCCCTACTGCTGGGGAGGGTCTCTTGCTTAGCAAGCAAGGTCTGTGGGGGACCAGGTCCATGAGGGGAATGGCCTCCCCACCAGGCTGTGTCAGAACCTACCAGGCCTGTTGACAGGTCCTAGTCACGGAGACTATTGGGAAGCTGCAGCCTAGGGCCCCCGAGGCTGATGGAGGCAGGCTGCGGGCTGGAGTCTGTGCCAAGACCCGGTGTGCAAGGACAGCTCCCAGGAGATCTGTGCCCGTGAGAGTCCGGGACCCAGAACATCGGCCCCACCATCGCGGGCGAGCCCTTCTGCTAGCAAACAGAACCTTGGAGAAGACAAGCCTCCATGCTGGGGAAAACCTGGAATGCAAACAATGCCGGACAGTGGCTTCCCGACCTTGGCACTATTGGCTTTTGGGGACGGATCATTCTTTGTCCTGTGCATTATAGGGTTTCGAGCAGTACCCCAGCCTCCCCCTGCTGGATGCTAGTGCACCACCACTCCAGTCGTGACAAGCCTCAGTGTCTCCAGACATTGGTGATGTGCTCTCTGGGGGCAAAGCGCCCTCGCTGAGGACGATTAGCGTAGGCCGAGGTGGGGCTGAGTTACTCCGGCAACCAGGCTGCCCAAGCAAATGATGTCTTTGGACAGGCTCCAGGAGAAGGCTGGGTGGGAGGTGGGGCTCTATCCAGAGGCTTTCTCCCTCTGCCTTGCTGTCCTCGCATCTGCCCTGCAGGCCCACTGGTCACAGTCCGGGCCAGGATGGAGGCAGGAGAGACAGGGTGCTAGTAGATGAGGTCGACTCTAACAGGTCCCCACGCCCCCTCCCCCAGGGGTCATTGTGGGAGCCATTGTTGGTGTCACCCTGTTTCTCATCCCGGTGGGTCTGCTGATTTTCTTCCTGAAGAAGAGGTAGGATTCTGCATGGGGCTCACTGACCACCTGAAGGGGCGGGGGCCCAGGGGGAGTATAAGGGCCCCTGATTCTGGTCTGACACCCTGGGCCTCCCACTGCAATGTCTTTTTTCCAGGCACGAGAAGAGCCAGAGGGAACCAGCACCCAGGGGTCTGGTCTTCAGGTAAGCAGAAGGTGCTGGGGAACATCTGGAAGGATCACTGTTAGGTCAAATCAAGGGGTGTTTGCTGGTCACCGGAGAGGTCAGAGGGTGGGCTCAGTGAACCCTCGCACACAGTGCCCTCTGCGCTAAGGATCACAAGCCTTCATGCTTCCCATACCCCGGGCCGAAGGCTTTGGAGGCAGTCCCGGTTCCAGCTCTGGGACCTCATGCATCCAACAACACACTCGCTGAACACCTCTTACGTGTAGGCGCTCTTCTAGGGGCTGAGGGCACAGTGAATTAAAGAAAGATTCCTGCCCTCATGGAGCTTGCATTTGAGCACGAGAAGTCCTTAATTAACAAGATCCTAGTGGTTGTGACACTCACAATAGAGAATAGAGCAAGAGGTGGGGATAGAAAGGGTAGAAGAATATTTTAGATCGGGTGTTGAAGTTAGAGAAGATTGTAGATGGGTGTCGAGGAAAAGCTGGACTAAGAAGATGCCTAAGAGGAAGTCATTTGTGCACAGACTCACATGCATGTCTTGGGAAAGGGCATTCCACGCAGCGGGACCAGGAAGGGCAAAGGCCCCTTGGCAGGGGCCTACTGGCAGTGTTTCAAGAATGTTGGTCAGTCCTGAGACTGAGGAAGGTGGTGAAGAGGGTAGCGTAGGACATGAGGTCAGAGGGGTATCAGGTGGGACCAGATCAGCTAGGGCCTTTCAGATACAAGTGAGGAGTTTGATTTTACTCTGAGATAGGAGTTTTTGGAGGACTTTGAATAGACTCAGTGACCCAATCTAACCTATTTATAAGCAAAGGCAAGAGTCAAGAGACAGAGGAAGTGGTATGTAATAACCCAAACAAGAGACGATTGTCTTGGACCAGGAAATGGTCAGAGGTAGTCATATTCGAGATATGGTCTGAGTGTTTGAATAGCAGGTCTGGCTCAAGAATGGGCGTGTGGTGTGGGAGCCAGAGAGGGCTCGAGGGTGAGCCCAGCGAATTCAGCCTGGGCCGCAGGAAGATGGGAGTCGCCTTTGCTTAAGAGGGAGTGACTCTGGGGGCAGGTTCAGGGGAGAGTATCAGAAGCTCAGCTATGGACACGTTCAAGTTTGAGCTGTTTGGGCGACCTCCACGCAGAGATGCCTCTGATGGGGCGGCTGGACAGACAGTTCAAGAGAAGCTTTGTGCAAGTGTTTTCATCGCTCTGAGTCGACTGTCTGTGTTAGAATGATCCCTAGGGACTGACAGAGGAGAGACGCGAAGCTGGGAGACCAGCCGAGACGGGCTGGACGAAAAAGGAGGTGTGAACTGAGGCAGGGGCGTAAGAGGCAGATGCATGGGGTGTGGGGAAAGGTGATGTCCAGTGCGTCCCTTGCTGTAGAAGCTGTTCTGGCTCACGTCCCACCCCTGGTAAAGCTGACTTCTCCCCACCTCCCTCTACAGCATCGGTTACAAGTCATGAGTCTAGGCAGTCACTGGGTCACAAGCCTGGCCCTCTCTACGTTGAGCACGTTGCAACTTCCGTATCTGTGTCCTGATGTCCTCGTGATAACCCTCCCGGGCGTCAGGTGCAGGTTTCAGGAGGCAGGGGCCGGGGAGCACACCGATAGAAAGCTCAGGAGAGCGGCAGGAGGAACTAGTGTAGGATTTTGGAATCAGAAGTGTAGAGCTCAAAAGGGAAGCCTTGGGAGCGGACCAAGTCCTGTAAGAGTTTGGTGAGTGTGCAATGAGAAGATGGGCTTGGAGATGGACCCTCAGGACCATCCATTTTGTCTCGTGGATGCAGGAAGAGGGGCCCATGGAGGAGAGGGAGATGCAGCGACCAGGGGCCTGGGGGTGGTGGCAGCAGGGGAGGGGGTCCAAGAGGAAGGGAGGAGTGGTGGGCGGGGCTACACGCTGCTGAGCAGTCTCCCCAAGGACCGCCTGAGAGGTGGCCTTTGGAATTAGAGAGCAGGAGGCAAATGAGATTGCGGGACTCTGGGAGAAGATGTCCTTCCCCCATGGAGCAATGCTGCAGACCCTTGGAGAAGGCCTTGGGAAAGTTCAACCAGCAGGGCTGTCTGAACACGTTTTGTTGCTGTTTAGGTGCAATAAAGCCAAAGGGTGGAGAGATGACCACCACTGAAAACACAGGCTATGAGACTCCCAGATCCCAAGAGAGGGGGGCACAGGATAGCCCTCAGGGCTACACAGGGAAGCACCCAGCTCAACCAGGAAAGAGGGGAGCTGGGGGTAAGGCGGGCAAGAGCCTCGATCATGGTTTCTGTGGGAAGGAGTGGGCAACAGCAGGCTGACAGGCTCGGAGGGAATCACTTCGCTGAGCTCTGGGGCACAGGGGCTGCCCCTGGGGGCCGAGGGCAGGTACTTAGTGGCCCAGAGCGTGAGACCCCATGGAGGAGGTGGTGTGTGTGTGGGTTTAACCACAGCTCAAGACATGGGACACACTGGTCCCCAGCCAGGGTCTCCAAACTGGGTCGAGACAGGGTTTCTAAAGCTGTCCTGCAGGGAGAGGAGCAGGAGGGGGCTGCCGCTGGAGCCCCATGAGTCAAAAGCCTTTTTGTTCATATAGATGAGAGATTACTAGCATTTACTAGCTAAAGGGAAAGAGGCAGAAATGCAGACGAGGAGGAGGGACTGATGCTGGAGAGGTTGGAACGAATTGGAACCCGGGAGACGCGGAGTGGCCTGAAATGGGAGAAAAAGCACGTTTTTCCTTTTTATAATTAAAAATGACTTTAATTGTGGTCAGTTACACATAACATAGCATTTGCCGTCGTACCTGTCTCTGGGTGTCCAGTTCCGTGGCTGTAAGGACGTTTACGCTGTGGTGTAAACATCACCCCTGTCCGTCCACGGAACATTCCGTCTTGTAGAACTGAAACTCTGCCCCCATGAAATGCCCTCCCCGCTCCCCTGCCCCAGCGCCTGGCTGCACCGTCCGCCTTCTGTCTATGAATCCGACAGCTCTAGGGACCTCACTGAAGTGACTCATCAGTATTTGTCCTTCTGTGGCCGGCTTATCTCACTCAGCATCATGTTCTCCAGACTCATCATGGTGTAGCCTCAGTCGGAATAACCTTTCTTTTTGAAAGATTTTATTTATTAATTTGAGAAAGAGAGTGAGAGAGCACAAGCAGGGAAAACTGCAGAAGGAGGAGAAGCAGGTTCCCCACTGAACAGGGAGCCCGATGCCGATCCCAGCTCCCTGGGATCATGACCCGAGCCCAGGGAAGACACTTAACCAACTGAGCCTCCCAGGGACCCCCAGAATGTCCTTCCTTTTTAAGGCAAGACAATATTCCAGTGCACAGACGCCGTTTTGTCCATTCGTGTTCTGCCGATGAACGCAGTGTTGAGTGAGTGAGCGGGGAATGAAAGATAGTGGACTCCGGGCTGCTTCTGCCTTTGTTCTTTGAATAATGTTGGTATGAACCTGGGGGCACACTTGTCCTTTCAAGACCCCACTTCCTGCTTGGGAGTGGGACTGTAAATCAAACACACCGTTTTGACCCAGCACGTCCCCTTCTGAGTATCCGTGTGCAGGAAACGGGACTGTTCTCTCTCTCTCTCTCTCTCTCTTTTTTTTTTTTAAAGATTTCACCTACTTAGTTGACAGACAGAGATCACAAGTAGGCAGAGAGGCAGGTGGAGAGAGAAGGGGGGGAAGCAGGCTCCCCGCTGAGCAGAGAGCCCAATGCAGTGCTCAACCCCAGGACCCTGAGACCATGACCTGGGCTGAAGGGAGACGCTTTAACCCACTGAGCCACCCAGGCGCCCCGGGACCACTCTCTTGATGAGGTATGTGGGTCCCCACGTTCCCTGCAGCCTTATGTGTGCTGGCAAGATTCGGAGACCCTGAGCAGCCACTCATGGGTGAGTGCACATGGAAAATGCGGTGTAATGCAACGGAGTGTGATACAGCCCTAAAAAGGAAGGAAATCCTGACATTGGTAACATGAGGAGCAGATCCTGAGGACATGACACTAAGTGAGATAAGTCAGACAGAGGAAGAGAAATTCTGCATGACATCACTCGTATTTGAAGTTTAAAAAAGCAAAACTGAGTTCATAGAAACTGAGACCAGAGGGTAATGGCCAGAGGCAGAGGAAGGGGGGCTGGCGAGTTGGGTGAGAGGGATCAGAAGGTGCAAACTTCCGGTTATAAGATGAACGGGTCCTGGGGATTCTAAGAAACACACAACAAGGGACGCCTGGGTGGCTCAGTGGTTAAGCGTCTGCCTTCAGCTCAGTTCATGATCCCAGGGTCCTGGAATCGAGCCCCGCATCAGGCTCCCTGCTCAGTGGGAAGCCTGCTTCTCCCTCTCCCATTCCCCCTGCTGTGTTCCCTCTCTCTATCAAATTAAGAAAGAAAGAAAGAAACATAATAATGAGGAAAAAAAAAAAAGAGGGGGGCTTCTCTCTCTTCCCAAGAGCACAGAACTGGAGGAGCTTAAATTCTGCCCCTTTCCCACAGCTTCTCAGAGGACATCCTGGCGGAAGACTTTGCTGACCATGTCAGGAAAAATGAGAAGGACAGCAATTTTGGCTTTGAGGAGGAGTACCAGGTGGGCGGGAAGCCCCAGTGTCCCCCCCTCCCCTGGAGCTCAGACCTCCTCACACCCTTTGGGCTGAAACTAAAGTAGGGCACCTGTTTTGTTCGCTGATGCAAACAAGAGCTTCTGTTTTTGCATCCTCGAAATCTTACACTGTGATGGGCCCTCAGGTCAGTCCTGGAGGAGCACCTTTGTTTTCCTCTGAAAGGGTTTTCCCCTTTCTCTCTCCTACCTCTCCAGCCCCCACTATTCCCCAAATCCTCCCAAATGCTCTGAGGGGATGGGGGTATGCATGTTTTATTTTTGTGGGTGCTAGAGAATTCCAGGGCGTGGGGTGAGTGGGGTGGTGCTTTATCTTTGTGGGTGCTAGAGAATTCCAGGGCGTGGGGGTGAGTGGGGTGGTGCTGAACGCACCTGCAGGGGAAGGTGGAGAGATTCCGATGTACGATGTACGCTCACCTCCCCTCTACCTCTGCCTCCAGCAATTGGCTCTGGAGACCCACAGCCAGTCTCAAACAGTGGCCTTGGCTCCTGAAAACAGCACCAAGAACCGTTACAGAAACGTGCTCCCCTGTGAGTCTTCGGCCTCTGCTGATTTCATGACTTTGTCAACACCAGTCCCCCACCTCTTATCCCCTAGGGGACACCAAGCTCCTGCCCCTGAGAAGTGGGCACCCGGTCCCTCTTAGAGTTCCCAGTGCCAGTCTGCCGTCTGCATGACTCTGTCCCTGGGTCTCTCCCCCTACATGCTCCTCTCTGCTTCACTAACCTTGGCCTCTCCCCCCAGATGACTGGTCCCGTGTGCCCCTGAAAGCCATCCAGGAGGAACCAGGCTCTGACTACATCAACGCCAGCTTCATGCCTGTAAGGTGGTGGTCCGGAGCCAAGAGGGTGCTGGGCCTGGGTGACGCCGAGATGGGAGGGACTGGAGCCTGTTTCCCTCTACCAGGGTCTCGAGAACCCCCAGGAGTTCATCGCAACCCAGGGCCCCCTGCCCCAGACGGTGGGTGACTTCTGGCGCCTGGTGTGGGAGCAGCAGAGCCGCACCCTCGTCATGCTGACCAACTGTGTGGAATCTGGCCAAGTGAGAGCCCTGAGCTCCAACCCACCCCGCTGGCTCAGACACAGATCCCACCATCCACCCTGACCCAGACCTCGCTGAGTCCCTGCCATACGATGGCAGTCTCTTCCGGTTGCCCCAGCACATCCCTTGGTTCATATAACCCACTGACCTGGAGAAGGGAGGGGTCCCCCTGGCTGGGATGAATGGACCCCAGCTGTGCTGGGGTCTTATCTCCTCATTAGGCACCGAATGCAAGTGCCCCAGTGTAGACAGGCAGCGGATGGGTTGTCTGGGGCCTCCTATTCTCTGACCTCCCAGTTTGCCCCCAGGTGAAGTGTGAACATTACTGGCCTCTTGACGCCAAGCCCTGCACACATGGGCACCTCCAAGTGACGCTGGAGGGTGAGGAGGTGCTGGAGGACTGGACAGTCCGAGACCTGACGCTCCAGCACGTGAGTCCGTGGTAACTGGCCAGCCCCATCCTGACGGCCATTCCTCCCCTCACACCTGTTCTGTGCCTCTGAGCCCCTCCCGAAGCCAAGCCCTCTGTCACTCTCCCAGGGGACCACAGTGTGCCCACGGACGCCCCCCCCCAACTCTCTCCCTCCCCAACCCACCCTCCCTCTAGATGCAAGAGCAGAAAACGCTGCCTGTGCGACAGTTCCATTACATGACTTGGCCAGACCATGGCGTCCCCCACTCCACAGACCCCATGCTGGCCTTCCGGAAGGTGCTGCGGCAGTGGCTGGACCAGACCTCAGAGGGAGGCCCCCCCATTGTGCACTGCAGGTGAGGACCTCCTCATGTGAGGGGAGTCAGGAACATGGGTCAGTGGGTCCTTGGGCATCTCTGCAGATGGGAGAGAGGAGGCAAGGATGGAGGACACAGAGGCAGAAGCAAAGGGGCAGTGAGGTAGAGGGACAGGAGGTTGGGGTGACAGGACTGGAAAGCCAGGCAGAAAGGTCAAGGAAGGGAACGCAGTGGTGGGGACAAGGGAGGGAGGGGTGAAAAGCAGGAGGGGTGAGCACCCAGCGGTTTTGAGAAGCATTTGGAACACCTCCAACGCTGTCCAGGACCTCACCCGTCGCCATTCTCCTGATACTAAGCTTGATGCCTCTGAGATGAGGTTCTGGGGGGGATCAAGGAGCACGCTCCAGAGGGGCAGACAGCCTCTGAAATGGGACTCTGGCTGCAGGGACAGCCTCGCTCTCCCTGGTCTGCAGGGCAACCTCATGACCAAAAGGGGCTCCTCCCCGCTGCAAAGCTGGGGAAGCCCAGTCAGACAGCTGAAGTCTTGGATTCAAGGCCAGTTGGAAGTGGCCGAACTGATGCCTGGGCTGGCACTCTTAAACTCTGTGCTGAAGTGTGTCCCAACACCTGCTCTGTCCCTGGAGAGCACCCCTTGGAGGTGTCCCCAGCAGGGGGTCAGCCCTCCCTCCCCTGAAGCACAGAGGGGACTGGTACAGACTGGTCACAGGGATTAACTTGAACCATAAAAAGGAATGAAGTACTGATTCATTCGAGGTTGTGGAGGAATCTTGAAAACCTGATGGTGAGTGAGAGAAGCCAGACACAAAAGGTCCCACGTCGTCTGATCGCACTTGCAGAAGATGTCCAGGATGGGAACCTCTCCAGAGCCAGAAGACAACTCAATGCTTACCAGGGCCTGGGGACAGGGGAGCAGGGGGAGCGACTGCTCAATGGGCACAGGGTCTCCTTCTGGGGAGATGGAAGTGTCTAGGAACTAATTAGATCTGGCAGTCCCACAGCATTGTGAATGTCCTAAATGCCACTGAATTGTTTTCTTTTTTGTTGTTGTTGTTGGTTTGTTTGTTTTTTTAATAATCAGCTTGGGAGTTCCTTTTCTTGAGTGTGAAATTCAGCTCTGTGGTTTATTGTCTAAGTGACCCAGGACAGACAAGTGACCTCATGTCACTCCCCCTCCATTTTCCCATCCCTGAAATGGGTATGCTGGCAGCTCCAACTTCTCATGGCTGGGGGAAGTGTAAAGGGTATGTCAGGCACTTGAGGCAGGGCCTGGCAGAGAGATGGAACTCCAGGCCTAATCACTCACAGTGGCTTTTCACTCCACTCAATAACCCCCACTTACACTGTATCCACCCCCCCCAGAACACCGTCTTGCCGAATAATACCCCGATCTTGGGTGCTCAAACACAGATCCCTCTGGTCAGCCAAGATTCCCCTCCCTGTGACCTGACCCCTTCTTGTTCCTGTCTAGTGCTGGTGTGGGCCGCACAGGTACCCTCATTGCCCTGGACGTCCTGCTGAGGCAGCTGGACCGGGATCAACGTGCGGGGCCCTTCAGCTACGTGCAGAAGATGAGGGAAAGCCGGCCTCTGATGGTGCAGACTGAGGTAATGGGGCTCCTGAGGGCATAAGGCCTGGGGCTTTGGGAGGGAGGAGGTCAAGGCTCACCCCCCTGCCCTGTGTCCCTCCCCAGGCCCAGTATGTCTTCCTGCACCACTGCATCCTACGGTTTCTCCAGCAGTCAGGCCGAGTCCCAACAGACAATGGGGTTGCATATGAGAACCCGCTGTATGAGAATGTCTGAGCCTCAAGAGGGCTGAGATGCCAGACCGGCTAGACTCGAAGTCTGGACCCCCACTTCAGCCCAGGTTCCTGGAGTCCTGGGACAGCACAGGGCTGGGGTCCCAGACTCTGGGGTCTTGCAGGGGGAGAAGAGGCCTGGCAGCCTAAACTATTTCCATGGAGGATGAAGGACAGGTGGGAGCAGGTATCCTGGTTATCCAGGAATTCATGTATCCTGGACTTCCTCTGAGGAAGGACGGATGGGAGCTAGGATTTCCTTCTTCTTTGATGGAGGAGGAGGCTGGGGGCTCAGGCTGCAGGGTCTTTGAGAAAGAAGATGGATTCTGAGGAAGGAAGAAATTAGAGTCTGGAATTCTAGTGACCCCAGGAGCAAGGGCAGGCAGGATCCACCCATGTTTTATTCCAGAAACCAAATTAGGCTCCTAGTATCTGAGATTTCCCTGCACCCCACTGCTTGTACATATTTTCTCTTCTATCCCATAATTTATTAAATCACTATTCTCTCCAGAGACGCTTGCTATAGTGGATTTCTGGGTCTGGGGTAGGAGAAGGGCTGGATTCCTGATGTTCAGGTCCTGAGGCTAATGTCCTGGGAGAGAAGCCAGAGGGACCCACAATTTGGCATCCCCCCAAAAAAGTGTTTGGATGGTCCAGTCTCTCAGAGAGGGTTGGAGGTCCACACTTATGTCCAGGGTCTGGGCAGTGCCGACGCCATTTGCTGAAGCTAGGCGCATAGGGTCTTGCTTCCTGGGCCTGGTGCTAGGAAACCTAGAGGGTAGGGGGAGGTCTGGGGCGAATTCACTGGAGACTTTCCGGCTGGATATCTGACTACTTGGGTCTCCGGAGGGAGGCTCCAGAGTCCTTGGACTGGGTATACTGGTGGGGGTGGGGGCCCAGGTGAGGAGAGGTGGCCTGGACGCCAGACAGCTGGATCAGAAAGCAGAAAATCCTCGGGGACCAGGATAAATATCCGTGGGCACCCTAGTGGTTCCTGGCTGGGGGCGGGACGAGGGGCGGGCCGGGGCTCTCCCTGTACCCGGGACCTAACACGCACGCGCGCGCGCGCACACACACACACACACACACACACACACACACCCGCACTCACGAGCCGGCTCCGCTCTGCCGCGCCCCCACCCCACTGAGCGGGGCGATCAGCACCGAGGACAGCGCCACCCGCCCGCGTGCGGGGGCGGGGTCCGGGAGGGGCCGGCGCCTCGGTGTCTCCTGCGAGGGTCCAGTCCAGCCGCCGAGCAGGTAGGAGCCTCTGGGACGCCCGCCCTAAGCCCCCTCCTCATTCCCATCCCTAGAGAGACGGGGCGTGTGCGGGGTGGGGGCGGGAGGGCACTGGGGAGGGACCGACCGAGGAAGTGGGAGTACTGGAGCCTGAAATGGAGAGATCGGGATTTAGAGACAGGTGTGGAGACAAAGAGCAGAGGCAGGGCGGAGCAGGCAGGCGGCGAGACTGGGAGACCCCTGGAGTCACAGACCAGACCACAGGCAGAGGACAAGAGAGACACAGACCGGGTTGCGACGAGAGCCGGGTGGGGGAATGGACAGAAATAGGGAGTGGAGAGAGAGGTGCGGAGGCCGAGGCGGTCACGAGGCCAGGTGTGAAGACAGAGCTCGGGATGCGCGGGAGAGACAGCAGGCCGGGAAGGATGTGCGCCCCCCCCCCACACCCCCTCCCAACCCCACCCCGGCTGTGGCACCAGGGAGCCCTCGGCCCTGGCGGGAGAGGGCGGGGAGCCCGAGTCACCGCCCGCAGGGCCAGATGTGCAGGGAGGAGCCAGCCGAGGGGGCGTGCACCTACGCGCGAGGCCGCCCTTTCCCCACGCTCGCTCTGCGCGGGGTCAGGGGCTGGGGTCCTGACCCGGCGAGGAGCGAGCCTGCGGCGCCTGGACTCTGCATCTGTACGTCAGCCCCGCCCGTTGTCTTGCCAACAGCCCGTTGCCAGGGCAACCCCTCATAGCTGCCGCCCCGCCCGAACCTGCCGCCCGTCGCTCCGGGCAACCCAGGGTCCCGGTTCCCACGCCCGCCTTGGCCCATTTCCGGTTCAGGCCCGCGGGGACGGGCACGGAAGGGATAGAAGTCGGAGGGATTCCTGCTTTGGAGGGCATTCCGGCCTTGGAGGGCGGGGGCGTCCCTGTGGGATGGACCTAGGTTCTGGAACCCACTCCTGGCGCGCGTCCTCCATCGCGGGGAGGCTGACACTACAACCCCCAGCATGCCTCGCGGCTGCTGGTTGTGTCCTATGTGGTCGGTCGCCCAGGGTGCCGATGGGAATTGGAGTTCGTCGTTGTTTGGAGGCTTCAATGAATGCACGGGGTGGGCGTGGGGGGCTAGGGCTCTTGGGTGTCTCCGCAGAAAGGACCGTAAGACCCCGCCGTCATGTTCTCGGAGCCTCCAACCCCAGGGCCTCCAGCGCCCGACGCGCCTCCTGACTCGAGTCGCATCGGCCCTGCCCCGGGTGAGCGAGCCTCGGGGCCAGGGCGGAGGGAAAGCTCGACTGGGATTCCCAGGGGCGTGGTTTGGACAGGTGTACTCGGCGGGTGGGCGGGAAAATCCGGGTGGCACTGTAGTCGGAATCCTGGGCTTGACATGAAGTGAAATGGAAACGGAACAGGTTGACAGGAAATCGAGAACCAGATCAAAGAGTGTGGAATGGAGTGGGCTCTTGGGACTGTGAATTGGAAGGTCCACCTCTGTCTTCTTTTAAAGACAGGGAAACTGAGGCTGGGGGAGGGGCATGACTTCTACACCCGGCAGGTGTAGAAGAGCAGAAACGGGGGTGGAAGGGGAGGTGGAATTAACAGGCTAGACAGTCTGGATGGTGTCAGGCTAGAATAGGGCATCAGATCACATTATAGGTGAGAGCAGTGGGAAGAAGACGGGCAACAAAACGGAGTAGACCTGGCGGAGGGAAAACAAGGCCAGGATTCCAGCTTCCGCGTGTAATTCGGACTGAATCAGCCAGCTTGCTTCTTATGGCCTCAATGAGTGTTGTCTCCACGTCCTCTGCAGTACCCCTCTGGGCCCTGGCCGCAATCGTTCTGGTCTCAGGCCTCCTCGTGTTCGGCTGCTGTTTCTGTGTCTACCGGAAGCGTTGTCGGAGGCGGTTGGGCAAGAAGAGCCAGGCCCAAGCCCAGGTCCACCTTCAGGAAGTGAAGGAGCTGGGCAGGAGTTACATAGACAAGGTGTGGCCTGGCCCAGCCCCTTGGCCCTACCCTGTCCTGCACCGTTGGCCCAGCAGCCTCAGTCCCCGCTTTCTTCCCTCCCATGCCCACCTTACTGGCTCATCTCTGTGGGTGTTTAGCCCTGACCTGGACCCTGGGGATCTGGAGATAGGCTAGATTGAGTCCCTGTTCCTGAGAACCACTCTGGTGGTGAAGTCAGACCCTCACACAGACATTCACAACACAGGGTGGTATGTGCCCCGTGATGGGAGCACCCAGAGCGTATGTGGGTACAGAAAAACCATCTGATAGCCTGGACAGTCCAAGGATGCTTCCCAGTAGAGATGTCTTCTGTGCTGAGACCCAAATAACACTCAGAGTTCGCCCAGGACAGAGAGGAGGACACTGTAGCTCAAGGTCTGGAATCCAGACCCTGAGGCATTTCACAATAGCTGGGGCACAGATGGCAAATAGGCTGCCCTCCAGAGTGGGTGTCTGAGGAGCTCAGTTGTACACATGTCACGAGCGCAATTGGGAACCACAGAAGATTCAGGTGCAGCCGAGGAATAGGGAGGAATGGGTGTTGGAATGAATCCTCTGGAACCCAGGAGGAGGACAGATTTGGGGCAAGGAGGCCAGGGAGGAGGCTGGTGTGGCAGTCCCAAGAGAGTGAAAGAAACATGAGTTGGCAGAGGTCACCGGAGTGGTAGATGACAGCTTATGGGTGTCAAGGTCTGAGTGCAGAGTGGAACGGTGCTCACCTGGGAGCCAGGAAGTCCCAGGTTCCCAACCCAGAGGAACCACTCCCCAGCTCTGTGACCTGGGAGAATTCACAGTCCCTCTCTGATCCTCAGGTGTGTGGTCTGTAACTAGTATTTCCTCTCCTCCCTTGTCAACAAATAGCTGTTGTCACGATCATCCATAAGGCAGGACCTTTAGGGTCCTGGTGCCCAGCCTCCATCCCTGTCCCTCAAGCCATCAACATCTAAAGACCACCTGCGTCAGACTCACCTCAGGTTCTCGTGGAAACACGAATTCTGGGTCTTGCCCCAGACCTATCGAATCAATCTGAAGTGAAGGCATTTTACCACATTTCTCAGGGGAATTCTGATTTGCGTTGAATTTTGAAAATGGCTGGCTTAGATTAAGGAGTGTTCTAGCTTAGAATGGCAAACAGGGTAAAGACACTATTCCTCCTCTGTGATTTTCTGTGGTGAGAACACTAGTCAACATGTCAGTTTGGACAACAACCCCAGTACCTCCATTTGCATGTGAAATAAATCTTCTGCATCCTTCTTGTAGGCAACAAGGTGCTATGAGCACCTGCTTTTCTAGTCTAGGCATGACAAGCACACTGCGTGTGTCACCCTGTCTGTTCTCCCTCATAGCAGACATCATTAATAAAATTTTGACTAAATAAAGCCTCTCTGTTACTAGGACTAGTGCTTGCCTGTGGCAGACATCACTAATCAAACTCTGACTCTGCTTAGCCAGCAAGTGCTCAGGGATCAGTGAGTCTCCCTTGGCTTCTGGGTCAGGGGAAGAGTTCACCTGCCCTTGCTCCTGGCCCCCTAAGGTGCAGCCAGAAGTGGAGGAGCTGGAGCCAGCACCATCTGGGCCAGGGTCGCAGGTGGCTGAGAAGCATGAGCTCGGACGACTGCAGTACTCACTGGATTATGATTTCCAGAGCGGCCAGGTGGGTGTGGAGGATGGGGGTGGTGTGGAGGGGAGGGTCCGAGGGTTCTAGCCCCTTTATAGGGGAGGCCCCAAGAAGGAAGCTAAGACTAGAGTCCTCTTATCACCTTTCAGCTGCTGGTGGGCATCGTTCAAGCTGAGGGATTGGCAGCCTTGGACCTGGGGGGCTCCTCCGACCCCTACGTGCGGGTCTACCTGCTGCCAGACAAGAGGAGGCGGCATGAGACCAAGGTGCATCGGCAGACGCTGAACCCACACTTTGGGGAGAACTTTGCCTTCAAGGTGAGCTCCTGGCCTCTGTGCCCTAGGCTTGGTAACCTGCCTCCCGTCCCTGGAACACTGGGGAGCGACCCCTTCAACTTTTTCTGGAGCCAGCCCACAGTTCAGGTAGCAGCCTCCAGCTCTGGGGACTATCACACCAGACCCTGGATTGTCCCCGTGGGGCGCTGCTGACCTCTGGGCTGTTGCTTTGTGCCATTTGGGTTCCAGAGACTTCCGCACAGTTGTTCCCCTGGACCCTTGCTGCCCGAGTCGTCGCCTTCTACCTGGATGTGCTGTGCCGCACTTCTGGTCTCTCTGACTTACCACTCTCCGCCTTGTGTTCTCTTCCCTGTGGCCCCTCATCTAGGTCCCCTACGTGGAGCTGGGAGGCAGGGTACTGGTCATGGCGGTGTACGACTTTGATCGCTTCTCCCGCAACGATGCCATTGGGGAGGTGCGGGTCCCCATGAGCTCCGTGGACCTGGGGCGGCCAGTGCTGGCCTGGCGCGAGCTGCAGGCTGCTCCGCGGGAGGAGGTGAGCATACGGGGCCACGACCCCACGCTGGGCCCGCCCACCGCGCGCCCGTACCAATCAGATCACAGGCTTCTTGGACTCTCAGGGCTCCAGCCCTTGCAACTGCGGCTCCCCTCCTTGGGGTGCACCGCTGTGGTCGTCACTGGACCACTACATTCTAAGGCGGGGGGTGGGGAAGAAAGGCCCGAGAGGGAATGGATGTGAAGCTGGGGCTCTGGCGAGGGGTCCCTCTCTGTCTTCCAGCAGGAGAAACTCGGTGACATCTGCTTCTCCCTCCGCTACGTCCCCACGGCCGGGAAGCTCACAGTCATCGTCCTGGAGGCTAAGAACCTGAAGAAGATGGACGTGGGAGGACTCTCAGGTGTGTGGCGAGCAAGCAAATGGTGCGGCCGCGGGTGGAGAGGGAGGCTCTGGAGCAAAGCTTCTCGCAGTTTCTGAGTCCCGAGCGTCCCTGGTGGAGAGGGGCCCAGACTGCCTGGGAGGTGTAGCTTTGCTGTGGGCATGGAGAGAGCCCTCAGGGTACACAGGGTGTCTCTGTGCTCTTCCGAAGAAGCACCTCCTCAACATGAGCCCTGCACTGGCCAGTCGGGGCCTCTAAGACTCCTTTCTCCGCCCAGATCCGTACGTCAAGGTCCACCTGCTGCAGGGCGGCAAAAAGGTGCGGAAGAAGAAAACGACCATCAAGAAGAACACTCTGAACCCTTATTACAACGAGGCCTTCAGTTTCGAGGTGCCCTGTGACCAGGTGCAGGTGAGCTCGGACCTACCCAAAGCCCCTGTCAGAGCAGCCCTCCCCACACGGTCCCAGGCCTTTAAAAGCCCCTGTTGCTAGGGGGAGGAAGAACCCATCTCAGCCATTCGAACCCAGGTCCTGGGGCCCTGAGGTTGTGTTTCCAAAGTCAGTTTCCTCTTGTGAGGACCCGGGCACCCCGCCCCCAAGCAAGATCAGGATGTTCCGCCCCCAAGCAAGACCCGTGCTGTCCCGCTCAGGAACTATGGGTACTAAGGGAAAGATTCCCCACAACTCTTAAGGAAGAGGGCCCAGCCAGGACTCAGGCCTGACCCCTCCTCCCATTTCAGAGTCCTGACTGTTTGCCCTCCGTAGGAGGCTAGTCTCTAAGGAAGCCCCTAACAATCCCTTACCAACCGGGTCCTGAGGGTTCATCTCCTTTGAAATGGGATCACGGAGGAAGAAAGACTCCAGAGCAGCCCTCTAACAGAGACTGTCTCCTCTGTCCACTCCCACCCCCCGGCACCGTTGGAGTCCCCTGAGAGGCCTTAGCGCAGGGTGCTAGCAAGTCCCCCTAGACCTCTGGCTGCTAGGGAGAGGGTCTCTTTGGCAATGATACGCGATCCCCTCCTTGCCTTGCCTCCTTCTCGAACACTCCTGTCTCTCTTCCCCCCTGCTCTTCCTGTCTCCAGAAGGTCCAGGTGGAGCTGACCGTGCTGGACTATGACAAGCTGGGCAAGAATGAGGCCATTGGGAGGGTGGCTGTCGGGGCAGCGGTGGGGGGAGCTGGCCTGCGGCACTGGGCAGACATGCTGGCCAACCCCCGGCGGCCCATTGCCCAGTGGCACTCGCTGAGGCCCCCTGACCGAGTGAGGCCACTGCCTGCTCCCTGATCCCCACCTCAAGCCCCTTGCCAAGCCTGGACTCGGCCCCTGACCTCAGACTCCTGGCCAAAACCACACCCAGGCCCACCTTTAAGCTTTCTCTGACCCCTAACCACCCCCACCCCACACCAACCCTTCCCATTCCTGCCTTCCCATCTCCCATTATGCCAATCATGGTGACTTGCCAGCTCTCCCACCAGCACACATCCAGAAGCCCCAGGGACCCCTGGGGGAGGAGAGCAATCTGGCCTCCCCCAACCCCTGCTCCCACTCTCTGCTTTGACAATCAGTGACCCTGCCTTCTTCTCCCTTCGCTCCCAGCACCCCTCTTCCTGCACAGGATCACCTGCTCCTGTCCCTAGTCGGACTCCTGCACCGCTCCTGGGACCAAATAAATACTCAGCAACTTTGGTGACCTGACCTGGTGCTTACTGGTGGGGGTGGGCAGGGTGGGGTGGGGGGCAAGAGGGTGGGATCACCTAAGGGCAAGGATAGGGCTGCCCATCCTGCGGATACACTGAGGGAAACTGACCCATCCACCACCCCCCCCCATCCACGTGTTCACTTTTTCGTTCACACACCCCTCCGAACCTGGGTGTTTTCTTCTGAAAATATTGTGGTCAGAACAATACCTCCTGTATGTTTGCTGTGAAGAGTCCGTGAGAATCACTTACTCATGATTTTAATTTGCTCCTGCATCCGTGACTTCCATAGATTTTCATACCCATATTTCCCTCCCTTCCCTTCTTTCTTCCATCATTCATCCATTCTACTTTCCCTGAGGTCTTCAGGGTGACAACTTCTGTTGGATGCTGGAACCCCAAGTTGATGCAGATCCAGAATTTTCCCCAAGCGACTTACTGTCATTTAGAAACAAAGTAGATATGTAGAGTCTGGGAATGAGATCCCCAGAGACTGGGAGAAAGGACAGAGTTATGCAGGGAAAAGCCAATGGTTGCACCTCTTCCTTCCCTCAACAAATTCTGTCTCCTAATCTGTGTCTAGGAAAGACGATCATTTCATTGCTCCTCCCTCCTCTCATTCCAGACAGGATTTCAGGTGGTAGACAAAGGTCTTTGAAATTTGGCAAGAGAGCTCTCTGATCTGGAGGTTAAGTGGAAAATGAGGCAAAAGGTTCCCCCATGTACTAAAGAAAGGGCAGAGCATTAACTTGCACTGAGCTTCCTGGTAGCCAATGGGAAAAGGGAAATCTGATCAGTTACACCGATTGTAATATCTATGTGATTTAACAAATTTCTTCAAAGGGATCTGTTCATTTCTCCTATGTGAGTGAGTGAGGGGACATTTTTATGAGAACATCATAAGGTATCACTATTATTACTATTTCTGCTACTCCTGCTAACAATGATCCTCACAACCACCCCATGAAATAGACATGATAGTTATTCCCAGTTGACAAATAAGGAAACTGTGCTGAGAAGTAACATGACCTGGCTAGGATCGTACAGCCAGGAAATCCGTCTGTAATTCCTGGGATCGAATTCTGTTCTGTGTTACGATGACATTGGGGTCCCTGATTCTGTGTCTCAACAAAAGAGCAGACAAATGAGAAGAATAAAATCATTGCAAATGGTGGTCCATACTGGGCAGTAAGCTAGTGAGAGCTGAGATCATTTAGAAAGGGCAGTCAGGGCCAGCTTTCCTAAAGAGGTGATTTTGAGCTGTGCTTTGAAGGAGAAGAAGGAATGAGGCTGTCTAAGATGAGCAGGAAACACAATGGAATATTATTCAGTCATAAAAAGGAAAGTTTATACTGATTCATGCTACAACATGATGAAACTTGAAAGCATGATTGTAAGTGAAAGAAGCCAGATGCAAAAGGCCACATATTGTATGATTTCATCTGTGTGAAATATACAAAATAGGCAAATCCATAGAGGGAAGAAAAGCAGATCTGTGGTTTGCAAGACTAGGGAGAGAGAGAGAGAAATGGAGAGTGACTGATTAATGACTACAGGATGTCCTTAGGGAATGACAAGAAAGTTCTGGAACCAGACAATGGTGATGGTTGCCCAACATTGTCAATATAGCAAATGTTATTAAACTTTATGTTGTGTGTATTTTACTACAATAAAAATAAGCAAAGATGAAGGCAAAGAGAGTTCCAGGCAGAAGGCACCCTAAGTTGCAGACTTGGTGTGTTCTCAAGAGAGCCAGGAGGCCAGTGAGTCCTGCAGGCTGTGCTGAAACCTCATCTTCGCTCCCCAGTGCCCACAGCTGTCCTCAGAAGGGGGATGGCCCCCTTCAGTCCATCACACCACTCACTGCCAGCCGCACGTTACTATTCCCAATTTCCTAATTTACAGAGCTGAAAACCGAGGCCCAGAAAGGGTGACTGACTCGTCTCAGGTTGCGTAGCTGGAGGAGATACTCACTCAAGTCCCTGCCCTTATAGACCTCGAAGACAGGTTAAGTCACCTGGGCAAGGTCTCTCAGCCAGCAGGTGAAGGCAAGACAGAAAGCCAGGCTTATCTGACACCAAAAGCCACATTCTCCAGGATCCTGCCATCTGGTCTGAATATGAAGTGATGGGAGTCACAGGGGGTAGATTGCAGTGGCCATTCTGCTGGGAAGGCAGGAGATCCCCCTGCTGGACTTGGACATTTCCAGGGGCAGTGGAGGGAGGTGGGGGGTGAGGGCAGAAGAGCAGAAATTGGAGGAGCAGAGGGGATGACGCAAAGAATTCAGATGCAGAAGCCAGAGAGAACTTGGTGTGCCTCCCATGAATGTGCCCTTACCCATTTTCTGGAGCCCTGCTGCATAATCTATTTCCGTTGTGTAAATACTCACAATGTGGCTGATTTCAAGCCACCAATGTGATCACTGAATATGGAGTCGAGAGGAGATACCTATTAGTATGCTCTCATATAGTAATATAGTATTTCCCAGGGTCAGGATGAAGGTCCCAAAATTTAAGGTGAAGCTGATGACAATCTAAACCACCAGTCATCAAGATAAATAGTATTTTAATACAATAAGAATCAAAATTAACACACACACAAAGAGAGATCCATGACGCATAAAATATAAAAATTTTAAAGATGGCGTTTGACTCTGCACTTAGACCGCTCTGCTTCACTGTAATCCTGGCCCTGATTCTCATAAAATTTTATTTAGAAAAGTAGACAGTCAGTGGTCATAGTGTGCCAGTTTGACTTTTTAAACTATTACGTTAAAATATTATTTCCTTCATTTGTGTACAACAATTAATGTAAAAAACCTTAAGACCATCAACAACAGGAAAGTATAGTAAAATAAGAAGTAATGAGTTTTGAGTGCATATTACCTTTATTTTAATGTAATGCATTTAATTTGAATTTAATTTTAGTAATTAGTAAAACAATTCAATTTTTAGTAATGACTGTGCATAACAACCAGGTCGCGAAATTACTGACACTTGAACAACCAGGGGCCAGTGTTAGCTAGCCCCAGCCCTTCGCTGCTTTTCCCGCCTGGGTGGTAGAACCACGGTGTGAGGTGGGAAGGGGACCCAGAGGTCTAGGCGACGTCACTTTAATTTGAATTAATCAAGATTCTGTTCCTTTCTAGGTCAATTTGAGTCGACCCAGACTTACCCATCCCAGAAAAGTGGATCGTCCAAGGCCCCGCCCCCAACACCCCCAGCTCCGCCCCTTCTCCTTCGCCGTCGTCATGACAACCGCGTCCACAGCCCTTCACTCCCGCGAGCGCTCCCATTGGCCAAAAGTTCGTAGCTGTCCGGTCCCACTCGTTCCTATTGGTCAGTCTATCGCGCCTGTGCCAACCCGCGTACTCCCATTGGTTGACTGGTCGAAAAGGACGGGGGCTCCGGGTAGTTGTGTGTAGCGGGTGTGGCGCAGCACGGAGCAGGGAGGGAGGGAGGGGGCGTCCCGGAGTCTTTGGAAAGACAGAGGTGAGGGAGTGTCCCAGGGAGGAGAGGGGCGGTGAGAGGGGCATGGGTGGGCGACGCAGAAACGGTGGTTTGGGACTCCCAGGATGTCTGTTCTGCAGGGCGATGACCACACCGGCAGGCTCGGGCGCAGGCTTCGGCAACGTGTCCTGGTGGGGCCTGTCCCCGGCGCTGGACCTGCAGGCTGAGAGTGAGTCCCCACCCAGGACCGCATCTGACCCATCCTGGCAGGTGGCGCGCTAACGTTCTCCGAGGCTCCAACGGTGGAGCCGCCCCTCACTGGGCAGCCCAAGTGGCCTCTGAGGACTACGATTCCCAGAATGCGTAGAGGCACAGCTCCCTTAGGAACCTAGGCCAGGAGTGCGAGTCTTGCTGGGAGTTGTAGTCCATCGTTCTGGGGAGGCTGCAGGGGGCGCTCTCCAGGCCACAGACTTCAGCCTGTGCCATCTTGCCAGGTCCTCCTGTGGACTCGGACTTGCGGGGCGATGCAGAGCCCAGGACCCCCGAGCTAGACGTACTGCTGCTGGGCTCCGTGGATGGGCGGCACCTGCTTCGGACCCTGGCCCGGGCGGCGCTCTGGCCTCGCAGGAGGTTACACGTGAGCTGGGATTCTGGGGTCGTTGGAGGGAGGAGGATGAGGATGAGAGCCCAGATACCTGAGTCCTTGAGGAGAAGGGAACTGGAGGCCTGGACTGCTAGGTCCAAGGGAGGTAGAAGCTGGGGACTCAAATTCCTGGGTTGTGGACTTTTGGGTTCAAGTGGGACGAAGAGCCTAAAGACTGGGTGTCCTGAGTAGTGGTGGGGAGGAGGGTTCTGAGGGCCCGTACTCCCCTATTTGAAGGAAGGAGGCCAGTGTACAGAATGCCTGGACCCTGTGGAGGGAGGAGGCTGAGGTCTTCCATTCTTGGGTCTCCTGGGAGCCAGGGACACTGATCTCAGAATCATTTTGCTCTGTCTTTCCAGTTCTATGTGCTAGAGAATAATCTGGAAGCTGTGGCTCGACACATACTGATCTTCAGCCTAGCTTTGGAGGAACCTGAGAAGATGGGGTTGCAAGGTGAGTTGCAAAACCTGGTATATTCTGGCCGCCAGCCTCTTCCCCGTGCCCACAGGGGTTCTGGCATTTCGATGGTCCAGTTAAACGTCCTGGTCATTGTTCCCACCTGTGCAAAAATATACTACCTCCTAGAGCCGCTGAGAGAATTCCAGGAAAAAATTCACATAAATTCTCAGCCCCGTGCATGACACAGGGTAAGCATTCCAAACCTCCTGACACAGCATAGGGTCAAAGGAGAACAAAGGACTTCTTAAGAGGTAGCGAGTCTCCCAGATATGGGGAAGGTTCGGTGGAGCTCAGTCCTTCACAGAGCCTCTCCACGGGCCTCAGTGTCCTCAGTTAGAGGCACAAATCCCAGAGGGTCTGCCTTGAGGATGCAGCCCTGGAAGGAAGAGGAGGATCTGGGCAGGGAGGCAGGGATGACAACTTCTCAGTGACAATGACTTTGGCTTAGCACCTTGAGGAGAGTCTGGATTGAGACAGTCTGTTCAAATTCTGGCTCTGCTTGCTAAGTGACCTGGGGCTAGTATCTGCCGCTTTCTGGGCCTACATTGTTTCTACATTGATAAAATGGAGATCCTAAAAGTTCTTTTCCCATAGAGTGCTTGTGAGGATTCAATTGGAAAACAAAAACAAAAACAAAAAAACACACAGCTCCTGGCTTATGCTATAGACTCAGTACCTCTTAGTGCTGATTATTGTTATCACGATTATGGGTGGTAGTTTTTCCTTAATATCCCAGAGCACTCAGGATACACGGCACACACTTCACAGCACACCTTGTAAAAGCCTTTGAAGGAACTAGATCTAACTAAGGGTATATGGTTCTCTGTCTTTAAATAACTTTAAGATTCTCAAACCACTAAATGAAACAATTTACATATTGATAGAGATTCGTTGATATAGATGTATATGTTCTAACAACTAAAGGTATATAGTTCTCTTGTAAGATTCCTGATTAAAATGGAACAATTTAACACTGTACTATTTTAGCACCCATAAATCTCCATTTCCACCCCGATCTATATATAACTTCTTCTTTTTTTAAGGCAAGGAAAATTTGAACATGAAATTCAGGTTTGGGCTCATCTGCAGGGTGGGGAAGACGAGAAGGATGCCTAGATTAGGTTTAAGTTATTCATGTTTGAGGGGTGGATGAGGAGTTGGCCAGTATCCCTTATGCTCACATGACTATGACATCATAAGATTACTATAAAGAGGGTATGCGTCACCCACACGGGTCCAGTTTCTGGCTTCCCTCCGCTGCTCCCCCCACTAATCCGCCCCTCTCTCCCCAACCCCCCAGAGAGGAGCGAGACCTTCCTGGAGGTGTGGGGGAACGCGCTGCTGCGCCCCCAGGTGGCCGCCTTCGTGCGCGCCCAGGCCAAGCGCCTGGTGCACCTGGTTCCCGAGCCCGACCGCCTGGCGGAGCAGCTGCCCTGGCTCAGCCTGGGCGCCCTCAAGGTGCTGTCACCGCCCAGGATCCGAATGGCCACGCGGAGAATGGAAATGGGGAGCCCCAAAGGGTTTTCCCTGATGGAGTTTGAGCCCTAGCTCCCCAGCTCCCAGTGTGGGATGTGACTTGGGGGTGGTTTCTACTCGCTGAACTGCAGTTTCTTCATCTGAGAAATGGGAGAACGGTTCCCACGCCCGGGCTCGGGAGGGAGGGAAGAGCGGGACAAACGGCTCTCCCTGCAGCCCCCTCTCCCTTGCTCTTTTCCTACGCATGCCGGCCGTGCAGTTCCGCGAGCGCGACGCCCTGGAGGCTGTGTTCCGCTTCTGGGCCGGCGGGGAGAAGGGGCCCGAGGCCTTCCCCATGAGCCGCCTCTGGGACTCCAGGCTGCGCCACTACCTGGGCTCCCGTTATGACGCCCGGCGCGGTGTCAGCGACTGGGACTTGCACATGAAGCTGCACGACCGCGGGGTGAGGGCCCTGGGAAGGGGGCTGGAGGCCCCATTTCTGGATGTGCAGGAGGTGGGGCTGAGAGGCTGGGGGCCCGGACTCCTGAGTCCGAGTGAGGAGGGCCGGGCGCCCATATACCAGATTTGCTTCGACCTCTGTTCGTCCTCCTACCCAGGCCCGAGTCATCCACACTCTCGAATTCCGGCGTTGGAGGGACACTGGTGTGGCCTTTGAGCTCAGAGACTCCAGCGCCTACCACGTGCCGAACCGGACCCTTGCGTCAGGTCGCCTCCTGAGTCATGTGCGTGTCCACTCCCTACCCTGTCCAGTCCTCCTTTTCGGGGACACAGGAACTGGGGTCTCCAACATTGACCTCACTTGCCTCTTCTCTCCCTTCTTCCCCAGCACGGAGAGCGTGTCG
Organism: Mustela erminea; assembly: GCF_009829155.1. Taxonomy (NCBI): domain Eukaryota; kingdom Metazoa; phylum Chordata; class Mammalia; order Carnivora; family Mustelidae; genus Mustela; species Mustela erminea. The sequence continues at coordinate 10,972,635 of NC_045632.1, read as the reverse complement.
CAGCGCGCGGGTATTGGGGGGACATCGCCACAGGTCCATTCGTGGCCTTTGGCATTGAAGCAGATGATGACAGCCTCCTGCGGACCAGCAATGGACAGCCAGTCAAGGTGTGTGACCAGAGGTGCTGGGGCTGGGGGACATTCCGCTGTTCTGTGTTTTCTCAACCCGGTCCGGAAATCCGAGCTAGCCTGGGCATTCGGGGGAGGGGTGGGGTACTCTAGGCCCTGCCGGGTCACGGGGGCTGCGCCTCTTCTCTCCCCAGACCGCCGGTGAGATCACGCAGCACAACGTGACAGAGCTGTTCCGAGAGGTGGCCGCCTGGGGGCGCCCAAGAACTGCCCAGGGAAACCCCGAGCAGGTGCACCAGGACCAGGATGGAAGACCAGAGCGCGGTAAGCGTCCGCATCACCTCACCCCCCTGAAATGGGAGTTGAATGGTAAAGAGGGCACATCATCCTCCGGGCAACAGTGGGACCCGGACCTCCATCCCAGGCTTCAGGTATTTCATGTCCGAGCCCGTACCAATATGGTTTCCAGTGTCTGAACAAGTGATCTCCTGTTCCTGACATTGTCTTTTTCTTTCTCTGTATTTCTCTCTTTCCTAAATCCCGACACCATGTTATCATTCTGAATTCCAACAGTTGTATTCTAATCCTACCTGCAGAAGTCTAAAAGACAGAGCATTCTAGCAAGGTGCTGGGTCCCAGCTCACCTTTGGAGCCCCCCCCCCCCCTTCTGGTCATGCCTCCTTGTAACCATCCCCCAACCTGGCTCTTCCTTGGTGTCTGGATGCCCTGTATGGCCATGGGCCACCCACTCTTTCCCTCTCTTGAGTCTCAGCAGCCTACTCTGTAAAATGGGTCTGCTTGCCACGCTGCTTGCCGGGCTGCCCTTCCCAGAATTTTCCAGGAATCCATCTACGAGAAAGGATGAGAAAGGGCTTCAGGACAGGCAAGGAGTATTTTCTCCAAGCTTTGTGGGTCGGCCTAACTCTGCCAGTTCTTCCCCAGCTGCTCCTGCCCCGGAATTCTTCACTGTGCACTTCCTGCCTCTCGGCTCTGCCCAGACACTTCACCACAAAAGCTGCTACAAGGAACGGTTCCAGCTTCTCTATGTGGCCTGTGGGTAAGAGAGAGGTTCCCAGACAGACTTCACTCCCCCAGCTCCTCCTCCTCACACCCAGGATCCTTAGTCCCCCAGCCAGATCCCCCAGCCCCACTCCTCTCTCAGGACCTGGAAGTCTCAGCCTCAGCCCTCCCTTCCCTCTGCGCAGGATGGTGCATCTTCTTAGCCCAGATCTGGGGGCCACCGTGGCCCCTGGAGGACGCCTGGTGGTGGAATTAGCGCGGTGAGCCAGCGGAGGGCTGGGCAGGGAGCGTCCAGGCTGAGGGCTGGAAGCCAGGACCCCTAACGGCCCCCTTCTTGGTTTCAGATACCTGGTGGACCTGCGGCAGGAGCAGCTGCAGGGGTTTGCCAGCCGGGTTGAGGAGCTCGCTCGGGCGGCTGGGTTCACCCTACTGCCGCAGGCCAGGCCCTTGGAGACCTTCGCGCGCTTCCACAAGGCCCCAGACTCCACTTGTGGCACTGGCTCCGCTGTGGACTCCATGACTCCGCTCCCTCACGTCCCAACCCCGCCCCTTGAGGACCGGAGCCAGGCTCTGGAAGGCGGGACCCCACCCCCTGAGCCCCTCAAGCGGCCCCCAGAGTCTCCGGCTCTACCCACAGAGTCAGACTCCACAACCAGAGAGTCTGACCCCTGTCCCCATCTCTGACTTGTAAAGTCAGGTCCTGGAATTTGAGCCCGCCTCTAGAACACTCAGTTCTGTTCTCAGCAGTCTCTATCAGCTCCAGAGGTGTTGCTGGCATTTCAAATTATCGTCCTGGGATTCTGTGTTCTGTTCCTAGAATTCTAGATTGTTCTTTTAGAGTTACATGTTCTGCTCTTGAGACACCGCCTACAGAGATGGGCCCTGAGTCTCAGGCCCTCTGTGTGTTCTCCTTGTCCCCCAAGGTCCTGTTTTAACTGGGGATGGGGGAATTGCTCTCCAGGGCTGTTCAACACCCCCAGGGGCCCAGTAAAGAGAGCGGGGTCATCTTCTTCATGTGCCCCTGTGTCTTTCTGGTCTTCAGTCTTGTCTCCAGGACTAGGACACGGGATGAGCTAGAGTGGTCAGGAGAGACCCAGTTCCTACTGAACCAGAGGTGGATTTCTCCTTACTGTTTCTCCAACTGTTGTGGCCTGAGAGTCTGGGCCATACCTGGATCCTCAAATAAATCAACAAATTTTATTGAGTGGCTAACAAGTTTCGGATACAGAAACTGACCATAGCTCTTAGGAATATTGCAGTCCAATGTGGGGATGAGGCTCAGACTCCTGGGTCTGAGGGAAGAGGAGCTGAGGGTCTGGACTCCTGGATCTGAGGGAAAAGAGACTGGGGGTCTGGACTCCTGGGTCTGAGGGAAAAGAGACTGGGGGTCTGGACTCCTGGGTCTGAGAGAGGAGGGGCTGGGGGTCTGGAATCCTGTCTGAGAGAGGAGGGGCTGGGGGTCTGGAATCCTGTCTGAGAGAGGAGGGGCTGGAGGCCTGGACTCCCAGGTCTGAGGGAGGAGGGGGCTGGGGGCCTGGACTCCTGGGTCTGAAGGAGGAGAGGCTGGAGGTCTGCACTCCTGGGTCTGAGGGAGGAGAGGCTGGGGGTCTGGACTCCTGGGTCTGAGGGAGGAGAGGCTGGGGGTCTGGACTCCTGGGTCTGAGGGAGGAGCGGGCTGGGGTCTGAACTCCTGAGTCTGAGGGAAGAGGGACTGGGGGCCTGGACTCCTGGATCTGAGGGAAGAGGGGCTGGGGGTCTGCACTCCTGGGTCCAGAGGAGGGAGGAGGGGGCTGGGGGCCTGGACTCCTGGGTCTGAAGGAGGAGAGGCTGGAGGTCTGCACTCCTGGGTCTGAGGAAGGAGGGGCTGGGGGTCTGGACTCCTGGGTCTGAGGGAGGAGGGGCTGGGGGTCTGGACTCCTGGGTCTGAGGGAGGAGGGGCTGGGGGTCTGGACTCCTGGGTCTGAGGGAGAGAGAAGAGGCTGGGGGTCTGCACTGCTGGGTTTGAGCTCCCAGGCCGCCAAGGTGGAAGGGTGACCCAGCTGGACAGCAGCCCACCCCACCTCTCACGCGCCTGGTTATCTCACATCCTGGGCAGGGGGAGGAGGTGGCAGCAGTATATTTAGTCTCAGTCCACGCCCCTTATCTCAGTGTCCTCAGTGAAGCTTGAGCAGCCCAGACAAGCACGAAGTCCCGGGGGGCCTTCAAGGTCACCCGGGACGTGCCCTCACTGACCCTCCAAGCGCCCCTTGCCCCGTCAGTGCCTCCTGCAACCCCTGGCCCGAGTCTCAGCATGGCGGACGAGTAAGTGCAGCTTGGTAACTGGGACTCCCAGAAGCCCAAGGCGGTGGGGGGTAAGACTGCAAGGCTGGACACAGGGCCTGAGAAGGGAGGTGGGGACAGCATCCCTGGTATCTGCAGGAGGGAAGAGTTTGGGAATCAGGGCTCCTAGGATCTTAGGACGGAGGAGCTGGTAGGCCTTCCTCTGGGGTCTCTTAGACTGGAGGGGACACAGGCCCACCATTAATCCTTTCTCCCGGTCTCTCCCTCCAGGAGCGGCGATGCGGTGAGAGCGGGCACAGGCGAGGGGCGACCGGCAGGGGAGGGCGCAGCAGGGTGGGGCCTGGGACGGGAGGCTGCAACCCCAGGAGACGGCGTGGAGGGGGGAAGCGGGGGCCCGGCGGTGACGCGGCCCCGTTCCCCCAATCCCAGGCGGGGTGCCCGCCCCCAGCTCCGGCCCCGATCCGACGCCGGTCTTCTGCCAACTACCGCGCGTACGCCACGGAGCCGCACGCCAAGGTGAGGAGGGGGTTGTGCGGGTCGGGGTTCCCAGTCTGCAGAGGTGGTGGCACCTAGGCATGAGGGCGGGACCAGAGCCTTAGATGGGGCGGGGCTTTGCTCGTAGGCGGTGCCTAGGAGCATGCCGCTCTTTAAGGGCGGGGCTTTGCAGAGGGAGGGCTCGGATTGGTGAGACCTGCCTATGGGCGGAGTCCCGTTGTCCGTGGGAACTGCGATGCTTAGGGTATAGGGGGCGGTGCCTAACAGATCAGGGCCCAGGATTGGTGGGTGGGGCGAGGGGCGTGGCTTCTCGTAGGTTTGGCCAGAGTTGGAGGCAGGTCCAAAGCCGGACCAGGTGTGAGGGAGTGGCCGTAAGGCCCCCCTGCCCACCCTCCGTCTTAAGTTCCCCACCCTCACTATTACTGGCTCCTTTCCACTCCGGCAGAAAAAGTCCAAGATCTCCGCCTCGAGGAAGCTGCAGCTGAAGGTGCCGGTGGGCCTGGAGCGGGCGCCTAGATGTCTTCAGGGTGCTTGAGGTTTGGGGGTGTAGGGGCGCGGCCTTCGATGGCTAGTGAGCGGGGCTCGAGGTGGGCAGTCCGGCTACAGGGGCGGAGCCTTGGAACGAAGAACCCGACTTTGAAGGGGAGTGGCCCTGCGGGACAGCTGATCTGTCCTGGGCCTAGAGACAGGGCTGTCCTGGCCAGGGCGGCTTCCCCCGTGTGGCGCGGCCCTCATCCGCTGTCCCGGGTGGGCTGCGGTCCCTGGCCTTCCCTCCGCAGACCCTGATGCTGCAGATTGCGAAGCAAGAGCTGGAGCGGGAGGCGGAGGACCGGCGTGGAGAGAAGGGGCGCGCTCTGAGCACGCGGTGCCAGCCCTTAGAGTTGGCCGGGCTGGGCTTCGCGGAGCTGCAGGTACCGACTCTTATCAGGGACCCCTGCCCAGCTGGGGATCCGAGGTTCCTAACGTCCGCTCTCGCATCCTTGGGGCTCATGGGTCGAGTCACTATGCTCCACTTCCGCTGGGGACCTTGGGGTCCAGCCTCCCAGTCCTTACCCTCAGGAGTTTTAGAAATGTGGCCTGTGGCTGCCTAGGGTCTCAAAATCCGGAGGTTGATTTCTCCAGCTCCAATTCTGTCAGATTCTCAGGACTCCTGGCTCCTAGCACCCTTTCTTCGAGCTGCCCCAGAGTCCGCTTCAAACTGTGCCTCCAGGACCAAATCTCCAGACCCCAAACCCCTCCTCCCTTGGACTCAGGAGTCGGGGGCCCCCCACCACATATACCACAATTCCTTGACCAGGACTTGTGCCGACAACTCCACGCCCGCGTGGACAAAGTGGATGAAGAGAGATACGACGTGGAGGCGAAAGTCACAAAGAACATTGCAGAGGTTGGGGGATCCCGGGCAGTCTTGGTCTCTTCAGGGTAGGGTCTTGTGTCTTACCCCCTGCAGCTGCGTTTGCAGACACCAGGAGACCCAGGACAGCTCTGTGGGTCTGGAAGGGACGGGGCAGAAGAATGAGTAGAGTGGCTAGAAAGGCTGGTTCAGGCGGAAGGGACAGCACACAGAAGCCAGGAGATGGGAGACTGTGGAGCCAGAGCATCAGGGGTTGATGCGTGAGCTCAGGCATGGGTTGGGAATCATGGGACGCCTGCAGCTGGACCGGGATGTGTCAGTGCCTTGCTGAGAGGAAACGGGGCAGATCGGGGAGGACTTACAGTTACTGATGAGGCCGGTGGATTTTTCCCCGAAGGCAGTGGGAGCTGAGCCTCCTTAGGCTTGGAGAGAGAGGAGGGAAATGTAGAGTGGACGCATGGGGCTGGGGGAGGTGGATGGGGGGGGCAGTTTCCACCTCCCCTTATCACTGCCCCCAGATCGCAGATCTGACCCAGAAGATCTTTGACCTTCGGGGAAAATTTAAGCGGCCCACCCTGCGGAGGGTGAGAATCTCCGCGGATGCCATGATGCAGGCCCTGCTGGGCACCAGGGCTAAGGAGACCTTAGACCTGCGGGCCCACCTCAAGCAGGTGAAGAAGGAGGACACAGAGAAGGTGAGTGTGGCTCGGGCCAGGAAATGGGCTGCTCCGGGGAGAGGGTGCTGGGACAGCAGTCCTTGGGCCTCAGCTCAGGGCAAGTGGCACTTGGAGTTATGGGGAGAAGAATCTGGTAGAGGGTCCTCTGGCACCCCTCTAGGAGGGGCTAGAAGGGCAAGAGGAAGACAGAAGCTGGAAGAGGAAAGCCAGGAAGTGTGTTAGGGAGGAAGGAAGTAGCAAGGAGTCGGGATGTCCATGAGAGAAAAGTAGTGCATGGGGGGAGGCCAGAAGGGGAAGATGAGCCTGGAGGCCTGCAGTGTGTGAGGAGGCTGGGGTGTTCCTGGGGGCAAATTTGTTGGGATTGCCTGGGGGACGAGACATGTTCAGAACCAGATCCCTAGGCGGACATCCGGAACACCGTGGCCCAGCAGGCTGGAGGGTGGCCGGAGGATATTTGAGAGACTGTCGACCAGGGGGAGACCCTAACCCTTGACCGCATTCCCCTAGGAGAACCGGGAGGTGGGAGACTGGCGGAAGAACATCGACGCGCTGAGCGGCATGGAGGGCCGCAAGAAAAAGTTCGAAGGCTGAGACCGCCTGCCCCCTGCGCTAGCCCTGGAGGCGTCCCGGAGTAATAAAGTTGCTCTTCAGGCTAGGAGCGGCTGCCTGTCTGCTGCCTGGGGGGTGAGGTGTGAGGCTGACGAGAAGATGGAGGAGGGGAGGGCCCCCCAGAGCTACACCATACCGCAGGAGCGGAGCTGGGCTGCAGAACGGGGAATTCTTGGGGTGCCCAGAGATGCCCGGACCAAGGCTCAAAAAGAGACACCCAGAGACACAGACAGAGCCAGAGACCCATGGAGTTGGGGTGGGGGGAGACAGAGATTCCTAGAAAGATGTGCAAAGAAAGGGACGCTGGAGAGGCACTTGTGCATCGCAGGGCACAGAGACCACGGAGACAGACATGGGGACCCAAAGAGGGAGAATGACAGAGATGTGGAGGAGGATGCCCCAGAAAGATCTAGAAAGATAGAGACACAGATCCAGAGCCAAGGAGAGAGGGAAATGGGGTCACAGATAGAGACCTATAGATGGATACTGAGAGTGAGGCAGATTCACAGAGACCCCTGAGGAAATGCAGAGACAGAAATGTGCGGGCAGACCCGGAGAGTGAAAGACACAGAGGCAGAGAGACGCAGATAGAGCCTGAAAGCGACCCAGAGAGAACCCCCAGAGAAATGCCCCAGAAATAGACACAGAGATGGCCGACTGTGAGAGACAGAGAAACGGAGAGGCAGGAGGGGTGGCCGGCTCCCCTAGAGTTCAAGGTCATGGCTTGGCAGGGAAACGGGGTGGGGAGGAATACCAAAACAGATCAGTGTCAGATGGAGGTGGGGGAGTGTGAGGTCGAGCGGGCCTGACACCACACCCTCTCCCCTCCCCCGGGGCACACCTGCTTCCCCACTTTAGCGCCTGTTGTCACCAGGGTGGAATCCTGGTGGCAGACAAAGGGGTGGGGGCAGGGAGGGGGGAGACAGAGACGAACAGATGGGGAGTCACAGAGACAAAGGAAAGAAGGACCGCGTCGGAGAGACACAGAAACCAGAACCAGAGCCATATAAGAGAAAGCAGCCCCTGTACCCCTTTTGTCAACAAGTATTCTCCAAGGGCCTATTGTGTGCTGAGCCCAGGGACCTCAAAGCATAGAGCACAGCCTGCTGTAAGGGGTGGGGAGCCCAGAGGTTGGAGGTCACCTGACCCAGCCTGGGTTCAAGGTGATGCCGATGGGGTGGAGGGGTCCCCAAGCAGCCAGGAGGTCTGGGATCCTGAATGTGAAGCCAGACTGGGGGCAGGGCAGCCCCTGAGCTGGGACTCGAGGTTGGAGAAAGGAATTCTCTGGCCCTCCCTCTCCCCTGGGGGGGCGGGGCCGAGCCTCCCCTATAAACCCCAGGGGTGCTTCAGCTCCGTCAGGAAGGCTCTGTCCCAAAGCTCGTGGACTCTGCAGACCCAGCCTTAGGTAACGGTCCTGGGGTCTCCAGGGACTTTGTCCTTGAGGGAGAGAACAGGAGGGGTGGGAGACATGAGGGGTGTGATGAGCTACAGATAGGGCTGGAGGGGGCACAAGATGGAGGCTTGGGAATTCTGGGGAAGCTCGGGCTTTTAGGGGACTGAAGACAGAGTTATTAGGATTTCAGAGTTCCAGAGTCTGGGGTTTCAAGATTGGGGTGTCCCAGAATGGGGCACCCTCAGACCTAGCAGGTCTGAGATCTGATTCTGAGGGAATCTCAGAAGATGGGAGTATCTGGGCTTGGATGGTCTGGGGTTCAGGACAGGGAGTCTCAGACTTTGGGGGTTTGAGAACTGAGGTCTCTGGGTCAGAGGCCTTATGACTGGAGCTGTCAAAATTTCGGAGCATCGTGAATACATCTTGGAGCTTAGGCATCTGGGTTTTGGGGTCTCAGGATATTGAGGCTTCAGAACGTGTTGAGACCTAGGGCATCAAGAGCTGAGGATATCTGAGCCCAGTCTGGAGTCTCAAGAATTGGGGTCTCAGACTCTGGAGACATGGGGACTTGTTTGTCCCCAGAAACCAGGGGGATCACCAGTTGGGGTGTCAGGATCTGTGGATCTCAGGATTTGGGGTGCTCTTAAACCTGGGTCCTGTGTGTCCCGGGGGGATCTCAAAGATGGTGTGCTGTCTATGTAGGGCTCAGGATGAGGTCTGTGGACAACCCTCCTCCCCAGTCTGTGGGTGCTGCGGCAAGGAGGGGAGCGGGTGGTGGGGTGGGGTGTGAGAGGGAGTTGGTGTAACTAATTCTCCCAGGGGCCTCCCCCCCTTGAATCCCTTCTTAGGAAATGTCCTCTGTTTCACCATGTAAGACATCCCCCCTGAAATAGCCTTTGGTGGGGGTGGGGCAGCTATTGTCTTCAGGCCACCATCCCTTCCCAAATACCTTCTCCTAATCCCCACTCAGATCAGGTTCCCATGGACATGTCATAAGACAAAAGAGGACAGCTGTGGTGGTGGAGGGGCTGAAGCAGCAGCTTTCAGGCAGTGCCCCCCCCCTCCCAGAGCCCTTTCCATTTCAGAGCCCCCAGCCCCTCCTCCCTCAGACCCGGGAGTCCAGGACCCAGCCCCTCCTTGTTCTGATCCAGGAGTCCAGACCCCCCAGCCCCCTCCTCCCTCAGACCCAAGAATCCAGGCCCTCAGCCCCCTCCTCCCTCAGACCCAGGAGTCCAGGCCCCCAGCCCCTGCTCACTCAGACCAGGAGTCCAGTCCCCAGGCCCCTCCTCCCTCGGACCCAGGAGTCCAGGCCCCCAGTCCCCTCCTCCCTCAGACTCAAGAGTCCAGGCCCCCGGCACCTCTTCCCTCAGACCCAGGAGTTTAGGCCCCTAACCCCTTCTCCCTCAGACCCAGGAGTCCAGACCCCCAGCCCCACCTCCCTCAGACCCAGGAGTCCAGACCCCCAGCCCCACCTCCCTCAGACCCAGGAGTCCAGACCCCCAACCCCTCTTCCCTCAGACCCAGGAGTCCAAACCCCCAGCCCCTGCTCACTCAGACCAGGAGTCCAGTCCCCAGCAACAACCCCCCCCACCACCACCACTCAGACCCAAGAATCCAGACCCCCAGCCCATCCTCCCTCAGACCCAGGAGTCTAGACCCCCAGCTCCCTCCTCCCTCAGACCCAGGAGTCCACACCCCCAACCCCTCCTCCCTCAGACCCAGGAGTCTAGGCCCCAGCCCCTCCTCCCTCAGATCCGGGGGTCCAGCCCCGCCCCTCCTCCACTGCGACCCCACCTCACTCGCGTGTTCTCTGGTCCTCAGGTCACAGAATGTCGGACACCGAGGAGCAGGAATATGAGGAGTGAGTGGCGCAGGCGGGAGGGCTGGGGGCGTGGAGACGTAGGACACTCTCCCACCTCCAACACGTGTAACCCTGCCTCTCGCCCTTTCTTCCCCACCCCTGCCCTCAGGGAGCAGCCCGAAGGTGAGTGGGGAGTGGGCGGGCCTCGGTGGCCTGGGGACACGCACGCAGGGGGCGAGAGGACACCGGGGTCGCCCGCTGCCCCCAGCGCCCACCCTCCGGCGTGGCGGCGCCCCTTGCGTGCCCTCTCCGCACGGCCTGTGGCCCCGCGGGGCTCCTGATCCGCCTTCTCTGCCCCCGCCCCCTTTCCAGAAGAGGAGGCTGCGGAGGAGGAGGAGGAAGGTGAGGCCTGGCGCCCGCAGATCTGCAGCCCCAGCAGCCCCAGCAGCCCCGAGGGGCCGGGTGGGGTGAGGGGGGGCGCTGGTCGGGGCGGGGCCAGCGGGCACTGGGCTCGCTACCGCCCCGGCTTCAGGTCCTTTAACAGCCTCTCCCCTCTCTTTCCTCTCTGCCCCCCACACCCCTGCGTGGCCGCTCTCCCTCGCTTCCCCATCCTCGCTTCTTCCCCTGCCTCCTCCTCCCCAGCCGCCGAGGAGCCGGAGCCGGTGGTAGAGCGAGGTGACCGCGGCTGCTTCGCTTCCCGAGACGGATTTCCTCGGGCCCTGACCCCTGCGAGGACCCCCTGCGCCCCCGTAACCCGCCCAGGCCCGGTCCTTTAAGCCCCGGAGAGCTCGCGCGCCCTCTGGTGTCCACGAAGGGAAATAGCCTCGCTAAGGCTTTAACCCTTTCCCTTCCTTCTTAAAGGGACCGACACCCAAGCCTTCTCCCCCAGACTGGAGGAATACTTGTGGAAGGGTTGGATGTTTGCAGACAGGCATTCCCGACCCTGTCATGTTTTACCCCCATATACATTCAAAGGTTGGGGCCCAAGATGCAGAAGGGGCTCTCCCTGAGAGTCTGGGTTCCTGTGTCCCCAGAGGGGTTGGGGCTGGCGACACTCTGCAGGGCTAGGTGTAAATGGAGAAGAGCAGGAACTCTGGGTATGTAGAAGGAGGAAGGCCTGGGGGGTTTGGACTCCTGGGTTCCCAGAGAAGTGGGAGGGGGATCCCCACACCAGTTCTGAATGTATATCTGAAGCGTGTGACCCTCTTCCCTCTTTATGACCACCCTGATTTCCCTTCTCCCCTCTTCTACCCCGACTCATGCGTCTCCCCCAGACCTGCTCCTGGGGGCTGTGGCTTGGAGGAGGGGCTCCCTTCTCTGGGTGTGTCAGCCCCACCCCCATGAACTCTTGCTAATCATGTCTTTGTATCTCCCCACTAGAAGAAGAGCGCCCCAAACCAAGGTGAGATACTATAGGGCTGGGAGGGTCCCAATCCCATCCTCCTAAATATGTCCCCCACTCCCAGAGACAGGGCATGAAAAAGGCAGAAAAGGAGAGTGGGGCACTTGGAACAGGAAAGGACAGTGATTTCTTCTTTCAATGAATGGTTCAAAGAATGTTCCATGGCATCTGGCAAGTCAGATCCCATCGGCTCTGTTGGTGAAACAGACTGGGATCCAGTTATGGTAGCACACACCTGGGCCCTATATTTGCCCTCGGCAGTCATGGAAGGCTTCCCAGGGGAGGAGATTCCTGAATCACTAGCTGAAGAAGGTAGGAGGGATATTGTAGAGGAGAAAGCTGACGGGTACACGCCTGGGGCAGTGGCTGGATCTAGGCCACTTTTTGGGGGAAACAGATACAGACACAGGTCATTCTGATGACGAAGTTCCTAAACTAGGCAGATCTGTGGAGGCCATGAGAGCTTGTGGAGGCAGAGAGTCCTGGAGGAAGAGAGACTGAGGCCAAAGCTTGGAGATGCAGGGAGGCAGCAAGCTGAGCATGAGGAAAGAACCTAGAAGCAGACTTCTGTGGGCTGCCATGGGCAGTGGTGCCAATTCCACTCTGGCCAGAGTGTAGAGTGTAAGAAGGGATGGGGTCGTGTGGGGTTTTGAGCAAAGATGACTTTGGGTCAGATCTGAGAGAGAGAGCAAGGGGGATCAGGGAAAGCTTGTTGGAGAAGGGAAGGCCTCGGGGGATGCAGTATACCAGGGGAAGGGCATTGCAGGGAGAGGGAACGGGATATGCAAAGGTCCAGGGGTGCAAAGGCACATGCCATAACCAGGGAACCATGAAATGTGTGTGTCTGTGAGGGAGGAGAAAAGTTGCTGGAGGAGTTGACTGTGATCAGGTGAGAAGGGCTGTGAATGCTGGGTTGCTTGGGCTTTGTCTTAATGGTGAGCTCTGAGCTAAAGTCAGGAAGGGAGGTGAGCTGAAGGTGGACAGCCAGAGGCTGAGAGGCCAGGAGGAGGCTGGCATGAAGGTTCACAGGAGAGTGGCTGAGGCCTGAGCTGGGCAGGGGGCGTGGGGTGGAAAGGGGAAACAGACTGGGGAGATGCCTAGGCAAAGAGGCCAGGACTTGTCATTGGGGCAAGGGGAGGGAGGAGGTGGGCATCACCTGCCCAGGGTCTCGGCTGAGAACCGGAGGGGCGGTGCACTCCCCCCCCCCCATCTTGGGGAGGTTGATGAGCTCATTGGAGGCATGGTACGTGAGAATGCGGAGATGTTCAGGAGACGCTGGTTAACCTGAGTCTGGGATCTCAGAGAGAGCCTGGGCTGGAGACAGAGAGAGATTCCTGTGAATAAATAAAAGGGTGAAACCCTTTAAAGGGCTCTCTGGGGACGAGGAGACAGAAGTGGGACAGCCAGTGGAGTAGGAAGCAAATCATCTGAAGGTGCTGTCTTAAAAACCACAGAAGCACCCAATACGATTTATGAATTTAATGCAAGCCACGTGTGTACATATATGTATTTTTACAAGTCGCACTTTAAAAAGTAAAACAGAACAGGAAAACAGGTAAAATTAGTCTTTGCCGAATTTTTTATTCAACCCATTAAATCGGAAATTTAATCATTTCAACAGGTAGATGATAGGAGACATTATTAGTGAAATATATTCCATTCTTCTGTTTGAACCAAGTGTTCAAAATCCAGTGTGTTTCTCAGACAACCCAGGGAATGTCGATTCGGACCAACCCCCTGTCAGGTGCCCCAAACCACCCTGGGCCGTGGCTGCCACACTGGTCAGGACAGCCAGGCGGGGAGCTCGGTCAGGGAGCTCAGGCTGCTCAGTCTTTCCCCCTTCCCACCCGCCAGGCCTGTGGTCCCACCACTGATCCCCCCGAAGATCCCAGAAGGGGAACGTGTGGACTTCGATGTAAGTAAGGGACCTCCAGTCCCCAGGTGCCTTTGTGCAAATTAGGAAGTGGTGCCTCTGGCTTTTCCCTCCTTTCAGAGCCTCCTAAATGGACCCAAGGTGTCCCCTAGTGCCCCTGCTGGGAACATCACCAACAGCAGCCCCTGGTCCCCTAAACGGCCCACGTCCGTTGCAGGGAGGGCCCTGCCTCGATGCGCCTCAGAGGGCGCACAGGTGGGTGCCCGGTCCCCCGCACTGCCTGGAAGTGATGCACCCCCCTACCCCCACCCCTGCGTCCTGCAGGACATCCACCGGAAGCGCATGGAGAAAGATCTGCTGGAGCTGCAGACGCTCATCGATGTGCATTTTGAACAGCGGAAGAAAGAGGAAGAGGAGCTCATTGCGCTGAAAGAGCGCATTGTGAGTGGAGGGAGGTGGAGTTCCGCAGCATCCTCCCCACCCCGGTCCTGCGGCCGGGAGTGCTTCCCGTCCAGTGTAGCCCCGAGGCTGTCCAAGTCGGTGGCCATACTCAAACTAGCTCATCTCTGCTCTTGACCTCCTTGGGGATGGGGCAACCCTGCACCCCCTCATTCCTCTCCCTTCCCCCAGGAGCGGCGCCGGGCTGAGAGAGCTGAACAACAGCGCTTCCGAACCGAGAAGGAGCGTGAGCGTCAGGCCAAGCTGGCGGTGGGTGCCTCCCCTGTCCTGTGAGACCAAATGCTACTTCTTAAGCCGAATGCTCTATTTCCCGTTCATGATCTTTTCTGCAGTCCTGAGGAAGGCAGGACTTGCACTGTGTTATTCAAGGATCTTTCTGTTGGAAGGGACAGAAACCCTAACCCAAACTGAGTTCAGCAGAAAGAGAATTTTATTGGCTCATATAACTAAGAAAAAGTAGAATGTGATTGGTTTCAGGTATGGCTGGATCAAGGAACTCAAATAAGATCACAAAGACCCATCTTTTCTCTTCCTATCTCTGGTCCCATCTTTCTATGGACACTGGGGGTGATGAGGTCGTCATGGGTTTGCCTGGGATGTTCCTGGTCTGAGCCCTGAAAATCCTGTATCCCATCAGTCCCAGGTGAACCAGATGGTAGGTCACCCAACTGGACACCCCGTTCTCAGGGGAGGCAAGTGACTACCAGCAAATCTGGCTTTCATTCCTCTTTTATCTGTCTTCTCCTTGATTCTGGGATAAGTTCAGATTGGTCACCTGTCCATCTTGGAGCAAATTGCTGGCTAGTTGTAGGAGGTTGGTGAAAATACTCCCATTGGTGTGGGCTTTGGAAACATGATCTGCCACTTGAATCACTTTAAAAGATTAAGAGTAGGGTGACATGGTAAACATCTTACTGGTCTCCCAAAGATGTTCTCATCCTAATTCCCAAAGTCTATGCATATGGTACCCTGCATGGCAAAAGAGACTTTGCAGGTGGGATTAAGTTAAGGTGGGAGATAATTCTGGATTATCCAGATGGGCCTCGTGTTACCACAATGGTCATTGGAAGAGGGAGGCTGTAGAGTCGGAGTCAGGGATGTTTGAAGATGCTGCTCTACTAGCTTAGAAGACGGAGGAAGGGGCCAGGACCCAAAGAATGCAGGTGAGAAGTATGGGGCAAGAGAGTGACTTTTCCCCTAGACCCTCCACACTGTTTACTCCTTGATTACAGCCCATAAGACTCGTTTCAGACTTCTGACCTGCAGAGCTGTAAGGCGATAAACTTGTGCTTTTTTTTTTTAATTTAAGATTTTATTTACTTATTTGACAGACAGAGATCACAAGTAGGCAGAGATGCAGGCAGAGAGAGAGGAGGAAGCAGGCTCCTTGCTGAGCAGAGAGCCTGATGTGGGACTTGATCCCAGGACCCTGGGATCACGACCTGAGCCGAAGACAGAGACTTTAACCCACTGAGCCACCCAGGCGCCCCACTTGTGCTATTTTTTTTTTTTAAAGATTTTTATTTATTTATTTGACAGAGAGCACAAGCAGAGGAAGCGGCAGGCAGAGAGGGAAGCAGACTCCCCACTGAGCAGAGAGCAGGACCTGGGGCTTGATCCCAGCACCCTGGGATCAGGACCCGAGCTGAAGGCAGATGCTCAACCGACTGAGCCCCCCAAACTCATGCTGTTTTAAGCTATTAAATTTGCACATTACAGCAAAGCGATAGGAAAGAAATTCAGATGGAGTGTGCTGAACGTGCCAGAAGCCATTGTGCCCGCCTCACCAGCGCTTTCAGTGTGGGGAGGAGCTGGGCTGGACAAGCCACTCTTTCTGGAACATGGGGCTGACTTCATTTGACATTCTAGAGCCCCATCCTCAGGCTCAAGGCCATGGCCCCTTTAGTGTGCTGAGTCCCCCATCCCCATCCCCAGTCACCCTCTTGCATCCTCTGAGACATCATTCTTGTCTCGTGAGAATAAAGGAGACAAAGGCCCAGAGAGGGGGACTATCTGCACTGAGGCACACAGCAAGCTCGGCACAGGCCATTCAGAATGGAAGAATGCAGAAAGAAGCAGGAATATCCCTTACCCACTGTAAAAGTTTTGCTTGGGGGATATTAAGGCCCAGAGAGGAGAAGGGACTTGTGGGTGGTCACAGTCAGGCCTGGATGGACCTGGGGCAGTATGTCTGCATTTAACCTGTTCTGGCATTGACTTGTCTCGTGCATTGGGTCGATGGATCCCTGTGTCACTCAGACCCCTTCCCCACAGGGGCTGGGCCAGCCTTCGGGGTTAACTCCTTTCTTCCCTCAGGAGGAGAAGATGCGGAAGGAGGAGGAAGAGGCCAAGAAGCGGGCGGAGGACGACGCCAAAAAGAAGAAGGTTCTGTCCAACATGGGAGCCCATTTTGGGGGTTACCTTGTCAAGGTGAGTTCAGCCTGCTGGGACCTAAGTTCTGTGTTCCCAGGGAGGAGGCAACTAAGGGCCTAGACTCTTGGTTCCTGATGGAGGTGGGGGTTGGGAGCCCCAACTCATGGGTCTGAGAGAGTAGGGGCTGGGGTCTGAACTCCTGGGTCTGAGGGAGGAGGGGCTGGGAGCCTGGACTCCCGGGTCTGAGGGAGGAGGGGCTGGGGGTCTGGACTCCTGGGTCTGAGGGAGGAGGGGCTAGGGGTCTGGACTCCTGGGTCTGAGGGAGAAGGGGCTGGGAGGAGGGGTCTGGACTCCTGCATGTAGTGACATGGTGGTGAGGAGCCCAGCCCTGGGTTCTGATCTATCTCACAGTTCAGTGTGTCCCCTTCCATACCCTCAGGCAGAACAGAAGCGCGGTAAGCGCCAGACAGGACGGGAGATGAAACTGCGCATCCTTTCTGAGCGTAAAAAGCCTCTGAACATCGACCACATGGGAGAAGAGCAGCTCCGGTAGGTGGGATGGGGGGCTCAGGGTGGGAGGGGGCTGGTTGGAAGATGGCGAGATAAGGGGACCCCTACAAAGCTCTGGGAGGGCGGATCCCCGGTCTGAGCCCTGGCGCTGTGTGACTTTGGCTAGTGCGTCTCCCTCTCTGGGAGGGTGCCTGTTTTCTTCCCTGGGAGACGTCATTGATATAGGACCTACTTTTTGTGGGTATCATGAGCTGTAGAGTCTGGGAGGGGATATGGTGGGAAGCCAGACAAGATGGCTCACTAAAAGTTAAGAGATTATGTTGACCTATTGATGTGCCCTGGAAACTCAGAAAAGCCCCATCTTTACGTGAATTAAAGCCAGACATGCTGGTGAGAAATTTCCAGCCAAGTCTCTGCCCTGTGGGTCTCTATCTACCTCTTTACCTCCCATTCACAGAACAGCCCACGTCTTGTGATAAGCCACCAGAGGGAAGGCTGCAGAGGGCTGTTCCTTCTGGGCCCTTAGTGGTAGCTTGATGTTCTCTGGTCTGGGCATGACTTACGAAGTCCAAAACCCCCACCTCCCCAGAGGCAGCACAGCGAGGGGGGCTGGAGCTCAGCCTCTTACACACTGTGGGATCATAGGCACGTTATGTAATTTCTCTGAGCACGTTATGTAATTTCTCTGATGATGATGATGATGGTGATGGTGGTGGCTGCCACAGTCATGCCCTCACAGTCAACCCTGTGATGTAGATACTATGATTATCCTCCTGTTAAAGATGAGGGACCTGAGGCACAGAGAAGTTAAGTAGCCTCTCCAGTGTGGCACAGGTGCAAGTGGAAGAGCTGGGATTTAAACCCTGGGAGGCCTGGGGCAGCAGCTCGTCCTTGCCGCTGGTGTTACAGTGCTACATGTTCACCAGCCAGCTCTCCAGGGGCAAAAAGTCCTGACGGTAGCACTTGCCCGTTTCTGTGACGTAACTGCTCCCACCATGCAGATTTAAAATTATCAGTGTGAGGGGTCTGAGCACTGGAAAAGACGTTCAGGGTTAGGGTTGGCTCTCAAGGTGTTTGCATGGCTCCAGGACCAGCTCGGGAGAGGGAAGCAGGATCCTAGGGGAGGCTACTTGGCGAAGGTCACAAGTCAGAGAATGGCAAAGCTGGGATTTGAAGCCAGGCTTCCTGACTCCAAAGCCTGCGTCCTTAGTGGTGACATTGTTCTCCCTTGGGGAAACAGGAATTTTGGATGTGGAGGCGGCGGGCAGGGACTTAAGAACCCTTTCCTTCCACTCACCTAGAATGTTTCGGCCTTGGATATTAACAAATGGCACTAGTGACGCCCACTGAGTCTCTCTGGGTGGCCTTGGGTGGTTCTGTCTGGGCCGGGGGTATGGGCCAGCCCCTCTCTGACAGCCCTTCTGGCCCACCAGGGAGAAGGCCCAGGAACTGTCGGACTGGATCCACCAGCTGGAATCTGAGAAGTTTGACCTGATGGAGAAGCTGAAGCAGCAGAAGTACGAGGTGAGACCCATCTCCCAGGGAGGAAGGCGGTGCAGCGTGGGGGTGGATGAAGGGCAGGGGCTGGTGGGTGCGTCCCCACACAGTCCTCCCAGCATTTCCCTCTTTCCTGCACAGATCAACGTTCTGTACAACCGCATCAGCCATGCTCAGAAGTTGTAAGTGTGCCTCCCCAGACTGGGGTGTGTCTCTCCTTCTCTGGGCCCCCACCCCTCTGTGCACCTGGTCCCTTGGGCCCTCAGCCCCCTGCAGCGCCGAGGACAGCCCCTGCCCCAAGTGTCAAAGGCTGAGACCTCGCGCCCCGTAACTTCTGTTTCTTGCTCTTCCTACTCCGCTCCCCTCTCCTGCTCACTGTTCATCTCTCCTGTCTCCCACTTTCTGTCTCTTTCACCCCAGCCTTGGCCCCTCTTCAGTGCTGCCCACTCCCATCTCCCATCCCTCCCTTCCCCCCAGCCCCTCCTCCTCAATATCGCTCAGCACCCGTGGGAACATCCTGAGTTCACCCCCCAATGTCAGCTCCCGCAGGTGCGTGGGAGTCCCCCACACCCCATCAGCCACCCCATCCCTGTCACTGAACAGAGAGTGCATTTGCCCTGCCCCTTCCTCCGGGAGGCAGGGAGAGTGGGAACTGGGGGGCAGACTTCTGAGTTGAGGGCAGGACCCCTCTCAGAGGTTGGGGGAGCCCCTCCTTCCTGCCATCCTCTCCCTCTTCTCCTACAGCCGGAAGGGTGCAGGGAAGGGCCGCGTTGGAGGCCGCTGGAAGTGAGGGCCTGGGGCTATGCGCCCAGTAAGTCTCGGAGCCGCCGTTGGAGCGTGGGTCCCATCTGTGGTTGAAATAAATGCACCTCGCAGACACCTGCCCAGTTCTCTGGCTGTCATTCCCACCGGAATCAGTGGTCACTCTGACCTTGAGCCTGGAGAACCTGCACAGTCCTGTGGTGGTAGGTGACCTTGAACCCTGCGCTGCAGGGAATGCCACAGGGTACGTATGGCCCCTTTGGAAACCAGTCTGGCAGTTCCTCAGAAAGCTAAGCGCCTGGTAACTCCCCTCCCGGATGTTTGCCCGTTGCAAGGGAAAACATGTGTCTGGCCACTTGCGCAGTGGGCACCGACATGGGCAGTGGCATTCCTCACAGCAGCCCAGAGGTGGAAACGTCCCCAACATCCACCAGCTGGGGGGTGGGTAGCAGGCGCTACCACGCGGGGAGAAAAAGGGGCAAGGTCTTGACACACATCGCCGTGTCCACAACTCTCAAAACAATCACAGTGCTCGATGACAGGGGCCAGAATCAGAGGGCCACAGCCTGTGTGATTTCCCGCATGTGAATTGTCCTGAGGGGCAAAGCCATGGAGGCAGGAAGGAGACTGGCGGCTCCCAGGGGCTGGGGGAGGGCACATGGGGGGCTGAAAATGCTTGAAACTGGTGATGATGGTGACACAACCAACCTTGGGAGTATACAAGGCCACTCAACACTCTGTTGTTTTTTTTAAAGGTATTATTTATTTGAGAAAGAGAGCATGGTGGGGGGAGGGTCAGAGGGAGAAGCAGTCTTCCCCCTGAGTAGGGAGCCGGATAGGAGGCTCGATCCCAGGACCTGAGATCATGGCCAGAGCTCAAGGCAAACGCTTAATTGACTGAGCCAACCAGGTGCTCCCCTGTACACTTTTTTTTTTTAATTGTATTTTTTAAAAAAGATTTTATTTATTTATTTGGCAGACAGATAGAGATCACAAGTAGGCAGAGAGGCAGGCAGAGGGAGAAGGGGGAGCAGGCTCCCTGCTGACCAGAGTGCCCAACATGGGGCTTGATCCCAGGACCCTGAGATCATGACCTGAGCCGAAGGCAGTAGCTCAACCCACTGAGCCACCCAGGCGCCCCTAAATTGTATTTTTTAAGTGACCTCCATGCCCATCCTGGGGCTCGAACTCACAATCCTGAGTTCAAGAGTCTCGCACTCTTCCGACAGAGCCTGCCAGGTGCTCCGTGAACTGTACACTTTAAAGAGGCTTTATTTTTTTTTTCTTTTTCGGTGTAAATTATATCTGAATTTTAAAATGCAAGACCAGCACACATCAAACACCATGTCAAGTTGTTCACGGGACGAGGCAACACTCTTGGTGACAAAGCAATGCCCACCACTTGCCGCTCTGCCTTTGGGACCTTCAGGAGGCGAGGACCTACCTGAGCATGTAGGTCTGGCTCCTGGGCCCAGAATCACAACTATCAGTGGCTTAGAGAAGGTCGCCAACCCCTCCCATGTAGTTGAGGCGGAGGCTCTTGTCTTGTGGAGCCGTCCTGGCCCGGCTCCTTCATCCTGAGGCTGTGTCATCTGTCCCTGACCTAAGGTGCAGTGCTAAAGCTTTGTGTCCCCATACGTCAAAGTCCTACCCCCAGTGTGACAGGGTGTGGTGGTGGGGTCTCTGAGAGGTACGTGAGCTTAGATGAGGACCCAGGATGGGATTAGTGTCCCGAGCACTCTCTCCGCCAGCTGAGGACACCACAGGGAAGGGACCTCCACAAGCCGGGAGGAGGGCTGTCTCCCGAACCCAACCACACAGGTGCCCCTCACCTCAGGCCTCCAGCCTCCAGAACTGTGAGAAGTGAACTGTTGCGGCTTAAGCACATTTGTCCTCGCCTCCTGAGTTGACCAGGATACTAAGATTGCTCCCCCAGCTCTGGTTCCAGATAACAGGAAGGGGCAAAGCAGAAGGAGAAGACAGGCTCCCACCTCTGCTTCCCCCGCATCCCCAGGCAGAAGTTCATTATGTCGCAACCTCTAGTTGTTTGTTCTAGTGGCTTTGAAGCCCAGCCTGAAATCAGCGGTAGAAGGGGAAAACGAATCACGCGGGATAAGCAGGTCTGTCCCTGGGCCCATTAGTGGAAACACTGTTTCTCCGTCCACTGCATCTGGCCACTCTCCAAGTGGCTTGCAATCAGCAGACTTGGGGGGGTTCTTGGAAGCTGAAGAGCTGACTGGCTGTATCCATTGGTTTGGGCTGTAGAAGCAGCGGCCTCACATCTGACTGGGTTTCGGCAATAGTCTTATTTAGCGTATGAGTTTGTGGGTCGGTTGGCAGCTGGTGCTGGGCTCAGCGGGGTGGTTCTTCTGGGCGCGGCCAATCTGGCCCCGGCTTGCTGGTGCAGCCGCAGTCTTCTGGCTGCTCAGTGGAACTGGTTGGTTTAGGGCAGCCCTGTTTGGGATGGCTGGGACCTCTCTCCATGTGGTTGTATGCTTCTTTCTAAGGAGGGACATCTAGGGTTTTCTTTCATATATTTCAGCCTAATCTCACGCTCCCAGAATTTTGTTTATCTTCCTCTGTCATCCTGTGAATGGCTCCTCATGTTTTGGCAGCTTGATTCTGGGGCTTGGACCCCTTTAAAGAGCCTTCATGGAAACCCCACCCAGCAGTGTTCATTCCCATTGGATAGGCCACCCCTCATTGCAAAGACGACTAGGTCTCTGGCTCACTCTTTAGCTAGCTGGGGCTCTGCCACTTCAGATAAAACCAGGGTTCTATTTTTGAGGATGGAAACACTAGTCGTGGGCAGGCAATTAGTCCGAGACCCACGCCCAGGTCTTGGTGGTCAGACTGGGTTCTTGGGGCCTGACCAGCCCTATCTTTCAGAATTGTGTGTGCCTCCCACTGGTTTGGGATCCTATAAATGCACACCCAACTTCTCCCTTCCTAACAAATCCACAATGGAGAAGGTGCAGGGAATTATGATCATACCAATTCAGACAATTTTTCCACAGGAAAAAGAGGATTGTGTAGGAACAGAAATCATATGTTAACTTCTGTGGCTCTACACATTGGGATAAAACCCCTCTTCTGTAATTATTTTGGCTTCTGATGCTACAGGTAAGCAGAGGAGTTTGAGGGCCCAGGGGATATGTTAGTGTGTCGACAGTCACTAGAAGGCCAGCTACGGCATGTCTTTCAAAGTACTTCTCTCTTAAATTTAAAACTTTCCTTTAACGGTTTTAAAATATCAGAAATCACAATTGACCTATACTGTGCCTCGTTCTGTTTTCACTCTGGACAAGGGAGCAGATCTGATACAACACATCCCAAGACCCCCCCCCCCACCCCCGTCCTTTTATATTTATGGCCAGCGTTATCCAGGCCTCATGGGATTTGTAGTTCATTTCTTCTTACAGGCCCAAGGACTTGAGTGGGTGGGCTCCTCCAACATCCCTTGGCAAAAAAGGCTGTCGCCCCATCCAGATTTTACAGCCTTCCTGGGCTATTTTTCCCACTCTTTGATCTGATCTCAAAGTATCTGCATCTCTCCTAGCCAGATTCAGGTTCAGGACACTTAAAGTGAGATTATTTCGGGCTTTAAAATGCTACGCGGGGTCACCTGGGTGGCTTAGTGGGTTAAGTCTGTCTTCGGCTCGGGTCGTGATCTCAGTATCCTGGGATCGAGCCCCGCATCGGGCTCTCTGCTCAGCGGGGAGCCTGCTTCCTCCTCTCTTTCTGCCTGCCTCTCTATTTGCGATCTCTGTCAAATAAATAAATAAATACTTAAAAAAAAAAATCGTAATAAAACGCTACGCCGAACGCTTCACTGAGGACTGCAAATCCCAGCATGGCTTGCGAGGAAATAGAGCCTGGACTACATTTCCCAACGTGCACACGAGCGGGAGAGGGGCGGGCGCATGAAGGTTCTGGGGGCGCTATTGTTGTGGACCCTGCCCCTCGGGCACCTTTACCGATGTGATCCAAGGGTTACCATGAGGGACTCTGGACTCCTCTTGCCCTTGGGCCTGGTTTTTCCGGTGCTTGGGGTTCTGCCTAGGACCCACCGTGCCTCCAGGGGCGGGCCCTGAGGACTACATTTCCCGGCGTGCGTTGGGGCTGCGGCCCGAAGGCAGTGACCTCTGCCCACTTTTGTCTCGCACGATCACAGTCACCCGGGGAGGCTGGGACCCGGGTTGTCCCGAAGGCTTTCTGGGTCGCGTGGCGCCCTGGCGTGTCCCGTGACCTCGGGTATCCCTCCATTCATGGGTCGTGCACTCTTGGGCTCCACTCTGGCGCCGGGAAGAAGACAAATGTCCTTGTTCTCCGGCCGCGTACTTCTAGTTGAAGGGAGCCGACTCAAGGGCCCACAGTAAAGAGTCACGTGGGGAAATGGGCGTTATAGCTTTCCCGGCTCCCGGGCCCCCTGGGACCGAGCGCTGCGTTTCCCGAAGCTCCCCGCCCCATCGCCTGGGATCCGGGGAGCGGCGGACTTCCCAGCGTGCCCCGGGGCGGAGCGAGGCCGGACGGTTGCCAGGAGCAACTTCCGCTTGCGGACTCCATTTCCCAGCGCGCCCCGTGGCGGCGTCCTGACGTCAGCGCGCCGGGCGGAGGCAGACAGATCCTCGGGCGGCGCGGGGCCAGCGGCAGTTCCCGGCTGCCCCGGGCGGGCGGCGGCGGCGGTGGCGGCGCAGCGGTAGCTCGTCCTCGGGGCTCGGCCCTCGCTCGCTCGCTCACCGGGCGGGCGGGCGGCGCGATGTCCGGCGAGGACGGCCCGGGGGCGGGCCCGGGGGCGGCCGCGGCCGCGGCCCGGGAGCGGCGGCGAGAGCAGCTGCGGCAGTGGGGGGCGCGGGCGGGCACCGAGCCGGGCCCCGCGGAGCGGCGCGCCCGCACCGTGCGCTTCGAGCGCGCCGCCGAGTTCCTGGCGGCCTGCGCGGGCGGCGACCTGGACGAGGCGCGCCTGATGTTGCGCGCGGCGGACCCTGGCCCCGGCGCCGAGCTCGACCCCGCCGCCCCGCCGCCCGCCCGCGCCGTGCTCGACTCCACCAACGCCGACGGCATCAGTGCCCTGCACCAGGTCAGCGCCCCGGGTCCGAGCCCCCTCGAGCGTGCTCCCAGCATGAGTCGCGGTTGCCGCCCTGGTCTGCGCCCCCTCTGCCGCTCCACCCGCTGGAGCTCGCCGCTTCTAGTCTTGAGCCTCCTCAGCCGGCCGGGTCTTTGCCACCCTGCGCCGCCCCCTCTCCGGACGCGAGCCCCTACTGACAGCCTCCGTCTGGTCCGTTCCAACGGCCCCGTCGTTGCCGCTGCGCGCCGCCTTCTCCCGACCCCGAGCGCGCTGTACGAGTTTGGTCCCCTCCCCCCCAGCCCAGCCCCCGTTGCCAGTTTCCAGGCAGGTACTCGAGCAGCAGGGTCCTCTCGCTCTGGCGCCCCCCGGGCTTCCTGCCCTGGTCCCTGGCCTGGGCTGCCGCTTTTGCTAGGCCCGGATCTTCCGTGCCGCTGCTTTCGGCTTCGTGCTCCTTCCCTGTTCCTTCTCAGCCTTGGGCAGTGCCCTCTGAGGCTGGGGGAGGATGCTCTTTCTTGGGCCGCTTTTTGCTAGGCTTCGCTTCCTTATCTGGGTCACCTCGTCCTTTTTCCACCCTGATGCCGATGCCGTCTGCACTTTCCGGAGGCTGTGCCACCTGTCTTCCACAGTCGGCCTAGTGTGGGGGATGTTTGTCCTTCTCAGGGCACCGCGTCGTCCTTACGCCCCTTCCCTTGGCTAGGCCTGTATCCTCGGTCTTTTCTGGGGAACCTCAGAGCACCCACCTCTCCGTCCTCGGTCATCTTGCTTTCCGGGCCCGATGCCTTCTCTTGGAGATTTGGGCAGCTTCTTTCCCATAGGCTGATCTCTCTGGCTCTCGTCATGTCACCTCCGCAAGTCTTCTAGAACCCTGCTGGTCCTCTCCTCCACAAGCTGGCCCCCGTGCCTTTCCAAGACTCCCTGATTGTTGCCTCCAGTGTATCTGTGGCCCAGAAGCAGGGCCGCCTTATGCTCCAGGAATCTCTCCGGTTCTGGGTGCATTTATCTGTTCCTCCACGGTGGGACCTCCGGGCACAGGACTGGTCACGGAAGAGCCTCTGGCCCCTGTGTGATCCCTTAGACCGTCTTCTACCTGGGCCAGTCCTCAGCCCTCTCTCTGTGCCAGAACCCACAGGGCTCGGTAATGGATGGAGTCACAGCAGACCCTGGGAAGGAAAGGTTGATGGGGGAGGCAGGGATGTTGGAAGTAGCCCACTTCTCAGGTCTCCACAAAGAGGAGAGGAGCGATTGAGGAGAAGCAGAACTGACCCTAAGTTCTAACCTCAGTTGCTCAGCTTTGTGGCTTTGCTTTACTGTCCATTCTCTGCCTCAGTTTCCTCTCCTGTGCAGCAGGGCTAGCGGTGGGTCCCTCCCTGGTTGGGCTCTGGAGAAGGAGGGAGCTCGTATGTGTGGAAATCCCTTCAGGAAGCAGCGTAGGCGTTCAGCTGGGGAGTTGCTGCCGCCTGGTCTAAGTGCCCGGCCTCTCCCTTTTTCTCTTTCCCAACCCCCCAGGCCTGTCCCCTACAGAGTTCCTCTTGCTATCTGGGAAATTTTCTTCCACCCATAGAACAGTCCTGCTTCCCTGAGATCTTGTAAGTTCTCAGAGGACTTGGCAAGCCCAGGAGGGGTGTGTCAGGCTCCCGTGTCCCCCTTCGCCATCATCCATGACTTGGCTCACCTGGACTTCCCCTCAGGGGCTCTTGGTCCTGCTCTTGAAGCTGAATCCCCCCTTCTCTGGCATCCCCTGGGCCTGGACCCTTGCAAAAGGCCACTCTGAGCTTGCCTAGCAGGCTGCCTTTTCAGGTGAGATCTTTCTCCCGCTCCAGGCAGGTACCTGGTAAACTCACTCTGTAGGAGGCCTGAAGGGTTAGGGCTTTGGAGGTTCAGAGAGGGGAAGTTCCCGCCTCAGGTCACATGGCCAGCAAGCGGGCGAGCTGGGGTTGGGTCAGGCCTGGGGTGGGGTGACCAGCTCATCGTGGTTTGCATGAGACTGGTTTTTGCAGGGAAAGTCCCAGGTCTCAGGCATCCCCTGTTCCACGCTCCTGGGCCTTGTCTGGGTGAGTCCTGGGACTGTGATTTCTTTTCTGAATTTTCCCTGGAGTGGGTCCCGGGGCGTCAGCCCCCTGCCTTGGTTGTGGTCTGGGAGTTCTTAGAGCCGGGTGCTTGCTTCAGGTGGGTTTGTTGACCACTTGAGAAGGCTCCTGTACTGTGCTTCAGGTGGGTTCGCTGACCACTTGAGAAGGCTCCTGTACTGTCCCCTCTCCGCAAAATCGCCTTGTGCATTAGTAGCTGGCTCTGCAGTGTGGAGTAGAAGAGATTGGGAGCTGCAGTTCTTAGATCTGAATAGGGAGGGTGGCAGCTGGGACTCTTGGGTCTGGGTGGGGGAGGGGCTTGGACTCCTGGGTCTAGGGGGGTGCCGGGGGTGGGGACTGTCATCTGGATTCTTGAATCCCTGGTGCCCAAGCCTCGGGCATCTTTCACATGGATTCCTGTGCCTGGCCAGGTCCTTGAAAGGGAAAGGCCCATCTCCCTGCTTGACACCCCCCCCATCACCATGACAACCGGGTAGAAATAAACGGAGCGGAGTTCATCCCGTTCCCAGGGCACGTGTGGCCCCCCTTTCACGGCCTGAGTTTCCATGACTTCATGCTCTTGGCCCTCATGGCCTGCTTTCCCTTCTCCAGATGGGTGGTTTTGGAGAGGTGAGGGAGTTGGGGGGTTAATTTACCCTGAGAACTCAGGACTCCAGGCCTACCCCTTCCCTTGACCCAGCTCAGGTCCCAGCTCCCACCCCGTGTTTGCACGTGCCCTGGGCTATAAATCCCTTCTTTGTCCCCACTTGCTGTGCCTGCTTGGGCCAGGGCTCTTACCTCCCTGAGACTGATTTCTTCCTCCGCTGTGCAGAGCCCTGACAGCAGATCAGGGAGGATCTTCCCAAGTGTGAACCTCTTGGAACAGTGCTCCATGTGTAGTGGGTCCTCAGTGCATGGGAGCTTCGTCTGGGCTCCATGCTCTGGGAACAGGCAAACGCAGCCGTTTGTACACCTTGAGGAGTCTTTTCCAGGACTCTCTTTCTGCCCCACGTTCCCAGGGACTTGGTGACTTTAAGAGCCCTGCATAGCCTTGGGCCCCAGGGGCCTAGCCTCTCCCCTCAGGGTATAAGTCAGGGGCATGGTCAGTTCCTAGAGTGTATCTCCTGGGCCTGTGGGAGGAGGAGCTGGGGTCCTACGCTCCTGGATTTGAGGGAGGAGAGAGCTGGGGGGCCTGGACTCCA
The DNA here is from genome assembly GCF_009829155.1 of Mustela erminea. Classification (NCBI taxonomy): domain Eukaryota; kingdom Metazoa; phylum Chordata; class Mammalia; order Carnivora; family Mustelidae; genus Mustela; species Mustela erminea. The sequence goes on along the minus strand of NC_045632.1, from coordinate 10,945,726 downwards.
GGGTCTGAGGGAGGAGGGGCTGAGGGGCCTGGACTCCAGGGTCTAAGGGAGGAGGGGCTGGGGGCCTGGACTCCTGGGTCTGATGGAGGAGGGCCTGGGGGACCAGGACTCCTGGGTCTGAGGGAGGAGGGGCTGGGGACTCAGACCCCTGAGTCTGAAGGAGAAGGGTTGTGGGCATGGACTCCTGGGTCTGATGGAGGAGGGACTGTGGGCCTGGACTCCCCTGTCTGAAGGAGGAGGGGCTGCGGGTCTGGACTGCTGGGTCAGGGAGGAGGGGTCCATTACCGGAAGCCCTGTCCTGTTGGTGGTGATTGGGGTACACTGTATCTGACAAAGCATCTTCCGGGATTTCTGCACCTGGAGGAAAGTCTCTATCTGGTTTGTGCTTGCAGGGATTTGGGTGTCTTGCTGTCATGGTCTCTGCTGAGCTCCAGAGGCCCAGCTGACCTAACCTTTGGGAAGCCAGGGGTGTCATCGGGAGCTGGGTCGTTCCAGGAGTTGGGCTGGTGCCTTCCAGACTCTATCCCAGCGACACCACGGTCTTTCCCTTGAGTGTCACAACTGCTTGTTCCCTGGATCTGTCTTGCGGCCCCTATGGGTGTCCTGCCTTGCTGGGCACACAGTGCGTGGGCCAGGCAAGGACTGACAGCTGTGCCCCTTGCGCCCAGGCCTGCATCGACGAGAACCTGGAGGTGGTGCGCTTCTTGGTGGAGCAGGGGGCCACGGTGAACCAGGCAGACAATGAGGGCTGGACGCCCCTGCATGTGGCTGCCTCCTGCGGCTATCTGGACATCGCCAGGTGAGGCAGGGGAGGTAACATGGGATCCCCTGGGGGCCGGAGCTCAGCCCCTCAGCCCTGACCTTCCCACCCCACCCCGCCCCCAGGTACCTCCTGAGCCACGGGGCCAACATTGCCGCCGTCAACAGCGACGGGGACCTGCCCCTGGACTTGGCCGAGTCGGATGCCATGGAGGGGCTGCTGAAGGCGGAGATTGCCTTCCGAGGTGGGCCCCCGGGAGCGGACAGCCGGGGCTCCGCGGCCGGCCTCTGCTCATCCCGGGATTGTCGGACTCTCTGTGCTTCCGCTTCCTTTCCTGAGCAGTGGGAGTGTGAGTGTGTCCCCAGCCTTGCTCGGGACATGGAGTGACTGATTGTATATGGCGCTTGTACCGCCGCCGGGCACAGAATATGAGCCCAGCACTGGTGACCCCAGTCGTCACCTTACCACTTGAGTAGGTGAGGAAATGAGGGGAGAGCCTTGTTCAGGGTCTCCTGGGTGAGATTGTCTACTCGTGGGTTCAGTGCAGGGGTCTGGGGGATTGGTCATCTCATGCACAGGGTCAGTGTACCCCAGTGGTCTTTAATGTGGGGCCCAGGGCCCCCCAAAACTCTGCATATGGCTTCGTTCATATTTCTAGAGAGAATGTGTGTTGTTTCTAGCAAGTTCGCAGAGGGGCTTACGACTGAACATGCTCCCCCACCGGAGCAGCTGTCTGGGACCCGCTGATGCGTGGGGCGTGTGGGGAAGGCTGTGGCCTGATGGGTCTGGAAGGAGAGGACACGGGTGGGGGGCACTGGTCTGGGTGCTGCTGTGAGCACAGGGCCTGGGCGGCTGCGGGGCCACGTGGCAGCTTCAGGGAGGCTGCTGTGCGCAGGCACTGGGCCGTTGAAGGGGACACCCAGGTCCCCGGCTGGGCTTGGGCAGGTTGGCCGCTGGCCCCGTGGAGGTGGAGGCCCCGTGGAGGTGTAGGTGGGTGCCCTGCTGTGCTTGGCGGGGGTGGGGGTGGGTGCGCAGTGGGCAAAGCTGACCTGAGCCGAGCTTCCCTCTGCTCCTTGACTTCTTGCTCTGAGATGCTTTGAGCTTGGAGAAAGGCTGGGGCAGCCTCGGGGTGTGCACGTGACCCTGACCAAGCTTCTCCAGGGTTTGGCCGCTCTGTGGAGCTGAGGTGTGAAGCCCGGTTGGCTCTCTCTGAAGGTGTACCGTCCGTGGGTTCTTTGGTGTTTCGCGTGTGCTGCGTCCGTCAGCCGCCTGCTCTGGGGGCTTCAGTCACCCCACAGTAACCCCACAGTAACCCTTAGCCCACGGCCCCCGGCCCCAGGAGGCCTCTTAGCCCTCGGTGCCCATGCATGTGCCCATCGTGGGTGTCTCATACAGATGGAATCACGCGCTAGAGATCCATCAGCTTGTCACGTTTTGGCACATCTGCAGTTACCCTGCCTCTCCTCCCCCACTCTACATAAATAGCTCCCCCTTGCCCCGTTCCCGTTTTCGCCCTTCCTGGCTGCCTCCCTCTCTGCTCCTGGCCATCTCGAGAACGCGTTGCAGACTGTAACCCCCGTCCTGCCCTGGGAGCCAGAGTCTCCTCCAACAAGGACAACGGGATGTCACATTGTTACTCCTCTCTGGGTCTTGGGACCTTGAGGCTGTGCTGTTGATTATGGTCCCCTCCTGTTCCGGAGCCTCACGAGGCCGCACCCCGCCTGCCTTCGGTCCTCCCCTCGCCTTCCTCATCCAGCCTCGTGTCCGCGGCGTGTCCCTTGGCCTGCGGTGGGCTGCTGCTTCTCCAGGAGATTCAGGTCTGCATTTTGGGCCAGGAATTTCCTCAGGGCGTCACTCCGGGAGACATGTGCTGTGTGTCTGCCTCGTCGTTGTTGACCTTAGCCTTGAACCCCACATGGGCCTTGGCCAGGTGGCTCCAGTGTGGAGGCAAGAAGTAGTATGCGGGGGGATTCTGGCAGCAGCTGCTGTGGGAGCCTGGCTCGGGCCGACGGGGCGTCCGTATGGCTGTGGGCACCCTGGCGATGTTCCCAGCCAAGTGTCCCTCGGCAGACAGACGGATAAGCAGTATGCGGTGTGTGCATACGATGGGGTAGTGTTCAGCCTCAAAAAGGCAAAAGATTCTGACACACTACAGTGTGAATGAGCCGCAGGGACGTTCTGCTCAGTGAGATAAGTCAGACACAAAGTACAAAGACCGGATGATTCTGCTTACCTGAGGAACAGGACTAAAGCAGTCATGTCTGTGGAGACAAAGAGGAACAGTGGGTTTCAGGGGCTGGCGGAGGGGGAAATGGGGAGTTGCTGTTTAATGAGGACTGGGTTTCAGTTTCTCTAGATGAGTGTTCTGGTGGTTGTACAAGTGCAGACGTACTTAATACCACTGAACTGCACGTTTAAAAAGGGGTTAAGATGGTAACTTTTGTGTGTGTTTTTACCACGGTTTAAAAAAAAAAGCCAGTTTACAGGCTGTGTAACTGAAGTCCAGGAATTTTGCAGGCTTCAGGCAAGGGTTGATCCAGGGGTACAGCGTCAAACCAGTCACTGTACTGAACTCATTCTTAGACAGAGTCTCTCAGTGGAGTACGTGGCTCGGATTCTCACAGCTCAGCCTGATACTCCAGCTGAACCGGAGCTAGACTTACTCAGTTGTCTGAGCTGCCACTCTCGGTCTGAGCCGCCACTCTCGGTCTGAGCCAGCCCTGAGCCAGCCACTGGGGCAGGAGGGATGGGCGGTTATGGAGCCCCACCAAGGGCGCAGTCCTGTTGGAGGTCACACAGGAGAGAGAGTATATGCCCGGAAGGCCAGCAGCGGCCCTGCCATGCCGCACATGCTGCCCCCAGGCCTGGCCACAGGGCAGGCCTCAGGGACCTGCGCAGACAGTACTCCAGCCACTTTGCCCACAGGACTGGGCAGGAGAGGAGTATTTGGCAGGTCCACTCCTAAGCCACCTGACAGGCCCTCCCACCCTAGGGCGAGAACCTTCGTCTAGTTGTTAGCAGGCGTGAGAGGTGGGGGCCTGCACCAAAGGAAGAATGGATAAATCAGTAACCTGCGAATCCATGGACTGAGCGGGGCTGGCAAGCTTTCTCTGTGAGGAACCACATGGGAAGTATTTGAGACTTCGTGGAAGGTCCTGTCATGCTGCCACTGTCCCCTGTGGCTGCTTCCCCCATCACAGCAGGGGGCGATATGTGACTGGTGGGCATGCCCGTGTTCCAATAAAGCTTTATTTATAAACACAGAGGACTTCCACATTTGGCAAACTTTAGTGACAGGGAGTAGATATGTGGGCTGTGGGGAGGGAGGTACAGGGAATGACTGCTTCACGGGTACGAGGTTTCGTTTTGAGATGATGGGAAAGTTCTGGAAAAGGAATGGGGGTCGATGGTTGCACATTGTAAATCTAAATGCCACTGAGTCGCACAGTTTAAAGTAGCAAAATTGGCCCGTTTTATGTTACCTTTATTTTGCCATGGCCACAACAAAAACAGTAAAACATCAAACAGGTTTGCCAACCCCGGTCAGGAGCTCCATCAGTGAACAGGCAGATTTCAGCAAAAAAACAGATTGCAGGGGGATGTGTACGAACATGCCGAAGGTTGAAGAGAAGGTCAGCAGGCCCCCAGCCCCGCCCCGTCCATTTCCTGCGCAGGTAAGGCCCACGGCCCTGTCATAGGCTGCAGGGGATTCCCCTGAAGGAGTTGTGGCCGGAACCTGTCCCATAGCGCCCAGCACTCGCCTGGCTGTCCCACCCTGGCTGGGGCTTGCAGGTGGGCCCTCACCAGGCACACATTCCTGGGGCGGCTGCCCACAGCTGAGTCCCTGTGAACCAAAGCCGAGACCCTGAGGCACTCGGACTGGAGATGGGGCCCGAGTGCTCAGGGGCCAGCAGGTGGCGCAGCTGGGCCACCAGGTCGCCTCTGCTTTCTGCCGCTTCGGGCGCGCCTTCTGGGATCTGGCATGGAGACTTAGAGCAGGAGGTTTACAAGGATGCGGAGGAAGGATAAAGCGGATGCCTGTGCAGGAGCCCGTCCGCGGCGGTGGTCACCTCGGGGGCCACAGGGTGTCTCTCTGTCATATTTGAGTTTTTCAAACCTAAGTGGTGGGGCCGTGGTTGCTCTTTGCCGGTGCTGTCCAGCAGAAAGCCTGCGTGAGCCGCAAGCAGAACAGATGTCTTAAGTAGGTGCAGTTAAAAAAGTAAAAAGAAACCGGTAAAATTAATTTTAATAACACGTTTTCTTTAAGGCCATATGTCCGAGACATTATCATGTTAACATTAATGAGTATAAAGAAAACTGTGCAGGGGAGCCTGGGGGGCTTAGTCGGTTAAGTGTCCAAGTCTCGGTGTCAGTTCAGGTCTTGATCTTGGGGTAGTGAGATTGGACCCCATGGGCTTGTGCTGAGCGTGGAGCCGGCTTGAGATATTTTTCTCTCCCTTTCCCTTTGCCCCTCCACCTGGCTCATGCTCACCTCACTCTCTCCAAAAAAAAGAAAAAAAAATCTATTCATGGGTTGTTGCACGCTCTCCCCTGCCCCCCACCAAAATCCAGTGCGTCCTTTACGTTCGTGACACCTCCGAGCTCGGGCTAGTGTGGCTCCAGAGCTCCGGCTCTGCATGTGGTCCATGGCTGTGGAGCAGGAAGGCCCGGCTCCATGCAGCGCTTCGGAGAGCATGAGAAACCCCAGCTGGAAAAGCAGAGACACCAACAGACTTGGGGGAGAGATGGAACGTTTCCTGGGAAAGGGAAGGACTGTTTCTGAATCCTTTCTCAATGGGCTGTACTGCGCACACTGCGGATCTCGGGGACGATCGGCAGACACTGTTCCAGCCTCCACAAGGCTGCCTGTTTTGACCCCAAATCCGCTGATGTGTGAAGTGGCAGCTTGCCTTCCGCATCCGTGAGTGCGGGATGGCTTTCCCGTGAAACCAGAGGAAAGGGTGAACCTGACCGACAGAGAAGCCTGTTGGCCTCACCGCTTGTCCCAGGTGACAGTGCAGCTGTGAACGGGAGCAGCTCCTGGGGAGGAAAGCAGCTGTTGCCTCGGTGACACGGACCCTTGGCTTGGTGCACCCCGCTCACAGGCAGCAGAACTGGTCAGGACAAAGTGCATGGGGGTGCAGGGCTAAGCATTTTATGGGTGGTGCCCGGGAGAGTCGCATGTCATTAGACGCTGGGTTCGCTCTGTAAACTCCAGGCTTTATACTTAAAAATACCGGTAGGGGCGCCTGGGTGGCTCAGTGGGTTAAAGCCTCTGTCTTCGGCTCAGGTCATGATCCCAGAGTCCTGGGATCGAGCCCCGCATCGGGCTCTCTGCTCGGCGGGGAGCCTGCTTCCCTTCCTCTCTCTGCCTACCTCTCTGCCTACTTGTGATCTCTCTCTCTCTCTGTCAAATTAAAAAAAAAAAAATACCGGTAAACGTAGCACTTCGGTTGAAATGGGAGGAGGCCTGCAATCCCCATTCTCCCCCCACCAGCAGCGACCTGGAGACCCAGTGGGGAAGTCCAGGTCCTTCGCGTCCCAGTGGAGCAGACAGATGGAGAGGGACAGGGCAGGGCCGTGCTGCCCTGTGCCTTCTGGAGCCCAAGGTGTGCGTCCCACCTGCTGCCCCTTCTTGTCCTCCCAGGTGTGGATGTGGAGGCGGCCAAACGGGCGGAGGAGGAGTTGCTGCTTCATGATACCAGGTGCTGGCTGAATGGGGGCGCCATGCCAGAGGCCCGGCACCCCCGCACGGGGGCCTCTGCCCTGCACGTGGCTGCTGCCAAGGGCTACATCGAAGTGATGAGGTGAGCTGGGCTGGCGGGGTGCTCCCTTTTCCCTGCTCCTTGCCTTGGGCCCATCTGTTCCTTCTCGCCCTTCCGCTTCCCTGTGGACTTTTTAAGTTGGGTATGTAGGCTGAGTATTTCCCTTTAAACACAGCCTTTGCTGTGTCCACAACTCCTGGCGTCCAGCCTCTTCGTTGCCATTCAGTTTAAAACATTTGTAGTCTTTCCTCCATGACCCATGGATTATCTGGAAGTGTGTCGTCCATTTCATGCAGATGCATGGGATTTTCCGGTCAGTGTTTTGTTACTCCTTTCTGGGCTCGACTGCAGTGTGGTCAGGCAGCGGGTCCTCTCTGATTCCAGACTTCCGAAGTCCTCTGAGGTTTGCTTTAGACAGCAATACATGTGGGCTGGAGAGGAGTCGCGCTGTCAAGTATGGCGTTCTATGTAGGTCATTAGGCCAGCTTTGTAGTTATACTGTTTAAATCCTTTATATTCGGGACGCCTGGGTGGCTCAGTTGGTTAAGCGGCTGCCTTCGGCTCAGGTCATGATCCCAGCGTCCTGGGATCGAGTCCCACATCGGGCTCCTTGCTCCGCAGGGAGCCTGCTTCTCCCTCTGACTCTGCCTTCCACTCTGTCTGCCTGTGCTCGCTCTCGCTCTCTCTCTGACAAATAAATAAAATCTTTAAAAAATAAAAAAAAATAAAAAAAAAATAAATCCTTTATATTCTTAGTGATTTTTTTTTTCTGTCTGTCTATTCTGCCAGTTACTATGAGAGGTGTAAAAAACAATTTTTTAGTTTTTTTTTTTTTTTTTTTTTAAGATTTTATGAAATTTCCACATCCAGCGTGGGACTCAGATTTACAACCCCGAGATGAAGAGTCATGTGCTCTACAGTTGAGGCAGCCAGGCATCCCCTAAACTTTTCTACTGTGTTCATGGATTTTGCTTGTTCACCCTCATGGCTCTAGCAGGCTTTATTTCTGTATTTCAAAGCCAGGTTATCTGGTGCGTATGTGTTTACACTGCGTGAACTTGAACAGTGCGTGTTCCCTTGCTGCCGTCCTCCGCTGGCCCTTGTCCGTGCTTGGATGCCTCGCCCTTTTCTGTTGGGGTCGTTAGTTCCAGCTCTTATTCTCAAACTTCCTCTCCTCTCTTTGTGATTTGTACTTTATTTTTAGTCTGAAAGTGGAATAGAGAGGAACCCTTCATCTCTGCTCACTTCCGTGTTGGATTTCAGGCAGGTCTTCTAGGGAGGCACTTAAGATGACCCCTAGTAGCTCCAGGCTCGTGTCCTGGTGGCACACCTGCTCTGAAGGTAGAATGTTTTGTCCTCCATACTTAAAGCAAAAGATCAAGTCTGATGCTCGTGGGCCGCCATGGGCACCTGCCCGTCTCAGAGCTAGTCCCTTTGGCGAGGGGAATGGGATACTGTACATGGCCGTGCCCGGCATGCGCTCAGCCCTTCCCTCTTCTGCCCATGTTTTCCATCTCTGAGTCTCAGGTGGCTGCTTCACCTCCTGCCATAGCGTCTGCATCCCAGACAGCAAGAAGGGAGAGAGGGGGAGAGGAGCAAGTGTCCATTTCCCTTTAGAAGAGCAACCCAGAAGGGACACACACACTTAACGCTCACACCCCATTTGTCAGACCACTTGGCATTTGCCCAGCATTACCCCATCCCAGTGATTCACCTGGCCACTCACAGCTGCCGCGGAGACTGGGACACTCCTCTGCAGCCAGGCGACAGTGTGTCCAGCCAGGAGTTGGCACTGTCTCGAGCAGGAGGAGAGGCCGTATTTGGGGCAGCCTCGCTCTCTGAAATGCTTTGGATGCAGACATATTCTCTGAGTCTCATTCTCTGAGTTCGTTACCGCCCCTCAGAATGGCTCTGTTTACAGCTGGACCCATTGCATGTGTAGGACTATGTAACTGCCCGGCTCCTCCTTGGAGATGGACAGCAGGGTAGAGACATGCGGCAGGCAGCTGTTTGGCGACTCATGGAACATCTGCTGTGTGCCAGGCCGTCTTCTAGGGCTGGGGACCCATGGGCGAATGGGCCAGGTCTGGGCCCATGTGCGGCCCCCAGACAGGTGACCAGGGAAGCAGGCCACATCAGAGGGCCCTGTGTGCATGGAGGGCTGCCAGTCGCCACGCTGGGGACCTGGAGCTGGCTGATTCCAGGTTCATCATACAAGGTTGAGCAGCCTCCGGGGGTGCTGGGAACACACCCACCACAGTCATGACAGCCGGCCCTGTGTGGCCATTGCCCAGTGTTCCCAGGGGGCCAGCACCATCCCTGGTTGACCACCTCGGGCCTAGAAGGATATAAACAGGGCAGTGGGGGAGTGAGCGTGTGAGCAGTGGCCTGGGGACAACTGGTGACTGACCATTTGAGACCCCCTCCCACGCCCCGGGACAGAGGGCCAAAGGGGCGTCCTCGGGGAAGTAGCAGGTGCCCAGTGCGGTAAGGAGAGTGAGCTCTGGGAAGGTCAATGTTGAGGTCAGCGGGGTATGTGGCGCTTTCATTCGGAAAGCCTCCTTGTGAAATAACACCCCCCCATCATCTTACTGTGCGCTGGCTCTTTTCCACGGCCTCGGCGCCTGGTGCCAGCCGTGTGCGCGGTGGCCCTGAGCCTGTAACGGTGCCTTCCCCACGTCCTGTGCTCTGAGATGCTGACGATCGCAGACTCACGTAAGCCAGGCTTCCTCAGCCTCCCACTCATGGCGTGTGGACCAGATGAGCCTGTGCTGCGGGGCTGCCCTCCATGCCCTGGGATGTGTTGGTAACATCCCAGGCACGCACGCCCAGGTTGGGACAACCAGTAGTGACTCTGGACACTGCCCAATGTCCCTGGTGGCCAGTATCCCCGTGGCTGGGACCCTCTGCAGGCCGGTTCCTAGAGCAGTACCGCCCCGAGGCTGCTCCTTCTGGGGCCTCAGCCTTTTCAGCGGCTCTGGGGCTGTCTGTCCCATGGTGGGGGGCGACGGTCAAGAGAGCGGCCCCTCTCCTGCAGGTGCCAGGAGCAGTGTTTTGGAGGCTGCCTGCTGGCAGGCAGAGCAGCCGCACACAAGGGCTCTTGGCCATGGGCCTGGGACCAGGTCAGTGCTGTCGTTGGGCCCTGCGCCGCCAGCCACGTGTCAGCCCTCGGTGTGGAAGCCCTATCTTGGTCCTTGACTCTCTGCCGTCCTGGCCCCCAGGCTGCTCCTTCAGGCTGGCTACGACCCTGAGCTCCGGGATGGGGATGGCTGGACTCCCCTGCACGCGGCGGCCCACTGGGGTGTGGAGGATGCCTGCCGCCTGCTGGCGGAGCACGGTGGGGGCATGGACTCGCTGACCCACGCGGTGAGGGCCAGGCGGCTTGGGGGCGGGGGTGGGGCTGGGGGCTGGTAGGGGACGGATTGTGGGGAAGGCCCGCTTACCTCCGCCGTCCTCCCCCTCCACCAGGGCCAGCGTCCCTGTGACCTGGCGGATGAAGAGGTGCTGAGTCTGTTGGAGGAGCTGGCCCGGAAGCAGGAGGATGTGAGTCTCGGGCACCCTCTGTCCCTGCAGCCGGCTGAGTGAGGCCCCCCTGCTCTGCCCCAGCGGTGACCAGCAGGAAGAGGAGTCGTGGGGAGGGGATGGGGTCTGGGGCGGAGGCAGGGCCCCAGGCTCAGTCACACCTTGGGATAAGGATGAGGATTAACTGTCCCAGGCTCAGGGGACCGGCCTGAGCCAGGCCTTGTTGCTGGAATAATGCAGAGTAAAGGGATGAATGGCATGGCTTCTGGGCTCTGAAGCCTGGCTCGGCCATGGAATTGCTGTGTGAGCTCAGGCTGGTCACTGAACCCCTCGGGGCCTCCGTTTCCTCACCTCTGAAATGGGGATAACGGTGTGTGCAGCTTTATGAGGAGCTGTGTGGGGTATATGCTCTTCTATGACGGGCATGTACGTTACTGAACGAGAATGTCTGGTCATTGCTCGGCAGATGGTAAGCTGTGCAGGTGGCCAGTGGCCTCTCCTGGGGGCCGGGCCCTAGCCCAGAGCTTCCCATGAGCGGCAGGTAGATGGACGCACATCCCTCTGTTGGAAGGCCGGCCATGGTTCTGGCCTGGTGGGCAATGTGCACGGGTTGGTGGAAACAGCATATGCCAAGGCTGGGGGAGCATGAGGCAGGGGGGCCCTGGGTTGGGGGCCCAGCCGAAGGGCTTGACTGCCAGGCGGGGGAGCGGCGTGAGACTGAGGGTGAAGATGAAGGGGCCACAGTGGGCTTTGTCGATGAGGCAGGGTCAGCCCTTGGCGAGGGGGAGCACAGATCTGTGTGTGCCTCCAGCCTGGAGGGAGTGCTTCCGCCCGCGGGGCTTGTGGGCCGGGCTGGGGTCTGGCAGACGTGGTGACTGGCTGTTCTAGGGGAGGAACCATTGTGCAGAGGCTAGGCTTGTGCCCAGCGAGCCATAGAGAGGGGGCTCCTGGGGCGGAGGACCAGGCCAGTGTCCTGGGTGAGCAGGGCTTCCTGGGAGGAAAGAGCCTTTCTGGCGATGAGCCCAGAGGTGGCTGTGAGAGCTTGAGGGACCCAGACACCACACAGCCACCTGCGCAACACCCTGATGAGCCCACAGACCCTCCACGCGCACCCCTGGAGCAGAGCGCATCATGTCTAGAGCATTCTGGAGTTCAGACAAGCAGAGCACTGCATGCTGGGCTGGACGCGGGCGCTGCGGGGCCTCCCAGCAGCCTGCTTTCTCCCCTCACAGCTGCGGAACCAGAAGGAGGCCTCCCAGAGCAGGAGCCAGGAGCCCCAGGGGCCTTCCAGCAGCAAACACCGAAGGTAGTAGGCGGGCGCCGGGATGGGTGTGCTGGGGTCTCTTGGGGCTTAGACCCCGACACCCTCCTCTTCCCACCAGGAGCTCTGTGTGTCGCCTGAGCAGCCGAGAGAAGATCTCCCTCCAGGATCTGTCCAAAGAGCGCCGGCCTGGGGGTGCAGGGGGGCCCCCAATACAGGACGAGGATGAGGGAGAAGAAGGCCTCACAGGTGGGGGCCGGAGTCTGGGTTTTTGGATCTAGGAAGAGGGAGCTGGAACCTGGACTCCTGGGTCTGAGGGAGAAGGGGGTTATGGGCCTGACTTCTAGGTCTAAGGGAGGAGGGGGCTGGGGGTCTGGACTCCTGGGTCTGAGCGGGGAAGGGGTTGTGGGCCTGAACTCTGGGGTCTGAGGGAGGAGGGGGCTGGGGGTCTGGACTCCTGGGTCTGAGGGAGAAGGAGGCTGTGGGCCTGACTTCTAGGTCTAAGGGAGGAGGGGGCTGGGGGCTGGACTCCAGGATCTGAGGGGGACTGGGGCTGGAGTCCTGGTCTGAGGGGTGGGGAGTTGGGGGGCTGAGAGACAACCGGCATCTCCATTTTCCTGTGCCACAGGGCCACCCTCTCCAGAATCCAGAGCTCTCAATGGAGTGTCTTCCCCGCCACCCCCTGGCCCTCAGGGCCCCATGGTGAGTCTGGGTGCCCTAGAGGGTGATGCTAACTTGGGAGGGGCAGGGAGGGAGGGAGGGATGCCATGAACTCTGCAACTCTCTCTCAGGGTATGTAGGGTGAAGATTAGTTTCCAGAGTTCCCCCGACCAACTGTCTGCTTCTTTCTGGTGGCAGCCTCAGGGGCTGATGGGAGTTGTGGTTTGTGTGGTCCTTCTGGGGTGACACTTGAAGAATTGGGGAAGGATCCTCTGTGTAACGGAGACCTTTCTCCTCCCCAGCCCCCAGAGGAGGCCCCCTTCTCCAGGCGCTTTGGCCTCCAGAAGACAGGCAGCTCTGGGACCCTGGGGCCCACAGATAGGCAGGGGGCCGAGGGCACCCCTGGGGCTGCACTGCAGCGCTCAGCTTCCTCCTCGAGGCTGGAAGGGAGCTCTGCTCAGGTGAGTGGGGCGAGGGGCGGGAGACTGAGCCCTGACTAGTCGAGGAGAAAGGCCACCCCGTTCTTGGCCTCTTTCCCCAGGCCAAGGAGCCCCGTCTGGCCAGAATTATGCCGACGCCCTCCCGCAAGCTGCCGGAGCCCTCCACCTTGTGAGTAGCAGCCTAGGGCCTGGGCTGTCGGGGTGGGAGGCAGGTCTGGGGTCCACCCTCGTCAGCATGACCCTCAGCAAGTCCCTTTGCTCTCTGAGGTCTCTGCCTGCCATCGCTCTGGGGCTCTGTTTTCCTCCAGTGCATCAAGTAAAGCTCACAGTGACAGGACCTCCTGTTGCCTCTGGCTGTACCTCCTGCCCCTTTGATGCAGACGTGCTCCTGCCCCAGGGCCTTGGCTCTGCAGCCCTTTCCTTCACTCCAGAGTCCTTTAGCCTTCTGGCATATCATAGGACGTACATGAGTTTTTACGCTTTGTGTTTGTTCTGCATCTTTTAATGTTGGACTCTTGGGGGCAGAGGGACTTGGCTTCTGCTCACCGCTGCATCTCCAGCACCTGCCACGTACCTCGAGTTTGAGTAAAATTTGCTGGATGCCTGAATTCACACAGGTTTGAGATCTCTAGGCGTCCTCCCTCAGCTAACCACTCTCCTCCCTCCAGGATTTCGGAGCCTGAATCCCCGGTGAAGCCCAGTGTCCCTGTAGCCTCCACAGCGCCCCCAGCTGACTCCCGGGACCGGCGGAGGTGAAGAGGCAGCGGGTGGGAAGCCCCTTTCTCCCTGCTGGGAAGAACTGCATGGCCTGGGCCTGGGTCCCCACGCCTCCGGCAGGCCCTCCCTAGAGGGGGCATTTGTCCCAGGGTTGGCTGTGAGTTGGAAGTTCCTTGAAGAGTGTCAGCCATGAGACGGGAACAGGGTTCAAAGGACCCTCCTTGAGGTTGGGACCTTTCACTCAGGTCCTACCAGATGCCGGTGCGCGATGAGGAGTCTGAATCCCAGCGGAAGGCTCGATCTCGCCTCATGCGCCAGTCTCGGAGATCCACACAGGTGGGGGTGTGGGCTGAGGCCTGGACTCCTGGGTCTGAGGGAGGAGGGGGCTGGGGGTCCGGACTCCTGGGTCTGAGGGAGGAGGGGGCTGGAGGTCTGGACTCCTGGGTCTGAGGGAAGAGGCTGCAGGGTCTGGACTCCTGGGTCTGAGGGAGGAGGGGGCTGGGGGTCTGGACTCCTGGGTCTGAGGGAGGAGGGGCTGGGGCCTCAGCTTGGAGATCCCTGACTGTCCCCACTCTGCCAGGGTGTGACTCTGACCGATCTGAAGGAAGCGGAGAAGGTAGCAGGGAAGGCCCCAGAGCCGGAGAAGTCGTGCCTGCAGAGCCTGGTGAGAGGGGTCGGGGAGCAGGCACAGGGTGGTGGAAGATGGCTTTGGCTTCTGACCTCCCGGACCCTCTCTTCCAGGACCCATCTCGGCGACCCCGAGTCCCTGGGGTGGAGAACTCTGATGGCCCTGCCCCGAGAGGTGAGGTCTGGTCTCTGGGAGGTGGTCCTCCTGCCCTCTGGCCCTTCCAGCGCTCCTGCTGCAGTGTTTTCTGGGGGGTCGGGCTAAGGACCCTGACCCTGCAGGAAGGGAGGCCGCTCCACAGGTTTCTGGACTGATTTCTGTCCGTCCCCCTAGCAGAGGAGCCTGACGGGCAGGGGCAGGGACCACAGGCCACCAAGGAGCATCGCAGAGTCGGCAAGGAGTGGAGGGGGCTTGCAGAGGTGAGGGGTGGGGCCCGGGTGGGCCTTGGAGGCAGGGTGGTGGGCCAGACTCCCCTCCTGGCATCAGGCTGAACTCCACCTCCACCCGCAGGGGGAGGAGGCGGAGCCGGCCGACCGCAGCCCAGACTCCAGGTACAGGGTTGGCCGGGAAGGGTTTGGGCTGTCTGCAGGGCTGTCGAGAGCCCCGCTGACGCCCGGCCCGCCTCCGCCCCAGCACTTCAGAGGGCGGCCCATCACCTCGCAGGCAGCGGGACCCCGAACCAGCCTCGGAAGAGCCCGATGGAGGCTTCAGGAAGGTTTGCAGACACCCCCCAAGTTGGCCTCTGTCCCTGTCGCCCCCCCCCCCCCGTCTGTGGCTCTGCCTGCCACACATCCCTGCACTGCCACCCCACAGCCTAGGGGCTGGCAGGCCTGACCCTGTCCCTCCCCCCGGGCCCCCAGCTATACTCAGAGCTGCGCAGCGAGAACGAGCGGCTTCGCGAGGCCCTGACGGAGACCACGCTGCGCCTGGCACAGCTCAAGGTGGAGCTGGAGCGCGCCACGCAGGTGCGGCCGTGGTCTGTGCTCCCTGGGCATGCCATGCGTTCTCAGCACCCGCCGCTGGGCAGGGAAGCCCGAGCGACAGAGCGAGGGGGGACCGGGTCGGGGTGGGGTGGATCCTTGGGGGCGGGCTGGGTGGTGAGGGATGGGGCCCTCCAGAGCCTGGGCAGCTGTCCACCTCCCGGACTTTGTGGTTTGGACATTTGTCTTTCTTCTGTTCTCACCAGAGGCAGGAGCGCTTCGCAGAGAGACCGGCCCTCCTGGAGCTGGAGAGATTCGTGAGTAGGGGCTGCTGGAGCGGGGCCTGGTGTGGCCTCAGCCTTACAAACCACTGTGGGCCTGCAGAAGGCCACACTGACCCAACCTGGCCTTCTGACCTCTGCCCTTCCCAGCCTTAATGGCTGCTGGCCCTCCCCAACCCCTGGCCCCTGGGCCTCATGCCTCCTGTTGTTGGTTCCAGGAGCGCAGGGCCCTGGAGAGAAAGGCAGCCGAGCTCGAGGAGGAGCTAAAGGTGAGTACTAAGGGGGCGCCGTGGGCAGGGGGTTCCACTGACCCGGGCCCCCGGCTGACCACTCTCTGCCACTCCTCTCCCACAGGCCCTGTCCGATCTCCGGGCTGACAACCAGAGGCTCAAGGATGAAAACGCAGCCCTGATCCGCGTCATCAGCAAACTCTCTAAGTGACTCTGGAGAAGGACCTTCCCCCTTACCCGTATTTATCCAGCTGCTTCTGCCACACGCATCCCTTCCCCTGTGTGAGCACGAGTGACAGGGCTCCCAGGGGGTCTCTGAGAAGCCATAGCCTCCCTTCGGGGCCTCCAGACTGTGAGGGGAGTACAGAGTCCCCAGGAGCCAAGGGGGGCCCCTGAGGCCAGGATGGAGGCAACAGGCCGAGCCAGGTAGGGGGATGTTGCTGAGGGGGGCTCGGGGCTGGAGGTGGGACCAGGGAGGAACCGAGGACCAGGAAGTGCCAGGACCAGTAGCCAGGACCAGAGTGGCCACCAGAGGTGCCCCTCTCACGTGTGATGCCACCCCAGTCACCCCTCCCATTCCTGAACAGGGATCCGAGAGTGCCAAGAGTCCCGCCGGCCCGGGCCAGGCGGGGCTGTATATAGGGTCCGTGTGCAATAGGGAGGGAGGTCTCTATTTTTTGCTGCCCCCTCCCCGCCCACTGTCAGGGGCAGGGGGAGAAGATATTTTCAAGACAAAGCACAGGCACCACAAATAAAAGTCGTGAAGTTGCTGCCCAGTGACTGTGTCCCTGGGGTGGGGGGGGTCGGTGTGCAGTGCTTCCCTGTGCCTTTGTGTGTGTCCCTGGCCAGACCCCTGGAGTGCAGGGGTGGGGTGCCGGGGGTGCATGGGAAGGGCTTGCAGGGAGGGGGGCCACCTCGAGCCATGGCCCCGAACCAGGGCTGCCGCGGTAGCCATAGGCGGGAATGCGCAGCTGGCCCAGAGGCCTGGGCTCACCAGTGCTCCTGAAACGAATTTGAGCCAACTGCCAACACTGATCTTAAAAATGCTAGATTTGGGCTTTTTTGGCTATTTGAATGGGGTAGTAGGACCTCTTCGTCCAGCACGGTCACAGGTGGCTGGGGCTGGACACGAGGTGGGGGCGTTCTTTCCTGGTCATGTTCTCCTTTCTGGACCCCGTCCTACCTCCTGGTGCTGTGGTAGTGAGGGAATGGGAAAGACCTGACGTGTGAGGAGAGGAGGAGGCTGTGGGGGGTGGGGCAGGGGCTGAGGAGGCAGGGGCATCTGTGTGCCCACAGGATTGTGGACCAGCAGCTCTGGGTCAGCCCTCCGGAAAGCTGGCAGGGGCAGATACTTGCAGGTGTCAGGGAGGGAGCCGGGCAGGTTGTCAGGGAACAGCAGGGACAGAGTCTGTAGGGCAGAGGTGTACCTGAAATGTGGAGACGAAGGAAGCAGCCTGTGTGGCCAGAGAGAGACAGGAGGGATGAGGTTGGAGGTGACGGCCAGCTGTGTCGGGATGGCCCCAGTGAGGTGGGACCTAGGCTTTAACAGGTCCCTTTGGCTGCTGCATTGACAACAGTCTGGGGGATGACAGGGATGGAAAGGGGGAGCCTAGCTACTATGATCTCAGCAAGAAGTGGGGGTGGCTGGAGATGGTGAGAGACCGCGAAACTCTGGGAACAGTGGAGGGGACAATAGCCTGCAGATCCTGACAGGCAGATTGTGATAGGATAGGGCGTGGGTCTGCTTTGCTCCAACCCTGCATCTTGCATTTTATCTGGTGGGTTATGGGGGGGGTGGGCAACAGAGGTGGTGGGGGCAGAGGGGAACAGAATCAGAACTCCTGCGTGCCCAGGGCTGGGTCTGAGCTCATCTGATCTTGGAGGGCAGCCTGGGGGTCTTAGGTAGAAGATCGCAGGAACTAGGTTGGGGGGAGGGGAGGCTTGGCAGTGGGCATCTTGGGGACACAGAAGTGATCACAGGTCGAGGAGGAAAGGGCCATCTTCCTAAAGCTAGAGGGGCATCCAGTCTGAATGAGGGAAAACCTGTCCTAAACCAGCGGAGCTCACGGTCTGGACCATGGGAAAAGGAGCTGGCTGTCCCTGACAGTTGTCCCCTCACAGGAGAACAGTGGCCAGTAAGCCTGTGGCACATGCAAAAGTCAGGCCTCCTTTGTGGCTGGGCCCCCAGCAGTTGGTGGGGATGGAGGGGAGAGGGCACTGGGAGAGGACAGGCTTCTCTGAAGTGGGTGTTTGAGCTGCAGCAGGGAGGCTGATGAGCTGCTCACCAGGCAGCAGAGAGCACACCGGAGCCCAGTGGCTGAGGGGTCCTGGGGGTGTTTGAGGAGGGAAGGGCCAGAGTGCAGGGGGCAGGGGGAGGGGATGAGGTGGGGTAGGGACCAAACCTCTCAAGGCCTTAAACGTGAGGCGCTGGGGCTAAGGTGGCCTTGGGGAGCCAGGGAAGGAGACTGGGTGTTCAAAGCTCTCTCTGGACTAGAGAACTGGCCAGCAGGGGAAGAGGAAGCCTGAGAAAGAAACCAGAAAAGGTAGGGACCGGGACCTGGGCTGAAGGGCAGGTTGCTGGACCCCCTGGTGGCCGCCTAGAGAAGGGAAACAGTTGACAATGCCTGGGAAGAGGAGGCTGTTTATGGTCTGGGTGGCGTCTCACAGTGCGCAGGGCACCTGAGTGTGCCCCCACCCACCCCGCTCCAGGCCAGTCCCCTCACTCAGGAGACTCCACGGGGTTGAGGGAAGACCAGAGGCGGAACAGGTCTAGAGCCTTTGCCAGGGGTCATCTTCTGTGGGTAGGGGTAGTCTGCAGAGTCCGTTCTCCCACGGGGCTGCCTCGAAACTTCGAGCAGAGCCGCCGGGTGTGGTCAGATAACCTCTGTTTCCAGGTCGCCTTCCACCTTCTTCTTCTGCTTCTCCATTACCGCCTCCAGCTCTGATACTTCCTCTTTGTCCTGGAGGGCGGGGTGGAAAGCAGAAGCCTGGCCTCAGAGCCCTGGGCGCCCACCCAGGCCCCGGCCAGGGACAGCAGCGGCTCACCTCCAGCAGCGCGCGCTGCACGGTGACCTGGCTGTACACACGGGCTCCCTCCTCTGGGCTCACGGCCCGCAGCTCCTCCTTCTGCAGCGTGAAGAGCTGCGCGCCTGTCAGCACGCCCAGCGCCTCCACGGTCCTGAGCAGAGCCCAGGAGGAGCGGTCAGCCCCCGTCCATCCCCGCTTCAGCCCCTCAGCCCCCCAATCACGTCCCTGCTGCCGAGCAGCTGTCCAATCACAACGGCGTTCTTGCGCCAGCTTCCCTCCCCCGCCCCTCCTGCGGTGGCAGCGTGCGCCCGGCTTTCCACGGAGGCCAGAGCTCCCTGGCCACACCCATGCAAACCTGGGCCACTAGGGCACCCAGGGTCCCCAGCTGGCGGCAGGCACTCACTGGGCGCTAAATCCCTTGGTCTGCAGCCAGGCGCGGACCTCGGAGGTGTCGGAGTGCGGGCTGAGCTGGGGCTCCAGGGCGCGGGGACCCGGGGCTGCGCGGCTGGGGCCGGAGCGGCCCTGGGCCAGGCGTGCCTGCAGCTCCTCATTGACACACAGCATCTGGGAGAATCTCTCTGCAGGCAGAAAACCGGGAGGGAGCGTGGATTCAGGATGAAGGGTCCTGGGGCCTGAGGGGAACAGATCTCCACCATCCTCAGGATGGGTTGGGAGTCTGGTTCCTCTTTTTGAGCCTTGGCTCCCTGCACCCGAAAGCGAGGACAAGTACGGATTCCTGGAAGGGGTGCCCCCACCACTCACCCTTCTCTCTGGGGTCCAGGTTGAGGTTATCACAACTGTCCCAATGGGGCCGAGACGAGGTAGGAGCTGAGGCCGGCGGTGGTGCATGATGGGGAGTGCTAGCCGCCTAGAGGGGGGTCAGAGCACTGAGTCCCAGCCCCTCCACCTTCCAGAGGTCAATTTCTGAGCACTCCCGCCCCCCCAGTGCCCTTAGCACCTTCCCTCCTTCCCTTAAGCCCTAGGAGTCTGCCCTGGCTCACCAGGCTGCCGGAAGGGCTGTGGCTGCAACTTCCCCGGGGTCGCAGGTGGGGTGTCAGGATATTATAGGGCACGTATCCTTCCTGCCCTTGCTGGTCCCGAACCTTCCACCACTTGCGCCTGTCATCCAGGACCTGAGGGAGGTAGGAGAGGAGGGCTCAGAGCCTGGGTCTGCAGCTAGGGCTGGGCCCCTGCAGTCCCTGGGGCCTACACCCCCTCACCTCCAGTACATCCTGCTGCTTGACCGACAGCTCACTGCTGTTGCGGGCCTGGAAGTCGTAATTACACAGCACCCACTTCCCGTCCAGCTCCGGCTGCGGCTCAGCCTCCGGCTCTGGGTCTTGGTGACTGTGGAGCAGGAGAGTTGGGGATAAGGAGGTAGCCAGTCCCGCTGCTTGGGCAGTAGGGTACCGGTGTGAGCTGGGGTTAGAGCCAAGCAGGGGTAGGGCAGGGGCCAGGTTAATACTGTTAATAGAGACTTGAAATGAGAACGACATCTCGAATGCATTTTGCTCCTTCTGTGCCTGGCTCCCAGCTTGAAAGCACATGATAGGAGTACTAACATCACCTCCATCTGACAGATGAGAACAGTAAGGCTCAGAGAAAATCACTTGCTCCCCAGCTGCTGTTTATTGAGCACCTCCTGTGTACTGGGTTCAGGCTTAGGAGGACCCATAGTTACAACACAGTGGTTACCTGTTTGTTGACTTCCAGCACAAACTCGGTGCCAGCTCTGGTCAAAGACTTCACGTGTATTGGCTAATCTGGTTTTTGACCCAGCCCCTGCTATCACCCTGACCTTGGACTCCCCTCTCCACTCCCACACTTTCCTCCTCCACTCCCGACCCTATTATTTTCTATTTTACAGATGAGGAAGTGGAAGAACGAGAGAAAGAGGCACGATGGTGTCAAGTCACAGAGCAAGAAAGAGGCATTGGCCAGACTGAGGGAGACCCAGGCAGGCTGGCCCCAGAGTCCGTGTCCTGAGTAATTCTGGCCACACGGTGCGGGCCACTGGGGGTGAGCCTGAGCTACCAGGGCAGCTCTGACCGGCTTGCCTATAGTACCTCCTAGATTTCTAACTCCTCCAAGAAGGGATTATTATTCTCGGTTTCTCTGAACTGGAAACTCAGAGAAGGGAAGTCAAAAGCTGGGGATGTGGGGCGTCTGGGTGGCTCCGTCAGCTAAGTGTTCAGCTTAGGTCATGGTCCCAGGGTCCTTGGATCCAGATCCGCATGGGGCTCCCTGCTGAGCAAGGAGCCCGATTCTCCCTATCACTCTTCCTGCTTGTGCAGTCTCTGTCAAATAAATAAATAAAATCTTAAAAAAAAAAAAAAAGCGGGGGGTGTCAAGCCCAAGATTCAGAAGCACAGGGAATGGGTCAAGTTCTGCAAGACCAGGCAGCCGGCGGGGGCGGGACATGATGTTGGCTCTGATCCCCCAGGAAGAGG
This sequence comes from Mustela erminea, assembly GCF_009829155.1. Lineage (NCBI taxonomy): Eukaryota > Metazoa > Chordata > Mammalia > Carnivora > Mustelidae > Mustela > Mustela erminea. Next base: position 10,925,068 of record NC_045632.1, on the reverse strand, counting down.
GACCCCGGCCCCGGATCAGGCCTACCTGTGCAAAGGAGAGGGGGGGGTCTTCAGGGCCGGCGCCCCCTGTGGGGCTGGCAGCTCCCAGCGCGCTGTCCTTGCTGAGACCCTGCCAGGCCCCCGCCAGACCCCCCTTCCGCTCTTGCAGCTCCGCTGCTTGGTCGTCGTCTCATCCCACGAAGCTTCCCTCGCATCCATCCTCAACTTGCTCAAGGGCCCTAGAGTCCTGGCTTCTCCATGCCCCTTCTGTGCCCCCACTGCTTTTTGGAGTCAGGGACTCAGACCCCCAGCTCTTTCCTTTCCCAGAGATTGGGAGTCCAGCTCTCAGATCTTAATTTCCCCCACCTTCTAACCTCTGCCTGACACCCTGTAGGAATGGAGACAACTGCTTTCCACAGGCCTTGGGAAAGAGTGGGTCTGGCCTCCCCGTGGCTGCCTCTTTCAGGGGCCCAAAAATACTACCACTTCCTAACTTCCCCAGAAACGTGCCCCATGACTCTTGAAGGCCCAGGTCTTCTCTGGATCTCCAAGGTCCCATGCACCAGACTTGAGCTCTTCTTCAAAACTCAAATGCCCAATCCCCCAGTCTCTTCCCTCTGACACCTGGGGTGCTCTTCTTAGAGGCCCAGACAGGGAGCTTCCCTGGCCCTGGGAAACCAAACTGCCATCTCCCAGCCTCTCAGACTTGACCCACTCCCAGCCCCCTCCTCCCTCAGACCCTGCAAACTGGGCCTCCTCCCTTGGACCCCTTAGTCTGGGCCCTGCCCCCTCCCTCCCTTCTCCCCCCTCTCCCAGCCCTGGCCCTCCCTCCTCACCACCTCACCCACCTGTGACAAGCCAGAGAGACGGAAGGAAAGACAAAAAAGGAGTGGAGTTAGTGCCTGGAACCCCCAGGATGCACCCCTCCTTGACCCCACCTGTTAATCCTTGGGGGGGAGTGGGACACTCACCCATTGACAGCGACCTGGGGCGCACTTTGCTGCAGGAGAGAGGAGAGGAGAGTGGCAGCTCAGGCAGGGCCAGACTAAGGCACCCAGCCCCACTGCGCCCCTGGGGGAGTGCGTGGCTCTCCAGGGAGCCTTACCTGCTGGCGCTGCCGCTCGTGCTGCAGCTGTTTCTCCACAGGGTCCTCCCAGGCTCGGCCCTGCGGGTCGGTGGCTGGGGGCTCCCAGCCACTGGAGAACTCAGGGCTGTATGGGGATCCCTCCTCTGGGGGCAGCTCCAACCTGTGGCCATGGGGCTGAGGGCTCAGGGACCTAGTCTGGGCCTGAGCCCTATGATTAACCTCAGGTTTTCCCCAGCCTGCACCCTGGGCGTGAGCGCCGCTCCTCCAACCTCACAGCCCCACACTTGAGCTTCAACCACCCCCCCCCCCGGCCCCCCCATTGACTGTGCTCGTAAATACACCGATTTCGCTCAAATGCTGCGGGGGGCCTCTGAATCTCCCCGATTCTGCACCCATCCCACCCCCTCCCCTCAGTCCGGCTCTGCTCTCACCCCTCCCCCCCAGACTCGCTGCCTCCCAGCGCAGACGGCACCCCTTTCTCAAATCTACAGGTCCCACAACTCTCCGCGGAGGCTCGCTTTTCCTGTTGCGATTGGAGCTGGGGTTCAAGCTGCGACCCCTGCCCCGCACGAATGTCTGCCCCTCCCACCCCGTGGGCTCCCGCCATTTGTCCCAGCTTCTGCAGCAGCCTCTGTCTTGCCAGCTGAGCCCTGCGAGCCCCGCAGCAACCCTTCCCCGCCTCCCAGCCCCCCACCCCCGCCTCACCCCGGGCGGGTCCACGAGTCCCCAAGCGATGTCCAGAGCGCATTCTCACGTGGGGTGAGGTGGTCCCGCAGCAGTGCCACCGCCTCGGACGTCAGGTGCGGCCGCCGCACTTCACTTGCGAATCGGGGGCCGCCCGACGTGTCCACAACCTGCCCGGGGTGCAGGAGTGAGCGACCCACTCCACCCCCACCCCCACCCAAAGTCGCGCCCCTTCTTTCCACTGCAGGGGGCCCGCAGGGCCCCGGCTCTCACCAGTTGCAGCGGCCCGAACAGGAAGTGCAGCAGCTCTGGGGACGAGGGGTTGGCGATGTTGCCGCGCAACCGGGCCTGCGGGACGGGAGGTGCCAGGTTAGCGCTCGCGCCGGTGGGTTCGCCATACCCCTGCCCTGCGACGGCCGGGGTTCACGCGTTCTCACCAGCAGGCTGAAGGCGTACTTGATTTTCTGAAGCACGTCGGTGTACTCGGCCTCGGAGGGGGGCTTGGCCCGAAGTGTCAGGAGACCCTCTGTGGGGAGGGGAGGCAGGTGCGGGGACAAAGAGACAGCACCGGTCAGAGATCCCCAGGCAAGGGGAGTCACCCCTGGCCAGGGTGTGTGTGGGGAGACCCTAGGGCGAGGGAAGAGATTTGGGAGTGACCGGAGGCTCAGGATCCCGCTTGGGAGCTCCTCTCACCCCCAGCCGCCAGGCGCCGGGTCCTGCGGCCGCGCTCCCGGTGCTCCAACACACGGGCTGCCTCCGCAGACTTCTGCAGCCTCGACACAAAACTCTCCACGTCGTCGAACACATGGTTCAGGATGTCCTGGGGGAGAGAGCCGGGGACTCAGGGATGTGGAGTCCTGGCCACTCATCACCCCAAAGCTCTCAGGTCCAGAGCCTGGACACCCTCCCGGGCCAGGTCACGCCCTCTGCTGCCAGGCCCTGTCCCCATATTCCAGTCGCCGTCAGCCACTCCCCGAGGAGTCTGACACGCCCACCGCCCGCCCGCAAAGCCCCACTCCTAGGAGCTGGGACTCACTCCCCACAGCGGGTCCCGCCTCCAGGCCCAGGCCCACCCCACTCACCACGTCCCGCTCCGCCTGCAGACTGGCCAGCTCCGGACCGCGGGGGCCCAGATCCGGGGAGGCCGGGTCAGGGCTGCCCGCGGTCCCGGCCAGACCGGGCCTCTGCGACTCTTCCGCTTCGGGGATGGGTTCCGCCTGGGAGTGCCCCCGGCCGGCGCTCACCGTGCTAATGACCGCTCGGACCGATGGGCGGCGCTGCAGGGGAGGGGTCTCAGCCACTGGCGAGGGGCGGCGCTGCAGCTCCTCTTGCGTGGCCCTGCGGAGGGACAAGGGGAAGCAGCCTGGGTCCGTTGGGGGGATAGGGCAGCGGACGAAGTTGGGCCTAAAACTGAGACACTGTGGTCAGCTGAGCCAAACCTGGGACAGGGAGAAATCGGAGGTAAGGGGAAGGGGAACGCCTCTCTGGAGGGAAACTGAAGCCCGAGGGAGGAGAAACCGAGGACCAAAATTAGAATAAGTCGTTTTGGAGAGCGGGTACACTTGTCTGGATGCTACGGGGGAACTCGAACCAGGCTTTGACTCCAAAACTCGTGCTGTGCCAGGCTAGGGGGATCTGCTCATTTGTCGGAGGGAGACCAAGGCCGGGGGAAGGGGAGACCGGGGAGAGGGGAGGGGAGAAGAGAGCGAAGGGGGGAGGCCAAGGGGGGGCAGAGGGGGGAGACAGCGGAGGTGGGGGGAGACGGGGGAGGGGAAGACCGAGGCGGGGGGAGGGGGGAGACCGAGGCGGCGGTGGGGGAGGGGGGAGACCGAGGCGGCGGGGGGGGGGGGGGGGAGGAGGAGGAGGAGGAGGAGGAAGGGAGAAAACCGAGGCGGGGGTTGGGGAAGCTGGCCTCCCAGAGATCCTACCGTCCTCTCTTCTCCCCCAGCTTCCAGCCCAGCACCCTCACCTGAGCGCCGCCGGCCTGCGCTCCCCGCGGCCCGACCGGTAGTCGTGCAGAGCCCCCTGGATGTCCTCGCGGATCAGCTCCGCCTGCCAATGGTGCTGTCAGGCCAGGTCCCCACCCCGCCTACCGCGTACCGCGTACCCCGGCATCGGCCCCGAGGATGGGATCCCTGGCTGGGCGCCAGACCCCCTCCAGTCAGCTGTCCCACGCGGCGCCCCACACACGCCCACGCCCTGAACACTAGCCCGCACTGCACCTCTGCCTCGGCCCTAGGCCTCTCGTCAGGCCCAGAGGCCGGTCCCGGTGTTGCCTCGCCCCTACACCATACCCGCCTCCAGGTCCCGCCGCTCCCTGACCCTCTCCCCCATGTGCTGTCGTGCTCTGTCCCGGACGCTCGGCTCCATTTCGTCACGTTCTATCGCGAACCGGTCCAGCTGTCCTCAAAACCCCCTCCCTCCCAGAACTTTCCAGGCCCCGCCCCCTCAACTGGCCCCGCCCCAGTCCCCACCCCACCTGCGCACCAGCCCGGCTCTCGGAATCCACAGGGTCCCTGCCCCGTCCCAGCGGCCTGGCTCCTCCCGACCTGGCGGGCTCACCCCGAGACGCAGGCCCTGGAAGAAGTGCACGTCGGGGTGTGTACGCTCGGGCTCCTGGCACACGAGCAGCAGCAGCGAGCGGCTCCGGCCGGGCGGCAGCACCGCGTCGCAGCGCACGATGGCACCCAGCGGGTACAACTCCAGCTCCTCCTGCGGGCCGGGATACGGCGGGCAAACTGAGGCCCAGAGCTGCGGGGACTCAATGGGGACAGCAGTGCCCGCGGGTACGGAGACACTGCCCAGGCAGCCGCGCGTGGTTGGGGGTTCCGGGGTGGCCCCGCTGTGCTGGGGGTTTCCAGATAGCGCCCCAGTTTAATAGAGGAACTAAGGATGCTTGAAAAAGGAGCGGAGATCTGTCCCAAAGTTCCCGGAGAAAGGATATGCAAGGGACAGGATTCACACTCAGAAGTTCCTGGGGTCAAGTCTCTGGGCCTCCCCCCCACTCCCGCCAGCCGCTTCTGCTACACACGTGTCCCCTGGCACCTTGGAGATGGGGTCAAGCAGTGTGACATGGTCCGGAGACACACGCAGCAGCATCTCTTGGGCCCAGATGCGGCCCTGGCTGTCCATGACGGCCAGCTTCCGCGAGGCGTCCTCCACGGTGTGCACGCCATCCTCCTCACCCAGGCAGAACGTCACCAGGTGCTGGCACGTTGCGGAGAAAGCAGGGAGTCCCAGGAGGACGCCGGGGTGGGGGGCTTATATCAGCCTTCCCACCGGAGACTAAACACCATTCCTGAAAGCCTTCCTGATCTCGGGCTCCACCAATGGGGCCCCTCCCAGGGCCCTGAGTTTTGCTTTCATCTGAGCCACCAGCACCTGAGTCCAGCCTCCCCGAACACTGGAGGCTCCTTGAAGGCACTGGTTCTGTCCAGTCCCCTCTAAGCTTCTCTGCCTCCGTTAGAGCACCGGGCACACTTGGTCTGAGCCGTCCTCACACAGGTGTACCTAATGTTTGTCCCCATGGCCTGACTGTCCAGCACAGACTCAAGTGGAAGGGACTTCCTCTGACAAACGCCCACTTCTGAGGCGGGGGGCAGGAACAGCCCATCTTGCAAATGAGCAAACTCAGTTTCCCGGCTTCCTTCTGCTTTCAACACTGTCATCTTCCCAGGCCTGCCTGCCTTTCCTCCCACAAGCCTCCCTGGGGCAGCGCAGACCCCAAACTCACATTGACTAGATACTGGGAAACGTCAGCCATAACCACAGTGGAGTACCGCTTCCTCTGCTCTGTGGGGGAGAGGAGAATGAACCCAGAAAACTCAGTGCCTCCTCCCTCAGACCCAGCAGTCCAGGTCCCCAACCTCTCCTCCCTCAGACCCAGCAGTCCAGGCCCCCAGCCCCTCCTCCCTCAGACCTGCTTTCAGCCTGGGGGTTTCTTGTTCCCAAACTCACCATAGATTGACTTGGCACTTGGTTTGGGGGCAGCTTCTGGGCTGGTTAAGGAAAAAAAGAGTGAGAGGGGCCATGGGAATTGGGAGAGCATGGGGGTTTTGAATGCCAAGCAGAGCAGCAAAGACTTCACTGTGAAGGCAGTGGGCAACCTTGGAGTGTTCTGAGCAGGGGAGGGCAGGGCCAGAGCTGGACGTTCACACAAGTAAGGCAGTGTGGTAGCAGGTGGTGGTGGAGAGAATGGTCTCAGCTGTCGCAAAGAACTGGCTTGGGCTCCCCTGTCCAAACTGCATTGCCATAAGACCCTGGACAGGAGACCTAATCTCTTCTGCCTCAGTTTCCCTTTCTGTGAGATAGGGGTTAGTAATTTGTTAGCCGCCGTCTGGTAGAGCGCTTGGTGGACACACGGAAAGTTGAGAGGGTTCAAAGCCTCAATAACTTAACTTTCAGTGCCATGGTACAAAGGGTAGCAAACAGCGGGTGCTCAATAAAGGGGGGGGTTTACAACAGCGTTAACATTTGGGGTAGACAGATACTTATCTTCCCCTCCTATTCCCATGGGCCTGTCTCTTCCCAGCCAAATACTTCTCTGTCTCCTGCTCTGGCCTGCCCTTCTAGGTCACCTTCTCCAAGAAGAATTCCACAGATATGACAGATTCAGAGCTCGGGTGGGATCAGGGATGAGAGATGGAAAACACACACTTTCAGTCAAACCTCTGCTCCCTATCCTGCTCCTACCAGTCAGTTCTCTGCACAATTTGGTTACCTCTGTGCTGGAGAACTCACTACGTTTTATCTCCCATACAGCTATTCCCATGGTCCTCTCTTTGTTCTTTTTGCTATTCACTCCAGAAGACTTGAACTTTATTAGAAACAGCCCAGGGGCTCCTGGGTGGTTAAGCGTTGGACTTTTGGTTTTGGCACCAGTCATGATCTCAGGGTTATGAGATCGAGCCCCACATGGGGCTCCCCGCTCAGTGTGGAGTCTGCTGAAGACACTCTCTCTTCTGCCCCTTCCCCCATGCTATTTCTCTCTGAAATTAATAAGTCTTTTAAATTTTTAAAAAAATTTTTTTTTTTTTGGTTAAGATTTTATTTGTTTATTTGACAGAGAGAGAGATCACAAGTAGGTAGAGAAGCAGGCAGAGAGAGAAGGGGAAGCAGGCTCCCTGCTGAGCAGAGAACCTGATGCGGGAGCGGATCCCAGGACCCTGAGGCCATGACCTGAGCCGAATGCAGAGGCTTAACCCAGGTGCCCCATGAAATTAATAAGTCTTTAAAAAAAAAAATGAAAACAAACAACAACGCCCCGATTTGTCTGCAAAGCATCAATATTTAACAACAAGCTATGGGCGCCTGGGTGGCTCAGTGGGTTAAGCCGCTGCCTTCGGCTCAGGTCATGATCTCAGAGTCCTGGGATCGAGTCCCGCATCGGGCTCTCTGCTGAGCAGAGAGCCTGCTTCCCTCTCTCTCTCTCTCTGGCTGCCTCTCCGTCTACTTGTGATTTCTCTCTGTCAAATTAATAAATAAAATCTTAAAAAAAAAAAAAAACCAACAAGCTAACCACGGCAACAGTGGCTCCCAGGAGCGGAGCACCTGCTCTTGGTCAGAGTCTGCTAATCTTGTACCTTCATTATCCTGTCAAGCTCTGTTTCGCAGAGGAGCTCAGACTCAGACTCAGGCTCCGTGGCCAGGGTACCCCCCTGCTGAGTGTTAGTTGGGCAGGGAAGAGGGAGTACAGGCTTCCTTCTCAGTGTCCATACCGGGAATGCTGCGAATGCCCCCTAGGGGTGCGGGGAAGAGGGTGGCAGAAGGGGCTGGGTAGCCCAGGGGTGGGACCACTTACCCTGTGGAGGTGCTCATGGTGAGAATGGGAAGCTCCTGCCACCTAGAGGTGCCCTGGGAACCAGCAGAGATTGAGGGCCTGACCTGGCCAACTGTACCAAGGATTTTTTCCCCCAGGCCCTCCTCCCTCAGACACAGGAGTCCAGAACCCCCAGTTTCCCCTCCCTCAGACCTGGGAGTCCAGAACCCCCAGTCCCTCCTCCCTCAGACCTGGGAGTCAGGAACCGCCATCGTCTCCTCCCTCAGACCCAGGAGTCCAGGCCCCCAGTCCTTCCTCCTCCACACTTTGAACTCTGCCCCCCAAATCTCTCAGGGATCCATACATTTGGCTCCCTAATCTGTGTGTATCCCATTTTGCTTCCTCTTTCCAGGGATCCTGTCTCTAGCCTAATCTCAGGGGCCCAGGAGTTCCAGCTCAGAGCTTCTGGACCCTGAGAACCAAAGCGTCTTGTCTCCAGATCCCTTCAGAGAACCATTTAGCCAGTTCCTCGGCCACTGTGACCTCAAACTGTCCAATCCATCTCCCGGCCCTCACCTCCTCAGGACTCATGGGTTTAGGTCTGCCAGCCTTCCTGGTATGTGGATCCAGGTGTCCTAGCCCCCTGCTCCTGCTCCCCAGGCGTCCCGACCTCCAGCCCCTCCTGGCGGGGGCCCCCTCCTCACCTGCCACCAGAGAGGCCCTGCTCTCTGCTGTTCCAGGCTTCCAAATGCCTGCCCCGTCCTTCCTGCTCCCCGCCCAGCCCGCCCGCCTCCGCATACCAGCGCACTCACCGGGCACAGCCCCACCGCCTTGGCCCCTGGGCGGGGCTGGCACAGACACCCGGGTTGGGGTGGGGTGGGGGGGACTGGAGCGGTCTGCGGGGAGCCAGGAGCTGTGACGGTCTCTGTCATAACACTAGCTCAAGGACAGCAAGCCGTTGGGCATCACGCTCAGCCAGAGACGCAGAAGCTCTGTCTCAGAAAGCCTCTTCCACTTGCCCTTATACCTCTGGGAGGTCAGATGTTTGAGTCGCACCTGTTTGCAGTTCGAGAGGGGGTCGTCAGTGTGGGAGGATGGCATTTGAACCCGGGGCTGCCTTACTGTCTCCGGGACTGGTGTCTGTCCCGGCCCGGTGCGCACCTCCTGTCCATGGTTCCTGCCTCTTCTGGAAACTAGCCCCCTACCCAGGAACCCCTCTAATCATGGCAACTAAGACTCAGCACCCCACCTGGCTCCAAGTACTTCTCAAACACTAATGAGCTCTTCAGGCTTGAAATCTGCTTTCCAGAACTTCCTCGGTGCCACGGTCCTTGCCGACCACGTTATCCATGCCATTTCTTCCCCAAATCTCGTGAGGTGAGGGTGGGGGTTTCCACTTCACAGATGAAGAAACTGAGTCCCGCATGAGCCTGAGGTTACACTTGCAGGGAGTGGGTGAGAACAGAGCTGGGAGAGCAGGACGGGCGGGCATGCCCCCTTTTAGCCTTTCACTTTATCAAGGATCCCCACCTCGGGATCATTCCTGGTGTCCTCCAGACTCACACCTGAATTTGGAGAGCCTCCCAGCTGGCGCCTGCTCCCTTCCTCCCCTCGGTCTCCTGTCATTGCAGGGAGCCCGAAGAAACCTAGCTCAGCTCACACCACTCCCTGCTCCTGTTCCCTTAGGGGCTCCCCATTTCTCTGCAAGGCCTGACCTCCTCTGGGCCTCCATCCCTCCCTTCCAGCACACTGTGTCCTTGCTGCTCCTTGAACACTGAGAGCCCGGCCCTGCCTCAGGGCCTTTGCACTTGCTGTGCCCTCTGCGTGTACTGCTTATTCCCCCATACCCTCCTGTTCGTCGTGGTCTCTCCCTGCTCCCTAATTAATTTTTTGCCAAATCATTCCCCACCTTTTAACATACTGTGTTACCTGATCATTTCGGTTATTTTATGTTTCCCCTGTTAGAATGTAAGCTTCAGGAAAAAAAAAAGAATGTAAGCTTCAGGAGGACACAGACTCCTCTGTGTTCGGCCCTGCACTCTATTTGCCACACACAGTAAGGGCTGAAGAGACATCTGCGTTTGCATGCATTGTGCTCCACTGTTTGCTTCGGTGAGTTGAGCCCACGGGCTCTGCAGAGTGAGGCCTGAAACCAGAGAAAGCACCCCTTTGTCCTGGGCTGGTGGGGATGAAAGAACAGAGGTAAGGAGAGACCATCCTGTGGGGCGGGGTGATGGCAGGGAGCCCAGGTGGGTGTGGGTTCAGGTCCTGACTTAATCCCTATGCAGGAGTGCTTCCATCTTCTGAGCACACTGTGTGTGTGTGTGTGTGTGTGTGTGTGTATACGTGTATGTACGTCTCATCCTCACAACATCCCGTGAAACGGGTTCCATTAGCCCCCTTTTACATGTGAGGAAGAGACACACACACATTGAGGAATTTGTCGCAATCACACGGCTCGTCCATGGTGGGGAAGCTTGAACCCAGGCCATGCAACTCTGACCCTGCGTCCTGCGGCCACCTCGTGACTCTGCCCTTTCTAGCTGTGTGACCCTAGGTAAATCGCTTAACCTCTCTGTGCCCCAGGCCCCCAACTGGAACGTGGGATGGCAACATTAGGAGGATTAAATGAGGTCACGGACAGCTCTCGGCGCCGTCCCGGCCAAAGAGGAGATGCTAGGTTGAATATTCGCCACAGCGGAGATGGTGGCCTTTCTTTCTGGATCTGCTGTGATAGGATGCAAAGGGCCCTGCGGAAGCCCAGAGGAGGCCGTTAAGAGGTCAGGGCAGGCTTCCTGGAGGAGGAGGGGCAGCCGGAGCTGAACCTGAAGGACGAGTTTGGCAGCTGGAGGTGGCCTGGAGGTTGAGGGAGGAGTGTCGAAGGCCTTGGAACTGCCTGAGCCCGGGAGGGGAGGGCCGGTTGGCTCACGTGGGTGTGCTCTCCCGGGAGCTGCAGGGAGAGGCCCAGGGTCCTGCTCCACTGTCTGCTACAGCTGTCATTCTGGCTTCCTGTCACGTTCATGCCACAAGTACTTTCTGCACGTGGCCCTGCCTGGGTTGGGGTCTGCAGAAAGGAGCAGACCCCTTAACTCTGACAGGCAGCTAGGGCTGGGATTGGTGCCCACTGGCACAGAAGACAGAGGCTCAGAGGGCAGAGGCCACTAACCCAAGGTCACCGTAGCCCTGGGCTAGGGAACAAAATGCAGATCTGACCAGAGACCAGGCCCTTTCTTCATGTGCAAACGGAGAAAACTATCCTCAAGTAGGCATTCCATGGGAGTCAGGGGCCAGGACTCCCAGATCTGAGGGAGGAGGGGGCTGGGGTCTAGACTCCTGGGTCTGAGGGAGGAGAGGCTGGGGGTCTGGACTCCTGGGTCTGAGAGAGGAGGGGACTGGGGGTCTAGAATTCTGGGTTTGAGGGAAGAGGGGCTGGGGCCTGGAATCCTGGGTCTGAGGCAGGAGGGGACTGGGAGGTTTTGGACTCCTGGGTCTGAGGGAGGAAGGTTCTGGGAGCCTGGACTCCTGGGTCTGAGGGAGGAGGAGCTAGGGGTCAGGACTCCTGGGTCTGAGGGAGAAGGGCAGGTCAGAGACAGGTGCCCCAGTCCCTGCCTCCAGGTGCTCTGAAGGCTGAAGCAGCAGGTGAGACGGTGAGACCGAAACCAGAGCCTCCACCCTAGTTCGGGGCCCAGGGCTCCTTCCTCCTTCTGTGGCCACAAAGGCGGCCCTCCCTTTCTTCACAAACCATAGCGAGTGGCTCCCAGATACCAGTGGAGCTCCTAGCCAAGCACAGTCTGACTCAGTGAGTCCGGGGCAGAGGCAGCGAACCCCGGTCTTAGAGACTCACCACGGGAACAGCCACCTGAGATCCCTTTCCAACCCCTTGTCTGCCCACAGTCAGTGCCTTTCATTAAGTGAGCTCTAGGACTCTGTGGTTGTGTTTGTTTCTGTCCCTAAACTGGGATAGCTTTGTCACTGGGGACTGGATTGCTTATTATCTGGGTTGGGGGCACCGAGGCAGCACACAGAATTCCCCACAGGGGCTTGATCTGCTGAGATCCCCTGGGGTCATGTCTAAAACTACCCCATCTCTTTCTTCTTCCTACTCTCCCAACACACATGCCTGTCCCCACTCCCCCGCCATCGGGTTTGCTGATGAACTCCTAGGATGGAACCCCGGGGGTGGGCGGGCATAGTCACAAGAAATAGGTATGGCAGGTTTTTGGCAGATATAAATAAGGTGGGGCTGGGTCTCCGAGAGATGTGTGTATTAACATGTGTGTCAATGAACTTAATCATTCAATGAATGGTTCCTGAGACCCAATCTGTGCCCCGCTCTTTGTGCTCAAGAAGAGTCTAACTGGATGTCCAGTTAAGTGGTGACTGGACAGGGTTCTGAATGATGAATAGGAGTTTCCCAAGGACAATGTGGCAAGGGATGACACTAAGCTTGAGAGTGGCAATATGCAAAGTCCCAAAGTCATGCAGTAGCAAAGACTTACGAACCTACTTTGTGCCATTTCTGAGTGCTGGATGGACGAACCTACTTTGTGCCATTTCTGAGTGCTGGATGGACGAAAGCCCTGCCCCGTGTTATTGTCACCTTCGTGGGTGTGGTGGGAGACAGAAGGTAAACAGGGAGGCACATACATGAGGAAGACTTTTGGATTGTGGTAAGTGCCACGGAGGACCTAGAACACAGGTGAAGAGATGGAGTGACTGGGGGCAGGCAGGTGTGGTCGCTTTGGGGGGGGGGCGCAGTCAGGGCGGGCCTCCATGAGGAGGTGGCATCTGAGCTTTGACCTGGATTTCGAGAATGAGTCAGGAATGCAGAGAAGGTTCCAGGCAGAGGGAATACCTTGGGGAGGCTTGCAGGTGAAGTCTGTCAGGGTGTGTTTGGCCAGAGCACAGGAGACCCGGACACTTGGCTACCAGGACGATTAAGATGACAACTATGAAATAGCGCCAACAAGAGGTGGCCAAAGTCCAACGTGGATGGGGTCGTCCCAGGCGGCGCAGACTCGGGCTGCCCTCAATGGGCGGTGGTGGCGTCTGCTCAGGCAGTGCGGAAGCCCAGAGGAAGGGTGAGGTGTTTCCCCGCAGATCCTGGAATGGGCCCGCCCCAGAGGGTGGGTCTGGGAAGCCGCCGGGGCTGGTGGGGGAGGTGAGTGGGGGAGGGAGGCTGGCGGCGGGGCTGTTTATTATCTGGGAGGGATGTCGGGTGGGTCAGTCTCCTGAAACTGGGGAAGCCTGGCCCCTAGGCTGGCAGGAGTGGGCTGAGCCCCAGGGTGGGGGGAGGGGCAGCGACTGGAAGGGGCTCCAGCAGACTTGGGTTTAGGTTCTGGGTTGGAGCAGGTGACTCAGTTTATTCGGAGCTCTTCCTCTAAAACAAGCATAAATCCTAGTACCTGCTGTAGGGCCAGCAGGAGATGAGGTGTGGGAAGGCACGAACAGTGCTTAGAATGGCTCTAGGCGCAGCCTCCATGGAAAATAGCCAGAGCAATGGACCAAGAGCTCCATGACCCAGAAATGGGCAGGAACAAGGGATAGCTCTGCACACAGCTCTGCCTTCCAGGGCCCCCAGGTCCCAGCTTCCAGGGATGTCCGCTTATCAGACATCCATGCATCCATCCAACCAATGTTTATTAAGTATCTACTCTACACCAGACACTGTTCTGGGGACCAGGGAACTCAGCCCCAAACCTGCCCTTGTGGAGTTTATATTCTGGTGGAAAAGAAATTAAAAAAGTAAACTGTTTAGAACATCCAATGGCAACAGTGCCACGGAGGGTCCAAAAGGTGTTTTAGGGGTTTCTGCTGAAAAGCCATAATGTGGTTGGGATGATACTGAGTGAAGAAGACCTGGAGGGAGTTAGGTGGGGGATACCTGGGGAAGGATCTCCAGGCAGGGGCAACAGCCAGTGCAAAGATCCTGTGGTGGGATCTTGTCTGGGATATTCACAGCAAGGCCAAAATATCTGCTGTACAGTGGCTGAGGGCAGAGGGGTGGAACATGAAATCAGAGAGATTATGAGAGCAGATTGTGGGTTCCCAGGGTCGCTATAAGCATCAGAGAGAATGAGAAGTCTCTAGAAGTATTTTGGTCAAGATTTTTTTTTTAATTGACATAAAATTAATCTTAGAGTAAATAATGCAGTAACATTTACTACGTTTTCATTGTTGTGCCACCACCCACCTGCATCTAGTTCTGAAGCACTTTATCAGCCCACAATAAAGCCCCAAATCTATTAGCAGCTACTCCCCATTCCTCCCTCCCTGAACCCCTGGAAAACATTAATTTGCTCTTTGTACCTGCAGATTGGCCAATCTGGACATTTCATATACGTACAACCATACACTACATGATCTCACGGAACCTCATGAGGTGCATATATGTATTGTTCAAGTGCTGGAATAATTTCAGACTTACAGAAAAGCTGCAAAATAATACATAGAACTCCCTATACTACACCCAGAATCCCCAGAGCTTAACAATGAACATAAACACTTGTTTATCATTTCTATCTCCCTGTCTCTTTCTCTCTCGCACACATTTTTTCCCTGAACAATTTAAGAGTCACTCCCAGACCTAATATCCTTATACCCCTAAAATTTTTATTTTTAAGAAATATTTTATTTATCTATTTTTCGGGGGGGAGCACACAAGCAGGGGCAGCGGCAGAGAGAGAGAGAAGCAGACTCTCCACTGAGCAGGGAGACAGATGATGCAGGACTCGATCCAGGTCCCCGAGGTCACAACCCGAGCCAAAGGCAGACACTTAACTGACTGAGCCACCCAGGCACCCCACCCCTGAAGACTTTAAATGTATTTCCTAAAAGAGCAGATAGATGGAGATTGAGACAGAATGATTTGGGGCCATAAGCCCCTGATAGGGAAAGCAGAGGGTTTTGTGGGAAAGGTCTCTCAGCACCTGGGACAGCACCAAGGCTTATCAAGAATTCACCAACACTGACAATGATAAAGAGGTGCATAGCCTACCTGGAGAGTTTCTAAACACCGTGGGTGTGCCTGGGAATCAAGTGGGAGGTCCTCAGAGAGGAAAGAATTTGCACGCATTGTTTCCTGTGTAATAACTACATTAGCAGCCAGCAAGTTCTGGCACTTAATCTGTGTTAGGTCCTTCTTGTGAATGACTTTATATCAACCTTCCAGATTCTATAATGAACTGGTAAACTACGGCCCATTGCTCCTTTTTGTAAATAAAGTTTTATTAGAACACATCCACTCTCATTTGTGTGCATCGGTCTCTGGAGGCTTTCCTGCTCTAATGGCAGGATAGTTGCAGTAGGGACCGTATGGTCGTCAAGGGCGAAATTATTTACTATCCTGTCCTTTGCAGAAAACCCCCTTGAGGTAGATGATAGAAGGGGAAAAAGGCTCAGAGAGGAAGGGCTTTACTCAAAATCGAGAGAACCAGCATCTGAACACACAGTGCTCATCTTCCCCCTCCCCTCTCAGACCTCCTTCTCCTTAAGTACAGTACAAGACACACGACACAGAATTTACTACCTAAACCATTTTCAACTGTACGGTTCAGTGGCATTAAGCACATTCACACTGTTGTGCAACCATCACCACTATCCACATTCAGAACTCTTTTCATCCTGCAAACCTGACATTCTGTACCCACTACACCCTAACTCCCCACTTCCCCCCACCTGCCAGCCCCTTGCACCCACCATTCTACTTTCTGTCTCTAGGATTTTGTCTCCTCCAAGAATGTCAAACAAGTGGAGTCATATGGCATTGGCATTTTTGTGACTGGCTTATTTC
The DNA here is from genome assembly GCF_009829155.1 of Mustela erminea. NCBI lineage: Eukaryota > Metazoa > Chordata > Mammalia > Carnivora > Mustelidae > Mustela > Mustela erminea. The sequence goes on along the minus strand of NC_045632.1, from coordinate 10,909,768 downwards.
ACGTGGCTTAACATCTTCATGCAGTGAGAAAAGGCACATGAACAAGGAAGTGAAAAACAGTGAAATCACCCAATTTTTTGCCTGGCAGAGACCCGATGCTGAATATTATAGGTTTTTTTTTTCCTAACTCTAAAAGTATGCACTGCAGTATAGACACTTAAAAAGAGAGAGAGAGAGAGAGAGAGAAAGAGAGATGGAGAATGAATCAGCCCATCTCTCCCCACCTTGTATTGGTGCGGTTAAGGAAGAAGTCATGTACGTTCTTAAACATTGGGGCCTGATAAAGCTGCAGACAGAGTCTTTCTGGAACCACATATAGAGGAATTAATTTTACTGTTAGTATCGGAGGGACCATTATTCTGCCTAGTTGCCAGCGTGTAGTTCAATGTCTGGAACACAGTGGGTGCTCATGACATAGTTGTTGAAAGAAGTGTGGAAGTTGGAATAGTAGAGAGTAGACCCCTCTTCTGTGGATAGGCATTGAGCTTAATTTTATTTGCTTCTGGCAATTTGAAGAATATTTTCCTAAGTGTCTTTCTTTCTGAATGACTACTCCCTTAGCATAATTTCTTACAAGGGAAATATATGCATGAATGTTTTTTAAAAAAACTATTTATTTGACACACACACAGAGGGACAGCAAGGGGAGTGGGATAGGGAGAAGCAGGCTTCCTGCTGAGCAGGAAGCCCGATGTGGGACTCAATCCCAGGATCCTGGGATCATGACCCAAGCCAAAGGCAGATACTCAACAACTGAGCCCCCCAGGTGCCCCCATGCACAAATGGTTTTGACATGAATTGCTGAACGGCCTTTTAGGAGACTTCCACTGGCGAGTATGAGTCCCCATGTCACCACATCCTTGCCAACACAAGCTGTTAGCATTGTTTTGACCTTGCCAATCTGATAGGCAAAAATACCATCTCATAATTACCCTAATGAGCATTTCTTTGATTCCTAGGAAGGCTGAATAGTTTCATGTGTGTGTTGACATCACTTCTTTCCAAATAGCCTGTCATACCATTTGCCTATGCTCCCTTCTCTTGTTAGAGATTTGTAAGAGCTCTTTACATATTAAGGATACTATCTCTTTGCCATTTGGTGGGTAAGAGGAGCCAGAAATTGAGAGAAGGGAAGCCACTGCTCAACGCACACATAAGAGGTAGAGCAGGAATTTGAAACAAGATATGTGTAGATCAACGTTTGGGGTTCATTACCTGCCTTCGTGGCACCTTCCCCTTTCCCAGGCCTTGCTCCCTCCATGGCCAGAAGCCCTGAGTTCCCACAGTCTCTCAAAGGGGAGGAACCTCTTGCCAAACCCAGTCACCTTTGCTACATCCCTAACAGCAAACCTGTTGTTTGGTTTGTTGTGTCAGTTAAATACTTGGCACATATATTGGTACTCAATAAGTAGCAGCTGGTATTATTGCTTATTTTTTCTTTAAAATTTTCCCTTCAGTCACATCTCTTGCCAGCCGCCTCCCCATTCAAGCCAACCTCCTACCATCCCAAACATGTGTCCCTCCCCAAGCAACTTGTGTCCTGATGCTTAGCCTTCGAATATGCTGTTACATCTGTCTAGTTGTCTCTCTCCACTCGGTCCACTTAAAGAACTCCTACTCATCCTTCAAAACTCTACTTATGTTTCCCTTCCTCTGGGAAACTTTCCCTCACTCCTAGGCTGAGACTCCAATTACAAATCCTGGACCCAGTGCTGTTGTGCTCCTTTTGGGTGCCCTGTGTCTGGGAGGGCACACAGAGCTCACAGTTATCACAGCATTACAGAGATAAGCAATATCTCTCTAAGAAAACAAAAACACAAAAAAAACAACTTAGCTCCAAACTGCAAAAGCTGCAGACCCAAAGTGAATAATTTCATTCTGTCTACAAAACGTCACATAAAATTTGTTGTCCAATCCAATTCGAAAACCTCTTGGGCATCTGGATATAATTTATCAAGGCGATATTTCTCACCTCATAAGAATTCTCAAATATATCTGTTGATTGCAGACAAAGCAGACTGATTCATAAATTAAGAGTTAGTTGTAGTCAAAAGATTTCCAGAACAAAATTGGAGAAAATTTTCAATTCTTTTGAGTCACCTTTGTTGCAGGATAATTTACATGCAACAAAAGTCACTATTTTTAAGTGAAAATGCTGATAACATGTTACAAATAAGTGTATGCGGTCATACATATAACTGTCAGTAGGATTACAAGAGAGACATTTCCAAAACCCAAAGAAGTTCCCTTTCTGGCAATCACTTCCTCCTCCCCCTCTGCCCCTGGCAACCACGGATCTTCCTTCCTTCACTACTGGCTTGCCTTTCCTAGAACCATGCCATATAACTGGACTCATACAGCATGCTGTCTTCTGCGACTGGCTTCTTTCACGCAGAATGATACTTTTGTAGCACATCTCGGCTGTCACAACTGCAGCATTTCATTCATTTTTTTTTTTTTTAATAATGATCCGTGGTACGCATTTATAATATTTTATCCAGGAGTCCTGGCCTCCATCTCCTCCTCTCTCTCAGACCCAGCAGTTCAGACACCCAAAACCTCCTCCCTCAGACCTGGGAGGTCCAGACCCCAGCCCCTCCTCCCCTAGACCCAGGAGTCCTCATCCGGTCCCTCCTCCCTCAGACCTGGGAGTCCAGACCCCCAGCCCCTCCTCCCTCAGACCCGGAAGTCCAGACCCCCAGCCCCTCCTCCCTCAGACCCGGAAGTCCAGACCCCCAGCCCCTCCTCCCTCAGATTCTAGAGTCTTTGCCCTGATCTCCCAGGACACCAGGGGTTTGGGACGTCCCAGGCCAGTAGGTCCCGGTCCGGAGCCTCGAAATTCTCAAATTCTCTCATCGTCCATGAGGAAGGTACTAGTGGTGAACACGCACTTTAGGTGTGAAGAGGCTGATATATGGGAAAGGCACACAGAGGAGCGCAGCCTGCGAGCGGCAGCGCGGGGAGCGGCGTAAGCAGCAGGACCCTAACTCCGCCTCTTGTGGAACAGCCGCGCGGTGACAGTACAGCGAGCGTGACGTCATGGAACAGTGCGCAGGCTCGCCCCCCATGCCCCGTCCCCAGTACGCGGCCACGCCCACGACTCCGGAACCTCCCATTCCTGGCTGCAGCGGTGCCGGGGCCCATCCTCATAGGCCCCGCTCCGGGCAGGCCCGCCCCTTGAAGCCCTGCCCACAGCGCCCCGCCCCTTTCCGGAAGCTCGGTGCAGAGCAGAGCTTGCCCTTCTCCACGTGGGTCTCCCCGGCTCCCAGCTCCTCTCTTCCGAAAGACCCCGCGGGGGGCTCGGCGTCGGACCCTAGCTCCTGCCCGGCATGAACCGCTACCTCCTGCCGCTGTCCGTGCTGGGCACGGCGGTGGGTGGTGCGGTGCTGCTCCGGTGAGTGCGCGCCCCGGGTGGGCGGGTCGGCGGCCGCCAGGTGGGGACTGGCCGGGGACAGGTGGCCTGAAGGTCGCCGGCCTAGGACCGGTGTAGACAGTGCGGCGGGGCAAACCTAGGGCGGGCCTCGAGGGCAGGTCACGGCCCAAGGTCACCCTGAGGAAAGGGGCGGGCCCGGGCCCTGGAAACATTCTGGTCATCGATTAGTGAGTCTATCCTGCAGACAGGCATTGGGGGACCCCATGCGTCACCCAGGGCCCCCTAAGCTCTCGTTACTCGCAATCAGAGACGCAAACCGGATTGTCCAGCTCGGTGAACAAAACGGTTGTACTGCATGGGATACACACAGAGTTCCTTTCTTTTCTAGGCTAACGCACTTAAAACCCCACAGAAAACCCGGCTCCCGAATATTCTAGAGCAGCACTGTTTGGTAGAACTTTCTCGGCGGATGGAAGTGTGTCTGGGTGGTGCGGTCCATGATGATCGCCATCCCACATAGCTAGTGAGCGCTCCACTGTGTTACGCTTACAGTTAACAATATGGTCCTTAAACACCTGTGAAGAGCGTGCAGTTCCTGTGTTCTTGCCACTAAAAAAAAAAAGAATTAGCAATATATAATTTTATTACACTTACACAAAATAAGAGATTAGCTGGAAGGCCTGAAAGTAATTTGGGATTTTTTTTTAATATAAAGATTTTATTTATTTATTTGACACAGAGAGATCACAAGTAGGCAGAGAGGTAGGCAGAGAGAGAGGAGGAAGCAGGCTCCCCGCTGAGCAGAGAGTCTGATGTGTGGCCCGATCCCAGGACCCCAAGATCATGACCCGAGCTGAAGGCAGAGACAACCCACTGAGCCACCCAGGTGCTCCAAGTAATTGGAATATTTAAATACTTTTTTTTTTAAAGGGTATGAAGCATAGAATGTAAATCTCTTTGAATAAATTACCTTTGGTTTTATTTGCCTGCGCTGTGATGAGGCTTCACGGTGAACTTGTTGCTTCTGACCCAGTAACGTCATTTTCGTGTAGCTGGGCCGTCTCTTGTGATTTATAATTCATGACACTGCAGCTCTGGGATGGTAACTGGGTGTTTTTGAAAGTTCTAGAAAATGGAGATGATTTTTTTTTTTTTTTAAAAGATTTTATTTATTTATTTATTTGACAGAGAGAAATCACAAGTAGATGGAGAGGCAGGCAGAGAGAGAGAGAGGGGGAAGCAGGCTCCCTGCTGAGCAGAGGGCCCGATGCGGGACTCGATCCCAGGACCCTGAGATCATGACCTGAGCCGAAGGCAGCGGCTTAACCCACTGAGCCACCCAGGCGCCAGAGATGATTCTTTTTTAAATGGAAATAATTTCCTCTTCTGATAAAATTCATCAGCTGCTGTTAGTTTTTTATTCATACTCTTGTTTTTCAGTTTTGACGAAGCTAAAAATAGTAACAATACTAAAGGGACAACATGGGCTGGGCAGAATGAACAGTTAGCAGAATGCCCTGGGGAAAAAGGATGGTTATTTCTTTTTAATTAACTTAAAGAATTAGCCCCGGGAGGGTGGTGGTTTCCATGCTGTACAAGGCTCTTCTTTCATAGGCTGGTGGCACTGTCTGCTTGGCCCGGCCCCTATCAGTGACATTCGCTTGTTTCCAGTATTTGGCTTCTGGGGAATGTGGGTAGAGGGTAAGAGTCTCGCAAGGATGTGCATGTCCTCATGCTCAGAACCTGTGAAGGTCTTCCCTTGCCTGTCATAGGGGACTCTGCCGGTGCCACTGAGTTAAGGACCCTGAGATGGGGAGGTGGTCCTGGATTGTCCAGGTGGGGGCCCAGTGCAGTCACAGTGGTCCTTCAGAGTCAGGACCTGAAGATGCTGTGCTGAGGAGGAGGGGCCGTGAGCCAGGGAGTGTGGGCATCCCTCGGAGCTGGAAAAGGCATGTGACCCACCTCTCCCTAGAGCCTCCAGGAGGAGCACATCCCTGCCAACACCTGTCCTCCCGATGAGACCCATCTTGGGCTCCGGCCTGCAGACCCATAGATTTACCTGTGCATGGTTTTAACTGGCTGTGCCTGTGGTCACTTGTTACAGTAGCCATAGGAAACCAGTCCATTGGGTCTTTGCAAAGTAGTGATGTTCCCGTGCGGAGCCTCCCCAACACCCAGCCATGCGGAGCCTTTGCCTGCAACACCACACGGGTCCCCACGGAGTTAGGAGATGTCCTTCCTGTCTTATCACTGCGGGAACACAAGCGCCCAAGATCGTAACAGTCACAGTGCACACGTGGACCAAAGTGACCTCTTCGCTTCTTACCTACAGAGACTACGTTGCGGGCGGGGCCTGTCCCAGCAAGGCCACCATTCCTGGGAAGACCGTCATTGTGACTGGCGCCAACACGGGGATCGGAAAGCAGACAGCCATGGAACTGGCCAGGAGAGGTGAAGTCCCAGGGGGCACCTGGTCTTGGGGTGTGTGGTCTGGGGTGGAGGCCTTACGTTCTCAGGGGTTGGTAAGGTCGTTTGATGGTTTTGGTAACAAATGACAGAGACCAGACTCCCGTCGGCTTAAGCCAGAAGGGCTGGTGTCTCTGACAGGCAGGGGAGACGGTGGGTCTCAGAGGAGGCTGTGGCCACCCAGTGGCTGCTAGTGCTGGTTTTTCTCTCTGCACTGGCTGTGTGCTTCTGTACTATAGCTGACTTGGTGCTCATGGCTGGGCTGGGGCCTGGCTCAGAATCAGGTTTCAGGCCCTTCTAGGCTTACTGGTCAGGCGTTCTATAAGGCCCCTCGATTTGGGTGCGTTCAGTGTTTTTGTCCTGGTCAGACTGGGGTTATGGAGGACGTCCACGGAGGAGGAGTGATCGCTTTTGAAGTTAGAGTTAGTGGATTTCCTGTTGGATCGTGCTCCAGAAAAGAAGTCAAGGATTTAGGATTGAGCAACGGGGAGACCAGACCTGCTCTTGGCTGGAGTGGGAAGGCTGTGGCAGGGCAGCTGTGAGGGCTGGGGGAGATCGGAAACTTCCTTTGGGCTTGATGAGTTGCGGGTGCCTGGGGAACGGGTCCCGATTGGCCAGGCTGGAGCTGCCCGTCTCCTTCTGAGGTCAGATTGGAGGGGGCTGTGACGGGCAGCACCCTGCCCCCTCCCACCACATGGCGTTTCCCCGAGGAGGGGGCATGTAGTCCTCCCAGGAGAGGCTGAGCAGTGACATTGGGTGGACACCCCCACTGGATCTGGAGGGCTGGGCCCCAACAGAGGATGGACAGATCTGGGGTCCACTGAGTTCCCTTGTGGACAATGTGAGGGGAGGCAGCTGGGCCCACGGCAGGGAGCGAGCCACAGGGATCCACACGGATCCACAGATCCACGCCATCCACCTCGTGGTTGCCCGTCCTCCTCCAGTCCCTGCTTCTTCTCACTTCTCTAATTTTTCAAAGTTACTTTTTAGTGGCCCTACAGAAATTCAGTCCACACGTCACACAATTCCCCCATGGTGGTTAGTATATTCCCAGAGTTGTGCGAATGTTGCCAGTCAGTTTCGGAACGTTTTCATCAGAATGACAGCTCGGTCCTTTTAGTGGTCATCCGCGTTCCCACTCCTCCCAGGGAGCCATCCTGCCTCCTGTCGATCGGCCTGTTCCGGGTATTTCCCATCAGCGGAATCATCGGCTGTGTCTGCTTTCATGACCGGCTCCTCCCAGCGAGCACGTTCGTGAGGTCCGTCCACGTGGTAGCGCATGTCACGATTATTTCCGTGTCCGAGTAGGTTCGATGGTCTGGATGGACGCCTTGTGCCTCTCTGCTCAGCTGCTGGTGGACATTTGGGTGGTGTCCATCTTTTGGCTGCTGTAAACGGTGCCTGTGTTTTCATGTCTGTTGGGTGTCTGTACCTGGGAGAGGATCTAAAAACTAATTTTTTCCTGCCTTGGGCTCACAGGAGGCAACGTCATTCTGGCCTGTCGAGATATGGAGAAGTGTGAGGCGGCGGCAAAGGACATTCGCGGGGAGACCCTTAATCACCGCGTCAGGGCCCGGCACTTGGACTTGGCCTCCCTCAAGTCCATCCGAGAGTTTGCCGCAAAGATCACTGAAGGTAGGAGGGACGATGCCGGCCTTGGGGGATGAGGTCCTGGGTGGCCACAAGTCCCATGGTGTGGCGCTGGTGTTTTCGGACAGGTGCACGTCTCTACGGGTGAAGGTTGTACATTTTTATAGCTCCTTCCATTGTCACGTGGAAACATTTACATTTCAACTGTTGCCTAAATTGGAAGAGTAGTATTTCTAGGTATGTGAACACCGTGTGGAAGTTTAATATCAGCGTTCGCCAGTACAGTTCTCGGCACCCAGTCGTGCCCGTTAGTTTACGTATTACCTGCGGCTGCTTTAGTCCGGTGGCAGCAAAGGCCATGTGGCCTGCAAAGCCAACAATATATAGTCTGGGCCCTTACAGGGCAAGTCTGCTCTGTGGGACTCCTGCTCTGCAGGAAGATGAGCTCCGTCGGCATCAGAGCCGACAAGATGCAGAGGCCCGGGTGCGGTTAGGTGTATGGGGAGCTGGAGGCAGTGGAAATGCTGACTGAGCCGGCGGTTCCTGCAGCTTCTGGCCCTTGAGGCTGGTGGGTGCTGCCTGGGACATAGGCTCTGCGCCCAGTCTAGTGCGGGTCGCAGTGGGGTGATGTCCGACCCCTGCTTCCTCTGCTGGGTGTGTCTTTCTGCAGGTGCAGGGATTCCGCCGGCGTTTCCCACACTCCGCCTCCCTGACTCGCTCATTTCGCTCCCCACCGGATGTTCTCAGAACTGGCTCATGTCTTTATATTTTCGAACAGGAGTACCATTTTATGGGATTAAACATTCAGAAAGGATAAACCAGGGTGCAGCCGGCACCTCCCTGCCTCCGGCTACCAGCTGCCTTCCTTAGTGGTGCTCAGGGTCCTCGCGTGACCTTCTGGAGACAGTTTAATGCATTTATAAAGCAGGCAGGTGTAGAGACCGCCCTGTGGCTTTTGTCTTTTTTACAGAGAGGTTTCATGAGCGGAGGGGAAGGAGCAGAAGGAGGGAGGGAACCCTGCACCCAGTGCAGCCCAACTTGGGGCTCGATCTCACGACCCTGAGATCATGACTTGAGCTGAAACCAAGAGTCAGATGCTTACCCGACAGAGCTGCCCAGGCCCCCCTCCCGCCTTGGTTTTTTTAATACAATCAGAACCTGTAATACGTGAGGAGCTGTGCTGCTTTTTTTCCCTCATCGGGCCCAGCATGTGCACGTGTTACCTGTTTTTACAGAGGGGGAAACTGAGTCACAAAGAAGCTGTGTGACTTGGCCAGGGTTGTATAGCTGCCCAGGGTAGATAGAGCCTGGGGCTCCAGGGTGGGAGCTCCCGACGGCTGTGCAGGCCCTTCCAATAGGCAGGCAGAGGCTGTTTCATCGGTGCTCGATAACTAGTTTGTTGTCTCCACGGATCCTGCAAAGCACTGCCAGAGTGTGTGGGTTCTCCTGTGTGCCCTCCGAAGGTGCTTTGGGGTCCTGACCCCCAGGACCTCAGCACAAGACCTGGTCTGCAGAGAGGTGGTTAAGCCTGGTGTCCTCATACAGAGGGGAGGTGAGCACGCAGACAGGCCCAAGGGAAGAGACTGGGAGTTGAGCTACCTAGGAGCCCAGGAGAGAGCCTAGCGCAGGTTCTCCCCTGTGGCTCTTGGTCCTCAGAAGGAAACAGCCCTGAGACGCACCGACCCCGGGCTTCCCACCTGCAGGGCCGGCACACAGTATGTTCAAGCGGCCCATTGTGTGATGCTTTCTCAGAGCGGCCCTTGCTAACCGATATGGGAGGAAGTGCTAGGTCTGGAATCGGGTGCAGCACTGGCTGCCCAGCGAGCTGGGGTTCCCACGAGTAACCCCTCAGTCTGATGCCTGGGGCCCCTGCAGGTGTGGCTTCTTTCCCTTTCCAGGAAAGGCCTCCAGGCCTTAGGTGGGCGTGTATCTGTCTTCTGGGGCTGCCGTGGTCAAGTGCATTGAACTGAGTAGCTTGAGATGAGAACCCATTCTCGTCATGTTTGTGGAGGCCACAAGTCCGAGATCAGGGTGTCAGCTGGGCGGCCCTGTTCCCGAGACTGGAGAAGGCCCTCTGCCTCTTCCAGCCTCTGTCGGTGGCTGCTGGTCCCTGGCGCTCTGCTCTTTGCCGTGTCGCTACAGTCTCTGCCTCTGTCTCCTGGAGGGTCTCGGTCTGTGTCCTCCCAGGTTAGGGCCCATGCTGTGACCTTCTCTTAACCTGATGACTTTCTGCAAAGACTCTTTCCAAACATGGGTTGCATTCACAGGCTCCGGGTGGACATGAATGTTCCAGGCACTGTTCAGCCCAGTGCTGGGGGCGCTGTACCCCTGGCTGTGCTGGCCCTCCGTGCAGGCCCAGATGCTGATGGCGTCTGCCCTCACCCCTGTCTTCCAGAGGAGAAGCAGGTGCATGTTCTGGTCAACAATGCGGCCGTGATGCGGTGTCCGCACTGGACCACGGAGGACGGCTTCGAGATGCAGTTTGGCGTTAACTACTTGGGTGAGGGCCCGGGCTGAGGGCTGCGTGGCGTGTTGTGGACCTGGATGCGAGCGGGGTCCCCGGTGGGCTGGACTCGGGCTCCAAGGCTCCCCTTCGTTGCTGGATGCCCCGTCCGTCCTTCGGATCCTCTGTCCATCTCTTGGCCATGTGAGCCTTTGTCTGTCCTCCAGTCTGTCTGTCCATCAGTCACTCATTCTGTCCACCCGCTGTCACCCTGGATGTGACTGGAGTTCTGTTAGTAAGGGCAAGGCGGGTAGATACTGGGTGGGCGCCAGTCACTGGATCAGGGCCCACCCTAGTGACCTCATTTTCACTGTGAAGACCCTTCTCCAAATAAGGCCCAGTGCTGAGGCCCTGGAGGTCGTAACACACATTGCTATCATTCGGGTCCTATTGGCTGGGATGCAGTCACATGACCTGACATTGCTGCAAGGGAGTCTGGGAAATGTAGTCTTTCACTGGGCAGTACTGTGCACAGCCAGCAATTCTGTTGCTGAGGGAGATGCGGGAGGCAGTCCATCCCCTTGGGGTTCTTGCAGGGCCTGATGTCTGGGGCTGGGTCACTCTTTGCTGTGGGCTCATCCTGTGCACTACAGGGTGTCCAGCAGCATCCCTGGCCGCCTCCCGCCAGATGCTAGGAGCACCCCCCTTCTCTCTCTGGAGTTATGATGACTGGAACCTCTAACCTTGCCAGATGGCCCGTGGGGGAGAGAACTGGCCCCTGTCGAGAGCCCTGGGTTACTGGGAGGGTCAAAGGAGGTACCATTCTCAGCACGATCCTATGTACCAGCTAAGAATTTAGTGAAAACTGTCTTTTCCTTGTCCTTCCTCTAGGTCACTTTCTTTTGACAAACTTGCTGCTGGACAGACTGAAAGCCTCGGCCCCTTCACGGATCATCAACCTCTCGTCCTTGGCCCACATCGCAGGACACGTAGACTTTGACGACTTGAACTGGGAGAAAAGGAAGTATGACACCAGAGCGGCTTATTGCCAGAGTAAGCTGGCCATCATCCTCTTTACCAAGGAGCTGAGCCGGCGGCTGCAGGGTATGTGCATGGCGAGCCTCACAGGCCTTCCTCCTGCTCTAGCTCTGGGCCTGGAATGTCCTGCTGCAACCCTGGGTCTAGGGGAGGTCAAGCCTTGGTCCCGGAACAGAGCAGGCAGATGTGTAACACATATACCCCTTGTTCTCTGGTGCCTGAGGCAGACATGACTAATCGATTGTGGCCTTCTGTGTTTATCCCACATGGCATCTAGGCCGTTGGTGCTCTACGCTAGTGGTGCTCAACCACAGCAGTGTCTGAAGATGGCTGTGACCGTTGCTTCAGGGAGTGGAGGTGGGGCGGGTGTTGCTGCTGGCATCTAGCTGCCTGGCATCCTTCCATGCACAGGATAAAGCATGATGGGACCTCAGTGTCCACAGAGCTGAAGCTGAAGCCTCCCCTTTGCCCCGCTCCTCGGAGAGCATCCGTGGACCAGCAACATCAGCTCAGCTGGGAGCCTGTCCTGACTGCAGCACCTCAGACCCCATCCCTCACCCACTGCTTCAGGTTCCCTGAGGTGGGTGGAGCCCAGCCGTTTGGGCATCTCAAGCCCTCTGGGTGATTTTTTTATGTACGCACAGGTTTGGGAGGCTCTGCTCTGGGCAGTCGTGCAACAGAATGGCTTTGCAAGATGAAACCATTGGATGTGGAAGTGTCAGAGCAAGAGGGGTGGTGTGAGGTTAAGGGTAGGACCCAGCACAGTATGGGTAACCCTAAAGCTGAGGGTGGGCCATGTCAGGCTTCCAGGTGGGGGGTGAACCTGGCGTCTGCCATCATCCCTCCTCTTCCCTTCTCCTCAGGCACGGGTGTGACGGTCAACGCTGTGCACCCTGGTGTGGCCAGGACGGAGCTGGGCAGGCACACGGGCATGCATAGCTCTGCCTTCTCCAGCTTCACGCTTGGTAAGCCACCTCCTGGCCTGGGCTCCCTGAGCGGAACCCCTGCCCTCACAGCCTGGGGCCTGGGCTCTTTTCGGGGGATTAGTCAGGGTTCTGCCGAGAAATAGAACCAAGAGGATTATTTAGATGCTCGGAGAGATTTGTCATGCGGGGCTGGTTCGTGCATTGAGAGGCTGTGATGACCCATGATCTGCTGTCTGCAGGCTGGAGGCCCAGGAGAGCTGGTGGTGTAGTCCCAGTCCAAACCCGAAGGCCTGCAGACTTGGGGAGCAATGGCACAAGTCCCAGCCCAAAGGCCAGGAGCAGTATCTGAGGGCAGGAGATGGGTGTTCCAGCTCACGCAGAGAGGGGGAATTCGTTCTGTTCATACCCTCAGCTAATAGCGTGGTGGCTGCCCAGTCAGCGTGGGCAGGTCTTTATGCAATCTGCCGATTCCAGTTCTGATCTCTCCTGGTCACATCCTCATGGACACGCCCAGAAACAGGGCTTTACTGGCTTTCTGGGCATCCCTTATTTCAGTCAAGTTGACGCAAAATTAACTGCACACTCCAGATACTGCGTCAGCGGCTTGGTTCTTGCTCCTCCCCTGTGTCTTCCTGACTTCTATGTGTGTATCCAGCCTGCTGGCCTCAGAATAGGCCCAGAAAACAGGCTGGATCCTGTTTGATGAAACAGACCGAGTCTCAGAGAAGGAGACCAGGGAGTTGTGCATAGGGGGATGCTGGCTTCACCTCAAACTAGCTGTGCCACCCAGGGAAGCCATTTCACCTCTTGGGGCCTCAGTTTCCCTCCTTACAAAGTGAGGCCGTAATAGTGTTCTACAGTTGTTGGGAGGTTGAGATGGGCCTTAACAGGGCCAGCACAGGGCCTGACCAGCTTTAAGGTGAATAAATACTTAGAACTTTAGAGCTAGTATTTGTAATCCTGAAAATCATTTATGGGGTGGGTACCCGATTTCAAGGATCTTAAGCTGAGGCTGGCCCCAGAGACATTTAATAAATAAAAGTTATTTTTAAAGCAAAATGGGGTAGGGTAAGGACTCAGAGCTGACTGAGGAGGGAGAGCTTCCATTTGCCTGGGGAAATGCCAGGGAGGCTTGCTGGGGGAGGCAGCTTTTGGGCCGGTCTCTGCATCTGGAGGGATTTGGCTGGGCAGTGGCAGGGAAGGGAGCTCCTGGTGGAGGGAATCTTGGGAGGCACAGTCCCGGAGGGGGGCTGGTATGGGACTGCAGTCGCACGTCTGGCCTGTGGGCCCCGGGCAACCCCACGGATGGCGTGGGGCTTTTCCTGTCCTCCCTGAGCGTGTGTGGACTGAATGCTCCGTGGGCTGATTGCAGGGCCTGTCTTTTGGTTGCTGGTCAAGAGCCCCGAGCTGGCAGCCCAGCCCAGCACGTACCTGGCTGTGGCGGAGGAACTGGAGGGTGTTTCTGGGAAGTACTTCGACGGACTCAAAGAGAAGGCTCCGGCCCCTGAAGCTGAGAATGAGGAGACAGCCCAGAGACTTTGGGCTGAAAGTGCCCGCCTGGTGGGCTTGGAGATGCCTCATGCTTCCTCTGTGAGGAAATAACCTCTTGGAGCCTCTGCCCAAATAACCTCTTGGAGCCTGTGGAAACTACGTGGGAGGCTGAGTACCAGGATGGAGCAGCAAAACCAACCAAGGTTGGCCGCTCTGTCTGCAGCACCCTCTGGGTGGCAGTGTTGGCCAAGGAATGCTGATGTCCATGCCCCTGTCACGCTCCGGATGGCAGTGCCTGTCGCCTGAGCCTCAAGGCCACTGCTGTCATGCCTTGCCGCACCTTCTGGGAGTCAGTATTGGCCAAGGAATACTGTCTGCCATGCCTACGTCACCCTCTAAGTGGCGCTGTTGGCTGCTTGAGCCCAAGATCGCTACTGTCATACCCCCAGCACCCTCTAGGTGGCAGTGTTGGTTGAGGAATGCTTACTGCCCTCCCCCCCGTCTTTGGCTGTGAGAGCCTGGAGATCACCGCTGTCATGCTGGTACTGCCCTGAAGGTGGCAGATGCCCAGGGAACGCTGGCTGCCATGTCCACACCACCCTATAGGGGTCACTAGCGGCCCTTTTCTCTTTTCTCAGGCACAGTGGACAGGACTGCAGATGTGCACCTGGCACAGTGGCCAGCTGGTGCAGTGCGCCCTGTAGCCCATAGGTGCGTGGGGCCTTCAGAAACCTGCCTTGAGTGTGTAACTGGGAACTGCTGTGGGGGGCATCTGCTCCATCTGCCGTGGGCGTGTCAGGAGAGCCAGTGGTGGCCACTGTGCAGAACCGTATGACTGCTGGGGAGGGTGTCGACCAGCCATGGTCAAGTTCCTGGTTCCCTGTGGGACTTCAGGTGCGTCTCTGAGCCACGGTTTCTTCCCCGGCGCGTGTGCAGAATAACCTGACCACCTCACTGGAGGGAGTGTTGATGAATGAGTTCTTGCCTGGCTGAGTGAATGGAGCCATTCACTGCTGAATGTTCCCTTGCACGTGCCGTACCCTGGCCGAGCCACTGGGGACAGCCCTGAGGACAGGCCTTGTGATGCCAGCCCTGCTCGGGACAGTGAGAGCCGAAGACCCACCAGCTGCATGGCTTCAGTGACAGAATCCAAGTTGGCACTCCGCTCCCACACAAAATTGGGGGAGGGGATGCACCAGAAAGTTCAGTAATCCGTATACACATATTTTAACAAGAAATTGTAACATTTGAGATACTTGTGTAGGCCAGGGATGCTGCTCTACACCCTTCGCTACCTAGAACAGTGGCTCATGCCCTGCTGCAAATGCTGATGGTGCTGAGGACGGAATTAAAGACTGCTCAGGGCTGTGTAAGTACGGTTAGTTTTCTTTGATGAATGCACTTGGGTAGGCACCTTCCAGCATGGACCCCAGCGGTCCCCACCTGCCCCTGTCCACACCCTCCAGCTACTCACTTCTAGGGCGGAGAACAGAGCAAAGCTGGCAGAACATCCGGTTCTGGGGTTTGGTTGCTGACGGGCGTCTGTACTGAGAGCAGGTGCTTGCTGGCCCTCGCCCTGCCTCCCTGCGATGGAGCCGTGGGCTGCCAAGAGCTGGACAGCCAGAGAGGAAATGAGGCCTCCGTCCAGCAGTGCAGGAGAAGGTGTGAGCGCCAGATGGTGGAATCCCAGGAGGGCACCCTGGGAGTCTGTCCACCCCAGGGATACATAACACACCACACGTGTCACGCATACACAGATCACACGCGTGTGCATAGCCTTATATAACATGCGCATTTCTCACTGCGGCATTGGAAAAACCAAGCTTGAGAAATCCTTCTACCGGTAGTATGGTAGTTGGAGGGTAACCTGGAAACCCCTGGTTCTCCAAACAGGTACAGGATTCGCCTGGATGTGATGGTATTTGCTAACATAGCTGAAATACAATGATCAAGGTCAAGAAAATAGCAATCATGGTACTAATATTTGATACTGATCTATAGACACTGGGATTTTTTCAGTGGCAGTATCTTTTATAGCAAAAACACTAACAAAATTCTTTTCTGACCCAGGATCCAACCCAGGATCCATGTTCTGCTAGTTGGCACATCTCCTTAACTTGCTTTGGACAGAAACGGTCTCTCATTAGCTGGGCCTTTCTGAGGGGTCCTGGCCAGGAATTTCATAGTAAGTGCTCCAGTTCGGGTTGTCTGTGATTTCCTGATCCTTAAACTCAGGCAATGTGTTGTCGGGAGGAGTACCATGGGAGCAATGCTGTCTTCGTGGTGCCTTCCATCAGGAGACAGATGTCTTCTTTGCCCCATCATCAGTGTCATTGTGATGACACCCTCTTGCTGGCAGAGACTCATGGCCAAAGGGCCCAGAGCCTTGCTGCTCCGGACACCACCCCCCCTGCACCTCCACTTGCTCACCAGCCCTGGAGCTCCTGCATGGACGTCCTGCTCCCATTGTCTACAGTTTGGTGGGTCTCTCAGTCAGGGTCCCTTGTCTTTGCATATCTGGTGAGTGGGCTGCAGATGGGATTTGAGCAAGGCCAACCAGACCCTCTCCTTGAATTTGGATCTCGATGAGGCCAACACAAGACCAGTCGTGTGTTCCAGAGATGTCTGTTGGCTCCTGGTCCCTGCACCCTGGCTCTGGTCTATATGACCACAAACTGGGGGCTTGAATGATACACACTTACTCTCTAAAGAGTTCTGGATGTTCAGAGTCCAGAATGGGTCTCAGGGTCAACGTCAAAGTGTCAGCCGGAGCTGTGTTCCTTCCAGAGGCTCAAGGGGACAATCTGCTTCCTGCCTTGTCCAGCGTCTAGGGGGCCCCCACATTCCTCACCTCCTGGCCCGCCCTTGGTCCACAGGGCCAGCCGTGGTTGTCACATCCTCATACTGCCGTCTTTCTGGCTCTCCCTCCGCCCTCCTTTTACGGAAGATCCCCAGGTGATCCAGGATCACCTCTGTCCTTTATGTCAGCCGGTAAGTGCCGCTTCCAGTCGGCGACGAGAGAAGAATTAGGCACAAACAAGTCAGCTGCAAAAGACTGGGAGCAGGGGACAACAGTTGAAAAGGACTGCTGCCACGAGCAACTCCACAGTCTCACTTTTATTGGATAGAAAACAATAGCCAACAGAAGGACTGATGAAGGTCAAACGTTAATTCCGTCTTGCAGACAAGCAAGGAGGAGGGTAAGGTTTATAGTTAACCAAGCACATTCAAAGGACTCATCTAACTAACAACGGGCGCTTCTGGGAAGAGAAAGGAGCGATAACGGATAAGGGAAGCAGGTGGTTTTCATTCCACCCTGAGCTGACCGGGCGTTCCCGGCTGCCCGGCTTCTGTGAAGGGGCAGCGTTCCGCCCTGAGCGAGCCGGACATCTGCAGCTGCCCAGCTTCACGGTTGTATATCGTCCTTCTCCCCAAAGACCTGTTGCCAGTATATGTATTAATTAAGGCCATATCTAAATGTGCTTGGTAACTAGTAAAATCCTCCAGGGGTTACAGATTAAGTAACAAATTGTTCCGAGGGGCAGCAGCAGGTAAGCAATCGAATTCCATCTGCCACCTTAACCCTTCTTTGCCATGCAAAATAATGGGTTCTGGGAATGAGGGTATGGACTCTGGGCAGCCAGTGTTCTGCCTGCTACACCGTCCTCTTCAAAACCGGCTTCCTTAGCTTTTCTCAGGGCTGTGAGCTTCCCGGGACACTTCCTGTCAATTCCCTTCTGCTTTTAAGCAGAACCCACATCATGGGTGTCACTTTTAAGCAAGTCAAGTGAAATGAGTGTATGTTACCATGAACTCCCCCTTCTCGCTCTTTAGGACCTGGGCTGGCATCTGGCTGGCTCAGTCGGAAGAGCACATGACTCTTGATCTCAGGGTTGCAAGTTCAAGCCCCACTGTGGGGGTGTTGACTTAAAAACAAAATCTGACCAAGCCCTGGGGTCAGGAGCAAGGAGAGTGGGAACCAGTCTGATTCAGAAGCCCACATTTGTGTGGGAGACAAACCCAGGTGGAAGGAGTGCAAAGCTCAGCCCACTGGGGCGGCTGTCCCCACAGGGACCCATCTCTTGTGTAGACAAGTGCAACGTGGCTTGGGGTTAATTCTGGCCATAAACCCTCATAACCAACATACGCTTCCCCTCTGGAACGAGAAACCCCAAGGGCCGCAAACGGTGACTCACAAACCACGTAACCCCTGCTTCGTCTGAAGGTTTTGAGGTGGCTCACAACCCTGCAGAAAGTCCCCAGAGATGACAGATGATAAGAACGGGCCTAAAAGAAAACCACCCAAACCCACAGAAGCCCAGAGAGAGCACTGTGGTCAGGTAATAAGCAGTCCGAGGAACTGAATGTGAACGGATGATGGTTTGGGGGTGGCTTGTTTTGTTTTGTTTTGTTTTCCCAAAAAAGGAACCTGAGGTGGCGTCAAACCCTTCAGACTGCTCTCTTGGCTTTGAGAATTCTGCCAGGATGGGGGGTGCTGCCTGTGTCTGCTGTGCCGGGACACACACGGGGTGTAAGTGGGGCTGATGTCACCCCAGGCATAAGCAAGAAGGAACGCTGTCCCAGCGGTGGGAGCCCAGAGGAAAGGTGGGCCTTGTGTTCGGTCCTCCTGCTGGACTGACCCTCTGACCCGGGTCAGCTTCATCCCCGGGCCGCGTCTCTAGCCAGTCCAAGTGTGAACCCCTACGAGAGCTGTCCAAGTCTGAATCCTTGGCACCGGGGAGTGTGAGCCCATTTGGGAAGAGTTGCTTTGCAGATAAAATTAAATGCAGGATCCCGAGATGAGGTGGGGGGGCTCCCCTAAATCCAGCGACAAGGGTCCTTCTAAGAGACAGAAGGGTCCTTCTAAGTGACACTGAGTGGAGTGGGGAAGGCCACGTGGAGACAGGGCAGAGACGGGAGTGATGCGGCCTCATACCAAGGAACGGTGGGGACCCCCAGAAGCTGTCGAAGGCAGCAGGGACAGATGCCCTTTGAGGCTCTGGGGGTTGCACAGCCCTCCTGACACCTTCAGCTTGGATGTCTGGCCTCGGGAACTCTGAGAGTAAATCAGCAAGTCGATGATCATCATCACAACAGCCAGAGGAAATTGACACAGTCTCCTTGGGGGTCCCAGGATTCTTGCCAGAGCCAGTGTGGACCCCGTGCTTGTTTTCTGTCCGGTGGGAGAGAGAAGGGCTTCTCTTTGGTCTACTGGGGTTTATCTCAAAACCCATAAAAGCCCCCGAGGGAATGCCAAGAAGTAATGGACAAGTAGCAGGTCTCCCAACACCAGTGCTGTTAGCATTCAGGCCTGGCTGACCCTGGCTGTGGGCCAGGGCGTCCTGGGCACAGTGGAAGCTAACGGCATTGCTGCTCTCCACCTGCTGGTGCCGGGAGCATCCACCCCCCGCCCAAATTGCCAAATGCCCCTGGGAAGGAAGTCCCCTTTCCGTTGAGAACCCCTTGCACAGACCTGTGTGGTCCCCTCTCTGGGCCATGAACATGAGCAGCCACAGGTGGACGACCCTGGAACTAACCATCAGCCCCAGAGCGTCATGGCCGCTTGCTGTCATCTGTGCTATTGGGAGGACTCGGGATGGTGGTACTGGAGGGCAGGTGCGAGGGGACCGAGTGGCTTCTGAAGTCGACAGACCCTCATGGAAACCATGTGCATGGCAGTGGGCGGTCTGTTCTGATGGCGACATGAGCCTTAGGAACACAGGACCCGGCTCAGAATCACAGTTTCCGTTGAAGATGTGCCACGACACCCAGAGTCCTCTAGAGTGGACAGAGGGGGACGGGATCTGCAGACAGATCCCACTGATGTCAGGCCAGCGGCTCAGGGTGGTGGCAGCAGAGCTTCAAAGGAAATGAAATCTGAGATCTGGGATTGGGTCATTTGTGGGGACAGACCTGAAAATCTTGAACCCCCATCTCTCCTGGGGTGCCCTTGTGAGAAGAGACCAGGACCTCCTCATTGGTCACAGTTCCTTCGTAAGCAGGTGTCTCCTGGGTGATACTCCTTCACCCCACAATCTCCCTTTCATTGCCTGTGGCAGATCCCAGCTCATTCTCCATGAATTGTAGGGTCTGGCTCATGTGTTTTCCAGGAACCCAGAGAGCACTGCAAGGGGATCTCCAGGGTGTTAGATGGGGTGGGCCACGAGACAAATTGGGAGGAATCCAGGGACGTGGGGTTACTCACCTATGATGAAGGCATTAGCTAGTATATTGGGCTTTCTGAGTAGCGGAAGACGATGGCTGTTACGTGACTATGGCTCTCCCCCATAACGTCTAGAGACAGCAGTATCAGTACTCCCGTTCTAATGATGTATTATGGTTAACTAGGGGAATGACCTTGCTTGCAAGGAGGAAAGATCAGTGTCTGGGTGAGCCCCATCAGGTGTGTGGCATAGTCTCAAATGGTTCAGGGGGGAAAAGGCTTCTTTGTGTTGCATTTACATACTCTTCCCTAAGTTCGTTTCAAAATAAATAGACGGAAAAGAAAAACAATGCAGAATTACAAAACAGCACAAAACCACTTCTCCGCCGGAGGAGACAGAGACTGGCTGCCCTTCCAGACAATGCCAAGCAAAACAGAAAGGGAAAACCTCACCAATTTCCAGTGAGCAAGCTCTCATGCTCTCTCTCTCTTAACATTTTATTTTATTTGACAGATAGAGAGAGACAGTGAGAGAGGGAGCACTAGCAGAGGCAGAGATGGAAGCAGGCTTCCTGCTAAGCAGGGAGCCCAATGCGGGGCTGGATGCCAGGACCCTGGGATCATGACCTGAGCCCAAGGCAGACATTTAATGACTGAGCCACCCAGGAGCACCACTCTCACACTTTTTATGTTTTTTATATTTGAACCATGTGCATGTGTTACTAGAAGAAAATCAAGTTCAATAAATAAAAGCAAAGGGACGCATGCACATGGTAAGATGCTATCATCTACTTCTGCATCTCGTTTTCCATTTAGAAAGACAGCGTGAAGATCTTCTACATCGCTACGCAAATATCTATCACATTAAAAAAAAAACCTGTACAGGGGCACCCGGGTGGCTCAGTGGGTCAAACATCTGCCTTTGGCTCAGGTCATGATCTCAGGGTCCTGGGATCGAGCCCGGCATTGGGCTCCCTGCTTCTCTTTCCCTCTGCTGCTCCCCCTGCTCCTGCTCTCTTGGTTGCTCTGTCTCAAATAAATAAAATCTTAAAAAAAAAAAAAGTACTTGTGGATTATTTCATCACGTGGATGTATCACAGAGATGCCACGGGGATGGTTTGAGGGAAGCCATGCAAAAAACAGAGGTGGGTGCTGTTGGCATCCCTACCGCGGGTGAAAGCCGGCAGCAGTAAGAGAAAGTTGTGCAAATAGCAAAAAGAGCATTCGGACAGATCAGGGCAGCGATGGCAGAGCACAGACCGCGGTCTGTGAGAGACTGAAAAACAGGGGGAGGCACCTTTTGAACATGGCACGGTGAAGGGAAAAGGGGGAAATTAGGATTTTTCAAGAAGAAAGGACCAAAAAAAAAAAAAAATCAGGGACATAATCTTTCTCCCTACTCCGCCTCCTGGCAAGAGCCGACACGTGAAAAGCTGTACTTCACCACAGTAACAGCAGAGGGCACACTTGTACTAAAAATCTCTACTACAGAAACCACGGGCATTATCTCAGAACACCTGCCCCCACGAGCCAGGCAAACCATCCCAATCACCTGCCCTGTTTACAGAAATACACAGGTGCCAGCATTATTCGTCAAACACTGCCATCCAAGTAAACCAGAACATGAGAATCCCCAAACCCAGCGGATACACACCCAAGAGCAGAACTGGGAGATTGCATGGTAACCCTACGCACAACATTTTGAACAACTCCCTGTGTTCCTCTCATGGTCACAAGCATACTTAAAACAGTCCAAACCTGGGAGTCACCCAGTGTCCATCAGAGATGACTGGGTAAAGGAAATGTGGAATGTTATTCAGCCCTCACATCTGCTACTGCAACGATAAGCCTTGAAAACACTGTGCTGAGTGAAATAAGCCAGTCGCAAAGACACATACTGTGTGGTTTCACAGACATGATGTTTCTAAAAAAGCCAGATTTACAGAGAGAGAAAATAGCATGGTGCTTACCAGGGGCCGTGGGGTGACGGTAGGGAGATCAAGTGCTGGGACTGGAGCAGTAGGCATTAATCTCTCCGCCAGAACGTGGGAACGGCAGGGAGCTTCTGGGGAAGGCACAGAGACTGTGGTCTACCCACCAAACGGGCAGCATAACCTCGAGATGCCTGGGGAGATTGGAACACGTGAAAGCAGTTACAATTAACTACAATCAAGAGCTTGATTCTACCTGTTGAAAACATGAGAAGGAACATTGTTCCTGTAGCTTAGAGCATTTTTAAAAAATTTTTACCCTTAAAATTTTTTTTTTCAGTGTTCCAAGATTCACTGTTTATGCACCACACCCAGTGCTCCACGCAATCTGTGCCCTCCTTAATGCCCACCACCAGACTCTCCCAACCCCCCCATCCCCCTCCCCTCTAAAACCCTCAGTTTGTTTTTCAGAGTCCACAGGCTGTTATGGTTCACCTTCCCCTCCAATTTCCCGCTACTCCCTTCTCCTCTCCATCTCCCCTTGTCCTCCGTGTTATTTCTTATGCTCCACAAGTAAGTGAAACCATGTAATAATTGACTCTCTCTGCTTGACTTATTTTACTCAGCATAATCTCCTCCAGTCCTGTCCATGCTGATGCAATGGTGGGTAGTCATCCTTTCTGATGGAGGCATAATACTCCATTGTATATGGACCACATCTTCTTTATCCATTCATCTGTTGAAGAGCATCTCGGCTCTTTCCGTAGTTTGGTGACTGTGGCCATTGCTGCTATGAACATTGGGGTACAGATGGCCCTTCTTTTCACTACATCTGCATCTTTGGGATAAATACCCAGCAGTGCAATTGCAGGGTCATAGGGTAGCCCTATTTCTAATTTCTTTTTTTAAAAAGATTTATTTATTTATTTGGCAGACAGAGATCACAAGGAGGCAGAGGCAGGCAGAGAGAGAGGAAGGGAAGCAGGCTCCCTGCTGAGCAGAAAGCCTGATGCAGGGCTCGAACCCAGGACCCTGAGATCATGACCTGAGCTGAAGGCAGAGGCTTCAACCCACTGAGCTACCCAGGTGCCCCTCTATTTTTAATTTCTTAAGGAATCTCCACACTTGCATTCTCACTAACAGTGTTGGAGAGGGTATGGAGAAAGGGGAACCCTCTTAGAGCATTTCTTTTTTTTTAAAATAATAATAATAATTTTAAAAAAAAATTTCAGCATAACAGTATTCATTATTTTTTCACCACACCCAGTGCTCCATGCAATCTGTGCCCTCTATAATACCCACCACCTGGTACACCAACCTCCCACTCCCCCGCCACTTCAAACCCCTTAGATTGTTTTTCAGAGTCCATAGTCTCTCATGGTTCACCTCCCCTTCCAATTTCCCCCAACTCCCTTCTCCTCTCTAACTCCCCATGTCCTCCATGCTATTTGCTATGCTCCACAAATAAGTGAAACCATATGATAATTGACTCTCTCTGCTTGACTTATTTCACTCAGCATAATCTCTTCCAGTCCCGTCCATGTTGCTACAAAAGTTGGGTATTCATCCTTTCTGATGGAGGCATAATACTCCATAGTGTATATGGACCACATCTTCCTTATACATTTGTCTGTTGAAGGGCATCTTGGTTCTTTCCATGGCTTGGTGACCATGGCCATTGCTGCTATAAACATTGGGGTACAGATGGCCCTTCTTTTCACGACATCTGCATCTTTGGGGTCAATACCCAGGAGTGCAATTGCAGGGTCATAGGGAAGTTCTATTTTTAATTTCTTGAGGAATCTCCACACTGTTCTCTAAAGAGGCTGCACCAACTTGCATTCCCACAGTGGAAGGGGGTTCCCCTTTCTCCACATCCTCTCCAACACATGTTGTTTCCTGTTTTGTTAATTTTGGCCATTCTAACTGGTGTAAGGTGATATCTCAATGTGGTTTTAATTTGAATCTCCCTGAGGGCTAGTGATGATGAACATTTTTTCATGTGTCTGATAGCCATTTGTATGTCTTTATTGGAGAAGTGTCTGTTCATATCTTCTGCCCATTTTTGGATGTGATTGTCTGTTTTGTGTGTGTTGAGTTTGAGGAGTTCATTATAGATCCTGGATATCAACCTTTTGTCTGTACTGTCATTTGCAAATATCTTCTCCCATTCCGTGGGTTGCCTCTTTGTTTTGTTGACAGTTTCCTTTGCTGTGCAGATGCTTTTGATTTTGATGAAGTCCCAAAAGTTTATTTTCGCTTTTGTTTCCTTTGCCTTTGGAGACATATCTTGAAAGAAGTTGCTGGGGCTGATATCGAAGAGATTACTTCCTATGTTCTCCTCTAGGATTCTGATGGATTCCTGTCTCACACTGAGGTCTTTTATCCATTTTGAGTTTATCTTTGTGTATGGTGTAAGAGAATGGTCGAGTTTCATTCTTCTACATATAGCTGTCCAGTTTCCCCAGCACCATTTATTGAAGAGACTGTCTTTTTTCCACTGTATATTTTTTCCTGTTTTGTCAAAGATTAATTGACCATAGAGTTGAGGGTCCATATCTGGGCTCTCTACTCTGTTCCACTGGTCTATGTGTCTGTTTTTATGCCAGTACCATGCTGTCTTGGTGATCACAGCTTTGTAATAAAGCTTGAAATCAGGTAACATGATGCCCCCAGTTTTATTTTTGTTTTTCAACATTTCCTTAGTGATTCGGTGTCTCTTCTGATTCCATACAAATTTTTGGATTATTTGCTCCAGCTCTTTGAAGAATACCGGTGGAATTTTGATCAGAATAGCATTAAAAGTATAGATTGCTCTAGGCAGTATAGACATTTTAATAATGTTTATTCTTCCAATCCAAGAGCATGGAATGGTCTTCCATCTTTTTGTGTCTTCTTCAATTTCTTTCATGAGTGTTCTGTAGTTCCTTCAGTACAGATCCTTTACCTCTTTGGTTAGGTTTATTCCCAGGTATCTTATGGTTCTTGGTTCTATAGTAAATGGAATCGATTCCCTAATTTCCCTTTCTGTATTTTCATTGTTAGTGTATAAGAAAGCCACTGATTTCTGTACATTGACTTTGTATCCTGCCACGTTGCTGAATTGTTGTATGAGTTCTAGTAGTTTGGGGGTGGAGTCTTTTGGGTTTTCCATATAAAGAATCATGTCATCTGTGAAGAGAGAGAGTTTGACTTCTTCATTGCCAATTTGGATACCTTTTAATTCTCTTTGTTGTCTGATTGCTGTTGCTAGGACTTCTAATACTATGTTGAACAAGAGTGGTGAGAGTGGACATCCTTGTCTTGTTCCTGATCTCAATGGGAAGGCTGCAAGCTTTTTCCCATTGAGGATGATATTTGCTGTGGGTCTTTCATAGATAGATTTGATGAAGTTCAGGAATGTTCCCTCTATCCTTATACTGTGAAGCGTTTTAATCAGGAACTGCTCATCGCCCTGAGCAGGGCCCCAGCAAACCCCTGCCCTGCTCGACCCTGCAGCCCCCTCCCCTGCGCCATAGTGACTGCTGCAAACTCCACTGGGTTCACCCTTCCTTCCTTCGAGGCACCTCCCCGAGCACCCTACCCACATGCCCACTCCTTTCAGGCTCTGCTTGTCACCTGTTCCCATTAATACAATTCTCATCATAATTACATTTTGTGGATGACGTATTGTGTGTTAGGATCTGTTTATTTTAGTTCTTCTCCATGGTGGTGTGAGGCCGTAGCAGGCAGGGACCACCCCATTCAATAGAGCCCACCTGGGCATCTCGTCTCCCTCTAGTCAGCTCCTTATGGACTCCATCCCAAATACAGTCACCCTGGGGGTCAGGGCATCAACATAGGAAGGTCCCGAGTCTGCTTTCCCATCCACAAGCTCAGTTTATGCTGGTGCTGGTTCTTGGTGGAGGGGACAGTCAGGTGCCCTCGGGGTGGCGACATGATGCCCCACGACCTGTTCCATGTGAACATAGAATGTATTTTTACAAAGATATCTCGGTTTGCTTTTCAGAGGGAATTTAGAGGGGCACCTAGGTGGGCAATGGGTTGAGCGTCTGCCTTCAGCTCAGGTCATGATCCCAGTGTTCCCTGCTCAGTGTGGAGCCTGCTTCTCCCTCTCCCTCTGCCACTCCTCCTGCTTGTTCTGTCAAAGAAATACATAAAATCCGCACGTGCAGACAGTCTGTCCCTGCCAGGGTCATCCAGTTCCTAGAAGCAGAAAATAGGTAGCCTGAAACTCCCTGTGGAGATGCAAACCACCTGTGTCTCTCATCTGCTCTTTTCACGAAACTCGTGTAGTTTGGGACACTCTCCCCCTGGTCTCATCATGCCAGGGCTAGGTACCAGACAGCTAGGGACCAGAGATATGACCCAGGTCTCACTGAAATTATTCAAACTATCCAATCCTAAGTCTGTTTGTCTTGCATACCCTGACTCAGCCGTTCCTTCCCACAAAACCCACAATAGATACCTGGCCCATGCTCTCCTCTCAGTCCCTGAGCCTCCACACTCACCCCATGCTTCCCTGTGGGGCCCCGTGGGGCCCAGAGTGGCATGGCTCCTTCTCTCCAGAGCCATGAGTAGTGAACTCTCCTCTCAGACATGGTGTGTCTCTGTGTCTGTCACCTTAGTCTACCTGACTCAAACAAATCCTGGGGGCATCTTGAAACAGGGCTGGGGGTAGGCAAGGCAAGCACATCAAATCCAGATCTGGTGGTGGAGGGGACCCTCCCAGGTGGCAGTGGAGCAGGAGAAACTGAGCCCAGGGTCTCCCATGAGGGGGTGGCCGGCTTGGGGAATTGAGCTAGGCCATGGTGCATTGGCACAGGAGACAGAGTAGGAGCCAAGGAATCCATCGAGTAAGCCGATATCTCGAGGATAATGGGTTACAGGCTTCTCTCGTTGGAGAAGGGAGTTTTGAATATGGAAGACGGGTTACTGGAATGAGCTCCAAATTGTTAGAATCCTTAGTATCAGCATAAATTATAATTTTTAATTTCTATATAAAGAAAGAACAATAGAAATATAAAAGATATAAAAAGATACAGAAGTCAGCGTACATGTGTGTCTCTTTGTGTGTGTATACTATATACATACACACCCTTTATGTACACACGCACCATGCACACTCACACACACACTCACGTGAATATGTACTATGTTCACCGAGAACGTCTGGACAGTGTACTGGAAGGGAGTGAGGAAATTTCCAGAAGTTTATAAGCTCACCCAGAACCCAGGTCTTGGCTTCTAAATACCATTGTGCATGAAAAGAAAACCAGGTCATCCTCAGAGAAATGCCTCATGCCAGGGCGAGAGCCCATAAGGGATCTGGACAACCTGGCTGTGCTAGAAAGTAAGATAGGACTTAAGGAATCTGAAGACGTGTCAAACGGACCCAGGAGCCAGCTCAAAGGGGCTCCTACTGGCCAAATCAGGAAAAAGCTAAGAGTGAAAATAAAGAACCCTAGGAACAGAATTGATAACCCTTGGAGCAAAATGGGAAAATGTGAGTCCATGCTGAAATGCTAATACAAATAAATGACTGACTCAATGAACGTGAATGAGAAGATAATGGGTCTCAAAATGGTCTCCAGCCAAGTACTTATTCCTTACAAAGGGTAAAAGAATATCTCAACACTGAGGGCCTGGCAGACACCACGTTGATCGAACCCCTGGGGCAAGCACCATTCTTCACAGGCAAACCAAGTGGACACCCCCAACAGGAGGCAGGAGATGAACCAAGCCTCACTTCTGCGCAGTTCCTGTCAAAGATGCAAAACCCAAATGTGGCTGTGAGCAAACTCCACACAACACAAGCCAACCCAGAGGACATTTCACAGGATAACTTCTCTATCACCACCAAACCATCAAGGTCATGGAAGCTGAAGAAAGACTGAGAGCCAAGAAGATGAAAGGAACATAATCACTGAAATCCATGCCAAGTCTGAACCACACCCTTGGATGGAACGCGTTTGGTTGGGACCTTCGGCATAAGGTCTGTGGGATCTGACGATGAGAGCACGGTGAGAACTATGTTAACGTCCTGCTTTTGAAGTCCAGCAGATCCTGAACAGGAGAGGCATGGAGTCCCCCTGCGCCCCAGCAATTTCCAGCCTGGAGACCCACCTGAGGTGATTGCAAACAACTCTCCACACAGAATCACAGAGGGGAAGGCTCCTAGGAGCACCATTCACAACTGCCACAAAATGGAAACAACCCAAATGTCCATCAGCGGGTGATGGATAATCAGAACATGATTAATCACTGGGCCACAAAGAGAGGGGAATTCTGAACCCTGCTTCAGCATGGACACACCTTGGAAATGTTCTTGTCCATGAAAGAAGTTGGGCTCAGAAGGCCAAGGTTTGTGTGATTGCATTTCTGGGAAATGTCCAAAACAGGCAGATCTATAGGGACAGAAAATAGATTCGTGGATGCTTGAGGCTGAGGGCAGGGAGAGACCAAACTTCTGGGGTGACAGCTTTGGGGTGCTCCACTGATGGTGGTCTCTGTCCCATAACTCTGGCACTGTACCAAGAACCCCTGAATTGTACCCTCCCACTGGGTGAATTATACAGTATGGTAAGTACTATCTCAATAAAGATCCCCACAATATTGATCAAATAATTAAAGACATGAGTAGAATGAAAGATAAAAGTCATAGGTCATCTCAACAGATGATAAAATTCAATAAAATTCAGTATCAGTTGATGACGAAAACCCTCAGAAAACTCAAAATCAAATGGACCTTTCTTCATCTGATGCAAAAACCCATAGCCAACATGCTTAATCCAAACCTTTTCTCCTTCAGTTTATAATCAACACAACGATGTTGCATTCTGCATTGATGAGAGAGGCTGACAAGTACAGGCAAGAACAAGAGAGGTGGAACGATTCCAAACTCGTGTCGTGCAGTAATCCCAACCATACATAGAAAAGCCCTGAACATCTGTAAAGGATCTACTAATGTTAATGTGTGGATGGAGCCAGGTCCCTGGTATTCTCCACCAATAGCCACAATGTGAAGTTTAGAAGGAATGTTATTGATAATATGAAAGAGTGAATTCTAAAACCATCCAGTACTTCAGAACAAACCTACTGGAAGACATGAAGGACCTGGACACCCAATGTACAAAACACTGCCGCGGGTCCCACAGAAAGCTCAGCTCATGGAAGAGCACACCACCTCGTCAGGGATGGGAAGTCAGGATCCTCTACAGAGGCCCACGGATTCTCCCTTCCCCACCCCATGTGGTTCTACAGCCAACACAGTGGGGTTCCAGTTGGCTCAGTTTGGGGAGGGGGCTGGTCCTGAGAAGCTGTAGGTCTTGGTGTGCTTAAGGGATAATCATGTTGTGGTGGACTTTTGTTCCACTCAGGTCATGATCCCATGGTCCTAGGATTGAGCCCTGAGTAGGGCACTGTGTTCAGGAGGGAGTGTGCTTGGGGTCCTCTGTCCCTCCCTCTTTTGGCCCCTTCCTGCTGTGCTCTCTTTCTCTCAAGTAATAAACAATAAATCTTGGGGCGCCTGGGTGGCTCAGTGGGTTAAGCCGCTGCCTTCGGCTCAGGTCATGATCTCAGAGTCCTGGGATCGAGTCCCGCATCGGGCTCTCTGCTCAGCAGAGAGCCTGCTTCCCTCTCTCTCTCTCTCTGGCTGCCTCTCCATCTACTTGTGATTTCTCTCTGTCAAATTAATAAATAAAATCTTTAAAAAAAACAATAAATCTTTAAAAAATGAATGCAGCTATTGTCTCCCCCACACATAAAATTCAGTTTGAAGAAGACTGTATGTCTCCATGTGACTTGAAAAGCCATACAGCTTTGAGAAGGCAGTATAGGACTATACAATGATGACACTGGGGAGAGAGTGGGCCCTGAAGCAAGATGTAGAAAGCCCTGAGAAGAGAAGAAAGTATGGAGGGATTGGAACACTGTCCAATGACAATATTGTGTCCTTCGTCCAACCAAATGCCCAAAAAATAAACTGAAAAACCAAACAGTGAAGTTTGACAATAATTTTTAGAGTTTTAAAATTTTGTTTGAGTCATCTCCACACCCAACATAGGGCTTGAACTCATAATCCTGAGATCAAGAGCCACATACTCCACTGACTGAGCCGGTGGGGTGCCCCAAGAATAGATTATAGTGCAAAGGAGAAAAACAAATTTTTTTTTTACCCAAAGTCTATCAAGAGCACCTTTGAAATAGTCAGAAGAGTTTGCCATTTAAGAGCATCAGTACTGCAGAAAAATGGAAATAAATGGGTCTTTCAGTTAAATGCTGCTGTGAGCACTAATTCTCTAAGCAGAAAAGGAGGAACATAGATGCATATTTTCTATCATACTCGGAAACCAGGACAGGTAGTGTCTACACAGTAAGGTGCAAGGCTCAGGACTTGGAAGATGATGTGAGAAATGGTCTTCACCTCCTTCCTATAGGAAAACATCTTCCTTATATAAGATGGAAAATCAATAAACTTCAAGGAAGAGATGACCAGACTTGACTGTGGCAATATCAAGCACATGTGTTGATCAAAAAATACCATGAAGGGTTGGAAGGCCAAGGCACATGGCATGAGAAATACTTGCTGCAGACACAGGGGGTGAGAGATGAGCAGCTTAACATCCAGCTGGACTGGACCTCCTCCTAGGGCACAGGCACAGTGAGCTCACTATCACATCCTCGAGGCTGTCGTGAGAGCCCAGTGCCACGGGAGAGCATGCCGATTGGGTCCCTGTGTGCTGCGCATACATGGGGAAGGTGTTGGCAGCAAGAGCAGGGTCCTCAAGATCTGTTTTCTGACTTATTTTCCTATGAGGCAGCCAAGCCTGCGAATTACTGTTGTTAGAATTCTTATATGATAGCGTGGTACTTACTGCCAGAGACTTAATCAATATGGATATAAGTTAGATGCCAGCACTAGAATTCAGAATAATGATTATAAAGATACTAACTGGGCTTGGAATAAAAAAACAGAAGACACTAGAGAATCCCTTTCTGGAGAAATAAATTAACTAAAATCGGATCCGGTCAAAATCTCAAAGATTATTTCTGAGATGGAACAAAAATTTTGGCTCTAACTGGCAGGATAAATGAGGAAGAAGAGGGAGTCCGTGCTCTAGAAAATAAAGAAGAACAAACCACTAAGAAAAAGAGAGAGAAACATCTCCTGGGTCATGAGGGTAGAGTTTGAGACCTAAGGGATACCACAAAGCCAAACAATATTAGAAGAAGTAGGATCCTAGAGGAAGAAGAAAGTGGGAGGGCAGCAGAAGGGATATTTAAGCAAACTGTAGCTGAAAACTTTCCTGATTTGGGGAAAAAATAGGCATTCGAGTCCAAGAGGCATGGAGAGTCCACCTCAAAATCAATAAAAAGAGATGAACACCTCAACATAGCATCATAAAGGTTGTAAATTTCAGAGCAAAGAGAAAATCCTGAAGGCAACCCAGGATAAGAGGTCCTTAACCTACAAGGGTAGAAACAGAAGGCTGGCACTGGACTTGTTCAGAGAAACCTGGCAGGCTGAAAAGACTGGCATGGCATATATAGAGGAAAAATGAGAAAAAGAGGCAGGCGAGAATCCTTTACCCAGCAAGGCTGACATTCAGAATGGAAAGAAGGATAAAGAGCTTTTGGGGCAGAGAGAAACCGAAAGAAATTGTGATCAGAAAACCAACCCTGCAAGAAATAGTCAATGGGATCATCAAGAGAAGAGAGACCCGAAAAGAAACAAAGACCCAAAAGGAAATAGAGAATGTACAAGAAACAGTGACTTTACAGGTAATCCTGTGGAATGACATTCATATGAAAACCCTTGGGGTGCAGCAAGGGCAGTCCATAGAGGAAGCACGGAGCAATTCAAGCCTTTCTGGAGAAACAAGAAAAGTCTCCAATACAGAACCTCACCTTCCACCTAAAGGAGCTGGAGAAAGAACAGCCACTAAAGCTGAAATCCGGCCAGGTAGAGAATTAATAAATGTTAGAGCAAACATCAATAAGCCGAAACCAAAAGCACAGTACAACAGATTCACAAAACCAAGAGATGCATCTTTGAAGGAATGCACAAAATGGGTAAAACCCTAGCCAGACATATCAAAAAGAAAAGAAAAGGACCCAAAAGGATAAAATCACAAATGAAAGAGCAGAGCTCACAACCGACATCAGAAAAATACCAACAATTCTAAGAACATATTCTGAGCAAAAATAGGCCAACCAATTAGGCAATCTGGGAGAAATGGAGGCATCCCTAGAAACATAGAAATGACCAAAATTGAAACCAAGAAAGAAAGAGAAAACCTGAATAGATCCATAACCCCAAAAATGAAAAATTGAAACGAGTGATCAAAACTCTCCCAAACAAGGGCATAGCACTGGATGGCTTCCCAGAAGATTTCTACCCCACCTGATAGAATTGACCCTTATCCTCCTGGAGCTGTTCCAAAAAATACAAATGGATGGGAAATTTAGAAATGAAGTGTATAAGGTCCATTATTTCCAAAGATCATTGGTCACATGAGTATGCATTCTTCAGTGAAAAAAGGTCTGTTCTGCATGTAGTGAACCATGGAGACATGGTGCACTGTTTATATCCTTCCAGAAGTTGCTTCTTATCAGCACATTGATAAACTATCAAGACAGAAAGAATAAAAAACAGGAACACACGATTCACCAATACTAGGAAAGAAAGATATCACTGCAATGCAGGAACGCATGGAAAGAGGAAGAAGGGAAATGACAAACAAGTCTACACACATAAATTGGACAAGGCCAATGACATGGAACAATTCTTCAAAACCCCACACTTGCTATCACCCTCAAGAGGCAAGAGATAACTAGAGCAGTCCTTAGCATGTGTGTGTGTGTGTGTGTGTGTGTGTGTTTCTATATCAGCAAGGAATGAGCTCAGTATCACAGACACTGACCAGGTATCCCAGCAAATGAACTCCATTCTGACTGTACCTGCCTTAAGAGAGCACCGTAGCTCAAGGATTCAGGCCCATAGGACAGCCTCCAGTTTAGACCCAATCTGGTTGTCTCCAGTGCTTCTGACGGACCAGCTAAGAATCAGAGACCCCCACAATCCCCTCCTCCAGGTCCATTCATTTGCTAGTGCAGCTCACAGAACTTGGGAGACCAGCTGGCTAGTAGATTAGGGTTTCATACTAGGTTTCATACTAGTCATTAGACTAGGTTTCATACAAAGGATGGTCAAGGAACTGAATGAGTGGCCAGATACAGAGATACATAGGGTGAGGTTGAAATGGTCTCTGGTCCCTTCAGGAGTTTGAGGCCCAGGATCCTGGAATAGGGTTCACCGACTTGGAAGCACTCTGACCACCCGCCTTTTGAGTTTTTATGGAGCCTCCAACCCCCTCATCACATGTGGCCTTCCCAAAATTCCCCTCAAGATTGTAAACCCAGCTGTGGTGGAGGGTGGCTGGTTATGCATAACAAGACATTCACATCACCTCCATGGCTTTGAAAGAATTTCAGGAACAGAGGTCAAGAGACCTATGCTTAAACAATATACACATTTTGCTCTAGAAATTGCAAGGGTTTTGGGAGGTGTGAACCAGAAACCTAGATGAAGACCAGATGACATCTTTAAAGCATGGTATCTGAGCTGTAGAACAATGATTAAAAATTGAATCTGTAGTTACCCTACTGAGAAATCCCCAGGCCCAGATGGTTTCCATGGTAAATTCTACCAGAGACTTAAAGAAGTAAGAGCACCCATGATATGCAGTCTCTTCCAGAAAAAACAGGATAGGAGGGACTATGTCCCAACCTATGAGGACAGCATTATCTAGATACCCACAACTAATAATACAAAGGAGAGAAAACAAGGAAGAAAAGAGGGTGGGAGAGAGAGTCAGAGAGAAAGATAAGGGAGGAAGGTGGAGAGGGTGGGAGAGAGGGTAAGATGAAGGCATAGAGGGAAGAAGGGATAAAAGGAAAGGGGGAAGGAAAGAAAGAAGAAGCAAGAAAAGGAGAGAGAAAGGGCAGGAGGGAGGGAGGAAGGAAGGAAGGAAGAGGGAGAGATGAAGAAAGAAAGAAAGAGAGAGACAAGAAGGAAGAAAGAAGAGAGAAGGAAAATAAGGGCCAACTACAGACCAATATCCCTTCGAACCCCATGAGAACCCTCATTCAATATATAATGAATTAAAATGCTAAAATATATAAAAGAATAAGGCACTACAACCGAGTGCCAATTCTCCTGAAAATGCAAGATAGGTTCACAGGTGCACATGGATCCATTGCAACGTGCCGTGTTAATGATCTAAAGAAAAAGATCACAGGTCATATCACTTGATACAGAAAGAACATTTGATGAAACCCAACACTCATTTGTGATGAAAACCTCCAGCAAAATCAGAATAGAGGGGAACCTCCTCAACCCATAAGGGCCATCTCCAAAAACATCCAGAAGCTTCCATCAGGTGTAATGGGGAAGCACTAGATATTCTCCCTGAAACCAGGAATAAGAGCAAAATCTACGATCACGCGTCTCATTCAACTTCATACTGGAAGTCAAGCCACTCCAATGAAAAATTTTAAAAAGTACACACATGCAATCAATATTGCAGTGTGCCTCATAACAGAGAAAATGCGGAAATTAATCTTATATGTCCATTGACAATATAGAACCAATATATGTGAATTGAAAAATATGAGTATATATAACAAAACAATAGCAACACGGATCCACCTGGAGGACCTAAGCTAAGTGAAAGGAGCCAGACACGGAAGCACAGGTTAGAATGGCAGTCGTTCATGTCTAAAGCGAGTGAGAAATGGGAATATGTGCGTCCGTGTTGTACCCACATATTAGGCACAATACAGCCGTTTTACATAGTTAAGAACATTGTACTGCCCCCTGCCCATCAGCTTGATGGGTCCCCACTTCAGGGGTGGGGACTGGAGCCAGTAGGCCCAGGGGAGGTCCCGGTGGGGTCCAGAGCCACGGATGGGCCCGTTCAGCCCTGACAAGGACCAGAGTGCTCGGGAACACGTGTGAGGCGGGGGACAGTCCCAGACATGGGAAGCAGCTGAAGGTCCATCAGGAATCCTAGGGGTCAGTTGTTGATGGGGTCAAGGCAGGGATCATAGGCAGCAGGAGCTCGGGAGGCCCAAGCTGAGATCCCAGTCAGCAGGAACTTGGGGGATCCAGGTGGGGTCTTAGGCATGTAGGAGCAGGTCTGGCCCCAAGGGAGACTTCAGCAGCGAGAGCATGAATGCCCCAGGCAGGGTCCAGAGCGTCAGTTCCGCAGAGGAGACCAAGGGGCTGTGGTTGGCCCTAGGAGTGGGGGAAGCCAGGTGAGGGCCATCTCTGGTAGACAGAGGCACCGCTGTCAGGCTGCTCCCAGAGCCAACAAGG
This sequence comes from Mustela erminea, assembly GCF_009829155.1. Taxonomy (NCBI): domain Eukaryota; kingdom Metazoa; phylum Chordata; class Mammalia; order Carnivora; family Mustelidae; genus Mustela; species Mustela erminea. The sequence goes on along the minus strand of NC_045632.1, from coordinate 10,874,966 downwards.
CCTGCCTCTCATGCTAGGCCCTTTTCCGAGGGTGCTGGGCTCCCTGAGGATGCAGGGGCGAGAGGAGCCATTCTGCTCCCTCCTTTCCCCCTGCTTTCCTCTGGCTTGGATGGGACCCCCACCACGGACCCTCTCTGTTTCAGGCACGCCCAGTCCTGTCTTCAGGGGACGCCCGGGAAGGTGCTGACCTCTCGTTGTGCAGTCTCGCTGTGCAGGCTCACGGACCATCACGGCTTCCTGCAGTGAGTCCTGGGGCCCTCCTCCGGCCAGCTCAGGGGCAGAATGCATTGACAGGAACTTCTCTCTCTGGAGGCAGTACACAATGTGGGAGTGGCAGGCTAGACACTGGGCACGCAGGATCCGTGAGCCCGTGGTGTCCTCAGACTGATGGTCACAGGGGCCACCCAGGCAACAGTGACAGGACTAGGAGTGGCCCAACCCACTTTAGGAGCAAGTCTCTCCAGGGGGACCGCTGAGGGACCCCAGTCCAGCCCACCTGGCAGCAATTGCCTTCTCACCCACAGGTGGGATGCTGCTGTTCCCCCCTGAGCCACAGGCAGCTAGCAGCCCCGGCCCTCCCCAGGGTCAGACCTCCCCTCCCAGGTGTTGGGGGCTCTGGGGCCGGGTCTGTTACTCAGGACTCTGCTTCTCTTGCCTTCCAGGGAGAAGGAGCTGCCGGGCCTCAGCAGCCACGAGGCCAATATATGAGCCTGTCCTGGGACATGGGCAGGACACAGAGGGTGGGCATGGGGCCAGGGAAGAGCAGTCCCAGTCCCCAAAGCTGTCCCCAAGGATATGTCAACTAAGCGACTGTCCCAGGAATCCTCACGATACCGGGAACACACCTGACCCCTGGAGATGTGGTCAGCGGGAATGGCCCTGTGCCTCCTAGGCTCCTCTCAGTCTGTTCCCATGCCAGCCCCACTCCGCAGAGCACCTGGATGTTACCCGTGGGCCGGTCTACTGCTCCGGGTGGCTTATCCGCTGCTCCCTTCTCCTGTTCCAGCAACATCACCAGGAGACCCACAGGGCCGACAAGTGGGCGAAGATGCTTTGCAACTGGGACCACTACTGGCCCAGCGAGAAGGTGGGTGCTGCACACCTGCAGATGGCATATGTCCCATTGGCATTGGGGGTAAAGCCCCCTGCCTTCCCCAGACCCCAACCCCATGGGAATGCCCCTGTCTTGGGCGAGTCTGCTGGCAGAGCCCCAGCCTCTCCAGGCCCAAGCAGGCAGTGGAGGGAGCAACGGGTCAGGGCCCCAGTCCCCTCCTCTTCGTGGCATATGGGGCCCAGCTTGAGAGAGTCCCAGCCTCTCAGAGGACGCCCCGAGAGCCAAGACCAGAAGCTTCCAGTGAAGACCCGGGAGCTGAACCTCGGGAGTGTCCTGGGCCTCCAGGGCTGCTGAGTGTGATCCCTGATGCAGTGTCCCAGGCACTGTGGACACCGAGCTGATCTCTGCTTCAGAGACCAGGGAATAATGGAGGTGTCCGCAGGACATGGCCCAGGGAAACTCGGGACGCGCTCTGCTTCGGGGGCAGTTGGTGGCAGTTGGGATTCTGTGTGCTGATGCTGGCTCCTCCTCCCAGGTTTTGCCCCCAGAAAATTTAGGGGCGGGTCCGGCTCTTCTCCAAGGGCACCAGGCAAATGGAACAGGACGTGAACCAGACCTTCCGGAACCACGTCATGTTGGGGGACTGCTATGGTGTCATGTGAGGTTGGGGGATAAGCAGGGCTCTGGGGACCCGGAGCTACTCGGGGGGTCAGGCATGACCCAGGGGGCTTCTGAGCGGGAGACGCAGGGACACTGAGGAGAGGGGAGGAATGACCGACATGTGGGCAAAGATGCTATGCCACTGTGACCACTGTGGCCCAGCGAGAAGGTGGGTGCCTTGTGCCCACAGAAGGCTTGTGGCTCATTGGCGTTGAGGGTAAAGCCTGTGCCTCCCCCGGACCCCGACCTCACGGGATTGCCCCTGTCTGGGGTGAGTCTGCTGGCAGAGCCAAGCCTCTCCAGGCCCAAGCGGGCGGAGGAGGGAGCAATGGGTCCGGGCCCCAGTCCCCTCCTCTTTGTGGCAAAGCGGTCTAGCTAGAGGGAGACCCAGCCTCTTGAGGGACGCCCCGAGACCCAAAACCAGAAGCTTCCAGATGCCTCACAATCCCCGGGCTCAGTGGGGCAGCCCTAGTTCTGGGTCACAGCACTGCCTTGATTCCTTCAGATGCGTCCTCGAGTGTAACAAGAGGTCCCTTGCCAGGTCAGGGGTCAGGTGTGGGCCCCTCTGCTCCATATTGAGAAGGTGAAGTCCATCCAACAGGGGCTCTACGAATTAAGTCCTTGAGCCCTCAGCGGAGACGTGGCCCTTGGAGGAGGTCTGGGCGGGAGCCGAGGGTACCCCGTGGGGAGAGGCGAACTCGGGGCCAGGAGGACAGGGCTCGGTGCGGAGGAGGTGAAGACACTCGGGCTGACCCTCGGGAGTGTCCTGGGCTTCCAGGGCTGCCGAGTATGATCCCTGATGCAGGTGTCCCAGGAAGGATGTGCTCCTATGGGGTCCTACCTCAGAGACCAGGGAAGGAAGGACATGTCCTCAGGACAAGTCACGCGGCGGCTCGGGACGCTCCCTGCTTTGGGGGCAGTTAGTGGCAGTTGGGGTTCTGTGCCCCGATGCTGGTTCCTCCTCCCTGGTTCTGCCCCCAGAAAATGAAGGAGCGGGCCCAGCTCTCCTCCAAAGACATCAGGCAAATCGACCTGGACGTGAACCGGACCTTCCGGAACCATGTCATGTTGGGGGACCGCTATGGTGTAAGGTGAGGCTCGGGGACAAGCAGGGCTCTGGGGGCACAGGAGCTCTTTGGAGGGTCAGGTGCGACCCAGGGGACTCCTGGGTGGGGGACACGGGGTCACTGAGGAGAGGGGAGGAATGGCAGCAAACATGATCCAGCCATATGGTGAACATGAGCGAGGACCCAGGGATCACTACCTTCCCCCCTGGGGTTGCCGTGATGGGGAGGGCGCCAGGCCAGGGCCTCTCAGGGAAGCCATGTGAGCAGACCCATAAAGGAGGCGTGGAGCTGGTGTAAGGGGAGCCAGGCTGGGGGTGGGGTCGTTGGCGGGGGCACTACAGGGAGCTGGGGGCCTGGCAGCCCAGACTCGGCCGGGCGAGGACACACATGGACGAACAAAGGGCACACGGTCAAGGGGACAGTCCGCTGCGTGATTTTCTGCGTGGACTGGCATTGTATTTTTGACGGTGGACACTGTTTATAACGATAGCCAGGACCATGAACCCCCCAATGTCAGGGCCCCACCCCGGGTCCCATGCTCACCAGCCGCATCCCCCACCTCAAGTGTCCCCCACCGCGCCTCGCTGAAGACTGCGGGTCCCCTGGGGCTGCACTCTGCTCCTCGGGGGCTCTCATGCAGCTTGGTCAGACAAGAGCCACTCACCCTGCTCTCCCTGTCCCCAGGCAGCGAGCCATGTTCCATGTTCTCCGAGCTTATTTGGTGTACTACCCCATGAGTGTCCCTGCCACCAGCCCTCCTGCCCTGTGGGTGCCCTTTGTCTCCAGGATGCCTGAGCAGGGGCGACCCCTAGTTGGGATTCCAGTTCCCACGGTCCCAGAGATGCAAGCGGAGGGGCCCAGCACCCTAGGACTGACACCGGGCTGGGATGCCAACCTCAGTGAGAGCGATGGGTGACCCCTGAGTCCCTGAACGCTGGGTGCCCGGTGGCTTTGGCCTGCACAGCTGTGGTGCTCTCGCTTGGGGCTGGGTCCTGAAGAGCCGGTGGGAGGATTGGGACCTGGGTGGGGAGGGCAGTTATCCATGTCCTGACCTCCCACCAGCGAGGTGGCCCATTCCATGGGATCTGCGTCTTGCAGGAGGTGGGCTACTGTCGGGGGATGAGTGACACTGTGGGACTCCTCCTGATGCTCCTGCGTGAGGAAGACGCCTTCTGGGCCCTGGCCCAGCTGATGAGCTTGGAGACCCATGCCATGCATGGTAGGGGGCCTGCAGGGCACCTGGGCGGACCTGGAACTCAGGACCCCCTCTCCGCAGGGCAGCCGCAGTAGAGGGGCAGGCTGGGACCCCTAGCCAGCCTGCCTCCCCACTGGCAAAGGGCACGGCCTCCTCAGGGTGTCTGTAGCCATGGCCACTGGCCCCAGCATTTGCAGACCATTGTCTGCAAGGCCCCAAGGGGCCTTGAACCTCCTGCCTGGATGCCACCTTTCCTGCCGGGTCCCTCTGGCAGCCCACGGCCGGATGAAGCCCGGGTGGTGGCATCTCTCACTTCTTGCAAGAAGTGTGCTGGGTCCGACGGGCCTGCTGCACAGCCCAGCCACCCACTCAGCTGGCTGCAGGGGAACATCTGACCCAGTCAGGGGGGTGTCAGGGACTGGGCAGTGGGGAGGCCTTCACCCTGTGGAGCCCCCCTTGGACCACCCTGAGGCGGCTCCTCCCACACCCACTCTCCACACAGACCCCCTTTTCGCTCACCATGAAGCTGTGGGATGCCTACATGTGGATGGAGAGCGCGTCCTCACAACTATGGCCTATACCTTCCTCAGGCTGCTCCCCAGTAAGGGGCTGCACGGGATACCAGGGGTGCCCCATGCAGGTGTGAGGGTTGGGGAGATGGCCCCCACTCCCAGGAACGAGGAGCAGGCAGACATTGGTGGAGAGACACAGGCTGGCAGGTGGCTTCAGGCCCCACTGCAGAGGAGCAGCGGGCATGGGGCCTCCCCTGCCCGGCTCTTCCTCTGGTGCTCCTGGGAACAGCGGGTTGCCTAACTGCTGTCTCTGGGCAGGATCCTGGGACGGTGCGGAGGCATCCCTCTGCTCTGACTCACAGCATTGCCAGATCACCCCCAGGAGCAGAGATGACACGAGCCCCACCAAGACCAAAAGGAAGACTGAGGAATCCGAGCCCCCGTGGCCTTGGGCAGTCCTGAGTTCTGACCCAAAGCTGGTCAAGTGCTCAAGGAACTCTGTGTGTCTGCCTGCGTCCTGGGCGTGCCCCATGGATCCACGACTCCCAACGAGGGCAGAGCTGGGGATCAAAGGTCACCCCAGCCTTGGGACAGCAGGGCTGTGCCAGTGGGCCCCGCCCTCCCCTTCCTCACTGCAGGAGGCAGGAGCCACCAGAGCGGATGTCTCTAGCGGTCCCCTTGCAGCCCTGCGGCTATGGCCCTGGCCAGGCAGATGTGTCGGGACCCTGTCCGGGAATCCGGACGGTGCACCCCGGCTCAGGTGCACCGGCCTCACCACCTGCCTCTCAGGGCCCCAAACTCGCGAAAGGTGCCCACACCCGCATCAGCACAGTCGCCAAGTGGGTGACGCTAGCGCCTAGGCCTCTGTGGGACTTCTGCCTTCCTCTGAAGGAGAAGCTGGTGACCTCCCACTCTTGGTTCTGAGCCCCCGTTGACTGCTGATATTCAATAAAGTGTTGTCGTGGTCCAACACAAAGCTGGCCTGTCCTGCGGCGCCCGGACCGTCTGCTAGACACGCCAGACAGACACCCAGACAGAACAGGGGGGCTCGGCCCAGGCCGCCTCCCCAGTCCACGCAGGGCTCCCCGCAGAGGGGCCTCCAGGTAGACAACGCTGAGGGACCCGGGGCCCTTCCCATCTCGGCCAGACGCTAGCGTCCAGTCCCTGAAATAATGGACTGAGACCGAGCATGTGCCCTCTCCTGGGGCCAGGAGAGGTGTGGGAGCAGTGTGACAGGCGGGTGCCGGTGGCCTCAGGTCACCATAGTCTGTGCAAAGCTCCTCCTTCTTCCCCCTGTCTGCCCAGGTTCCCACACAAGGGGCACCGTGTCCTACTCACTCCACAGCCCCAGGCCTGCCCGCACCAGGCAGCTCGCTCCTCAGGAGGTCCTTACCCCACTCCCCAACAGGGCGTGCCTGGGGTCTGGCTCCCGGCTTGAACATCCAGTGTCCCACTCCCATCTAAGCAACGACCTTGTCCCCACCAGCCCATGAATGGGGCAGGGACAACAAGGCCCACAAGAAGCTCTGGGGACCTAGGGACCAGGGCCCCAAGGTTGCCCTTAGGGCCCACCTCAGGGCAGCACTGTCCAGGGAGCTGCCCCTGTCCCTGGAGCTCCCCCTCTCCCTGGATCTGGTTTAGACTAGACCCTGAGCGCTGGCATTCTCCACCACCCCGAGATCCAGGGACACTTAAGGTGCTAGGGGCTGCTGGATTGCAGGGCTCCTGAAGTGTTGGAGAGGGTCCTGGAGCTGGAGTGAGAGCCAGTGTGGCTGCCCTGTGTGGGAGGAGAGGGGACGGCGAGCACTGCTGGCTGGCAGGGCCACGGCAGGGCAGGGCAGGATGCGTCCCTGGCTCGTTGTGGGGTCGGGAGCCTGCTCATCTGGCCCGGCTTGGCCCAGGCCTCCATGGAGGGGATGTAATCTCTGCGAGCAAGGTCCTGCCCCACCTGAACTGCACGGAGCTCGGAACCAGAGGATGGGCTCTCTTGGCCAGGGAAAGGGACCGACGTGGGGTGTGGAGGCACTTCTCTTGGGAGGGTCTTGCTGTGTTCCCAAGCGACGGACGAGGCGATCTGAAGATGTAAGGGGCTTCGGACACCATTCCTGACTGGGCGGCCTCCTGTCAAGTGGGTGGAAGAGAGCTACAAAGGGCAAGGGAAGGGGAAGGTGTGCAGCAGCAGGACAAGGTCGTCATACACAGAAAAAGAGAGGATTAGGAATGAGGTCACCTTCTGGGAAGCTGTCCAGTGCTGTATTTTTGTTTGCTGGGAGAGTTTTGATCCCCCGTTTCCTTTTTTCTTTTTGGTGGTTGTGGGTATGTTCAGGTTTTCTTTTTCTTCTTTGATTTCAGTTTTGGTCGTTTCTATGTTTCTAGGGGTGCCTCCATTTCTTCCAGATTGCCTCATTGTTGGCCTATTGTTGCTCAACTTATGTTCTTAGGATTGCTTGTATTTATTTGACATTGGTTGTGAACTCTTGTCTCTCCATCATGATTTTATCGACTTGGGTCCTCTTCTTTCCTTTTTGGTACATCTGGCTATGGTTCTATTGGTCTTATGAGTCCTTCAAGGAATCAGTTCTTGGCTTTGTTGTCTGTTGTTCTGTTCTTTTGGTTTCTGTTTATTGATGTTTGTTCTAATCTTTATGAATTCTCTGTCCTGCTGGAATTCAGCTTGATTTGCACTTCTTTCTCTGGCTCCTTTAGGTGGAAGGTGAGGTTTTGTATTTGAGACCTTCCTTATTTCTTCTGAAAACCTTGTATCCCTCTGCACTTTCCTGTGAGGACTGTTCTTGATGCATCCCAAATGTTTGAAGAAATCTGTTGTCCTTTTCCTTTGTTTCCAAGAATTTTTTAATGCTTCTTTCATTTCCCAGTGAGGACTGAGTTTTGGGGCAAGAGCAGTAGCCCACGGACTCTCCCAGGCTGGGCTTCGGGTCTCCCGATCACTACTGTGGGACCAAAAGAGACACGATGCACAATGAAGCTTCTCCGAGACTGTGGACTCACTGGGGTGGGTCTCATGGGGGACACAAGGTGTGTGGACTCGAGCACCGGTCTCCCTAGTCCTGACCTTGGGCTTCGGATCTCCTCCCACCTTGGTCTTGGGCCAGATCAGCCTCTGCTGCTTGGTGCCCTCTTTATGGGAAACAGAAAATTCTCTACATATCAGAGTGGAGCAGATCATCCCCTCTGCTAAGGGGATGCCTGCCTTGGTCATCCATCTCACCCCTCCCCGTTGCAAGGCCCGTTGTGCTGTGGGTGGAAGCATTAGCCTGTCCAGACTGATCATTTGGTTCCTGGGGCAATGCTGGAGTCTACAGGGTTCGGGCTTGAGCTCTCTTCCTGAACCAGGCTTTGCTCGGGACAACTTCGTGGTATCTTGCAGATGAATGTCTGTGGCTTCCTCGTTGTGACTGGGGTGGGCGAGGCTCAGCCAGGGTCCCAGTGTTCATGGTTGTCTGCATGGAGGGCAGGACCAGACCTGGGATGTAGAGTGGCATGCCTCTCTTGAGCTGCAGGAGACTCAGGTCACATGCATGCAGCCTCCATGACCTCTGTCTTCCCAACACATCGGGGATGCCTGGGGGGCCTCTGACTCATGGTTTAAGCTCAGCTCATGATCTCAGGGTTGTGGAGTCCAGCGCCGCTTCGAGATTCACGCTCACCCTGGCGTCTGCTGACATCCTCTCTCCATCTCCCTCTGCCCCTCTCACTCATGCTCTCTCTCTCAAATAAAAATAGAGTTTAAAAATGTCGGCCGATGGCCCAGGGATAGCTGACCTCTAATGATACAGTCACGGGAGCAGGAGCCGGGGACAGATGCCTTCAGGAGCCCTGACACCCTGTTGCCTGCCTGAGATGTCAAAGCATCATGAAATATAGAAAGTACAGAACATGACTAATACCTTCTCTTCCCCCTGAGGTCCAAACCCCATGCCTGGTCTCTCCTGCCTGCACTGGGGCCCTCTTTACCTGGCTCAGGGACAGAGGGCAGGAAGGGATCCCATGGTCTCTACCTGTCCAGGTGAGCCTGAGGAGCCTGTTCCTCCGTCCCCGCCCCTTGGTGGCCACACCCACGTCCTGGTGGGCTGCACCGTTCTCAGTTGACAATCTCTATTTGGAACCCTCCAAATAGGGAAATGGGGTACCGGGCTACCCCCACCCACCTAGCCCTCTCCCCAATATATAGACACGGGTGTGAAGGCAAGGTCTCTCCAGTTACACCAAGTATGAAGACATTTGCAAAGACACAGAATGAGACATTCTTCTCACTCAATTCCCTTTCATTTTTAAAAAGATTTTATGTATTTCTTTGACAGAGAGAGAGAGAACAAGCAGGAGTTGTGGCAGAGGGAGGAGGAGAAGCAGGCCCTGCACTGAGCAGGGAACCCTGGGATCAAGACGTGAGCTGAAGGCCGATGCTCAACCCACTTAGCCACCCAGGCACCACTCTCAAAGTCCCTCTGAAAAGCAAATGGAGTTATTTTGTAAAAATATATTCCATCTTAACATGGAATGGGCTGTGGGAGAAGGAGAGATAACAAGCTTCCGGGACAAACAGAAACTAAATGGATTTGCAAACACCAAACCAGCCCTACAGGAAATATTGAAAGGGGTCCTCTGAGCAAAGACAGAGCCTAAATCGAACAGACCAGAAAAGAACAGAGACAATATACAGTAACAGTCAGCATACAGGAAATCCAATGGCACAAAATTCATCTCTCTTAATAGTTACCCTGAATGTAAATGGGCTCAGTGCCCCAACCAAAAGACACAAGAATCAGAACGGATTAAAAAAATAAGATCCATCAGTAGGTGGTCTGCAAGAAACTCATTTCGACCCCAAGACACCTCGAGATTTATAGTGAGGGGGTAGGAAACAATTTACCCTGCTAATAGACATCAAAAGAAAATTGGGGTGGCAATCCTTATGTCAGATAAATTAGATTTTCAACCAAAGACTATAACGAGAGATGAGGGAAGGACACTCTATCCTACTCAAAGGGTCTGTCCAACAAGAAGATCTCCCAATTTTAAATATCTGTGCCCCTAACAGAGGAGCAGCCAACTATACACATCAATGAAGAACACTATCAAAGAAACATACTGACAATAAATGATAGCAGTAGGGGACTTTAACACCCCTCTCAGGGAAATGGATAGATCATCTAAGCCAAAGATGAACAAAGAAATAAAGGCGTTCAATGACACCCTGGACCAGATGGACATCACAGATATATTCAGAACATTCCATCCCAAAGCAGCAGCATACACATTCTTCTCTAGGGCACATGGACCCTTCTCCAGAATAGATCACATCCTGGGTCACCAATCAGGTCTCAACCAGTACCAAGGGACTGGGGTCATCCCTTGCATAGTTTTAGACAGTAATATTCTGAAACTAGATTTCAACCACAAGAGGAACGTTGGAAAGAACTCAAACACTAGAGGCTAAAGACCATCCTTTAGTAAGAATGAATGGGTCAACCGGGAACGTAAAGAATTTAAAAAATTTCATGAAAACAAATGAAAATGAAAACACAAGTGTTTAAAACCTCTGGGACACAGCAAAGGCGGTCCTGAGAGGACAGTATAGTGCAATACAAGCCTTTGTCAAGAAACAGGTAAGGTCCCCAATACACAACCTCACCTTACACCTTAAGGAGCTGGAGAAAAAACAGAAAAGATAACCTCAACCCAGCAGGAGAAGATAAATAATCAAGATCAGAGCAGACAACAAGGAAATAGAGACCAAAACCAAAACAAAACAAAACAATAGAACAAGTCAACAAAACTAGGAGCTTGTTCTTTGAAAGAATTAGTAAGATTGATAAACCCCTGCCAGACTTACCCAGAAGAAGTGAGAAAGGACCCAAATTAATAAAATCATGAATGAATGCGGAGAGATCATAACCAACACCGAAGAAATACAAACCATTCTAAGAACATATTGTGAGCAACGCTACGCCACCAATGAGACAAGCTGGAAGGAATGGATGCATTCTTAGAGACATAGAAACTACCACAACTGAGCCAGGAAGAAACAGAAAACCTGAAGAGACCCATAACCAGTAAGGAGATGGAGATCTCCAAACAAACAGGAGCCCAGGGCCAGACGACTCCCTGGGGAATTCTACCAAACATTTAAAGAAGAATTAATTCCTACTCTCCTGAAAGTGTTCCAAAAAATAGAAATGGAAGGAAATCTACCAAACTCATTTTATGAAGCCAACATTACCTTGATCCCCAAACTGTACAAAGACCCCATCAAAAAAAAAAAAATTACAGGCAGGACAAGACCTCACCTACAGCTGTGGCATCCCCTCCATGGAGATCTTGACCAAGATGGGCCAGGTGAGCAAGCTCCAAACCACACTGCAAGGCAGGGACGTGCCCCGCCCCACCCCGCCCCACCCCTGCCAGCAAGCAGGGCTCCCTGCCCCCTCTCCTCGGACACAGGGCAGCCACACTGGCTCTGACTCCATCTCCAGGACCCTCTCTGACACCACTCCGGGACCCCCGGGACCCAGCGGCCCCTAGCGCTGTAAGTGTCCCCGGATGGTGGAATGATAGAGAAGTGCGGGGCTCAGGGTCTGGGCTGACCCAGCTCCACGGAGAGGGGAATGTCCCTGGACAGAGCTGCGAGACAGACCCGAGCAGCGACCTTGGGGCCCTGGTCCCTAGGTCCCCAGAGAGCCCTGTGGGCCCTTGTTGTCCCTGTCCCTTTTGTGGTCTTGTGGGGACAAGGTCGGTAGGTCGGACGGGAGTGGGACACGGGTGTTCAAGCCGGGAGCCAGACCCCGGGCCCGCCCTGAGTGTGTGTGTGTGGGCGGCACCTCCTGAGGATCGAGCTGCGTGGTGGACGCAGGCCTGAGGCTGCGGAGTGAGCAGAGCCCGGCGCTCGTGTGGGAGCCTGGGTGGGCAGAGGGAAGAAGGACGAGCTTTGCACAGACTGTGGTGACCTGAGGCCAGCGGCACCTTGCAGTCACTCTGCTGCCAGCCCCATCCTGGCCCTTTGGGCACAGGCTGGGTCGCAGTGTATTATTTCAGGGTCTGGATGCTGGCGTCAGGCCGAGATGGGTAGGGCCCCAGGTCCCTCAGCGTTGTCTGCCTGGAGGCCCCTCTGCGGGGAGCCTTGCTGGGACTGGGGAGGCAGCCTGGGCCGAGCCACCCTCTTCTGTCTGGGTGTCTGTCTGGCGCGTCTCGCAGAGATTCTGGGTTCCACAAGTCAGGCCGGCTTTGTGTTCGACCACAACAACACTTTATTGAATGTCAGCAGTCAAGAAGGGCTCAGAACCATGGGTGCCAGCCTTCCCCTGGGGACGGAGACCTGCTTCTCCTTCAGGGGCAGGGGGAAATCGCACGGAGGCCTGGGCGCTAGTGTCCCCCACTTGTCGCATCCACTTGTGCTGAGTGCGGGTGTTGGCACATTTCCCGAGCTTGGGGTCTTGAGAGGCAGGTGCTAGGATGCTGACCTGAGCTGGGATGCAGCTTCGGGGTTCCCGGACTGGGTCCCGACACGTCTGCCTGGCCTCGGCCACTGCCCCGAGGCTGGCAGGTGATCGCTGGAGTCCTGGGCTCTGGTGGCCCTTGCCTCCTCCTGTGGGGGAGGGGAGGGCGGGGCCCACTGCACTTCCCTGCTGCGCCCAGGCTGGGTGACCTGTGGTAGGAGTCGTGCACCTGTGGGGCACGCCCAGTCCCCAGGCGGACACAGTGTGTTCTTCGTGGACTTCACCAGCTTTGGGTCTGAACTCAGGACTGCCCAAGGCCATGAGGCCTCAGACCCCTCAGTTCTCCTTTTGGTCATTGTGGGGGTGGGGAGCTTGTGTCGTCTCTGCTTCCCCGGGCCTGGGGTCAGGCCAGCGGAGGTCCCTCTAGGTCAGTGACTTGTACCTCCTGGCGGGGGTGCGATCTTCTAAAAAGTCCAGAGTGAGGAGGCAGGGCACCGTGCTGGCTGCCCAGAGCCTCTCAGCCCCCAAGCTCTTCTCCAGAGGCCTTGGGGAATCGACGTTGCGCATCGAGGAGGCGGTCAGCGGGGCCCAGGCATGTGCAGGGCTCTGGGGCTGCGGGCTCTGCTCTGGCCTGCAGGTGTCTCGGCTGGGCCGGTCCAAGCGCACACAGGGGTAGGGGCTGCGGAGGCCCCAGGGCAGGAATGGTGTCCCGGGCCCTACAGCGTCCTCCTTCCTGGGTTGGGGAGACCTCATCCCAGGAGACCCAGACACATTTTGGGGCCTGGTCTGGGTTGTGGCCACAGGTGTGGCTCTGGCAGTGGCTGAAGGAAAAAGGGCCCACGGTTGTGGCCTCAAGGTCATGTCCACAGGCCCCCTGCACATATCCCCCTGGTGTCCTGGGAGGTTGGGGAGGGAACTGCATCGCTGCCGGGGCAGCCGCGACAGAACTGGGGTGCCAGGGGCTCCCGGCCGTAGGGTTGCAGCCAAGGGCTGCGTCGACCTTCCTTCCCGCAGCGGCTGCTTGGCCTTGATCATGGCCTGGCGTGGAAGGGGTTCTGGCTGCTCAGCGTGTGTGGCTGGGACTGGGGAGGCCAGTCCGGCTGCTCCGGAGAGCGACTCCAGGGTAGGAGAGAGGAAGAGGGCTGTTGGGGCTGGGGACCCCTGCCTCTGGCCAAGGGGCATCTTGGGGAGCTCCTCAGGGCCGGCTGCAAAGAGGCAGACTGGGTCAGCATCTCCAGTAGGCTGCTCGTGCCCAGTAGGCTGTGCCCCCAGGCTGTGCTCCCGGCTCCCTGGGTGTCCACCCCGGACTGCCCCTCACAGCTAACCCAGGCCGCGAATGCCCCACCCCCACAGGGAGCACCCCGATGCAGGGGCCGGGCCTGGGTTCCCCGAGGTTGGAGCAGAAGAACAGAGGGACAGAGACACAGAGGAGGCCCCCCGCGGACTGGGTCCACTGTGAGCTGCCCCAGGAGGGTGAGGGGGGAGGGTCCGGGGACCGGAGCCCACCTGGCGGGGGCAGGTCGCACTTCCTCCGTCGGAGATGGGCCATGGAGGCCCGAAGGTGTCTGAGGACGGCCTCATCCTCCAGGGCCCAGGGCTGGGCCAGGGTGTCCTGAAGGAAGCCCTGCAGCCCTTCCAGGGGCAGCTTCAGGAGGCGTTCTGGGCAATGGGTGTGAGTCAGAGCAGAAGGGCGCCTCCCCACCATCCCAGGATTCTGCCCGGGGACAGCGGTTGGGTGTCCCACTGTTCCCAGGAGCACCACGGGCAGAGCCTTGCAGGAGAGGCCCCGTGGCCCCTGCTCCTCTGCAGGGTGCCCGCAAGCCACCAGCCAGCCAGTGTCCCTCCACCAAGGCCAGCCTGGTCCTCGCTCCTGGGAGGAGTGGGCCATCTCCCCGGCCCCCGACACCTGCATCAGACACCCCTGGGCTCCCGCGGGGTCCCTTACTGCGGTGCAGCCTGAGGACGGTGTAGGCCATAGCTGTGAGAACGCGCTCTCCGTCCAGGATGTAGGCGTCCCAGAGCTTCAGGGTGAGCGAGAATGGGGTCTGCGGGGGAGCGGGTGTGGGGGGAGCAGCCTCAGTTAGGCCCAGGGGTTCTCCGCCTGTGTGAAGGCCTCCCGTCTGCCCTGCCCCTGCCATCCCGTTCCCCTGGCTGCGTCGGACGGGGCTCTGCAACCCGTCCCGTGGGTGTCCTCCTCCTGGGGTAGATGGGCTCCAGACGACCTTGGGCGGGAAGGGACTGGCCAGTACAACACCCAGAAATGCGGGGCCACAGACTCTGCCCCACCGTCGGTGCCCACACACCTAGACGGGACTGCCGGTTGGCCGCAGAATGGGCCGAGGGCCCGTCTGCTCCCAGGCTGACCTGGCCTTCCTGGGGAGGCGGAGACGGACAGCGCTGGTCCCCAGAATCTCCTCCAGGGGCCCCGTTTGAGTCTGCAGGGTAGGTCTGGACCGTGAGCCTCAGGCTCAGGGCCTTCGGGGTCGGCCCTGGCTGGTCTGGAGCGTGAGGCTGAGCTCAGGCTTCCCCTGGGCCCGGGGCCGGGAGCAGGCAGGGACCAGGTTTGCCTGAGGGTCTTACCCGGCCGATGAAACATTGCAGAAACCACTTGGTGGTATACAGCCCCGCGCTCATCCCTTGCTCATCCTGGCAGAAGGACACAAGGTGCTCGGGGCCCAGCCGGCGGCCGCACGCCACCCGCGCAGCCAGGTGGACACACCCTGCGTCCCCGCTCAGCCCCGAGGGCGTCCTGGGCCCAGTAGGAGACAGAGCAGGACACCGGGCTCTGGGCAGCGTGGGCAGGGTTCTGCAGGTCCCATACCCCTGCCCCGGGTGGTGAGGGCTGGGTCCTCGGGGAGTGTCTACTCACCAGGTGTTTCTTCAGGCCTTTGAGCTCCTTCTTCATGATGATGTCATGATGCCGCTGGAAACGGGCCAGCTTTGGGAATCCCGGAGCGAAGAACCCTGAGAAGGCCCCAGGCACCCCCACCATCAGAGTCTTGTCCCCCACCAGGTGGGGGGTGAATCTGCCAGGGGGCTTCGCTCCCATGCCCTGACTGGAGAGTGTGCCCATAGCCCTCCCAGCCCTGGTTGAGCCCACTCATCCGCAACAGCAGCAGAGACGTCCAGGTCTGGGGGCCGGGCCAGAGGTCCCTCCTCCTCACAGAGACCCAGGTGAGTGGGTGGCCGGGCTGAGCACCAGGCCCGTCGGACCCAGCACACTTCGTGTAGTGGTCACAGCAGGGACAAGGGGGTCACCAGCCCTGAGGGGCAGAACGAGGCTCCCACGGAGAGAGTGATATGGTTGTGCAGGCCCAATCCTGGGCTTGGGTGCTGGACTGAGGGTCCAGGGAGCGGGACATGCCACCGTCAGGTCTTCATCTGGCCTTGGGCTGCCGGGGGACCCTGCGGGCAAGCCGGCTGCCAGACTGGGTGCTGAAGGCCCCGTGGGAAGGCGAGAACGGTCTGCAAACGCTGGGGCCAGTGGCCATGGCTACAATCACCCTGAGGAGGCCGTGCCCTTTGCCAGTGGAGAGCCGGGCTGGCTGGGGGTCCCAGCCGCCCCACTGCTCTGCCGCCCTGCAGGGAGGAAGTCCTGAGTTGCAGGTCCCGCCCAGGTGCTCTGCAGGCCCCCTACCATGCATGGCGTGGGTCTCCAAGCTCATCACCTGGGCCAGGGCCCAGAAGGCGTCTTCCTCACCCAGGAACATCAGGAGGAGTCCCACAATGTCGCTCATCCCCTGACAGTAGCCCACCTCCTGCAAGAGCCAGACCCCATGGAATGGGGCCACCTCGCTGGGGGAAGGTCATGACAAGGGAACCGCCCTCCCCACCCAGGTCCCGATCCTCCCACGGGCTCTTCAGGACCCAGCCCCGATCGTTAGCACCACAGCGGTGCAGACCAGAGCCCCCAGGCACCCAGCGCTCAGGGACTCAGGGGCCTTCCCTCTCCCGCACTGAGGTCTGCACCCCAGCCCGGCCTCAGTCCTAGGGTGTAGGGCCCCTCGCTTGCGTCTGTTGGGCCATGGCAAGTGGAGTCCCAACTAGGAGTCCCGCCTGCTCAGGCATCCTGGAGACAAAGGGCACCTGCGGGGCAGGAGGGCTGGTGGCAGGGACACTCACAGGGTTGTAGACCGAATAGGCCAGGAGGACGTGGAACAGGGCTCGCTGCCTGGGGACGGGGAGAGCAGGGTGGGTGGCTCTTGTCTGACCAAGCCGCATGGGAGCCCCCTCCCCCCACCTCGAGCAGAGTGCAGCCCCAGAGGACCCGCGTTCTTCAGCCAGGCTTGTGGGGGGACACTTGCGGAGGGGGATGGGGGTGGTGAGTACGGGACCCGGGGCGGGGCCGGGTGGCATTTGGGGGTTCACGGTCCTGGCTATCTTTACAGTGTCCACTGTTGAAAATACAATGCCAGTCCACGCAGAAACACACCCAGCGGGCTGTCCCCTTGAGCATGTTCCCCTAGTTGCCCCTAGTCCGTCCATGTGTGTCCTCACCCGGCCGAGTCTGTGCTGCCAGTCCCCCAGCTCCCCGTAGTGCCCCCTGCCACGACCCCACACTCTGGCTCGGCTCCCCTCCTACGTGCTCCACGCCAACCTTTGGGTTCCGCTCACATGGATCCCCGCCAGGCCCTGGCTCCATGCCCTCCCCATCGCAGCAGCCCCGGGGTGTGGGTTAGAGACCCCTGGGTCCTCCCTCCCACGTTCACCATGTGGCCGAGACCACATTTGCTGCCATTCCTCCCCCTCTCCTCAGAGACCCTGTGTCCTCCACCCAGAAGCCCCCTGGGTCGCGCCGGACCCCCCGAGGAGCTCCCGTACCCCAGAGCCCTGCTTGTCCCCCAGCCTCACCTGACGCCATAGCGGTCCCGGAACATGATGTGGTTCCGGAAGGTCCGGTTCACGTCCAGGTCGATTTGTCTGATGTCTTTGCAGGATAGTTGGGCCCGCTCCTTCATTTTCTGAGGACGGAACCGGGGAGGAGGAGCCAGCATCGGCTCACAGATCCCCAACTGCCACCAAAGGCCCCCGAAGCAGAGAGCGTCCCCTGCGGCCTTGGGCCGTGTCCTGAGGACACCTCCTTCCTTCCGTGGTCTCTGAGTCGGGCCCCCCGCCCCCAGGAGCCCAAGGTGCCCAGGATGCCTGCATCAGGGATCTTGTGGGTAGGCCTGGGGGCGGAGGGCACTACCAAGGGTCAGCCCTCGGGTCTTCCCCTCTCCCGCTCAGAGCCCTGTCCTCCAGGATGGAGCTCCAGCCAGGGCCCTGACTAGACTCTCCCCGCGGGGTGTCCTCGGCTCCTGCCCAGGCCTCCTCCCAGGGCCACCCCTCTTCTGAGGGTGCAAGGGCTTACCTCGTACAGCCCCTGGTGGGTGGACTTGACCTTTGGAATATCGAGCAGCAGGGCCCACACCTGACCCCTCACCTGGGGAGGGATCCCTTTATAGAGGTGCCGACGCATCTGCAGGAGAGTAGGTAGTGCTGGGACCCAGAAACAGGCCCGCCCTGCCAGGCCTGGGAGCAAGAGGCATCTGGAAGCTTTTGGCTTTGGCTCCGTGGCGTCCCCGAGAGGCTGGGTCTCCTTGGAGCTGGGCCCCGTCTCCCATGAGGAGGAGGGCACTGGGCCCTGTCCCGTCACTTCCTCTGCTGTCGGTTTGGAACTAGAGAGGCTGGGGCTCTGCCAGCAGACTCCCGCCAGACAGGGGCACTCCAGTGGGGTCGGGGTCCGGGGAAGGCAGGGGACTTTACCCCCACCCCCATGGGACAGATGCCCTCTGCGGGCCCACGGCACCCACCTTCTCGCTGGGCCTGTAGTGGTCCCAGTTGCCTAGCATTTTCACCCACTTGACGGCCCTGCGGGTCTCCTGGCGATGTTGCTGGAACAGGAGAAGGGGGCAGCGGATAAGCCACGCAGAGCTGGATACCAGCCCATGTGCCGCGTCCAGAAGACCTGGGGGCCGGGACTGTGCTGGGAACAGACTCAGAGGGGATTGAGAGGCAAAGGGCCGTCCCGCAGACTGCGTCTCCGGGGCTCAGGCGGGTTCCTGGCCACGTGCGGATTCCTGGGACAGGGGTTTTGGTGCCCTAGACCTGGGGACAGCTTTGGGGACTGGGTCTGCTGTCACCAGCCCCACGTCCACCCACTGTTTCCTGCCCATGCTCCAGGACAGGCTTGTACCTTGGCCTCTCGGCGGCTGAGGGTAGGCAGCTCCTTCTCCCTGGAAGGCAAGAGAAACAGAGTCCTGAGCACCAGGCCCCCCACCCCGGAGCCCCAAAGACCCGGGAGGGGAGGCCTGACCCTAGGGAGGGCTGGGGTTGCCAGCTGCCTGTGGCTCAGGTGGGGGCAGCAGCATCCCGCCTGGGGCATGAGAAGGTGGTTGCTGCCAGGTGGGTTGGGCAGGTGTCCCTCAGCTGTCCCCCAGGAGGGACCTGCTCCTAAAGTGGGATGGGCCACTCCTAGTCCTGTCACTGCTGCCTGGGTGTTCCCTGTGACCATAAGTCTGAGGACACCACGTGCTCACAGGTCCTGCGTGCCCAGTGTCTAGCCTGCCACTCCCACAGTGTCCATCACCCTGCTTTCCCGACTCCACCCCTCTTGCTGGTCACTTCTGCCGCTCTGGCCCCTTGTCTCATCAGAGCCACAGGCACGACCCCACCCTCCCACCGATCTCCACGGCCACTGGGCACTGGGCGGCGAGCAGGGTCTGAGGACCTGTGAGTAGCACGGCGACCAAACGTGGAGTCTCCGGCCATGGTGAGGTCTCGTGGGGCCCCTCGGCCTAAGAGCCTCCATCCCTCGTAGCAAGGCCACTGTGCCATCCCCTGCCCTGGTTCCCCCCTCTAGGACAGCCTCCTGTCCCTCTCTGTGCCCCTCGCCCGGGTGGGTCGGCCCCTCCCTCTGCTGCCCATCACCCCTCCCTGACCTGGCCTTGTCCCTGGCATCATCCTGCCATCCCCCAGAAGCCTTCAGGAGCTGTGGCGGGCCTGGCCTGGGGGTGTCACCGAGGGTAACCCTCAGCCCTCGCCCCAGACCACATCACCCTCCCACGGAAAGGACGCCACCGTCCCAGGGCCCCTCACCCTCTGTAGTCCCAGCTGAACTGACTGGACGCACAGACAGAATGCAGAGGGTAGGCCCTGGGCCTCCCTGGAACAGGCATGGACGCCTCTCGTTGGGATGCCAAGGGGCCCAGCCCAAGTCCCAGCTCCATTCTTGCCACGATCTCGGTCTGCCTCCCAGGTCACCGAGCTCCAGCCAGAGCAGAGTCGGGCCCTCAGAGGGCTGCAGGGAACGAGACCCTGAGCTAGGGACATGGGTCCTGCCTCCACTGAGAGAAGTTCCTCTCAATGCATTCTGCCCCTGAGCTGGACGGAGGAGGGCCCTGGGACTCACTGCAGGAAGCCGTGATGGTCTGTGAGCCTGCACAGCGAGAGGTCAGCACTTTCCTGGGCGTCCCCTGGAGACCCCGCTGGGCGTGCCTGAAACAGACAGGGTCCGTGGTGGGGGTCCCGTCCGAGCTAGGGGCAGGGGGAAAGGAGGGAGCAGAATGGCTCCTCTCGCCCCTGCATCCTCAGGGAACCCAGGACCCTCGGAAAAGGGGCAGCATGAGAGGCAGGCCCTGTCGGCTCTGGAGCAGGCTGACAGCGTGCCTGCGTCTGTCATTGATGCCCCGCTTTGGTCTCCTCTACGGGACTGTGGCTCTGGTCCCTGCCTGGGGCATACGTGCTCTCGCTGCTGAAGTCTCCCTTGGGGCCAGACCTGTTCCTACACGCCTAGGACCCCACCTGGATCTCCTGAGCACCCACTGTCTGCGATCCCAGCTTGGGCCTCCTGAGCTCCTGCCACCTATGATCCCTGCCTCGAACTCATCGATGATGGACACCTAGGATCCCCGATGGACCCTCAGCTGCTTCCCAATGCCCGGGACCCTCCCCCACGTCGCACTTGTTCCCGAAGACTCTGGTCCTTGTCTGGGCTGAAGGGGCCCATCCTTGGCTCAGGCCCCACCCCTGCAATGAGGGTCCGGCGAGGCGATGGGTCCCCTCTGGGCCTCACCTGGGTGTAATTGGCTAGGATGTGGGCCCGTTCCAAGGCCATCAGCGTCTCCAGGTCCTGGTTCATGGTGCTGCTAACCAAAAACATCCCGGGGGACCCTGCATGAGAACCGCCAGGAAACCAAGGCATGTGCTCCCAGCAGGCAGATCCCCAGTCTGTCTGAGCCCAGAGTGGAGAGAACCCTGGGGCTCCAAGGGCCGTGCTGGGTCGACGGATCCCACGCGGGCACTGCCTCCCCGGGGCACTCCCGCCTCCAGACTCCCTTCCCAGCCACCGTCCCCAGCACGTGGTCACACTGAGAGCACGGTCCCTTCACCCCGTACCCAGGAGCAAATGGGGGTCCGGGTTTCTCCGGGGATTGCTGACCTGATGCTTGGGGTGGCGTCCCCGAGCCCGGGGCCGACAGTTCGAGGCTGGATGGAATGGCCGGCCTGCGAGTGTCCCTGTGGGCTTGGGGAGGATCGAATGTGACTCTGAGATGTGACAAGCTCATGGGAAACATGGAAAAGCCCGTGAGCGGGACGTCCCCTCATGAACGCATGCCAGCAAGAGTCTGAACGGGCTCCCCAGCCGGCAGCCTGGGTTTTGGGAATTGCCCGAAGAGGGGCAGAGGGGAGAGCAGGAGGGACTCTGTCCTCCCTGGAGTGGAGGGGCTTGCGGGCTTCCTGCCCCGGAGGCTGGGACCTGGGCGGCAGCGGGATGTGGAAAGGCTGCCCTCGCCGGCTCAAGGTCTGCGCTTGGGGTCCGGGAGTCTCGGCCACAGCCCTGGAGGCCCATGCTGCTGCCCCTGAGCCTGTAGGCCCCACAGCGGCCTGAAGGGAGCAGCTCACACTCACCTGTGACCTGTCGCTGTGGGAGCTGGGCCTGTGGTCTACACGGGGTTCGTGGGGGGAGCGCGTCAGTGAACGTGTGGCAGAACCGGGAACAGAGAGCGCGAGCGTCTTCAGCTGCTGGCAGACACAGAGCACAGTGTGCGCCAGGCAGCAGCGGAACCTTGAGGTGCCACCGTTCCGTCCACGGCGGGTCCCATGTCATCTGTGCAGGTCAGCGGGGTTCTGTCTGCACTGAGCCCTTCCCCCTGCAGCTCTCACTCTCCAGGAGGGTCTTGGTACCACGCATGGTGGGAAGGGGAGGTTTGGCGCCCTCCCACCATCCTGAGCTCCTATGTGGGGGCCCTTGGGGCAACCCCCTGCTTCGTTGACAGGTTTATGAATGTCCTCCCAACCCATGGGTTGCCAGCGTGTGTTCTGTCCTCGAGCATATTGGAAGGGTGCCTGGGGGGTTTGGTCGGGTGATGGTCCCCCTCTAGATATTGGCTCAGGACATGATCTGCCGGGTGGAGAGATGGACCCTGTGTTGGGTCCTGGACGCTGCTGGGAGTCCGTGTCAAGGTCTCTCTTCCTCTCCCTCTGCCCTCCTTCTGCCTCAGCTCTCTCTCTCTCTCTCTCAAAGAACTAAGAAATCAGTGGTTTTCAATACACATTGCAGACCATGGGAGGAATCGCTCTCATGTCTGCAGAGGTGCCGCCTCCTTGGAATGGCAGATCATGGCCTTTCATGGACCTACGAGGATTTCAACAGGAAGCCCCTGGTCGTCCGTGTCTACTGTGGTGTTTGCAACACATCATGGTACATGCGTTTCAGGAGTGCCACTCAGTGATTCGACGGTTGTGCCCATTCATCTGCACTCTGCAAGAGAAGTGTCCTCCCCTTCTGTGCCCATACCAAGTTTTGACCATCCCAGGACGAGGGACTGCATTCCCTATGTTCACTGTTCGCGTGTCTGGGACCTCTTTAGCTTTGCACTGGAAGTTTAGAGCTCTCAAGAGTCTTCAGGTCTACTGCCCACCCCGCACCCACCACCCATGTTCCCTCCTGCAAATCCACCAATGCCATGCCCCCCTTTCACCAGAGACCCAAGCCGTATTAGCATCTTAATAGATGCACAGAGAGTCTGGGACCAAGGACAGCCTCCATTCTTGATAAAAACTCTCCACAGTGGAGGGAGAGAGGGAACAAACCTCAATGTCCGAAAAGCCGTCTAGGAAACCCCACAGCAAGTACCACTCTCAATGGGGGGAAGCCGAGAGCTTTTCCCCTCAGGCCAGGAGCGAGGCAGGGATGTCCACCCTCACCAGAGCTGTCAGCAGAGCACGACAAGTCCTACCCTCAGCCGTCAAACAACACAAAGAAATTCAAAGCATCCAAATTGGAAAAGAAGACATCAAACTTGTCCTCCTCACAGATGAGATCCTCTTCTTGGATCCTTTCTATGGACAACCTAAAAGTCTCCACCCCAGGATGGCTAGAACTCATCCGGGAACTGAGAAAGTCGTAGGATCGACGTCGGATGCACAGTCGTCAGTTGCTTTTCTCTGCGCTAACAAGGAGATGAAAGGGAAATGAAGGAATCCATCCCACTTACGACGACACCCAAACCCAGAAGATACGGAGGAATCAACCCAGCAAGGAGGTAAAGGATCGCTCTTCTGAAAACGACAGAACACTTGTGAAAGACATCGAGGAAGACACCGAGAAGGAGAAAAATATTTCGTGCTCATGGTTAGGAAGACATAGTATCATTAAAATGTCTACCATTAAATGTCTATCATTAAAATGCCCAGAGCATTCTCCCCACTCAATGGGATCGGGCGTGTCCACCCAGCTCCCTCCACTCAGGGGCAAACCCCGAGACAAACCTGGCCTGCGGGTGCTCGTGGCTGCAGACGGAGGACGGGATTCCCTCCGGGGGGAAGGCGTGGAAGCCATCGCTGTGGGAGACCCAAGGGTGCTGGTCGCAGGGGGACAGAGTCACAGACTTGCACCCTTAGCTGAGTCCCTGGCCGGAGGGGCTTCAGGATCCCTCTGAGGGTGCGGGGGTTCACACCTTGGGCCAATTTGCAGCTGGGCGACATCCAGCCTGGCTCAGACCCCCAGCCCCAGCCTGGGGCACAGGCGCGGCCCCTCCTCAGGCCCTAGCAGGGTGGCTGGGCTTCCCACGTGCAGTTCTGGACAGCCACGTCCCGGTAGCCCCTGCAGTCCTCCAGCAAACACTGTCGGCAGGCTCGTTGGAGCCGAGTCTGTCGAGGCGGCCCTGTTGCAGGGCCCAGGTGCGCGCGTGGCGCTTGCGACCCAGGGTGGCCCCTTCAGGGGAGCAGAGGCCCCCGAGCTCCCTGTGGGTGACCAGTGGAGTGACCAGTGGAGGTCCTCAGCAGGCCCCAGACCGGTGAAGGGAGCAGACCTCTGTTTCTCTGGGAGCGCCCGGCCCGGCATGGACCAGCAAGGTACCACCACCTCCTGGGACCCCGTTCCCCACCATGAGGCCCAGACCAGCATCCTCCGGGCTGCAGATGAGACCGGGAGCGGGTGTAGGCAGAGGTGTTCCTCCCCTCCCGATGCTTGTGGTCCTGTGCAGGGTGCTGGGCAACAGTGTGGTGGCCTGGACTTTCTGCCTCCACGCCCGAGCAGTGCCCACCCGTCTACTTCCTGCAGCTGGCCTCTTCCCATGGCCTGAAGCTTGGCTGCTCGGTGTTCATCGAGCTGTAGAAAACCCTGCAGCCATGGCCCCCCAGGACATGGCACGCAGTTGCGGTCCTGGAGGTAGTAACTGGCTTCTGCAACATGGTAGGCCTCTGTCTCCCGGCTGCCACGACCACCCAGAGCTTCCCTGTGGCCCACGTGCCCTCCTGGGGCCGCTGCCAACAACAGGGCACCATGGTGGCCCCGAGCACCCTGAGCTGGGCCCCGGCCCTCTGTGTGCACCTCGGGACTGAGGTCTGTGCTGACCTGGAGACAGACCCCCCATGTGACTGGCTTCAGGAAGGATGGGAGGCCTTCCACCTGCTCCTGGGCCTCGATGTGAGTGTCCACCCTGAGCCTGGCCTTCTGGTGCTCCCAGTGGTGTTCCCCTGCCGGGACCTACCTGGTCTTCCACACGGCGGCTGTCCCTTTCTTCTTCTGGTGCCTGCCCTTCACGGTCACTAATCACCTGCCACAACAAGGATCCCCAAGCCTGGCCTTCCTCGTCCCCTTGCTCCTGTCCATTAGGCCGGGATGCCTGCCCCAGTCCTCTCTGTCCTGGCTTTGCATCTCTGCAGGAGGGGGCGCCTGGGGCCCTGGGGATCCTCCTCCAGCGAGACCTGCTGAGTGGGATGGAGAGGGGAGGGGAAGGGGCCCTCGGGTCCTGAGGCCGGGGCACAGGTGCTCTTCTGACCCAGGAAAGCTGTTTGTGCTCTATGGGATGCTGAGTCCCAATTGCCTCCTCTCCTACCGACCCCTTTCCCCTGCCCCCCGGAGAAATCCCCGGAGACCAGACGGGAAACAGAACAGCTAAAGGGGTCCTGCACCCCTCTGTCTGAGGTGGTGCCTCCATCGCTCCTGCGTTTCCCTCCCATGCCCCAGATGACCTGCATCTATGTCTCCCTTCCCCTTATCCACCCCTTCCCCAACCCCCTTCCCTGGAAAGCCAGGAAAGATCCAGGACAGCATCGGAAGGGAGCCATGTGGGGCTTGGTGACCTGAAATCCAGGCCAAAGCTGGGGTTCTTCAGCCTCTTCCAGCTTGTCCGGGATCCAGACTCAGGCAGCTCTCACACTCCACCTCAGCTCCTTGGCTCTCAGTTCACCTCACCCACCGCCCCAGGTCTGTCCCAGGCAGGTCCCTCTCCCTCCATCCTGAGCACTAGGAACAAGTCATCAGCCCCTCAGCCCTGTGGCCCGAAAGTCAGTGGAACCCCGTGACCCTCCTTGGGTTCCGTCCCTGCTGCTCCCAACCAATGCTCTGAATCTGGCACAGCCCGACACCCCGGCCTCACCCCTGCTACGGTCCACCTGCCCAGGTTCCAAAGACACCTGCAAGCTGTGGGATGCCGTCATCGCCCTGAGCAGGGCCCCAGCAAACTCCTGCCCTGCTCGACCCTGCAGCCCCCTCCCCTGCGCCACAGTGACTGTTGAAAACTCCACTGGATTCACCCTTCCCTCCTTCGAGGCACCTCCCCGGCACCCTACCCATATGCCCACTCCTTTCAGGCTCTGCCTGTCACTACAATTGTCATCGTAATTACGTTTTGTTGATGACGTATTGTGTGTTAGCATCTGTTTATTTTAGTTCTTCTCCATGGAGGTGTGAGACCATAGCAGGCAGGGACCACCCCATTCAATAGAGCCCACCGGGCATCTCGTCTCCCTCTAGTCAGCTCCTTATGGACTCCATCCCCAAATACAGTCACCCTGGGGGTCAGGGCATCAACATAGGAAGGTCCTGAGTCTGCCTTCCCATCCACAAGCTCAGTTTATGCCGGTACTGGTTCATGGTGGAGGGGACAGTCAGGTGCCCTCCGGGCGGAGATGTGATGCCCCACGACCTGTTTCATGTGACATAGAATGTATTTTTACAAAGATATCTCTGTTTGCTTTTCAGAGGGAATTTAGAGGGGCACCTAGGTGGGCAATGGGTTGAGCGTCTGCCTTCATCTCAGGTCATGATCCCAGTGTTTCCTGCTCAGTGCGGAGCCTGCTTCTCCCTCTCCCTCTGCCACTCCTCCTGCTTGTTCTCTCTCTCTGTCAAAGAAATACACAAAATCTGCACCTGCAGAGAGTCTGTCCCTGCCAGGGTCATCCAGTTCCTAGAAGCAGAAAACAAGTAGGCTGAAACTCCCTGTGGAGATGCAAACCACGTGTGTCTCTCATCTGCTCTTTTCATGAAACTCATGTAGTTTGGGACATTCTCCCCTGGCCTCATCATGCCAGGGCTAGGTACCAGACAACTAGGGACCAGAGATATAACCCAGAGCTCACTGAAATTATTCAAACTATCCAATCCTAAGCCTGTTTGGCTCGCATACCCTGACTCAGCCGTTCCTTCCCACAAAACCCACAATAGATACCTGGCCCATGCTCTCCTCTCAGTCCCTGAGCCTCCACACTCACCCCATGCTTCCCCCATGGGGCCCAGAGTGGCATGGCTCCTTCTCACCAGAGCCATGAGTAGTGAACTCTCCTCTCAGACATGGTGTGTCTCTGTGTCTGTCACCTTAGTCTACCTGACTCAACAATAATCAGAAATTATTAACAGCTATATGCCAATAAGTTAAGAAACCTAGAAGAAATGGATGCATTCCTGGAAATACACTATACGCGACCAAGACTGAAACAAGAAGAAATTGACAACCTGAAAAGACCAATAACCAGTAACGAGATTGAAGCAGTGATCAAAAACCTCCACGAAAACAAGAGTCCCGGACCTGATGGATTCCCTGAAGAATTATACTGAACATTCCAAGAAGAAATAATACCTATTTTACTGAAGCTATTTAAAAAAATAGAAACAGAAGGAAAACTTCCAGTCTCTTTCTATGAAGCCAGCATTACACTGATCCCCAAACCAGGCAAAGGGCCATCAAAAAGGAGACACATAGACCAGTGGAATAGAGAGCCCAGATATGGACCCTCAACTCTATGGTCAAATGATCTTTGACAAAACAGGAAAAAATATACAGTGGAAAAAAGACAGTCTCTTCAATAAATGGTGCTGGGAAAACTGGGCAACTATATGTAGAAGAATGAAACTCGACCATTCTCTTACACCGTACACAAAGATAAACTCAAAATGGATAAAAGACCTCAATGTGAGACAGGAATCCATCAGAATCCTAGAGGAGAACATAGGAAGTAATCTCTTCGATATCAGTCACAGCAACTTCTTTCAAGATATGTCTCCAAAGGCAAAGGAAACAAAAGCGAAAATGAACTTTTGGGACTTCATCAAGATCAAAAGCTTCTGCACGGCAAAGGAAACAGTCAAGAAAACAAAGAGGCAACCCACGGAATGGGAGAAGATATTTGCAAATGACAGTACAGACAAAAGGTTGATATCCAGGATCTATAATGAACTCCTCAAACTCAACACACACAAAACAAACAATCATATCAAGAAATGGGCAGAAGATATGAACAGACACTTCTCCAATGGAGACATACAAATGGCTATCAGACACATGAAAAAATGTTCATCATCACTAGCCCTCAGGGAGATTCAAATTAAAACTACATTGAGATATCACCTTATACCAGTTAGAATGGCCAAAATTAACAAGACAGGAAACAACATGTGTTGGAGGGGATGTGGAGAAAGGGGAACCCTCTTCCACTGTTGGTGGGAATGCAAGTTGGTCCAGCCTCTTTGGAGAACAGTGTGGAGATTCCTCAAGAATTTAATAATAGAGCTTCCCTATGACCCTGCCATTGCACTCCTGGTATTTACCCCAAAGATACAGATGTCATGAAAAGAAGGGCCATCTGTACCCCAATGTTTATAGCAGCAATGGCCACGGTCGCCAATCTATGGAAAGAACCAAGATGCCCTTCAACAGATGAATGGATAAGGAAGATGTGGTCCATATACACTATGGAGTATTATGCCTCCATCAGAAAGGATGAATACCCAACTTTTGTAGCAACATGGACGGGACTGGAAGAGATTATGTTGAGTGAAATAAGTCAAGCAGAGAGAGTCAATTATCATATGGTTTCACTTAATTGTGGAGCATAACAAATAACATGGAGGACATGGGGAGATAGAGAGAAGGTAGTTGGGAGAAATTGGAAGGGGAGGTGAACCATGAGAGACTATGGACTCTGAAAAACAATCTGAGGGTTTTGAAGGGGCGGGGGGTGAGAGTTCGGGGTACCAGGTGGTGGGTATTATAGAGGGCATGGATTGCATGGGGCACTGGGTGTGGTGCAAAAATAATCAATACTGTTATGCTGAAAATAAATTAAAAAAACAAAAAATAATCTAGGTGATCATTTTCCTTTTTTCTTTTATTAGTGTCAGAATTGACATTGATTAACTTTTGAAAGTTAAAATAAATTGTAATTCTGAAGGAAAAAAAAGGAGAGTTTCAGACCAATATCACTGATGAATATGGATGCTAAGATTCTCAACAAGATCCTAGCAAACAGGATCCAACAGCACATCAAAAAGATTATACACCATGACCAGGTGGGGTTCATCCCTGGGTTAAAAGGATGGTTCAACATTCGCAAATCAATCAATGTGATAGAACAAATCAATAAGAGAAGAGAGAAGAACCACATGGTTCTCCCAACTGATGCAGAAAAAGCATTTGACAAAATACAGCATCCTTTCCTGATTAAAACTTTCAGAGTATAGAGGTAGAGGGAACATTTCCTAACTTCATAAAATCCATCTATGAAAAACCCACAGTGAATATCATTCTCCATGGGGAAAACCTGACAGCCGCCTTCCCTTTGAGATCAGGAACACCACAAGGAGGCCCACTCTCACCACTGTTGTTCAACATAGTATTAGAAGTCCTAGCAACAGCAATCAGACAACAAAGAGAAATAAAAGGTATTCAAATTGGCAAAGAAGTCAGCCTCTGTCTATATTTTATGTGGAAAACCCAAAAGACTCCATCCCCAAACTACTAGAACTCATACAGCAATTCAGTAATGTGGCAGGATACAAAATCTATGTACAGAAATCAGTTGCTTTCCTATACACTAATAATGAAACTGTAGAAAAGGAAATTAGAGAATTGATTCCATTTACAATAGCACAAAAACCCATAAAACACCTTGGAAGAAACCTAACCAAGGAGGTAAAGGATCTGTACTCCAGGAACCATAGAACACTCATGAATGAAACAGAGGAAGACACAAAAAGATGGAATAACATTCCATGCTCATGGATTGGAAGAATAAACATTGTTAAAGTGTCTACATTGCCCAGAGAGGTCTATATTTTCAATACCATCCTGATAAAATACCATCCACTCAGACACCTAATAAACATCTCAGCCATCTCAGAAGGGATCTTACCTGACAGATCTCAAAACCTCCTCCTTATACTTATCTTCCCATCTCTGTAGGTGCTATCTGTTCTCTCCAATGACCAGGTCACTGAGAATGGTATTTGATGTTCCTCTTCTACTTCCAGTGCCTATATACTCCATCACCCCGTCTCAAATATCATCATTTCTGTCCTCAAAAGCTCAAGTCCATTTCCTTCTTCCACCACAACCATATTGTTAGGACACAACCACATCCTGTAGCATGTTTCCTGATGGCTTCTCTTTTGACTTGGTCTCTAAAATCATGAATCATTGAAAATTTTATATATATATATACATATATAAAATTTATATATTGAAAATTATATATATAAAATTGAAAATTATATATATATGAAATCCAATATTTTTGTCAGTCCCTTCGTGGTTCATTATTGTATTTAGACTTAAATCCAGATTCCTTTTTTAATAGTTTTGGGCTTTTGCTGACCTCTCCTGATATTTACACCTCCATCAGGACCCACTTTTCCCATCAGGCACCATTTGTCTTTTCTATGTGTGGGTCACACATGACTCTTTCTCACCTCTGAGTTTGGTTATGTTGTTCCCTCTGCCTGGAGGCAGTTCTCCTTGCGCTTCAGAGATCTGGGTGTTTCTTATCTTTCAGGGCTCATCCCCTAAAGAAACCTTTTCTTATAATGCAGTGTAACTGGTTTCATCCTAGAATTTATCTCTATGTGTAACACTACTTCTATGTATTGTTTCCCAGGCATAGATTCTGTTGTTGGGCATGTTTACTATGGTTTCCCAAACATCCAATAACTTGCTTCATGTAGGGAAGGCATACAAGAAATGCTTATCGAATGGGTAAATTAATCCAATAAGAGCTCAATGATAGATTTTACTGTTTACTAATTCCTAGACCCACCTGCTCCTGAAAATGGATACCTTTCCATGGCGATTGGGATCTTGGCTCTTGTTGTCTTACTTCTCCTCTCCCTCTTCTTCCTCCTTTTTTGATGCTGGCATTGGGTCAAACATGGTATGCCCTGAAGGTGGGAGGGTGATTGTTGACTCTCCATGGAGAATATTGATGGTGAGACCAAGAATGAAGTGTAAGAGTTTGGAAAAATTGAACTCCCCTCATAGGAAACCTGTCTTATTTTTCAGACCTGCCCTAATGCTTCCTTCTCCTTTCTCTCAGCTCCAGCCCAGTCATGGACTTCCAGGAAGAAAATCAATGTAAGGGGGAATGAGAATGAGGGGCAGCTAGGGTGGGGGAAGGATGTTTTCAGGGAAGATAGAAGGCATCCTGGAAGAAGCAGAGAAGGTGGGGGAACATCCTACTGGATGTGGTGCCATTGCCCTTCCCTATTTCAGTTACCCATCCCTGAGATGTTGATTACAGGACTCGATCATCTGCAGATTCTCTCTGGAGGCTTAACCCCACATTCTTCCTTGGAGGTGATGTCTTGGAGGACATCCAGTCTGAGAAGGACATACAGATGGACATGCAGGTGAGTCTCTCCTTAACTACATCCTCTCTCTTGCCCTCCCACAGATGCTTTCTTAGTCATGCTCTCCTAGTCAATCAACTTCTGCTGTGTAGGCTGCTGAGTCAGTGATACTGTGGCAGCCCTGGCAAACTGGTGCACCATCTGCCAAAGACTAGGATGCTGGGCAGCCCTGGGTTTTGGGTGTGAGGGGAGGTCTGGGGACCCTCTTGCCCTGCTGCAGGAGAAGGAATGGGTACCGCGAACATGAGTAAACTGAAGACACACCTAACTCAAGATCCGGCAATTTCTTGTTGAATACCTTTTTAAAAAATTATGTTACATTAGTCACTGCATCATTATTTCTGATGTAGCATTCCATACCCATTGTTTGTGTGTAACATACAGCGGACACATATTTTAAAGATATTCTCACTTATGCAGTTTCTTCAAAGAGTTGAAAATAGAGCTACCCTAAGACCCAGCAATTGCAGTACTGGGTATTTATCCCAAAGATACAGATGTAGTGATCCAAAAGGGCATGTCATCCCAATGTTTATAGCAGTGATGTCCACAAAAGCCAAATGATGGAAAAAGCCCAGATGTCCATCAACAGATGAATGGATAAAGAAGATGTGAGATTGTGAGATCTCTCTCTCTCTCTCTCTCTCTCTCTCTATATATATATATATAAATGGAATATTATGCAGCCATAAGCCCCCCCCCCCCAATTTTGCCATTTGCTACAACGTGGATAGAACTAGAGGTTATTATGCTAAGCGGGATAAGTCAATCAGAGAAAGACAATTATCATATGATCTTAACAATATGAGGAATTTGAGAAAAAAGACAGGGGATCATAGGGGGAGGGAGAGAAAAATGAAACAAGATGAAACCAGAGAGGGAGACAAACCATAAGAGACTCTTTTTTAAAAAAAAATTTATTTCTTTTCAGCGTAACAGTATTCATTGGTTTTGCACCACACCCAGTGCTCCATGCAATCTGTGCCCTCTCCAATATCCACCACTTGGTTCCCCCAACCTCCCACCCCTCCGACCCTTCAAAACTCTCCGATGTTTTTCAGAGTCCATAGTCTCTCATGGTTCACCTCCCCTTCCAATTTCCCCCAACTCCCTTCTCCTCTCCATCTCCCCATGTCCTCCATGTTATTTGTTATGCTCCACAAATAAGTGAAACCATATGATAATTGACTCTCTCTGCTTGACTTATTTCACTCAACATAATCTCTTCCAGTCCCGTCCATGTTGTTACAAAAGTTGGGTATTCATCCTTTCTGATGGAGGCATAATACTCCATAGTGTATATGGACCACATCTTCCTTATCCATTGGTCCGTTGAAGGGCATCTTGGTTCTTTCCACAGTTTGGCGACCGTGGCCATTGCTGCTATAAACATTGGGGTACAGATGGCCCTTCTTTTCACTACATTTGTTTCCATTAGAGACTCTTAACCTCAGGAAACAAACTGAGGGTTGCTGGAGTGGAGCGGGGTGGGAGGGATGGGGTGGCCAGATGATGGGGAGGGTATGTGCTATGGTGAGTGCTGTGAATTGTGTAAGACTGATGATTCACAGACCTGTACTCCTGAAACAAATGATACATTATGTGTTAATAAAAAATAATAAAGATTCCCGCATATGTCCAGAAGGGTACCTGTAGAGTGATATTTAGCTCAGTATTGTTTATAGTGGAGATACTTAAGCATAATCAAGCTGTCCATTATTGGGACAGTGGGAAGATTAACATGTTGAAACAAGCAACTGTCCTGTAGACATATGAATGGTCTGGAAACGCTGAGTGTGCAATGGAAAAAGGAATGACTTCCACAGCATTTAACAATTACAACACGATATACAGTTTGCAAGATACAAAATAAAGTTTTTTAAAAAAGATTTTATTTATTTGTTTGACATAGAGAGATCACAAGTAGGCAGAGAGGCAGGCAGAGAGAGAGGGGGAAGCAGGCTCCCTGCTGAGCAGAGAGCCTGATGCAGGGCTCGATCCCAGGACCCTGGGATCATGACCTGAGCTGAAAGCAGAGGCTTTAACCCACTGAGCCACCCAGGCACCCCCAAAATAAAGTTTTGCAGAGATGAATGAATTTGCATGGACTGTCTCAGAGCTTCTCCTTGGAGGTTGAGAATTGAAATGAGAACCACAGGGCAGAGACAAATCACGGAAGAGAAGGATGGCCTTGATGCAGGTGTGCATGTGCTAAGCCAGAAGAAGTCAATTACTCAGCTCCCAGCACCCACCCTCCAACTAGAAAAATACATTTTCTTCCAAGTTCAAGTTTTCCTGTTTGAATGGGACTAAAGCTGCCTCACCTATTTCTCAGCCTTGGGTGAGGGTCAAACAAAATAGTGCCTGAAAAGTGAGTGAGTAGGATTGCAAAGAGATATTTTCACTCCCAGTGTATCTCAGTCTCAGAGCCTCCTGAACGATCCAACCCAGTGGCTCTTGGCTGGCCATGAGCCTCCTGGAAGCACAGGTCAGCCTGCTCCCACTCCAGCAGTCACCTGGTTCCAGATGTCAACAGAGCTGAGGTTGGGACCCCCTGATCTGGCCCCTAACATTTCTTTTGTCTCAGCTTTATGGTCCTTGATTCCAGCCACACTAACCACTTCCCACCTACATGAAAATGCCAGGCTCTTCACCTCTCCAGGCTTTGGGTCCTGCTGAACCTGCTGGTCTTCCATGAATATTTCTTATGAGCAGATATAATCTCAAATGTCCCCCCCACCAAGGAAAGCTCCATGAAACTCTTATGCTAAGGAGGTCCATCAGGTAACAGTCCATCTCAGTGCCCGGCCAGCTTGGGCTGGTGACAGAAGATAAAGGAGCTTCTCTGAGCTTGTGTGCAAGTCATTCTACTGAGGGGATGGCTCCAGCCTGATGAACCTCATGCGGGAAAAGACAGGCTGATGAGGGAAAGGGGGAGAGGCTGCTGCATCCTCATCACATCCTGTGTCTCCACTCCAGCCGCTCAGGCTTCTCTCCTGGGCTACCGAGCTCTGGGCGGGCTGAAGGACCATGGCCGCACCCCTGTCTGCCCTTCTCTGTTTTGGTGAGTCCCAAGGGTTGATCTGGGAAATGCTGAGGGATAGGCAGTGGGCTATGAGACTAAGAATGTTAAAAAAAAAATTGCATCAGAAAAAGATTTCAGGGCAATGGGTGACCTGTGAGGGTCCCTTCATTGATGGGTTGGGAAAACAGGGACCCAGGGAGGTCATGTTTGTCTGTTACTTCATTCTAGTCTCTTGCTGGGTGGGTCAGGAAATAAACAGGTCTTCCGGTTTGGGCTGAAAAATTGTCTCTGTATACCAGTCTTCAAATTTTATCTATCTATCTATCTATCTATACATCCATCCATTAATTCATTCATTTATATATTTTTTCTTTTATTTATTTATTTATTTATTTATTTATTGATTTTTCCCTATATATTCTTTTTTCCTTTTTTATTGTAGTTTTTTTTAAATTAAACTTATTTATTTTCAGCATAAAAGTATTCATTATTTTTGCACCACACCCAGTGCTCCATGCAATCCGTGCCCCCTATGATACCCACCACCTGGTACCCCAACCTCCCACTCCCCGCCCCTTCAAAACCCTCAGATTGTTTTTCAGAGTCCATAGTCTCTCACAGTTCACCTCCCCTTCCCACTTCTCCCCAACTCCCTTCTCCTCTCTAACTCCCCATTTATATTTTTAATGTGGACTTGGTGACATCAGGACTAGATTACAGATTTGCCAGCAAGCCTCACGGCACAGGAACAAATAATTCTGCCGTTTGCAACAATTCTGGTGGGCCCCGAGGCCATGACGCTAGGTAGCATAAGCCAGATGCAGAAAGAAAATCCACACAGTCTCACTTACATGTAGAATCTAGAAAGGTTGGATTCATGAAGGCAGAGAGCAGACTGGTGGTTGTCAGAGTCTGGGGGTGCTGCAGGTGGGAAACAGGGAGGTAGGGGGACAGAGAACAAGCTTCTACTTGTAAGATGAGTAAGTTCTGGGGATCTAATGCACAGAATAGTGATCGAGGCAATAATACTGTAGAAACTTGCTGACAGAGTAGATCTTATGCATATTCACCAAAACAAACCAAACCAAACCAGAAATCAAAACAACCTATGTGAGCCCGGTGGTGGGTATTCAGGAGGGCACGGACTGCAGGGAGCACTGGGCGTTACATGCAGACAATGAATCATGGAACCGTGCATCAAAAGCTAATGATGTACTGTAGGACTAACATAACACAATAAAAAATAAATAAAAACAAAACAAAACAAAAAATAAAAATCAAAAATCAAAACAACCTATGTGAGGCGGGGGGCGGGTTAATTAGCTCGATTGTGTTGATCACCTGACAGTGTGCATGTCCTTCAGATCACAACGTTGCTCACCCTGGATATACGGCTTCTCTTTGTCAACGGCACCTCAGCAAGTCTGTGGGAAGAGTCTCTCCTAGCGGGGTTGGTGGTAGGATCCTGTGTGCTTACTGCCTGCCCCCACAAGGCTGGTCATGTGCCCAGTTCCCTCATTTATTCAGAAGAGCCTTATTGTTAAAAGGACAGAGGCTCAAGGGGCCAAGCAGGAAGGAACAGCTGTGCTATGGGGATAAGGAAACACACCATGAGCACAGACCGCCTGTCAGTCATTCATTAACACACACTCATTGGCACGTACGTGGACTTGAGCCCACGCCATGCTTTTTAGCAGACACTTAATTCCCAGAATGGCCTGATGAGGTAGGGCCCTATTCATGTTCCCATTTCACAGACGAGGAAGCTGAGGTCCAGAGGGATTAAGGAACTTGTTCAAGGTCACGCATCTAGGACTCAAATAAACTCAAGAGTTTAGTGACAGGTTCACATTCTTTATGACCAAAGTATGCCGCTGGTGTTTGAATGTACGCTTACCAGCTGCAGGACGAGGGACAGAATACTGTTTCCATAGTCTGATCTATAAAAGGGGCTAATAATGGTCCCTAACCAATAGAGATGTGGTGAGTCAGAGTCCATCCAGGAAGTGCTCAGAAGAGCACAGGGAGTATGTCCAGTCACGTTAGAAGGCTGGATGGAAACCCATGAGAGGACCACGGTGGGGTTGTGTTGGGAAGTGGGCAAAGATGTGGGTCGAGCTTGGGTATAGGGAGCAGAACCTGGTGTGGACAAGAGGTTCAGAGGGGGCTGGAGACAAGTGTGAGTCAGTAATGATCCAGGTTCAGCCCCATCCCAGCTGTGTGAACTGAAAGAAACTGCTTAGCCTCTCTGTTCAGTTTCCTTGCATTTATTGTGGAGACAAGAAGCACACATGTGAGCAGGTCTGTGTGTGGTTGTAAGGATAAGAGTTACTGGGTAATATACAGCATGGCCAGTGAAATCTAATTTCACATAAACAAGAAATAATTTTGTAGGCTTAGTATATCCCATTAAATCACATGGGTCATACTATGCAAACAAAATTTCATTGCTTATCTGAAATTTATATTTAAGTGGGAGCCTTGTGTTTTTATATCCTAAATTTGACAACCCTAGCAAGACTAAAGCAGGTAATGCTACCAACTTGGCAAAAAATTAAAAAAAAAAAGCGCCAGCTTGAGAGAAAAAAGGCAGTTGTTCAACCTAGAGAAGGTAGAAGACAAAATGGGGGCAAGTCACCTCCAAGGGAGAAGATGGAATTTATCGATTATGCAGTTTGATAGGTGTGTAAGATTACATGGGAAGGCTATTTGAAACTGTGGAAAGAATTAGACACAGGGTCAAGGAAAACTATGCGGACGTCACTAAACCAGACAAATACTGATTCTAGGGACAATAAATAGGAAAAATATACAGGTATAATACTACACTCCTCAGGTATGAATAATATTTGCCCAGTCATAATAATGTAAGTACAGAATATTGGTTTACTTTTTTTTTTATAAGAGAAAGCATTTATTAATTTTTTGGTAAAGATTTTATTTATTTGAGAGAGAGAGAGCATGAGAACGTAGGGAGGGTCAGAGGGAGAAGCAGACTCCCTGCTGAGCAGGGAGCCTGATGTGGGACTTGATCCTGGGACTTGGGGACCATGACCTGAGCTGAAGGCAGTCGCTTAATCTACTGAGCCGCCCAGATGCCCCAGAATATTGATTTAGGCAAAAAGTTAAAACAGTGGGAAATCCACAATTAACAACACAGCTGGTGATCTCTAGACATGATACAATGTAACAGATCCCATCTAGATCTTATGTACAGCATGGAGATCTCTCTTGAAAAAGATTTTATTTATTTGAGTGTGAGACACACACACACACACACACACACACACATACACACAGAGAATGAATAGGGGAGCATCAGGCAGAGGGAGAAGCAGGCTCCCCACTGAGCAAGGAGCCCAACTTGGGGCTCAATCCCAGGACCGCAGGATCATGATTTGAGCTGAAGGCAGATGCTTAACCAACTGAGCCACCCAGGCACCCCCTACACCATGGGGATTGCAGCCAATAACAACTTCTTGCAGAATATCCTAAATGTTCACACCATAAAAAAAAGAAATGGTAATTATGTGACAGGATGGAGGTGTTAACTAATTAGCTAATATTAGCTAATTATGTAATTGGTTAATATTAGCTAATGCTGTGAGAGAAATCATTTTGTGCTATATAAATATCAAGTCGACACACACACCTTAAATTTACACAACATTGTACATCAATTATGTATTGACAAAGCTAGGATAAAAAAGAGACTAAATCCTGGACACAGCCCCCTTTTCAGAGAGGAGATAATTCTCTTTAGAGTTGTCCAAAGTGTGTGCATATGGAGGGGTGTAAGGAATTCCTGGATGGCTTTGTCTGTTTGTTTGTGTTATGTTAATCACCATCATTAGTTTTAGCACATCATTAGTTTTTTTAAGTATATATTTTTCTTAAATTTTATTTATTTATTTATTTGACAGAGAGACAGCAAGAGAGGGAACACAAGGAGGGGGAGTGGGAGAGGGAGAAAGCAGGCTCCCCGCTGAGCAGGGAGCACGATGTGGGGCTTGATCCCAGGGCCCTGGTATCACGACCTGGGCTGCAGGCAGACTCTTAATGACTGAGCCACCCAGGTGCCTTTAAGTGTATTTTTTAATCTCATTTTTAAAAATTTTATTTTATATTTTCAGTGTTCCAAGATCCATTGTTTAGACACCACACTCAGTGCTCCATGCAATATGTGCTCTTCTTCTTATTTTTTTTTTGAAAGATTTTACTTATTTATTTGACACAGAGGGAGAGAGATCACAAGTAGGCAGAGAGGCAGGGAGAGAGGGGGAAGCAGGCTCTCTGTTGAGCAGAGAGCCCAATGTGGGGCTCGATCCCAGGACCTTGAGATCATGACCTGAGCAGAAAGCAGAGGCTTTAACCCACTGAGCCACCCAGGCACCCCTATATGCCCTCCTTAATACCCACCACCAGGGTCTCCCAACCCCCAACCCCCTCCCTCCAAAACCCTCAGTTTGTTTCTCAGAGTCCACAGTCTCTCATGGTTTGTCTCCCCTTCCAATTCCCCCCAACTCACTTCTCTTCTCCTTATCCTAATGTCCTCCATGTTATTTCTTACGCTCCACAAATAAGTGAAACCATATGATAATTGACTCTCTCTGCTTGACTTATTTCACTCAGCATAATCTCTTCCAGTCCCGTCCATGTTGCTACAAAAGTTGGGTATTCATCCTTTCTGATGGAGGCGTAATACTCCATAGTGTATATGCACCACATCTTCCTTATCCATTTGTCTGTTGAAGGGCATCTTGGTTCTTTCCACAGTTTGGTGACCGTGGCCATTGCTGCTATGAACATTGGGGTACATATGGTCCTTCTTTTCACTACATCTGTATCTTTGGGGTAAATACCCTGGAGTGCAAATGCAGGGTCATAGGGAAGCTCTACTTTTAATTTCTTAAGGAATCTCCACACTGTTTTCCAAAGTGATTGCGCCAACTTGCATTCCCACCAACAGTGTAGGAGGGTTCCCCTTTCTCCACATCCTCGCCAACACATGTTGTTTCCTGTCCTGGTACTTTTGGCCATTCTAACTGGTGTAAGGTGGTATTGCAATGTGGTTTTGATTTGAATCTGATTTGGAATTGATTTGAATCTCCCTGATGGCTAATGATGATGAACATTTTTTCATGTGTCTGTTAGTTTGCTCTTCCCATTTTTTGACTTATCTGTTTTGTGTGTGTTGAGTTTGAGGAGTTCTTTATAGGTCTTGGGTATCAGGCCTTTTCTGTAGTGTCATTTGCAAATATTTTCTCCCATTCCGTGGGTTGCCTCTTTGTTTTGTTGACTGTTTCCTTTGCTGTGCGGGAGCTTTTCATCTTGATGAAGTCCCCAAATTTTCGCTTTTCTTTCCTTTGCCTTTGGAGACATGTCTTGAAAGAAGTTGCTGTGGCCGATGTTAAAGAAGTTACTGCCTATGTTCTTTTCTAGGATTTTGATGAATTCCTTTTTTATTTTTTTAAAGATTTTTATTTATTTATTTATTTGAGAGAGAGAGATCATGAGTGAGAGCACAGAAGCAGAAGGAACAGCAGAGGGAGAGGGAGAAGCAGACTCCCCACTGAGCAGGATGTGGGACTCGATCCCAGGATCCTGGGATCATGACCTGAGCTGAAGGCAGATGCTTAATGACTGAGCCACCCAGGTGCCCCAGTGGATTCCTGTCTCACACTGAAGTCTTTCATCCATTTTGAGTTTATCGTTGTATATGGTGTAAGAGAATGGTCGCCTTTCATTCTTCTATATATAGCTCTCCAATTTTCCTAGCACCATTTATTGAAGAGACTGTTTTCCAGTGGACATTCTTTCCAGCTTTGTCGAACATTATTTGACCATTGAGTTGAGGGTCCATATCTGGGCTCTCTACTCTGTTACACTGGTCTGTGTGTCTGTTTTTGTGCCAGAACCATGATGTCTAGGTGATCACAGCTTTGTAATAAAGTTTGAAATCGGGCAACATGATGCCCCCAGCTTTGTTTTTCTTTTTCAACATTTCCTTGGCGATTCGGGGTCTCTTTCTGGTTCCATGCAAATTTTAGGATTGTTTGCTCCAGGATTTTGAAAAATGTTTCTGTCTTTTAAAAAGCTGTGGCTTTTTTTAAAAACTTAGCATAAAATTTATCATTCATGACAGTACATTCACAAGGTGCACAGCCATCCCCTCTGCCTCATTCCAGGACACTGTCACCGCTCCAGAAAGAAACCATACCCCTGACAATCTGCTCTCTGCCCTCCTTCCCCAGCCCCAGGCAACCACTAATCCCTCTGTGTGCAGGCAGACTGACCTCATGAGCAGGGTTCAGATAAAAAGAATTGTACAATATGCAGCCTTCTATGGCTGGCTGCCTCTGGTGCCTCAATTATGTGAGCGTGTGTCCTTAGAAAAGCGATGACGAGAGAAAGTTACTGCCT
Source organism: Mustela erminea (assembly GCF_009829155.1). Lineage (NCBI taxonomy): Eukaryota > Metazoa > Chordata > Mammalia > Carnivora > Mustelidae > Mustela > Mustela erminea. The sequence goes on along the minus strand of NC_045632.1, from coordinate 10,835,191 downwards.
GCAGAAGCTTCGTCACCCGCCTTGCTTTGAGAGGTGTGGGCTCGGGAGGTCCTAGCCTTTGGTTGTTTTCTTCTCTGCTCAGGGCTGTGCCTAGGGCAGGTGGTGGAAACTCAGCATGGTGAGTCCTTGCCCTGGAGTCCCGGGTCCCTCCTCTGGGCTCCGCCTGCACAAGACCTGGGAGGGCGGGAGGAGTGCCCCCCCCCCCCCCCCCCCCCCCCGCCCCGGGGAGGAGGGTCTGTTTGAAAGCGGCCCTCCACCAGGCTCCACTTCCCCTTCCAGGCCTGCTGCCCAAGCCCTCCCTTCAGGCCCGGCCTAGCTCCCTAGTGCCACTGAGGACGCCGGTTACCATCCACTGCCAGGGGCCTCCGGATGTGGACCTCTACCGTCTGGAGAAGCTGAGGTCCAACCACTACCAGGATCAGCCTGTCCTCTTCATCTCATCCATGGAGGAACGTTTCGCAGGGTGCTACCGCTGCACCTACCAGAATGGGAGCCTCTGGTCTCCCCCCAGCGACCGGCTGGAGCTGGTCGCTACAGGTACCTGGAGGGGTGAGGGGGGCAGTTGCACCTGGGGCCTGGGGGCTCCAGGAGGGTGAGGAGGGGAAAGATTCAGAGAATCCAGAGACCCAGGGGGCCGGGACTGGGTGGGGATCGAAGTGCTAGCTGCTTTCATAGGGGAGGTGCAGTGAGCCATGCAAGTGCTAGGTCAGTGCAATTCCTTCCTTCCTTCCTGCCTGCCTTTCTTCGTTTTCTTTCTCTCTCTCTCTCTCTCTTTCTTTCTTTTAGGATTTTATTTACTTATTTGACAGAAACACAGCAAGAGAGGGAATGCAAGCAGACCTAGAGGGAGAGGGAGAAGCAGGCTTCCTGCTGAGTAGGGAGCTCGATGCCGGGCTGGATCCCAGGACCCTGGGATCATGACCTGAGCTGAAGGCAGATGCTTAACCCACTGAGCCACCCAGGAACCCCAATGCAGGATCTTTCTAAAACAATCAAAATCAATGCAGAAACACCCATGCTGAACAAAGTATCACACTTTTAGGTCAAGACAGAACGAGGCAGGGCCCTTTCAAGCCATACCTGAGCCCCGTGCCAAAGGCTCTAGCCACATTCCAATGCCTTCTGTTTTACTTTCTTTCTTTCTTCTTCTTCTTCTTTTTTTTTTTTTTTTTAAAGATTTTATCTATTTGACAGGGAGAGAGAGCTCACAAACAGGCAGAGAGGCAGGCAGAAAGAGAGGGGGGAAGCAGGTTCTCCACTGAGCAGAGCCTGACATGGGGCTCGATCCCAGGACCCTGAGGCCATGACCTGAATCGAAGGCAAAGGCTTAACCCACTGAGCCAACCAGGCGCCCCTCTTTTTTACTTTTTGACAGAATATAATGTTCTTGGCTTGTGCTTTTATTTCTAATGCATTTTCAAGTGGTTATTTTCCAGAGAGATTTTGAAAATATCACTGATGAGTTTGTTTCCCTAAGGCCAGGAGAGTAAAAGGATAATGAATTCTTTAAAAAAATTTTTTTTGTATGAATCAAATATTTAAACTTCAAATAATTTATGAATCTTGGTTATTTTGTTCAGTATGAATTATTTGAATTAATTTTGGTTTAAAAACTGCACTACAGCAGTTTGCTATTTTGTTACTGTCGTCGTAGTTCAGGAGCTCCCTATGTATTAAGCAACTATGCTATGTTGCTTCATTCAGTCATTCCCATTTTCTTTTTCTAAATTTAAATTCAATTAATCAACATGTAGTCCATCATTAGTTCTTGAAATAGTGTTCAATGATTCATTTTTACAGTAAAGAACACTGGGGCACAGTTAGAAGGGTGGGTTTCTCTCCAGGATCACACAGCCTCTAAGGGACAGAATGAGGATTTGAGACCGGGCACTGTGATAGGATCCTGGTTATGCTCCCTTAACCCTTTTGTGAGCTGGGGGCAGGGCAAGTGGGTTCTCTATGGATGGATATACCTGGAAAGTTCCCTAGCTCTTAGGAGGTGGGGGGACCTGCCCACCCCCATGGCCAACATGCTGGCCACGGTCTTTAACACCAGAGCTCTCTTTTCTCCCAGGAGTTTATCTCAACAAGCCCTCGATCTCAGCCCAGCCCAGCCCAGCTGTGTCCCCAGGAGGGAAAGTCACTCTGCAGTGTCGAAGCCAATTCAGTTTTGACCAATTTGCTCTGTACAAGGAAGGGGACGCTGGGCCCCAGAAGGGATCTGAGAAGCAGTACGGGGCTGACTTCCCCATCACCGCAGTGACTGCTGCACACAGTGGGACCTACCGATGCTACAGTTTTTCCAGCAAGCTGCCGTACCTGTGGTCGGCCCCCAGCGACCCCCTTGAGCTTGTGGTCACAGGTGAGGGAGCTGCAGACCAAGCCTTTTTTTCTTTAGCTCTTGCACACTCTGCTGAAGTTTCAGGGGAGGGCCAACATGTGTGAAGGAGGTGGGAAGCCAGGAGAGGCATGAAGCTTTGGAGGGTATATTAGTTGTCACAAATCGCCACTAATCTAGTGGCTTAAAAAATCGTAAATGTATTATTACTTTCCATTTCTGGAGGTCAGGTACCAAATGGGTCTCCCTGGGACAAAACAAAGGTGTCAGCTGGGTTACATTCCTTCTGGAGGGCCCAGGGGGGAGTCTGTCCTGTGCTTTTCCCAGATTTTAGAAGTGCCTGCACCCCTTGGCTCCCATGGTCCCTTCCTTTATCACAGAAGCCAGCAACATAGCATCATCAGTCTCTGTCTCCCTGGCCTCCTGCTTCCATGTTTAAGGACCCTGTGATGACACTGGGCCCACCTGGAAAATCCAGGCATCCCCCCCATCCCCTCCCATTTATTGTGTAAGGCGCCATATCCACAGGGCCTGGGGATTGGGACATGAGCATGTTTGAGAGGCTGTTACTTTATCTACTGCAGAGTATATAGAAATACAAAAGAAATAAGGAAAAATAATTGTTTTTTTTAAATTTATTTTTTATTTTCAGCATAACAGTATTCACTATTTTTGCACCACACCCAGTGCTCCATGCAATCCGTGCCCTCTCCAATACCCACCACCTGGTACCCCCAACCTCCCATCTCCTGCCTCTTCAGAACCCTCAGATTGTTTTTCAGAGTCCATAGTCTCTCATGGTTCGCCTCCCCTTCCAATTTCCCCCAACTCCCTTGTCCTCTCTATCTCCCCATGTCCTCCATGCTATTTGTTATGCTCCACAAATAAGTGAAACCATATGATAATTGACTCTCTCTGCTTGACTTATTTCACTCAGCATAATCTCTTCCAGTCCCGTCCATGTTGCTACAAAAGTGCAGCCTCTTTGGAGAACAGTGTGGAGATTCCTCAAGAAATTAAAAATAGAACTTTCCTATGACCCTGCCATTGCACTCCTGGGTATTGACCCCAAAGATACAGATGTAGTGAAAAGAAGGGCCATCTGTACCCCAATGTTTATAGCAGCAATGGCTACGGTCGCCAAACTGTGGAAAGAACCAAGATGCCCTTCAACAGACGAATGGATAAGGAAGATGTGGTCCATATACACTATGGAGTATTATGCCTCCATCAGAAAAGAAAAAATAATTCTTAATATCAGTGATAATGCCTTTTGTCTTGTCTAGATTTGAAACAAACAAACACACAGCAGTGAAGAACTTATGGAAATTACTTTGAAAAATGCCACTATAATAGGAAGGAATCTTTGACTCTCTTTACATGCAAACACACTCTGTCTTTCTTATTTGCAATAGTCTAAGTACGAGGCCTCTCCACGCAACGCTTGCTGCTAAATCCTTTACGGCAACTGATGTGATTTAAAAACCATTATTGATGTTTTCTGTTCACCACTGTTTTGCTGCTATGTTCCTTTACAAGTATTGAAGCAACTGAATTATTTAAAGTTCATTTTATTTTATTATTATTTTTAAATTTATTTTCAGCATAACAGTATTCATTATTTTTGCACCACACCCAGTGCTCCATGCAATTTGTGCCCTCTATAATACCCACCACCTGGTACCCCAACCTCCCACTCCCCGCCCCTTCAAAACCCTCAGATTGTTTTCAGAGTCCATAGTCTCTCATGGTTCACCTCCCCTTCCAATTTCCCTCAATTCCCTTCCATTTTATTTTTTTAAAAGATTAATTTACTTGAGAGAGAGAGAGAGAGAGCAAGCGAGCATACTGGGAGGGGCAGAGGGAGGGGGGAGAGAAAGTTTAGCAGACTCCATGCTGAGCTCAGAGCCTGATGTGGGATGGACTGATGCCACCACGACTTGAACTGAAACCAAGAGTCAGAAGCTCAACCCATGGCACCACCCAGAGGCCCCAAAGTTTATTTATTTATTTTTTATAATCTCTAAACCCATCATGGGGCTCAAACTCCTGACCCTGAGATCAAGAGTGGCATACTCTTCCGAGCGAGTCAGTGAGGTGCCCCAGTGACTTATTTATTAAAAATGCCTCAATAGGAGCACCTGGGTGGCTCAGTTCTTTGACTGTCAGCCTCTTGGTTTTGGCTCTGGTCATGATCTCAGGGTCATGAGATGAAGTCCTGCATGGGGCTCTGTGTTCATCATGGAGTCTGCCTGGGATTCTTTCCCCCTCTGCCTCCCACTTTGCCCTCCCCACCCTGCTTATGCACTCTCTAAAAATAAAAATGAAAACTAAAAAAACAAAATGGCACATATTGCATGGAGCAGTGGCTGTGGTACATACACAATGAATCTTGGAACACTGAAAAAATAAAGTAAAATTTAAAAAATGAAATTCCCCAATATACAAAAGACTAATGACCCTATCCATCTCCCAGCAAAGGGAAAAATCTTATCCTTTTGGTCTCCAGTGGATTAATATAGTACAGGGTAAAATGAAAATGTACTTGTATTCAGACTTATTATTTTTTTTTTGAAGAAAAACATTTTTTATTACAGCATATTTACATCTGTCCAAAGTACTTATTTACTATAATTCTGACTAATGTATAATACTGTACACAAAGAAAGAAGTTAAATGAGTTATAATTCAGACTTATTTTTGTTGAAATCTAGCTAGTGAGGTCATTATACACTAGAGATGGCCTTCCATTCTGTTTTATTCAGGTATGGTTTCTAGACCTATAAGGTTACCCACTTTATGTGTCCTTGTATTCAGAGAGTTCACAGAGTTGTGCAACCATCACCACAACCCAGTCGGCCCATCTCCATCACCTCTGCAGGACCTCTGGCACCTGTTTGCCGTCATTTTCCATTCAACCACAAACGACTTCCTATCTCTAACAGTCTGCCTCTTTGAGGAAACTGCATATATATGGAGTCCTAGAACACGGGGTCTTTCGTGACTGGCTTCTCTCAGTCAGCCTCATGCCTTTGAGCTGTGTTTGCATTGTAGCCACTATCAGTCTTTCATTCTTACAGCATGCCTCTTTCAAAAGAGGACAACATAGTTCATAAAGAAACCGTGGTGGAGACACACAACGGACTGTTATGCAGCCCCAAAGAGGAAGGCGATCCTGCCATGTGCTACAGTACAGATGAACCTGGAGAACGTCAGGCTATGTGAAATAAAGCAGCCACAAAAGGCCATATATCATCTGATTCTACTCCCGGGAGGCATTTGAAAGTCATCCAGGCCATAGAGGCAGAGAGTAGAAAGGGAATTACCAAAGGCTGATGGAGGGAAAAAGTGGAGTTAGTATTGTTTAATGGGCATAGAGTTCCAGGTCTGCAGATGAAAAAGTTCTGAGATTTCTTGCACAACAATGTGAATGCACTTAATACTATTAAACTGTGCACTTAAAATGAATATTAAAGATGGTACATATAATGTACATTTGAAAATAACATGAAAATTTTAAAGGACACATTTTTCTGCTGCCATACTCAGAGGCATTTTCTTGTAAATCCTTTGCCCAACTCATGCTTCCTACCACATCTCTGAAGCCTGTCCCTGATCTGACAAGGGAGCACATCTTCATGTAGAACTGATTTGCTCCATATACTGGTCACTCTGTGTCTACCTTTGTCCCCTTTAATTAAAAAAAAAATCAATTAATTGAGATATAATTGACATATAACATTATATAAGATGTAGCACGTGTTGACTTAATACATTTATGTGTTGCAACATATTACCATTGGGGCATTAGCTAATACCTTCAACCTGTCACATAATTGCCGTTGCTTTTTTTTGTGGTGAGAACACCACAGATCTAAATCTGATATAGTGTGGTTGACCGTATGCTGTGCATTAATCTCCAGGATTTATTTCCATCTACTGGTTGCAAGTTTGTATACCTTTGCCTCTTTAGAATGTTTGCAGAATGATGGCAAGAGGAACCCCTTTAGAGCAGGCTGTTAAAATCAGATGATTTTGCTCAAAGCCCATAGCACTCACTCCTCTCATCTCACCAGGCCCCTTCTCTACCTGTCTGATTACCTGACCTGCTGCTCTTCCCTCATCCACTCTGCCTTAGAACCATCAGCATCCCCCCCACTTAAGTTGAAGACTAATTGACATATGGTGTATTAGTTTCCGGTGTACAACATAGTGATTTGATATTTATATACACTATGCAATGGTCACCATGGATAAGTCTAGTTACCATCTGTGACCATACAAAGTGGTTACAATATTACTGACTACATCCCGTCTTGCTTTTCCTGGAACACTCAGGCTCACTATGTCCTCAGGGACCTTGCACCTGCTGGGATGCTTTCTCCAGATCTCATGGCTCAACCCACTGATTCCTTCAAGCCTTCTATCAAAGGTCCCATTCTTGCCTCTCTGATGCTATCTGCCATCTTCTCTGCCCAATTTTTCTCCACGGCATCCACACCTGTGCATACATTGTTCTGACTTATGGTGTTTGTCACCTGTCTGCCCCCTGCATCCTGGAAGGTAAGCTCCAGAAAGACAGACATTTGTGTCTGTTTTCTTTTCTGCTGTATCCCCAGCACAAACAGTAGCTCCTGGCATGTAATAGGAGCTGAACAAACAGTCTCTTGTTTGAGTTGTACAATGCAGTGGTTTTTAGTAAATTTAGAGTTCTGTGGTCACCACCACAGTCCAGTTTTAGAACATTTCCACTACCATATCTCATCCTTCCTGCCCGCATGCAGCCCCTCCCTCCCCCTCCCTCCAGTCCAAGGAAACCACTAATCTTCCTGCCTTTATAGATTTGTCTTTTTTTGGGTCCCTGCTCAATTATTGCTTCTTTCATTGGACGTATTTCAAAAGTGTCTCTGCTGTGGCTGTGCTCTGCTGGGGACTTGAAATTCACTCTCTCTATGGTATATTTTCCTTTACACACACACATATTACACACGCACACATGATATGTACACATAGTAATTAGAGCAAACAGGCTTAGAGAATATCCAACACCGCACTGTTGTCCCTGGGACATGCGTAATGAATTAGAAGTACACAGTGCTGTTAGAACCTATAAGGGGAAGCGGTTTGGGAACACCTCTCTGAGCAGCCAATGTTTGACCTTGCTCTTAGGGCAGAGTAAGAGGTAAATGGGTAAGAGCAGTGGGACGGGTTGCCGGTGTGTGGGATTGTATGAGCAAATGTCCTGGGGTGAAAGGAGGTTGGCAGTTTGATGTAGCTACAAAGCTAGGGTGGCGGGATTGGAAAGGGGCTGTGTTCTGTGACACGGGCAACCCTTTCTCCCTACATGTATCCCATGGCTTCTGCCTTCTCATCTGCTTCCCAGGACTTAAGAGCCAGATTTGCTCCTAGGGACAAAGTCAGGTGCACATCACAGAGGTCCAGAAAAAGGGACAGAACTGAAGTTCAAAGCGCAGGGAGGTCAGCTACAGAGATTGTCATTTTTTTTTTTTTTTTTAATGTGCTCGGTGTGCTATTTAACACCCAGGACCATCCAGTGATGTGAGCTTCTTTGTATTCATCTTCTAGGTGAGGAAACTGGGTCACAGTATGCTTTTTTGTTTGCTCAGGACCCGTAGCTAACAGAGCACAGAACTCTCTCTTTTTCTGATTTCCCAGGGACTTCTGTGACCCCCGCCTGGTTACCCACGGAACCACCTTCCTCTGTGACAGGTAAGTTCTGCAGGATTTATCCCAGTGTCTGGGGTATAGACCCACAGACCCCTTCTTTTCTTTCTCCCCTTTATCTAGATTTTTCTATTTAATCCCCTTGTCTCTTTCACAAATTTGATTTATTTAAAAAATCACTTATTTATGTGTGTAAAGAACGTGGGTATAATAATATTAGATAGACATTACTGTGCTGCCCTATATCTCCACTTCTCTCCAGCCTTAGGGGGATGATTTATAATGTCTAATGTGGAAAAGAATAATCCAAGTGGCTTATAAAATCATAGATTCCTGGACACTAGTTTTGAGACTCTGATTCCATTGGCCATGGTTCTCAAACATTAGGGGGCCTGGGAATCACCTGGAGGTGACCCAGGCTTCTGGATCTCACCAGTTCCTGATTCAGAAGGTCTGGGGTGGGGTTGAGTTATGCTCATTTTTTGTTGTTGTTGTTGAAAAGGTTTTATTTATTTATTTGAGAGAGAAAGACTGAGAGAGAGAGTATCACAAGCAGGGGGAGCAGCAGGCAGGAGGAGAAACAGACTCCCTACTGAGCAAGGAGCCTGATGCTGGGCTTGGTTCCAGGACCCTGAGATCATGACCTGAGGTAAAGGCAGACACTTAACTGACTGAGCCACCCAGGTGCCCCCAGTTATGTTCATTTCTAACAAGTTTCCAAGTGACACTGAGGCTGCTGATCTGGGATGTCACTTTGAGAAGGACTGCCCTAAATTTTGTGTGGGCCATCATATTCTCCCATCCTCAAAGCATCTTACTTGATCCTTGTGTATCACATACCAGCCTGTGCCTTAAGAAGCTGTGCATCAGTCTGTGGCCTCGCCAACACTTCCTGTGTCGCAGGGTAGACCCAAATCCTGAGGAACATAAGCATGTTGAAAAGAGCCAAGTTGGACAAGAATGTGCTGACATGTGTGGTGGAGGGCAGTATAGAGGCTGTCTTGCCAAATGAGGCACAATGCATGTGTGTATGTGTGCACACACGTGTGTGTGCATGTATTTCTGATTGGAATTTTAAAACTTTTAATTTTGAGAGGTAGGTTCACAAGAAGTTGCAAAGGCATTGCAAAGGCAATGCAGAAGGATTCTGTATACCTTTGCCTAGATTTCACCAATGAATATGTCTTGCATAATTACAGTACAACATAAAACCAGGAACCTGACATTGACACGGTATTTGTATTTAGCTCTATGGTGATTTATCACAATTTATCACATGTGTAGATCCATGTAACCGCCACGGCTCTCAAGATACAGAACTCTTCCAACCCCACAAAGATATCCCTCAGGCTACCCTTTTATGATTATATTTACCCTCTCCCCTCCCACCATTTCTACCCCCTGCAAGTACTAATTTGTTCTATTGAATTTCATCATTTTGACAATGTTATATATACATGGAAAGGTTCATATATGACAATGTTATATATACATGGAATGTTTTGGAACTGACTTTTCTCACTCAGCACAATGTCCTTGAGATGCATCCAAGTTATTTTGTGTTATCAACAATGCGTTACTTTTTATGACTGCATAGTATTCCATGCTAGACAGATACTTCCTCATGTTTAATCTAAATTCAAATTTTTGAGAGAGAGAGCAAAAGTATGCAGATGTGAGGTGGGGAGTGGCAGAGAGAGAGAGAGAGAGAGAGAGAGAGAGAATATCTTAAGCAAGTGCCACAGTCAGTGCAGAGCCCCATGTAGGGCTTCACCTCAGAACCATGAGAGCATCACCTGAGCAGAAGCCAAGAGTTGGATGCTTAATGGACTGAGCAATCCAGGTGCCCCTCGAACAACAATTTATTAATGAGGCTCATAGGAAGAGAAATAACATAGAGCAAACAATATCTAAGTTATCACTTTACTACAGATTCCTGAGCATAAGCTAGGCTTTAATGAGCTGGTTCCATCACAGAAAGGTCCACCAAGATTGTCCCCATCCTTAATAGGAGCTACATATTTATAGGTTGAGGAGTTTTAGGAAATGTTTTGGTGCCCATGTAACTACGGGGGTCCCTGATTGAGAAAATGGCCTTAGTAGGGAGGGGATTCTCTTGTGTTCAGAGGCTGGTTTCCAAGAACTGAGCTTGCACACATCTACTGGTCCACTACTTACTTTTTAAACTGAGGTAAGTCACATACCACGAAATTCATCATAGCCAGCAGAATGGGAGTAACAGTAATGAATAATAATAATAATACACAACTAGAGGGGTTGTTGAGAATGTGGAGAAACTGGAGCCCTTACATATTGCTGGTGGGAATGAAACATGGGATCATTGCTGTGGAAAAATGGTTCAGCATTTCCTCAAAAGAATTATTCTGTGACTGTATTAATTGCCATAGGACCCAGCTATTCCACTGTAGCTATGTGCTCCCCCCAAAATGAACAAATACAAAAATGTATGTTTATACAAAAACAGGCACATAAATGTTCATAGCAACATTATCCACAGTAGCCCCAAAGAGGAAATAACGTTGGTCCCTCAGTGGATGAATGAATCCATTTCTTTTTTAAGATTTTATTTATTTATTTGACAGAGATCACACGTAGGCAGAGAGGCAGGCAGAGAGAGAGAGGGAAGCAGGCTCCCTGCTGAGTAGAAAACCCGATGTGGGGCTCAATTCCAGGACCCTGGGACCATGACCTGAGCTAAAAGCAGAGGCTTTAACCCACTGAACCACCCAGGGGCCCCGAATGGATCCATTTCTTATTCAGCCACTGAGGTACAGAAGACATGTCTTACAGCAACTCTGCATGTTTCTCTCCTCAGTTTTATGCAGTATGTGTCAGAAAAAGGGGTTCTGGGAACCCTAGATTTCTTAGAAGGGGTATGCAGAGTAGGGGCTCACTGGGAAGACTGACCTTATCCACTTTCTTATTATCTTCTTGCTTAGAATTCCCAGAAGCCTCCAGGAAACGGAGCATCTCACTAGTCAACAAAAGCTCTACAATCAGTGAGTACCAAGAGCTCAGAAACCAGTAGAAAAGAGTATGAAGCTAGAGTTTTCTCTCATCATCTAAGGCTGTAGGATTTAAGTCCCCTTCAGGAAATCACTTGACTCTTCCAAGGAAAGTCCCTGGTTTGAGGATCAAGGATGGGATAGAGGTGGGCTCTGAGCATGGGAAGAGATGTGCATTCTCGGAAATGTGGCCATTTCAAAGACAGCAGAGCCAAGGCTTTGATGGGAGGACCATCGCTCATTCCTATACAGTGTCTTCTGACTTTGCTCTAATCCACGTGCATAACCTTAGTCCCCTATTGTCCACTGCCTCTTCTTATCACTGCAGTCCCATCCTCATGCTGTAATTCTCTTTCCCCTCACTTTTCCTGGAAAAATTATCCACTTCCCTCAAGACAGAAACCTTGAAAGATCCCCTGAGTATAGTTCTGGTATCTCCACTGGGTCCACCTGACTCTAACTCTCTGTTCGATTCCTGATGCCAGCAAATTCCTTTTAAGACCCCGATGAGATTCTTCATCATCTTCTGTTCAAAATCCCTCTGGTTTCCCATCACTCTTAGGATTATAGCCCGGGATTCTCAGCTTGATGTTTAATACTTTTGGATCCAATGCCCTTAGATCAGCCACTGTTGATCCCTCCAGTCTTGTTTTCATTCCTCATGCAAATCTCAGCCACACAGAGTCAGATGAAGCTCTCCTGAGTCCCTGGCATCTCTTTACTCTGCATCCAAGCCACTTGGTCTGCTTTTCCTTCCCTTTCCTCATAGTCTCAGTCCCTCAAGAAAGCCTTTTCTGATGCTGGGTTGTATAGTTTCCTCTGTCCTATGGACTTTCTATTATAGCAATTTTCACAGTATATTAAAACATGTACCTTTCTGATGTGTATGGCTGAGCACCTGGTGAATCTAGAGCTACTGCATGTGGGGTGCTTATCATATGCAAGCAGTGTGCCTTATGCTGTTATTACTGTTATTGGTTTAAATTTCACATTAACTTGTGATGCATTATAATTGTTTTTATTGGACAGATGGGAAAACTGGCCTATAGGTATTAGGTCTATTGACAGGGGCCCTACATCTAATTAGTGATGGATCTGGGGTTCAAATCTAGACAGCCTGACTCTGTAGTTCATGTCCTTCTTCTTTTTTTTTAAATTTATTTTTTATTTTCAGCATAACAGTATTCATTATTTTTGACCACACCCAGTGCTCCATGCAATCCGTGCCCTCTATAATACCCACCACCAGGTACCCCAACCTCCCACCCCTCGCCCCTTCAAAACCCTCAGATTGTTTTTCAGAGTCCATAGTCTCTCATGGTTCACCTCCCCTTCCAATTTACCCCAACTCCCTTCTCTTCTCTAATTCCCCATGTCCTCCATGCTATTTGTTATGCTCCACAAATAAGTGAAACCATATGATAATTGACTCTCTGTTTGACTTATTTCACTCAGCATAATGCTGAATGTTCTTCTTCTTAAAAAAGATTTTATTTATTTATTTAACAGAGAGAGAGAGAGAGAGATCACAAGTAGGCAGAGAGGCAGGCAGAGAGAAAGAGGGAAGCAGGCTCCCTGCTGAGCAGAGAGCTCGATGCCAGGCTCGATCCCAGGACCCTGAGATCATGACCTGAGCTGAAGGCAGAGGCTTTAACCCACTGAGCCACCCAGGCACCCCTCATGTTCTTCTTATAGTCATGGGATTCTGCCTCAAATGTCCATGCATTCAGGAAAGGAGCAGAAACAGGGCTAGGGGAGATGGTCTTGTCTCTTTAAGCTTTCGCTTTTTGATTCCCAGAGTCTTCTAGGACTATCACCATCTCTGGAAAGAGGCCAGAGTCTCCAATTGGTGAGTAAGTGGTCTTCTCTGGACCCTCTTCTTTCCCACCCCTGTGTCTTCCCCTAAATTTGACTGCTTTCCCTGTACAGAAGTTACAGCTTTATGGTTTTGGGTCCTGGTTTATAAAATATTAAGGGGAAGGTAAATATCAGCACTTGGAACTCAGAATTGGGCAATGGGATCAGGTGGGAAGGTTGAAGTAAATTTTAGACAGCCCAACTCTGTAGTTAATGCTCTTATAGTCATGGGATTCTGCCTCTAAAGTGTGTGCATTCATCAAAGGGGCAGGAACAGGGCTACAGAAGATGGTCTTGTCCCTTTAAACTTTCTCTTTTTTATTCCCAGTGTCTTCTAGTACTACCACTATCTCTCCAAAGAGGCCAGAGTCTCCGACTGGTGAGTAAGTGGTCTTCTCTGGACCCTCTTCATTCCCAGCCCTGTATCTTCCCCTAAATTTGACTGCTTTCCTTGTACAGAAGCTACAGCTCTATGGTCTTGGGTCCTGGTTCATAAAATATTAAGGTGGGGGGGTAAATATCAGCACTTGGAACTCAGAATTGGGCAATGAGATCAGGTGGGAAGGTTGAGATAAATTTAGACAGCCCAACTCTGTAGTTCATGCTCTTATAGTCATGGGATTCTGCCTCAAAAGTGCATGCATTCAGGAAAGGGGCAGGAACGGGCTATGGGAGATGGTCTTTTCCCCTTAAACTTTCCTTTTTGATTCCCAGAGTCTTCTAGGACTATCAGTATCTCTCCAAAGAGGCCAGAGTCTCCAACTGGTGAGTAAGTGGTCCTCTCTGGACCCTCTTCGTTCCCACCCCTGTATCTTCCCCTAAAGCTGACTGCTTTCCCTGTACAGAAGCCACAGCTCTATGGTCTTGGGTCCTGGTTTATAAAATATTAAGGGGAAGGTAAATATTATACTTGAAACTCAGAATTGGGTAGTAAGTTCAGGTGGGAAAGCTGAGATTTTTAAAGAATAAGGGAAAGGTAAATTTCATCTCTTTCCACCCTGTATAACAGTTTTTTCTGCTGTAATTAGCTGAATGGCCAGGTAGTGTCTGTGTGTGTGTGGAGGGAGGGCATCAGAGTCTATGAAGGGGGTGTATGGAAGAAATGATATCTAGAGAATTGGGCTTATCTAGCCCTGACCCTTGGTGAGGAGGAGAGGAACCCTCTAGGAAGGAGACTGACATTCTAGGTAGCAGAGAATAGAATCTCAGGTGAGGGATATGGGTATGAGAAACCCAAGATGTATTTTGAAGTAGGTCCTGGGGATAGGCTTTCATCACCCGCTCCTGTCTCTCTTCATTCCTCCAGGTCTTGCCCAGCAATACTACACCAAGGGCAATCTGGTCCGCATATGCATTGGGGTTGTGATTCTAATACTCCTGGTGGGGCTTCTGGCAGAAGATTGGCACAGCAGAAAGAGACCCCTGCCATACAGGGTCAGACCTATCCGCAGGCCACTCCCACCCCTCCCACAGACCCAGAGACAACACAGTCGTCAGGATGGGGGTCAACCAGGTGGCCATAACCATGGGCATCACAATTAGAACTCCAAGACTTGGTTGTAGCTACGAGATAAGAGATGTAAAACCATGTGTGGAGTGTATGGAATGTAGGAGCAAGAGGAGAGGGGTTATGACTACAGAGAAGGAGGACCTTGGGGCCTCTCCTTGGTGTCCCATCAAGGACCTGTTGAGCCAGTGTCTATTTGGCTTCCATCTAAGGACTCCTCTCATTTGGGATGGGAAGTATCTAGTGGATGCCAGTGTCTCCTCACTCACATCTTGCACATTGTGGATCTTGTAGCACCCTAACTGGACCATCATAATGACCTCTTCAACCTTCCTTAATTCGTGTTTGTTATTGACTTTTGTATCACCAAGTCTCATAGCTGACCCCATTCTATGCTTTGCATAAAACTCTCCCACACTTCCTGTTGGCCCCTGTGTTTTCTCTGGGTAGCCATAGTTCATCTGGTTAATTCAGACTCATACTTATTTCCTGAGCCTATCAGCCCAGCCTCTTTCCTAACCAGAAGTATTGGGTTAAATGTGTGAGTACTCAGGGCTTTCCCCACTACACCTCCTCACCCTGAGGACACCCTTCTACTCCTTGATCCCAGATGCCATTTCCTCAGACATAGGCTTTGGTTTCATCGATTTATAGCCATATCCTCCTCCTATCTTGCTCCATAGTTAATAACCACATTCACAGAATCTCTAATTCACAGGTGAAATGGCCAGACTCTCCATCCCTAAACTGATGCATGCAGACTACTCAATTTCTTTTTCCCTAAAGGGGGCAATCTCAGGGCATTTTGCACACAAGAGATATTTGTCAGCGCCTGGAGGGAGATGCTGGTACTTAGTGGGTAGAGGGTAGAGATGCTAACACTATGAATGCACAGGACAGTCTCCCTCTAGAGTATGTTCTCTTGAGAAGCACTTAACAAAGAATTATCTGGACCCAAGTGTCAATAGCACAGAGACTGAGAAACCCTTGGTAGAAGACCTTGAGATTCTTTCCTAGCTTTAAAAAATTTAAAAAATTTCTTCTTTTAACAACCCCACCTACTCCCACTGAAGGCAGGCACCACCCCTCAGATCCCGAGAATGAAGATGCTAGGAAAGACCTATATCCAGCTAAACAAGAGGCCTTAGGAGAAACAGAAGGAAAATTGTAGGAAAATCCAGGAGCCCACACTGTGTGCAGGGACATCACTGAGATGATGACACATAAACACATTAAACAGAGGTTTGAATGGGATGTCTGGGTTTGTGGTGTATTTGGTGAGAATCATGAACCAATGGACCCCAGTGAAGAAATAGGGGAAAGTAGGATGATTGGAAGAAAAATTTTAAAAATAGTCCTTAATAAAAAGAAAGTGATTCTTAAGAGTTGTTGCCTTAAGAACATTTGGGATTCTGTCACAAGAAAATAAGAACTCTACAGGGAAGAACATACCATGAAGTAGATACCATGAAGTCATATTTTCTATAAGGTTGGAATCCATTCAACAGAGCAAGGACATGATCATTTAAGGACTTCCCTGAAGCACTTAAGAAAGCTACAATATATTATAGGATTGGTAGGAGAAGTATTCTACAAGGAAGACCTACCAGGCAGCTATCCACAGAGGCAAAGGAATGCCAGAACTGGGCAGTGACTGGCAGGGTGAACAGATCAACGTGATCACAAACATTTCTGTTCCCATTTTCTTTCCGGGTTAGGTTCTCCCCAAATGAAGGATCTTCTAGGTTTGGTCAGAATTCATTAAACAACCTCCTTCATGAATGCTTTCACACCTTTATTCCTCTTGATAAACTCAAGATGTAGGCATTCTCTTCATAACAGGAGTAAACCATCTGTGTATGTTTCATGGAAACCAAAAGTCACAACCAAGGCTATGGTCATATCTGGTTCAGCATCTAACATCACTGAGAAGGATCAGAGGAAGTTCACCATCACCCTTATGATCCCAAAATTTACTGGGGAATAAATAGCTCCAGGGGATTCATAAAATGAAGTCATGTGAAGAAGGTCGGTTAGTGGTTGGATCTTGATTATCACTCTCGGTGGTCAATTGTGGGTCATGTTCTTGGATTTCTTTCAGCAGCTTCTGGATTTGAGGATCAGATTTATCTATCTTCAACCTGGAGTTACAATGAGGCAAAAGGTTTCTTGTTACTTCAAGAAGATTCATTCCAAATGTTCAAGGGCCTGCAAGTCTCATGGTTTAGTTCAGGGGCAGACTTTACGGATTGCTATGTGCTGCAAAGTAGGGTTCCATATTGATTTGGTAGGGAAAGAGACAATACCAGGTTAACATTGTAGTGCTTCATGGTCTCAGGCGATCCTCATATCATGCTTGGAGAGGTGGAATTGATGGATATATCTGTGAAGTAGTCCTAACACCTACCTACTCCACAGCTCACTTTGGCGGCTCCTCTTTGGTGGGCCCAGGATGAAACATACACACTTGAACCAAGTCATACTGGACTTTAGTACCCCTTGGCTACGTGATACTAGCTGACCAACACCTTTTATCTGATCTGTGCAGCTTTATTTGTAGGATTCATCTTTTGGTAACCATATTGATCTGTGTGATGTGGAAATAGGGAACAGGGTGAGCGGGAAGCAAGAGGGAATAATTAAAGCAAAAATATGTAGAGGGAGGAAGCAAGATAGCAGAGGAGTAAGGGGACCCCATTTCAACTGGTCCCCTGAACTTAGCTGGATATCTGTCAAACCATTTTGAACACCTGTGAAATCAGCCTGAGTTGTTAAGAACATATATCTGGATCTCTACAAGCAGAAAAGCAACTGATTTGGGCAAGGTAGGATGTGTGGAGTCCTGAATCTGTGAGAAGACATCAGAAGAAAAACAGAAGGGGAGGGAGCCGCCATAAGCTGGTACCTGGAAAGCGATCTAATGCTGGAGCACCAAATCAAAACCCTTAGAAACATGCTCTAGTAAGGGACACCCCACACTGAAGGTGACTTTGGAAATGGAAAGGCAGAACTCTAGGTAGGACATTGTGGTCTCAGGTTATGAGGGACCACAGAGCAAAAGGAGATTCCCAAAATGGTAGAGGGCCCAAGCCTTGGAGTCAGGAAACAGGTTACAGTCAGCAAGCCTAGGAAGGGACTCTCAGCTCAGATCACCAGAAACCTTGAACTGGAGGGTCAATTTCTGCTCTTTTTTGAACAGCCTAAAAAAATCTGGAACCTGTTCCTGCAACTGGGCAAAAACTCAGCATGGTAGTGGCTGGGAAAGGGCTTTAGGGCAGAATCCAGACCTGATTCCAGAGCTTTAGGTACACACATGAGTCTACAGCCCTTTGTGGTTTTAGGAGCACGAAGGGCACAGATACTTCCGGGTCCCTGCAAACACTTCTGAGAGAGTAGCTGTGGACGTGTGGTGTGGGAGGTTGCAGTTTTCAGAGGCACAAGCATGGTTTCACTTACTTGTGGGACATAAGGAATAGCATGGAGGACACTAGGAGAAGGAAGGGAAAATGAAGGGGGGGGTATCAGAGGGGCAGATGAACCATGAGAAACTACAGACCCCAGGAATAAAACTGAGGGTTTTGGAGAGGGATGGGTGAGGCCAGTGATGGGTATTAAGAAGGGCATGGATTGCAAGGAGCACTGGGTGTTATACGCAGTGAATCTTGGAACACTGCATCAAAAAACTAATGACATACTGTATGGTGACTGACACTAAAAAAAAAAAAAAAAAAAAAAAAAAAAAAAAAAAAGTGGAGACTGCTTGTCTTGGAGAGTTTATTAGAGGGCAGACTGAATTTTCTGCTCTGGGCCAGAGGTTTGGCTGTGGCCATTTTTGCTCTGATCCCCTCAAGAGGTGCAGAAAGCCTCCAGGGAAAAAAAGAGGCACAGAAGACTGGTTTCCATTGAGCTCACCCCCCTGACAGGGGATAGGGCCTCTCTGCCCAGGCAGGGATACCTCAGAAACAGTGCGGCAGGACACAGGCTGGAAGAGCAGGTAGATGACAATCCTTTGGATCCTATAAGACTGTAAAATCCCAATGCCAGGGGATAAATGTGCATTGAACTCCAAGTGTGGCCTAATGCCTGGTTTATTTTTCAGATATAATTCTCCTTTTCTTTTTTTTTTCTCCTTTTCTCATGACATTTCCCCCCTGCTGTATTTTTCCTTATACCTTCTCCTCATTTTAACTAGATGTCTATTATACCAACTCTTTTTTCATGGTCACTTTTTGAACTTGTATTTTTATACACCTATATTTTTTATAGATATATGCTTTATTTTAGCCTGTGTTTCAATCTATTAAGTTTTTCCTTTTTATATATACAAGTTTTACTTTCCTAGTAATTTTGGGGCATAGTGTCCTCTAACACACAGATCAAAATACAACCAGGAACAACTAAAGCACCCTGCTTTGTCTACATGGAGAGATTGTAGCCCCCTTACTCCTCCCCCCTTTTTTCAAGTCTATTTTTATTTAAAAATTTTTTAATTTTTTCAATTTAAAAATTTTACTCTTGGGTTTCATTTTGGCTTTGTATTTTCGGTGGTGGTGTCTGACCACTCTGGATTTTGCATCTGGCTTCGGTGATGGTTGACATTTTGGACTCTGTCCCTTTGCTCCACCAGCCCTTGAGAATGATTAGAAAGAGGAACTCTCAACAAAGAACCAGAGACAATGTCCCCTGCCACAGAACCAGTGGATATGGATATAAGCAGGAGGTCAGACATAGACTTCAGGAAAGCAATCATGAAGTCAACAGCCAGGCTTGAAAAAAGCATTAGTGATAATATAGAATCTCTAAGGGCAGAAATGAGATCTAATCAGGCCAAACTTAAAAATGCTATGATTGAGATGCATTCATATGTCTGTATACTCCAACAGACAGGGTGAATGAGGCAGAAGAATGAATTAGTGGTCTAGAACACATGCTGATAGAAAGTAAGGAAGCTGAAGAAGATAGGGATAGACAGCTAGTGGCACATAAAAACAGACTTAGATCAGGACACCATGAAATGTTCCAATGTTAGAATTATTGGTATCCCCAAGGGGGTGGAGAGATAGAGAGGACTAGAAGGTATATTTGAGCAAAACATAGCTGAGAACTTCCCTAATCTGGGGAAGGAAACAAGCATTTGTGTCTAAGAGGCATACAGGACCCCTCCCCAAATAAGTAAGAATAGATCAACACCATGACATGTAATAGTGAAGCTTGCAAATCTTACAGCCAAGGAGGCTATCCTGAGAGTAGCTAGGGGGAAAATATTTCTTACATACAGAGGGAGGAACATCAGAATAACATCAGACCTGTCCACAGAGGCCTGGCAAGTCAGATAGGGCTGGAAGGACATATTCAGGTACTAAATGAAAAGAACATGCAGACAAGAATACTTTACCCAGCAGGCTGTCCTTCAGAACAGACGGAGATAAAGAGCTTTCAGGACAGTCAGAAATTGAAAGACTATGTGACCATCAAGCCAACCCTGCAAGAAATATTATGGGGAATCCTTTAAGTAAAGAGAAACCCCAAGAGTCACATAGACCAGAAACAACAACAACAACAACAACAACAGAAAACCTACAGGAACAGGGACTTTACAGACAATACAATGGTACTGAATTCATATTTTTCAATAGTTACTCTCAATGTGAATGGGCTGAATGCTCTCATCAAGAGATACAGGGTTTCAGATAGGATAAAAAAGCAGGACCCATCCATATACTGTCTACAAGAGACTCATTTTGAACCTAAAGAAAACTCCAGTTTGAAGGGGATGAAGAATTATTTACCATACCAACAGACCTCAAAAGAAAGCTGGGGTTCATCAAGATCAAAAGCTTCTCTGGGTTTTGGAGGGGCGGGGGGTGGGAGGTTGGGGTACCAGGTGGTGGGTATTATAGAAGGCACAGATTGCATGGAGCACTGGGTGTGGTGCAAAAATAATGAATACTGTTATGCTACAAATAAATAAAAAATAAATTTAAAAAAAGAGCATCTCAGAAGGATATGGGGTAGCTGATAAAATCAAAGAACTAAAAACCACATTCTGACTCTGATTCTCCAAGAGGGTCCAGGATCTGTGATTCAGGAAGAAGCCCCCCACTCCCGATCACTCATATTGAGATTCAAGGACTCAAGAAAGAATATCTAAAGAAACATCTCCTGTGTTATCTCTGTGAGGTCTTTACAGCTGGATTAAAATTTGCTGATGTGTAAAAATTAAAAAAAAAATTGCTGATGTGTAAAGTGACAGGGCTAGCTCACCAGAATGGGGCTAAAAACAAACAAACTTAAGTCTACACATTTCTTTCGATATCAAGCTACCCTGTTGCATATACATATAATCTGTTTCTTCTACATAATTATAATTTCAAGCCACCGGTTGTCTACATGGCATCTGAGAATTTAAACAAGTTTGTGCAAGACAAAGGAGAGTTGTAGGGTTCTCTGTTCCCATGGTAGAGGCAGACAGCACAGCTCAAGGGCAGCTTGCTCAACAGAGGACAGGGACTCCTTTCATTCCAAATCAGACTCACTCCAGAAAATACTCAGCCCTCTAAGGCGGGCTGACTGCCAGACCTCCGTAATCAACATGGCCCCAGCACAAGCTTTTTCAGAACACTGCAGGACAGCTACAGCTTGGTATTTCTAACGACAGTGGCCAGCCACCATCACTCTCTGTCACTTAGAGAAGTCCCCAGTTCAGCATCTTGGCTTCCGACTGGGTTTGGGTCTTGTCCTTTGACTCAATTTACTGGCCAAAGCAACAGAAGGGACTGACGGGAAAATTATCAGGTGACCAAACTCAACGGATGAAAACGAGATGTTAGCTGTAGTTGCCTACAACAAACTCCCATGGTTTGTGCCCCCTACAAACCTACCATCCTGGAGGAAACACCATGAGCAGCAGGAGAATCATACCTGAGTGTCTGGAGGGAGGAGCGCTGAAGTTTCAAGGTGTCATACAGCATCTTTACTCCGCTATACTCCAAGGAATTCTGGCCCAGGTCCAGAGTGACCAGTCTCTGATTGTTTCCAAGGGAAGAGGAGAGGACTTCACAGCAGAAAGGGGTGATGGCACATCCCCACAACCTATAGGGGAGACACAAAATTAGTTGATTCAACCGACGTGTACTGATACCGTCCTATGTGACAGATACACTCTTGGGTGTTGGAGATGCAACAAGGAACAACAGAAGTCTCCTTCCTCTGAGCTCATGTACTAATAGGAAACAGATGAATGTAGTGTGTTATATCCAATAAGGTTATGAAGAGCAAAGGGAGAAGATGGGGGGCACTCAGTACAACAGTTGAGGAAGACCTGAGTGTTGAAGAGAATGAACCATAGAGAGACCTGAAGTAGGAGCTCCCCAGGCAGATAAATAGCTTGTGCAAAGCCCTGAGGTTGTGTCAGATTATCATGTAAAACGATGTCAAGGTAGCCAGCCTGAGAGTGAGCCAGGGAGAGCTGAAAGAGAGGAGGTCACAGACAAGAGGGAGCCATCTCACAGAAAGTCCTTAGGCCCTTGTAAATGGCAGGTTTTACTTGGAATGAGATGGGGAACCACCGAGGGTTTTGAGCAGAAACAGGACAGGAGCTACACCTTAGAGGTTATTCCTAGTACTTGGTTGAAAACCATAGGGGTACAGAGAAGGCAGAATACAGACTAGGTGGAAGGCTTTACAACCATCCAGATATTACGAGGATGTAGAGGGGGTAGGAGATCAGATTCTAGATTTCTAGAAAATGGCAGCAGGAGTTTAAAAAGGTTTGGATTTGAAGGGAGTTGGGGGAAATTGGAAGGGGAGGTGAACCATGAGAGACTATGGACTCTGAAAAACAATCTGGGGGATTTGAAGGGGCGGGGGGTGGGAGGTTGGGGGAACCAGGTGGTGGGTATTAGAGAGGGCACGGACTGCATGGAGCACTGGGTGTGGTGCAAAAACAATGAATACTGTTATGCTGAAAATAAAAAAAATAAAAATAAAAATAAAAAGGTTTGGATTTGGTATTTGAAAGAAAAAAGGAATAAAGGATTTTGTTCTGAGCAAATAATGTTGCACAAATGTTCAAGGGTTTGTGTATATATGAGTGTGTGCACGTGCACACACACGCACACACACATGAGAATAGGTCATGTGTTTAAGCATTCCCCAGGATTTTGAAGAGACTAAACCTAACACCTTCTTCATAGCACACTGAATAACATGAGAACATATTTCATTATCATAGCCAACAGTGGATGCATCCAACTCCGTTTCCTAGAACATATAGCTGCGCTTACACTGTCCGGAAGTCAAGGCTCACCGGACACTTCCCTATACCAGTAGGGCGAGTGGTTAAGAGAGGCTCCTCCCAGTCATCATTAGCATCACCGCCCTCCTCGGGGGCACCTGCCCCGAATTGTAACAACCAGAGGTTTTACTTGTGGAGATCCCAACTGGACGGGTCTGAGGTACAGCCTGGGTGTTGGGATTCTCAAAGGCACAAGCATTTCAACTGTGTGGCAGAGGTTGGACACCAGGACTCACCTTGCCTTGTGGTACTGTGGAGGCCAGAAAACTGCTACCCTCTGGGAGTCCCTCACAGGTCAGTTTCCAGATTCAAGTGTATCTAAGTAATGGTACCTAAGTCACGTAGGATTGTGAGACAGAACTGAGGGGAAGCCATTTACCTGCTCACGGATGGGAAATTTGCTGCAGTATTGAGTTCCTACCCCGGGGAGGCTGGGTGTTGGGGCAGCCACTCCTTGATGCTGTAAGTATTGCATCCTTAACATGGTCCACAGGTGGCTTTTGAATGACCTAGACTAGAAATTCTTCCTTTAACCCTTCCAGTGAATTTTCTTCCCCAGCTTCTCTGACATATAAAAATTGACAAATAAAAATTGTATGCATTTAAGGTGTACTGTATAATGATTTAATATATGTACACACTGAAATGATCACCACATCAAGCTAATTAACACACCGTCAGATCACAGAGCCACCATTTTTTGTGTGAGGACAATTTGCTGAGAGCAATGTTTTATTGATGAAAAGTAGAAGTTTCTGGAGACTTTCTTTAATCTTTATGGACATATAATGGACATAAACCGTTGTGTAAGTTTAAGGTGTGAAATGTGCAGATTTGGTACATTTATGTCTTGCCAGACAATGGCCTCTGTAGTGTTAGCTAACACCTCTATCCCAACATAATTTCTTCTTTTGGTGAGGAAATTTAAGATCTATTCTTTTAAACAGACTCTTAACTACAAGGGAACAAACCAATGGTCAGCAGAGGGGAGGTGGGTGGGGGAAGGAAGGAGGGCACCTGTCCTGATGAGACTTGGGTGTTGTGTGGAAGTGTTGAATCACTATATTGTGTAACTAAAACTAATAATAATGTGTTAATGGCACTGGAAAGAAAAAAAAATCTGTTCTTTTAGCGACTTTCAAGCATAGAACAGAGTATTATTAGGTATAATCTCCACGCTATGTGTTAGATCTTCAGAATGTGTTCATCTTCTTTTTTTTTTAATATTTAATTTATTTATTATTATTTTTTTTTATTTCCAGCATAACAGTATTCCTTATTTTTGCACCACACCCCGTGCTCCATGCAATCCGTGCCCTCTATAATACCCACCACCTGGTACCCCAACCTCCCACCCCCCCGTCCCTTCAAAACCCTCAGATTGTTTTTCAGAGTCCATAGTCTCTCATGGTTCACCTCCCCTTCCAATTTCCCCCAACTCCCTTCTCCACTCTAAGTCCCCATGTCCTCCATGCTATTTGTTATGCTCCACAAATAAGTGAAACCATATGATAATTGACTCTCTCTGCTTGACTTATTTCACTCAGCATAATCTCTTCCAGTCCCGTCCATGTTGCTACAAAAGTTGGGTATTCATCCTTTCTGATGGAGGCATAATACTCTATCCCCAGGGGTACAGGTCTGTGAATCACCAGGTTTACACACTTCACAGCACTCACCAAAGCACATACCCTCCCCAATGTCCATAATCCCACCCCCTTCTCCCAAACCCCCTCCCCCCAGCAACCCTCAGTTTGTTTTGTGAGATTAAAAGTCACTTATGGTTTGTCTCCCTCCCAATCCCATCTTGTTTCATTTATTCTTCTCCTACCCACTTAAGCCCCCATGTTGCATCACCACTTCCTCATATCAGGGAGATCATATGATAGTTGTCTTTCTCTGCTTGACTTATTTCGCTAAGCATGATACGCTCTAGTTCCATCCATGTTGTCGCAAATGGCAAGATTTCATTTCTTTTGATGGCTGCATAGTATTCCATTGTGTATATATACCACATCTTCTTGATCCATTCATCTGTTGATGGACATCTAGGTTCTTTCCATAGTTTGGCTATTGTGGACATTGCTGCTATAAACATTCAGGTGCACGTGCCCCTTTGGATCACTACGTTTGTATCCTTAGGGTAAATACCCAATAGTGCAATTGCTGGGTCATGTTCATCTTCTAACCGAAAGTCTTCATCCTTTGATCAACCCCCCACCCCATTTCCTCCCGCCCTTTGACCTCTGACAACCACCACGCTACTCTACCTCTATGAGCTCAGCTCTTCACGAATCCACACAGAAGAGGTGTCATTCAGTACTTGTCTTTGCCTTTCCCTTCTTAGCATGATACCCTCAAGTTTCATCCATGTTATCTCAAATGGCAGGATTTCCTTCCTTCTCTTGGCTAATATTACATTGTATATATATGTATATATCTCACATCTTCTTTATCCCATCATCTGTTGGTGATAACTTACCTTGTTTCCTCTCTTGGCCATTGTGAAAAATGTTGCAATAAACACGAGAACGCGGATATCTGTTCGAGATCTTGTTTCACTTCCTTTAGGTACATATTCAGAAGAGGGATTGCCGGATCACAGGATACTTCTATTTTTAGCATCACAGGATACTTCTATTTTTAGCTTTAGAAGCTCCATATGGCTTCCAGAGTGGCCACGCCGGCTTCCGTTCCCACCAGCGGGTACACGAGGATTCCTTATTCTCCATGTCCTCCCCACTGCTTGTTATCTCTGTTCTTTTTACTAACAGCCATCCTGAAAGGTATCAAGTGAGAGCTCATGTGGTTTCAATTTCCATTTCCCTGATGATTAGCGATGCCAAACTATTTTTCATGTCCCTGTTGGCCATTTGTTGGTCTGATTTGGGAAAAAAGGTCTCTTCATGTCCTTTGCTCATCACTTTTATTTATTTATTTTTTTGCTATTGCATTGTATAGGTTCCTTTTCTATTTTAGATATTAACCCCTTATCAGACCTATGTTTTCCAAATATTTTTCTGTAGGTTGTCTTTTCATTTTGTTGATTGTTTCCTTTAGTAGACAGAAGATTTTTAATTTGATGACGTTCCACTTATTTATTTTTGCTTTGGGCATCATATCCAAAAAATCATTGCCAAGATGAATGCGAAAGAGCTTATGTCCTATGTTTTCTTTTAGGAACTTGAAAGTGTTAGGTTTTTAAGTCTTTAATCCATTCTGAGTTAATTTTTGTGGATGGTGTAAGGGCTCAATTTCATGCTTTTGCATGTGGATGTCCAGCTTTTTTCAACCCTATTTATTAAAGAGATTATCCCTTCCCCATTGAGTATTCTCGGTGGCTTGTCAAAGACTAGTTGACTGTGTGTGGCGGGGGGGTTATTTCTGGGCTCTCTATTCTGTTCTTTCAGTTTATGTATCTGTTTTTATGCCAGAACCATGCTATTTTGATACTAAGGCTTCATAATACAGTTTGAAATCAGAAAGTGTGTGATGCCTCCACTTCGTTCTTTGTCAGAATTGACTTGGCTCTTTGGAGTCTTTTGCGGTTGTCTACAAATTTGTTTTTTTTTTTAATTTATTTTTTATTTCCAGCATAACAGTATTCATTATTTTTGCACCACACCCAGTGCTCCATGCAATCCGTGCCCTCTATAATACCCACCACCTTGTACCCCAACCTCCCATCCCACACCCCTTTAAAACCCTTAGATTGTTTTTCAGAGTCCATAGTCTCCCATGGTTCACCTCCCCTTCCAATTTCCCCCAACTCCCTTCTCCTCTCTAACTCCCCATGTCCTCCATGCTATTTGTTTTGCTCCACAAATAAATGAAACCATATGATAATTGACTCTCTCTGCTTGACTTATTTCACTCAGCATAATCTCTTCCAGTCCCATCCATGTTGCTACAAAAGTTGGGTATTCGTCCTTTCTGATGGCCATCTGTACCCCAATGTTTATAGCAGCAATGGCCACAGTCACCAAATTTGGGGTTTTAAAAAAATGTGAAAATTGCTATCCTATTGGATTTTTTTAAAAAAAGATTTTATTTATTTATTTGACAGAGAGAGATCACAAGTAGGCAGAGAGGCAGGCAGAGAGAGAGAGAGGAGGAAGCAGGCTCCCCGCTGAGCAGAGAGCCCGATGCAGGACTCGATCCCAGGACCCCGAGATCACGACCTGAGCCGAAGGCAGCGGCCCAACCCACTGAGCCACCCAGGCGTCCCCCTATTGGATTTAAAAAAAAAATTTTAAATTTATTTTCAGCTTAATAGTATTCATTGTTTTTTCACCACACCCTGTGCTCCATGTAATCCGTGCCCTCTCCAATACCCACCACCTGGTTCCCCCAACCTCCCACCCCCCGCCCCTTCAAAACCCTCAGATTGTTTTTCAGAGTCCATAGTCTCTCATGGTTCACCTCCACTTCCAATTTCCCTCAACTCCCTTCTCCTCTTAACTCCCCCTTGTTCTCCATGCTATTTGTTATGCTCCACAAATAAGTGAAACTATATGATAATTGACTCTCTGCTTGACTTATTTATTCTATTGGATTTTTAAAATACTCTACCAGGTTTGTTCCAGTCTCTTGTATTTGAGCTGGAGATTTGCTACACTAATGTATTTCAGAGACAGGTTAAAGTTACAAATAAACACAACTTACCATAGACATTTGAGGTTACAGGTTGGCTTCTTCAAAGCCTCACACAGAAACTTGAGTCCAGTAAATCCTATGTGATTCAGCCCCAGATCCAAGTGTGTAAGGCTTGAATTTTTCTGGAGAAGTGTTGACAGATAATTGCAGCTGCTGCTGGTTATGCTACAGTACCAAAGCCTAGAAATCAATTACACAAACACAAAATAAACTTGAGTCCTCCCTGAGGAGGTGTACCCAAACCAGGCTCGTTGACTTCAAGCCACAGGTTTCAGGCAAGCTTGCAGACAATGAGATGTGGAAATGAAGTCATGGGTGGAGCTAGAATTGCTACATAAGTTATTATATGGGCCCCACTCACCTCCTTCCACTCCACGCACCCACAGCTGTCTACACCCTGATCCCTGGTCCCTGTGAGTGTTTGATGTTGTGTGTAATGGGGAGGAGTGGTTAAGGATCTGGAGGTGGGGAGATTATCTGGGTGAGCCAATGTAATCACAAGGATCCTTACAAGAAGGGGCAAGAAAGTCAAAGCAAGCCTGGGGAGAGGTGATAAGACAGACAGGAGGACACTGAAGACACGATGTTGCTGGCTTTGGGCATGGGGGAAGGAGCCATGAGCCAAGGGATGCAGCCACCTCTACAAGCTGGACAAAGCTGGGAAGCAGATTCTTCCCTGGAGATCTTAGAAGGAACACAGCCCTGTGGACACCTTGATTCTAGCTCAGGGAAACCCATTTTGGACTCCTGGCCTTTAGAACTTTAAGATAGTGAATTTATGTTGTTTTAAGTCTCTGAGTTTGTGACAGTTGGTTACAGAAAGAGTTAGGAAACTAAGTGGTATTTATCATTTCTACTGTAACTGTGAGACAAGAGAAGATCCATCTTGCCTTGACTTGCAAATTCTATTAGTGGAAGGGACCAATTCTATGTCCCAAATCCAGTTACTAGATAGGCCGTATGTAGAAGTGGAGGGCACCAGTTCTCCTCAGGACAAGCCTGGCCCTAGAGCCTGGATATCCACAAGTCAGCTACACAAGATAGCAGCGCGACTTCTTAACTATTAAAAACATTTTTTTTTTTTTTTGCCTTTCCCTGGTTTACTATTACTATATCAGAAAACCAGAGATGGCTGGAATGATCACTGGCCACTTTCTTAGACAGAATAATGTCCCTCTGAGATGTCTGTGCTCTAATCCCCACGCGTTACATGGCAGGTGAGACTGAGACCAAGGGTCTTGCCTGGTGGGTTATCCTGGACTGCAGAGAGGGGCGGAATCGAACGCTAGGCGTCCTTCCTCACTGAAGTGCAGAGAGGTTCAATGTGTGGGCTTGACCCACCACAGCTGGCTTTGAAGGTGGAGGAAAGGGCCATGAACCAAGGAGCACGGTGGCCATTCGGGGACGAGGCCAGCTCTCCATTTGCAGGGACCCCTGTCCCATAGCCACAAAGAAGCAGATTCTGCCAACAGCCTGAATGAGCAAGGAACACAGAAAGGAGCACAGCCTTGTGCATCCTGGTCTCCTGGCCTGTGAAAGGATGCAAACAGTGTTGAGCTGATGAGCTGGTGGTGATTTGTTACAGCAGTAACAGGACACCAACTTGGCTGCCTTTTCGTTTCAGTGAACCTCACTAAGCGATGGTATCAGCCTTGGCTCCCACAAGGGCCCCCTGTCACGTGGCCAGAGCTCAGGGAAAAACAGTGATATGATATATCCAGGGATGTGGGCCCACAGGCAGCCTTTGAGACAAGCCATGATACAGCCCCTTGGCTTGGACATTTGTACATTTATAGAAACTCCCAGAACTATGGGGTAACAGAGGAAGGCCCGAGCAAATTCTGGCAACTTAGTGATGTGGGGACACGGCTCACAAAACAGAACTGAGCTCCAGAAAGAAGAGGTCTTGACCTGTAGCTCCTACCTCCACAGGGTGCAAATACAATGACATTTAACGCCCACGTCTTAGCTTTCTCACTGCAGAATGGACAGACAGACACTGATTTCATAAAGCTGGGGGGCAAATGAAAGAAATCTCTGGCAAGATCTTGGCAGAGTGCCCACCACATATTAATTAATTCGGGAGCCTGGTAAATATTGGCCATGACTTATTTTTCTGTTTAAATGATTTGAGGGTAATTACATGTAACATAACTTGAAGACAGAGCTAGTGCGTGGGTGGCATCTTTTTTTTTTTCTTAAATATTCAATTTATTTATTTGACAGAGAGATGGAGAGATTGCACAAGTAGGCAAAGCAGCAGGCAGCGAAAGGGGGAAGCAGACTCCCCGCTGAGCAGAGAGCTCGATGTGGGGCTCCATCCCAGGACCCTGAGATCATGACCTGAGCCAAAGGCAGAGGCTTAAGCCACTGAGCCACCCAGGTGTCCCAGCATCTTATTTCTTATGGAACTTTATGTTATTTCAGTGTTTGGGGGGCTGAGACAGTGGGAGTGAACGCCCTTCCTTCCAACTCTCTCCAACCAAGAGCTGAATGCTTCATGGAACTTTGAGTGACTGAGTAGTTTTTGGATACTGAGTGCCTTAAGGCATATCCTAGATCAAAACTAGTTTATAGGAAATGCTGACAGCTGCCGTCTGAGGTGATCTTGTCAACGGCAAGAACACTGGAGATGCTGGCACTGAACAGAATCTGAGTAGAAATAGTCACTGCAGCTCCGTTCCTTTCTCAAAACCTGTCCTGTGACTTCAGTATTAACAAGAGGATTTTAACGAGCTAGTTGGCCAGTAAGTCCACATACAGTCAGCTGCGGGTGGAGTTTGTGTTACGTGGCCTTAAAAACAGGCCTAAGGGGCACCTGGGGCTCAGTTGGTTAAGCATCTGCCTTCGGCTGAGGTCATGATCCTAGAGTTCTTGGATCAAGCCCTTTATTGGGCTCCTCACTGAGCAGGGAGCCTGCTTCCCCCTCTGCCTGCTACTCCCCATGCTTGGGAGCACCCTCTCAGACAAATAAATAAAATCTTAAAGAAGTGCATTAAAAAAACCCAATACCTGGAACCCAGTCACCTCCCCCAAATCCCTATGGAATATTGACTCTACATCTTATACTTTTTTCCTAACACCCTCTTGTCAGGTCCACCAGATCTGACTGCCAGCATCCTACCTGGGCCACTCAGAGGGACTATTAAATGCCTGCACCTGCGCTCTTTGAACCCAGCATGCACGCACACACACACAGCACAGACTTACACCAGCCCCTGCAGCTGGCAGTCCGGGTAACTCAAGCCTTCACACAGCAGCTTTACCCCACCGTCTCCCAGGGCATTCTTGGCCAAGCATAGGTGCGTCAGCCTATGGTTGACGATCAAGGCAGAGGACAGCTCCTTACAACATGCTTCTGTAAGGTGACAGTCTTCCAGCCTGCCAAAGTGTCACACGAGCAGTCAGAGGGGGAGGATATTTCCGAAGCCCCATTTTCTTGGCTGTCCCCAAAGCCTCGAGTCCCCAGCTACCAACCTTCTCATGAGCCCCCTTCTTCTCTCACCATGTGTTTGAGGCTCAGTAATGAAGGACCAGGAGTGAGAGAAGGATGGGACGCATGAGCCACCTGCCTGGGACCCGAAGTGGGAACCGGGTGTCTGCATCAGGAGGAGGTCCCCTACGGGTGGCCCTGTACACGCAGTACTACCATTGCTCTTCCCTATGTGGCCACAGACCTAAAACAGAGATGCTCCATGGGAAGAGAGACGGTACTCACGACAGCCTCTGCAGGAAGCACTTTGGGTGTCTTAGACTCGTTCACAGCAACTTGGCACTCTCTTCCGGGAGCTCAATTCCTGTGAGGTTCAGGCACGTGAGGGACTGGCTGATCCTGAGGGAGCAGGAGAGATGGGCCCACTGCTGGGGGGCAGCCAAACAAGACACCAACCTGCCAGAGAAATGGGAACAGGTCATTCTTAAGAACCAAACACTGGAGGACGGTCTCCACTCCCACCCCTTGTTCCCCGTTATGTCAGGTCCTGGACTAGAGGATGCGGAATGTGGTCCCTGACCCAGTGGCATCTGCATCACCTGGCGGGCAGTTAGAAATGCAAATAAGAAACTCTGGGTGCATATGGACTCCGAAAAACAATCTGAGGGGTTTGAAGTGGCAGGGGGATGGGAGGTTGGGGTACCAGGTGGTGGGTATTATGGAGGGCACGGATTGCATGGAGCACTGGGTGTGGTGCAAAAATAACGAATACTGTTTTTCTGAAAATAAATTAAATAATTTATAAAAATAAAAAAAATAAGAAATAAAAAAAAAAGAAACTCTGGGTGCAGAATCCACTGGCTTCGGTTTTGGGGTATCTTATATCACCCAGAAGACTCCTGGGCCACACCCTTAGACGATGGTTCAGAGGATCTGAGTCAGACCCGAGAATTTGGGTTTTAACAAGTTCCTAAGCCATACAGCTGCCGCTAGTGTGGAGACCACATGTGGAGAACTACTCTAGACATCCAGTCAGTCAACCATTTCAGCCAGCAAGGGACCCACACTCTATCCGAAGAGAGCATTCTTACCATGGAGAATGGAATTCCGTTGGGACATTATGTGTATCATTGTCTTTGGAGTGGGGCTTCTAAAAAAATAGTAAAACATCCCAGATCTGCCATTTACTATACATGCAAATGTGGCCAAGTTATGTAACTTCATCAAACCTCCTTTCCATCTTTAAATTGGAAATAAGTCATACCCTCATGCTGAGAGTTCGTTAAAGTTGATAATTTGCCTGAAGTGTGAAGTGCACTGTGTACCCTATAACTAAGCATAAGTAAAAGTCATCAAAACACTTCCTTTTCTTAGAGCCTAACCTATAATAGAGGAACTGAAGTTAACCTGGGCATTGAAACACAAAGTAGAATTTTTTTTCCCAAAGTAGAGTGTTTAATGGCTTCCCATAAAGTAAAACAATTTTTTAAAATTTAATTTTTTCAGTGTTCCAAGATTCATTGTTGATGCACCATACTCAGTGCTCCACGCAATGAAACAAATTTTTCTGGAATCCCCTCCTTCCATTTTGGGGCATCCATTTATTCCTCAAGAAGCAAGTTAATATTCCAAGTGTTCAAACTGCACACTTTCTTTTCCTGGTGAATCCTCACAGGAAAGAGAAGGGAACGTCATTATCAATGGTCAATTTGGCAACAGCTATTATCAATAATGTAACAGTGAGCATATGTGTGCTTGGACTCAGTCTTAGTCCTCAAATCCCTGGGAGATGCGCATTCCCCATCCTGCAGATGGGTTAAGACCTGGCTGAATAGCCTGAGATCGTAATGGTAGAGGCAGAACCACAATCAAAGTCCAACAGGTCACCTTGAACTGTGTTCCTATTACGACTCAAGTGTGGCCCAGTGAGGATCAAGGGCACCTCAGGATGAGTGATGGAAACCCCTACCAGAGCAATCAGGTGGAGAACATCCCAAGGGGAGACCTCTCAAGCCAGAGGACCACCAAGAAAGGGAAAACCTGGTGCTGTCAATGCATCCTTGCCTGGACAGATGAATCTGGACAGAATCTGGTATTCTGAACCTTGACATCGGAGAAACATAAACCACAAACATTCTCTCTGATTGAGAATGGTATCCAGTTTCAGAATGTTCTGTTGGACTACTATGGATGGTTGTCTAGGTTGTTCAGTGATCAGTACAAGAGGAAACTAAACTCCAGCCCACTTTCTGTTGTGAGGCATGTGCCCGGAGTAGCACTGCTTTGAATCAGAATAAGGGATTTTCCCCCAATTTATACAGAGTTGCTCTACAGTCTTGTGGCATCTCTGTGCACATGCGAGGAGTTCTCAGGGAGAATGGGGTGTACCTGAGGTATTGTAGGTTACACTGTGGGTGTGTCAGGATCTCACATAATACGGGCAGCATATCACTCTGGTCATTTCCTTGAAGGGTCAGATGCGTGAGAGTCTCATGACCACAAAAAACAACACAGAAGTTTCGATAGGTGTCCACTGGGAAAGTATTTTTGAGGCTAGAGAAATGACAAGAAAGGTAAAATCTTGCATTTCTACATACATGGGAACAAAGGGCCACAATAGGTTTAAACACTGGGAACTTTGTTCCTATTTTTCACCTCCAGTGAGGTGTGGTCAAGAAACTGTTATATGAAGGTACACAACTTAATATTTTGATATACTCCTACCTTGTGAAATCATTACCACAAACAAGCTAGTGAATATACCTCTCAGTTCACATAGTCACCATTTTCTCTTTTGTGTGTGTGTGTGTGTGTGTGTGTGGCAAGAACACTGGAGATCAGGTCTCTTAGAAGTTTCAACTATACCTTGCAGTTTTGTTAACTGTTGTCACATTGGTGAGGTTACATCCCCAGAACTCACCCATTTTGCACTAACTGAAACTTTGTATGGCTTGACGAACATCTAATTTTAGGAACTCCCAGAAGCCCCCGTTTCTTTAGTCATCTCAGACTTCTGCAAAAGGGAAGTAGGTCCTCAACAGTTGTTTTGGAGGAAAGCTGTTCTGCGGGTTTTTGAAAGAGATAAGGAAGGGTAGTAGTTTGTTCCCCTCAAGTGTTACCATGGGAACGTTTCAGGAGCACTGGGTCCTGCTCAACATCTCACGTGTAGAATCAGGATCGCATGGCTGGTGCAACCCTAAGTGAGGAGAAGAGACCCTTCTTTCTCTACGTTGACAAAGAAACCTGTGAACGAGGATGCCTTCATTTGGAGAACATCTTGCTGGTACCAGAGCCCACTTTGCAGACTAACTTGTGTTTGCTCTCCTTCCCTAAACCTCCCCCCACAACCTGCCCATGTGTAAGCTTCCAGGACTTTCCCAGCATGCGAGCTGCAAGGGGGTGCCCACAGGAAGACTCTGAGGTGTTG
The DNA here is from genome assembly GCF_009829155.1 of Mustela erminea. Classification (NCBI taxonomy): domain Eukaryota; kingdom Metazoa; phylum Chordata; class Mammalia; order Carnivora; family Mustelidae; genus Mustela; species Mustela erminea. The sequence continues at coordinate 10,800,966 of NC_045632.1, read as the reverse complement.
TCACAGGCAGACAGGACCACGCTCTATTCTGATTACGAGTATTTATCTTGTGTAATTACTTTTCTCTGGTGCTTCTGAGCCCCCCTTATTTCTTCCCAACTTCATTCAACTTCTAGATTTTTGGATCAGATTCAGACGTATACCCAGCCCAGGTCACAGGTCTGTCTCAGCACATCGATACCATCTCTCCAACAATGCTCCCAGGCATGGGTGATTTTGCATCCCCTAGGGACACCTGGCAATGTCTGGAGACATTTTAGGTCATCACAGTTGGAGGCAGGGGTGTGGGTGCCACCGGCGTCTGGAAGATAGAGGCCAGGGCTGCTGCTAAAATCCTATGATGCACAGGACAGCCCAACCCCACTGTCTGCAGAGGTTGAGAAATTCTGTTCTATGCACAGCCCTATGGTTGTCTAGTGGTACTGAAGCTGCCGCCAGGATCTGGATGGTCGTCATGGAGTTTCGTGGACATCCAAATCGTATTTCACAGTGTGTTAAAATCACCTGGGGCTGGGGAGAAGGGACCACAGGGAATTATTGTTTAATGGGAGACAGAGTTTCAGTTTTGCAAGATGAAGCGTCCTGGAGATGAATGGTGGTGGCTGTCGCATAATTACACATTTAAAAATCCATCACTGTGAACTCAAGAATGGTTAAGATGATAAGTTTTATGTTATACCACAATAAAAAAATTGGAAAAAGTTACTTCATACAATTCAGTAGACAAGTGTAAGTTATGGACTGTCTCAATTCCTCATGTCTTGAGTACCCAGTTGGACTTTGGGAAAGGGATTCAAATATTACTCCAATGTGAAAAATGTAAGGAACCTGGTTATGCCCTAGGGGTTTTATTTTTTTATTTTTTTAAATATTAGTAATTAGTATTATTAATATTAGGTAAAATGATTTCAAACATGTTATTGGAGATGAAGAACAACATTTCAACATATCAGTCACAAATTTGTAAGTGCTTAAGATCTGTAATCATAGCTAGAAATCTTAACAGCATACTGTCTATAAATTATAGAAAATGTAGACCAAAAAAAATCAGTTTGAACATAAAGGATCTGAAAAACCACTATCAGCACCTTAACATTTGTAGAATATCACATGTAACTAAAATACAATAGAATGTACATTCCATCCAAATGCATAATATACATACCAAGATAAATCATATATTGGGCCACAAAACTTCTCAAAAAGTTTCAAAAGTTTGAAATTTTAAGAACTTTAATTTCTTTCTTTTTTTAAAATTTTTAAAAAATTTTTAAAAATTTATTTATCCGGGTTTAGCGTCTACTTACACCACTTTCTGAAGATTATGGGGAGCGGAGTCTATTTTTTCACAAAGCAGCTTCACGGATGAGGTACTGAGGAAGCTCTGACTGATGTCTAGAAACACCAGACTCTTGTTTGAGTCAAACACGGAAAGAAGATCCATCCAGAAAGGAAGCACATACTGATCATTCTGGAACTTGTTGGGAAGAGGCAAAGAAGGGAAATTACCGAAGACTGCTGGAGAGAAAACGACCACCGGTCCCTCATTGTGAAGCTATTTAGGGAGGGCTGCTCCGGGTATATACACCAATAAACAGGCAGAGCTCTAAAGTCAGATGGTTGAATCACTTAGCATCACTGTCAGACAAGTCATCACCTGAGACAGGTCACTGGAGAAAGAACTCAAGCTTGCTTGCTTTTTTTTTTTTTTTTTTTTTTTGAGATTTTTTATTTGAGAGAAAGAGTGTGAGTGAACAAGCAGGAGCAGGGGTTTGGGGATAGGGGTGGGTATAGGGAGAGGAACAGACTTCCTGCATGGAGCCCGACTCTAGCTCCATCCCAGGATCCCAAGATCATGACCTGAGCCGAAGTCAGATGCTTAACTTACTGAGCCACTTTACCCAGAACTCAAACTTCTTGCACAACAATCTAACAGAGGTTTAGAATAAACCAAAAGTCTAAGATCATTGATACAAAATTAAAAACAAGTTAGAGAGGAGAAGGGAGTTGGGGGAAATTGGAAAGGGAGGTGAATCATGAGAGACTATGGACTCTGAAAAACAATCTGAGAGGTTCGAAGTGGTCGGGGGGTGGGAGGTTGGGGTACCAGGTGGTGGGTATTATAGAGGGCACGGATTGCATGGAGCACCGGGTGTGGTGCAAAAATAATGAATACTGTTATGTTGAAAATAAATAAATTTAATAAAAAAAAATAAAAACATCGCAGTCTCCCCTGGAGGCGTGGGTAATTTGCGTGCCTGCTGCCTTCCTTGGATGTGGTAGCCGTTTCTCAGGCTCTCTCTCCGGAATCGAACCCTGATTCCTCGTCACCCGTGGTCACCATGGTAGGCACGGCTACTACCACTGAAAGTTGATAGGGCAGACGTTCAAATGGGTTGTCGACGCCACGGGGGGCGTGTGATCGGCCTGAGGTTATCTAGAGTCACCAAAGCCGCCAGCAGGCCCCCCCCCCCCCCCCCCCCCCCCGCCGCCCGCCATCACTAGGGAGAGGCTGACCGGGTTGGTTTTGATCTGATAAATGCAGGCATCCCCCCTGTGAGGGGGGTCAGCGCCCGTCAGCATGTATTAGCTCTAGAATTACCACAGTTATCCAAGTAGGAGAGGAGCAAGTGACCAAAGGAACCATAACTGATTTAATGAGCCATTTGCAGTTTCACTGTACCAGCCGTGCATACTTAGACATGCATGGCTTAATCTTTGAGACAAGCATATGCTACTGGCAGGATCAACCAGGTAAGACTGGGTGTGGTGAAAAAATAATGATACTGTTATGCTGAAAATAAATAAATTAAAAAAAATAAAAACAATATACACCATTGATTAAAAAATGAGTGATATGCGTGTCAGAGATCTGAATGTCAGATGGTGTATCCATATGCATGATATTCTCAATCTAATTTACAACTGTATTTGTAACCTAAAACGTCCATAAAAACTTGAGAAGATGTAATCACAGACTTAAGAGAATGTTTATTTTGTTCTGTGGTTGCTTCTGGGCATAGGGTTGGTGTAGGTGATATAATTTCTTTATCCTTTTCAGTATTGCTTTCATTTTCTATTTATGTATGGGATCTTTGCAATCAGGAAAATATTTTCAGGAAAACAGTACAAACACTTGAAGCCATGATGTGTCAGAAAGTTGAAACATTTTAGTTATTGATGGGGAAATACTATGGGACCTAAGAGTAATCAAATATTTGGAGGTTTTTGTGGAGAAAATTGAAGGTACGAGTGTGCAAGGAATAAGAGTAACCAGCACATAAATATAAGAGAGAAAAGTGTAAATGAAAGTTGAAGCTGGAATTTGAACTCCTATATGCTAGGAACCTTGATTAATTTTAGAATTAGTCATCTAAAAATACTACTTCGAAGTAGGTCCAGTGCTTACCTGAAGATAATGGAAAGGAAGCCCAGAAAGCATTTAACTCACCCCCCATCATCACAGTAACAGAGCCGTAACAGAGACAGAGCTCAAAGTCAAACAGTAAGACCCAGCACCTTCGTTGCCTCCTACCATCTTCCATTCCTCAGCCTATAACTGGGCTCGGTGGCTTTCAAACCAAGGCGGCCGGTTTCCAGGGCATAAACATTAATCTGAATAATTAACCTCTTATTTTCCACTCTCCCTCAAGCCTGCTGAGGCTGGCTACTCATGTCACCCTATCTTCTGAAGGACAATTGTCCTTTCTCCTAGAGATGGGCAAGGCTACACAAGACGATGTTTTGGGGATACCCTTCAAAGTCACTAATGGGTGAGTAAATTTGAGTCAACGTGAATATCTTCCTAAGATTCAAAAGAGCTTAGAGAAGAAATAAGCAGTTTCTAAAGGCAAGAAGCTCCATTAGTAGCCTTGACGGAATAGCAAGTCCTACACAAAGTGGACATTTTGTGGTTTGAAATAGGGGAAGAAAGAAGCCAGAAAGAACTTAGGTTCTGTCAGCTTCAGCATGCCTGGCTGCTTTAGGTTGAGGTTTTACCTTTGGTTTTATTAGTGGTACTTGCCTCGATGAAAGATATATTTAAAATTAATGTCCTCATTGCAGAATTTGAAGCAACATGAGGAGGACAAGCCTTTAGAAACCTAGTTTGTGCCTTTCAAAGAGCATGGTCTATATGCTCTGGGGAAAGACATCTGAGGCTGTGTAGGGTTAGTGCAATGGTCTTATCAGGGGAAGATAATCAAGCCATTGTGTAGAACGTGGGCTCGTTCCCACTGTGTTACTGGAGGAAGTGGTCTGACTGAAAGCAGCCTGTGATTTAAGCGTCCCGGAGTTACAGACCAGCAATGCTACGGGCCTGCTGTGATGAGCAGGACAGAAGGGAAAGTGGCAAAAGGCACCTGAAAAGAACGTTCATGGAAAGCATCCGTTTGCGTCTCAGATCAGAATGATTGTAATCACACCTAAAGACATCCATTGCCTTCTTCTCAGATGGGGGCTCCAAGGACCAAGCAGTCCAACTGTGGTTAATTACCTGCAGTGTTCATGTTGGCTCTATTGTTGGTTTTAACTAAACCAAGGTTAAGAAGAAAAAAGAGGGTCCTCAAAAAATTAAAAATAGAGCTATCCTACGACCCAGCAATCATGCTACTGGGAATTTATCCCAAAGATATATATGTGAAAAGAAGGGCCATATGTACTCCTATCTTCATAGAGCAATGTCCACAATAGCCAAACTGTGGAAGAGCCGAGATGCCCTTCAACAGATGAATGGGTAAAGAAAGTGTGGTCCTGGGACGCCTGGGTGGCTCAGTTGGTTAAGCAAGCTGCCTTTGGCTCAGGTCATGATCCCAGCATCCTGGGATTGAGTCCCACATCGGGCTCCTTGCTCGGAAGGGAGCCTGCTTCTCCCTCTGCCTCTGCCTGCCATTCTGTCTCTCTGTGCTCGCTCTCTCTTCCTCTCTCTCTGACAAATAAATAAAATCTTAAAAAAAAAAAAAGAAAGTGTGGTCCTTATATACAATGGACTATCACTCAGCCATTGGAAAAGATGAATACCCAACTTTTGTATCAACATGGACAGGACTGGAGGAGATTATGCTGAGTGAAATAAGTCAAGCAGAGAGAGTCAATTATCATGCGGTTTCACTTACTTGTGGAGCATAAAGAATAGCACAGAGTACATTAGGAGAAGGAAAGGAGATATGAAGTAGGGGGTGAGAATCAGAAGAGGAGACATATCATGAGAGACTATGGACTCTGAGGGTTTCAGAGGGGAGGGGGGTGTCTGGGTGAGCCTGGGGGTGGGTATTAAGGAGGGCAAGGATTGCATGGAGCAGTGGGTATTATACGCAAACAATGAATCATGGAACATTACATCAAAAACTAATGACATACTGTATGGTGACTAACATAACACAATAAAAAAAATAAATACTATTTTGACTTGGGATCTTGGATGAGATGGGAGGCTATTCATGCAATCTCATTTGCATTCAAAGCAGCTCTTTGATGACCCTCCTGCAGAAGAAAGATTTAGGTAAACCAGCATGTAGGCCTGTATAAACACTTGGATGAGAGAAGAAACAAAGTCAGGACACAGATGAAGGGAAACACCGGTTCAAAGGAATGCACGCATCTCTATGTTTATCGCAGCATTATCTCCAAAAGCCAAATTAGAGAAGCTGCCCAAGTGACCTCTGATGGATAAAGATGTAGTATATATAATCAATGGAATATTACTCAGACATTAAAAAGAACGAAAGCCTGCCTTCTGCCAAGACATGACTGTAGCTACAGTGTGTAACAGGAAGCCACTTGTGCCAGTCAGAGAAGGACAAATATCACAGGATTTCACTCATATGTGGAATTTAAGAAACAGAACAAATAGGTAATGGGTGGGGGGAAGAAGCGAAAACAGACTCTCCACTAAAAAGAGCAAACTGATGGCTACCAGCAGGGAGGGTGGTAGGAGATGTGTAAAAACGGATGATGGCGATTGAGAGTACGGTCATCACGATGAGCACCGAGTGTTGTGTAGACCTGCTGAGTCACTTTATTGTATCCGGGTAACTAGTATGACAGTGTATGTTAGCTGGACTGGAATTACAATAAAGAACTTAACCAATGGGGTCTGTGAGTGCCGGTGATCTTCAAGGTGGAGAAATGTTCCAGCCCAGCCGTCAGGGTCCTGATGCTCCCTGAGGTGACTCGAGTTCACGACTCTCTGCTACAGGGGGAAGGAATAAGAGGGAAAGTGAAGGGGATGTATAAAACAGACGCCTCCACCAGGAAAGCAAGGCGGGGGTGTTTGATTCCGGCCCTGTGAATATGCACGAGGATTTCAGATACTGGATTTCTGATGACAACCTAGGGTTGAGGAAGAGGCAGGCTGATAAGGTAAGTATCAGTATATGTCTGGTGGGCCCCACACAGGACCATGAGCAGTGAGCTTGGATTGTGATGAGGGAGGGTCACTTCATAAACCAGCAGACTGGAGTTCTAATCCCACTCAAACACCCTTTAATGAAGCCAGGAGACCTTCACCTCAACAGGAAAGATTGCAAGTAGCCACCAGGCGATAAATAGTATTTGGAAATGCCATAAGAGCTCAGCTGATGTTACCTGAGGCTACATCAAGAATAACAACGTCTCATGACTGTCTGGGGTCATCTCATTGTGTCAGTTGCATTAGGTGATGTGCCATTGATTGCGGATGGGGAGAAGCTTTCAGAACCTGTTGAATCAGCCTCTGACTTTCCACCTTTAATGCCTTTCCATCTGTCATGCTAAACGGGACAACCCCATACAGAGGGGCAATGTAGACAACCAACACGAAGACTGAAGTGAGGTCGAGCCATGTGCAAACATTTCTCAGCTGGAGAAAAAAGGACACAGGTCTCAAAACAAGGTCTGGTTCAAAGGCCCCATCCTTAATCTGAGCACAAAACTCTCCACCTTGAAGGGCAAGCTGGCAGAAGAAGTTCTGGTAAGAAGAAAATTCTGACCCTAAGCCACAGGAGGACACTCTGCCCTGCTGCTACTGGAGCGGGGCATGAGGTAGAAGCCCGGGCACTACCAGAGTGAACAGGGCAGGTTCTTACCCGCCAGCCTGAGCCTCTGATCCCCACACAGTATCGTTCTCCAGGAACACCCCCTTTTCTACTCGCAGCCACATTTTCTGCAAGTTTTCACAACCCTTGAGGCAGAACAATGCGTGCACCAGGTCCGAGGTATCTTCCAAATGCAGGGACACTTCTGTGACCTGGGCCATGGCCTCCTTCACAAGCTGCTCCTCCTGGGATTCGTAGAGACAACACAAGGTCTTCTTCATGTCTGTCACCGAGGAGAAGGGTCTGTGTTCAGGGGACTGCACTGTGCATTCCAGTAGCTCCCGCTTGAACTGAGTGGACACTGGGCAGCCAAAGGTGGTCCCCAGCTCCCTGGCCCTCTTTTCATTGGCAAGGCCAAACAGGAAGCACCTGACAGGGGACAGGTAGGGATTCTTGAGGCCTTCTTCCTTGGAGAGCAGCCTCTGCACACCCCCAGCGTGCCAGATGGGGCTCCCCATTTCTTGGCGACCCTTGCTCCCCAGGACACAGAGTGCAGCGGCCAGGAAGTGCTGGATGCTCAGGTGGATGAAGCGGTAGCAGGCCCCCCGCCCCGTGTCTCTGTCCTTCTGGAGGATGCCCCGGTGCAGGAAAGGGTGCAGGTCAGACTCATGCATGCCCAGTCTGCACAGGTCGTGTCCATCGAACGCCGAGGTCTGCGCCCATGTGCCCTCGGCGGCCAGCAGGCACAGGGCTTGCAGGGCAGCCACGAGGCGCAGACCTGGGCCTTGGCCCCGCACGGGCGTGAACCCGCTGCAGAGGAAGTGCAGCAGCAGAGACGTGGCGGTCCAGCAGGTGAGCCGGGGGTCCGCGCCCTCGGCCATCTGCACCCTCAGGCAGGTGCACGCCATCCAGCACACCGCGGGCACTGCGCCCATGCGGAACAGCACCGTGTTGCTTCTCATCAGCTGGAAAGCACACAGGGCCTGAGCCTCCTCTCTGAAGTGTCGTAAAAAATACGCCCTCCTGTTGTGCTCGGAGAGCCCCTCCATCTCCACCAAGAGCGGCTGCTCCACCAGGAGCCACAGTTCCCTCAGGACCTCGGGCTGGGTGGTGACCCGCAGGGTGGCCATGGGGAAGAGGTTTCTCTTCAGTAGGCTGCCCAGGAACACCGGCGCAGGCCTCCGCATCCTCCAGTCACCCCCCAAGTCGTGTGCCTGTGTGCCCGTGCCCCAGGACATGCGCAGCTCCTTGAAAGTGTCGATGACCAGCAGGAGCTTGTGCACCTGGGCCGGGACCTGCGGAAGAGCGCGCTGCAGGTCTGGGGTGCTCTCCGCCAGCAGCTCTGCGAAGGAGCAAGTCCCCTTGCGGCTGAGCACCTTGCCGCTGAGATAGAAAGCAACACGGGGGGGTCTGCGTGAGGGTGTCCTGCATCCAGTCCAGCATACACTTCTTGGCCAGAGTGGTCTTCCCTACGCCTGCCAGACCGTGCAGCACCACCGTGTGTGGAAATGGCCCTCTGAGCATTTTAGGATTACAGAATGGAATCTGTGTCTCATATCTTTGGGTGACTGTGTGAATGTTCTCACTGGCTCCAGGCCAAAAGTTCTTCCAGATTTGCTGGACCTTCTCTTTCAAAACACTTCTGTATTTATCCCGTTTACCTTCAGTGATTGGAGGTAGGGGATAGGAAGGACATAGCTGGTTATTCATTAGGAAAAAAAAGACCCGAATGTTTATAGCAGCAATGTCCACAATAGCCAAACTATGGAAAGAACCTAGATGTCCATCAACAGATGAATGGATCAAGAAGATGTGGTATATATACACAATGGAATACTATGCAGCCATCAAAAGAAATGAAATCTTGCCATTTGCGACAACATGGATGGAACTAGAGCGTATCATGCTTAGCGAAATAAGTCAAGCAGAGAAAGACAACTATCATATGATCTCCCTGATATGAGGAAGTGGTGATGCAACATGGGGGCTTAAGTGGGTAGGAGAAGAATCAATGAAACAAGATGGGATTGGGAGGGAGACAAACCATAAGTGACTCTTAATCTCACAAAACAAACTGAGGGTTGCTGGGGGGAGGGGGTTTGGGAGAAGGGGGTGGGATTATGGACATTGGGGAGGGTATGTGCTTTGGTGAGTGCTGTGAAGTGTGTAAACCTGGTGATTCACAGACCTGTACCCCTGGGGATAGAGTATTATGCCTCCATCAGAAAGGATGAATACCCAACTTTTGTAGCAACATGGACGAGACTGGAAGAGATTATGCTGAGTGAAATAAGTCAAGCAGAGAGAGTCAATTATCATATGGTTTCACTTATTTGTGGAGCATAACAAATAGCATGGAGGACATGGGGACTTAGAGTGGAGAAGGGAGTTGGGGGAAATTGGAAGGGGAGGTGAACCATGAGAGACTATGGACTCTGAAAAACAATCTGAGGGTTTTGAAGGGACGGGGGGTGGGAGGTTGGGGTACCAGGTGGTGGGTATTATAGAGGGCACGGATTGCATGGAGCACGGGGTGTGGTGCAAAAATAATGAATACTGTTATGCTGGAAATAAAAATAAATTAAATAAAAAAAAAAAAATAAAATAAAAAAAAAAAAATAATAAAAAAAAAAAAAAAAAAAAATACTTTTTGTTAGGTAGGAAAAAGACAAAAAAGAACGGCCTGACACCAGACTCCTCCAGGAAGAAAGGATACAGACCTGGCTTTTCTCCTTCCAAAACTTCCTTTGCTGCTTCTGGGTTTGGGGCACCTTCTCCCTGTACTTGAGTAAGTGCTGCAAAATACAAATTAAAAATGAGCTTGACACAAAGACACGTGAATTTCTTTTACCAGAAATACAGTGTTAAAGTGGATCTAAGGTGTGGATCTAAGGAGTGCAGAATCTAATCTCTGTCCATATCATGTGCTGGGAGGTGCAAAGGCCAGGTTTATAGAGACGAACAGAGCAAATGACCTTCTTTTTTTTTTTTAATTTTTATTTATTTATTTATTTTTTAAAGATTTTATTTATTTATTTGACAGAGAGAGAGATCACAAGTAGGCAGAGAGGCAGGCAGAGAGAGAGAGGAGGAAGCAGGCTCCCTGCTGAGCAGAGAGCCCGATGTGGGACTCGATCCCAGGACCTGAGATCATGACCTGAGCCGAAGGCAGCGGCTTAACCCACTGAGCCACCCAGGCGCCCTGCAAATGACCTTCTAAACCAAGTTTCCTGCCTGTCCTCTCTAGACCCATAACAAGAAATATTTTTTCAAGTTGCTCCGTCAAAACTCAATGCGATCTATTGAAGCTACTCATCCATCTTTCCCGCTGGTCTAGACCACACACCAGGGCATCAGGAGGAAGACCTCTATACAGCCCAACCCAGTACAGCTGCTCCATTGTCTGAGTAAGCAATGAGGTCATGCCTGTGTGGAATACCAGATGATTCCTGAGAATCTGCCCAAGGTAAGTGAAAATGCGCATATGTCAAGATTAGCCCACCAAGCATAGCAGCGTGATGCAAGACATCCAGAAAGTAGAAAAAATTCAGATATCCATCCATCCATCAACGAATGGACAATCAAGTGTGGCATAGCCACACCATGGAGTATCATTCTGTAATAAAAAGGGATGGCAAATCAGTGACACACTCAACAATGGGGACAAACCTCAAAAACATCATGGTAAGTGATGAAAGGCAGACAGGAAAGACCATGTGTCCAGAAAAGCCAAATCTAGAGAGACACAATAACATAATGGTTGCCCGGAGCTGGCAGACAGAGACTAGGGAGTGACCATGTGTGGACACAAGGGAACTTTCTGGGGGTGATGTCCATGTTGTAAAATTAGATAGTGGTGATGGTTGGGAAATTCTGTAGGTTTACTGAAAGTTAATAGTAGCACATTTAATTTGAATGAAATTTATGGATACACAGATTGTACTTTATCAGAGCCATTAACAAACAATACTACCCAGCTGACTTTAGCCACTCAGTGATGTTAAGGGACCAGAGTGCTGAATGTACATACAGCACATCTCAACTTTCTCATCTGGGAGTTGAATTTCCTAAAGTCTGAGCAACTGAAATTGAAAAATTGAAGAGAAACTCCATACAGTACACTAATTTTCTGTAAACTGAAGAAATCCAGTACTTTCCAAGGGTCCTTTCCCTGCTTTGTTCCTAAGTGAGGGAGGAAGGCATTTTCTGTGAGACTATTGGGGATTATAAACCATGGAGGAAAGGACGTGCGGTGGGGGGGCGGGGATGGAGCTCACAAAAGGAGGGTGCAGAGGACAGAACAGGATGTGGTAGTTGTGGCTTGGCTCGTTCCAACACTGACCAACCTGGCTCCTTTCCTTCTGCACACTGTTGGGTTTCTTCCAAGTTTGCACATTTTGGTTCTGGATTCCTGGTGAACCTTGAGAAAAGAGGGGCCATTATAGGCTTCTCTATTGAGACTTCTGCCTGGGGAGAGAGTGGGACTTCAAGAAGACTTATGTTTGACAACTGCGTCTCATACATAAGCCCAGATGACATAAAAAGGATCTTAACATTCTATGGGAGAGAAGATTGTGTCAGGCCACGATCTTGGGCTTACATGCCTTTTCTGGCTTCCTATGTGGTTGAGAACACACAGTGACTGTCTCATGAGAGGGCGTTGTATGCACAATCATCTCCAAAGACGAAGGAGCCGTAAGACTGAAGAAAAAGGCTGACCAGTCCAGCCTGACGACAAATGGTTAAAGATTTTATTTGACAGAGAAAGAGCACAAGTAGGGGAGCAGCAGGCAGAGGGAAAGGGAGAGAGAGACACAAACTCCCCACTGAGTAGGAAGCCTGACATGGGGCTCTATCCCAGGACTCTGAGCTGAAGGATAACACTTATATGAGCCACCCAGGTGGCCCCAAGAAATTGTTTAATAAGGGGACAGAAGTATGTATTTGGTAGCTGCAAGACCAGCTGATCTCCACGACCCTGCTTCCATAGCCCTAGAGGCTGGGAGTGCTGGTGGGGGTCTACCCGGAGGAGAGTAAAATGGGTGTGTGCCACAGTCCTAGCTCCAGAGCAGGTCAAGGACATTATGTCCTGAGGGTATATGCAGGGGTGTAGTTAAACAAAAGGAAAGACTGTGACTGTGGTGGGGGTGGTGTTCAAGAAGGCTGCACGTCCTAAAGTGCTCATCATGGTGGATTTGTCCCAGGAGGCTCCAGTCAAGTTCACACAGTGAGAGAAATGAACACAGTGAGAGAAATGTGTGCACCCTTGCTCTGTCTTGAGGCCATCACAAAGCTTTCACGGATTAACCCTCTGGTTTCTGATGAGGTAGATAAAACCAAACTGTCCTGGGAGGGGATGTAGGAATACAGTGGAGTCCTGATGGGAGAGGGAGTATTATAAGCTCAACACTGGATAAAGAAGTGGTGAGTCTGGGAGAGTTCCGAAGAGAATCCCAGGAGGTAGTTGGCTGCAGGCATCTAAAGTTCAGGGGGAAATGCTTATGTAAAGATAGCCTTTGCAAAGGCATCAGGACGTAAATAGCCAGTAAGACTCCAAAGGATATCAACCAGGACCAGGATGCTGAGTGAGAAAATGGCCAGCCAGTCATTCCTTTTGAAGATGAGGCAGAAGAACAAGAATTCTGAAAGAACGGAAGAAAAAATAATCCTCAACAAGCCACAGAGCAAAGGCAACAAGGTCATAAAAGCCAAGAGCAGGATTCTGAATAAAGAATTCCCCATGCTTTTAGTCTGAACACTTACTGGAATGAATACCTACTTGTAAGTGTAGGTATTGCCAAGTGTAAGATCTGATGGACCACCAGTCTCCTTCTGACATTTGGTTAGGTCATCATTGTAGAACCCTTTGGCACTTGTGTATTGATAGAAGAAGTCAGGACATCTAGGTTGAGATTATCAATGGTTGTGCCTTTGCTCTTCAAACCACACTCCCATTTACTATTGCCTTGAGCCCAAGTCTTATCACTAAGGATACTGGTGATTTGGGATATGGAGAGGGGAGAATGTTCATAATCACTAATTCAAAAATCCTTTTGGCTGGGGTTAGCAAACTTAATTTTCTAGTTCCTGCAAAGGGCCAGACAGTAAATATTTCCTGCTTTTCAGGCCACACCACTCATCTCTGCCCTTGTAAAGCAAAAGCTGTCATAGGTAACATAAAAGCAAATAAGCATGCCACATGCAAAGAAAACTTCATTTATGAATACTGAAGTTTGAGCTTCCTATGATTTTCATAGGCTGTAAGGCAGTCTTTTGATCCTCCCAACCATTTAAAAATACAAGAACAGTTCTTAGTTTGTGGGAAGATCAAAAGTACATGGCAGGCTGGAGCTGGTCTGGGAGTCTGGTTGGCCAGTCCTTGCTGTAGGTCATGCTAAAGTCCAGCCTGTCCAGATTCCAAGGAAAGCTCTTACTTTCCTGCTTCTGTGTGCATTTACTGACTTCTGGTATAAATACCAGCTCATGGAGCTCCCCTGGTCTCCCTCCTCACCCACTGGGATGGCTGCAGAGAGAAGGGCTTGGCTTTCCTTGAATTCTTAGTGCTCAGCACCATGTTTTGTCTAATTAAAACAAGCCCCTGAATTCCAAAGTTTCACATAAGAAGTAAATGAGGTAGCTTATCTAATTCTGGAGGCTTGTTCTGAGAGACTCCACAGCTGCTTCTGGGAGAGGAGGAGGTGGGAAAACCCACACTTTTCAGATCCAGACCCTTTTAGCTGCTCATCTTGGGGTTTCTTCATGCTATTTCCAAATTTATAATCTCCAGAGGCCAGCTGGGAGTGAAAACCCTCCCCTGTCCATTGAAGACCAGGAACAGTAAGCTAAAAACAGATCTCTAGATGGAATAAAACAGGCCGTTTTTAAGGAAAAAGAAAATGGTAGGTAAGGAAGAGCCTTTGAATATCCTTGCTGAAGAACAAGAGCGAAAATGTTCTCTAGAGCAGTGTGCTCTCCAAAACAAATACAACACCTCTCACCTATGTAACTTTGTATTTTCTAGTAGCCACATAATGAAAGGTCTAAAGAGGTACAACTGACTTTCATAATTTTTATGTAACTAAGACACAATGGAATATTACACAGTCATCAGAAAGGATGAATACCCAACTTTTGCATCAATATGGGTGGAACTAGAGGGGATTATGCTAAATGAACTAATTCAAGCCAAGAAAGTCAATTATCATATGGTTTCACTTACTTGTGTAACATAAGGAATAGCATGGAGGACATTAAGAGAAGGAAGGGGAAAATGAAGGGGAAATCGGAGGGGGAGATGAACCAGAGACTATAGGCTCCAGGAATCAAACAGGGCTCAAGAGGGGAGGAGGCATGGTGGGGGATGGGTGAGCCCGGTCATGGGTATTAAGGAGGGCATAGATTGCATGAAGCTCTGGGTGTTATAGGCAGACAATGAATCATGGAATAATACACCAGAAACTAGTGATGTCCCATATGGTGACTAACACAATTAAAAAATACAAAAATAATAAAATGCTATCATTTTGATGTGTAGTCAGTGTAAGAGTGGCTCATGAGATAGTACATTAACCCATGCAGTTAAAAGCCCATGTGTGTCCTAGCCTGGTAGCACACCTGAACAGAACCAACCTCATGTCCATTGGGCACTAACTGCATATGGCCACTGTTAGGCAGCAGAGCCCAGGCACTATAAAACCTTGTGTGCACACAGGCATCACTGGGAAGCTCTCAAGAAATCCACATCTGGGGGAGACACAGATCATTTAGCTCAAAGTCTCTGGTGATTGGTTCTGGACATCAGCATATTGAAGCTCCTGAGAGGACTGCCCAGAAGAGTGAAAGCTGACAACCGCTGACCTACAACTCAGTGCTCCACTTAGGGGACACTGGGCAGTGTCTAGAGACATTTTTGGTTGTTTCAAGTGAGAGGTGTGTGCTGCTAGCATCTAACAGGTAGAGGTGCTGGGACACTAGCACGGGGGTCCCAAAGGTACAGCTAAATATCGTGCAATACAAAGGAGGTCTCTTCACCCAGCCCCAAATGCTATTAGTGATGCTGATCGAAGGGAAGGTAGGGGTTTGTTTCTGTGAGTGTGCAGAAGGAAACATGAGTGGGAGCTGAAAACCAGAGGATGTGTAATAATTTAACACCTTGGATGTGTGAGAGAATGGGATCTGGAATATACTCCAGGAATTATCTTGGACGAGAGAAGGGATATAGACTGAGGTGGCCAGGGAAGGTATACAATCCCAGGGTAGAGTAGAAATAGCTAGAATGAGAGATACCACCAGACTTTAGGAAAGTCTAGCACTTGGGTTCAGGACAGGTGGCCTCTCCAAGGCTCAGTGTTATTCCTACACATGTAAAACTCTGGATGCTCTCCTCCTTCCTCCTGGGACACCTTGTGGGCTAGTTTCTACTTACCTGTGAGCTCGTCCTTTGCTCTCTCAGAAAGATCTGTTTGGTTCATCTTGTCAAAGACCTGGATGGTCACCATCTCTACCCAGCGGCTGGGGCAGCGGTTGGTGAGAATTTCTGCCAGTTGCTTCCCTCAGCCTCCTCTACTTCTGTCACAGGGATGTGCTGTAACTCCTCTTGTGGGGAAAGGGACCTCAACAGAGATTTGAACTGGCTCAGCTCATCCTGGCTGAGCTGCTGCAGGAGGGGCTGCAGGTTGAAACCCAGCTGTGCAGAAGGTTCCATCTTGTCCTGCATGAGAGACCTGCGCTTCAGGCATTAAAGAATAATCAAGGGAAGAAAGAAGAGACCATGAATGGGTACTCCTGTCTTAAACACTGGTTGCCTCTGTGCCAGGAACTGGGCAATTCTCACTGCCCAGACTGCTGCTTTGGAAACCAACTCCCCTGAAGAGGGAAAATTCACTCACAACCCCCTTAGTTTTTGCCTTGACATAGTGATTCCCATTTTGGGAGTCTGGGACCCTTTTGAGAGTGTGCAAATCTCTGAGGGTAGGTAGCAAGTCCTCACAGATCCATCTCCTGGACCTAGCAGATCATCTGTTAGTTTTTAGTAAATTTGGTGTATAAATGAACTAATGAGAACTAACCACTTTAGCTCTCTGGAATAACCTGACATGTTGTCATTTTAGTATGTTTATGGACCTTGACTACAGAACAGTCTTAAGTTGACAACATCTCAGAGAGGAGAAGCAAGATAGTGGAGGAGTACAAGACGGAGATGACATCAGCTCGCAGAAGTCCAGCTAGATAGTTATCAAACCATTCTGAACACCTACAAACCCAACAGGAGACCAAAGAGAAGAGCAGCAATTCTATGAACAGAAAATCAACCACTTTCCAGAAGGTACAACATACAGAGAAGTGAATCTGAAGCGACTGAAGATAGACCGCGGGGTCTCCCGCAAGCTCCCAGCCAGCTGTGGAGCAGCAGAACACAAAATCAGAACTTGTAGAAGTCTGCTCCACTGAGGACATCACTCCAGAGGCTAAGTTGGGGGGGGGGTGGAGCCCTCACAAGAACAGTGTGGTCTCAGGTCCTGTGGGGTCACAGAAAGACCAGGGGTGCCTGAGTGTGGCAAAGCCCCTAGGTATTGGAGCAGGAAAGCCACTGCAGAGATGGAGCCAAGGAGAGGCTCTTAGCTTGGGGTTACCTTAAACTGTGATCCAAGGGACAGTTGGGCCACTGCTCTTTAAGCAAGGACCCCACATGTGGCAGAACTGGGGAGACCCCCTCTTTCCTCCCCTGGAGCAGTGCTGAGTGCGTGGCAGGAATCTGCTGGGTTTGGAGACTCCAAACGGGGCCATGCGCCAGAGACAGAAATGCACAGTCACAGGACGGGTGAGCTTGGAGTGTGGCCGGAGACCAGGGAGACTGGAGGGACTGACAGCTTTTCTCTGAGGGTGCGCTGAGGAGTGGGGCCCTGAGCTCTCAGCTCCTCCAGGCTGGAGATTGGGAGACTACCATCTTCATTCCTGTCCTCCAGAGCTCTACAGAAAGCATTCAGGAAACAAAAGCTCCTGAGCACAAACCCAAGCATATTGAGCAGATCGCTCAGCCTGGCCCCTAGCAAGGGCAGTGCAGTTCTACCTCAGACAAAGACATTTGAAAATCATGGCACTAGGCTCCTCCCCCAGAAGATCAGCAAGAATGCCCAGTCAAGACCAGGTTCACGGATCAGAACTTCAGAGCTAAGGGAAAGCAACACATAGAATTCATGGCTTTTCCCCCCATGATCCTACAGTCTTTCAAAATGAAATTTTTAAAACTTTATTTCTTCTTACTCTTATTTTTATTTCTTATTCTATTTATAAAGATTTATTTACTTATTTATGTGACAGAGATCACAAGTAGGCAGAGAGGCAGGCAGAGAGAGAGAGAGAGGAGGAAGCAGGCTCCCTGTAGAGCAGGGACCTTAATGTGGGGCTTGATCCGAGGACCCTGGGATCATAAACTGAGCTGAAGGCAGAGGCTTTAATTCATTGAGCCACCCTGGAGGCCCTTTTATTCTGTTTATAAGTTTATTTTATAATTTTTTAAAAACTTTATTTGTTTTCAGCATAACAGTATTCATTATTTTTGCACCACAACCAGTACTCTATGCAATCTGTGCCCTCTATAATACCCACCACCTGGTACCCCAATCTCTCACCCCCCCCGCCACTTCAAACCGCTCAGATTGTTCTTCAGAGTCCATAGTCTCTCATGGTTCACCTCCCCTTCCAATTTCCCCCAACTCCCTTCTCCTATCTAACTCCCATGTCCTCCATGCTATTTGTTATGTTACAGAAATAAGTGAGACCATAAGATAATTGACTTATTATTCCTCCTCTCTCTCTCTCTCTCTGCCTGCCTCTCTCTGCTTGACTTATTTCACTCAGCATAATCTCTTCCAGTCCCGTCCATGTTGCTACAAAAGTTGGGTATTCATCCTTTCTGATGGAGGCATAATACTCCATCGTGTATATGGACCACATATTCCGTATCCATTCGTACGTTGAAGGGCATCTTGGTTCTTTCCACAGTTTGGCGACCATGGCCATTGCTGCTATAAACATTGGGGTACAGATGGCCCTTCTTTTCACTACATCTGTATCTTTGGGGTAAATACCAAATGCAATGGCAGGGTCATAGGGAAGTTCTCTTTTTAATTTCTTGAAAAATCTCCACATTGTTCTCCAAAGAGGCTGCACCAACTTGCATTCCCACCAACAGTGGAAGAGGGTTCCCCTTTCTCCACATCCCCTCCAATACGTGTTGTTGCCTGTCTTGCTAATTTTGGCCATTCTAACTGGTGTAAGGTGATATCTCAATGTGTTTTTTTTTTTTAAATTTATTTTCAGAAAAACAGTATTCATTATTTTTTTCACCACACCCAGTGCTCCATGCAATCCGTGCCCTCTATAATACCCACCACCTGGTACCCAAACCTCCCACCCCCCCGCCACTTCAAACCCCTCAGATTGTTTTTCAGAGTCCATAGTCTCTCGTGATTCACCTCCCCTTCCAATTTACCCCAATTCCCTTCTCCTCTCTAACACCCCTTGTTCTCCATGCTATTTGTTATGCTCCACAAATAAGTGAAACCATATGATAATTGACTCTCTCTGCTTGACTTATTTCACTCAGCATAATCTCTTCCAGTCCCGTCCATGTTGCTAGAAAAGTTGGGTATTCATCCTTTCTGATGGAGGCATAATACTCCATAGTGTATATGGACCACATCTTCCTTATCCATTTGTCCGTTGAAGGGCATCTTGGTTCTTTCCATAGTTTGGCAACTGTGGCCATTGCTGCTATAAACATTGGGGTACAGATGGCCCTTCTTTTCACAACATCTGTATCCTTGGGGTAAGTACCCAGGAGTGCAATTGCAGGGTCATAGGGAAGCTCTATTTTTAATTTCTTGAGGAATCTCCACACTGTTCTCCAAAGAGGCTGCACCAACTTGCATTCCCACCAACAGTGGAAGAGGGTTCCCTTTTCTCCACATCCTCTCCAACACATGTTGTTTCCTGTTTTATTAATTTTGGCCATTCTAACTGGTGTAAGGTGATATCTCAATGTGGTTTTAATTTGAATCTCCCTGAGGGCTAATGATGATGAACATTTTTTCTTGTGTCTGATAGCTATTTGTATGTCTTCATTGGAAAAGTGTCTGTTCATATCTTCTGCCCATTTTTTGATATGATTATCTGTTTTGTGTGTGTTGAGTTTGAGGAGTTCTTTATAGATCCTGGATATCAACCTTTTTTCTGTACTGTCATTTGCAAATATCTGCTCCCATTTGTGGGTTGCCTCTTTGTTTTCTTGACTGTTTCCTTTGCTGTGCAGAAGCTTTTGATTTTGATGAAGTCCCAAAAGTTTATTTTCGCTTTTGTTTCCTTTGCCTTTGGAGACATATCTTGAAAGAAGTTGCTGTGGCTGATATCGAAGAGATTACTGCCTATGTTCTCCTCTAGGATTCTGATGGATTCCTGTCTCATGTTGAGGTCTTTTATCCATTTTGAGTTTATCTTTGTGTACGGTGTAAGAGAATGGTCGAGTTTCATTCTCTACAAATAGCTGCCCAGTTTCCCCAGCACCATTTATTGAAGAGACTGAAGAAATAACACCTATTCTCCTGAAGCTGTTTCAAAAAATTGAAGGAGAAGGAAATTTTTCAGACTCTTTATATGAAGCCAGTATTTCCCTGATCCCCAGACCAGGCAAAGACTATACCAAAAAGGAGAATTTCAGACCAATATCACTGATCAATATGGATGCTAAGATTCTCAACAAGATCCTAGCAAACAGGATCCAACAGCACATTAAAAAGGTTATCCACCATGACCAGGTGGGATTCATTCCTGGGCTACAAGGATGGTTCAACATTTGCAAATCAATCAATGTGATAGAACAAATCAATAAGAGAAGAGAGAAGAACCACATGGTCCTCTCAATTGATGCAGAAAAAGCATTTGACAAAATCCGGCATCCGTTCCTGATTAAAATGCTTCAAAGTATAGGGATAGAGGGAACATTCCTGAACCAATCAAATCTATCTATGAAAGACCCACAGCAAATATCATCCTCAATGGGAAAAAGCTTGTAGTCTTCCCGTTGAGATCAGGAACAAGACAAGGATGCCCACTCTCACCACTATTGTTCAACATAGTATTAGAAGTCCTAGCAACAGCAATCAGACAACAAGAGAAATAAAAGGTATCCAAATTGGCAATGAAGAAGTCAAACTCTCTCTCTTTGCAGATGATATGATTCTTTATATGGAAAACCCAAAAGACTCCACCCCCAAACTACTAGAACTCATACAGCAATTCAGCAACGTGGCAGGATACAAAGTTAATGTGCAGAAATCACTGGCTTTCTTATACACTAACAATGAAAATACAGAAAGGGAAATTAGAGGATCGATTCCATTTACTATAGCACCAAGAACCATAAGATACCTGGGAATAAACCTAACCAAATAGATAAAGCATCTGTATTCGAGGAACTACAGAACACTCATGAAAGAAATTGAAGAAGACACAAAAAGATGGAAGACCATTCCATGCTCTTGGATTGGAAGAATAAACATTGTTAAAATGTCTATACTGCCTAGAGCAATCTATACTTTTAATGCCATTCCGATCAAAATTCCACCAGTATTTTTCAAAGAGCTAGAGCAAATAATCCAAAAATTTGTATGGAATCAGAAGAGACTATGGACTCTAAAAAACAATCTGAGGGGTTTGAATTGGCTGTTAGGTGGGAGGTTGGGCTACCAGGTGGTGGGTATTATAGAGGGCATGGATTGCATGGAGCAGTGGGTATGGTGAAAAGATAATGAGTACTGTTATGCCGAAAATAAATAAAAAATAAATTACAAAAATAAAAGATAAAAAAAGAAGAGACGCCAAATCACTAAGGAAATGTTGAAAAACAAAAATAAAACGGGGGGCATCACATTACCTGATTTCAAGCTTTACTCCAAAGCTATTTTAACATTTTAAAACTATTTTATCTTACTGATACCTTTTTTTAAAATTTTCAGCATAACAGTATTCCTTGTTTTTGCACCACACCCTGTGCTCCATGCAATCCGTGTCCTCTCTAATACCCACCACCTGGTTCCCCCAACCTCCCCCCCCGCCCCTTCAAACCCCTCAGATTGTTTTTCAGGGTCCATAGTCTCTCATGGTTCACCTCCCCTTCCAATTTCCCCCAACTCCCTTCTCCTCTCTAACTCCCATTGTCCTCCATGTTATTTCTTATGCTCCACAAATAAGTGAAACATATGATAATTGACTCTCTCTGCTTGACTTATTTCACTCAGCATGATATCTTCCAGTCCTGTCCATGTTGCTACAAAAGTTGAGTATTCATCCTTTCTGATGGAGGCATAATACTCCATAGTGCATATGTACAACTGGATTATTATTGATACCTTTTTAAAAACCTTTTAAAATTTTCATTGTTATAGTCAGATTTTATTCCTTCATTGTATTTAACCTTATTTTTTGTATACTCTCACCAAAACACTAGCCAATAGGATCAAACAGTACATTAAAAGGATTATTCACCATGACCAAATGGGATTTATTCCTGGTCTGCAAGGTTGGTTCAACATCCACAAATCAATGTGATACAATACATTAATAAGTGAAAGAACGAGAACCATATGATACTCTCAATAGATGCTGAAAAAGCATTTGACAAAGTGCAGCATCCTTTCTTGATCAAAACTCTTCCCAGTGTAGGGATAGAGGATACATACCTCAATAACATCAAAACCACCTATGAAAAACCCACAGTGAACATCATTCTCAATGGAAAAAAACTGAGAGCTTTTCCCCTAAGGTCAGGAACACGGCAGGGATACCCACTATCACCACTGCTATTCAACATAGTACTAGAAGTTGTAGCCTCAGCAATCAGACAGCAAAAAGAAATAAAAGGCATCTGAATTAGCAAAGAAGTTAAACTCTCACTCTTTGCAGATGATATGATACTTTATGTGGAAAACCCAAAAGACTCCACTCCAAAACTGCTAGAACTCATACAGGAATTCAGTAATGTATCAGGATATAAAATCAATGCACAGAAATCAGTTGCATTTCTATACACCAATAATAAGACAGAACAAAGAGAAATTATGGAGTTGTTCCCATTTACAGTTGCACCCCAAACCATAAGATACCTAGGAATAAACCTAACCAAAGAGGCAAAGAATCTGTACTCAGAAAACTATAAAGTACTCATGAAAGAAATTGAGGAAGACACAAAGAAATGGAAAAATGTTCCATGCTCATGGATTAGAAGAACAAATATTGTGAAAATGTCTATGCTACCTAAAGCAATCTACGCATTTAATGCAATCCCTATAAAAATACCATCATTTTTTTCCAAAGAAATGTAATAAATAATCCTAAAATTTATATGGAACCAGAAAAGACCCTAAATATCCAAAGGAATGTTGAAAAAGAAAACCAAAGTTTGTGGAATCACAATTCCAGACTTCATGCTCTATTACAAAGCTGTAATCATCAAGAGAGAATGTTACTGGCACAAAAACAGACACATAGGTCAATGGAACAGAATAGGGAGCCCAGAAATGGACCTTCAACTCTATGGTCAACTAATCTTCAACAAAGCAGGAAAGAATGTTTAATGGAAAAAGGACAGTCTCTTCAACAAGTGGTGTTGGGAAAATTGGACAGTCACATGCAGAAGAATGAAACTGGATCATTTCCTTACACTGCACACAAAAATAGACTCAAACCAATGAAAGACCTCAATCCATGAAAATCCCTGAGAACACAGGCAGCAACCTCTTCAACCTCAGCTGCAGCAGCTCCTTCCTAGAAACATTGCCAAAGAGAAGGGAAGCAAGGGCAAAAATGAACTATCAGGACTACAACAAGATCAAAAGCTTTTGCACAACAAAGGAAACAGTCAACGAAACCAAAAGACAGCTGATGTAATGGGAGAAGATATTTGCCAATGACATATCAGATAAAGGGCTAGTATCCAAAATCTATGAAGAACTTGGACTCAACACCTGAAGAACAAGTAATGCAATCAAGAAATGGGCAGAGGGGATGAACAGACATTTCAGTAAAGAAGACATCCAAGTAGCCAACAGACACATGAAAAAGTGCTCCACATCACTCAGCATCAGGGAAATACAAATCAAAACCACAATGAGATACCACCTCACATCAGTCAGAATGGCTAAAATTAACAAGTCAAGAAATGACAGATGCTGGTGAGGATACGGAGAAAGGGGAACCCTCCTCTACACTGTTGGTGGGAATGCAAGTTGGTGCAGCCACTCTGGAAAACAGTAAGGACGTTCCTCAAAAAGTAGAAAATAGAGCTACCCTATGACCCAGCAATCGCACTACTGGGAATTTACCCTAAAGATACAAATGTAGTGATCTGAAGGGGCATGTGCACCTGAATGTTTATAGCAGCAATGTCCATAATAGCCAAACTATGGAAGAACCTAGATGTCCATCAACAGATGGATAAAGAAGATGCGGTGTATATATACAATGGGATATTATGCAGCCATCAACCCCTTCCCCCCAAATCTTGCCATTTGCAATGGATGGAACGAAAGGGTATTATGCTAAATGAAATAAGTCCATTATAGAAAGACATTATCATATGATCTCTCTGATATGAGGAATTTGAGAAGCAGGGTGGGGGACCATGGGGGGGAGGGAGTGAAAAAAATGAAACAAGATGGGATTGGGCGGGAGACAAACCATAATAGACTCTTAATCTCATGAAACAAACTGAGAGTTGCTGGGGGGTGGGAGGATAGGGATGGGGTAACTGGGTGATGGACATTGGGGAGGGTACGTGCTATGGTGAGTGTTGTGAAATGTGTAAGCCTGATGATTCACAAACCTGTACCCTGGGGCAAATAATACATTATATGTTAATTAAAAAATCCTTAAAAATATCTCAACAGAGACTCCCCAAGCAATTGAGTGGTATGCTTTTTCAATTTGCTATGGCTTACAGAGTTATTTCCTGACCTCAACAGACATGGGTTTAAGTTCTATTCATTGAATAGTTGAGCATTTGAGCCAAGAGTCCTAGGCCCAGATTTCCAGTTGTAAAACAAGTATGCCATCACCCACCTCATTAAGTGGACATGGGCACTCATTTTTTCAAGTAAAAGCTCCCACTAGGTGCCAGGAACAATTTTAGAACTGAAGGGACAGCAATAAAGATGGGTAAAAACACTGCTCACTTGGGGCTTATACTCAATTTGGGTACACATATAGGGTGTGGGAGAAACAGACCCTTCACAGCTAAATTCAAACAAACAAGTGACATAAAAATATGAAGACACTGAAAAAATAAAAGAATTTTAAAGAAGCATTGAGATTAAGCACCAATTATGAGAAAGAACATCTAAAGATAGATTGACTCCCACACATCACATTTATTATACAGAATGTCATTGGATTAAAAAATAAAATTTCCCTTAAAACCTCTGAAAAAAAAATAGGAAGACAAGAGGACACAGAAGCAGAATGAGACATGGTTTGCAAAACATGAACATGGACATTTTCTCAAAGGAAATGGGTCATTAAGAACATGAATACAAGTTGCTGCTAGCTGTGAGAGTTTTGTGGGGGGTAAAGTCGTAGAGTGAGTGAGCATTAAAACTCGGGACTGGGTGGAGTTCAGCACGGGCACTCGCTGGAGCAGAGGAACACAGGAAGGGACTCATACCCTAGGGTCAGATCTCTGGTCATGAAGGCAGTGGCAGGTTATATTTTAAAACTTTGATTCCAGGTATGAGAGGAAGCAGGTCTGAGGTTTCTAGAAGTTTCTAGCAGGGATGTCACACAATCTGACTTCTACTCAAAGGCACTTTTTCTTGCTGCATGGGGAGGATGGAGAGCCAAACCAAGGAGCTGGTAAAGGAAACTTTTTCATGACCCTTGAAGATGGTAAGGAAGGCTTTATTGGAGAGAGACAGCTGCAGCTAGGGTTTGGAGGTAGAGGAGAGATGTGGAGCTCAGCTCCAAGCTCAGTAAGGACAAGTGAGGCGGATCCAAGGAGGTGGGGCCAATGGGTAAGCAGTCACCAAGAGGTAGATCCATTCAACAAGATTCATGCTGAGGGCAGACCAGGGTGAGCAGCTGTCACCTGGGAGAGGAGGGATTTGATCAGATACCAGGAGTAAGGGGATTTTTGCTGAACCGACTCAGCAGGATTCTGGCCAAGCTGGACTAAGTGGGCCAAGGAGGGAGCCCAAGGACAAAGTCTAGTGAAAAAGAAAACCCAGGATGCTGACTCCAGTTGAGTTGAGGAGAGAGTCTTTGTCAGTGCCTGACTTAGGATTCTGATTTCCTCCTGAGCATGGTGGGGTCAGGGCATACCTTGGGAGCCCCTGCAAGATGCCAGGTACTGCAATCAGCCCTTTAGCCTCAGCTCACTGAATCCTTACAATATTTCCAAGTGCTCTATCCTCCCTGTTTCAGATATTGGTACTGAAGCACCGGAGAGGCAGATAGGCCACTCAAGGTCACATGACCACCAAGCCGCAGATGGACTCTGACCAGACAGAACGAATAACTCCAGAGTCCAGGTTTTAATCACTCCACAAGGATGATGGTTTTATTTGGGCACAGTTTTGGAGAACCAACTGAATTACATCTTTGAGAGAAATCAGCAGTTTCTAGACACAGAGGGAGGGAGGGAGAGGAAGATGGTGTGAGAACCCAGCAAGCACCCAGGATAGGGGCACCCATCTGAGCTGGGCTCCTTCCACTTCTGGCCACCTGGACTTCCACATGCCCTTCCCAGTGAGGGAGGGCTTGGTTCTAGGTTTAGGGTCAAGAACAGCCCCTCCGCTGTGCTCCTGAGGTGCAAGCCCACTCTACTTGCTTCTTTGTCACCAACTCCGTTCACAAAACCATGTTTCAGCCAAGGGTGGCCAAGGAACATTGCTGGCCAATGAAGTCTGCTTAAGTCCTTTCGGTGGGGCTTTTAAGGATATCATTTCTGTCCTGATGAAAAAGGGGGGCAGAAACAGCAGAGGGGCCTCTGACCTTTGTCCCTCCACCCTGCCAGGCATGTGGAGAGGGTCCCTGCATTTGGGAAGTTGCAGTGCAGTGGCCAGAGGGAAGCTGGACCCTGTGGGGTTTGCCTGCAGCTCCTGCATCTACTCCAGACCTTGGGGTGAGGGATGAAGTGAACTGGAGCATCCCACGGGTCCACATCCTACTCTAAAAATGCAAGACTCGTCCCACCTTCCACAGGCATCAAGCCTGCTGGACACAGAGCTAGTAATTCTGTTTGAATTGGGTTTGAAACAAATCCTGTTGGCCACTCAACGTTTTTATTCCCCCAGAAGCATATGTTTCATTTTTTTAAAGATAAGATTTAAACAGATATTTCTCTTAAGGAAGAAGACATGCAAATGGCCAACAGACACATGAAAAAAGGACCATCTTCAATAGCCATCAGGGAGATTCAAATCAAAACCACAATGAGATATCACCTTACACCAGTTAGAATGGCAGAACGATTTCATTTCTCTTAAGGTAAAATTTACATAAAACTAACCACTAGCCATTTTAAGTGAACAGTTCAGTGGTACTTAGTATACTCACAGGATTGTGTAAACACCACCTTGGATGAGTTCCAGGCACTTTCATCCCCCCAAAAGGACATCCCATACCCATTAAACACTTGCTCCCCATTACCCCCTCCCTGCAGCCCCTGGACACCACCAGTCTGCTTCCTGTGCCCATGGATTTACCTCTCCAGGGAAGTTCCCATAAATAGTCACATTATGTACAAAAACGAATGGACTAAAGGCCTGAATGTAAGGGGGAAAAACATCTCACATTTCAAGATGTTTATGAGCTGCTTGAAGCTTTATACCAGCTTAAGAAAAAGGACATTTTTCTAGTGTTTCTTCTCATTAATAGACAATTATGATCCTCCCTCCCCACCTCCCTTCCTCCTGTATAGGCTGAGAGCCACTGCTTGAGAGCCTCAACACCTTGATCCTTGATCTCCTCCTGCTCTACCCCCCATGTCTTCAGAGTCCTTCTTGGGCCTACAGTATCCTCAAATTTGACCTCAGGTCGCATTTACCAACAAAGGTCATGGATCTTCCTTTTTCAAAAGGGATGATGGCAATGTCCCCCGCCCAAGTGCCATTTATAGGCCAGTCAGGTTGGGTGTTTAGCATACAATTGAGCCCTGTTGAAAGAATTGGATGGGGTCATTGGGTAAAAAGGATCCTTTAAAATGCAGAGAAAGAGGTGGCCTGGGTGGCTCAGTGGGTTAAGCCGCTGCCTTTGGCTCAGGTCATGATCTTGGGGTCCTGGGATCGAGCCCCACATCAGCATCTCTGCTCAGCAAGGAGCCTGCTTCCCCCTCTCTCTGCGCCTCTCTGCCTACTTGTGATCTCTGTCAAATAAATAAATAAAATCTTAAAAAAAAAAGAAAAAAGATGTGGAGAAGGGGAATTTACAGCAGTTATGTGCCAGTTCTCACCCCGCTGTTAAGTGTTGAAGTCAGTATTCTGCTCAAAGCAGTCTTATCCCAGAACCCATGATCTTGGTTCCTCTAACTGATTCAAATAGAGGTCACTATAAAGGCTCCAATAATTATACAGAAAAAAATAAGGACAATTCAGGAGAGTAAAGCCAACCAGCTAAACACAGAATATTCTGTTAAGCCGGCAGACAGATTCAGCAGTGTGCCAAAACCTGATGGATTTTCAAGGCTGGGGATCATTATATAACACTCACTGTATAATTACAGTGGAAAGAGAAAAGTTATCCTTACACTGGCTGCAACAAAGAGAATCTTTTTTTAAAAATATTTTATTTATTTGACAAACAGATCACAAGCAGGCAGAGAGAGAAGAAGGGAAGCAGTCTCCTGCTGACTAGAGAGCCCTATGTGGGGCTCGATCTCAGGACCTTGAGACCATGACTTGAGCCAAAGGCAGAGGCTTAACCCACAGCTCCACCCAGGTGTCCCAAAAAAGAGAGTCTTACATGGAAATGGTATACATATACCCAAATATTTGCAGCTGTATTTGCATTGCAAAGCAATGGGGGGGGCCTTACTGCCAGCCTTATCTTAGTCTTTAATTAGAAAGCGTTTTACCTGTAGGACATACTTAATAGCAAAAAATTTGGCTACATTTTGGAGACTTGTCAGAGAAGGACCAAAAAATATCCTTCACATGTAGCAGACAAGATCTTAAGAAGAGCAATTTCACGTTGCTGAATTGCTGTATGAGTTCCTGTAGTTTGGGGGTGGAGTCTTTTGGGTTTTCCATATAAAGAATCATGTCATCTGTGAAGAGAGAGAGAGTTGACTTCTTCATTGCCAATTTGGATACCTTTTATTTCTCTTTGTTGTCTGATTGCTGTTGCTAGGACTTCTAATACTATGTTGAACAAGAGTGGTGAGAGTGGGCATCCTTGTCCTATTCCTGATCTCAACGGGAAGGCTGTGAGCTTTTTCCCATTGAGGATGATATTTGCTGTGGGTCTTTAATTCATAGATTTGATGAAGTTCAGGAATGTTCCCTCTATCCCTATACTTTGAAGCATTTTAATCAGGAATGGATGCTGGATTTTGTCAAATGCTTTTTCTGCATCAATTGAGAGGACCATGTGGTTCTTCTCTCTTCTCTTATTGATTTGTTCTATCACATTGATTGATTTGCAAATGTTGAGCCATCCTTGTAGCCCAGGAATGATTCCCACCTGGTCATGGTGGATAATCTTTTTAATGTGCTGTTGGATCCTGTTTGCTAGGATCTTGTTGAGAATCTTAGCATCCATATTCATCAGTGATATTGGTCTGAAATTCTCCTTTTTGGTAGGGTCTTTGCCTGGTTTGGGGATCAGGGTAATGCTGGCTTCATAGAAAGCAGAGAGAGTCAATTATCATATGGTTTCACTTATTTGTGGAGCGTAACAAATAGCATGGAGGACAAGGGGAGATGGAGAGGAGAAGGTAGTTGAGGGAAATTGGAAGGGGAGGTGAACCATGAGAGACTATGGACTCTGAAAAACAATCTGAGGGTTTTGAAGGGGCGAGGGTAGGAGGTTGGGGGAACAAGGTGGTGGGGATTAGAGAAGGCACGGATTGCATGGAGCACTGGGTGTGGTGCAAAAACAATGAATACTGTTACACTGAAAAGACATAAAAAAAACTGTTATGAAAGTACTGTATTGACATGGGAAGTATTTATTATTAGTGGTCGGTTATAAAATGATATGCACTGTATCTATAAGGATTTATATTTACAGTTATTATCCCTGTGTGTTCTCATTAAAGATAATCTTATTTCATCTTGTTACTAAATTTTCTAAATTAAAAATAGAAACTTGTAAATTAGAAAAAAGGAAGAGCAATTTCAGGAGACCAGTAGGACAAGCAGCTAGACTGCAATGAATAAAAGCATGCATAAAATTCTTGGGGATATGGGTGTAGAACGCTACTTCTAGAGACTCAATTTGGGAGAGAGAAAACTTTGCACATAGAGGAGTTTCACTTGAAATCTCAACAACCCTTCAAAGGTGTGACTCCCAAACATTCAAAGAAAGGGAGGAGGAGTTTTTATTGTAGAGACTTAACAGTTGAATAAAGAAATGGAGAAATGGGGCGCCTGGGTGGCTCAGTGGGTTAAGCCTCTGCCTTCGGCTCAGGTCATGATCTCAGGGTCCTGGGATCCAGTCCCACATCGGGCTCTCTGCTCAGTGGGGAGCCTGCTTCCCTCTCTCTCTCTGCCTGCCTCTCTGCCTACTTGTGATCTCTCTCTGTCAAATAAATAAATAAAAATCTTAAAAAAAAAAAGAAATGGAGAAATGAAATAAGGAAGCAGGGTACTTACTCACCTCCCTTGCACAGGACCTCCTCTCTGGCTGTGAGTGCTACAGGTACAGAGAGCCTCCTATAAAGGAGTTCCTCCCACCCCAAGCTCTGTGATTGGCTCATGGGACCAACTGCAGAGAATTTCCTCCACCTAGAGGTGGGGACCATTTCCTGAAGGTGAGCCATGCCTTCTCCTAGAGGTTAACCCCACCTCCCTGGGACATCATTTCAAAGTATCCATTCCCAGAGATTCTGATTTGTGAATCCAATGGGTACTGCACAGATGTCAGGGTTCTTTAAAGATCCCCAGATGGTAACTGGGTGATGGACATTAAGGAGGCCATGTAATGTGATGAGCACTGGGTGTTATACGCAACTGATAAATTGAACACTACATCTGAAACTAATGATGTACTGTATGTTGGCTCATTGAATTTAAATAAAAAAGAGCCCCAGATGATTGTAATTGCAGCCAATCTTGAAAAGCACTGCTCAGAGCCCTCAGCTATTATACCAGATATTTAAAAGTTCACCCACATTTTATGTTAAATATAAGTGACTTGTAAATACAAAATGTTCATCAGTAGCCAAGTTCATCAGTTCTACACTGACAATATTAATTTTTGTAGATATGTAAATAAGACTTCAAAATTTTAGAGTTCAAAGTTTTCATGTTTTAGAACAAATATATATATCTACATCTCTTTTTCATCTATCTGATCAAATTTGAAGAGCCTCCAGGCCAATACAATTTACTATACAACAAATGGAACACAATATAATACTTTAATGCAATAAAATAACAATATGCATGGATTATAAACCACATGTGTGATTTTAAATTTTCAAACAGACACATTAAAAAGGGGAAAAGAACAAGGTAAAATTAATTTTTTAAAAAGATTTTATTTACTTATTTGACAGAGATAACAAGTAGGCAGAGAGGCAGGCAGAGAGAGGGAAAGGGAAGCAGGCTCCCTGCTGAGCAGAGAGCCCGATGTGGGGCTCAATCCCAAGACCCTGGAATCACAACCTGAGCTGAAGGCAGAGGCTTTAATCCACTGAGCTACCCAGGTGCCCTAAGGTAAAATTACTTTTTATGATACTTTACATCCAATATATCCAAAATACTACTTCAACACATAGTCAGTGTAAAAATAATTGGGATATTATACATTCAACACTGTGCTAAGGCTTGGCTTTGAAATCTGGTCTGTACTTCAACTCATAGCACATTTCAGTTTAGATGACCCACATTTCTGGTATTCAATAGCCACCTGTGGCTAGTGGTCACCATATGGGTTAAGTCTAGACCCAAGGACAGAAAGTGACTGCTCATTTTATTTATTTATTTATTTATTTATTTATTTATTTTGAAGAAAATACTTTTATCGGGATTTTTACATCAATTAGAAAATTAAAAAGAAGAAAATATATTCACACTTTTTTACAAGCATAAAATGATGAAGTAAGAAATGTGGTTGATGACTGCTCATTTTAAAAAGGAGGGTCAAGAAATTGAAAGGGTTGGTCTCCTGGCATGAGTTTATTTCTCCAAGGCTCTTGATATATTTATCAAGAGTCTCTTAGTAAGAGGAGGTAAGGAGGTTTCCTAACTCTGTGCCTCAGTTTACTTATTTGTAAGATGGGGATAACAACAGCATCCGGCTCAAAGGAGACGAGTATTTTCCCCACATTCCTCAGATGAGATAAGATGTTGGCAAACATCCCCCTGACAGAAAACACAAAAGGGTAAATTAATTTTTCTTCACTCCTGTAGACTTCTGTTGCACCTTGACCCTTCTCTTCCAGACTCACTAAGACACAGTAGGTTGGGAAGAACCATGGACATGCTCCTATGTCCCAGAGACCCCATGGACTCAGCAATGCTCTTTTATGAGGAACAGACTTCTCTGGCAAGTGACACAGATCCCCAGGAAGTGTGAGAGTGACCCCACTCCTGACAGGGAGCACAGGCAATCCACATCCTCTTTCCTCCTTCTTCCTCCTCCAGGGGGAGGAGCCTCCCAGGGTTACCAGACACCACGAAGACTTAATCATCTGAACTTCAAACTACACTCAGTCTAATCTGATTCCCATTTCCTGTTCCCAAATTCCATATCAGCTTTTCAATCTTTCTATATAATGCAAGTGTTACTCCTTATCACAAGATAAAGAACAAGAAAGAAAGAATTTCCAGTCTAAGCCCTGCTCTGAAATACTGCCAACTCACACACCGTGAACCCTTGCTTCTTAATTCTGAATTCCCTTCTTTATATATAAAGTGGAAGGAGTGATAATGAGTTTCTGAAAAGCTACAATTACACAGTATGCAAAAGGTTCCAAATAGACCTTGCTAGAAGCAGTAGAGTAATTATTATCCCCTTCACACTCTGCTTCTGTCTCTATTCCCAACATAATGTTAGCATTGATTCTGTCCATGGGTGTCAATGTTGAACCAAAAGATACATGCATTAGGTTGAATCACAGCGTTCTTCTTGAGCATTCTCACTGGATGAATCTCCCTGAAGAGCTGGGCCATCTTTTCTCCTGGATAAACATGTAGTGATGATTTAAAATCTTCCACTGTTATACCTCCATGATGCTCTCTTTGCAAAAAAACCAAAATAATGTATAACCAATCTTTTATGAGTTTTCATTTCACTCCAGACAGGCACATTACATGGAGCAGGTTTGCATTGAACCTTCACAAAAAGGATGGTAGTTTGGGTTATTATCCCCAGTTATGTAGTCATACCTGTAATCATACTGTGGATCTATCCTTTTCCAGTTGGATTCCATCAGAACATCAGAACTACTGTGAGTGATGTGGAACACAGGCTTTATCATGGGGATTAGAATGTATGTAGTTGTTGTTGTAGATCCAACTGGTAGTCACCCTGATGCCACTGAACGTCAGCCAGACTGGGTGTTGGAAGCAAAAGCTGGATGTGGTGTGGAGCAGATCAAGGGCATGCTAGAACCTTCAAAAGAAATCAGTGTCAGTCTGTCTATCATCCCCTCCAACCTCAATGACTTTCAATAGTGATGGTGCAGGTGCCAGTGGGTGTGGTTGTGGGCTAACACCCATGGGTAAGCCATGGATCCTATGGGACATGTGTGGGCAGCAACACAACAGACACCACACTTCCTATATGTGCCACCTGAGGGCCAGCAAACCTGTGACTTCCCTTCCAACTTCTACATCTTGTGCCAATTTCTGTTGTCATCCCTGACACAGAACAAGAGAGGGAAGAAAATTCTAGGAAGCATAATTCATGCTTAGCTAAACTGATGTGGTGCAAAGCCACCAGTCTTCTCATCACCTTGGTTTCCAAACACAAGCCTTTTAACCATACTTCCTTCCCAAAAATGGCAACAGCAAAACCATGGTTTCACTTGATGTGATGCTAATACTCTTCATACAAGTAGACATGTGTGATCCCCTCTCAGGTAGAGGGGGCCAGAGGTCTTTAATCTGTCCACTGAAGTTCATTCCTTTCCTAGCTCAGTCATGTTCTTCTTTTGATAACTTGTCAGGTAGATCACTGAGAAATGACATTAAATGGCTAGTAAGCCTTGACTTCAGAGTCAACGGGAAATTTGGTTGAGTCTCTCTTTCTCTCTTTTAAAAAATATTTATATATTTGAGAGAGAGAGTGCTTGATGTTATGGCAGCCAAACTTGTGCTACCATTTACTTAGGGATCACCTTTACCTACTTAAAATACTTCCATGTTTAAGCAACTTCATCATGCAAAGACTTATATTCTCTTTGACCTTGACCATCTCTTGCCAAAGTCCCTAACGCTGGCCCACACACCCCATAGCCACAGCTCTTGTTTTACTTACTTCTGTGGTCTTTGTAGACAGTGAAAGAACCATACATAGTTCTTCAATTTCAGAAATAGCCTGTGGCTAAGGAGAAGGGGTTTCCCCAAGGACTGAGAAGGAAATCCAATATTCCAACTCAGAGGAAGAGGCAGACAGGTCAAAATGGTTAGACAGGGTTTCCTTTCTCTGACACTAGGGGAAATATCCATATCCATATCAATCAATCAATCAATTCACCAACATCTTCTCTTTCTTTTTCTCTCTCTTTACACACACACACACACACACACACACACACACACACACACATCATGTATGTCTGTATCATTAATCTACATCTATCAAACATTATCACTCTTATATATCCATCCATCCAACTGTCCATCCATCTGTCCATCCATCCATCCATCCATCCATCATCTGTGTATCTATGTATCTAACAGTCATATGTATCTATCTATTCTATCTGTATCTAACATTCATCAATTCTATTATCTATCATCAATCCTCTATCATCTATCTATCTATCTTTCTATTTATCTTCTATCATCTATCATCTGTCATTGTTGTCTCCTAGAGCCACAAAGGGAGACCGTGAGCACAGCACTCACTTTTTTTCTAGTAGAACCATTTCCAGACACACTCCTTAGCATTTCTTTGCTCTCAAGTTGTTTTGGCCCCAACTTTTTGGACTACAGTCCCTAAGACTGAATTACTAAGTCCTTAAACATACTCTTTTTGTATGCCTTCAAGACTAAGAATGATATATACATTTTAAAGTGGTTGAGAAAAATAAAACAAAAATTAGTATTTTGTGACCCAGGAAAATGATTAGAAATTGAAATTCAGTGTCCATACACAAACTTAAGTGGAACACAGCTGTGCTCATGTATTTATGCATCATCTTCACTTGCTTTTTGCTGGAACAGTAGAACTGAGTATCTGCAAAGGAGACCAAATGTTCTGTAGGTTAGTGTTTGGCCTTTAGTGTTTGCTGATTCCTGATTTAGAGCATGACAGTGACAGCTAGCAGAGTCTGAGAAGACATTTGGAGAAAACATCCTAGAAAAAGTTATGCATATGCACAATTCAGTGATTTTTAGTAAATTTACCAGTGTATGCAACCATCATTACAATCTTGTTTTAGAACATACTATCACTACCATCCAGTTTTAGAACATTCTATACCCCCAATAAGATCTCCAATTCCCCTTCATGGTTTATCCCATCAAAATATTCATGCACTCCTGGGTATTTACGCCAAAGATACAGATGTAGTGAAAAGAAGGGCCATCTGTACCCCAATGTTTATAGCAGCAATGGCCACGGTCGCCAAACTGTGGAAAGAACCAAGATGCCCTTCAACGGACGAATGGATAAGGAAGATGTGGTCCATATATACTATGGAGTATTATGCCTCCATCAGAAAGGACGAATACCCAACTGTTGTAGCAACATGGACGGGACTGGAGGAGATTATGCTGAGTGAAATAAGTCAAGCAGAGAGAGTCAATTATCATATAGTTTCACTTATTTGTGGAGCATAACAAATAGCATGGAGGACAAGGGGAATTAGAGAGGAGAAGGGAGTTGGGGGAAATTGGAAGGGGAGATGAACCATGAGAGACTATGGACTCTGAAAAACAATCTGAGGGTTTTGAAGGGGCGGGGGTTGGGAGGTCAGGTACCACGTGGTGGATATTATAGAGGGCACCGGTTGCATGGAGCACTGGGTGTGGTGCAAAAATAATGAATACTGTTATGCTGAAAATAAAAAATAAATAAAAAAAATTCATTCATTCATTCATCCATCCATCCATTCATTCATTCATTCATTTTAATCTCAGTATAATTATCATACAGTGTTATATTAGCTTCAGATGTACAATATAGTGATTCAACAATTCTGCACACTACACAGTGCTCACCCCTGTAAGTGTGCTCTTAAACCCTTTGATCTATTTCACCCCCTCCTCTTACCTACCTCAGTTTGTCCCACCTATTTATTTATTTATTATTTTCATTAGTCATCATTCCATTAGCCAACATATAGTACATCATTAATTTCTGATGTAGTGTTCAAGAATTCATTAGTTGCATATAACATCCATTGCTTATTCCAACACGTGCTCTCCTTAATATCCATCACCTAGTTACCCCATCTTCCTCCCTCCCTCCCTTCTGTAACCCTCAGTTTGTTTCCCAGAGTCCACAGTCTCTCATGGTTTGTCTCCCTCTCTGATTTTTCCCTTTCAGTTTTTCCTCCCTTCCCCTGCGGTCCTCTGCTCTATTCTTTATGTTCCACATAGGAGTGAAACCATATGGTAATTATCTTTCTCAGCTTGGTGAGGTTGTGGAGAAGGGGGAATCCTCCTACACTATTGGTGGGAATGCAAGCTGGTACAGCCGCTCTGGAAAACAGCATGGAGGTTCCTCAGGATGTTAAAAATAGAGCTACCCTATGACCCAGCAATTGCACTACTGGGGATTTACCCCAAAGTTACAGATCTAGTGGAAAGAAGGGGCACACGCACCTCAACATTCATAACAGCAATGCCCACAACAGCCACACTATGGAAGGAGCTGAGATGTCCTTCAACAGATGAATGGATAAAGAAGGTGTGGTCCATATATACAATGGACTATTACTCAGGAAGGATGAATACCTACCATTGACATCAACATGGATGGAACTGGAGGGTATTATGCTAAGTGAAACAAGCCAAGCAGAGTTTGTCCCATTTCTACCTCCATCTCCAGGAAATCTACCTCGGGTCTCTGTAGGTTTGACTTTCTTGGGAGTTCTCTACGAATGAACCTTATGGTAAGAGGTGTTCTGCATCTGGCTCCTTCCCCTTGCCATAGAGTTTCCAAGATTCACCCATGTTGTAGGGGTGTCAGTATCTCCTTCCTTTTAATTTATTTTTGTTGATTGATTGATTGGGATGGAATTGACATATTATACCATGTAAGTTTAAAGTGTGCAAGTCTGTTGACCTGATACATTTATTTTTAAGAAATGTTCACTAATTTTATTTGAGTGTAGTTGATGCACAATGTAACATTAGTTTCAGGTGTGCAACATGGCGATCCCACAAGTCTATAGGTTATGTTGTGCTCACTGCAAGTGTAGTTGGCGTCTGTCCCATCACATAGCTATTGCAGTATCATTGACTGTGTTCCTTATTCTGTGCCTTCTCTTCCTGTGACTTAATCATCCTGTAGCTGGAAGCCTTGCATCTCCTGTTCCCCTTCACCCATTTGTCCATGCTCCTAACCCCTCCGTTTGGCAACCGTCAGTTTGTTCTCTGTATTTACATGACCTGATGTATTTATATATTGCAATATGATTACCACCAAAGCATTAGTTAACACCTCCACTGCGTGTGTGTGTTTGGTGAGAATATTTATTTTTTAAAGATTTATTTATTTTAACAATGTTTATTCTTCCTATCCAAGAGCATGGAATGGTCTTCCATCTTTTTGTGTCTTCTTCAATTTCTTTCATGAGCGTTCTGTAGTTCCTCGAGTACAGATCCTTTACCTCTTTGGTTAGGTTTATGCCCAGGTATCTTATGGTTCTTGGTGCTATAGTAAGTGGAATCGATTCTCTAATTTCCCTTTCTGTATTTTCATTGTTAGTGTATAAGAAAGCCAGTGATTTCTGTACATTGACTTTGTATCCTGCCACGTTGCTGAATTGCTGTATGAGTTCTAGTAGTTTGGGGGTGGAATCTTTTGGGTTTTCCATATAAAGAATCATGTCATCTGTGAAGAGAGAGAGTTTGACTTCTTCATTGCCAATTTGGATACCTTTTATTTCTCTTTGTTGTCTGATTGCTGTTGCTAGGACTTTTACTACTATGTTGAACAATAGTGGTGAGAGTGGGCATCCTTGTCGTGTTCCTGATCTTAACAGGAAGACTGCAAGCTTTTTCCCATTGAGGATGATATTTGCTGTGGGTCTTTCATAGATAGATTTGATGAAGTTCAGGAATGTTCCCTCTATCACTACACTTTGAAGCGTTTTAATCAGGAACGGATGCTGGATTTTGTCAAATGCTTTTTCTGCATCGATTGAGACAGAGAGAGAGAGAGGGGATGCATATGAGTGGGGGTAGGGGCAGAGGGAGAGAATATCAAGCAGACTCCTTGCCTGATCTTATGACCCTGAGATCACGACCTGAACTAAAGCCGAGTTGGACGCTTGGCTAAGTCACCCAGGTGCCCCACATAAGAACATTTAATATCCACTCTCTTGGCAACTTTCAAGTACATAATACCATATTGTGTGTTTTTTGGGGGAGACAGTATGGGGCCCAATGTGGGGATTGACCTCATGACCCTAAGATCAAGACCCAAGCTGACAGTGAGGAATCTGCTTAAGGATTCTCTCCCTCTGCTCCTTGCCCACTTACTCATGCCCTCTAAAATAAATAAAATATTTAATAAAAGGAAAGAAAAAAAACTCTGAGCTGAAATCATGAGTCAGACACTCAACCAGCTGAGACACCCCTGTGCCCCCATAGTGCCATATGATTAACTGTCATCTCTATGCTATTAAATCCTCATTCATCTTATAACTGGAAGTTTGTACCCTTTGACCCACATCTCCCATTTCCCCCACCACCAACCCCTGGCCTCCACCACTCTAATCTATGTTTCTTTTCTTTTTTTTTTTTTTTTAAGATTTTATTTATTTATTTGACAGAGATCACAAGCAGGCAGAGAGGAAGGCAGAAAGAGAGTGGGGAAAAGCAGGCTCCCTGCTGAGCAGAGAGCCTGATGTGGGGCATGATCTCAGTACCCTGAGATCATGACCTGAGCCGAAGGCAGCAACCTAACCCACTGAGACACCCAGGCGCCCCCTAATCTATGTTTCTATGAGCTCAGCTTTCTTAGATTCCACATAAAAGTGAGATCATACAGCATTTGCCTTCCTCTGTCTGCCTTGCTTTACTTAAAGAAACACCCCCACAGTCCATCCACATTGTGGCAAGTGGCAGGGTTTGGAGAGCCCACTGAGAAGGTGGTGGAGGCAATTTAAAGGGTGAGATTTCTTTCTCCCTCTGGGGATGACAGTCCTGCCTTGTGCGGGAGAGACTCATGGCTTTGCTCGGACAGGTTCTAATGGCACTGGGCATTCTGTTGAATTATTTTTGAATTGCGGTTTCTTATCAGTTCATGCAGTAGTCTGTTCTGGACACACATTTCCTCTTTTACAAACTCAACCAGCTCTGCAGGCACTGTCTGCCCCCCGTAAAACTCACTTACTCCAACAGAAGTCTGCTTCAATCCAACCTTTTCCCCTGCTGCCCATCAACTTGGGGATATCACTTAACATTTCTGTCTCAATTTCTTCATGCATAAATGAGGATGTTAAGAGCACATGTACCTCACAGAATTATAGTATGATTAAGTGAAAATTTGTAATGACTAGCTCATGGTGCATATTTCAGGGATGTATGTGGGATAATTTATTTCTAGTTGATTTTCTGAATCCTAAAGTGTGTGTGTGTGTGTGTGTGTGTGTGTGTGTGTGAATAACAAGCATAAACTTTGTGCACCTGGTTTGTTAGCTAGCTAGTTATTGGGCTTGGTTCTAGTTCAAGGCACTGGTGGTCATACCATACTATCTTGCTTTGAATCCTGGATCAGCAAGTTATAATCCTCTAACTAAATGAACATTAGCTTTTTAAAAAGATTTTATTTTTTAAAATTTGAGATGTAGAGAGAGAACATGAGCTGGGGGGAGAGGGGCAGAGGGAGAGGAAGAGTGAGAAGCAGACTCCCCGCTGATCAGGGAGCCTGATGTAGGACTCGATCCCAGGACCCTGGGATCATGACCTGAGCCAAAGGCAGATGCTTAACTGACTGAGCCCCCCATGTTCCCTGAGCATTACTTTTTAACATCAGTAAAACTGAAACGTTAATCATACCTTCTTCAAAATTAATGCACATAAGAATTAATTCAAGATACAGATGTAGTGAAAAGAAGGGGCACATGCCCCTCAATGTTCATAGAAGCCATGTCCACAACAGCCAAACTGTGGAAGGAGTTGAGATGCTCTTCAGTGGATGAATGGATAAAGAAGATGTGGTCCACATGTAGAATGGAATATCACTCAGCCATCAGAAAGGATGGACACCTCAATTTGCATCAACATGGATGGGACTGGAGAGGATTATGTTGAGTGAAGTAAGTCAAGCAGAGAAAGTTAAAATCATATGATTTCACTCATATGTAGAGCATAAGAAATAGCATGGAGGACATTAGGAGAAGGAAGAGAAAATAAAGGGGGAGAATCAGAGTGGGAGACAAACCATGGGAACTATGGACTCTGGGAAACAAACTAAGGGTTTTTGAGGGGAAGTAGGTGGGGGAATGGGTTGGCCCAATGATGGGTACTCAGGAGGGCACAGATTGCAGGGAGCATTGGGTGTTACACACAATGAATCATGGAACACGGCATCAAAAACTAACAATATATTGTATGATGACTAACATAACATAAAAAAAAAAAAACCAAACCAAACCAAAGAACAAAACAACAACAAAAAAGAATTCATGCAAAATAAGTCAAACGAATACACATTTAAATGTCATCACGAATCAACACCATTGACTGTAGAATGACCATTGACCGTTATGACAGATTTTAGTTAACAGACTATGGATGGATCTTAATATACTTCGTGTGAAGGCAGGGGGTGGCTAATTATAGTTAATCAGTGATTCTCGACCAGGGGTGATATGACCTACCACCCAAGGGACATTTGACAATGTTTGGAGACATCTCTGGTTGTCAAAACAGGAGGGTGGTATTGACATCTAGGGAGAGGGGTCCAAAGGTGCTGGCAAACATCCCACAGAAGCGTGGGTTGGTCCCCTCAAAGGGGGCAAGGAATCACCCATCTCAAAATGTGGATGGTGTGGAAGTTGGAAACCATGATCCAGATGGTCTAGGACAGAAACTGCACATTAGAACTGCCTGGGGAGAGTGTGAAGTCCCCTGCTTCCCAGAAGCACACCCCAGACCAATTCAATTAGGATCCCTGAAAGAGGCCCTAGGCAATTTCAGTGTGGGTCCTATTTTAAAGATTGAAAGCCACCCCTTGGTAAACATAGTGGGAGCCCTTCCAAGCTGGAAAAGAAGATCTGCCCTACCCAGGGTCCCGCTGGCCAGTTGTGGAACATGGTCCAACAGAGAGTAATTCTTGTTGGAGATTTTGTTTGCATAGAATACCTTTGGGCTGCAAGGACGCCGATCCCAAGAGAGGTGAATGCCAGTTCGAATTTTCTTTTAACTTACGATATTTTTCCTTCCCTTTATCTGAGTATGGTTGACACACAGTACTACGTTAGTTTCAGGTGTACGACAGAGATCTACAAGTCATACACTATACTGTGCTCGGACAGTATAGCTGACATAGTGCAACCCTTGTACCTGTTTAAGTGAACAGCAGCGCTTGGTTGGGTCTCTACCACAGAACTGTGCAAGATTAATGGTGCAGCCTGAGGATTTTAGAAGGGTTTTTGAGGTCCTCCAGCTGAAGTCTCCAAGTATGAGAAAACAGATATGGAGCAGACAGCTGCCAGTGATTCCAGATGTAATTTTTTTCATACATTATTTGAAGTGTCCACTGAGGTGTTACTTTGTGAAATCCACCCATTTTAAGGAAACAGAGGTTATGCTGAGTGAAATAAGTCAAGCAGAGAGAGTCAATTATCATATGGTTTCACTTATTTGTGGAGCATAACAAATAGCATGGAGGACATGGCGAGTTAGAGAGGAGAAGGGAGTTGAGGGAAATTGGAAGGGGAGGTGAACCATGAGAGACTATGGACTCTGAAAAACAATCTGAGGGTTTTGAAAGGGTGGGGGGTGGGAGGTTGGGGTACCAGGTGGTGGGTATTATAGA
Organism: Mustela erminea; assembly: GCF_009829155.1. Classification (NCBI taxonomy): domain Eukaryota; kingdom Metazoa; phylum Chordata; class Mammalia; order Carnivora; family Mustelidae; genus Mustela; species Mustela erminea. Next base: position 10,759,354 of record NC_045632.1, on the reverse strand, counting down.
GGGCACAAATTTCATGGAGTACTGGATGTGGTGCAAAAATAATGAACACTGTTATGCTGAAAATAAATAAAAAATAAATTTAAAAAAAGAAAACAGTTTCTTAAAATATTTTATCTATTTATTTGCCAGAGAGAGAGAGAGAGAGAGAGCGAGCACAGACAGGCAGAGTGGCAGCAGAAGCAGAGGGACAAGCAGGCTCCCTGCCTAGCAAGGAGCCCGATGTGGGACTCGATCCCAGGGTGCTGGGATCATGACCTGAGCCAAAGGCAGCTGCTTAACCAACTGAGCCACCCAGGCATCCCAGGAAACAGATTTTTAAGGAGACTTATGGAGCTGTGCAACCATACCCACAATCCAACGTGAGAACTTCTGCCTCACCCCAAAGGGCCCATGTACAGTGTCCTTGTGTTGCCATGGTCACTGCGGACAGGGCACCCCACCTGGGAGCCTCCGTCTTCCCTCTGTAATCTGGGGCAACTCCTCGATTTCCAAAGACCGATGTGGTGTCAGCTGTTTCTCTAGACTGAAGGACCGCCATGTGCTCATGCAACTTATGGGTATTTCCCTCCAAATACCTGTGGTGACAGCATCAGGGGAAGGCTGCTGCTAATCATGCATGTGGCACCAAAAATTCTGCAGTTGCAGGACACAGCCTTGCTTTACTCTGCATCCAGGACCAAAACCCTTGGGCTAGGCAGGCTCAGGGCAGGTTGAAGCCTGGTCTTCCTCCTGTGTCACTGACCCTTCTCTAAAACAAAGGCCTGCCCTCCAGGCTGGGGTCCACCCAACCCTGAGCCCATGGGTATTTGGCTCCTCAGCCAACCCACTGGCTGTCCTTTCTCCAAGGCTGCCTCTCAAGGGTTACTTTTATCTGACTCTGCACATTCCCAATGACCAATGACCCCCTAATTTACCATGCTCGTTCCTTCTGGGACAGGGTGCAACCTCTCACACAGTGGCAACACCAAGGGTGTGTCTGCTGCCATGATCAGATGACATCTCACCCAGGGAAGGAGGCTCTGTGTTGGCAAGGCTCCACTCGAGGCTCTTTCCCCCACAAGTTCCCAGAAGATGCAGCTGGTCTGAAGGCCACACTTCGGGAAGCACAGCCCTAGGCCTCAGATGCACCATGAGAAGCACAGATGATAGAATTTACCCCATCGGACTGTTGCAAGGATTAAATGAGATCTGCAGAAGAGCCTATAATTGTCCTCAGCAGACAGAAAATACTCAGACATTAATGATCATCATAGCTCCTTAAAAAGACAGGGATTACAGAAACATGTGAAGGAAACTGTCCAGTCAGAGGGGTTACATTTATAAGGTGAACACACAATGCAGTCATATTTTGCCTTCTGCTGAATTCTGTCACTTTTTCTTACATTAGAATACAATTTTATTTTAATTTAAATTCAATTAGCTAACATATAGTACATCCTTAATTTTTTTTAAAATTAAATTTATTTATTTTAAGCATAACTGTATTCATTATTTTTTCATCACACCCAGTGCTCCATGCAATCCATGCCCTCTATAATACTCACCACCTGGTACCCTGACCTCCCATCCCACGCCCCTTCATAACCCTCAGATTGTTTTTCAGAGTCCATAGTCTCTCATGATTCACCTCCCCTTCCAATTTCCCCCAACTCCCTTCTCCTCTCTAACTCCCCATGTCCTCCATGCTATTTGTTATGCTCCACAAATAAGTGAAACCGTACAATAATTGACTCTCTCTACTTGACTTATTTCACTCAGCATAATCTCTTCCAGTCCCGTCCATGTTGCTACGAAAGTTGGGTATTCATCCTTTCTGATGAGGCGTAATACTCCATAGTGTATATGGACCACATTTTCCTTATCCATTCGTCCGTTGAAGGGCATCTTGGTTCTTTCCACAGTTTGGCGACCGTGGCCATTGCTGCTATAAACATTGGGGTACAGATGGCCCTTCTTTTCACTACATCTGTATCTTTGGGGTAAATACCCAGTAGTGCAATTGCAGGGTCATAGGGAAGTTCTATTTTTAATTTCTTGAGGAATCTCCACACTGTTCTCCAAACATCCTTAGTTTTTGATGTGATGATCAATGAATGATTCATTAATTACCTATAACACCCCGTGCTCATCGAAACATGTGCCCTCCTCAATGCCCATCACCCAGTTACCCCATTCCCTCCCCACCCACCTCTGTGACCCTCAGTTTGTTTCCTGGAGTCCAGAGTCTCTCATGGTTTGTATCCCTCTCTGATTCTGTCACTTCTGAGTCAAAAAGCTATGCTAATTTCCTCTAAATTTTTGGAAAATGTGTTTGCATTTCTTTGTGCATTTCTGTGTATGTACATATAAATCTCTAGCTGTTTATACACATTAATATCAACCATCATAATTTTTTTATATACAATTTTATTTCTTCCGTTCTATAGTTTATGATTTTTAATTTTGTTATCATGCCTTGCTAATCAGATTATCAAAGCAACATTACCTACAAAAAATTTAGGGTGTATATATTTTTCTTATTTTATCAGGAATAACAAAGATTTTTTGATATTGAGGAAAATACATTTCTATTCCAAAATTTCAGTAGCATTTTTATTAGCAATAGATCTTGAATTTTGTGAATAGATTTTTGTATTTACATAAGGATAATTTTTTATTAAGCCTATAAAATTGTATTTCTATTCGACTTTATATGGATTTTCTAATATTCATGGATATATGCCCTGGATATTGTAGAATACATTTTATTTTGTTTTCTTCTGTATGTGTTTATAAATGATATCCTTCCATTTTTTGGACAGATTATTATATTAACATTTGCTTGTAATGTAACAGTTTTCCTTTATGTCTTCAATTTCTTCTCTTTATATTCAGATTTAAAAAAATTTTACTTTATTTTCAGCATAACAGTATTCATTGTTTTTGCACAACACCCAGTGGTCCATGCAATCCATGCTCTCTCCAATACCCACCACCTGGTTCCCCCAACCTCCCACCCTCTGCCCATTCAAAACCCTCAGATTGTTTTTCAGAGTCCATAGTCTCTCATGGTTCACCTCCCCTTCCAATTTCCCTCAACTTTCTTCTCCTCTCTAACTCCACTTGTCCTCCATTCTATTTGTTATGCTCCACAAATAAGTAAAATAATTGACTCAACTCTATGGTCAAATAATCTTCAACAAAACAGGAAAAAATATACAGTGGAAAAAAGACAGCCTCTTCAATAAATGGTGCTGGGAAAACAGGACAGCTATATGTAGAAGAATGAAGCTTGGCCATTCTCTAACACCATACACAAAGATAAACTCAAAATGGATAAAAGGCCTCAACATGAGACAGGAATCCATCAGAATCCTAGGCGAGAACATAGGCAGTAACCTCTTCGATATCAGCCACAGCAACTTCTTTCAAGATATGTCTCCAAAGTTGAAACAAAAGTGAAAATGAACTTTTGGGACTTCATCAAGATCAAAAACTTCTGCACAGCAAAGGAAACAGTCAACAAAACAAAGAGGCAACCCACAGAATGGGAGAAGATATTTGCAAATGACAGTACAGACAAAAGATTGATATCCAGGATCTATAAAGAACTCCTGAAACTCAACACACACAAAACAGAAATCATATAACCATCATAATTTTTAAAAAAGATTTTATTTACTTGACAGAGAAAGAGAGAGAGAGCACACAAGCAGGGGGAGTAACAAGGCAGAGGGAGAAGCAGGCTCCTGGCTGAGCAGGGAAGTTCAATCCCAGGATCCTGGGATCATGACCTCAGCTGAAGGTAGACAATCAATGGGTGAACCGCCCAGGCGCCCCTTATCATTAGGCTCCTAATTTGCATTTCCCTCCATTCTAAAGGGGTTGAATGCCTTTTCTGTGTGCTCATTGGTCATTCCCCTTTTTTGAGGTGCTTTTTCCAATTTTCTGATTTCTTCCATGGAGTTTTATTTTGTTTTAACACACACTCGCTGCAGTTCCTTACATGTGTTACATTCCTTCTGAAAATATCTATTTCATGAAAGAAGTTGCTGTGGATGATATTGAAGAGATTACTGCCTATGTTCTCCTCTAGGATTCTGATGGATTCCTGTCTCACATTGAGGTCTTTTATCCATTTTGAGTTTATCTTTGTGTACGGTGTAAGAGAATGGTCGAGTTTCATTCTTCTACATATAGCTGCCCAGTATTCCCAGCACCATTTATTGAAGAGACTGTCTTTCTACCACTGTATATTTTTTCCTTTTTTGTCAAAGATTATTTGCCCATACATTTGAGGGTCAGATATGGGCTCTCTACTCTGTTCCACTGGTCTATGTGTCTGTTTTTATGCCAGTACCATGCTGTCTTGGTGATCACAGCTTTGTAGTAAAGCTTAAAATCAGGTAACGTGATGCCCCCCCATTTTATTTTTGTTTTTCAACATTTCTTTAGTGATTCGGGGTCTCTTCTGATTCCATACAAATTTTTGGATTATTTTCTCCAGCTCTTTGAAGAATACCGGTGGAATTTTGATCAGAATGGCATTAAAAGTATAGATTGTTCTAGGCAGTATAGACATTTTAACAACGTTTATTATTCCGATCCAAGAGCATGGAATGGTCTTCCATCTTTTTGTGTCTTCTTCAATTTCTTTCATGAGTGTACAGATCCTTTATCTCTTTGGTTAGGTTTATTCCCAGGTATCTTATGGTTCTTGGTGTTATAGTAAATGGAATCAATTCTCTAATTTCCCTTTCTGTATTTTCATTGTTAGTGTATAAGATAGCCACTGATTTCTGTACATTGACTTTGTATCCTGCCACGTTGCTGAATTGCTGTATGAGTTCTAGTAGTTTGGGGGTGGAGTCTTTTGGGTATTCCATATAAAGAATCATGTCGTCTGCGAAGAGAGTTTGACTTCTTCACTGCCAATTTGGATACCTTTTATTTCTCTTTGTTGTCTGATTGCTGTTGCTAAGACTTTTACTACTATGTTGAACAAGAGTGATGAGAGTAGACATCCTTGTCATGCTCCTGATCTTAATGGAAAGGCTGCAAGCTTTTTCCCATTGAGGATGATATTTCTCCATAGGCAAAGGAAACAAAAGCAAAAATAAACTTTTGGGACTTCATCAAGATCAAAAGCTTCTGCACAGCAAAGGAAACAGTCAACAAAACAGAGGCAACTCACAGAATGGGAGAAGATATTTACAAATGACAGTACAGACAAAAGGTTGATATCCAGGACCTATAAAGAACTCCTCAAACTCAACACACACAAAACAGACAATCATATCAAAAAATGGGCAGATGGGGTGCCTGGGTGTCTCAGTGGGTTAAAGTCTCTGCCTTCAGCTCAGGTCATGATCCCAGGGTCCTGGGATCAAGCCCCGTGTGGGGCTCTCTGCTCAGCAGGTTGCCTGCTTCCTCCTCTTTCTCTCTGCCTGCCTCAATGCCTACTTGTGATCTCTGTCTGTCAAATAAATAAATAAAACATTTTTTTTAGATGGGCAGAAGATATGAACAGACACTTCTCCAATGAAGACATACAAATGGCTATCAGCCACACGAAAAAATGTTCATCATCACTAGCCTTCAGGGAGATTCAAATTAAAACCACATTGAGATATCACCTTACACCAGTTAGAATGGCCAAAGTTAGCAAGACAGGAAACAACATGTGTTGGAGGGGGTGTGGAGAAAGGGGAACCCTCTTTCACTGTTGGTGGGAATGCAAGTTGGTGCAGCCTCTTTGGAGAACGGTGTGGAGATTCCTCAAGAAATTAAAAAGAGAACTTCCCTATGACCCTGAAATTGCACTCCTGGGTATTTACCCCAAAGATACAGATGTAGTGAAAAGAAGGGTCATCTGTACCCCAATGTTCATAGCGGCAATGGCCATGGTCGCCAAACTGTGGAAAGAACCAAGATGCCCTTCAACGGACAAATGGATAAGGAAAATGTGGTCCATATATACTATGGAGTATTATGCCTCCATCAGAAAGAACGAATACCCAACTTTTGTAGCAACATGGACGGGACTTGAAAAGATTATGCTGAGTGAAATAAGTCAAGCAGAGAGAGTCAATTATCATATGGTTTCACTTATTTGTGGAGCATAACAAATAGGAGGACATGGGGAGTTAGAGAGGAAAAGGAAATTGGGGGAAATTGGAAGGGGAGGTGAATCACGAGAGACTATGGACTCTGAAAAACAATCTGAGGGTTATGAAGGGGCATGGGATGGGAGGTCAGGTACCAGGTGGTGAGTATTATAGAGGGCATGGATTGCATGCAGCACTGGGTGTGGTGCAAAAATAATGAATACTGTTATGCTGAAAATAAATAAAAAATAAATTAAAAATATATATATATTTCAAAATATATGTATTTTGAGTGCATAGCCTCCTAGCTTGTAGCTTGCTACTGTCCTTTTAGCTTTCATGCCTTTTTCTTTCTTTTTTGGATAAACCTAAGCTCCCCATTTATTTTATTTACTTATTTATTTCTGTTATTGGTATTTTTTGTTATTGTTTTTTTTAAACTTGATTTTTTTCAGTGTTCCAAGATTCATTGTTTATGCACCACACCCAGTGCTCCATGCAATATGTGCCCTCCATAATACCCACCACGAGGCTCACCCAGCTTTCCACCCCCCACCCCTTCCAACTCTTGTTTCTCTGACAGTGGCTTTATATCTTTGCATTTCCACATAAACTTGAAACCTAATAAGTAGATAAATCTACAGAAACAGAATGCAGAGCCCAGGTAAGGGGGAATGGGCAGTGACTACTTCATGTGTCTGGGTATCTTTGTGGGTGATGGAAATGGTCTGGAACAAGACACAGGTTGTGGGTGCACAACACTGTGAATGTTTCCAAGGTCAGTGAATTGTACACTTTAAACTGGTTAAATATTTTATGCATATCTTTACCATGATAAAAATGAAATAGACTGAAGATATTTCAAGTTCTCTTAATCTACAATAGTATGATTTACAAAGTACAGATAACCCTGTAGGTCAAGCTTTCCCCTGTGGGTTATTTTCCAAAGTGCACAAGTGGAAAAAGATTGGATGACTGGAAGCTGGGGGAAGCCAAAGGGGACTTCCCGGTTAGAAAAGCCAGGTGGGTCAGCACTGTCTTAGGCTGGTGTTTGATAGTGTGCAAGATAACTTCCTGTTCTTGGTGTTTCTCATTTCTGGCCCTTTACAAAGTGTATTTTCAAGGTCAGTATAATCAGTGGCACTCCCACTTTGTCCCATCCCATATCACTACTGGTGAAGAGGAGTGAGATAGAAAGGCAGGAGAGGAATCTTCTAACCAGAAGACCTTTTGGCCAGGAGAGGGGAATGAGTTTCACTACAACACCACCCAGAGAAGCCATATCTTCCAGAAAAGTTCATATGTTTTTTGAATCCCCAAACACCCACGCAGCTAATGCCACACACGGTGGTGCTGCATGGTCCTGTGGGCATGGGGCAGACCCCTCTGGCCAAGAAGTGCATGCTGGACTGGACTCAGGACAGCCTCAAGCAGACCCGCCATGTTGCCTTCTATCTCAGCGGCAAGGTGCTCAGCTGCAAGGAGACTTGCTCCTTCGCAGAGCTGCTGGCCAAGATCGCCCCAGACCTGCAGTGCATCCTTCCACAGCTCCCGGCCCAGGCACACAAGCTCCTACTGGTCATTGACGCTTTCGGGGAGCTGAACGTGCCCTGGGGCACAGGCGCGCTGGCATACGACCTGGGGGGCAACTGGAGCACGTGGAGGCCTGCGCCGGTGTTCCTGGGCAGCTTGGTGAAGACAAACCAGCACGGCCACCCTGCTGGTCACCACCCAGCCCAAGGCCCTGAGGGAACTGCGGCTCCTGGTGGAGCAGCCGCTCTTGGTGGAGATGGAGGGGCTCTCCGAGCACGACAGGAGGGCGTATTTCCTGCGACACTTCAGAGAGGAGACTCAGGCCCTGTGTGCTTTCCAGCTGATGAGAAGCAACACGGCGCTGTTCCTGTTCCGCATGGGCGCGGTGCCTGCCGTGTGCTGGATGGCATGTACCTGCCTGAGGCTGCAGATGGCCGAGGGCGCGGACCCCTGGCTCACCTGCCGGACCACCACATCTCTGCTGCTGCACTTCCTCTGCAGCCGGTTTGCACCTGTGTGGGGCCAAGGCCCGGGTCCATGCCTCGTGGCTGCCCTGCAAGCCCTGTGCCTGCTGGCCACCGAGGGCACATGGGCGTAGACCTCAGCGTTCGATGGACACAACCTGCACTGGTTGGGCATGCATGAGTCTGACCTGCACCCTTCCTGGACTGGGGCATCCTTCAGAAGGACAGAGACACTGGGGGCTGCTACCGCTTCGTCCACCTGAGCGTCCAGCACTTCCTGGACCCTGTGCTTTGCATCCTGGGGAACGAGGGCCGCCAAGATGCAGGGAGCCCCATCTGGCACACTGGGGGTGTGCAGAAGCTGCTCTCCAAGGAAGAGGTCTTCAAGAACCCCTACCTGGCTCCTGTGGGGTGCTTTCTGTTCTGCCTTTCCAATGAAACCAGGGCCAGGGAGTTGGGGACAACCTTTGTCTGCCCGGTGTCTACGGAGGTCAAGCAGGAGCTACTGGAATGCATAGTGGGGCCCCCTGAACACAGACCCTTCTCCTCGATGACAGACACGAAGGAGGCCTTGTATTGTCTCTACGAACCCCAGGAGGAGGAGCTTGTGAAGGAGGCCATGACCCAGGTCACAGAAGTGTCCCTGCATTTGGAAGATACCTTGGACCTGGTGCACGCATCCTTCTGCCTCAAGCATTGTGACCGCCTGCAGAAAATGTGGCTGCGGGTGGCAAAGGAGACGTTCCTGGAGAATGATACTGAAGGGATAAGAGGCTCAGGCTGACTGGTAAGGACCTGCCCTGTTCACTCTGTTAGTGCCCTGGCTTCAGCCTCATGCCCTGTTCTATTCAGTTCCTCTGCCCCTTTTCAATCAATTTCTAAAATTGGGTTGTATGAATTCTTTATATGTTTTGGATGCTAACCCTTGTCAGATGTATGATTTGCAAATATTTCCTCCCATTCTGTATGCTGCCTTTTCATTTTGTTGGTGATTTCCTTCGAGGAATAGTGTACCAATTCTTGTTACTTTTCCCATACATGCTTTTCTGTAGATGCTCTGGCCCACCCCTTCCTTCTAGGTCACAGCACGACCATTTCTCTCTCCATCTCTCGGTCCATCTCTGCTCTGTGTTCAGTTCAAACAAGAACCTGCATTTCTTCGATGTGAGCCAAGCTTCCTATGTCACTCTTCAGTGAGGATTCTTTGTGAGCAAATTACCCATGTCACCTGTCATCTCCAGAAAGTGATGTAAGTAGACACTACTCCTGTAACAATGATTCCCAGGCTTTTTTTTTTTTAAAATGTGCTAGCAGTATTTGAATGCTCAAGAAGCCTCTGACCAATCAGGTGCTCAGAATACAAAGAACTGAAATTGTTCTTAGTGGGCAAATCCAACGTTGCATTGAATTATTATGACAAAATTCGGCCAAGCATCTGGATATTTCTATGTATCTGCTATGGGCATATTTGAAACTCAGCATGTGGAAAACATAGGTACATGCGTATCAGAAGGAGAGCTGGTGGGAACTCGGGAACTATTCCAGAGAGCACAGTTTTAAAGACATGAATAAGAACGTGTCAGCGATGCAATGGTGAGTAATAAATAGTGTGTGGAGCAGGTCTGAGAAAGGAGTCTGAGTAAGGTATGTCGGCACAGAAGCAAATCATGATGGAGCCACCTGTCAGGTCACGGTTAGGTTTTAAAAGGTTAAACCAGAGTGGTTGCACCAGCTTGCATTCCCACCAACAGTGTAGGAGGGTTCCCCTTTCTCCGCATCCTCGCCAGCATCTGTCATTTCCTGACTTGTTGATTTTAGCCATTCTGACTGGTGTGAGGTGATATCTCATTGTGGTTTTGATTTGTATTTCCCTGATGCCGAGTGATATGGAGCACTTTTTCATGTGTCTGTTGGCCACCTGGATGTCTTCTTTGCAGAAATGTCTGTTCATGTCCTCTGCCCATTTCTTGATTGGATTATTTGTTCTTTGGGTGTTGAGTTTGCTAAGTTCTTTATAGATTCTGGACACTAGTCCTTTATCTGATATGTCGTTTGCAAATATCTTCTCCCATTCTGTCAGTTGTCTTTTGATTTTGGTAACTGTTTCCTTTGCTGTGCAAAAGCTTTTGATCTTGATGAAATCCCAATAGTTCATTTTTGCCCTTGCTTCCCTTGCCTTTGGCGAAGTTCCTAGGAAGATGTTGCTGCGGCTGAGGTCGAAGAGGTTGCTGCCTGTGCTCTCCCCAAGGATTTTGTGGATTCCTTTCTCACATTGAGGTCCTTCATCCATTTTGAGTCTATTTTTGTGTGTGGTGTAAGGAAATGGTCCAGTTTCATTTTTCTGCATGTAGCTGTCCAGTTTTCCCAAAACCATTTGTTGAAGAGACTGTCTTTATTCTGCCTTTTCTATTTTTTATTTATTTTATGCTGCTAGGGATTCAGTGGGCAAAACAGCACAGAGTCTTAGTGGTTCTCAGCAGGAGTGACTTGCCATTCATGGGACACTGGGCAATGTTGGGAGATATTTGTGCCAACAAGGGGGTGCTCCTGGCATCTAATGGGCAGAACCCAGAGATGTGCTAAACATCTACAACATGCAGGACAACCCCACAGCAAAGAATGGTCTGGCTCGAAATTTCAGTAGGGCTAAAATTAAGAAACTCTATGGTCTCTGCATTCATTACCACAGAAAATTTGACCTCAACCAGAGGACACTTGGCAATGCCTAGAGACTTTTTTTTTTTTTTACTGTGATAAAAAGAGCACATAAAAAGTACACATAACATCAAATTTACCATTGTAATTTTTTCAAGTGTACAGTTTAGCCACACTGAGTGTATTGAACACTATGCAAACATCCCCAGTATCTAGTCTCAGAATGTGTTCTTCACCCCAAAGGGAAGCCACATGCCCACTAATCTGCTTTCTGTCCCTCTGTGTGTGACTGTCCCAGATTTTTTTGGCTACACCTGGTTGTGTTACTAGCTTCTAGCAGGCAGAGACCCAGGGTGCTGCTGACCATCCTACATGGCACACCACAGCCCCACAAAAATACCCAAAAGAACAGAAACAGGCTGATCAATACAGAAAACAAACTGGTGGTTGCCAGAGGGGAGGAGGGGTGTGGGGAATAATCAGTCAAATCAATAAAAATAGATGAAAGGGGTTAAAAGGTACAAACCTCCAGTTATAAAATACATGTCACGGGGAAGAAAAGCGCAGTATAGTGAGTATAAACAAAAATATCATAACATATGGTGACTAGACTTAAGATGAGCACTGTGTATAATTGAATCATTATGCTTTACACCTGAAACTAACCAAACATGGCCAACTATATGTCAATAATGATGATTAAAATAATTCCATCATTCTGGGACTGAACACCCCACAGCAGGTGGACAGCTGCAGGGCTTCCTGCCTGATCCTGTGTCTTTAGGACACTTCGCCCTGCTGGGGAAATAACCCCCTAGGAGGAGTCCACTTTTCCTTCTCTTTACGGTCCACAGGGCAGGTGCTGGAGACCTCAGCCTCCTGGGTTTAGTGGGTCCCACTCTCCACATCTGTGCCACCATGAGACACTCCCCACAGAAATCGTCCCTTACCAGTTCAGCCCTGCAGGTGCACGTGGGCTGGGGACTGGCCATTGCGCCTCCTGAACTCTCCTACCCTGCTGAGCCTGGGGAGTCCAGAAAGAAAGTGCCGGGCCATCCTGTGCCCAGGATGAGACAGAAACCCTGCAGGTTTGGGGTGATCTTACTTGGGCTTCTCATCCAGCGCTGTGTCCAGGCCCAGGGTCCCTGAGTCGGAGAATCTTGCCCCCCACCTCATGCCTACTTGACCTTCTTCTTGGTTAGCACAGGGTGGCTGGGGAAGACATGTGGGTTTTTAAGCTTCCTTCTCCCATAAAAAGCCTCAGGATAGAAGATGGCCCAGAGCCCTGAATACAGGAAGATTCGGGGCTGGAACCTACTTCCCAGGCACTCTTGCCAGCCCTTCTCTTGCAGGTCTTCCCAATTCCGTGATTGCAGGTGCGTGGTCTGTAATTGCAAATAGGTGGTCTGGGAAATCCGTGACAGGCTCCGGGGAAGCCAGAAGTGGAACATTCCATCATGGATCAAGGGGGACCAGAAGTGGAAGGATCCACCATAGATTCAGGGGGGAACCAGAAGAGGAACGATCCACCATAGACCCATGGGAGAGCCAGAAGTGGAACAATCCACTATAGACCCAAGGGGGAACCAGAAGTGGAACAACAATCCATCATAGACCCATGGTGGGGCAGAAGTGGAACAATCCACCATAGACCCAGGGGGGAACCAGAAGTGGAACGATCCACCATAGGGGGGTGGGGGGAACCAGAAGTGGAACAATCCACCATAGAAGGGGGAGCGGGTGGTAGGGAAGGGGGGAACCAGAAGTGGAACAATTCACCATAGACTCAGGGGGGAACCAAATGTGGAATGATCCACCATAGACCGGGGAGGTGGGGAGCCAGAAGCGGAACAATCTACCATAGACCCATGGAGGAACCAGAAGTGGAACAATCCATCATAGACCTGGGGTGGGGGGAGAAGTGGAACAATCTACAATAGAGCAAGTGGGGAACCCTCACACTTCGGTAGAGAAAAATCTGCCATGTCCAGAGCACAGGCACACAATGCACACCTCAGAGATGGGTCCAGATAGACTAGGGAAATACCCTTCTTCCTGCAGAGGCAGAGGACCCTGGACAGGGCTCAGGATCCAGGAGAAGACAATGATGGTTGATGGGTGAATGGAACTGGCAGAGGCAGGGCTGGCCGGGCTCTCTGCAGCAGGTCCATTGCCCAGCAGCCCATTCGACATCTCTGTCTGTTGAGGTCCCCCTCAGACTCTCCCTCAGAGCTTGCTGACCTCCAGGTCTGACGCTTAGACTAACCTCCTGGATCTCTCCCCAGACCCAGTGGTTCTCAGCTTGGGGTGATCCTTCTCCCACCCCCTTGATGTCCAGAGACATTTCTGGTTGTCAGCACTGAGGGAGGGGGAGCTACTGGTGTCCGAGGAGGAGAGACAAGATACTGTTAAACATCCTGCAATGCTCCAACCACAAACAATGATCTGGCCCCAAATCTCAGTAGTGCTGAGGTTGAGAAATGCTGGCTGAGATGATTCTCTGCCAGAAAGAAAGAACTGCCTTCCACCCCTCAGTTCCGAGTAGATGTAGGGTTACAATTCTAGGGCAATTCCCCAGACTCAGCATTGAGTAAGACATCTCTGTTTTTTAAGAACTGGCATTAGGTTTCATGTCTAACCTGGCCTTGCTGACCCAGTCACCCACCTTCCCGGAGCTCATCGCTCTAGCCATGCTGGGCACCTGCTATTTTCCCAAGCATGCCCCCTTTGGCCTCCCTTCCTGTTCCCTCTGCCTGGGGGGTTGGTAGGGGCTCACATGGTCACCAGCGGTTGCTAGGCTAGACTTCATGCCACTCACTACTCCCAGTGCCCTCTTTATATCCTTCTAGGCCTGAAGTTCTTAACCGGGGGTGATTTTGTCTCCAAAGGGACATTTAGCAACATCCAGAGTCAAGGTTAAGGGGGTGCACTTGGCATCTCATGGATAGAGACTGAATTGTAGCCCCCCCCCCCCCGTTGCATACATTGAAGCCTTTGCTACTGGAGCTGTATTTGGTTCTAGGGCTTTTAAGGGATCATGATTTTTTTTTTTAAGATTTTATTTATTTGTCAGAGAGAGAGAGAGAGGGAGAGAGAACACACATAAGCAGGCAGAGTGGCAGGCAGAGGTGGAGAGAGAAGTGGGCTCTCTGCTGAGCAAGGATCCTGATGTGGGGACTCAATCCCAGGACCCTGGGATCATGACCTGAGCTGAAGTCATCGGCTTAACTGACTGAGCCACCCAGCCGTCCTGGATCATGAGGTTTAAATGAGGCCATACTGGTGGGCTCTTGATCTGATAGGATTGGTGGTCTTTTCAGAATCTGTGCCCGCACTGAGGAAAGGCCCTCTCCCCAGCAGGAAGTAATCCTTATTGAGGAGCTGAATTGTCTGGCACCTTGATCTTGAGCTTCCCAGTCTCAGGACTACGAGAAAATAAATTTCTGTTGTTTAAGCCACTGAGTCTATGGTATTTTGTTACAGCAGTTGAGCTGAGGGAGGCAATTCCCCCACAATACAAGATCATCTGGTCCCAGAAGAGAGGAGTGCAGAGGTGCCCCCAACATGCTGCATTTGAGGGTCTCAGACATACATGTGCAAGAAGAGTTGTCCCAGTGGGTGTCTGACTGGCAGGCAGCTGACTGCCCTGGTGCTTCACACTAGCCATGATGTACATAAGAGTTACATTAAGTTGATTTTAAAGTTAAACAACTATTACAGCGTAGGCATATGACATATGCGTGTATGTGAGAAAATAGCTAATCTAAAGACAAAGACATTGGTGAAAAGATTGAGGACCTTTGTGTTGGGGTTTTTGAGGTCTTTTAAATGGAATAGAGGAAGAGAGGTCAAAGGCATTTACCAACAATGAAACATAAATCAAAGTGTGAGTTGCAGTGGATACCATATATCAGAAAAACACTGTGATATGAATGTAACTGAGGAAATTATACCTCCAATATATAACATATACTATATATATTTTTAAAAACTTATGATGTATTATATGTTGGCTAACTTGACGTAATGAAAAATAAAAAATTAAAATAAATTAAAAAAATAAGACAATCTTTTAAAAATGTTTATTTATTTATGTAGATTCCATGCCCTGCATGGAGCCCAATGCGGGGCTTGAACTCACAGCCCTGAGATCAAGTCCTGAGGTGATATAGTGACGGGCATTAAGGAGGGCAGGTGTTGGGATAAGTACTTGGGGTTATATGTAAGTGATGAACCACTAAATTCTCCTGAAATCAGTACTACATTACACGTTAACTTGAATCATGAGACTATGGACTCTGAAAAACAATCTGAGGGGTTTGAAGTGGCGGGGGGGGGTGGGAGGTTGGGGTACCAGGTGGTGGGTATTATAGAGGGCACGGATTGCATGGAGCACTGAGTGTGGTGAAAAAATAATGAATACTGTTTTTCTGAAAATAAATAAATTAATTAAAACAACAACAACAACAACCAGTCAGGTGCTTAACTGACTGAGCCACCCAGGTGCCCCTAAAAATATTTATATATAAGATCTTTACCTGATTGAACTTCCAAAAGGCAAATGGCCAAAGGGATAGTTGTTATGAGAAATAATAAAAATATCGATCTCTACCCACAAGCACGTAAATGACAATGTTCCATTACCTGCTAATTTGTACGGCACTTCTTCCGGGCAGTGATCAGAGCACAAGCATAGGTATAGAAAAGAGAACAAAGCTGGAGTTTTCCAAAAGAGAAGAACAACTTTGGTGGTAGGAGGATGATGAGTCTAGGTTGGTTGGAAGAACCTGATAAAATAATCCGAAGTTCCAAAAAAAAAAAAAAAATCCCAAAAAACTAGGGTTCAGAGAGATAGACTTAACTTGGGCATCCGTCTTAGAGAAATTGGAACCATGGCTTTAAATGAGATCTACCCAGCTTGTATCCAGAGAAAGGCAGGTCTACCATGGGAACCACAAGCTCTGGTGGTGGAAACCCTGCAAAACTGATAGTGCAGGATAGTCAGAAAATGAGCGGAGGAGGCCAGCTGAAGCCGACTGTTTCAGGGAGGAAGTGGTCATACAACCGACACAGGCACAAAGGTGAGACGAGGCTGAGAAGCATCCACTGCGAGTTCTAGGAAGCCATAAATGTTTATCACAAAAACACCTTCAGCGGAAATGTGTGTGTGGGGAGAAACCACCTCCCGGTGGGCTGACGCCTGAGTTTGAGGGGGCAAAGCAGAAAACTGGTCTTCAGAGCCATGGACCAGTAAGAGTAGAGGCGATGAAGGTTCCCCCACATAACTGTTCGTGTTCTGAACCTTGAGGTCCCATTCATAACTCAAAGGTATTTTCTAACTGGGACAATGAATATCTAGAAAAATTATAACCACTTGCTTACTCAGTGGTAAGACATGAAAAATATTCCCCATGATACTGGTAATAAGAAAAGGATTCTTGCTATCGATTAATGTGCTGGAGGTTCCAGCCAGATAGTAAGACAATAAAAAAAAGAGATCAATTTTACAAAAAAATCCTAAACATTTTTAAAAATATTTTATTTCTTTTCAGCGTAACAGCATTCGTTGTTTTTGCACCACACCCAGTGCTCCATGCAATCCGTGCCATCTCTAATACCCACCACCTGGTTCCCCCAACCTCCCACTCCCCGCCCCTTCAAAACCCTCAGACTGTTTTTCAGAGTCCATAGTCTCTCATGGTTCACCTCCCCTTCCAATTTCCCTCAAATCCCTTTCTAAACATCTTTTAAAGCTAGAAATAATCTAAAATAATCTAAAAATGTTAAAATTAAGATGTGAACTCTGCAAGACAACTGAGTACACATTCTGTAAACAAGATCCAGTTTTATTTTTATAACACCAGCACAAACAATGGTGGTAAAGTTATTTAAAGAATGATACCACTTGCAAAATAAAAGTCATGTACCTAGGGATCTATCTGGGGCTGATAAAACTGGAGGATATATCTCACAGAAATCTAACAAAAAATGTGCACATTCTGTACATAGAGGACTGCATGATATTATTTAAAGAAATCAGAGAACATATAAACAAATAGTGAAATATAACACATTTAGGGTGCAAGCTTTCATGGACTGAAAGATTGAAGAGATGGTAATCCCGCCCCCCCCCCCCCCAAATTGATCTATGGCTTTTGTACAATTTCATGCACAACCCAGGCTGGTCTTTTGTGACAACTGACATCTTAAAGTTAATATTGAAATCTAAAGGGCCCAGAATAATGTAAGCAATCCTGGGAAATAAAAAAACCAACAAATATTACCAATCTCAGGACCAGGACCCATCACCCATCACTGGACCTCCCTCTGGGTTATCAATACCAGTCATCGCCCTGGTTGTCAACTCCCAAAACAGGAGACATTCTCGACTGTGCTGTTTCTCCATGGTTTTGTTTTCTCCTGCGCATTCCCTTCTCTCTGTCACTGGAATGGTCTTTCTATAGTGCACAAGTCATCTTATTACAGCCATGATCAAATCACTCAATGAGCTCCCTTAGCCTGAAGGAAGAAATGGGCATTTAAGATGTAGCTTCCATGGCTGTGCTTGACATGGTGCACCTGGCGTCACCCAGGCTCAAAGCTCTACTTACACGGCGTGCTTTCACCCTCTGTCTTGCCTGTGAGTCTCAGCGTGAATTGGTACAGACACCTGCCACCTTTATCCCCATTCCTCATCTGTATGCCTGCCTCAATGTCTCTACAGAATGGAATTTTGCATAAAAGAAGCTCCACTATCATCCTATAGTTCTTTGATCCCAACTTAAACCCTTTCACTGCATTTACCCACTCTCTTGAAGATCTGCTCTCCTGGTCAATCAGCCCAGGGATGTGGTCCTTTCACCAGTGCTCGGCACATAGTAGGGTCTTGTCAAAGAGACTGCTGCTGCCTATCACAACTCTGTCACGTCCCTCTTCACTCCATTGGTCATAGGAATGCCACTATTGATCTTGTCACAGAGACGCCTGAAATAAAAGCTATCTTTCTCAGCCTCCTTTGTATCCAAGTGGGAAAGCTATTAGGTTCTAACCACTGAGAAATAAATGGAAGTGCTTTTGAGTGTTTCCAATAAATCTCCATGACAAACAATTGGCCAGTACTTCCTCCAACTTTCCCTCCCTCTGTCCCTCCCTATGCTTCATTTTGCTGTCTGGAATACAAACTGGGTTAACATTTCAAGAAGAGCAATATTCTACTTAACCACCTGGTCTACTCCTATTGGCCAGTTTTGGAAGACTTTGAGTGAGGGGAACAGCCTTGTGTGGAAAAGACCCCCCCCACCTCTCTGAGGAGGCTCTCAGGCCCCTGCACTTACCTCTGGAGACCCCAAATTTTTCTACCTTACACCGTTTTTTTCCCCCTTGAAACTGTAGGTTTCCTACTACGGGTTAGAATATGGAAAATCTGGGTTGTCATAAACACAATCCGAAGAAGTCCGTCATGTCTTGGATAAAGAACATTATGAACCATGAGAGACTGTGGACTCTGAAAAACAGTCTGAGGGTTTTGAAGGGGTTGGGGGGGTGGGAGGTTGGGGGAACCAGGTGGTGGGTATTAGAGGGCACAGATTGCATGGAGCACTGGGTGTGGTGCAAAAACAATGAATACTGTTACACTGAAAATAAATTAAAAAATTAAATAAAAAAAGAAAGAAAACAATGCAATATTATCTTTAATATGTAGAAAGAAAAGAACAGGCATTTAGAATTCTATACATAAAATTGAATTTATTTTTCAAGTTATAGAATAAAATAAAGATTTTTTTTAGACAAAAAAAAAAAAAGAACATTATGATGATTTAGTATCAACAGATGTCCTTGGTCCGTGAACACCTAGCAGATGGAGAACAGAAAGAAGGATGTTTAGTACCGGTCCACTGGTTTTGAGGTAACAATTGGTATGAGTTTCAATTCCCTGTAATACTCAGGATAGTCACAGCTGCTGTGCATTGGGTTAACTTCCATGTGTCAGAGCCTATGCTGGTTTCATGACATTCTTTTTTTTTTGTATGTAAATATTTAATTTATTTATTTGACAAAGATCACAAGTAGACAGAGAGAGAGAGAGAGAGGGAGAGAGAGGAGGAAGTAGGTTCGCTGCTGAGCAGGGAGCCCAATGCAGGGCTCGATCCCAGGACCCTGGGATCATGACCTGAGCTGAAGGCTTTAACCCACTGAGCCACCCAGGTGCCCCGACATTCTTTATCTTGTTAAACATGCATGTCACCCCTTTGAGGTTGGAATTAATGTTCTCTGATGCGTAACAGAAAATTCAGATTTAGAGAATGGATTTGAGCTGTGTGAGGCATCAGAGTCTTGACGGGGGAAGGGACCCACATCATGATTATATTAATGGGTTGGTCCAGTAGAAGTTCTCAAGCAACAAAGTGTCCAGACAGCATTTCAAGGACAATAGTCAGCAGTCTCAAGGGCTAAGTTGCACTACTGCCCCATTTGTGTACTGACTGACCTGACATATATTTCTGGAGAGCTATCTTAGTGGCAGGAGCTGTGAGCACAGTCATCAGATCCAGCACAGACTTAATTCACACAAGTTCACGGTAGAGATGGGAAAATGGATATGTATGCAATGTTAGAGCCCTGGTGCTATTATAGATGAACAGAAAGTGCTTTGGGAGCATGGAGGTGATATCTGATGTTGAGATGGAGGGTTTGGGAGCTCTCTTGGGGGAGACCCGAGGAAGAAGGCAAAGTCTGGATAAAGAAGCAAGGAAGACAGAAGCCTGTAGTGATATAGGACAGAGGAATCGGGGCAAGGCTGAGATCCAGCTAGGACACATTCAGCCATATGTGTGCTCACGGTCTGTATCTCCTTTGACCTGTTGGTGCCTCACTGGCTCCTGTTGCTTTTGATAAATGCCTATTCTATACTGGTTATTATTATTATTTTCTATACTGGTTATTATTTTTTTCTGTACTGGTTATTAAATATCTTGAATGACATATTGCAGCAATGGAAAGAAGTAGGGATGAAGACCAAAGTAGGAAGGAAATATTTGTGGCCATGCTGTTAACAAAGGAGATATTCTGGGGGAAAACCAGAGTGGTTTTGGTTCGCATCAGGCAGGCACAAAAATGCTTACACCCCGGAAGAGACAAGAGGGTCTGTCTGGAGGGAAATATAGCTCTTTCATCCCACCCTGCCCAACAAGCTTTGCCAGACTCCATGCAGCTGTCCCTCAGTGTCCTGCAGGGAACCCCCCTTTGTGGGTACAACACAGAGCTCGCTCAGCTCAGGGTCAAGGCCAGAGTTCGGCTCTACCTGGGACCAGCACATCTCTTGGTCATTCGTTCAGGCGTCTCTGTGTTCTGAACCTTCTCCTGCATTCCTGACTTGAAGCCCCGTTGGCTTTTTCTTGTGCCCTCTTCCTCCAAAGCCAGTCTTCAGCCAGGAGGCACATGAGTGCCACCAGGACCAGGAAAGCCAGAATGATCCGAAGGAGATTCTGGGCAGTGTGATCCCAGGAGGCAAGGTCTGGGGTCAGAGGACAGACTGAGGACTGACAGGAATGGGTGCACATACCTCGCCCCGCCTCTCTCCTTCTCCCCATTCTAGATTACACTCCTTCACAGTCTGCACACCCGCTGCTTGCCTACCTTGCTGGAATTCTGCCTCTGTGGTTACCAAGTCAAGATCCCAATAGTCTGTGGGCGAAAGGGAAGTAAAGCAGTGAGAAAAAGAGAGAGTGTTGGCCACCAGGCCACCTCTCCTCCCTCGGATGGGCCCCATGGCCTCATGCAGCTTTTCCAGGTCC
The DNA here is from genome assembly GCF_009829155.1 of Mustela erminea. NCBI lineage: Eukaryota > Metazoa > Chordata > Mammalia > Carnivora > Mustelidae > Mustela > Mustela erminea. Next base: position 10,738,822 of record NC_045632.1, on the reverse strand, counting down.
ACACCCCACCCTCAAGGTCCTAGTGGCTTCATCTGTCTGGTGAGAAGAAGAGCCAAAGGACAGGTGAACCTGGGGGGAATTTAGCTCCAGAACTTCACGCCAGACATGTTTTCCTTCTGGCCATCAGCTTCCTCATTACCTCGGTCAACATGGCTTCTTCCTCACACATTGGACGATTCACAATCTCCCCATTTTCTTCCAGGCTCTGAGCGCACTCCCCATCCCCACTAACACACATGCAAGGTCACTCCCGGTGCAGGGAATTACTCCTGGGGCTCACACTCCCCCTGCCATATGCAGTGGCCATTCCCTCTCTCTGGAACGTTCTTTTTCAGGTAGCCACAGAACAAATGTCCTCAGTTCTTCAGGTTTTTGCTCCTCTGTGAGGCAATTCAGACAGTTCTAATATTGCCACCTGCCCTCCCAGTCACCCTGACCCCATTTGTTTTGCTCTGTCTTTCCTCCACACCACTGTTTGCTCCCCCTGTGCTACATGCTGAGCTTGTTTCTCTGACTTTGACTCATGGTCTGTTTCCCACTTGGGATACAAGTGCCACAAAAGCAACATGTTCTTAGTGTCACTGAGAGGCTCTAATCACCCCCCACCAAGTTTAGAGGTAACTGTTACTCACCAGAAAAAGAGGTGTGCTCTGTGGGTGCAAGGCTGGTGTCCCCAAAATCTTCTAGCAGTGGAAACAAAGAAAACCATAAGGGTTTTGGGTTTCCTCCAGTCTTCCCATCGAGTCCTTGCGTCTTCCCCCTCCTTATTCCTCTTCCTCAGGAACAATCAGCTGGGCCTCCCCAAAATGCATGTGAGGGAGGGCACTTCAGGGAGGTGCCTGCTGCCTCTTTCCACCTGTCCCTTTGCTGTCTTCCTCATCACTGGTTGGGGTTCACTTGGGGTTCTGGAGAGGACGTGGGGGAAATCTGAGGGTTTCCTCACCTGTGACCTGGAGCTTCACAGGCTCACTGGGGAAGGACCATGCATGGTTGTTATAAGAGCCAAAACATCTGTACGTCCCTCTGTGGGCTGTGGTCACAGGACCTATGGGGAACTCCACCTGGGTGTTCCCGTATCTGTGCTGAGGGTGAGGGGATCTTCCCTCCTTGAGCAGAAAGAACTTGTTTGTTGCAGTGTCTAGCCGACAGTAGAAGCTCACGTTCTCTCCTGAGGTCACCTCAGGCCCAGGATGGACAGAGAGGGTGGGTGTGTCATACAATTCTGTGGGGGAAGGAGACACGTAGTTTAAGAGAGTCTTTATCCCGCCTCCTATGTGTCCTTTCCTCCTTGGCCTTAAGACTGGGATGTCACTCCCCAGAATCAGTGTCTCCTCTGCTTTGGTCATGGACACGGCCTCGCTGATCTCACCCTTCAAGACTGAGACACTCATTTCTCTAGTCTTCTCTCTGTGGGGATTGCCTGACATCAGTGGTTCTCAGAGTTAGAGATCCTTGGGGCCAGTGACATCACCATCAGCTGGAAGCTTATTAGAAATGCAGATTCCCAGGATCCACCCCAGACCCACTACATCAGAAACTCAGGGGTAATGCAGTCAACTGTGTTTTAAAAATTGTTATTGTTTTCCATTGCTATAAAATACATGACACATAAAATTTACCATCTTAACTAATTGTATGGGGACAATTCAGTGGTATTGACTACATTCACATTGTCATGCAACCATCACCACCATCCATCTCCAGGACTCTTTTCATCTTACAGAACTGAAACTGTCCCCGCTACTAAGCACCCTCTCTCCAACCCCATCCCTCAGCCCCTGGCACCCCACATTCTGCCTTCTGTCTCTATGAATTTGACCATCCTAAGTCCCACATGGAAGTGACCCCTACAGTATTTGTCCTTCTGTGACTGATTTATCTCACTTGGAACAATGCCCTCAAGGTCTATTCAGGACATAACAGGTGTTTGAGTCTCCTTCCTTTTTAAGGCCGAATAATATTCCCTTGTGTGGGTAGACCACATTTTGTTTATCCACTCCTTTGTCAGTAGACACTGGGCTTGTTGCTAGCTTTTGGCTACTGTGAACAATGCTTTCATGAACCTGGGAGCACTAGAGACATCCGTGTTTTCCAGATGATTGTGATACCTGCTTGAGTTTGAGAGCCACATCCCTCAGCTGAAGGCAACCCCTGTACCTGAAACCTCCTTCCCTCCCTTCCACTCTGTCTGTTTCCATATCATTTACTCCTCAGGTGCCCATGATGGACTGATTTATCCTGACTTAGACTTATGGTCTGTTTTTCCCCCGCTAGGGTGCAAGTGCCACATAAGCATGGATGTTTGAATGGAATCTCCTCCCCAGAAGGGGCTGACACTAGTGGGTACAGAACCCCTAGCCTCATCTTGAGATCTTGAGACCATGCAGAAGGACCATCCCAGGCCCAGAAGGACCATCCCAGGCCCAGAAGGACCATCCCAAGTCCAGAGCTCCATTGCTTGGCTGAGGTGTCTGCTGAAACTGCACCGTGGTCAGCTCCCGCCTTTTGCCTGGCCTGTTCCCCTCACTCCTCATCACTGGGGTCGCTTTTGAGGATGCCCCCCAGGGTTCCCCCACCCCCCTGCCCCATGCACACACACATCCATCTCAGGGCCTCTCATCTGGAGAACCTGACCTATGACCAACCTGCCTCTAGGTCACAGACAACCACAAAGAGAGGCTGAATGACACTGAAGGAGATTAATAAATACGTGATGACCCTCCCTGGATTCAGGCCGAGGATGGGACAGTTACCTGTGACCACCAGATCCAGAGGGTCACTAGGGTTTGACCAGAGCTTCTTGCTTCGGTAAATGCACTTGTATTGCCCTGCAGTGAGTGGGGTCATGGCTGGGATGTGGAACATGGCTATGTTCCTCCTTCCATGTTGCTTTGGGCTCTGCTGAAGAAAGAGGTGTCCCTCGAAATACAGCTGGTAATTCACAGCCTCAGGAGTCCCCTGGCAGAAGATAAGTGCCTGCTTTCCCTTCGGAATCATGAAATCTGGCTTGGCCCAGATGATGGGTTTTGAAAGATTCTCTGGAAAGGAATCAGAGGTTGGAGTTCCAGATATAGCAACTTCCCACCCAAATGTCCACCCGGTTGCTGGCACCAAGCCTTCCTAGAAAACCAGAGGCCCTGTTCTCTCCTCTGGTGGCTCCTAGGTGCACACTTTGTCTGAGCCTAGTAGAGAGACTCTGGGGCTCTGAGGGACGGACTCACGCTTCTCGGTGCTGACAGTCCGGCTCAGGAACAGCCCTGGAAGATAGGAACAGTGAGACAGGCTGCCCCATCCACACCCAGACCCCTGGATACCATCTCTCTCATGCTCAAGAACTCACCGAGGTAGAGCAGGGCAGTGAGTGTAGAGGTCATAGCACAGATCCTACCAAGTGAATGTGGAGCAGCTGGGTGGAGACTGAGTCCAGTAGGGCAGGAAGGTGCACAGGATGTGGTGGGTGAAGCCCAGCACTAATCGCCATGGGGCTTTCACACGGACTTCTTACAAGAAGATTCACAGTCTTCCTTCTACCTCTGACCACGAGGCATAAAGTCAGGTCATGGTCCCCAGACACATCTGATCATCTCTGTGCTCTAACCAGATCCTCTGACAATTGTCTGCCCCATATGAAACTCATATTAGGGTCCTCTTCTAATAGGTCAAAATTTGACCTATTTTGAAATGTGGATATTATGCCCAGGAAAGGGATAGGGTAGTGTACAGAGCAGAAACCGTAGAATCATTTAAGAAAATTATGTGTTTAATCTTTGCTCCCCTTTGTTTGGTATGCATATGCTTGGGTCAGTGGGTTGACTTCAACAGAATGAAATGATAACACTATCTTTTCCAAGGATTTGTTACAATGTTTCAACAAACTGCAGAAAGAAGAGGTGGTCCATACACACAATGGAATATTACTCACCCATCAGAAAGGCTGAATACCCACCATTTACATTGACATGGACGGGACTGGAGGAGATTATGCTGAGTGAAATAAGTCAAACAGAGAAAGTCAATTATGGTTTCACTTATTTGTGGAACATAAGGAATAGCACGGAGGACATTAGGAGAAGGAAGGGAAAAATGAAGGGGAGGGACTGGAGGGGAGACAAACCATGAGACACTATGGACCCTGGGAAACTGAGGGCTTTAGAGGGGAAGGAGTGGGGGATGAGTGAGCCTGGTGATAGGTATTAAGGAGGGCATGTATTCCATGGAACACAGGGTGTTATACGCAAACAATGAATCATGGAACACAACATCAGAGACCAATGATGTACTGTATGGCAACTAATGTAACATAATTAAAAAAAAACATAAACAACAATAACAACAAATTGAACTTGAAACAAAATGTTGTTTCTTACATAAGTATATTCCTTTAGTCTATTATAAAACAGAAATTAAACATTAAAATCTTAATTATTGGAATATATTTTAAAACTCAAAATGTGTTTTTAGGGGCATCTGGGTGGCTCAGTGGGTTAAAGCCTCTGCCTTCAGCTCAGGTCATGATCCCAGGGTTTTGGGATCAAGCCCCGAATCGGGCTCTCTGCTCAGCAGGGAGCCTGATTCCCCCCTCTCTCTCTGCCTACCTCTCTGCCTACTTGTGATCTCTGTCTGTCAAATAAATAAATAAAAATTTTTAAAAAATTTTTAATCCTCAAAGGTTCTAAACAATTATTGAAAATGAAATATAGCCATTTGTATGTCTCTATTGGAGAAGTGTCTGTCCATATCTTCTACCCATTTTTTGATATGCTTGTCTGTTTTGTGTGTGTTAAGTTTGAGGAGTTCATTATAGATCCTGGATATCAATCTTTTTTTTTTCAATTTATTTATTTTCAGAAAAACAGTATTCATTATTTTTTCACCACACCTAGTGCTCCATTCAATCTGTGCCCTCTATAATACCCACCACCTGGTACCCCAACCTCCCACACCCCCGCCACTTCAAACCCCTCAGATTGTTTTTCAGAGTCCATAGACTCTCATGATTCACCTCCCCTTCCAATTTCCCCCAACTCCCTTCTCCTCTCTAACACCCCTTGTCCTCCATGATATTTGTTATGCTCCACAAAGAAGTGAAACCATATGATAATTGACTCTCTCTGCTTGACTGATTTCACTCAGCATAATCTCTTCCAGTCCCATCCATGTTGCTACGAAAGTTGGGTATTCATTCTTTCTGATGGAGACATAATACTCCATAGTGTATATGGACCACATATTCCTTATCCATTCATCTGCTGAAGGGCATCTTGGTTCTTTCCATAGTTTGGCGACCGTGCCCATTGCTGCTATAAACATTGGGGTACAGATGGCCCTTCTTTTCATGACATCTGTATCCTTGGGGTAAATACCCAGGAGTGCAATTGCAGGGTCATAGGGAAGTTCTATTTTTAATTTCTTGAGGAATCTCCACACTGTTCTCCAAAGAGGCTGCACCAACTTGCATTCTCACCAACAGTGGAAGAGGGTTCCCTTTTCTCCACATCCTCTCCAACACATGTTGTTTCCTGTTTTGTTAATTTTGGCCATTCTAACTGGTGTAAGGTAATATCTCAATGTGGTTTTAATTTGAATCTCCCTGATGGCTAATGATGATGAACATTTTTTCATGTGTCTGATAGCCATTTGTATGTCTTGATTGGAGAAGTGTCTGTTCATATCTTCTTCCCGTTTTTTGATATGTTTACCTGTTTCGTGTGTGTTGAGTTTGAGGAGTTCATTATAGATCCTGGATATTAAACTTTTGTCTGTACTGTCATTTGCAAATATCTTCTCCCATTCCGTGGGTTGCCTCTTTGTTTTTTTGACTGTTTCCTTTGCTGTGCAGAAGCTTTTGATTTTGATGAAGTCCCAAAAGTGCATTTTCGCTTTAGTTTCCTTTGCCTTTGGAGACATATCTTGAAAGAAGTTTCTGTGGCTGATATCAAAGAGATTACTGCCTATGTTCTCCTCTAGGATTCTGATGGATTCCTGTCTCACACTGAGGTCTTTTATCCATTTTGAGTTTATCTTTGTGTATGGTGTAAGAGAATGGTCGAGTTTCATTCTTCTGCATATAGCTGCCCAGTTTTCCCAGCACCATTTATTGAAGAGGCTGCCTTTTTTCCACTGTATATTTTTTCCTGTTTTGTCGAAGATTATTTGCCCATAGAGTTGAGGGTCCATATCTGGGCTCTCTACTCTGTTCCACAGGCCTATTTGTCTGTTTTTATGCCAGTACCATGCTGTCTTGGTGATCACAGCTTTGTAGTAAAGCTTGAAATCAGGTAACGTGACGCCCCCCCTTTTATTTTTGTTTTTCAACATTTCCTTAGCGATTTGGGGGTCTCTTCTGATTCCATACAAATTTTTGGATTATTTGCTCCAGCTCTTTGAAGAATACCGGTGGAATTTTGATGAGAATGGCATTAAAAGTATATATTGCTCTAGGCAGTATAGACATTTTAACAACGTTTATTCTTCCGATCCAAGAGCATGGAATGGTCTTCCATCTTTTTGTGTCTTCTTCAATTTCTTTCATGAGTGTTCTGTAGTTCCTCGAGTACAGATCTTTTACCTCTTTGGTTAGGTTTATTCCCAGGAATCCTATGGTTTTTGTTGCTATCAGACACATGAAAAAATGTTCATCATCACTAGCCCTCAGGGAATTTCAAATTAAAACTACATTGAGATATCACCTTACACCAGTTAGAATGGCCAAAATTAGTAAGACAGGAAACAACATGTGTTGGAGAGGATGTGGAGAAAGGGGAGCCCTCTTCCACTGTTGGTGAGAATGCAAGTTGGTGCAGCCTCTTTGGAGAACAGTGTGGATATTCTTCAAGAAATTAAAAATAGAACTTCCCTATGTCCCTGCAATTGCACTCCTGGGTATTTACCCCAAAGATACAGATGTTGTGAAAAGAATGGTCATCTGTACCCCAATGTTTATAGCAGCAATGGCCATGGTTGCCAAACCATGGAAAGAACCAAGATGCCCTTCAACGGACAAATGGATAAGGAAGATGTGGTCCATATACAGTATGGAGTATTATGCCTCCATCAGAAAGGACGAATACTCAACTTTTACAGCAACATGGACGGGACTGGAAGAGATTATGCTGAGTGAAATCAGTCAAGCAGAGAGAGTCAATTATCATATGGTTTCACTTCTTTGTGGAGCATAACAAATAGCATGGAGGACATGGGGGGTCAGAGAGAACGGAGTTGGGGGAAATTGGAAGGGGAGGTGAACCATGAGAGAATATGGACTCTGAAAAACAATCTGATGGTTTTGAAGGGGCAGGAGGTGGGAAGTCGGGGTACCAGGTGATGGGTATTATAGAGGGCACGGATTGCATGGAGCACTGGGTGTGGTGCAAAAATAATGAATACTGTTATGCTGAAAATAAAAAATAAATTAAAAAAAAGGAAAATGAAATATAATACTAATTTATATTCTGCCTTACATTCTATGAGGAAATCTCACCCAATCTATTACCTTTGTTCTTATTTCTTGATTTTGTGGTTGAATATATTCCATTCACTTTCTTATTTACATTTAGTAAAACCCACCCATTTCCTGTTCAGTTCTATATGAGTTTTGATAAATGTATATAGTCATGTAACCAACACCTAAGTCAAAATATAGGACTGATTTGCCCTTGTATTAATGGTATTGTTAGTGTTTGTTCTTGTGTGTCTGACTTATCATACTTAGTGAATACCCTGTGGATTTATTCCTGTTGTTGCAAATGATAGGGTTTCTATTCCATTCCTTTTTGTTGCCTCCAATCCTTGGCTCCAAATTCCAGAACCCTTCTTCTCCAGCCAGCCAACAACCCTCCCCATGCCCTGCCCCACCTGTCTAGATGGTCTCCACCAGAATGTCCTTACATTTGGAGGGAGGGCATCATTCTCATGTATCTATAGCATCTTCCTCAGAAGCCAGGCTGGAGAAGAAAAGCTCAAGTGAGATGGTCACTTTTTTTTTTTATTTCCAGCATAACAGTATTCATTATTTTTGCACCACACCCGGTGCTCCATGCAATCCGTGCCCTCTATAATACCCACCACCTGGTACCCCAACCTCCCACCCCCCGTCCCTTCAAAACCCTCAGATTGTTTTTCAGAGTCCATAGTCTCTCATGGTTCACCTCCCCTTCCAATTTCCCCCAACTCCCTTCTCCACTCTAAGTCCCCATGTCCTCCATGCTATTTGTTATGCTCCACAAATAAGTGAAACCATATGATAATTGACTCTCTCTGCTAAGTCAAGCAGAGATGATCACTTTTGATTGAGATCATAGCTTGTACATCTACTCCTTGGAGTAGATTTTAGACCTAAAATCAGAAGCTCTGCTCTCCCTGTATAAAGGGCCATAGACTGGATTGGTACTGTCTTGTCCTCCCCATTAAGACTCGTCAAGGATACAGCAGGGTGGTTCTTCCAGCTGACTTCCTGTAAGCATCATTTAGGAAACTTAGCCTCAATAAACTTGGGAAATATGGGTGCAGAAGAAGTAGTGGGTGAGGACCCAGGGCCACCCACTGGAGTTTTTTTTTTTTTATGTTGACCACATTTCTAGAGAGAGGGCACACCCAATGCATGTGAGAAACCTGGTTATATACTATGGTTTTGTTTTGTTTTTTTGTTTTGTTTTGTTATATGTTTTTTGTTTTTAAAATCACATTTGACCTATGGAAACATTTAGATACCAAACCATGGAGGAGGAAGGCAGTGGTTGCTAGTTCAAAGAAGACAATGGGTCAGGCTTGCCTGTAGATGACAAAGGTGTCTCTGGGCCAAGAGGGCATCTTGTCTCACTTCTCTCCCATAATACATCTTAATTTACTCATCATTATCAGCCTAAAGCTCATTCATAGCATGAAGGTAAGGTTCCTAGTGAGTGGGTTCCTATGTCAGGAAATAGCTAGTTGTCCTTTGGGGATAAAGTGACCAGGGGCAGAGAAGTAATTCTCTTGGTATGGTGAGAAAGATCTGCTACTTATCCCTTCAGAGAGTTTGAGAGTCTATTCAAGAGGCTGGTTGCCTGATAGCATGTTCCTTTGGTACTGTTTTAAAAGTTGGGGAAGATCCTTGGAATTCAAGTCAACCTCCAGGCACCAAAAAGGATCAGGCTCTTATCTCTATGGCATGGCCTTAACTGGGGTTAGGTCTATACTTTAGAGAATGGGTCTAATCTTGATTCCCTTGTGCCTGTCTTCTCTAACTACTATTTTAATAATATGAATAAGCATATGACAGTTCTGTATCTCTCCCTTAGTATTGCTAATTCCTTCATTATATTTTGTGGTTTCTTTGTTTCCTTATGAAGTTTACAATTTTTTTAGCTTCTTTTTTTTTTTTAATTTCCAGCATAACAGTATTCATTATTTTTGCACCACACCCCGTGCTCCATGCAATCCGTGCCCTCTATAATACCCACCACCTGGTACCCCAACCTCCCACCCCCCGTCCCTTCAAAACCCTCAGATTGTTTTTCAGAGTCCATAGTCTCTCATGGTTCACCTCCCCTTCCAATTTCCCCCAACTCCCTTCTCCACTCTAAGTCCCCATGTCCTCCATGCTATTTGTTATGCTCCACAAATAAGTGAAACCATATGATAATTGACTCTCTCTGCTTGACTTATTTCACTCAGCATAATCTCTTCCAGTCCCGTCCATGTTGCTATAAAAGTTGGGTATTCATCCTTTCTGATGGAGGCATAATACTCTATCCCCAGGGGTACAGGTCTGTGAATCACCAGGTTTACACACTTCACAGCACTCACCAAAGCACATACCCTCCCCAATGTCCATAATCCCACCCCCTTCTCCCAAACCCCCTCCCCCCAGCAACCCTCAGTTTGTTTTGTGAGATTAAAAGTCACTTATGGTTTGTCTCCCTCCCAATCCCATCTTGTTTCATTTATTCTTCTCCTACCCACTTAAGCCCCCATGTTGCATCACCACTTCCTCATATCAGGGAGATCATATGATAGTTGTCTTTCTCTGCTTGACTTATTTCGCTAAGCATGATACGCTCTAGTTCCATCCATGTTGTCACAAATGGCAAGATTTCATTTCTTTTGATGGCTGCATAGTATTCCATTGTGTATATATACCACATCTTCTTGATCCATTCACCTGTTGATGGACATCTAGGTTCTTTCCATAGTTTGGCTATTGTGGACATTGCTGCTATAAACATTCGGGTGCATGTGCCCCTTTGGATCACTACGTTTGTATCCTTAGGGTAAATACCCAATAGTGCAATTGCTGGGTCATAGGGCAGTTCTATTTTCAACATTTTGAGGAACCTCCATGCTGTTTTCCAGAGTGGCTGCACCAGCTTGCATTCCCACCAACAGTGTAGGAGGGTTCCCCTTTCTCCACATCCTCGCCAGCATCTGTCATTTCCTGACTTGTTTATTTTAGCCATTCTGACTGGTGTGAGGTGATATCTCATTGTGGTTTTGATTTGTATTTCCCTGATGCCGAGTGATATGGAGCACTTTTTCATGTGTCTGTTGGCCATCTGGATGTCGTCTTTGCAGAAATGTCTGTTCATGTCCTCTGCCCATTTCTTGATTGGATTATTTGTTCTTTGGGTGTTGAGTTTGCTAAGTTCTTTATAGATTCTGGACACTAGTCCTTTATCTGATATGTCATTTGCAAATATCTTCTCCCATTCTGTCAGTTGTCTTTTGATTTTGTTAACTGTTTCCTTTGCTGTGCAAAAGCTTTTGATCTTGATGAAATCCCAATAGTTCATTTTTGCCCTTGCTTCCCTTGCCTTTTGCGTTGTTCCTAGGAAGATGTTGCTGCGGTTGAGGTCAAAGAGGTTGCTGCCTGTGTTCTCCTCAAGGATTTTGATGGATTCCTTTCGCACATTGAGGTCCTTCATCCATTTTGAGTCTATTTTTGTGTGTGGTGTAAGGAAATGGTCCAATTTCAAAATTTTTTATTTCTTTTCAGCGTAAGAGTATTCATTTTTTGCACCACACCCAGTGCTGCATGCAATCTGTGCCCTCTATAATACCCACCACCTGGTTCCCCCAACCTCCCACCCCCCGCCCCTTCAAAACCCTCAGATTGTTTTTCAGAGTCCATAGTCTCTCATGGTTCACCTCCCCTTCCAATTTCCCTCAACTCCCTTCTCCTCTCCATCTCCCCTTGTCCTCCATGCTATTTGTTATACAAAGAAGTGAAACCATATGATGATTGACTCTCTCTGCTTGACTGGTTTCACTCAGGATAATCTCTTCCAGTCCCGTCCATGTTGCTACAAAAGTTGGGTATTCGTCCTTTCTGATAGAGGCATAATACTCCATAGTATATATGGACCACATCTTCCTTATCCATTCGTCCCTTTCCAAAGTGGTGCAGCCACTTTGGAAAACAGTCTGGAGATTCCTCAAGAAATTGAAAATAGAACTTCCCTATGACCCTGCAATTGAACTCCTGGGTATTTACCCTAAAGATACAGACGTCATGGTGGATAATCTTTTTAATGTGCTGTTGGATCCTGTTTGCTAGGATCTTGTTGAGAATCTTAGCATGCATATTCATCAGTGATATTGGTCTGAAATTCTCCTTTTTGGTAGGGTCTTTGCCTGGTTTGGGGATCAGGGTAATGCTGGCTTCATAGAAAGAGTCTGGAAGTTTTCCTTCTGCTTCAATTTTTTGAAACAGCTTCAGGAGAATAAGTGTTATTTCTTCTTTGGAAGTTTGGTAGAATTCCTCAAAATCAAAAACTTCTGCACAGCAAAGGAAACAGTCAAAAAACCAAAGAGGCTAATTTAGGCCATTCTCACTGGTGTAAGGTGATATCTCAATGTTGTTTTAATTTGAATCTCCCTGAGGGCTAGTGATGATGAACATTTTTTCATGTGTCTGATAGCCATTTGTATGTCTTGATTGGAGAAGTGTCTGTTCATATCTTCTGCCCATTTTTTGATATGATTGTCTGTTTTGTGTGTGTTGAGTTTCAGGAGTTCTTTATAGATCCTGGATACCAACCTTTTGTGTGTACTGTCATTTGAAATATCTTCTCCCATTCCATGGGTTGTCTCTTTGTTTTCCTGACTGTTTCCTTTTCTGTGCAGAAGCTTTTGATTTTGATGAAGTTCCAAAAGTTTATTTTCGCTTTTGTTTTCTTTGCCTTTGGAGACATATCTTGAAAGAAGTTGCTGTGGCTGATATCGAAGAGATTACTGCCTATGTTCTCCTCTAGGATTCTGATGCAACATGGATGGTACTGGAAGAGATTATGCTGAGTGAAATAAGTCAAGCAGAGAGAGTCAATTATCATATGGTTTCACTTCTTTGTGGAGCATAACAAATAACTTGGGGGACATGGGGAGTTAGAGAGGAGAAGGGAGATGGGGGAAATTGGAAGGGGAGGTAAACCATGAGAGACTATGGACTCTGAAAAACAATCTGAGGGGTTTGAAGTGGCGGGGGGGGGGTGGGAGGTTGTGGTAACAGGTGGTGGGTATTATAGAGGGGCATGGATTGCATGCAGCACTGGGTGTGTGAAAAAATAATGAATACTGTTATGCTGAAAATAAATAAAATTTTATTAGCAATTCGGGTCTCTTCTGATTCCATACAAATTTTAGGATTATTTGCTCCAGCTCTTTGAAGAATACTGGTGGAATTTTGATCGGAATAGCATTAAAAGTATAGATTGCTATAGGCAGTATAGACATTTTAACAATGTTTATTCTTCCGATCCAAGAGCATGGAATGGTCTTCCATCTTTTTGTGTCTTCTTCAATTTCTTTCACGAGTGTTCTGTAGTTCCTCGAGTACAGAACCTTTACCTCTTTGGTTAGGTTTATTCCCAGGTATCTTATGGTTCTTGGTGCTATAATAAATGGAATCGATTCTCTAATTTCCCTTTCTGTATTTTCATTGTTAGTGTATAAGAAAGCCACTGATTTCTGTACATTGACTTTGTATCCTGCCACATTGCTGAATTGCTGTATGAGTTCTAGTAGTTTTGGGGTGGAGTCTTTTGGGTTTTCCATATAGAGAATCATGTCATCTGCAAAGAGAGAGAATTTGACTTCTTCATTACCAATTTGGATACCTTTTATTTCCCTTTGTTGTCTGATTGCTGTTGCTAGGACTTCTAATACTATGTTGAACAAGAGTGGTGAGAGTGGGCATCCTTGTCTTATTCCTGATCTCAACGGGAAGGATGCAAGCTTTTTCCCATTGAGGATGATATTTGCTGTGGGTCTTTCATAGATAGATTTGATGAAGTTCAGGAATGTTCCTTCTATCCCTATACTTTGAAGCGTTTTAATCAGGAACGGATGCTGGATTTTGTCAAATGCTTTTTCTGCATCAATTGAGAGGACCATGTGGTTATTCTCTCTTCTCTTTCTTAATTCGTTCTATCACATTGATTGATTTGCGAATGTTGAACCATCCTTGTAGCCCAGGGATGAATCCCACCTGATCATGGTGGATAATCTTTTTAATGTTCTGTTGGATCCTGTTGGCTAGGATCTTGTTGAAAATCTAAGCATCCATATTCATCAGTGATATTGGTCTGAAATTCTTCTTTTTGGTAGGGTCTTTGCCTGGTTTGGGGATCAGAGTATTGCTGGCTTTATAGAAAAAGTCAGGAAGTTTTCCTTCTGTTTCCATTTTTTGAAAAGGCTTCAGGAGAATAGGTGTTATTTCTTCTTAGAACGTTTGATAGAATTCCCCAGGGAATCCATCAGGTTCTGGGCTCTTGTTTTTTGGGAGGTTTTTGATCACCGCTTCAAGAATCCTAGAGGAGGGCGCCTGGGTGGCTCAGTGGGTTAAGCCGCTGCCTTCGGCTCAGGTCATGATCTCAGGGTCCTGGGATCGAGTCCCGCATCGGGTTCTCTGCTCCGCGGGGAGCCTGCTTCCTCCTCTCTCTCTCTGCCTGCCTCTCTGCCTACTTGTGATCTCTCTGTGTCAAATGAATAAATAAAATCTTTAAAAAAAAAAGAATCCTAGAGGAGATCATACGCAGTAATCTCTTCGATATCAGCCACAGCAACTTCTTTCAAGGTATGTCTCCAAAGGCAAAGGAAACGAAAGCGAAAATAAACTTTTGGGACTTCATCAAAATCAAAAGCTTCTGCACAGCAAAGGAAACAGTCAAGAAAACAAAGAGACAACCCATGGAATGGGAGAAGATATTTGCAAATGACAGTACACACAAAAGGTTGATATCCAGGATCTATAATGAACTCCTCAAACTCAACACACACAAAACAAACAATCATATCAAGAAATGGGCAGAAGATATGAACAGACACTTCTCCAATCAAGACATACAAATGGCTATCAGACACATGAAAAAATTTTCATCATCACTCGCCCTCAGGGAGATTCAAATTAAAACTACATTGAGATATCACCTTACACCAGTTAAAATGGCCAAAATTAGCAAGACAGGAAACAACATGTGTTGGAGGGGATGTGGAGAAAGGGGAACCCTCTTCCACTGTTGGTGGGAATGCAAGTTGGTGCAGCCTCTTTGGAGAACAGTGTGAATATTCCTCAAGAAATTAAAAATAGAACTTCCCTATGACCCTGCAATTGCACTCCTGGGTATTTATCCCAAAGATACAGATGGAGTGAAAAGAAGGGCCATCTGTACCCCAATGTTTATAACAGCAATGGCCACGATCGCCAAACTGTGGAGAGAACCAAGATGCCCTTCAATGGACGAATGGATAAGGAAGATGTGATGCATATACACTATGGAGTATTATGCCTCCATCAGAAAGGATGAATACCCAAATTTTGTAGCCACATGGACAGGACTGGAAGAGATTATGCTGAGTGAAATCAGTCAAGCAGAGAGAGTCAATTATCATATGGTTTCACTTCTTTGTGGAGCATAACAAATAGCATGGAAGACAAGGGGAGATGGAGAGGAGAAGGGAGTTGAGGGAAACTGGAAGGGGAGATGAACCATGAGAGACTATGGACTCTGAAAAACAATCTGAGGATTTTGAAGGGGCGGGGGGTGGGAGGTTGGGGGAACCAGGTGGTGGGTATTGTGGAGGGCATGTATTGCATGGAGCACTGGTTGTGGTACAAACATAATGAATACTGTTACGTTTAAAAGAAATTTTAAATAAATAAATAAATAAATAGATCTTTCTTTTGGTATTTTCTAAATGTAGTAAAATATATATAATGTAAAATTCACTATTTCAACTTTTTAAAATTAATTTATTTATTTTCAGAAAAACAGTATTCATTATTTTTTCACCACACCCAGTGCTCCATGCAATCCGTGCCCTCTATAATACCCACCACCTGGTACCCCAACCTCCCACCCCCCGCCCCTTTAAACCCCTCAGATTGTTTTTCAGAGTCCATAGTCTCTCATGATTCACCTCCCCTTCCAATTTACCCCCAAAACTTTTTTTTTTTAATTTTTAAGTAAGCACCACACTCAATGTGGGACTTGAACTCCTGACCGAGATTGAGAATTACATGCTCTACTGACTAAGCCAGCCAGGCACCAACCCAACCCCCCATTTTAACCTTTTTTTATTTTTTAATTTTTTAACCATTTTTAAGTGAATATTTCAATGGCATTAATTACATTCATTGTATTGTGAAAACATGACCTCTATTTTCAGAATTTTTTCATGACTCCAGACAGAACCTCTATAATCATTAAGCAGAAACTCCCCACTCCCTCTTTCTTCAACCACCAGTAATAGCTGATCCACTTTCTACTTTCAAGGTACTCCATATCAGTGGAATAATACAATATTTGTCTTTCCATGTCTGGTGTATTTCACTGAGCATAATATCCTGAATAAGGTTCACAAATGTTGTGGCATGTGTCAGAATACCCTTTGTTTGCATGGCTGAATAACATTCCATTGTCTGTGTAGACCACATTTTGATTATCCACACAGGCCAATGGATATCGGGTTTTTCCATCTTTGGCTATGGTGAATAATGCTGATTTGAGCATTGGTGTACCTGCATCTATGCGAGTCCCTACTTTCAATTCCTTTGGTTATATACATAGGAATGGAACTGGTGGGTCATATGATAATTCTGTTTCGCCTTTTGAGGAAACAAACTTCTTCCTTTTCATGTTAATTTTCTTTTTGAGGTAAAATTCACATAGTGTATAATGAACCATTTTTAAAGAGTATGATTTGATGGCATTTAGTTCATTCACAATGTTGTCCAACCATCACCTCTACCTTGTTGCATTTTTATCACCCCAGAGGAGATTTTGTACACACTAAGAGGTCACTTCCCACTCTTTCTTTCCACAGCCCCTCCCTTAGCAACCATGAGTCTGCCACAAAGTCTGAGTAGTGTTTTGTTGCCATGGAAATCCTCCTCAACAACTCAAAACCTGCTGGTTCCTTTATTGAGGTGTATCATCTATTTTAGACTTGATAGTGATGTGCCCAACTGCAGCTCTGTGAAGGAGGAAAGACTCTGCCATGCTCAGGAGGATTGCCATCAAGGACAACCAACCTACTCCCTGTGGCCATGGAAGGTGTTGACTATATTTACCAAAAATTGCAGGATTTCCTGTTATTCAGTATTATTCACTCACCAATACAACTGTGCTTTTTTTTCTTCCAAAGTATGTGGAGCGATGCCTCCATTAATGCAGACACAGTGTTCATTTAATACCATGACCTAAACCAGTGGTTCTCAATCAGGGGCAATTTTGCCTCCCAGGGGACAATATGGCAATGCCTGAGGACATTTTTGGTTGTCAGAAATGGGATGGGAAGCACTGTTGGCATCTAGTGGGTAAAGGCCAGGGGTCTTACAATGCACAGGCCTTCCTTCCCAACAAAGGACTATCTGCCCCCAAATGTCAATAGGTCTGAGGTTGACAAACCCTGATCTACACAACTGGTGTAAGACCTTTAAGGAAATGATGATGTGGGAAATGTCAGAAAACCCAAAAGACTCCACCCCCAAACTACTAGAATTCATACAGCTATTCAGTAATGTGGCAGGATACAAAGTCAATGTACAGAAATCAGTGGCTTTCTTATACACTAACAATGAAAATACAGAAAGGGAAATTAGAGAATCAATTCCATTTACTATTGCACCAAGAACCATAAGATACCTGGGAATAAGCCTAACCAAAGAGGTAAAGGATCTGTACTCAAAGAACTACAGAAAACTCATGAAAGAAATTGAAGAAGACACAAAAAGATGGAAGACCATTCCATGCTCTTGGATCGGAAGAATAAACATTGTTAAAATGTCTATACTGCCTAGAGTAATCTATACTTTAAATGCCATTCTGATCAAAATTCCACCGGTATTCTTCAAAGAGCTGGAGCAAATAATCCAAAAATTTGTATGGAATCAGAAGAGACCCCGAATTGCTGAGGAAATGTTGAAAAAGAAAAACAAAACTGGGGGCATCATGGTACCTGATTTCAAGCATTACTACAAAGCTGTGATCACCAAGGCAGCATGGTACTGGCATAAAAACAGACACATAGACCAGTGGAACCGAGTAGAGATCCCAGATATGTACCCTCAACTCTATGGTCAAATAATCTTTGACAAAGCAGGAAAAAATATACAGTGGAAAAAAGACAGTCTCTTCAATAAATGGTGTTGGTAAAATTGGATAGCTATACATAGAAGAATGAAACTTGAACATTCTCTTACACCATACACAAAGAAAAACTCGAAGTGTATAAAAGACCTCAACATGAGACAGGAATCCATCAGAATCCTAGAGGAGAACATAGGCAGTAACCTCTTCGATATCAGCCACAGAAACTTCTTTCAAGATTTGTCTCCAAAGGCAAAGGAAACAAAAACGAAAATGAACTTTTGGGACTTCATCAAGATCAAAAGCTTCTGCATAGCAAAGGAAATAGTCAACAAAACAACGAGGCAACCCATGGAACGGGAGAAGATATTTGCAGATGACAGTACAGACAAAAGATTGATATCCAGGATCTATAAAGAACTTCTCACCACCTGGTACCCCGACCTCCCACCCCCAGCCCCTTCAAAACCCTCAGATTGTTTTTCAGAGTCCATAGTCTCTCATGGTTCACCTCCCCTTCCAATTTCCCCCAACTCCCTTCTCCTCTCTAATTCCCCATGTCCTCCATGCTGGGTGTGGTGCAAAAATAATGAATACTGTTATGCTGAAAAAAAAAATAAATTAAAAAAAAAAGACTGAACCAAAAAAAAAAAGAACTTCTCAAACTCAATACTAATTTTTTAAAAATAAAAATAAAATAAATTTAAAAATAAAAAAGTATATAATCGCAGGTCATGACACACAGTTTGCAGTGCAGAGATGTAGATCTTGGAAGACTGATAATAGTGTAAGGGTTCATCTGATACATGAGGATGAGTAGCAATTGACTAAGCAATGTGGATGGGTAGATCAGGAGCATTGTGGATAGAAGGGACGATGGGAGAAGGGTTAATAAAGTACAAATAAGTGAGGTACAAATTAAAGTAAGTTCTGCATGGGTGTGGAGCAGAGTTTCAGTGGGAGAGCAGAAGATGGGTTGGGGGAGCAAATGCAGCTTGTGCGGGCAGTGCTTGGGAGAACCAGTCACATCAGTAGATTTATCTGAAGTTTGAGCCCTGAGGGGTTGGAGGGAGATAAAGATACGGAGATAAAGATACCTGTACTTTAAACACTCAAGTAATCCAGTCTACAGTCTTTGGAAGGAGCTGGAAGAGAGAAGACATGGATGGACAAAACAAGAGTGGAGGGGACAACATACACTCATACTTGAGAGTTACTTGGTGTCCAGTACAGAGACAGCTTGTGAGGGTGGGACTAAGGTAACATCCCATTATATGAAGCAAAGTGGTTAGAGTGGAGAGAATCAGATTGTGAAAACAAGCAGGTCTGACACAGGGACAGATACTGGGCAATCAGCAATGGTTCCCAAATTCCTCACCCCTGCAGTTGTGAACAGTCAGTTAAATATGTGTCTTTGATATTGGGGAAGACAATGGAAGAAAACACTAATGGAAGAAAACACTAAATCCAGGTCTGAGTGAAATGTGTTTGGAGAGGGGAACACATCAGAGATGGCTGGGATGGAGAATAAAATTGGAATTTGCTTGGGTTTTTGACTACTCTTCCAACCCTTCTTCCCCAAGATATAAGATAACTGGGAGAGAGTTAGCAGAACACTTACATTCCTGTGCCCAAATCTTCTGGCTCTGACAGAGCACTGGAAGAGAGAGATTCATGAGAGATCAATTCTCCAGTTTCTATCTTTATTTCAAGTTACCCTGCTTAATGACATGCAGGGTGTAATTTTTTTCTTCCACAGCAAGCATCGTTTTGAGGCTCATCTTTTAGTTTTATCCTCTAGATTCCAGGCCCTATGGCTCTCATCTATAGGAATCCTGGACCCCTCATGGATCCCTAGACAGCATTACATGGGTTGAATAGGTCCCATAAGCTACTTGGATATGGGCAGACACAGTTCTAGATATCTGGGCAAAGGCCAACTCTCCAATAAGGTGGTTATAATCTTCTGAGTCCTCATAGTAAGAGGGACATTGACTGTTTTGGAACCCCTCCTCCTTCCCCTAGACCTACTTGCTTTGGGGGCCTCACCAAAACAGAGAAGGATGGTGTCTCTGGGATCCATGATTCTGAAACAGCCTCAGCCCAGTTAGTCTCTTGTTGGTGTATATTTGCAGAATGAAAGATCTTTGTAGACAGTAAGAGAGATCAGCAGGAAGTATGAGGTCAGAGTCTCTGGTCAGAGAATTTCTCCATCTATTGCCCCACAAATAATGGTTCCTTCCCAAGAACTTAGTTCTGGATAGCTCTTGGGTGGGGCCTGAGAGGAGACCAATCTTACTGCTTATGTTTCCTATGAGAAGTGAGTGTTTTCCTCAACTGATGTCTATTGAGGCTCAAATCCTTCTTTAAACCAGAGCCCACATCCAAGTGGAGGGGCCTGGGAAAGAGTGTCATATGGTGCCATACAGACAGAGATTCATCTTCATTGGACCATTAGTCAAAAGCCACATGTCTTTGCCTGTTATGGACCCATGTACCCTCTGTGGAATTCAGGGACTAACTATATCTACTTGGGCTTGATCAGGAAGACAATATACTCTTACACAGGGGATTTTCTTTATGCCAGCATGCAGAGGAATTTTCTCAGGAGCTATTCATCATCTGTAGGGAAAGAAAGTTTTATACCTATACCTATTCTTATCTCTATATCTAGATACAGACACTGGATAGATAGATATTTAGCTGTAAGATGGGATGGGAAGTCAAATATTCCAAATCAAATTCTCTAACATTTGCCATATTTTTATTATAATACATACACTCTTGCCTTCCAATACACCAAATGCCCAAAGTCTTGAGCTTCTCCCATCTTTTGGAAGGCACCACCAACAGTCATATGTTAAAAACAGTGAAAACGAGTCTTCAAGAGAAATGACTTTGCCAAAGACCCTGAAGCTAAGAAGGAGCAAACCAAAATTTAATTGTTAAACATCCAAAAAATATTCATCTCTGAAGCATGTCTTGGACACTCCAGGGGAGATGCTAAGGTTATTTGATCATTTCATTGATCATGACCAATATGTTACATTCCAGTGATCGATAGAGCGTGGGTTTTTCTATTTGCTTGTAGGAACACAGTGACTTACCCTTGAGGGAAGGGTCGACTTGAAAAGACCCGAGGGATCTACTTTGAGAAATGGTGAAAGTTGCTTTTCTTAGTATATACTGATATGTGAATATTTTATGTTGTATGTCAGAGAATAAATGGAAGTGTTGCTATCTAGCTATAAGATATATCTATCTATAATATCTATTTATATCTAGATATACATATAACTATACTATCTATCTATATAACTACATCATCTATCTATCTATCTATCTATCTAGTTATAATATATATCGATCACTGTCTAATAAAATATTTCTTTGTCATTGAAAAAAAAATGAGTTTACTTCAGGATACATCACATTTCCCAGCTGCTAGTGTTTTGAAATGGTGACCAGCATTGTATCCTAGACAAAGGATTTTTTCAGCTTTAGTACTATTGACATTTGGGGCTGGAGAAGGATTCTCTGCTCCATGTGTGTGTGGAGGAGGCCATCCTGGACACTGAAGGGTGTTGAGCAGCATCCCTGACCTCTGCATGGTAGATGCCAGTAGCAACCCCCTCCACAGTCATGACAATTAAAAATGTCTCCAGACATTGCCATAATGGTTCCTGGTGGGCAATATTGCCCCAACTGAGAATGAGTGTCCTGCACCATCTGTTGGCACATGCAGGCTGTGGAACTAGACCTTGTTCTGAGACATCACTTAGCTTCATCCATCCCACAGCATCTCACCTCCTTTCCTTGAGGAATTTAGGTTCTACAGGATGTAGGCCTCACCTAAGGTCACAGAACGTAGATCAGTCCAGTGGGAAGGCCTCTAGAGCACATTTCCAAGCACAAACCCTCAAAGTGTTCCTTTAACCTGCTGTTCCCTGAGGTCTCAACAAGTTCTTCCCAGAATCAAACCTATCCTAAACACCCTGTTTTTCCCTCCCAGCTACCCTGAAGGAATCTCTTGCTTCTCTACCAAGGAGGAAGACACTGTAGTCTGGAGGAAAAACTCGCCTTTTCACATTCATTCATAACATTTCATAAGAAGCTACATGGAAACTTAACCTCTCTTCCAAACTCTTGTCTTAACCCTAGCATCCATGCTGAAACTCTGTTCAAAAAGCCACATCTAGGCTGAGGTTGCAGAAAACCTCAGTTGTCCATGTGATCATTATGGGTTCATGCATGCCCTGATGTCTGGGAAATTCCAGGTAACTCCACCATGTATCCCCTTGGAGATCTCAGTAAGATATAATATGCTTGTTTTCCTTCCCTGGCTATTGTACACCTATGTTGTGCAGAAACCAGGAACCCCACAGAACTGATCTATACCCTGGGTGCAGTCTGTCAGGCCCTGTCATCACTGTTCAGGTCCTTCTACAAACTGATGACAAGAGAGGAAGCTGAAAAACTTCCTTTCTAATTATAGCTGTTTTCATCATATGTGATGAACAAAATTAACTGACTTCCTGGAAATTTTTTGAGCCAAGTCCAAGGCCATACCTGGTTCCTAAACTCAAGTGTGTTTTAAAGTCCATATCTGGGACAATCCCCTAAATTCAAGGTGTGACCTTTGTTTACAGGGGGTGGTATGGATGGGCTCAGGGGTCTTCTTTTTGGGGCCCCATGATGATCAACAACTGTGCTGTGTTGTGTGGCCTTTGACAAGACACATCTTCTCTTTGACAAGACACTTAATCTCTTTGAATTTCCCTACTTTGCAAAGTGGAGATAACAAGGAGCTCTGACAAATTTTACATAAAGATTCATCAAGGAAACATATGTAAAGCACATTTCACTAAACAGGTGCTCAAAAAGGTGTGAATTCCTGTCATTGCCGCAAAGACACCTATCATTTTCACTGTTGTTCACTAACAAAGATGTTTACTAACTCTGTTGCTAAGTCTGTATCCGAAATATTGCTAGACCTATGTTCTAATGAGCCTCCCAAACTCAGATGTCTTAATTTCTTAAACTGTTTTGTTTTTCCAGAATCATCCAGATAGATCCACCTGCTCCTACTGGATCTCCTTGATTGAGCCTTGGGGGCAATCGTCTATACTGAGTTGAGACATGGTGTGCATGAGACCCTTTAATGTGCCCTGAAGTGGGAGCTGCAGAGGTGGTGGGAGAGAGCCAGTTCCCATGCTGGGGATACCAGCCAGGTGCTCTCTGGCAACCAACCAAGTTACCAGGTGTCTCTCACTTGAGGATGTTTGGACCTGCCCCAGCATGGCTTCCCAGATTCCAGAAGGAATGGGTAGACCTATCCAGATGATTCTAGAAGGATGAAGGAGGGCAAGAAATTTAAGACATCAGAGTTTGAGAGACTCACCATGACTAGATAAATAATTGTGACATAGTCACACAATGGATTCCTACACAGGAGGGAAGACACTTCTCTTACATGCATGGATAGGATTAAATTTCAAACATAGACCAGTGGAATAGAGTAGAGAGCCTATATATGGACCCTCAACTCTATGGTCAAATAATCTTCGACAAAGCAGGAAAAAATATACAGTGGAAAAAAGACAGTCTTTTGAATAAATGGTGCTGGGAAAATTGGAAGCTGTATGTAGAAGAATGAAACTCGACCATTCTCTTACACCATACACAAAGATAAACTCAAAATGGATAAAAGACCTCAACTTGAGACAGGAATCCATCAGAATCCTAGAGGAGAACATAGGAAGTAATCTCTTCAATATCAGCCACAGCAACTTCTTTCAAGATATGTCTCCAAAAGCAAAGGAAACTAAAGCAAAAATGAACTTTTGGGACTTCATCAAGATCAAAAGCTTCTGCATAGCAAAGGAAACAATCAACAAAACAAAGAGGCAACCCACGGAATGGGAGAAGATATTTGCAAATGACACTACAGACAAAAGGTTGATATCCAAGATCTATTAAGAACTTCTCAAACTTAACACACACACAGCAGATAATCATGTCAAAAAATGGGCAGAAGACATGAACAGACACTTCTCTGAATACATACAAATGGCTATCAGACCCATGAAAAAACGTTCATCATCACTAGCCATCAGGGAGATTCAAATTAAAACCACATTGAGATACCACCTTACACCAGTTAGAATGGCCAAAATTAGCAAGACAGGAAACAACATGTGTTGGAGAGGATGTGGAGAAAGGGGAACCCTCTTCCACTGTTGGTGGGAATGAAAGTTGGTGCAGCCTCTTTGGAGAACAGTGTGGAGATTCCTCAAGAAATTAAAAAGGGAGCTTCCCTATGACCCTGCAATTGCACTCCTGGGTATTGACCCCAAAGATACAGATGGAGTGAAAAGAAGGGCCATCTGTACCCCCATGTTTATAGCAGCAATGGCCACGGTCACCAAACTGTGGAAAGAACCAAGATGCCCTTCAACGTCCCTTCAATGGACAAATGGATAAGGAAGATATCATCCATATACACTATAGAGTATTATGCCCCCATCAGAAAGGATGAATACCCAACTTTTGTATCAACATGGACAGGATTGGAGGAGATTATGCTGAGTGAAATAAGTCAAGCAGAGAGAGTCAATTATCATATGGTTTCACTTATTTGTGGAGCATAACAAATAACACGAAAGACATGGGGAGATGGAGAGGAGAAGGGAGTTGAGGGAAATTGGAAGGGGAGATGAACCATGAGAGGCTATGGACTCTGAAAAACAATCTGAGGGGTTTGAAGGGGCGGGGGGTGGGAGGTTGGGGGAACCAGGTAGTGGGTATTATGGAGGGCACGTATTGCATGGAGCACTGTGTGTGGTGCATAAACAATGAATTATGTTACACTGAAAAGAAATTAAAAAAAAAGAAAAAAATTTCAAACATACAATGTTGAATGAAAGGAGTGATTCCATGTAAATGAAACTAAATAATAGCTAGGAAGAAACATGACTGTTGATAGATGATAGATTTATTTGTTTATATAACATAGCAACAGAAGTCAGAACCCTTGAGAAGGAAAGGTGGTTTTGTGGACAATATTGGAAATGTCTGGATCATCATAATAGTATCCTAGAAGGGATGGGGGGTTTTCTAAGATTGTTATTCCTTCTTAGGATGAGAGGAAGATGAAGACTTCTGTCTTCTGATTCTGGCTGTTGTTGGGTGGGGGTGTGTTCAGAAAGTGCTATGGCATCTATGGAGAGCCTCCTCAGGGTCTTCTTGTGGGTTCTTGGGGCATAGGATTTATGCCTTGATTGGTCTCAGCCTGTTGCAAGTTCCATGTACACACTTTCATCATGCAAGGGTTCCCCAGGCCTCTGGGAAGTGGGAGTGGTGTTTTTCTGCATGAAAATGCGATGATCCAACTGTGTGTATGTCACTTCCTTTGGGTCTTCTGCTTGAGGGTCCTGCATGACAGGAAATGGTTAAGAGGATGAGCACAAACTCAGGGGATTTAGAGGAGATGAGATGGCCCAGAAGAGGGTGAGGTGAGGACAACCTACCTCCCTACTCACCATTCTATCCACTTCAGGTTCTCTGTTCATTATAGCAGCATCTGCAAGGAATGGAAGTCATAAAAAAAAAAAAAAAACTTGGAAGGTTCTCATTTTATAGATACAGATACCAAAGCACAGAGAGATGCAGCGAAGGCCTAGAATTACTGCCACAAAGTAGAGTCAGAAGTTCTATCTCTCTGAAGTTCAAAGATGTTTCCCCTTCGTGTCTCCCTATTTCCATTCCATTGATGAGGATGGGGGCATGGAGGTTCTCTCTAGAAAGCCCAACCTCTGTGGCCCCTGCTTTGAACCAGGAGTCAGCCTGCACACAGGGGTACCCCTGCTCCCCCACTCCTCCCCAGACAGGTACTGGCCTCTACTTCCCAAGACTCACCCTCTTTGGGAGGGCACCACTGACGACTGAGGAAGAAAAGAAGGACAGCGAGGAAGACGATGACCACTAAGGGCACAGCCAGAACATGCTGGTGTCTGGGGTTATCTGTAGGAAGAAATGAATCCAATAGAAGCAAATCCAGGCAGGTACCCAGTCTGCTACCATCTTGGTTCCAGCCCCGCGAGACCATTTCAGATCTATGACCTACACAACTGTAAGATTATTTTAAAAACTGTGTTGTTTTCATGCAGTGAGCTTGTAGAGATTTGTTATAGCGGCAAAAGGAAATGGATACAAAGTGCATATCCAGCACAAGGATGTATAGTGGAGCAGTGCTTGAATGAATAAATGAGGCAATTGTGAATTTGGGTGGCAGACAGCATTCTCAGTTCTCTCTTCCTCTACTGGGTATATCACAGTTGCAGCCTGACAGACAAGAGCTAATTTCTTGGCAAATGGAACTTCTCTAAGCACTGCCTGCCCCTCACCAAATGCTCTCTTCCTTCCCCCTGCCCTCAATTCCCCACAAATCTTATCTCCACTTAGGAATGGGGACAGAGTAAGCCCAGCATTATTCCCAGCCAGGAGATCAGGTTTATTCTCACCCTCCTCTCCTGGAGGAGGTCTCTGATGCAGAAAATTAGAGGTTAAGAGTCCTCACTGGCCCCGTGCTGACCCAGACCGCTTCTGCTGCCATAGAGTCTGGGGATCAGAGAGGGAAGGTAATAAGCCCAAGATCACAGAACCGGAAGGTGGCTGAGCCAACACTCAAACCCAAGGCTTCTCTTTGTCAGGTTTCCACAAACAGGGATAAAAGGGACTCTTTACTCACCAGTTTTGGAGGTTGGTTTTGTGGATGGGAGGCAGCTACTTGAAGAGTTTCATAAAAAAACAAGCCAGGAAAGAGGTGGAGAAGTGGAACTGACTGTCTTCTACCCACTGAAGCTCCTCATCATCTAACACTGAGCTCCTGGGAGCTCCTAGAACCCCTCCCCAGAATCTCTGGGGCCTTGACTCCCTGGACCTTTAAGCTGCTGAGAGGAGACGGGAGAAGTTGATGACAAAAAGGGGAAAGGACTTCTACTACAGAGGAGGCTTCTCCATCTTGTGGTAAAGACACTCATACCACCTGGGAGAGCACTTTGTGGCTGAGAGGTGAGGAAGGGCTGCTAGGAAGTGGGTAATGGTGAGGTGCCAATGCAACGTCTGATATCCCTAAACCGAGCCTCTTCTCTCCTGATCCTGGGTTTGCCCTGATCTCTTTCCATCTTCCTGGGGACAGAGATCCCCAGTTTGGGTCACCACACAAGCCATGCAGGAGGATGCTGGAGGTGAGTCTTCAGACTCTCCTTCCTTGTCTCTATCTATGCTTCCATCTCCCCAGAACTCCTAAGCATCCCACTAGTACCAGCAGGACTCCCCTGTCGTATGACCTTCAAATCTATCCTGAATCACTGGACACAGGGCAGGTTCTGGACTTCCTCACCTGTGACAGAAAGGTACAGTGGGTCACTCGGGCCTGACCACTCACAAGGAGAGGGGTTGAAGAAGCCGTGGCATCTGTAGGTCCCACCCATGGCTGGGTGTGCAGGGCCCAGAGGGAAGTCAGCCTGGGTTGCACGGCCGTGCTTCTGCCCCTTAGCAAGCCAGCACTCATGGGGCTGCTCGTCTCTGCATAGATGGTACACATCAAAGGACCTCTCTGAGCAGCAGGACAAGGTCATGTTCTCTCCTGTCCTCACCACGGTGCCTGGCTGGGTCCAGAGAGAAGGTTTCTCGTGTAGACCTGGAGGAAGTGGAGGCAGTTCAGTACAGAGAGGCTCTTCCTTGCTCATAGTGTCCTTCACACCTGGACTGAGAATTCTCTCCCCCTGTTCCCAGAGCCCAAGGCCCACTGTGTCCCCTCATGTCCACCTCTCCTACTGTTTCTTGTGCTTGCTTCCCTCCTATCCTTTTTCCCTTTTTAAAAAAAATCTTTAAGATTTTATTTATTTATTTGACACAGAGAGAGATCACAAGTAGGCAGAGAGGCAGGCAGAGAGAGAGAGAGAGAGGAGGAGAAGCAGGCTCCCTGCTGAGCAGAGAGCCCGATGTGGGGCTCGATTCCAGGACCCTGGGACCATGACCTGAGCTGAAGGCAGAGGCCTAACCCACTGAGCCACCCAGAGGCGCCCCTCTTTTTCCCTTTTGTGCTGCCTTACTCTCTCTGCTCCTCCTGGAGTCTGTTGGTTTGAGATGCCTTTTACTTTATTTATGAGTCTCTCATTCCACCTTGTCTTTGTCTTTCTGCATTAGCTATCTATCTATCAATCTATAACCTATCTATCTATGTATCTATGTATCTTTCTATCATCTATCAATCTATCATCTATCTCTCTACTATCATCTATAATCTACCATCTCTATCATCTATCACTTATCAATATATCACCTATCTATGTACCTATCATCTATCTATCAATTATCTATCATCTATCTATCTATCATCTATCAATCTATTATCTATCTTCTATCAATCTGTCACCTATCTCTCTATTTATCATCTATCTATCTATCAATCATCTATCAATCTATCTTCTATATATCTATCATGATGTATCAGTCTATTATGTATCTATCTATCTATCTATCTATCATCTGTTATCTATCTATCATCTATCATCATTTCTCTATCTATCATCTATCTTCATCACCTTGGTTTCTGTGACCTGCTCTGATTCTCTGTCCCCAGTCCTCTTCTGGGATCTCTGTCACCCACCCCCACATCATCTTTCTCTTTTTGATCCACTCTCAGGTCTTAGTCCTTTAGGGCTTTTATCTGCACTCTCCATCTTTCTATTTCTCTATCCCTTTTTCTTTCTTTTGTTTTTTGTGCCTCCAAGCCAGTGTCTGTCTGTCTATCTGTCTGTCTTTCTCTGTTGTCCCTCCATTCTGTGTGTGTGTTCACATGCAGACATGCATTTTTGGGTCTATTTACACAGAAACTTTCTATGTACATTGACACACATCGACTCTGCTTTCTCTCTGATGGCAACTCTCTGTAGGCTTTGACCTCAGTAATCCTGTAACATCTGGGGTAACCTTCAACATAGGCCTGAGAATCAGCTTTGGGAACCCATAAAACACACCACACAAAGGGGCTGGTTCGGGCTCCTCTCCCCGGGAGCATGATTTCCTGGGGCCTATTGTGGCTCAACCACATGGGATGAAGGTGTGTGAGAGTGCATGCAGCATCTGTGGGTGCCACATGCGGTGAGGACCTGGGGCCCATCAGTCACCAGCCTGAGACAGGCCAGCCTGGCCCTGAAACTTGGTCACATACATGGTGTGTCTTTGGGTTCACCTGGTAGAGAAAAGGGCATGGACATTAACTGGAAACCACATTCTAAACTGTCCCAGGTCTCTGAACAAACTCAGGGTGGAAGGGCACCCTGTCTCTGATGGGGGTGTACCTGACTCTATATGTCCCTTTGTTCTTTGTCTCCATTGCTGACTCTGTCTCTGCACCCTATAACAAACAGTTTCTCTTCTGTCATTGTCTCTCTTGGTGTAGCTCGCGCCCAGGCTGCCTCTCTTCATAAAAACCCATGTTCATCACTTTCTTCACCACCTGGGGCTTCCAGGTCTTATCTGTATCTCCAAGAGGATGAGGACAGGTCTGGGCAGTCTCACCTGTGATCACGATGTCCAGGGGGTCACTGGGGGCAGACCACACATGAGAGGAGCGATTGAGAGAACCGAAGCACCTGTAGGTCCCTGCATGGGCGGCTGTCACAGGACCCATGGAAAAGTTAGCATGGGAACCCCCATGATGGTGCTGACCAGCATGGTACAAGTGGTCCTTGGATACCCCCTCTCTGTGAAGAATGAAGCTTTCAAACAGGATCTCTGAGCAACAGACCAAGGTCACGTTCCCTCTTGATTTCACCAGGCGACCCGACTGGGCTAACAAGGAAGGTTTTCTGTAGATTCCTAAGAACATAGATGTTGTAAATTGAGAAGGAGCCACCCTGCCTCACCCCATTTCCTGGGATCTGAAATGACTGAGGGTGCCCTGTGTCTGTCTGTCTCCTTCTCCTCTGTATCCTTTTCTGTCTGAATATCCACGTCTATCTCTGCCAACATGGGTTTTATGGGCTAGGATCAAGGAAGGGGTTGAGAGGACTCCTTATGGAGGCTGAAGGGGAGAATTCGCACCTGAGTCTTTTCTAGCTCCTGGGGGCTGCCTGTATTCCCCGTCTTGTGACTCCTTCCTCGATCATCGGGCTAGCAGTGGCTGGTGGACTCTCTCGGGCAGCATGACTCTGAAGCTCATTCTCCTGCTTCCTTCTACTTTGTAATTACAGCAAGCTCACCTGGATAATCCAGGATAATCCCCCCATGTCAGGGTCACCTGCTTAATAACCTTAATTCCATATTCACCCTTAATTGCCCTTGGACTATTCATGGACATGGAATGTTATGATACAGATGTCATTGGGGGGCCATTATTCTGCCCACCTTCATGAAATGCCTCTCATCTACAATACTTGGAGCCATTCCCATTGTTCTAATTGGACTTGACTAACACTTCCATCAGGAAATCTGACATTAGGAAGATTGGGACCGTGACTAGACCCTCTAGACAGGTGTTCTCTGACCTGTGACCACAATCACCAGGGGGTCACTGGGTGCTGACCACAGAGAGGGAGAATCACGGTAGGATCCACAACAGCTGTAAGTTCCTGCATGTTCTGGGGTTACAGGGCCAATGAGGACACTGTATTGCGATATTGTGCTATGGAGCTTGGAGATGAAGATGTCATTGTCCTTGTACAGTCTGAATGTTTCAAACTTGTGATGGGAGCGACAATGAAGAGTCACATGCTGCCCTTGAGGAACCACGGGGCTTGGCCAGGCAGAGAGGAAGGGCTTGTTCTGACCACCTGGGGGAGGAGGAGTCACAGTATTGGTTTCCCCTCCCTTTACTCAGAGGCCTCCCTTCTTTCCAAGTCTCCATGGCTCCTTTCCACTCCCATCATGCCCATACCACACAAAGACTCCCCACAATACACAGACATGTAGTCCTCTCCTACAACACACATGTCAGCTGAGAGTTCTGGGTGAGTACTGAACAGTGGGCTCTTCCTAGGTGTTAGTAATGTAAGTCAGTTATGTAAAAGAAGACAAAGGAGATGCTGAACAGAAGAGTGATGACCTATGTATATGCCATAACATCAGCAAACCCATGAAGCAGGTTACATGATAGTGCCATGTTGGAATGTGGTGGAATCCCAGGGGTCTTGGCATGGGGATCTCTCCCCTCTGCTGAGAACAGCTGCCTGGGGCTCCTACCCTCGTGGGTGTGCTGGGGAGCTCAAGTAGTTGTCTCAGACTCAGACAGTCTGTTGTTCCTGGCACTGCTTGCCAACCCTGATCTACAGACAGCACCAGTTCCTCCTAGACCCCCCCAGGTCTGAGCAGCACTATCCTCCAGATGGCTTTAGAGCCTGGCTCTAGATGGCTTCTAAGATGGCTTTAGAGCCCAGGGGGAGAAGGTGTAGGGAGGGTCTCTGGACCAATATTGGGACTAGGGTTTCCCTGGGCCCCCTACTTTCTAGTTCACAAGAGATTCACCCACAATTCCTCCAACAGTCAAACAATCACCCAACCTCCTGCGCCGTCTGCCTTCCTATTACAGGAATTCTCTTATTCTGAGTGGATGGCAGCCCAAGGTTTGGGGAAAGGACTCACCCACTTGTGCCCCAATCCTCTGGCTGAAGAACAACCCTGGAAAGAAAGACTCACGATGGATTGTCCATCTCCATAGAAGACCCAGCCTCCCACTCCCCCGACCTGGCTTGAGCGTCCACCATCAGGTCTGCTTTGTCCCCATGGGAATTTTCTGCGGTGGAGAGACCCAGCCTTCCAAGCCAGTATTTCCACCATGCATTCCCCCTCTTCATCGCCTTCTGGGACTCACCAAGACATGCGAGGCTGATGACTGCAGGGGACATGGTGCTGCTCCTGCTGCACGGTGACCCAACAGAGTTGACAAGTACACAGGATGTCGTGAAATGGGGCCCTGTTCATGTTCATAAGCTGACCGCAGTGAGGAAAGGTGATGCACAGACACTCTTCTTACTCTGCATCTAGGTGGCTGTGGGGCTCAGCTGAGGGTAAAGTTGGGCTTCCTGGAAATCGTTTAGACTGGACCTGTAGTGTCACATCATTTACTGTGGTGAGACTTGAAACACATCTCTGACACAATGTCTCATTCCCAGAATGATGAAAGGATAATAGTTTTTTTTCTTTAAATCTAAGCTTCAAAATCTCCGTATGTAACATACAACATATTTAGTAGATACTATTATAAAAAGAATTATAATATATGAATCAAAATGATTTTCTTTTTTTTGGTCTTTTTTTAAACTTATTTTTTATTTATTTTCAGCATAACAGTATTCATTATTTTTGCACCATACCCAGTGCTCCATGCAATCTGTGCCCTCTGCAATACCCACCACCTGGATTCCCCAACCTCCCACCCCCGCCCCTTCAAAACCCTCAGATTGTTTTTCAGAGTCCATAGTCTCTCATGGTTCACCTCCCCTTCCAATTTCCCCCAACTCCCTTCTCCTCTCTAATGCCCCATGTCCTCCATGCTATTTGTTATGCTCCACAAATAAGTGAAACCATATGATAATTGACTCTCTCTGCTTATTCACTGACTTATTTCACTCAGCATAATCTCTTCCAGTCCCATCCATGTTGCTACAAAATTTGGGTATTCATCCTTTCTGATGGAGGCATAATACTCCATAGTGTATATGGACCACATCTTCCTTATCCATTCGTCCATTGAAGGGCACCTTGGTTCTTTCCAAGTTTGGCGACCATGGCCATTGCTGCTATAAACATTGGGGTACAGATGGCCCTTCTTTTCACTACATCTGTATCTTTGGGGCAAATGACAGTACAGTCAAAATGATTTTCTAAGCTGACAT
Organism: Mustela erminea; assembly: GCF_009829155.1. Classification (NCBI taxonomy): domain Eukaryota; kingdom Metazoa; phylum Chordata; class Mammalia; order Carnivora; family Mustelidae; genus Mustela; species Mustela erminea. The sequence goes on along the minus strand of NC_045632.1, from coordinate 10,706,355 downwards.
TTCTGATACTGAACCCATATTTATCAAAAATTATGTAATTTCCCTTTTGAAGAATTATGCAGTCATTTAGAATTGTAGAATATCACTTTATTAGCAAAGAACAATGCGCGTAAATTCTGGATTGTATGGTTTTACCTGAAATTCATCATATGACCCAGAAATCCAAACTCAGAGATCCATTTGTCTGTGTCTTTCTATATATATCTCTCTCAATGTTACTAAATTTAAGTATCCATTAATATAATGCTATGGGAAATTCACCTTCGTTTTAAAAAAATTTTTAACTTTAATTTCTTATTTTTTTGCATTAATATGAACCTCAGTTTTATTATTTTCAATAATAACCTTTTTCAAATAATCTCTTGTGACAGTTTATTATAGATTTTGGGTACAATTTATCTTTACCTGAGATCAATTTTAGCCAGTTTGAAGTTGTTATTAATAATATTTTTAAAAAATTTTTTATTTCTTTTCAGTGTAACAGTATTCATTGTTTTTGCACCACACTCAGTGCTCCATGCAATTCATGCCCTCCCTAATACCCACCTCCTGGCCCCCCCAATCTCCCACCCCCGCACCTTCAAAACCCTCAGCTTGTTTTCCAGAGTCCATAGTTTCTCATGGTTCACCTCCCCTTCCAATTTCCCGCAACTCCCTTCTCCACTCTATCTCCACTTGTCCTCTATACTATTTGTTATGCTCCACAAATAAGTGAAACCATATGATAATTGACTCTCTCTGCTTGACTTATTTCACTCAGCATAATCTCTTCCAGTCCCGTCCATGTTGCTACAAAAGTTGGGTATTCGTCCTTTCTGATGGAGGCATAATACTCCATAGGGTATATGGACCACAGCTTCCTTATCCATTCGTCCATTGAAGGGCACCTTGGTTCTTTCCAAGTTTGGCGACCATGGCCATTGCTGCTATAAACATTGGGGTACAGATGGCCCTTCTTTTCACTCCATCTGTATCTTTGGGGTCAATACACAGTAGTGCAATTGCAGGGTCATAGGGAAGGTCTCTTTTTAATTTCTTGAGGAATCTCCACACTGTTTTCAAAGTGGCTGCACCAACTTGCATTCCCACCAACAGTGGAAGAGGGTTCCCCTTTCTCCACATTCTCTCCAACATTTTTTGTTTCCTGTCTTGCTAATTTTGGCCATTCTAACTGGTGTAAGGTGGTATCTCAATGTGGTTTTAATTTGAATCTCCCTGATGGCTAAAGATGATGAACATTTTTTCATGGGTCTGCTAGCCATTTGTATGTCTTTATTGGAGAAGTGTCTGTTCATGTTGTCTGCCCATTTTTGACATGATTATCTGTTTTGTGTGTGTTGAATTTGAGAAGTTCTTTATAGATCCTGGATATCAACCCTTTGTCTGTAGTGTCCTTTGCAAATATCTTCTCCCATTCTGTGGGTTGCCTCTTTGTTTTGTTGACTGTTTCCTTTGCTGAGCAGAAGCTTTTGAACTTGATGAAGTCCCAAAAGTTCATTTTCGCTTTTGTTTCCTTTGCCTTTGGAGACATATCTAGACATATCTAGAAAGAAGTTGCTGTGGGTGATAACAAAGAGGTTACTGTCTATGTTCTCCTCTAGGATTCTGATGGATTCCTGTCTCACATTGAGGTCTTTTATCCAATTCGAGTTTATCTTTGTGTACGGTGTAAGAGAATCGTCAAGTTGTTAAGGAAATGTTGAAAAACAGAACTGGCGGCATCACGTTACCTGATTTCAAGCTTTACTACAAAGCCGTGATCACCAAGACAGCATGGTACTGGCACAAAAACAGACACATAGACCAGTGGAACAGAGCAGAGAGCCCAGATATGGACCCTCTACTCTCCGGTCAAATAATCTTCGACAAAACAGGAAAAAATGCACAGTGGAAAAAAGACAATCTCTTCAATAAATGGTGCTGGGAAAACTGGACAGCTATATATAGAAGAATGAAACTCACCTTTTTTTAAATTTTTTAATTTAATTTCATTTCAGTGTAACAGAATTCATTGTTTATGCACCACACCCAGTGCTCCATGCCATACGTGCCCTCCATAATACCCACCACCAGGCTCCCCAACCTCCCACCCCACCCCTTCAAAACCCTCGGTTTGTTTCTCAGAATCCACAGTCTCTCATGGTCCATCTCCCCCTCCAACTTCCCTCAACTCCCTTCTCCTCTCCATCTCCCCATGTCCTCCATGTTATTTGTTATGCTCCACAAATAAGTGAAACCATATGATAACTGACTCTCTCTGCTTGACTTATTTCACTCAGCATAATCTCCAATCCTGCCCATGTTGATAGAAAAGTTGGGCATTCATCCTTTCTGATGGAGGCATAATACTCCATAGTGTATATGAACCACATCTTCTTTAACCATTCGTCCGTTGAAGGGTGTCTTGGTTCTTTCCAGTTTGGCAACTGTGGCTATGAATTGTGGCTATGAATGCTGCTATGAACATTGGGGTACAGATGGCCCTTCTTTTCACTACATCTGTATCTTTGGGGTAAATACCCAGTAGTGCAATTGGGGGGTCATAAAGCAGCTCTCTTTTTAATTTCTTAAGGAATCTCCACATAACAGTTTTTATAGCTCCATTTCATTGTTCTGGACTACAATATAGTATTTCTTGCATGAATATATCAACATGTATTTATCCATTCTCATTATTATAGATATAAGGCTAACATGCATATTGGGATAATACAGGTGATAGAGATACTTTAACAATAGTATTCTTCCAGCCCATAAACATGGGACATCTTTCATTTGTTTGTGTCTTCTTCATTTTCTTTAATCAAAAGTCTTACAGTCTTCAGGGTATAGCTTTCACCTCTTTGGTTAAATTTATTCCCAAATATTTTATTATTGATGTTATTATAAATGAGATCGTTTCCTCCTCCTCCACATCAATTCAGCTTTTTTTTTTTATTATTATTATTTTTATTTCCAGCATAACAGTATTCATTATTTTTGCACCACACCCCGTGCTCCATGCAATCCGTGCCCTCTATAATACCCACCACCTGGTACCCCAACCTCCCACCCCCCGTCCCTTCAAAACCCTCAGATTGTTTTTCAGAGTCCATAGTCTCTCATGGTTCACCTCCCCTTCCAATTTCCCCCAACTCCCTTCTCCACTCTAAGTCCCCATGTCCTCCATGCTATTTGTTATGCTCCACAAATAAGTGAAACCATATGATAATTGACTCTCTCTGCTTGACTTATTTCACTCAGCATAATCTCTTCCAGTCCCGTCCATGTTGCTACAAAAGTTGGGTATTCATCCTTTCTGATGGAGGCATAATACTCTATCCCCAGGGGTACAGGTCTGTGAATCACCAGGTTTACACACTTCACAGCACTCACCAAAGCACATACCCTCCCCAATGTCCATAATCCCACCCCCTTCTCCCAAACCCCCTCCCCCCAGCAACCCTCAGTTTGTTTTGTGAGATTAAAAGTCACTTATGGTTTGTCTCCCTCCCAATCCCATCTTGTTTCATTGATTCTTCTCCTACCCACTTAAGCCCCCATGTTGCATCACCACTTCCTCATATCAAGGAGATCATATGATAGTTGTCTTTCTCTGCTTGACTTATTTCGCTAAGCATGATACGCTCTAGTTCCATCCATGTTGTCGCAAATGGCAAGATTTCATTTCTTTTGATGGCTGCGTAGTATTCCATTGTGTATATATACCACATCTTCTTGATCCATTCATCTGTTGATGGACATCTAGGTTCTTTCCATAGTTTGGCTATTGTGGACATTGCTGCTATAAACATTCGGGTGCATGTGCCCCTTTGGATCACTACGTTTGTATCCTTAGGGTAAATAACCAATAGTGCAATTGCTGGGTCATAGGGCAGTTCTATTTTCAACATTTTGAGGAACCTCCATGCTGTTTTCCAGAGTGGCTGCACCAGCTTGCATTCCCACCAACAGTGTAGGAGGGTTCCCCTTTCTCCACATCCTCGCCAGCATCTGTCATTTCCTGACTTGTTTATTTTAGCCATTCTGACTGGTGTGAGGTGATATCTCATTGTGGTTTTGATTTGTATTTCCCTGATGCCGAGTGATATGGAGCACTTTTTCATGTGTCTGTTGGCCATCTGGATGTCTTCTTTGCAGAAATGTCTGTTCATGTCCTCTGCCCATTTCTTGATTGGATTATTTGTTCTTTGGGTGTTGAGTTTGCTAAGTTCTTTATAGATTCTGGACACTAGTCCTTTATCTGATATGTCATTTGCAAATATCTTCTCCCATTCTGTCAGTTGTCTTTTGATTTTGTTAACTGTTTCCTTTGCTGTGCAAAAGCTTTTGATCTTGATGAAATCCCAATAGTTCATTTTTGCCCTTGCTTCCCTTGCCTTTTGCGTTGTTCCTAGGAAGATGTTGCTGCGGCAGAGGTCAAAGAGGTTGCTGCCTGTGTTCTCCTCAAGGATTTTGATGGATTCCTTTCGCACATTGAGGTCCTTCATCCATTTTGAGTCTATTTTTGTGTGTGGTGTAAGGAAATGGTCCAATTTCATTTTTCTACATGTGGCTGTCCAATTTTCCCAGCACCATTTATTGAAGAGGCTGTCTTTTTTCCATTGGACATTCTTTCCTGCTTTGTCGAAGATTAGTTGACCATAGAGTTGAGGGTCTATTTCTGGGCTCTCTATTCTGTTCCATTGATCTATGTGTCTGTTTTTGTGCCAGTACCATGCTGTCTTGATGACGACAGCTTTGTAATAGAGCTTGAAGTCCGGAATTGTGATGCCACCAACGTTAGCTTTCTTTTTCAATATCCCTTTGGCTATTCGAGGTCTTTTCTGGTTCCATATAAATTTTAGCATTATTTGTTCCATTTCTTTGAAAAAGATGGATGGTACTTTGATAGGAATTGCATTAAATGTGTAGATTGCTTTAGGTAGCATAGACATTTTCACAATATTTATTCTTCCAATCCAGGAGCATGGAACATTTTTCCATTTCTTTGTGTCTTCCTCAATTTCTTTCATGAGTACTTTATAGTTTTCTGAGTATAGATTCTGTGTCTCTTTGGTTAGGTTTATTCCTAGGTATCTTATGGTTTTGGGTGCAATTGTAAATGGGATTGACTCCTTAATTTCTCTTTCTTCTGTCTTGCTGTTGGTGTAGAGAAATGCAACTGATTTCTGTGCATTGATTTTATATCCTGACACTTTACTGAATTCCTGTATAAGTTCTAGCAGTTTTGGAGTGGAGTCTTTTGGGTTTTCCACATATAGTATCATATCATCTGCGAAGAGTGATAATTTGACTTCTTCTTTGCCGATTTGGATGCCTTTAATTTCCTTTTGTTGTCTGATTGCTGAGGCTAGGACCTCTAGTACTATGTTGAATAGCAGTGGTGATAATGGACATCCCTGCCGTGTTCCTGACCTTAGCGGAAAAGCTTTCAGTTTTTCTCCATTGAGAATGATATTTGCGGTGGGTTTTTCATAGATGGCTTTGATGATATTGAGGTATGTGCCCTCTATCCCTACACTTTGAAGAGTTTTGATCAGGAAGGGATGCTGTACTTTGTCAAATGCTTTTTCAGCATCTATTGAGAGTATCATATGGTTCTTGTTCTTTCTTTTATTGATGTGTTGTATCACATTGACTGATTTGCGGATGTTGAACCAACCTTGCAGCCCTGGAATAAATCCCACTTGGTCGTGGTGAATAATCTTTTTAATGTACTGTTGAATCCTATTGGCTAGTATTTTGTTGAGTATTTTCGCATCTGTGTTCATCAAGGATATCGGTCTATAGCTCTCTTTTTTGGTGGGATCCTTGTCTGGTTTTAGGATCAAGGTGATGCTGGCTTCATAAAATGAGTTTGGAAGTTTTCCTTCCATTTCTATTTTTTGGAACAGTTTCAGGAGAATAGGAATTAGTTCTTCTTTAAATGTTTGGTAGAATTCCCCCGGGAAGCCGTCTGGCCCTGGGCTTTTGTTTGTTTGGAGATTTTTAATGACTGTTTCAATCTCCTTACTGGTTATGGGTCTGTTCAGGCTTTCTATTTCTTCCTGGTTCAGTTGTGGTAGTTTATATGTTTCTAGGAATGCATCCATTTCTTCCAGACTGTCAAATTTATTGGCGTAGAGTTGCTCATAGTATGTTCTTATAATAGTTTGTATTTCTTTGGTGTTAGTTGTGATCTCTCCTCTTTCATTCATGATTTTATTTATTTGGGTCCTTTCTCTTTTCTTTTTGATAAGTCGGGCCAGGGGTTTATCAATTTTATTAATTCTTTCAAAGAACCAGCTCCTAGTTTCGTTGATTTGTTCTATTGTTTTTTTGGTTTCTATTTCATTGATTTCTGCTCTGATCTTTATGATTTCTCTTCTCCTGCTGGGCTTAGGGTTTCTTTCTTGTTCTTTCTCCAGCTCCTTTAGGTGTAGGGTTAGGTTGTGTACCTGAGACCTTTCTTGTTTCTTGAGAAAGGCTTGTACCGCTATATATTTTCCTCTCAGGACTGCCTTTGCTGTGTCCCACAGATTTTGAACCGTTGTATTTTCATTATCATTTGTTTCCATGATTTTTTTCAATTCTTCTTTAATTTCCCGGTTGACCCATTCATTCTTTAGAAGGATGCTGTTTAGTCTCCATGTATTTGGGTTCTTTCCAAACTTCCTTTTGTGGTTGAGTTCTAGCTTTAGAGCATTGTGGTCTGAAAATATGCAGGGAATGATCCCAATCTTTTGATACTGGTTGAGTCCTGATTTAGGACCGAGGATGTGATCTATTCTGGAGAATGTTCCATGTGCACTAGAGAAGAATGTGTATTCTGTTGCTTTGGGATGAAATATTCTGAATATATCTGTGATGTCCATCTGGTCCAGTGTGTCGTTTAAGGCCTTTATTTCCTTGCTGATCTTTTGCTTGGATGATCTGTCCATTTCAGTGAGGGGAGTGTTAAAGTCCCCTACTATTATTGTATTATTGTTGATGTGTTTCTTTGATTTTGTTATTAATTGGTTTATATAGTTGGCTGCTCCCACGTTGGGGGCATAGATATTTAAAATTGTTAAATCTTCTTGTTGGACAGACCCTTTGAGTATGATATAGTGTCCTTCCTCATCTCTTATTATAGTCTTTGGCTTAAAATCTAATTGATCTGATATAAGGATTGCCACTCCTGCTTTCTTCTGATGTCCATTAGCATGGTAAATTCTTTTCCACCCCCTCACTTTAAATCTGGAGGTGTCTTTGGGCTTAAAATGAGTTTCTTGGAGGCAACATATAGATGGGTTTTGTTTTTTTATCCATTCTGATACCCTGTGTCTTTTGACAGGGGCATTTAGCCCATTAACATTCAGGGTAACTATTGAGAGATATGAATTTAGTGCCATTGTATTGCCTGTAAGTTGACTGTTACTGTATATGGTCTCTGTTCCTTTCTGATCTACCACTTGTAGGCTCTCTCTTTGCTTAGAGGACCCCTTTCAATATTTCCTGTAGAGCTGGTTTGGTATTTGCAAATTCTTTCAGTTTTTGTTTGTCCTGGAAGCTTTTAATCTCTCCTTCTATTTTCAATGATAGCCTAGCTGGATATAGTATTCTTGGCTGCATGTTTTTCTCGTTTAGTGCTCTGAAAATATCATGCCATCTCTTTCTGGCCTGCCAGGTCTCTGTGGATAAGTCAGCTGCCAATCTAATATTTTTACCATTGTATGTTACAGACTTCTTTTCCCGGGCTGCTTTCAGGATTTTCTCTTTGTCACTGAGACTTGTAAATTTTACTATTAGGTGACGGGGTGTGGGCCTATTCCTATTGATTTTGAGGGGCGTTCTCTGAACCTCCTGAATTTTGATGCTCGTTCCCTTTGCCATATTGGGGAAATTCTCCCCAATAATTCTCTCCAGTATACCTTCTGCTCCCCTCTCTCTTTCTTCTTCTTCTGGAATCCCAATTATTCTAATGTTGTTTCGTCTTATGGTGTCACTTATCTCTCGAATTCTCCCCTCGTGGTCCAGTAGCTGTTTGTCCCTCTTTTGCTCAGCTTCTTTATTCTCTGTCATTTGGTCTTCTATATCACTAATTCTTTCTTCTGCCTCATTTATCCTAGCAGTGAGAGCCTCCATTTTTGATTGCACTTCATTAATAGCTTTTTTGATTTCAACTTGGTTAGATTTTAGTTCTTTTATTTCTCCAGAAAGGGCTTTTATATCTCTCGAGAGGGTTTCTCTAATATCTTCCATGCCTTTTTCGAGCCCGGCTAGAACCTTGAGAATTGTCATTCTGAACTCTAGATCTGACATATTACCAATGTCTGTATTGATTAGGTCCCTAGCCTTCGGTACTGCCTCTTGTTCTTTTTTTTGTGTTGAATTTTTCCGTCTTGTCATTTTGTCCAGATAAGAGTATATGAAGGGGCAAGTAAAATACTAAAAGGGTGGCAACAACCCCAGGAAAAAATGCTTTAACCAAATTAGAAGAGATCCAAAATCGTGAGGGGGGAGAAAGGGGATAAAAAGAGGTTCAAAAAGGAAGAAAGAAAAAAAAAAAGAAAAAAGAAAAGAAAAGAATTAAAAAAAAAAAGGAAAACACCTAAGAAAAATGTAAAAAAGAAAAAATATATATATTAGATAAACTAGTAAAAAATCGTTAAAAAAGAAAAAGGTAACAGTTTAAAAAAAAAAAAAATTTTACCCGAAGGCGAGAAAAAAAAACAAAACAAAAAATGAAAAAGAAAAAAATTAAATTTACTGCAAGACTAAAAAAAATCACAGGGAAAAAGCCATGAGTTCCGTGCTTGGCTTTCTCCTTTTCTGGAATTCTGCTGCTCTCCTTGGTATTGAAACCGCACTCCTTGGTAGGTGAACTTGGTCTCGGCTGGATTTCTTGTTGATCTTCTGGGGGAGGGGCCTGTTGTAGTGATTCTCAAGTGTCTTTGCCCCAGGCGGAATTACACCGCCCTTACCCGGGGCCGGGGTGAGTAATCTGCTCGGGTTTGCTTTCAGGAGCTTTTGTTCCCTGAGCGCTTTCCGTAGAGTTCCGGAGGACGGGAATACAAATGGCGGCCTCCTGGTCTCCGGCCCGGAGGAGCCGAGAGCCCACGGCTGCACTCCTCAGAGCGCCCTCAGAGAACAGCGCCCAGTTACTCCCGTCTGCCTGACCTCCGGCCGCGCTCCGAGCTCACCGAGCCTGCGACCAGTTCAAGGTAACACCGAGCTGTGAGCTTACTGTCAGCTCTGTCTCTGTAGCCGGCTTTCCCGTTCCAATACCCGCAAGCTCTGCGACACTCAGACACCCCTGATCCTTCTGTGACCCTGCGGGACCTGAGGCCACGCTGAACCCGCGTGGGCTTCGCCCCGGTTTAGCCTCTGGAGCGATGTCCCTCAGCAGAACAGACTTTTAAAAGTCCTGATTTTGTGTGCCGTTGCTCCGCCGCTTGCTGGGAGCCGGCCCCTCCCCCCGGGGTCTATCTTCCCGTCGCTTTGGATTCACTTCTCCGCCGGTCCTACCTTTCAGAAAGTGGTTGTTTTTCTGTTTCCAGAATTGCTGTTCTTCTCTTCGATCTGCCGATGGATTTTCAGGTGTTTGCAATCTTTAGATAAGCTATCTAGCTGATCTCCGGCTAGCTGAAGCAGTCTCAGCCTGCTACTTCTCCGCCATCTTGACTCCTCCCCTCTCAATTCAGCTTTTATTGTATCTTTCAAATATCACAAATATTGTGTTATGGTTGTCACTAACAAGTAAGTTTGAAAAGTCATCTGGCATCTTGCTGTTTCTGTAGCCAGAAAACTTGGATCTTGTTTACCAGCCTGCTGAGCTGTTCTTTTCTCTGAAACATAGATACCACCCCAAACATTTTTTGGTCATCCTTCTTTTTTTTAAGATTATTTATTTATTTGACAGACAGAGAACACATGTAGACAGAGAGGTAGGCAGAGAGAAGAGGAAGCAGGCTCCCCGCTGAGCAGAGAGCCCAATGTGGGGCTCGGCCGCAGGACCCTGGGATCATGACCTGAGCCAAAGGCAAAGGCTTTACCCCACTGAGCCACCCAGCTGCCCCTGGTAATCCCTCTTTTTAACTCTTCTGGCTTACTGAATGGAAGCAGCTGAATTTGATACAAATTCAATCTCCTTTCCTTCAAGAGGTAACTCATCTCTCTGGGCTTGAGTTACTGAACAAGCAACACCTGGCCTCCCCCAAACCTTGTGGATGTGTTTTTCACCAAAAAATTTTGGATTTTGATGGGAAAATGATTCTCCCGAATGACAACAGTATTGCTAATGTCCTGCTGAGGTTTATGAGAGAACTAATCTGTTTGTTGCACTTAGAACAAAAGTGCATGTCACCTTGTTATTTGAAGGGTGTGGAACAGCATACAGAGATTTTTCTGTGGGGCTACTGTGAGAATCAGCAGCACCATGACCCAGGTCTGGTCCCTAATGTACTTCAGGTCACAAGGGGAAGATGGGCTTCATGTGGAGACACAGGACCCTGAGATGACAACTCCACTCACCAGGGACACTTTCTGTCGGGGACATTTGCAATGCCCACAGTCATTGCTTGGGGCCTGCTGGTTTTTTCTGGGGTCTCATAGAGCCTGGTTATCCTTGAGCTCAAAGCATTTCTCTTCCTGAAGGTGTAGAGGTGTAGAGGGTCATATTGCCATTGCCATGGAAATGGGTCAGCATATCTAGGACCCTCGTGCATGGTGAACCTCAGAGGAAATGGGGGTCTTTCTTCACGGGTCCCACTCTTTTCTCTCTCTGGAAGTAAGATCCATAAGGGAAGGAACTATTAGCTGTGGGCAAGAATTATTCCAGGGATTGTCATTAGAGGTTTTCCTGTGTTGGAAGGCTCTCTGCCACCCAAAAGTCATTTCCACTTTAAAAAAAAAATTTATTTTATATATATTTTAAAGATATTTTATTTATTTATTTGACAGAGAGAGATCACGAGTAGGCAGAGAGGCAGGCAGAGAGAGAGGGGGGAAAGCAGGCTCCCTGCTGAGCAGGGAGCCCCATGTGGGCCTCGATCCTAGGACCCTGAGATCATGACCTGAGCTGAAGGCAGAGGCTTAACCCACAGAGCCTCTCAGGTGCCCTATTTCTACTTTTTAATACAACACTAAGGTCAAGGGGTTCTGTATCTGTTTTCAAGGTCAGGTCCCTAATAAATTTCCATCTAGGAATGGAGTGGAGAGAACTCTGACCGTGGTGACCAGTACCCTTGCACACAGCTGTCTGTCCTGAACTCTCAGAGATTAGGGATGGGACAGACGAGGAACGAGCTGGAACTGAGGTTCCTCCCAGGTGCTCAGGATGATGTTCTGATAGGACAGAGGGCGAGTCCATGAGGAAGAACAGACAGATTCTTAGAGATGGACCTATACATAGTTCAGACATTTGTATGGTTTACCACCATAATGGATTATGGGAAGCTTTTCCTCCCATTATTTATGGGGTTGAAGTTAGTCTGTTGTGGTTAAAAAATGACTGGTCTCTTTTTTTTTATTATTTTTTATTTATTTTCGGCATAACAGTATTCATTATTTTTTCACCACACCCAGTGCTCCATGCAATCCGTGCCCTCTATAATACCCACCACCTGGCACCCCAACCTCCCACCCACCTGCCAATTCAAACCCCTCAGATTGTTTTTCAGAGTCCATAGTCTCTCGTGATTCACCTCCCCTTCCAATTCCCCTCAATTCCCTTCTCCTCTCCATCTCCCCATGTCCTCCATGCTATTTGTTATGCTCCACAAATAAGTGAAACCATATGATAATTAACTCTCTCTGCTGGACTGATTTCACTCAGCATAATCTCTTCCAGTCCTGTCCATGTTGCTACAAAAGTTGGGTATTCATCCTTTCTGATGGAGGCATAATACTCCATAGTGTATATGGACCACATCTTCCTTATCCATTCATGACTGGTCTCTTGATGAACATTATGTATGTGATGGATTAATCCTATATGCAGGGTTCTTGACATGTGCTTTCCTATAGACGATGTGGAGGATGAAATTGATCTGTACACTGCTGGTGGTTTCAGTTTCTGATTTTCAATCTTAAAAATTCCCATTCCATATTAGCCATTAAATACTAATTGTGTGGGATTGAACTCTATGGTTTGTGTCTACACTGAGCAACACACTTGTCAATATTCTCCCGCAGGTGCCCATGCCTACACACATGGTTTCCTCTAGGGTGTGGACTCCTGGGGCAGAGCTGCATCCCTTTTCACCAGGTGATTCTGATCTGATACCCAACTTGTCCTTAGCAATTTATACCCCTACCAGGAATGTACTGGGGTTCTCGGTACACAGTATTTTCAACAATGATGGATATTGCCATTGTGTTCTCTTGCCTGTCCTGTGGCTGTAGTAGGATTTGTGTGTCAGTTTCCCTGAAACCGTGGCATTACACTGAGTTGGAAAATACCAGAATGTTTACAATACAGGGAGGCACACATGCACGTTGGGTTCACCAGTGAGATGAGCCCACAGCTGGATCACACTCACTCATGAAGACAGTGTATCCATGACTTCCACCTGGGTGCACAGTGGGTTCACATGGCTGCTTGATGTTGCTGATGACGGCGTGTTTACACCAAAGAAATGGGCAAATGCTATGAATCACTACTTTAAAAAAAAAAAAAAAAGGAAAACCGACTTATTCGTTGGGGTCAAGTGTAGCAGCTCCCCACCTGGCTACACCTCAAACACCCCAAAGCTCACTCAAACTGATGGTGTTTCTGGAAGATTCCACCAGGTGCGCCGCATGAAGACAGAAGAGCTCTGTGAGTGCAGAAAGGGTTCAGAGAATGGTTTTGGATTCATCTGTTCCAAAGTAGACCTGATTTTCACCCACTTATTTATAGTCTATGTTTTGCACTGAAGGGACAGAGGGCAATAGCACCCATCAGGGAAGGTGGAAATGGAAAGTGAAGGAAAATGAATCCCACAAAAGTGGACCAGAGCTGCCGCTGTAGGAAGGTATTAACCAGCTGTGCTGTGTGGGAGGAACCCCCAAGTCACAGGCATGAGGAAAGACGGGGGCAGTCAAGGATGCCCAAAGTGCAGGAGGGAAAGCACCACAGATCACAGGGGACAAGTCCTGGGCAGGAAGCAGCCCAGACATGTCCTGCACCTGAACCATGCTCCCCCTCGATGTTGTCAGCAGACAGATCAGCAAGCATGAGCTGCAGGCTTTCTTCCAGATCTCTCTGGGCACCCGAGATGCATGCCCACAGCTCTGCCAGATGGAATGGTGGCTTTGTTCCCCCTCGTGTTTAGCTCCTGGCTGCATCTGGGGTCCTTCTCTGGCTGTGCTGAGACTCTAGCAGCAGAATCCCGAGGACCACCTGGATCAAGACAGCCATGCCCACGCAGGTCAGATTTTCCAAGTGTAATCTCTGGGGTCCAAGGCTAGGAATGAGGGCAGAGAGGTTGCAGAGGTCAGAGAGGACCCAAATCACCCAGGATCCTGCATGTCCACCCAGGGACTTGCTTCCCCACACAGGATACCCACTCCACACCAGCCCCATCACTGAGAATTTTTCCTACTCACTACTGCTGGGGTCTGACTTGTTTTGGGGTGGGCTCATAGTGCCAGCAGCTTCTGCAGGGAAGACGGAAGCAGATGGAAGGAGCTAGAGATCCCCGTCCAGCCTGTCCTCTGTTCTGTGTCTCTATCCCTCAGCCTGTCACTATGTGGTTTTTGTACAGTTCCTGAACTAGCACTTCTCTGCACTAGGGGGCTTTCCTCTGCTCTCCTCACTGGATTCCTTCAGCCTCCTTGTTCTTTTTGATTTCAGACTCTGCTTCTGAGTCACTCGGGATAGATTCTGGCTGTGCCCCACCAGCTCAGGGGTGCAGAGAAAAATAGCCTCCCAGCACAGAAATCATCATGTCCTCGCATGTCCTCTGCTCAGTCTGGCACACAAGACCTCCTGGGCTCATGTCCCTGCAGATGACAGTTCCCACTTATTCAGTAGTCGGGGTCCCAGCAGTGTCCATGGATAAGGGGCTGGTGCCAGGGGCTCCTGACTATCAGAAGGACAGAGGGGCCCACGTCTGGGGTCGGATCCCTCTCCCTCCATGTCAACCAGCTCCCTTCCTTCAGGGTCTGCACTTTATTCTGTACCTACAGTATTCCTCCTTGGCTATGTTTATTAATTCATTCTTCATTTACTTACAGATACCACAGTCCCAGACACACACACACACACACACACACACACACACACACACACACACAGATCTGTGTGCACACATCTACAACAGGCATATAAATATGTATCCACGAAAGGTGATGGTCAGTCACTGGGTCATAGGAACACCATTATTGCCTGCAAGCAGTGTGGAAGGAGATGGGAAGAAGAACTACATAAGTAAATAAACAAATAATAAATAAATGAACAAAAAAAAAATAAATGTGACTGATTGAAAATGTGCTAAGACCTGGGAGTGCCCAGAGCTTGTGCCCCACCAGGACCCTGTGAATCCAGTCTGACCCAATGCACACAGGAGAAGGAGGACAGTTTCTGAGTCAGGCGTCCCTGTCACCTGAGTTCCCTTTGTCATCATCTGCAGGTGCTGCTCTAGAAGGTGTGAGAAGCAGACACAGGGACACTGGACCAGCATCAACACAAAAAGGAGAGTGGACACCAGTGCACATGGACATGTGGTACATCCTCCTTGGGGATCCCCATGAGCCAGGTTCGGCCCCTCCTAGGTCTCAGATGTGCACCAAGGGGCATGGAGGCGCTCAGGTGAGCACAGGAAGCAGCAGAGTGGTGCCCGCAGGTGGGGAGGCTTCTGTCCAGGAGAGTATCCCGAGGGGCTGACACCATGGAGAGAGTCAATTATCATATGGTTTCACTTATTTGTGGAGCATAACAAATATCATGGAGGACAAGGGGTGTTAGAGAGGAGAAGGGAGTTGGGGTAAATTGGAAGGGGAGGTGAATCACGAGAGACTATGGACTCTGAAAAACAATCTGAGGGGTTGGAAGTGGCGAGGGAGTGGGAGGTTGGGGTACCAGGTGGTGGGTATTATAGAGGGCACGGATTGCATGGAGCACTGGGTGTGGTGAAAAAATAATGAATACTGTTTTTCTGAAAATAAATAAATTGGAAAAAAAAAAGGATTGGTTGGTACCTCCAATTATATGAACTGAATGCTGTGCTGAATACAAACGGTCATAAGAAACATACTTGGATCATCCCCATCACAGAGAGAAGGACTTCAACTTTTCACCTTTGAAGATGAAGGCCAGGTGCTGATTGCTAACCATGGCTTCATGAATTGTTGGAAACTCCTTTTTATTTCTGATGAGCTTTTGTGTGCGTTATGAATTGTTGGGGTGTTTTATCACAAGCTTTGTCTCATCTGTTGAGATTATTTCTTAATTTTAAATTTTTATTATTATGTTCAATTAGCCAGCTTATAATACATAATTTTTGAATTTTGATTTATAGTTAACATGTGATATTAGTTTCAAGTGTCCATCATAGTGAATTAGCATTTATATACATTAGGCAGTGCTCACTCTAAGAAATCCAATTAAAATGTGTCACACAAAAAATAATTACAATGTTACTGATTATATTCCCTAAAGCGTAATTTTCACCCCTGGTGCTCATTTATTATGTAACTGGAAGTTGGTACGTCTAATCCCCTTCACCTTTTCACCCATCTTCCCAAACCCCTGCCTCTGGTTTGTGAGATGATCATTTTCACTTATTCTGTTAATGTGTCATATTATATTGATTGAGTTAAGCTACTGTCTTCCTTCCCTCCCCCTAAAATCCATTGTGTTCATGATGTAGAGTCCTATTGCTGGATCTTATTTGTGAACATATTGTTTAGAGATGTACATCTACGTTTATGTGAGAGAAATTTCCACACCTTTTTCATTCTGCAATTACCTTGCCAGTTTTTTGGTGTTCACAGTTCCCTGGCCTGATCCAATATTGTTTCCTCCCTTTTTATTTTCAGGAAAGGCTTGTATAATTTTGGTGTGTGTATATGCTTGTGTGTATGCATGTGTATAAGCATGTGTGTGTTTCCTAAAGGGGTAAGTGTTTGGAGCAATTGCCAATGAAGCTTCCTCAACAGACACAAATATAACAAAATGATTATCCCCATGCGGTTAGCTCACACTTCCATGCCATACCACAGCTGCCTTTCTTGTATGTGATGAGAACATTTAGATCTATTCTCTTTGCAACGTTCAAGAATAGGGTACAATGTTATGAGCTGCGGTCATCATGCTGTATATGAGATCCCCAGAACTTGTGGTCTTACAACTGTGGAGACCTTGTTCTGCCTATAATCCTGACCAACACCTCCCCATTTCCACAGTCCAGCCCCACCAGCCACCACTCTGCTCTCCATTTCTCTCAGTTTCCACATACTTCAGATGGGGGACGGTTTGATCACAGTCAATGCATTCAATGTATTCATAAGGTGATACATAATGTCTACTTCTCCATCATTTTAGTAGCTTCTATTTTGAGAATTTTATCCATTTCATCTACATGTCTCAAATATCAGCATAAAGGAGTTAATAATGTTCCATTCTAAATTTAAAGTCTGTAGGATGGGATGCCATCCTAATAATGATGTGTACCTCCTCCCTCTCTCTCTCTCTTTCCTTGGTTTTGTGGCTAAGATTTATAAATGTGACCATTGCTTATGAAAAGGAACACTTTCAGCTTCATTGATTTTTCTCTATTTTTAAATTTGTCCTCATTACTAGTTATGTCTTATCTTTATTATTTTCTGCCTTCTACCTTTGTTTGGAATAACTTGCTATTCTTTTCCCAAATTCTTGATAGAATAGGTTCTGTCATTAATTATTTGAATCTTTTTCTGTTCTAATAAATTGGTTCTTGGTTCTTATTTTCCCATTTCATAGATTTGATGTGTAACATTTACACTGTCCTTCACTGTGAACATTCTCTCATTTCCATTTGGATTTTCTCATTTCATTCATGGGTAATTGGGAAGTCTGTTGCTTTGATTTCCAAAGTGTAGGGGTATTACTATCTTTGATGGCAGAATCAGTGACTCCCAGAGGGTCCCAGGAGTTTTACTGGTGCATGTGAAGAGTCCAGGCTGGCTGGGATCGTCATTAGGTGACACCCACTGTGGGCAACTCCTGTGCCTTCCAGGGTCCCTGTGGTCGCCCTTCATGGAGTGTGGGATCAGGACCCCTCCTGGGCTAGTGCATGGCCAGAGCAGCATACACACTGGGCTCTGCTGGGGGCTCCCCTAATTGGGAGGGAGGGGATGCCCTTGTCTCCTGTCTGAGAGTCAAGGCGTGAAGCTGGGTGTAGGTTACATCCTGGGGGGTGTCATATGCAGCAACCTACAGTGGGGAAGAGAGGGGAGGTTTGTGATTGAGGAGGGGGACCCTGAACACTTGGAGAAGAAGGGACCCACCTGAAAGTCCATCTGCCTGTTTTCCTCTGCTTGTCTATCCTCCGAGTCCAGCAATCCCTCCGACACAGGGAAAGGAGAAGTGGCCAGTCCCCACCTGAATCTTGATCTTGACAGGCTCACCTGGGCATACGTCGGTCCCTGGGGGTCTTCATCTTGTGTGTTCTGCTGTGGACAGACAGTGAGGGGGAGGTTTGTCTCCTTGATTCCCCTCGACCACCTCAGACAATTTTCCCCATGGTTGCCAGAGCGATGCTTCAAACTTTCCTGCCCATTAGGTCACTTTCCTGGTGAACTCTCCAGGGGCTTCCTGAGCCTTGGGGCGTGTGATTCAACTCTGGCTCTGATTCTATTCCGGACAGTGTTTCTTGCTCATTTGGTTGCAGCTGCATGGGCCATGCTCCTGATAAAGCATGTTGCTGCCTCAGGACCTTTGCACCTGCTACTCTGTACCCTGCTTTATTTTCCTTGGCCACACGTTGCTCTCAAGGATGCTGCCCACTTCCGTGCATATTGTCCACCACCCACAAAGTGAGTTCATGGAGGGTGGTCAGATTTGCTCACAGCTATGCCAGCAGCACTAGGTGGGGCCTGGCAAATGCTGGACTCGCTGTGTCTTTTGCTGGCTGAATGAATGAAGGGACTTAGTGACCAGTGGGAAAATCGTTTCTTCATGCACCCTCTTGAGACATGAGCATGTACCACAACAACAGAAGTCAGGCAGTGGTTGGGGAGCCAGATAAGAGGAGCACAGAGGAGGACCCACGAGGTCACAGTGGGCTGATCCTGGGTGCCCAAGGAGTGTGAGGGCCTTTGAAGGACACTACTGAGATTGGGTGGTGTGAGGACACAGAAGTGTCCACTGGATTCTGTTTGGTACCACAAGGGCCCTGGGGTCTGCTCGAGGGCTGGGGGTCTCACCTGATGGTCCAGCCCCACCCCCTCCTCAGGCTGAGTGTCTTGCATGGCAGCGTCTGCTGGGACAGAACGGGGTGTGTCTCTTGGCAAGTTCTCTGAGCCCTCCTCTCAGGGCTACAGACTCTGTCCTCCTCCCAGTTAGGACATCTGCCATCCTGGGGCTTCAGCAGTAGGCTGAGGGGTATGTGGGAATTCAGTCCTCAACCCCTCCCCAAGACCCTCCCAGCCCACCCCCAGGGCATCCCCCTTCATCTCACAGAAGCTCTCCTCCTGGGTGGCAGCAGCTGGGCTGGATCCGGGGAGGAGATAGTGTGTTAGGAGGAATAGCAGGGGCAGGTGGGTGGGAGTCTGGGGGACTGCGGGCAGGAGTTACTGCGTGCAGGCCTCTGTCCTTGGGCTCTGGGTCTGCAGCCCTTGCAGGACGTTGGGAATCCGTGTTCCTCTCGGCTGGGAGGGTACGACCCCCCCCCCTTTTGATTCTAGGGAAAGGCGCCCTTCACACATGCTGTCTGGGTGATTCTCCATATCTCCTGATCAAAAGAGGGGAAAACCTTCAATTGGCACATGGGGACCAACCTTAGGGTTTCTTTTTAGGTTATCTGGGTTGAGATTCTGCGCAAGTGTCCTCCTACGCTGGCCTTTCCCACCACTCTGGTTTCCCTCTGGCCGCTGCCCTGAGCCCATCCTTGTTCGGCCCATGGTGCCGCCACCACCCCTGGAGCCCGTCATGCCCTTCCCTTCTCACCCAACTTCCTGCCTTTGCTCTGATGCCAGTGTCAAACCCGGAGGCAGACGAGGAGGCCGAGCAGCAGGATAAAGGCCATTGCGGCCACAATGGGGATGTACAGGTACCAGTGGGGACCTTGGGCAGGAGCTACACCATGAATGAGCCAGTGATGCCATTTAACTGAGCGCCTACTGTGTGCCAGGAACATGCTGGGCTCTGTGCACTCAGTTCTGACCCCGGCAATGATCACCCAGCAGACGACTGCTGCCCCTCTGCCCACCCCACAGACAGAAAACTGAGACAAAGAGAAGAGGTCACTCATGTGTCTCAGGTCGCCCAGCATGGAGGTGGCAGGGCTGGGACTGGAGCCCAACTGTGGGTTTCCTGGGGCACAGCCTGTCTCTGCATCTTCTTCTGGAGCTGATGGTCCTTCCAGGGACCTTATTTACTGAATTATTATTGATTCAGTAATTATTACCTGAATGCCCCCAGCCATTGTCCTCCCTCCCCTCCCCCTACAATGTCACTGTCATTGTTGCGAAAGGACCCATAGATCACTATCTGGGGGTCTTCACCGTGAGCCCTCCTCTCCCAGGATCAGAGTCATGGTCTGATGGGAAATCTACTCTGTCCACGACTCTTTCCTTTACACTTGGGGAAACTGAGGTCCACACAGGGGAAGGGCATGTGCCAGCCAGCACCTCCGGAGGCCCTTGACCTGAAGGGGCAGCTCAGCCTCCGCTCCCCATGGACCCACCCACTAAGGCTGACAGAGACCATCATTCACACTCAGAGCCTCCTGGGGTCAGCAAGGGTGAGGTTCAAGGCCTGAAAGTCTCCCCACTGCACTTGACTTCTCCTCCCCTACTGGGCCCCTCCACCTCCCTCTGCCATGACCACCCCAGGCCCCTCCACCAGCCTCAGAGCCCCTGGAGTCCCAAGGTCTCCCTGGCATCTCTGGAAGCCTAGAAGAAAAGCCACTGGACAGCAGCCCCTGTGATTCACAGTCAGCTGAGCCTGGCCCTGTGGTTGTGGGGCCGGGACCCATAGAGGGTCCTGGGGAAAAGACAGAAGTGTGGGGCTGGGCGGGGGGAGGCTGGAACTTCCCCTGACTCCTTATCGCTGCACACACTCTTCCTCCTCATGTGCCCTGTGGACCCAAAGGCCGTCCTCCACCAGGACAATTCTGGTGCTGTGGGCGAGGGTTGGGCAAGGGTGGGAAGACCCTGTTTCCCTCCTGCACTGTGAGGGGTACCCCTCTGCTGACATTCCCTTGGAGCCCCTCACTGCCATCCTAGACCAGAGCCCTCATGGACACAGGGCCCTGAAGACAATGTTGGGACACAGAGGGGACAGAGTCAGCGACTCTCACCTTAGACCAGGAGCTCCAGGGGGTCACTAGGTTGTGACAACAGGTAGGGGGAGGTGCTGGCGGAGCTGTAGCACCTGTAGGTCCCGCCGTGGTCTGAGGTCACAGGACTCATGGGGAATTCAGCCTGGTGCTGCCCAGCTCAGTACTGTGATCTAAGACGCAGCGGAGGATCGGCTACTCCCTCCTTGGACAGAAGGAAAGTGTCAACAGAGCTCCGTGACTGACACAGCAGAGTCACATTCCCTCCTGGGCTACCATGCGTCACAGCTGCACCGAGAGGGAGGGTGTGTAGGGCAGCTGTCCTAGGGAAAGGAAGGGCGGGTGAGGGGCTGTCCAGACCTGGTTCTGACTGAGTGTCTGTGTCCTCCGAGTCTGTCCCTTCCCATCTCCTGTCCCTCTCTGTCTCTCCCTCCCCCCGGAAGCCCCCACCCCTACCCCAGCCACCACCACCTGGGGCTCCCCTGCAGGACCGGTAGAGCATCTGGGTCCTGACTAATGCCTTAAGCCCTCACCTGTGAGCAGGATGTCCAGGGGTCACTGGGGGTTCACGACTCGGAGGAGAGGGTGTGTCCACTGAAGCACCTGTACCAGCCCCCATGGGAGGGTCTCACAGGGCCCAGACAACCCAGCCTGGGGCTGCTTGCAAAGCCACTGGAGAGGGTCAGGTGCCCCCTCTTTGGACAGTGCGAATCTGTCATAGCTAACATCAGAGCAACACTGGAGGGTCAGGCTCTGTCCAGAGGTCATTACAGAGCCATGCTGGGTCAGGGGGGAGGGCTCCCTGACACACCTAGGAGAGACCAGCAGTTGATGGCAGGGGCTGCTTTTCCCCACACTTCCCTTCTCCCGTCCTGACACCCGGGTCTCACTGTCCATCACCCTCCGTAACACTGACCTGTGAGTCCCCGAGGTCCCCTTTCCCACCCTGTCTTTGGGACATGGGTCCTTTCACAACAATGACAGTGACATTGTAGGGGGAGGGGAGGGAGGACAATAGCCGGAGGAATTCAAGTAATAAGGGCAATCTGGAAGGACAATCAGCTCCGGAAGAAGATGCAGAGACAGGCTGTGCCCCAGATGGGGGCTCTGGGCCCTGAGAAAAGAGTCCCTGTTAACTGTCAGATGGCTCAAAACACAGATGGGGCAACAGTCAGACTTTCTCACCTGAGACCAGCAGCTCCAGGGGTTCGCTGGGGTCCGACCACACCTGGGGGGTGTTGCTGTAATAGCCATAGCATCTGAACGTCCACCTGAGGCTAGGGGTCACAGGTCCAACAGGGAACAGGGCCTGGGTACCCCCACGGGGGGCTGGCTGGGAGTTCAGAGTCCAGGAGGGCTGGCGCTCTCCTTCCTTCATCAGGACGAATCTGTGGAATCCCATCCGTGAGGCACACTGGAGGGTCACGTTCTCTCCTGAGATCACAACAGGGCTGGGCAGGGCTGAGAGGCTGGGTTGGCCATGGGATCCTAGGAGAGGAGGATGGGGTGGTGTTAAATCGGGCTCAGACCCCCAAGGTATCCCCAGGCTGGTCTGTAAGAGGGAGACACCTGAGAGCCCACCCCCTTCCTGAGGGCAGAGTCTGGGGCTGGGACCCTGAGTGGGCTCACACCTGTCACCACCAGCTCCAGGGGGTCACTGTATTCTGACCAGTCATTGGGGCGTTCATAGTCACAGTGGTATCTTCCTGCATATACATCTGTCATGTATGCGATGGAGAAGTTGGCCTTGTACCCGGACTCCAGTGGCTTCCGTGTCTCCCAATTCCATGAGTCCCCCTCTTTATGCAGGTGGTACTCCTGGGCCTCCAAGCTCCCCTGACACCAGATGGTCACAGGTGTCCCCCAGGGCATCACAGAGCTGGGCTCAGCCCAGATGGTGGGTTTGGGGAGGATCCCTGGAAGGAAACAGAGGCTGGGACACAGCCCTTCCCCATCCCCAGGTGCCAGCTCAACGTTAAACCCCCAGAAGTGCCCCTGGGTCTGCCCAGAACTGCTGTTCTACATGCCCAGCAGCCTGCTGGGTGACCCCTGTCCCTAGTGAGGAGGTGGGACTGGGACCTTTGGGGACAGACTCACCTGCCTGTGCTTGCATCCTGGGGTCTTCACTCAGCCCTGGAAGACAGTTCCTGTGAGAGGTTTGCCCCGAATCCTAGCAGAACCCTTTCTCCCCATGAGCCTCCTGAGCCTGGGGTCTCTGACAGACCAGGGCTTGACTCTGGGGTGGCTTCCTCCCAAACTAAGGCCTCCCTTTCCCTCCTCAGATCTCACCGAGACAGAGCAAGGCCATGATGGTGGGGGTCATGGTGTCTCGTCTCTCTCACTCTGGCTGTGCAGAGGGTGAGACCACGGTGCCAGAGGGTGAGACCACAGTGCCCACAGGACATGCAGGACATGCAGACATACAAGGTGTGGTTCTCAGAGGTAGGTGTCCTGTCATGGGGTTGTCACGTACGCAGGATATGACAATAGGAAGGTGAACAACCCCTGCCCAGGGTCCTAGCCTGGCTCCGGTGTCCATGATGGTGCAGCGGGGGCACGCTGGGGCTCCCTGTGATGCCCAATCAAGTGAGGAGACCAGGGCAGGTCCTTCCCTCCCAGAGCCTCCCCCATGGGTCTCCTTCATCCCCACAACCCTGATCCTCACCATGGACGGGTCCCCAGAACCAGAGCTGCTACAGAAGACATGGGTTCCTGCCGTGCTGGGGAGCTCATGTCAGCTCAGACACTCGTATGATGTCTCTGAATGGCTCAAGTTGAGATATCGTGGCAATGAGCCAGAGGAGAAATAGACACAAAAAGGGAAGGGAACACAGACCGTCTCTTGGCCCTGGAGTGTGGGCTGTCTTTCTGTCACAGCCTCCAAGGACTTCTGTGTATTCCTGTGACATGGTCCACACCCCATTCATGGGAAAATGCCTCTTTGAGTCCCTCCTGGCTCTTTGTTGCCCCCTTGTTCCAGGGACAGAGACATCCTCCTCACCCTGGGGTCTTGCCTGTAAGCTATAGGAAACAATACTTGGGTGAGTGCTCTGATATGAGAGACAAAGCTGATTCTCATGTTATTACTACTCCTGTGTCCACTGCCCAAGTGACTGTGAGCACAGTGACCTGGGCTGTAGCATGCTATCCTCACTCTACTCCTCAGAGTGGTTGTGAGGTCAGGGGAACCTAGATTGTGTATGGGATGAATTTTGTTAGATTCCTGACCTGATTAAGAGGGGTGTGGTTAAGACCAAAGAGGTCCATGTGTCAGACTCCACAGTCAGGTTAGATTATTGATCATTGTGATACGTCCCAGGGAAGACTGAGAGAAAACGGTGGGAATTAAGAAAAACAGGAGAGGGAAAGCTGTGATCAGGAGTTCTCCACAGGCTGATGACCCAGTAGAGCCCCATAATGCCTATGAGACTTTATTTCATACTTCAATAACAAGAATGTTTATTAGGGAGATTGAGGTTGGAGGACCACAAGTGCCAGGTGACCACCTTGCTTCAAAGCAAGAGACTTTGCTAAAGCATATTTACAGAGGAGCTCAAGGTCTGTGTCAGCATGACTGCGAGAGCTAATGTGATCCCAATCAAGTAGTGAATGAACTGCAGGGATTGTGAGAGCTAGCCGTTGGCAAGACTCCTGAGACTGCAAGGACCCTGTCAGCTTGCAGTTGGTTCTCCACATCCTTGAGAGACCCCATAGTTCTTAACACTGAGAAATGCTATTTACAATGTTTCTGAAATTAGAAGAAACAGGTATTTGCAGAAAATGAGAAACAAAATTTTCTGAAATTGACACGGGCCACAACAGAAAAACAGTGAAAGCTGAGTGACTGCGAGTGTCTGGGGTCAAGTTGGGGGGTCATCAAATTTGATTTCTGCCTCTGTGTGACCAGAACAGGCAGGAAAGGCATCCAGTGTCTCTCTGACTGTGAAAGCAGTGTGACCCTTCTACCTTGTGTGGGGTGGGTCCTGGCATGTCTATGCCCAATAACTCAGTCCATACATCAGCACTGAGCCATGTCCCGTGTTTGTGTGTATGTGTGTGTGTGTGGGTGGGTGCGCGCGCGTGTGTGTGGAACCCCGCACAGGCAGCTGTCCACATGTGAGGGTGTGGCTTCCATGGCAGTCATCCCTGCCAGACACATCCATGCTCAGATGCTAAGTTCGGACAAATGGATGCCAGAGGTCAGTGGAGCTGTAACCAACCACCTCTTACAGTCCTGAGCTTCAGGACCATCCTGCAAGCAGTTGTCTCTGGAACTCAGGGGTGTAGAAGGTGAGTGTTCAACAGGAATGGACATCAGAGAGGGACCCCAATGTGATAAGGAGTGCTCAGAACATTGGGTGCAGACTCATCAATCATAGTCCAGGAAATGAAATGGCAGGAATATAGGAAACTCATTTTATGTTAAAAATGTGAACTACACCATACACAAAGATAAACTCGAAATGGATAAAAGACCTCAACGTGAGACAGGAAGCCATCAGAACCCTAGGGGAGAATATAGGCAGTGACCTCTTCGATATCAGCCACAGCAACTTCTTTCAAGATATGTCTCCAAAGGCAAGGAAACAAAAGCGAAAATGAACTTTTGTGTCTTTGTCAAGATCAAAAGCTTCTGCACAGCAAAGGAAACAGTCAAGAAAAGAAAGAGGCAACCCACAGAATGGGAGAAGAT
This sequence comes from Mustela erminea, assembly GCF_009829155.1. Taxonomy (NCBI): domain Eukaryota; kingdom Metazoa; phylum Chordata; class Mammalia; order Carnivora; family Mustelidae; genus Mustela; species Mustela erminea. The sequence continues at coordinate 10,681,233 of NC_045632.1, read as the reverse complement.
ATTTGCAAATGACAGAACAGACAAAAGGTTGATATCCAGGATCTATAATGAACTCCTCAAACTCAACACACACAAAACAGACAATCATATCAAAAAATGGGCAGAAGATATGGACAGACACTCCTCCAATCAAGATATACAAATGGCTATAAGACCCATGAAAAAATGTTCATCATCACTAGCCATCAGGGAGATTCAAATTAAAACCACATTGAGAGGGCCGCCTGGGTAGCTCAGTTGGTTGAGCAGCTGGCTTCGGTTCAGGTCATGATCCCAGACCTGGGTTCGATTCCCACATTGGGCTCCGTGCTCAGCAGGGAGCCTGCTTCTCCCTCTGCCTCTGCCTGCCATTCTGTCTGCCTGTGCTCGCTCGCTCCCTCTCTCTCTGATAAATAAATTCAAAAATCTTAAAAAAAAAAAAAACACATTGAGATACCACCTTACACCAGTTAGAATGACCAAAATTAGCAAGACAGGAAACAACATGTGTTGGAGGGGATGTGGAGAAAGGGGAACCCTCTTCCACTGTTGGTGGGAATTCAAGTTGGTGCAGCCACTTTGAAAACAGTGTGGAGATTCCTCAAGAAATTAAAAAGAGAGCTTCCCTATGACCCTGCAATTGCACTACTGGGTATCGACCCCAAAGATACAGATGTAGTGAAAAGAAGGGCCAACTGTACCCCAATGTTCATAGCGGCAGTGTCCATGGTTGCCAAACTGTGGAAAAAACCAAGATGCCCTTCAATGGGCAAATGGATAAGGAAGATGTGGTCCATATACACTATGGAGTATTATGCCTCCATCAGCAAGGTTGAATACCCAACATTTGTAGCAACATGGACGGGACTGGAAGAGATTATGCTGAGTGAAATAAGTCAAGCAGAGAGAGTCAATTATCATATGGTTTCACTTATTTGTGGAGCATAACAAATAGCATGGAGGACAAGGGGAGATGGAGAGGAGAAGGGAGTTGAGGGAAATTGGAAGGGGAGGTGAACCATGAGAGACAATGGACTCCTAAAAACAATCTGAGGGTTTTGAATGGGTGGGGGATGGGAGGTTGGGGGAACCAGGGGGTGGGTATTAGAGAGCACGTATTGCATGGAGCACTGGGTGAGGTGCAAAAACAATGAATACTGTTACGCTGAAAAAAATAAATTAATTTAAAAAATGTGAACTACTGAAAAATGGAGCACATTGAGTGTTTGTAGAAATAATGAAGTTATATTATGGAAAGAAGATGGAAATCAGGAAGTGAGTTAATTCAATTCTCTGGAGGTAAAAGAGAAAAACAAAAACTTACTGTGACTGATCCTTCCATCTGTGAGAAGATGCAGCTGAAAGGCAGAACACGAAATTGGAAGACAACACTGAGGATGCTTTGTCTGATGCCAGACAGGCTGAAATGAGAACATGCAGATACCCGGGGAACAGGGGGATGGTGGATACCATGAGTCTGGAAAGAGAGCAGTGAGGAATGTGTGAGGCAACAGTCCCAGGGGCCAGTGTTCAGGTGTTGTAAAGAGACACAGGTAGAGCAGCAGCCTGCTGGTATGCATGGATGTGTCCCTGAGATCTGTGTCTCCATAACTCCTGATAAAGCAAAGGAAGTTGACAGGAGCTGACTTTTGAGCAGAAGAAAAAAGCAGAGAGATTTGGAACATGCGCTTATACGGAATCATGAATGAGGGATGCTTTACTCACCCAAGGGAGCTTGAAAGGACAAAGGTAAAAGCGTCGGCACGGCCCGATCTTCAAGCACAAGGAGACAGGGACTTCGTGTAGCCTTGGGCTTCATCTCTGTGAGGGAGGAGGAGAGCCCCCCAGCAGGCGTGTTCCCAGCTCCTTATCCTTGTGTCCTCTCCTGTACTTGGAATAAGGCAATGTTGTCTACATTTTCTTTCTTTCTTTTTTTTTTTTTTTTGATCTGGGAAATCAAAGAAGATTTAATATATTTATTTATTTATTTACTTACTTACTTATTAATTTCTTTTTTTTGATTAATTTATTTATTTTCAGAAAAACAGTATTCATTATTTTTTCACCACACCCATTGCTCCATGCAATACCTGCCCTCCTTAATACCCACCACCAGGCTCTCCCTTCCCCCCTACAAAATGCTCAATTTGTTTCTCAGAGTCTACAATCTCTCATCCTTCATCCCCTCCTCCGATTTCCCTCAATTCCCTTTTCCTTTTTTCTACTCCTAATGTCTTCCATGTTATTCCTTATGCTCCACAAGTCAGTGAAACTCTGCTGGTCTCTTCTAGACAGCATGTGGATGGCTCTTACTTTTTTATTCAATCTCATACCCTGTGTCTTTTGATTGGAGCATTAAGCCCATGTAATTCAGAGTCACTATTAAAAGAAGATGTGGAGGACATGGGGAGTTAGAGAGGAGAAGGGAGCTGGGGGAAGTTGGAGGGGGAGGTGAACCATGAGAGACTATGGACTCTGAAAAGCAATCTGAGGGGTTTGAATTGACGGGTGAGTGGGAGGTTGGGGTACCAGGTGGTGAGTATTATAGAGGGCACGGATTGCATGGAGCACTGGGTGTGGTGAAAAATAATGAATACTGTTATGCCGAAAATAAATAAAAAATTAAAAAAAATAAAAGAAGATGTGGTCCATATATACAATGGAATGTCACTCAGCCATGAGAAAGGATGAATACCCAACTTTTGTATCAACATGGACGGGACTGGAGGAGATTATGCTGAGTGAAAAAAGTCAAGCAGAGAAAGCCCATGATCACATGGTTTCACTCTTATGTGGAACATAAGGAATAGCATGGAGGACATCAAGAGAAGGAAGGGGAAAATGAAGGGAGTAAATCGGAGGAGGGATGAACCATGAGGACTCTGAGAAATAAACTGAGGGTTTTAGAGGGGAAGGTGGGGTTGGGTAAGCCCGGTGATGGGTATTCAGGAGGGCACGTGTTGCAGGGAGCACTGGGTGTTGTACACAAACAGTGAGTCATGGAACACTGCATTAGAAACTAATGATGTACTGTGTGGTGATTAAATAATAAAAAATCTGCATAAGATTATCAGATTTACAAATCTATTCATTAGATGTGGTGAGTGCACAAAATCAATTTTTACGCTAAATGCTTGCTCACAAAACAAACTGAGGGTTGCTGGGGGGAGGGGGCTTGGGAGAAGGGGGTGGGATTATGGACATTGGGGAGGGTATGTGCTTTGGTGAGTGCTGTGAAGTGTGTAAACCTGGTGATTCACAGACCTGTACCCCTGGGGATAGAGTATTATGCCTCCATCAGAAAGGATGAATACCCAACTTTTGTAGCAACATGGACGGGACTGGAAGAGATTATGCTGAGTGAAATAAGTCAAGCAGAGAGAGTCAATTATCATATGGTTTCACTTATTTGTGGAGCATAACAAATAGCATGGAGGACATGGGGACTTAGAGTGGAGAAGGGAGTTGGGGGAAATTGGAAGGGGAGGTGAACCATGAGAGACTATGGACTCTGAAAAACAATCTGAGGGTTTTGAAGGGACGGGGGGTGGGAGGTTGGGGTACCAGGTGGTGGGTATTATAGAGGGCACGGATTGCATGGAGCACGGGGTGTGGTGAAAAAATAATGAATACTGTTATGCTGGAAATAAAAAAAAAATAAATGCTTGCTCAAATGTATACAATTATGAAGTATTTTATAACTTACCTTACATAAACATGCAAAGAAACAGGAGAAGCCACAATCACAACTGCCACTTCCCAACAGCATTTGGGGGAAGAATGAAGCACAAACAAGTCAGCTTCCAGAGATCGGGAACAGGGGTCAGCAGGTATGGAGACTGCCCCCCAGAACAACTCCTCAGTTCCATATTCGTTAGATACGAGATAACAATCAACAAAGGAGGAGGCAGATTATAGATAAACCAGATATGCCTGACCAAGCAGGATGGGGTTAGTGGTTGAGTAAAGGCATTTGAAGGAATCATCTAATTAACTACAGGTGATCTCCGGAGAAGGGGAGATAACAAGAACCGCTCTGAGCAGGCACGCGACCCCAGCTGCTCCACTGCAAGGACGTGTATCATCCTCTCCCCAGGGGCCCCTGCTGGTCCTCAATGAAGCATGTTTGGTCTGTACCTTGTTCTGAGGGACGGTTACACACAACTTTATCTTCATTCGTACATTCATTTACTTATTTATTTATTTTAAATATTTTATTTGTTTGTTTTTCAGAGAGAGTCAGAAACAGAGAGAGTGAGAGAGCAAACACAAGTGGGAAGGAGAGACAGAGGGAGAAGCAGACCTACAACAGAGGACTCCATCCCAGGACCCTGGGATCATGACCTGAGCCCAAGGCAGGTGTCTCACAGAATGAAACTCTAAGGCACTCAAATCACAACTAAAAAAAATTAAAAGGAAAACCCATTTATTCCTTGGAGTCAGTGTAGCAGCTCCCACCTGGCTACACCTCAAACACCCCTGAGCTCACTTGAACTGATGGTGGTTCTGGAAGATTCCACCAAGTGTCGCCGCATGAGGACAGAAATGCTCTGTGAGTCCAGAGAGGGTTCAGGGAATGATTTGGATTCTTCTGTTCCAAAGCGGACCTGATTTTCACCCACTTATTTACTTATGAAAACAGAGTCTGTGTTTTCGGCTGAGGAATGGAGGGCGATAGCGGACATCAGGGAAGGTGGAAATGGAAAGTGAAGGAAAATGTATCCCACGAAGGTGGACCAGAGCTGCCGCTCTAGGAAGTTATGAACCAGTCCTGCCTTGTGTTATGAACCCTCAACTCACACGGATGAGGAAGGAGGGGCAAGACCAGGATGTCCAACAATGCGGGAGGAAAAGCACCAGAGGTCACGGGGGACGAGTCCTGGATAGGGAGCAGCCCAGACATGTCATGCACCTGAACCATGCTCCCCCTTGATGTTGATAGCAGACAGAGCAGCGAGGGTGAGCTGCAGGCTTTCCTCCAGATCCCTCTGGGCACCCGGGATGCATGCCCACAGCTCTGCCACACGGAATGGTGACTTTGTTCCCCCTCCTGTTTAGCTCCTGGCTGAGTCTGGGGTCCTTCTCTGGCTGTGCTGAGCCTCTAGCAGCAGAATCCCGAGGACCACCAGGATCAAGACAGCTACGCCCATGCGGGTCAGATTCTCCACCATGTAATCTCTGGGGTCCGAAGCTAGGAATGAGGACAGAGAGGTTGCAGAGGTCAGAGAGGTCCCAAATCCCCCAGGATCCTGTATGTCCACCCAGGGGACCTGCTTCCCCACACAGGACACTCCCTCCATACAAGCCCCATCACTGGGACTTTCTCTTACTCAACACTGCTGGGGTCTGAGTTGTTTTGGGGTGGGCTCACGGTGCCAGCTGCTTCTGCAGGGAAGATGGAAGAAGATGGAAGGAGCTAGAGACCCCCGTCCCGCTGTCCTCTGCTCTGTGTCTCTATCCCTCAGCTTGTCACTATGTGGTTTTTGTACAGTTCCTGAACTAGCCCTTCTCTGCACTAGAGGGCTTTTCTCTGCTCTCCTCACTGGATTCCTTCAGCCTCCTTGTTCTCTTTGATTTCAGACTCTGCTTCTTAGTCACTTGGGGTTGATTCTGGCTGTGCCCCACCAGCTCAGGGTTGCAGAGAAAAGTGGCCTCCCAGCACAGAAATCATCATGTCCTCACATGTTCTCTGCTCAGTCTGGGACACAAGACCTCCTGGGCTCATGTCCCTGTAGATGACCATTCCCACTCACTCTGTAGCCGAGGTCCTAGCAGCATCCATGGATGAGGGGCTGGTGCCAGGGGCTCCTGACTGTCAGGAGCACAGAGGGGCCGATGTCTGGGGTCAGGTCCATGTCCCTCCATGTCAACCAGCTCCCTTCCTTCAGGTTCTGTGCTTTATACTATACCTACAGTATTCCTCCTTGCATGTATTCATTAATTCATTCTTCATTTACTTACAGATATCCACAGTGCCAGACACACACCACACACTCACACACACACACACACACACACACACACACACACAGAGAGAGAAAGAGAGAGAGAGAGAGAGATCTGTGTGCGCACATCTACAACAGGCATATAAATATGTATCCACGAAAGGTGACGGTCAGTCACTGGGTTATAGGAACACCATTATTGCTCGCATGCAGTGTGGATGGAGATGGGAAGAAGAGCTACATAAGTAAATAAATCAACCAACCAACCAATAAACAAACAAAAAAGATAAATGAGACTCATTGAAAACGTGCTAAGACTGGGGAGTGCCCAGATCTTCTGCCCCACAAGGACCGTGTGAATCTATCTAACCCCAGTGCACACAGGAGGAGGACGGTTTTTGAGTCTGGTGTCCCTGTCACCTGAATTCCCTTTGTCGTCATCTGCAGGTGCTGCTCTAGAATGTGTGAGAAGCAGACACTGGAACATTGGACCAGTGACCACACAAAACGGAGAGTCGATACCAGTGCACATGGACACAGGGTGCAGCCTCCCTGGGGATTCCTGTGAGCCTGGATTGGCCCCTTCTGGGTCTCACATGTGCACCGAGGGGCATGGAGGCACCCAGGTGAGCACAGGTGGGGGGCAGCAGAGTGGTGCCCACAGGTGGGGAGGATTCTGTCCAGGAGAGTGTACCCGGGGGCTGACTACACCATCAGATTCTGCTATGGAGGGACAGGAGGTGAGTGGGAGGCACTTCTACTCATCATCATCCTCACTCACCCCCACGCAGCCCCTACTCCTTACTCTGCCAAGACTGCAGGATCAGGGACCCCGGGTACACACTGTGGATCTTCCCAAATGCCCCAGGGCAAGACCCTCCTCTGTGGAGCCCCTACGATCCCCACATGTCTTACTGCGTCAGGCTTTCCTGAGATGTGTGTCCTGAGCTGACAGAGCTCAGACAGGACATCGTCAGGGACACTCACCTGAGACGAGCAGTTCCACGGGGTCACTGGGCTGTGACAACAGGTAGGGGGAGGTTCTGGAAGAGCCGTAGCACCTGTAGGTTCCCCTGTGGGCTGAGGTCACAGGACTCATGGGGAATTCAGCCTGGTGCTGCCCAGCTCGGGACTTCGATCTACAACGCAGCGGGGGATCGGCTGTCCCCTCCTTGGACAGAAGGAAAGTGTCCACAGAGCTCTGTGACTGACACAGCAGGGTCACATTCTCTCCTGGGGCCACCATGCGTCGTGGCTGCACTGAGAGGGAGGGTGCGTAGGGCAGCTGACCTAGAGAGAGAAAGGGCAGGTGAGTGGCTGTCGGGCCGTTGCTCTGTGGAGACTGTCTGTGTCCTCCGAGTCTGTCCCTTCCCATCCCCTGTCTCTCTCTGTCTCTCTCTCCCTGGGGACCCCACACAACTGGTCCCAGCCACCACCAGCTGGGGCTACCCTGGCAGTACCTGAGCAGATTCTGATGTCCTGACTGACACCGGGATCCCTCACCTGCAAGCAGGATGTCCAGAGGGTCACTGGGGGCCGACCACTCGGAGGAGAGGGTGTGTCCACCGTAGCACAAGTACCGGCCTCTATGGGAGGGCCTCACAGAGCCCAGGGGAAAATCTGCCCCAGACAACCCAGCCTGGGGCTGTCGGCCAAGCTGCCGGGGAGGGTCAGGTGCCCCCTCCCTGGACAGAGCGAATCTGCCGTAGCCAATATCAGAGAGACACTGGAGGGTCAGGCTCTGTCCAGAGGTCACGACAGGGCCCAGTTGAGACAGCAGGGTGGGCTTTCCCGACACACCTGGGAGAGACCAGCAGTGGATGGCAGGGGCTGCTTTTCCCCACACTTCCCTTCTCCCGTCCTGACACCCGGGTCTCACTGTCCATCACCCTCCGTGACACTGACCTGTGAGTCCCCGTGGTCCCCTCTCCCACCCTGTCTTTGGGGCATGGGTCCTTTCGCAACAATGACAGTGACATTGTATGGGGAGGGAAGGGTGGACAATGGCCAGAGGAATTCAGGTAATAAAGGCAATCTGGAAGGACCATCAGCTCTGGAAGAAGATGCAGAGACAGGCTGTGCCCCAGATGGGGGCTATGGGCCCTGAGAGAAGAGTCCCTGTTAACTGTCAGGTGCCTCAAAACACAGATGGGGCAACAGTCAGACTTTCTCACCTGAGACCAGCAGCTCCAGGGGGTCACTGGGGTCCGACCACACCTGGGGGGTGTTGCTGTAATAGCCATAGCATCTGAACGTCCACCTGAGGCTAGGGGTCACAGGTCCAACAGGGAACAGGGCCTGGGTACCCCCACGGGGGGCTGGCTGGGAGTTCAGAGTCCAGGAGGGCTGGCGCTCTCCTTCCTTCATCAGGACGAATCTGTGGAATCCCATCCGTGAGGCACACTGGAAGGTCATGTTCTCTCCTGAGGTCACAACAGGGCTGGGCAGGGCTGAGAGGCTGGGTTGGCCATGGGATCCTAGGAGAGGAGGATGGGGTGGTGTTAAATCGGGCTCAGACCCCCAAGGTATCCCCAGGCTGGTCTGTAAGAGGGAGACACCTGAGAGCCCACCCCCTTCCTGAGGGCAGAGTCTAGGGCTGGGACCCTGAGTGGGCTCACACCTGTCACCACCAGCTCCAGGGGGTCACTGTATTCTGACCAGTCATTGGGGCATTCATAGTCACAGTGGTATCTTCCTGCATATACATCTGTCATGTATGTGATGGAGAAGTTGGCCTTGTACCCGGACTCCAGTGGCTTCCGTGTCTCCCAATTCCATGAGTCCCCCTCTTTATGCAGGTGGTACTCCTGGGCCTCCAAGCTCCCCTGACACCAGATGGTCACAGGTGTCCCCCAGGGCATCACAGAGCTGGGCTCAGCCCAGATGGTGGGTTTGGGGAGGGTCCCTGGAAGGAAACAGAGGCTGGGACACAGACCTTCCCCATCCCCAGGTAAGAGCTCAATGCCAAACCCCCAGAAGTGCCCCTGGGTCTGCCCAGAACTGCTGTTCTACATGCCCAGCAGCCTGCTGGGTGACCCCTGTCCCTAGTGAGGAGGTGGGACTGGGACCTTTGGGGACAGACTCACCTGCCTGTGCTTGCATCCTGGGGTCTTCACTCAGCCCTGGAAGACAGTCCATGTGAGAGGTTTGCCCCGAATCCTAGCAGAACCCTTTCTCCCCATGAGCCTCCTGAGCCTGGGGTCTCTGACAGACCAGGGCTTGACTCTGGGGTGGCTTCCTCCCAAACTAAGGCCTCCCTTTCCCTCCTCAGATCTCACCGAGACAGAGCAAGGCCATGATGGTGGGGGTCATGGTGTCTCGTCTCTCTCACTCTGGCTGTGCAGAGGGTGAGACGACTGTGCCAGAGGGTGAGACCACGGTGCCCACAGGACATGCAGACATACAAGGTGTGGTTCTAAGAGGTAGGTGTCCTGTCATGGGGTTGTCACGTACGCAGGATATGACAATAGGAAGGTGAACAACCCCTGCCCAGGGTCCTAGCCTGGCTCCGGTGTCCATGACGGTGCAGCGGGGGAACGCTGGGTCTCCCTGTGATGCCCAATCAAGTGAGGAGACCAGGGAAGGTCCTTCCCTCCCAGAGCCTCCCCCATTGGTCTCCTTCATCCCCACAACCGTGGTCCTCACCATGGACGGATCCCCAGAACCAGAGCTGCTGCAGAGGACATGGGTTCCTGCCGTGCTGGGGAGCTCATGTCAGCTCAGACACTCCTGTGATGTCTCTGAATGGCTCAAGTTGAGATATCGGTGGCAATGAGCCAGAGGAGATATAGACGCAAAAAGGGAAGGGAACGCAGACCATCTCTTGGCCCTTGAGTGTGGGCTCTCTTTCTGTCACAGCCTCCAAGGACTTCTGTGTTTTCCTGTGACATGGTCCACACCCCATTCATGGGAAAATGCCTCTTTGAGTCCCTCCTGGCTCTTTGTTGCCCCCTTGTTCCAGGGACAGAGACATCCTCCTCACCCTGGGCTCTTGCCTGTAAGCTATAGGAAGCAATACTTGGGTGAGTGCTCTGATATGAGAGACTCTCTGATATGAGAGACATGATTCTCATGTCATTACTACTCCTGTGTCCACTGCCCAAGTGACTGTGAGCACAGTGGCCTGGTCTGTAGCATGCTATCCTCACTCTACTCCTCAGAGTGGTTGTGAGGTCAGTGGGACCTAGATTGTGCATGGGATGAATTTTGTTAGATTCCTGACCTGATTAAGAGGGGTGTGGTTAAGACCAAAGAGGTCCATGTGTCAGACCCCACAGTCAGGTTAGATCATTGATCATTGTGATACGTCCCAGGGAAGATTGAGAGAAAATGGTGGGAATTAAGAAAAACAGGAGAGAGAAAGCTGTGATCAGGAGTTCTCCACAGGCTGATGACCTAGTAGAGCCCCATAATGCCTAAGAGACTTTATTTCATACTTCAATAACAAGAATGTTTATTAGGGAGATTGAGGTTGGAGGACCACAAGTGCCAGGTGACTGCCTTGCTTCAAAGCAAGAGACTTTTCTAAAGCATATTTACAGAAGAGCTCAACGTTTGTGTCAGCATGACTGTGAGAGCTAATGTGATCCCAATCAAGTAGTGAATGAACTGCAGGGATTGTGAGAGCTAGCCCTTGGCAAGACTCCTGAGACTGCAAGGACCCTGTCAGCTTGCAGTTGGTTCTCCACATCCTTGAGAGACCCCATGTGTTCTTAACACTGAGAAATGCTATTTACAATGTTTCTGAAATTAGTAGAAACAGGTATTTGCAGAAAATGAGAAACAAAATTTTCTGAAATTGACACGGACCACAACAGAAAAAGAAGTGAAAGCTGAGTGCCTGCCAGTGTCTGGGGTCAAGTTGGGGGTCATCAAATTTGATCTCTGCCTCTGTGTGACCAGAACAAGCATCCACATTATCACAGGCAGCAAGGGCATCCAGTGTCTCACTGACTGTGCAAGCAGTGTGACCCTTCTACCTTGTGTGGGGTGGGTCCTGGCATGTCTATGCCCAATAACTCAGTCCAGACAATAGCACTGAGCCATGTCCCCTGTGTGTGTGTGTGTGTGTGTGTGTGTGTGTGTGTGTCTGCGCACGTGCGCATGTGGGTGGAACCCCGCACAGGCAGCTGTCCATGTGTGAGGGTGTGGCTTCCATGGTAGTCATCCCTGCCAGACACATACCTGCTCAGATGCTAAGTTGGGACAAGTGGATGCCAGAGGTCAGTGGGGCTGTAACCACCCACCCATTACAGTCCTGAGCTTCAGGTCAGCCCTGGAAGCAGTTGTCTCTGGAACTCAGGGGTGTAGAAGGTGAGTGTTCAACAGGAATGGACATCAGAGAGGGACCCCAATTTGATAAGGAGGGCTCAGGAACATTGTGTGCAGACTCATCAATCATAGTCCAGGACATGAAATGGCAGGAATATAGGAAACTCGTTTTATGTTAAAAATGTGAACTACACCATAAACAAAGATAAACTCGAAATGGATAAAAGACCTCAACGTGAGACAGGAAGCCATCAGAACCCTAGGGGAGAATATAGGCAGTGACCTCTTCGATATCAGCCACAGCAACTTCTTTCAAGATATGTCTCCAAAGGCAAAGGAAACAAAAGCGAAAACGAACTTTTGTGTCTTCGTCAAGATCAAAAGCTTCTGCACAGCAAAGGAAACAGTCAAGAAAAGAAAGAGGCAACCCACAGAATGGGAGAAGATATTTGCAAATGACAGTACAGACAAAAGGTTGATATCCAGGATCTATAATGAACTCCTCAAACTCAACACACACAAAACAGACAAGCATATCAAAAAATGGGCAGAAGATATGGACAGACACTTCTCCAATCAAGACATACAAATGGCTATTAGACCCATGAAAAAATGTTCATTACCACTAGCCATCAGGGAGATTCAAATTAAAACCACATTGAGATACCACCTTACACCGGTTAGAATGGCCAAAATTAGCAAGACAGGAAACAACATGTGTTGGAGGGGATGTGGAGAAAGGGGAACCCTCTTCCACTGTTGGTGGAAATTCAAGTTGGTGCAGCCACTTTGAAAACAGTGTGGAGATTCCTCAAGAAATTAAAAAGAGAGCTTCCCTATGACCCTGAAATTGCACTACTGGGTACTGACCCCAAAGATACAGATGTAGTGAATGAAGGGCCAACTGTACCCCAACGTTCATAGCGACAATGGCCACGGTTGCCAAACTCTGGAAAGAACCAAGATGCCCTTCAACAGACAAATGGATAAGGAAGATGTGGTCCATATACAGTAGGGAGTATTATTCCTCCATCAGCAAGGTTGAATACCCAACATTTGTAGCAACATGGACGGGACTGGAAGAGATTATGCTGAGTGAAATAAGTCAAGCAGAGAGAGTCAATTATCATATGGTTTCACTTATTTGTGGAGCATAACAAATAGCATGGAGGACAAGGGGAGATGGAGAGGAGAAGGGAGTTGAGGGAAATTGGAAGGGGAGGTGAACCATGACAGACTATGGACTCTGAAAAACAATCTGAGGGTTTTGAATGGGTGGGGGATGGGAGGTTGGGGGAACCAGGGGGTGGGTATTAGAGAGCACGTATTGCATGGAGCACTGGGTGAGGTGCAAAAACAATGAATATTGTTACGCTGAAAAAAATAAATTAATTTAAAAAATGTGAACTACTGAAAAATGGAGCACATTGAGTGTTTGTAGAAATAATGAAGTTATATTATGGAAAGAAGATGGAAATAAGGAAGTGAGTTAATTCAATTCTCTGGAGGTAAAAGAGAAAAACAAAAACTTACTGTGACTGATCCTTCCATCTGTGAGAAGATGCAGCTGAAAGGCAGAGCACGAAATTGGAAGACAACACTGAGGATGCTTTGTCTGATGCCAGACAGGCTGAAATGAGAACATGCAGATACTCAGGGAACAGGGGGATGGTGGATACCATGAATCTGGAAAAAGAGCAGTGAGGAATGTGTGAGGCAACAGTCCCAGGGGCCAGTGTTCAGGTGTTGTAAAGAGACACAGGTAGAGCAGCAGCCTGCTGGTATGCATGGATGTGTCCTTGAGATCCGTTTCTCCATATCTCCTGATAAAGCAAAGGAAGTTGACAGGAGCTGACTTTTGAGCAGAAGAAAAAAGCAGAGAGATTTGGAACATGCGCTTATACGGAATCATGAATTAGGGATGCTTTACTCACCCAAGGGAGCTTGAAAGGACAAAGGTAAAAGCGTCGGCAGGGCCCACATCCTCAAGCACAAGGAGACAGGGACTTCGTGTAGCCTTGGGCTTCATCTCTGTGAGGGAGGAGGAGAGCCCCCCAGCAGGCGTGTTCCCAGCTCCTTATCCTTGGATCCTCTCCTGTACTTGGAATAAGGCAATTTTGTCTAACTTTTTCTTTTCTTTCTTTTTTTTTTTTTTTTTGATCTGGGAAATCAAAGAAGATTTTATTTATTTATTTATTTATTTATTTACTTACTTACTTATTATTTTCTTTTTTTTTCGATTAATTTATTTATTTTCAGAAAAGCAGTATTCATTATTTTTTCACCACACCCATTGCTCCATGCAATACCTGTCCTCCTTAATACCCACTACCAGGCTCTCCCTTCCCCCCTACAAAATGCTCAATTTGTTTCTCAGAGTCTACAGTCTCTCATCCTTCGTCCCCTCCTCCGATTTCCCTCAATTCTCTTTTCCTTTTTTCTACTCCTAATGTCTTCCATGTTATTCCTTATGCTCCACAAGTCAGTGAAACTCTGCTGGTCTCTTCTAGACAGCATGTGGATGGCTCTTACTTTTTTATTCAATCTCATACCCTGTGTCTTTTGATTGGAGCATTAAGCCCATGTAATTCAGAGTCACTATTAAAAGAAGATGTGGAGGACATGGGGAGTTAGAGAGGAGAAGGGAGTTGGGGGAAGTTGGAGGGGGAGGTGAACCATGAGAGACTATGGACTCTGAAAAGCAATCTGAGGGGTTTGAATTGACGGGTGGGTGGGAGGTTGGGGTACCAGGTGGTGGGTATTATAGAGGGCACGGATTGCATGGAGCACTGGGTGTGGTGAAAAATAATGAATACTGTTATGCCGAAAATAAATAAAAAATTAAAAAAAATAAAAGATGTGGTCCATATATACAATGGAATGTCACTCAGCCATGAGAAAGGATGAATACCCAACTTTTGTATCAACATGGACGGGACTGGAGGAGATTATGCTGAGTGAAAAAAGTCAAGCAGAGAAAGCCCATGATCACATGGTTTCACTCTTATGTGGAACATAAGGAATAGCATGGAGGACATCAAGAGAAGGAAGGGGAAAACGAAGGGAGTAAATCGGAGGGATGAACCATGAGGACTCTGAGAAATAAACTGAGGGGAAGGTGGGGTTGGGTAAGCCCGGTGATGGGTATTCAGGAGGGCACGTGTTGCAGGGAGCACTGGGTGTTGTACACAAACAGTGAATCATGGAACACTGCATTAGAAACTAATTATGTGGGCGCCTGGGTGGCTCAGTGGGTTAAGCCGCTGCCTTCGGCTCAGGTCATGATCTCAGGGTCCTGGGATCGAGTCCCGCATCGGGTTCTCTGCTCAGCAGGGAGCCTGTTTCCTCCTCTCTCTCTCTCTGCCTGCCTCTCTGCCTACTTGTGATCTCTCTCTGTCAAATAAATAAATAAAATCTTAAAAAAAAAAAAAAAAAAAAAAAAAAAAAGAAACTAATTATGTACTGTGTGGTGACTAAATAACAAAAAATCTGCATAAGATTATCAGATTTACAAATCTATTCATTAGATGTGGTGAGTGCACAAAATCAATTTTTACGCTAAATGCTTGCTCAAATGTATACAATTATGAAGTATTTCATAACTTACCTTACATAAACATGCAAAGAAACAGGAGAAGCCACAATCACAACTGCCACTTCCCAAGGGCACTCGGGGGAAGAATGAAGCACAAACAAGTCAGCTTCCAGAGATCTGGAGCAGGGGTCATCAGGTGCGGAGACTACAGCCCAGAACAACTCCTCAGTCCCATATTCGTTAGATACGAGATAACAATCAACAAAGGAGGAGGCAGATTATAGATAAACCAGATATGCCTGACCAAGCAGGATGGGGTTAGTGGTTGAGTAAAGGCATTTGAAGGAATCATCTAATTAACTACAGGTGATCTCCGGAGAAGGGGAGATAACAAGAACCGCTCTGAGCAGGCACGCGACCCCAGCTGCTCCACTGCAAGGACGTGTATCATCCTCTCCCCAGGGGCCACTGCTGGTCCACAATCAAGCATGTTTGGTCTGTACCTTGTTCTGAGGGACGGTTACACACAACTTTATCTTCATTCGTACATTTATTTATTTATTTATCTATTTATTTATTTTAAACATTTTATTTGTTTATTTTTGAGAGAGAGACAGAAACAAAGAGAGAGAGAGAGCAAACACAAATGGGAAGGAGAGACAGAGGGAGAAGCAGACCTACAACAGAGGACTCCATCCCAGGACCCTGGGATCATGACCTGAGCCCAAGGCAGGTGTCTCACAGAATGAAACTCTAAGGCACTCGAATCACAACTAAAAAAATTAAAAAGGAAAACCCATTCATTCCTTGGAGTCAGTGTAGCAGCTCCCACCTGGCTACACCTCAAACACCCCTGAGCTCACTTGAACTGATGGTGGTTCTGGAAGATTCCACCAAGTGTCGCCGCATGAGGACAGAAATGGTCTGTGAGTCCAGAGAAGGTTCAGGGAATGATTTGGACTCATCTGTTCCAAAGCGGACCTGATTTTCACCCACTTATTTACTTATGAAAACAGAGTCTGTGTTTTCGGCCGAGGGATGGAGGACAATAGTGGATATCAGGGAAGATGGAAATGGAAAGTGAAGGAAAATGTATCCCACGAAGGTGGTATGAACCAGTCCTGCCTTGTGTTATGAACCCTCAACTCACAGAGATGAGGAAGGAGGGTCAAGACCAGGATGTCCAACAATGCAGGAGGGAAAGCACCAGAGGTCACGGGGGATGAGTCATGGACAGGGAGCAGCCCAGACATGTCCTGCACCTGAACCCTTCTCCCCCTCGATGTTGTCAGAGAGAGATCAGGGATCATGAGCTGCAGGCTTTCTTCCAGATCATTCTGGGCACCTGGGACGCATGCCCACAGCTCTGCCACACGGGAAAGGTGACTTTGTTCCCCCTTGTGTTTAGCTCCTGGCTGCGTCTAGGTTCCTTCTCTGGCTGTGCTGAGCCTCTATCAGCAGAATCCGAGGACCACCAGGATCAAGACAGGTATGCCCGTGTAGGTCAGATTCTCCACCATGTAATCTCTGGGGTCGGAGGCTAGGAATGAGGACAGAGAGGTTGCAGAGGATCACGCAGGATCCTGTATGTCCACCCAGGGGACCTGCTTCCCCACACAGGACACTCACTCCATACAAGCCCCATCACTGGGACTTTCTCTTACTCAACACTGCTGGGGTCTAAGTTGTTTTGGGGTGGACTCACGGTGCCAGCTGCTTCTGCAGGGAAGATGGAAGCAGATGGAAGGAGCTAGAGACCCCCGTCCCGCCTGTCCTCTGCTCTGTGTCTCTATCCCTCAGCCTGTCACTATGTGGTTTTTGTACAGTTCCTGAACTAGCCCTTCTCTGCACTAGAGGGCTTTTCTCTGCTCTCCTCACTGGATTCCTTCAGCCTCCTTGTTCTCTTTGATTTCAGACTCTGCTTCTGAGTCACTTGGGGTTGATTCTGGCTGTGCCCCACCAGCTCAGGGTTGCAGAGAAAAGTGGCCTCCCAGCACAGAAATCATCATGTCCTCACATGTTCTCTGCTCAGTCTGGGACACAAGGCCTCCTGGGCTCATGTCCCAGCAGATGACAGTTCCCGCTTATTCAGTAGCTGAGGTCCCAGCAGCGTCCATGGTTGAGTGGCTGGAGCCAGGGGCTCCTGACTGTCAGGAGAAGAGAGGGGCCCATGTCTGGGGTCGGGTCCGTGTCCTTCCATGTCAACCAGCTTCCTTCCTTCAGGGTCTGCACTTTATTCTGTACCTACAGTATTCCTCCTTGGTATGTTCACTAATTCATTCTTCATATACTTACAGATACCCACCGTGCCAGACACACACACACACACACACACACACACACACACACACACACAGAGAGAGAGAGAGAGAGAGAAAGAGAGAAAGTGAGAGAGAGAGAGAGAGAGAGATCTGTGTGCGCACATCTACAACAGGCATATAAATATGTATCCAGGAAAGGTGATGGTCAGGCACTGGGTCATAGGAACGGCGTTATTGCCTGGATGCAGTGTGGATGGAGATGGGAAGAAGAGCTACATAAGTAAATAAACCAACCAACCAACCAACCAACCAATAAACAAACAAAAAAGATAAATGAGACTCATTGAAAGCATGCTAAGACCGGGGAGTGCCCAGAGCTTGTGCCCCACAGGGACCCTGTGAATCCATCTAACCCCAATGCACACAGGAGAAGGAGGACAGTTTCTGAGTCTAGCGTCCCTGTCACCTGAGTACCCTTTGTCATCATCTGCATGTGCTTCTCTAGAATGTGTGAGAAGCAGACACAGGGACACTGAACCAGCGACCACACAAAAAGGAGAGAGGATACCAGTGCACATGGACACAGGGTGCAGCCTCCCTGGGGACTCCCGTGATCCGGGATCGACACTCCTGGGTCTCAGGTGTGCACCAAGGGGCATGTAGGCCCCCAGGTGAGCATGGGGGGTCAGCAGAGCGGTGCCCGCAGGTGGGAAGGCTTCTGTCCAGGAGAGTGTCCCGTGCGGCTGACAGCACCATCAGATTCTGCTACGGAGGGACAGGAGGTGAGTGGGATGCGCTGTCCACTCACCCTCGTCCTCACTCATCCCCCCACACGGCCCCTACTCCTTACTCTGCTGAGACTGCGGGATGGGGGCCCCGGGTGCACACTGTGGATCTTCCCAACCTCTCCAGAGCAGGACCCTCCTCTGTGGAGCCCCCATGACCTCCACATGTGTTACTGTGTCAGGCTTTCCTGATATGTGTGTCCTGAGTTGACAGAGTTCAGATAGGACAAGGTCAGGGCCCCTTACCTGAAACCAGCAGCTCCAGGGGGTCACTGGGCTGTGACAACTGGTAGGAAGAGGTGCTGGTGGAGCCGTAGCACCTGTAGGACCCCCCATGGGCTGAGGTCACAGGACTCATTGGGAATTCAGCCTGGTGCTGCCCAGCTCGGTACTGTGATCTAAGATGCAGCGGGGGATGGGCTGCCCCCTCCTTGGATAGAAGGAAAGTGTCCACAGAGCTCTGTGACTGACACAGCAGAGTCACATTCTCTGCTGGGGCCACCTTGGGTCGCGGCTGCACCGACAGGGAGGATGTGTAGGGCAGCTGTCCTAGAGAGAGGAAGGGCGTGTGAGGGGCTGTCCAGCCCTTGTTCTGAACTGAGTCTGTGTCCTCTGAGTCTGTCCCTTCCTATCCCCCTTCTCTCTCTGTGTCTCTCTCCCTGGGGACTCCACACACCTGGTCCCGTCCACCACCACCTATGGCGCCCCTGGCAGGACTGGTGCAGAATCTGCAGTCCTGACGGATGCCGTGAGCCCTCACCTGTGAGCAGGATGTCCAGGGGTTCACTGGGGGCCAACCACTCGGAGGAGAGTATGTGTCCACCGTAGCACGTGTACCAGCCCATGTGGGAGGGTCTCACAGGGCCCAGAGGGAAGTCTGACCCAGAGAGCCCAGCCTGGGGCTGCCCGCCAAGCTGCTGGGGAGGGTCAGGTGCCCCCTCTTTGGACAGAGTGAATCTGTTGTAGCCAACATCAGAGCGACACTGGAGGGTCAGTCTCTGTCCAGAGGTCACGAGAGGGCCATGCTGGGTCAGGAGGGAGGGCTTCCCCGACACATCTGGGAGAGACCAGCTGTGGATGGCAGGGGTTGCCTCTCCCCAAACTTCCCCTTCTCCTGATTGACCCCTGGGTCTCACTGTCACTCCCGGTGACTCTGACCTGTGAGTCCCCGTGGTCCCCTCACCCAACCTCTCATTGGGGCTCCCCTGGAAGCAGAGTCCCCATTACCTGTCTGGTGCCTCAAAACATGGATGGGGCACCAGTCAAACATTCTCACCTGAGACCAGCAGCTCCAGGGCTCACTGGGGTCCGACCACACCTGGGGGGTGTTGCTGTAATAGTCGTAGCATCTGAATGTCCACCTGAGGCTGGGAGTCACGGGGCCCACAGGGAACAGGGCCTGGGTCACCCCACCGGTGGCTGCCTGGGAGTTCAGGGTCCAGGACGGCTGACCTTCTCCATCCTTCATCAGGATGAACCTGTGGAATCCCATCCGTGAGGCACACTGGAGGGTCACGTTCCCTCCTGAGGTCACGACAGGACTGGACAGGGCTGAGAGGCTGGGTTTGCCCTGGGATCCTAGGAGAGGAGGAGGGTGACATGTGACATGGGGCTCAGACCCCCCACATTATCCCCAGGCTGGGCTGTGAGAGGGAGACCCCTGAGAGCCCATCCCCTTCCTGAGGGCAGAGCCTGGGGCTGGGACCCTGAGTGGGCTCGCACCTGTCACCACCACCAGCTCCAGGGGGTCACTGGGCTCTGAACAGCCAGTGGAACTGAAATAGTTACAGTGATATCTTCCTGCATGTACATCTGTCATGTGTGTGATGGAGAACTGGGCCTTGTCCCTGGACTCCAGTGGCTTCCGTCTGTCCCAGACCCTTGACTCTCCCTTTTTATGCAGGCGGTACTCCTGGGCCTCCAGCCCCACCCCCGACACCAGATGGTCACAGATGTCCCCCAGGGCATCACAGAGCCTGGCTCAGCCCAGATGGTGCGTTTGGAGAGGGTCCCTGGAAGGAAACAGAGGCTGGAACATAGACCTTCCCCACCCCAGGTCCCAGTTCAGCTCCAAGCCCCCAGACGTCCCCTTCGGTCAGTCCAGAACTTCTCTTCTCCCTCCCCCATGTCTGGTGGGTGACCCCTGTCCCCAATGAGGAGGTGGGACTAGGACCCCTTGGGACAGACACACCTGTCTGCGCTCTGGTCCTAGGGCCCACACTCATCCCTGGAAGAGAGTCCCTGTGAGAGGTTTGCCCTGAATCCTTGCAGAACCCCTCCTCCACATGAGCCTCCTGAGCCTGGGGTCTCTGACAGACCAGGCCTGGATGTGGGGCTGGTCTCTCCCAGAGTAGGGTGTCCCCTCCCCTCCTCAGATCTCACCAAGACAGAGCAGGGCAGTGAGGGTGGGGGTCATGGCGTCTCCTCTCCCTGGTTCTAGCTGTGCAGACGGAGGCCCCACTGTGACCATGGGACAGACAAAACCACAGGTTGTGGCCACATGGAGGCCTGTCCTGCCTGTCACAGGGTTGTCACATCAGCAGTCCCAGTCCACGTCAGCAGGAAGGGAAACAACCCCTCCCCAGGCCCAGCCTGGCTCTGGTGTCCATGACAGTGCAGCAGGTGGACCCCGTGGCTTCCTGAGGTGCCCCATCCAGGTGAGGAGAACAGGGCAGGTCCTTCCCTCCCAGAGCCTGCCCCATGGGTCGCCTTCTTTCTCAGCACATCCGGGGTCCCCACCATGGAGAGGGTCCCCAGACCCCGGGAATGATGCAAAGATGTGGGTTCCCGCTGCCCTTTAGAGGTCATGTGAGGACCAACACACCTGTGAGAAATCTGCTCGGCTCAGGATGAAATCATGGTGGCAATGAGGCCAGAAGAGAAATAGGGGCAATAGGGAAGGAAACACAGCCCCTCTCCTGGCCCTGGAGTGTGGGCTTTCCATCTGCACAGCCTTGTGGACTTCTCTATTTTCCTCTGAGTCTGTCCACTTCCATTTCCTGGGAGCACACCTCTGAGTCCCCTGCTGGCTCCTCTGTCCCTTGATCCAGGGGCAGAGATGTCCTGCCCACACTGTGGTCCTTTCTGAGAGCTGTAGGGGGCAATTCATGGCTGAGTGCTGTGATTTGGGGAACAAAGCTGATTCTGGTGTGAATACTACTGCCGTGTCCACTGCCCTAGTGACCTTGTGCACGTCACCTGGTCTGTAGCATGCTGCCCTGAACCCCACTCGGTGGTTGCAATCAATCATTGGTATTTCTTGACCTGATTAAGAGGGGTGTGGCTGAGACACAAGAGGTCCATGGTTCAGACCCCACAATCAGGGTGGACCAGAGATCCATGTCCCCGAGAGACCCTGTGCATCCCTACAGACGACAAATGCTATTGGTGATGTTTCTGAAATGGTTTACATTACGTTTTGCAGGAAATAAGAAACAAGAGTTTCTGGAATTGAGAGGGACCACAGCAGAACAGTGATGAAAGCTAAGTGACCAGTAGAGGCTGGGGTCCAGCTGAGGGTGGTAAAATATGATTTCCACCTCTGTTTGTCCAAAAGAGTTGCCACATTCTCACAGGCAGGAAGGGTATCGAGTTTCTGGGTGACTGTGGAAACAGCATGACCCTCCACCATGTGTGGGGTGGGCGCTGGCATGTCTCTGCCCTCTGCCCTCTGCCCCAGCCCAGAGATCAGCCCTGAGCCACATCCCCTCTGTGTGTGTGTGGAATGGTTCTGTCCCGTGGACCCACCCTCCACTGGCGTCTGCCCATGGGTTGGTATGCGGTTCCCACGGGAGCCATCCCTGATGGGCACAGGTGTTAAGTTCGGAGAGTGGATGCACAGGGAGGGCGACAGAGACCACCCACCCCTTACAGTCCTGAAATCAGGGCAGCTCTGGAAACAATTGTGTCTGGAACTCAGGGGTGTGGGAGGTGAGTGTCCAACAGGAATGGACATCAGAGAGTGACCCCGATATGTAAGGAGTGCTATGGAAGACTGTGTGCAGAGTGGTCCGTCATCGTCCAGGTCGTGGAACAGCAGGAATGTGGGAAACACATTTTGCACTAAGAATGTGAAATATTGAAGGGAAGAGACAAGATGGTGGGAGAGTGGGGGGCCCCGTCTCATCCGGTCCCTTGAATTTAGCTACGTAACTATCAATCCATTCTGCACACCTTGAATTCAACCTGAGATGTAAGAAAAAAACATACCTGGAACTCTACAAGTGGAGAAGTGAGCGCTTTTTTCAAGGTGGGATGTCCAGAGGCGTGAATCTGAGGGAGATAACAAAGACAAATGGAGGGGGGAGGGAGCCTCCACGTGTCCTTCACCAAGGAGTGTTATAGCCCCGAGGGCAAAATATGAACCCTTAGAAATCTCCTCCAGTGAGATATATGGCTGCCTGAAAGGGGCTTTTGGTATGAAACAGGCAGACTTCTAGGTGGGTCGTGTGGTCCCTGGATCCCAGGACCCTCAAAATAACATAGTGCCTGAGACGGTAGAGATCCCAAGCAGCAGAGCTGGGAAACTGGTTATGGTCAGTGAGCCCGGGGGGAACTCTCAGCTTGATTCACCACAAACCCAGAGCTGTGCCAACTGGGGGACTGCTCTCAGCCTGGGCACCCTGCAGAGGACTGGAACATGGGGACCTTCCACCATCCTCCAGGATGGGCAAAATGGGTCCACTCCCGACTGGGCAACAGGTCTCAGGGTGACAGCACAGTAAAGGACAGTACAGGGCCACCCTCTGTCTTCCTCCAGGAGAAGCCCTTCTTTTCACTACATCTGTATCTTTCTCTTTTTTCTTGTTTCTCTTTTTAATTATTTTCCTATTTTATCAACATGTATTTGTTTTGAAATTTTTTAAATTTATTTTTTATTTCTTTTCAGCATAACAGTATTCATTATTTTTGCACCACACCCAGTGCTCCATGCAATCCGTGCCCTCTCTAATACCCACCACCTGGTTCCCCCAACCTCCTACCCCCCCAACACTTAAAACCCTTCAGATTGTTTTTCAGAGTCCTAGTCTCTCATGGTTCACCTCCCCTTCCAATTTCCCCCAACATGTATTTTTTTTATTTTTATTTTCAGCATAACAGTATTCATGTATTTTTTAAGTTTTTATTTCTTTTCAGCATAACAGTATTCATTGTTTTTGCACCACACACAGTGCTCCATGCAATCCGTGCCCTCTCCAATACCCACCACCTGGTTCCCTCAACCTCCCACCCCCCGCCCCTTCAAAACCCTCAGATTGTTTTTCAGAGTCCATAGTCTCTCATGGTTCATCTCCCCTTCCAATTTCCCTCAACTCCCTTCTCCTCTCCATCTCCCCTTGTCCTCCATGCTATTTGTTATGCTCCACAAATAAGTGAAACCATATGATAATTGACTCTGTATTTAAGTCATGTTTAAACTTTCATTTCTTACATCTACATTTTATACATATATTGGTCATTTCTGGCCTCCTTTCACTCTTCAATTTTATTTGTGTATATATGTAAATTTTGCTTTCTTTGCAATTTTGAGATCAAGTGTCTTAATCTCAAATTAGTGTCAAAAAAGTATCAAATCTCAAACACAAAGCAAAATTCACTCAGGAACAAGCAGATCACCCCCCTTTTATTTCCTTTTCTGTTTTCATTTCTGACCTCTTCGGATTTGTCTAGTCTGTATTCAGCTTCGGTCATATTTGATATTTTTTAGAGATTTTACTTATTTCTGTGACAGAGAGAGATCACAAGCAGGCAGAGAGGCAGGCAGAGAGAGAGGGGGGAGCTGGTTCCCCAGTGAGCAGAGAGCCCAATGCGGGGCTCGATCCCAGAACCCTGAGATCATGACCTGAGCTGAAGGCAGAGGCTTAACCCACTGAGCCACGCAGGCACCCCATATATTGGGTATTTTTGATTCTGCTCACTCACTCATCCATTCTTGTCTGGGCAAAATGACTCAAAGTGAGAATTCACAACAAAACAAAGAACCAGAGGTAATGTTCTCCGCCACAGATGTAATCCATATGGATACCAGTAAGATGTCAGAGATGGAGCTCTGGATAACGGTGATCAAGTTAATATCTGGGCTTGAAAAAAGACTAGAGAATGTCTTAGTGCAGAAATGAGATCTAATCAGGCCAAATTAAAAATGCTCTAGCAGATGCTGCCTAAATTGGATGCTCTAACAGCGAGGGTAAAGGAGGCAGAAGAAAGAGTGAGTGATGTAGGAGACAGGGTGGTGTGAAGGAAGGAAGCTGAGGGAAAGAGAGGCAAACAATTAACAGCTCGTGAGGAGAGACCTTGAGAAATCAGGGATGTTATGAAATACACCGACATCAGAATTATTGGGAAACTGGGGGTGGGGGCAGAAGGTGTATTTGAGCAACCAGAGCTGAGAACTTCCCTAACCTGGGAAAGGAAACAAGCATTCGTGTCCCAGAGGTAGAGATGACCCCTCCCCAAAGCAATATAAAAATAGATCAACACCCCAACATGTAATACTGAAGCTTGCAAATTTCAGAGATAAAGAGAAAATCCTGAAAGCAGGTTGGGACAAGAAGCTCCTAACCTGTGGACGTAGAAACATCACCCCAACATCAGACCTGTCCACAGAGACCTGACAATCCAGAAAGGGCAGCCGGGACACATTCAGTTACTAAATGAGAGGAACATGCGGCCAAGAATCCTTCACCCAGCAAGGCTGTTATGCAGAACTGATGGAGAGGTGAAGAGCTTTCAGGACAGATAGAAACTGAGAGGACATGTGACCACCAAGCCAGCCCTGCAGGAAGTATTAAGGGGGATTTTGTGAAGCAAAGAGAGAGCCCAAACGTAACACGGACCACTAACAAACAATCTACAGAAACAGGACGTTACAGGTGATACAGGCTGAGTGATATTCCATTGTATATATGGACCACATCTTCTTTAATAGTGACTCTGAATTAAATGGGCTTAATGCTTCAATCAAAGGACACAGGGTATCAGATGGAATAAAAAAGTAAGAGCCATATGATAACTGACTCTCTCTGCTTGACTTATTTCACTCAGTATAATCTCTTCCAGTCCCGTCCATGTTGCTACAATAACAAAAAGCATGGAGGACATGGGGAGTTAGAGAGAAGGGGGTTGGGGTAAATTGGAAGGGGAGGTGAATCATGAGAGACTATGGACTCTGAAAAACAATCTGAGGGGTTTGAAGTGGCGGGGTGGGGGTGGGAGGTCGGGGTACCAGGTGGTGGGTATTATAGAGGGCACGGATTGCATGGAGCACTGGGTGTGGTGAAAAAATAATGATACTGTTATGCTGAAAATAAATAAATGAAAAAAAAAAAGTAAAAGCCATCCACATGTCTAGAAGAGACCAGGTTTGTTTTTTAAATTTAAATTCAATTAAGCAGCATAAATACATCGTTGGTTTTTTTTTTTTTTTAGACGAGGAAAAGTGGTTTTATTGCATTTCATGTATTCTCAGCATCTACCATTCAACAGAAGTGCCCAAATACTGTTGTTGTTGAATTTAGAAAGCTAATCAATGTAAATCATTAAAGGCATATGTTCTCATTTGTCTCAGTCAGTATAGATCCTATGTCTGAATTTTGCTTTTAATGTCTGTATTCTTTTCAGTGTTCCAAGATTCATTGTTTATGCACCACACCCAGTGCTCCAAGGGATCGCTGCCCTCTGAACACCCACCACCAGGCTCAACCATCCATCCCAACCCCCTCCCCTCCAAAACCCTATTTGTTTCTCAGAGTCCACAGTCTCTCATGGTTCATCTCCCCCTCCGATTTCCCCCAATGCTCTTCTCCTCTCCATCTCCCCATGTCCTCCATGTCATTCCTTTTGCTCCACAAGTAAGCAAAACCATATGATAATTGACTCACTCTGCTAGACTTATTTCACTCAGCATAATCTCCTCGAGTCATCATTAGTTTTTTTCCCAAGATTTTATTAATTCAAATCAAAACCACATTGAGATACCACCTTACACCAATTAAAAAGGCAAGAATTCATCTATTGAAGGTCATCTTGGTTCTTTCCACAGTTTAGCGGCGTAGCCATTGCTGCTATTGTTAGGGTCCGTTATCAAAGGGACAAAACTGAGACAAAGTAAAAATTATGCAAAGCTCTATTTTATGCCAGCATTGGAAGTCAGACTGACCGAGCAGGGCCATCTCTGAAGAGAGCGACCACCCCCAGTCTACAGGCTCAAGAATCGACTGGTCAGGGCCACCTCTAAAGAGAGCAACCCCTCCCAATCTTACAGTCTACCTTTTATTGGGTGAAACTGCAACCCATATCTTGGTATCTCAACCCACCGGGTTTGTGTGTCTCTTGCTGATTGGCTAGTTCCATCTGGTCTAGTGACGTGTTATTTAAGATTACCCTATACCAGGAACTGTTACAAAGAGTACTTTTTGGGAAGGCTTAGTCAGTTAACATATTCAGTGTGAATAATAAGATGGTCATCCTTCCCAAGATGGAGTCATTTTGGTTTGGGCAAGACCTTCTCAGTGTTACAAACAGTACTTCCTACTGATTAGATGTCTCCATCTGGCCTGACTCGTCCTTGTATTCTGGGCTGTGTTATCAGGAACTAGATGACTACATTTTATTGGTTTCCTGGACTTGCTCTTAAGTAAGTTTCTCTGGGGGAGGATCAATTTAAGTTTACTGCACAAACAACAAAATGGCCATTTAACCGAGATGGAGTAGCTCTGGCTAAATAGGTCCTTACAGCAATGAACATTGGAGTACAGGTGGCCCTTCTTTTCACTACATCTGTAACTTTGGGGTAAATACCCAGTAGTGCAATTTCTGGGTCATAGGGTAGCTCTATTTTTAATTTTTTGAGGAACCTCTACAGTGTTTCCTAAACTGGCTGTACCAATTTGCCTTCCCACCAACAGTGTAGGAGGGTTCCCCTTTCTCTACATCTTCGCCAACATTTGTTGTTCCCTGTCTTGTTAATTTTTGCCATGCTAACTGGTTTAAGGATTGGTTGGTACCTCCAGTTATATGAACTGAATGCTGTGCTGAATACAAACGGTCATAAGAAACATACTTGGATCATCCCCATCACAGAGAGAAGGACTTCAAGTTCTCACCTTTAAAAATGAAGGCCAGGTGCTGATTGCTAACCATGGCTTCATGAATTGTTGGAAACTCCATTTTATTTCTGATGAGCTTTTATGTGCATTATGAATTGTTGGTGTGTTTTATCAAAAGCTTTGTCTGCAACTGTTGAGATTATTTATTAATTTTAAATTTTTATTATTATGTTCAATTAGCCAACTTATAATACATCATTTTTGAATTTTGATTTATAGTTAACATGTGATATTAGTTTCAAGGGTCCATCATAGTGAATTAGCATTTATATACATTAGGCAGTGCTCACTCTAAGAAATCCAATTAACATGTGTCACACAAAAAATGATTACAATGTTACTGATTATATTTCCTAAAGTGTAATTTTCACCCCTGGCGCTCATTTATTATGTAACTGGAAGTTGGTACGTCTTAATCTCCTTCACCTTTTCAACCATCTCCCCATACCCCTCCCTCTGGTTTGTGAGATGGTCATTTTTACATATTCTGTTAATGTATCAGATTATATTGATTGAGTTAAACTACTCTGTTCCTTCCCTCCCCCCAAAATCCAGTGTGGTCATGATGTAGAGTCCTATTGCTGGATCTTATTTGTGAACGTTTTGTTTAGAGATGTACATCTAGGTTTATGTGAGAGGAATTTCTGCCCTTTTTTCATTCTGTAATTACCTTGCCAGTTTTTTTGGTGTTCAAAGTTCCCTGGCCTGATCCAATATTGCTTCCTCCCTTTTTATTCTCAGGAAAAGTTTGTGTAATTTTGGTGTGTGTGTATGCATGTGTGTAAGCATGTGTGTGTTTCCTCAAGGGGTAAGTGTTTGGAGGAAATTGCCAATGAAGCTTCCTCAACAGACACAAATATAACAAAATGATTATCCCCATGCGGTTAGCTCACACTTCCATGCCGTATCACAGCTGCCTATCTTGTATGTGATGAGAACATTTAGATCTACTCTCTTTGCAACATTCAAGAATAGGATACAGTGTTATGAGCTGCGGTCATCATGCTGTATATGAGATCCCCAGAACTTGTGGTCTTACAACTGTAGAGACCTTGTTCTTCTTGTCTGTAATCCTGACCAACACCTCCCCATTTCCACAGTCCAGCCCCGCCAGCCACCACTCTGACTCCATTTCTCTCAGTTTCCACACACTTCAGATGGGGGACAGTTTAATCACAGTCAATGCATTCAATGTATTCATAAGGTGATACATAATTTCTACTTCTCCATCAATTTAGTAGCTTCTATTTTGAGAATTTTACCCATTTCATCTACATGTCTCATATATCAGCATAAAGGAGTTAATAATGTTCCATTCTAAATTTAAAGTCTGTAGGATGGGATGCCATCCTAATAATGATGTGTACCTCCTCCCTCTCTCTCTCTCTTTCCTTGGTTTTGTGGCTAAGATTTATAAATGTGACCATTGCTTACGAAAAGGAACACTTTCAGCTTCATTGATTTTTCTCTATTTTTAAATTTGTCCTCATTACTAGTTATGTCTTATCTTTATTATTTTCTGCCTTCTACCTTTGTTTGGAATAACTTGCTATTCTTTTCCCAAATTCTCGATAGAATAGGTTCTGTCATTAATTATTTGAGTCTTTTTCTGTTCTAATAAATTGGTTCTTGGTTCTTATTTTCCCATTTCATAGATTTGATGTGTAACATTTACACTGTCCTTCACTGTGAACATTCTCTCATTTCCATTTGGATTTTCTCATTTCATTCATGGGTAATTGGGAAGTCTGTTGCTTTGATTTCCAAAGTGTAGGGGTATTACTATCTTTGATGGCAGAATCAGTGACTCCCAGAGGGTCCCAGGAGTTCTTGCTGGTCCAAGTGAAGAGTCCAGGCTGGCTGGGGTCATCATTAGGTGACACTCACTGTAGGCAACTCCTGTGCCTTTCAGGGTCCCTGTGGTCCCCCTCCATGGAGTGTGGGGTCAGGACCCCTCCTGGGCTAGTGCATGGCCAGAGCAGCATATACACTGGGCTCTGCTGGGGGCTCCCCTAATTGGGAGGGAGGGGATGCCCTTGTCTCCTGTCTGAGAGTCAAGGCGTGAAGCTGGGTGTAGGTTACATCCTGGGGGCTGTCATATGCAGCAACCTGCAGTGGGGAAGAGAGGGGAGGTTTGTGATTAAGGAGGGGGACCCTGAACGCTTGAAGAAGAAGGGACCCACCTGACAGTCCGTCTGCCTGTTTTCCTCTGCTTGTCTGTCCTCCGAGTCCAGTAATCCCTCTGACACAGGGAAAGGAGAATTGGCCAGTCCCCACCTGAATCTTGATCTTGACAGGCTCACCTGGGCGTACGTCAGTCCCTGGGGGTCTTCATCTTGTGTGTTCTGCTGTGGACAGACAGTGAGGGGGAGGTTTGTCTCCTTGATTCCCCTCGACCACCTCAGACAATTTTCCCCATGGTTGCCAGAGCGATGCTTCAAACTTTCCTGCCCATTAGGTCACTTTCCTGGTGAACTCTCCAGGGGCTTCCTGAGCCTTGGGGCGTGTGATTCAACTCTGGCTCTGATTCTATTCCGGACAGTGTTTCTTGCTCATTTGGTTGCAGCTGCATGGGCCATGTTCCTGATAAAGCATGCTGCTGCCTCAGGACCTTTGCACCTGTTACTCTGTACCCTGCTTTATTTTCCTTGGCCACACGTTGCTCTTGAGGTTGCTGCCCATTTCCGTGCATATTGTCCACCACCCACAAAGTGAACTCATGGAGGGTGGTCAGATTTGCTCACAGCTATGCCAGCAGCACTAGGAGGGGCCTGGCAAATGCTGGGCTCCCTGTGTCTTTTGCTGGCTGAATGAATGAAGGGGCTTAGTGACCAGTGGGAGAATTTCTTCATGCACCCTCTTGAGACATGGGCATGCACCCCAACAACCAGAAGTCAGACAGTGGTTGGGGAGCCAGATAAGAGGAGCACAGAGGAGGACCCACGAGGTCACAGTGGGCTGATCCTGGGTGCCCAAGGAGTGTGAGGGCCTCTGAAGGACACTACTGAGATTGGGTGGTGTGAGGACACAGAAGCGTCCACTGGATTCTGTTTGGTACCACAAGGGTCCTGGGGTCTGCACGAGGCCTGGGAGTCTCACCTGATGGTCCAGCTCCACCCCCTCCTCAGGCTGAGTGTCTTGCATGGCAGCGTCTGCTGGGACAGAACGGGGTGTGTCTCTTGGCAAGTTCCCTGAGCCCTCCTCTAGGGGCTACAGACCCTGCCCTCTTCCCAGTTAGGACATCTGCCATCCCGGAGCTTCAGCAGTGGGCTGAGGGGTATGTGGGAATTCAGTCCTCAACCCCTCCCCAAGACCCTCCCAGCCCACCACCAGGGCATCCCCCTTCATCTCACAGAAGCTCTCCTCCTGGGTGGCAGCAGCTGGGCTGGATCCGGGGAGGAGACATTGTGTTAGGGGGCATAGCAGGGGCAGGTGGGTGGGAGTCTGGGGGACTGCGGGCAGGAGTTACCTGTCGTGCAGGCCTCTGTCCCTGGGCTCTGGGTCTGCAGCCCCTGCAGGACATTGGGAATCAGTGTCCCTCTAGGCTGGGAGGGTATGACCCCCCCCCCTTTTGATTCCAGGGAAAGGCGCCCTTCACACATACTGTCTGGGTGGTTCTCCATATCTCCAGATCAAAAGAGGGGAAAACTTTCAATTGGCACGTGGGGGTCAACCTCGGGGTTTCTTTTTAGGTTCTCTGGGTTGAGATTCTGCACAAGTGTCCTCCTACACTGGCCTTTCCCACCACTCTGGTTTCCCTCTGGCCGCTGCCCTGAGCCCATCTTTGTTCGGCCCAAGGAGCTGCCACCACCCCTGCAGCCCGTCACCCCCTTCCCTTCTCACCCGACTTTCTGACTTTGCTCTGATGCCTGTGTCGAACCTGGAGGCAGACGAGGAGGCCGAGCAGCAGGATGAAGGCCACCACGGCCACGATGAGGATGTACAGGTACCAGTGGGGACCTTGGGCAGGAGCTACACCATGAATGAGCCAGTGATGCCATTTAACTGAGCGCCTGCTGTGTGCCAGGAACCTGCTGGGCTCTGTGCACTCAGCTCTGTATCCATCAACGATTACCCAGCAGACAACTGCTGCCCCTCCACCCACCCCACAGACAGAAAACTGAGACAAAGAGAAGAGGTCATTCATGTGTCTTAGGTCACCCAGCATGGAGGCGGCAGGGCTAGGACTAAAACCCAACTATGGGTTTCCTGTGTTCTCCTCATGCTGTCTCCTGTGCAGACACCAGCTCGGAGTTCTGGCCCCCATCTGGGGCACCGCCTGTCTCTGCATCTTCTTCCGGAGCTGATGGTCCTTCCAGATTGCCCTTATTACCTGAATGCCCCCAGCCATTGTCCTCCCTCCCCTCCCCCTACAATGTCACTGTCATTGTTGCGAAAGGACCCATAGATCACTACCTGGGGGTCTTCACCGTAAGCCCTCCTCTCCCAGGATCAGAGTCATGGTCTGATGGGAAATCTACTCTGTCCACGACTCTCTTCTTTACACTTGGGGAAACTGAGGTCCACACAGGGGAGGGGCATGTGCCAGCCAGCACCTCCGGAGGCCCTTGACCTGAAGGGGCAGCTCAGCCTCCGCTCCCCATGGACCCACCCACTAAGGCTGTCAGAGACCATCATTCACACTCAGAGCCTCCTGGGGTCAGCAATGGTGAGGTAAAAGGCCTGTAGGACTCCCCACTGCACTTGACTTCTCCTCCCCTACTGGGCCCCTCCACCTCCCTCTGCCGTGACCACCCCAGCTCCCTCCACCAGCCTCAGAGCCCCTGGAGTCCCGAGGTCTCCCTGGCATCTCTGAAAGCCTAGAAGAAAAGCCACTGGACAGCAGCCCCTGTAACTCACAGTCAGCTGAGCCTGGCCCTGTGGTTGTGGGACCGGGACCCATAGAGGGTCCTGGGGTAAAAACAGAAGTGTGGGGCGGGGAGGGAGGCTGGAGCTTCCCCTGACTCCTTATTGCTGCACACACTCTTCCTCCTCATGTGCCCTGTGGCCCCAAAGGCCCTCCTCCACCAGGACAATTCTGGTGCTGTGGGCGAGGGTTGGGCAAGGGTGGGAAGACCCTGTTTCCCTCCTGCACTGTGAGGAGTACCCCTCGGCTGACATTCCCTTGGAGCCCCTTACTTCCATCCTAGACCAGAGCCCTCATGGACACAGGGCCCTGAAGACAATGTTGGGACACAGAGGGGACAGAGTCAGCGACTCTCACCTGAGACCAGGAGCTCCAGGGGGTCACTGGGCTGTGACAACAGATAGGGGGAGGTGCTGGCAGAGCCGTAGCACCTGTAGGACCCCCCGTGGTCTGAGGTCACAGGACTCATGGGGAATTCAGCCTGGTGCCGCCCAGCTCGGTACTGTGATCTAAGACGCAGCGGGGGATCAGCTACTCCCTCCTTGGTCAGAAGGAAGGTGTCCACAGGGCTCTGTGACTGACACAGCAGAGTCACATTCTCTCCTGGGGCCACCATGCGTCGCGGCTGCACCGAGAGGGAGGGTGTGTAGGGCAGCTGTCCTAGGGAGAGGAAGGGGGGGTGAGGGGCTGTCCAGCCCTTGTTCTGAACTGAGTCTGTCTGTGTCCTCCGAGTCTGTGCCATTCCATCCCCTGTCCCTCTCTGTCTCTCCCTCCCCCCGGACCCCTCCACCCCAATCCCAGCCACCACCACCTGGGCTCCCCTGGCAGGACCTGTGCAGCGTCTGGATCCTGACCAATGCCGTGAGCCCTCACCTGTGAGCAGGATGTCCAGGGGGTCACTGGGGGCCGACCACTCGGAGGAGAGGTTGTGTCCACCGTAGCACGTGTACCGGCCTCTATGGGAGGGTCTCACAGGGCCCAGGGGGAAGTCTGCCCCAGAGATCCCAGCCTGGGGCTGCTTGCCAAGCTGCCGGGGAGGGTCAGGTGCCCCCTCTTTGGACAGAGCGAATCTGTCATAGCCAACATCAGAGCGACACTGGAGGGTCACACTCTGTCCAGACATCATTAGAGAGCCATGCTGGGTCAGCAGGGTGGGCTTCCCTGACACACCTGGGAGAGACCAGCAGTGGATGGCAGGGGCTGCTTTTCCCCACACTTCCCTTCTCCCGTCCTGACACCCGGGTCTCACTGTCCATCACCCTCTGTGACACTGACCTGTGAGTCCCCGTGGTCCCCTCTCCCACCCTGTCTTTGGGGCATGGGTCCTTTCGCAAAATGACAGTGACATTGTAGGGGGAGGGGAGGGAGGACAATGGCCGGGGGAATTCAGGTAATAAGGGCAATCTGGAAGGGCCATCAGCTCTGGAAGAAGATGCAGAGACAGGCTGTGCCCCAGATGGGGGCTCTGAGCCCTGGGAGCAGAGTCCCCGTTAACTGTCAGGTGCCTCAAAACACAGACGGGGCAACAGTCAGACATTCTCACCTGAGACCAGCAGCTCCAGGGGGTCGCTGGGGTCCGACCACACCTGGGGGGTGTTGCTGTAATAGCCATAGCATCGGAACGTCCACCTGAGGCTGGGGGTCACAGGTCCAACAGGGAACAGGGCCTGGGTCCGCCCATGGGGGGCTGGCTGGGAGCCCAGGGTCCAGGAGGGCTGGCGTTCTCCTTCCTTCATCAGGACGAATCTGTGGAATCCCATCCGTGAGGCACACTGGAAGGTCACGTTCCCTCCTGAGGTCACAACAGGGCTGGGCAGGGCTGAGAGACTGGGCTGGCCATGGGATCCTAGGAGAGGAGGATGGGGTGGTGTTAAATCGGGCTCAGACCCCCAAGGTATCCCCAGGCTGGTCTGTAAGAGGGAGACACCTGAGAGCCCACCCCCTTCCTGAGGGCAGAGTCTGGGGCTGGGACCCTGAGTGGGCTCACACCTGTCACCACCAGCTCCAGGGGGTCACTGTATTCTGACCAGTCATTGGGGCGTTCATAGTCACACTGGTATCTTCCTGCATATACATCTGTCATGTATGTGATGGAGAAGTTGGCCTTGTACCCGGACTCCAGTGGCTTCCGTGTCTCCCAATTCCATGAGTCCCCCTCTTTATGCAGGTGGTACTCCTGGGCCTCCAAGCTCCCCTGACACCAGATGGTCACAGGTGTCCCCCAGGGCATCACAGAGCTGGGCTCAGCCCAGATGGTGGGTTTGGGGAGGGTCCCTGGAAGGAAACAGAGGCTGGGACACAGACTTTCCCCATCCCCTGGTACCAGCTCAATGCCAAACCCCCAGAAGTGCCCCTGGGTCATCCCAGAACTGCTGTTCTACATGCCCAGCAGCCTTCTGGGTGACCCCTGTCCCTAGTGAGGAGGTGGGACTGGGACCTTTGGGGACAGACTCACCTGCCTGTGCTTGCATCCTGGGGTCTTCACTCAGCCCTGGAAGACAGTCCGTGTGAGAGATTTGCCCCGAATCCTAGCAGAACCCTTTCTCCCCATGAGCCTCCTGAGCCTGGGGTCTCTGACAGACCAGGGCTTGACTCTGGGGTGGCTTCATCCCAAATAAGGACTCCCTTTCCCTCCTCAGATCTCACCGAGACAGAGCAAGGCCATGAAGGTGGAGGTCATGGTGTCTCGTCTCCCTCACTCTGGCTGTGCAGAGGGTGAGACGACTGTGCCAGAGGGTGAGACCACGGTGCCCACAGGACATGCAGACATACAAGGTGTGGTTCTCAGAGGTAGTTGTCCTATCATGGGGTTGTCACGTATGCAGGATATGACAATAGGAAGGTGAACAACCCCTGCCCAGGGACCTAGCCTGGCTCTGGTGTCCATGACGGTGCAGCAGGGGAACCCTTGGGCTCCCTGTGATGCCCAATCAAGTGAGGAGACCAGGGCAGGTCCTTCCCTCCCAGAGCCTCCCCCATGGGTCTCCTTTATCCCCACAACCCTGGTCCTCACCATGGACAGGTCCCCAGAACCAGAGCTGCTGCAGAAGACATGGGTTCCTGCTGTGCTGGGGAGCTCAAGTTAGCTCAGACACTCGTGTGATGTCTCCAAATGGCTCAAGTTGAGATATCGGTGGCAATGAGCCCAGAGGAGAAATAGACACAAAAAGGGAAGGGAACACAGAACGTCTCTTGGCCCTGGAGTGTGGGCTCTCTTTCTGTCACAGCCTCCAAGGACTTCTGTGTTTTCCTGTGACATGGTCCACACCCCATTCATGGGAAAATGCCTCTTTGAGTCCCTCCTGGCTCTTTGTTGCCCCCTTGTTCCAGGGACAGAGACATCCTCCTCACCCTGGGCTCTTGCCTGTAAGCTATAGGAAGCAATACTTGGGTGAGTGCTCTGATATGAGAGACTCTCTGATATGAGAGACATGATTCTCATGTCATTACTACTCCTGTGTCCACTGCCCAAGTGACTGTGAGCACAGTGGCCTGGTCTGTAGCATGCTATCCTCACTCTACTCCTCAGAGTGGTTGTGAGGTCAGTGGGACCTAGATTGTGCATGGGATGAATTTTGTTAGATTCCTGACCTGATTAAGAGGGGTGTGGTTAAGACCAAAGAGGTCCATGTGTCAGACCCCACAGTCAGGTTAGATCATTGATCATTGTGATACGTCCCAGGGAAGACTGAGAGAAAACGGTGGGAATTATGAAAAACAAAAGAGAGAGAACTGTGATCAGGAGTTTTCCACAGACTGATGACCGAGTAGAGCCCCCAAATGCCCAAGAGACTTTATTTTATACTTCAATAACAAGAATGTTTATTAGGGAGATTGAGGTTGGAGGACCACAAGTGCCAGGTGACCACCTTGCTTCCAAGCAAGAGACTTTGCTAAAGCATATTTACAGAGGAGCTCAAGGTTTGTGTCAGCATGACTGTGAGAGCTAATGTGATCCTAATCAAGTAGTGAATGAACTGCAGGGATTGTGAGAGCTAGCCCTTGGCAAGACTCCTGAGACTGCAAGGACCCTGTCAGCTTGCAGTTGGTTCTCCATATCCTTGAGAGACCCCATGTGTTCTTAACACTGAGAAATGCTATTTACAATGTTTCTGAAATTCGTAGAAACAGATATTTTCAGAAAATGAGAAACAAAATTTTCTGAAATTGACACGGGCCACAACAGAAAAAGAAGTGAAAGCTGAGTGACTGCCAGTGTCTGGGATCAAGTTGAGGGGTCATGAAATTTGATTTTTGCCTCTGTGTGACCAGAACAGGCATCCACATTATCACAAGCAGGAAGGGCATCCAGTGTCTCACTGACTGTGGAAGAAGTGTGACCCTTCTACCTTGTGTGGGGTGGGTCCTGGCATGTCTATGCCCAATAACCCAGTCCAGACATCAGCACTGAGCCATGTCCCCTGTGTGTGTGTGTGTGTGTGTGTGTGTGTGTGTGTGTGGAAGAGTTTTGTCCAGTGAAACCCTGCACAGGCAGCTGTCCATGTGTGAGGGTGCGGCTTCCATGGCAGTCATCCCTGCCAGACACATCCCTGCTCAGATGCTATGTTGGGACAGTGGATGCCAGAGGTTAGTGGAGCTGTAACCACCCACCCCTTACAGTTCTGAGCTTCAGGCCACCCCTGGAAGCAATTGTCTCTGGAACTCAGGGGTGTAGGAGGTGAGTGTTCAACATGAATGGACATCAGAGAGGGACCCCAATGTGATAAGGAGTGCTCAGGAACATTGTGTGCAGACTCGTCAATCATAGTCCAGGACATAAAATGGTAGGAATATAGGAAACTCATTTTATGTTAAAAATGTGAACTACACTGTACACAAAGATGAACTTGAAATGGATAAGCGACCTCAACGTGAGACAGGAATCCATCAGAACCCTAGGGGAGAATATAGGCAGTAACCTCTTCAATATCAGCCGCAGCAACTTCTTTCAAGATATGTCTCCAAAGGCAAAGGAAATAAAAGCGAAGATGAACTTTTGGGACTTCGTCAAGATCAAAAGCTTCTGCACAGCAAAGGAAACAGTCAAGAAAACAAAGAAGCAACCCACGGAATGGGAGAAGATATTTGCAGATGACAGTACAGACAAAAGGTTGATATCCAGCATCTATAATGAACTTTTCAAACTCAACACACACAAAACAGACAATCATACAAAAAAATGGGCAGAAGATATGGAAAGAAACTTCTCCAACGAAGACATACAAATGGCTATCAAACCCATGAAATAATGTTCATCATCACTAGCCATCACGGAGATTGAAATTAAAACCACATTGAGATACCACATTACATCAGTCAGAATGGCCAAAATTAGCAAGACAGGAAACAACATGTGTTGGAGAGGATGTGGAGAAAGTGGAACCCTCTTACACTGGTGGTGGGAATGCAAGTTGGTGCAGCCCATGGAGAACAGTGTGGAAATTCCTCAAGAAATTAAAAATAGAGCTTCCCTATGACCCTGAAATTGCACTACTGGGTATTGCCCCCAAAGATACAGATGTAGTGAGAATAAGGGCCATCTGTACCCCAATGTTTATAGGAGCAATGGCCATGGTCGCCAAACTGTGGAAAGAACCAAGATGCCCCTCAACGGACGAATGGATAAGGAAGATGTGATGCATATATATACACTATGGAGTATTATGCCTCCATCAGAACGGATGAATACCCAACTTTTGTAGCAACATGGACAGGACTGGAAGAGATTATGCTGAGTGAAATAAGTCAAGCAGAGAGAGTCAATTATTATATGGTTTCACTTATTTGTGGAGCATAACAAATATCATGGAGGACAAGGGGTGTTAGAGAGGAGAAGGGAGTTGGGGTAAATTGGAAGGGGAGGTGAACCATGAGAGACTATGGACTCTGAAAAACAATCTGAGCGTTTTGAAGGGCGGGGTGTGAGAGGTTGTGGGAACCAGGTGGTGGGTATTATAGAGGGCACGGATTGCATGGAGCACTGTGTGTGGTGCGAAAACAATGAATACTGTTACACTGAAAAAAAATAAATTAATTTTAAAAATGTGAACTACTGATAAATTGGAGCACATTGAGTGTTTTTAGCAATAATGAAGTTATATTATGGAAAGAAGATAGAAATCAGGAAGTGAGTTAATTCAATTCTCTGGAGGCAAAAGAGAAAAACAAAAACTTACTGTGACTGATCCTTCCATCTGTGAGAAGATGCAGCTGAAAGGCAGAACACGAAATTGGAAGACAACACTGAGGATGCTTTGTCTGATGCCAGACAGGCTGAAATGAGAACATGCAGATACCCAGGGAACAGGGGGATGGTGGATACCATGAGTCTGGAAAGAGAGCAGTGAGGAATGTGTGAGGCAACAGTCCCAGGGGCCAGTGTTCAGGTGTTGTAAAGAGACACAGATAGAGCAGCAGCCTGCTGGTATGCATGGATGTGTCCTTGAGATCTGTGTCTCCATATCTCCTGATAAAGCAAAGGAAGTTGACAGGAATCAGAGCAGAAGCTGAGCAGAAGAAAAAAGCAGAGAGATTTGGAACATGCGCTTATACAGAATCATGAATAAGGGTTGCTTTACTCACCCAAGGGTACTTGAAAGGACAAAGGTAAAAGCGTTGGCAGGGCCCACATCCTCAAGCACAAGGAGACAGGGACTTCGTGTAGCCTTGGGCTTCATCTCTGTGAGGGAGGAGGAGAGCCCCCCAGCAGGCATGTTCCCAACTCCTTATCATTGGGTACTCTCCTGTACTTGGAATGAGGCAATGTTTTCTAACTTTTTCTTTTTTTTTTAATCTAGGAAATCAAAGATTATTTTATTTACTTACTTACTTACTTATTATTTTCCATTTTTTCTGACTTTTTTTATTAATTAATTTATTTTCAGAAAAACAGTATTCATTATTTTTTTCACAACACCCAGTGCTCCATGCAATCCGTGCCCTCTATAATACCCACCACCTGGTACCCCGACCTCCCACCCCTCTGCCACTTCAAACCCCTCAGATTGTTTTACAGAGTTCATAGTCCCTCATGATTCACCTCCCCTTCCAATTTACCCCAACACGCTTCTCCTCTCTAACACCCCTTGTCCTCCATGATATTTGTTATGCTCCGCAAATAAGTGAAACCATATGATAATTGACTCTCTCTGCATGACTGATTTCACTCAGCATAATCTCTTCCAGTCCCGTCCATGTTGCTACAAAAGTTGGGTATTCATCCTTTCTGATGGAGGCACAATACCCCATAGTGTATATGGACCACATCTTCCTTATCCATTCGTCCGTTGAAGGGCATCTTGGTTCTTCCCATACTTTGACGACCATGGCCATTGCTCCTATAAACATTGGGGTACAGATGGCCCTTCTTCTCACCACATCTGTATCTTTGGGGTAAATACCCGGGAGTGCAATTGCAGGGTCATAGGGAAGTTCTATTTTTAATTTCTTGAGGAATCTCCACACTGTTCTCCAAAGAGGCAGCACCAACTTGCATTCCCACCAACAGTGTAAGAGGGTGCCCCTTTTTCCACATCCTCTCCAACACACGTAGTTTCCTGTTTTGTTAATTTTGGCCATTCTAACTGGTGTAAGGTGATATCTCAATGTGGTTTTAATTTGAATCTCCCTGACGGCTGTGATGATGAACATTTTTTCATGTGTCTGCTAGGCATTTGTATGTCTTCATTGGAGAAGTCTCTGTTCATATCTTCTGCCCATTGTTTGATATGTTTGCCTGTTTCATGTGTGTTGAGTTTGAGGAGTTCATTTTAGATCCTGGATATCAAACTTTTGTCTGTACTGTCATTTGAAAATATCTTCTCCCATTCCTTGGGTTGCCTCTTTGTTTTTTTTACTGTTTCCTTTGCTGTGCAGAAGCTTTTGATTTTGATAACGTCCCAAAAGTTTATTTTCACTTTTGTTTCCTTTGCCTTTGGAGACATATCTTGAGAGAAGTTGCTGTGGCTGATATCGAAGAGATTACTGCCTATGTTCTCCTCTAGGATTCTGATGGATTCCTGTCTCACGTTGAGGTCTTTTATCCATTTTGAGATTATCTTTGTGTACGGTGTAAGAGAATGGTTGAGTTTCATTCTTCTACTTATAGCTGTCTAGTTTTCCCAGCACCATTTATTAAAGAGACTGTCTTTTTTCCACTGTATATTTTTTCCTGTTTTGTCGAAGATTAATTGACCATAGAGTTGAGGGTCCATATCTGGGCTCTCTACTCTGTTCCGCTGGTCTATGTGTCTGTTTTTATGCCAGTACCATGCTGTCTTGGTGATCACAGCTTTGTAATAAAGCTTGAAATCAGGTAACGTGATGCCCCCAGCTTTATTTTTGTTTT
The DNA here is from genome assembly GCF_009829155.1 of Mustela erminea. Classification (NCBI taxonomy): domain Eukaryota; kingdom Metazoa; phylum Chordata; class Mammalia; order Carnivora; family Mustelidae; genus Mustela; species Mustela erminea. Next base: position 10,641,136 of record NC_045632.1, on the reverse strand, counting down.
TCAACATTTCCTTAGCGATTCGGGGTCTCTTCTGATTCCATACAAATTTTTGGATTATTTGCTCCAGCTCTTTGAAGAATACCGGTGGAATTTTGATCAGAATAGCATTAAAAGTATAGATTGTTCTAGGCAGTATAGACATTTTAACAATGTTTATTCTTCTGATCCAAGAGCATGGAATGGTCTTCCATCTTTTTGTTTCTTCTTCAATTTCTTTCATGAGTGTTCTGTAGTTCCTCGAGTACAGATCCTTTACCTCTTTGGTTAGGTTTATTCCCAAGTATCTTATGGTTCTTGGTGCTATAGTAAATGGAATCGATTCTCTAATTTCCCTTTCTGTATTTTCATTGTTAGTGTATAAGAAAGCCACTGATTTCTGCACATTAACTTTGTATCCTGCCACGTTGCTGAATTGCTGTATGAGTTCTAGTAGTTTGGGGGTGGATCTTTTGGGTTTTCCATATAAAGAATCATGTCATCTGTGACGAGAGAGAGTTTGACTTCTTCATTGCCAATTTGGATACCTTTTATTTCTCTTTGTTGTCTGATTGCTGTTGCTAGGACTTCTAATACTATGTTGAACAAGAGTGGTGAAAGTGGGCATCCTTGTCTTGTTCCTGATCTCAACGGGAAGCCTGCAAGCTTTTTCCCATTGAGGATGATATTTGTTGTGGGTCTTTCATAGATAGATTTGATGAGGTTCAGGAATGTTCCCTCTATCCCTATACTTTGAAGCGTTTTAATCAGGAATGGATGCTGTATTTTGTCAAATGCTTTTCTGCATCAATTGAGAGGATCATGTGGTTCTTCTCTCTTCTCATATTAATTTGTTCTATCACATTGATTGATTTGCGAATGTTGAACCATCCTTGTAGCCCAGGGATGAATCCCACCTGATCATGGTGGATAATCTTTTTAATGTTCTGTTGGATCCTGTTGGCTAGGATCTTGTTGAGAATCTTAGCATCCATATTCATCAGTGATATTGGTCTAAAATTCTCCTTTTTGGTAGGGTCTTTGCCTGGTTTGGGGATCAGGGTAATGCTGGCTTATAGAAAGAGTCTGGAAGTTTTCTTCTGCTTCAATTTTTTGAAACAGCTTCAGGAGAATAGGTGTTATTTCTTCTTCGAAAGTTTGGTAGAATTCCCCAGGGAATCCGTCAGGTCCTGGGCTCTTGTTTTTTGGGAGGTTTTTGATCACTGCTTCAATCTCATTACTAGATATCGGTCTATTCAGGTTGTCGATTTCTTCCTGTATTTTCAGATTTTTTAAGATCTGAATAAAACTTTTTTTGGGGGGTGTTCCAAGGTTCATTGTTTATGCACCACACCCATTGCTCCATGCAATACCTGCCCTCCTCAATACCTACCACCAGGCTCTCCCTTCCCCCCCTACAAACTGCTCCATTTGTTTCTCAGAGTCTACAATCTCTCATTGTTCATCCCCTCCTCCAATTTCCCTCAATTCCCTTTTCTTTTTTCTACTCCTAATGTCTTCCATGTTATTCCTTATGCTCCACAAGTCAGTGAAACTCTGCTGGTCTCTTCTAGACAGCATGTGGATGGCTCTTACTTTTTTATTCAACCTGATACCCTGTGTCTTTTGATTGGAGCATTAATCCCATGTAATTCAGAGTCACTATTAAAAGATGTGGTCCATATATACAATGGAATGTCACTCAGCCATCAGAAAGGATGAATACCCAACTTTTGTATTGACATGGACGGGACTGGAGGAGATTATGCTGAGTGAAAAAAAGTCAAGCAGAGAAAGTCCATGATCACATGGTTTCACTCTTATGTGGAACATAAGGAATAGCATGGAGGACATCAAGAGAAGGAAGGGGAAAAATAAGGGGGTAAATCGGAGGGGGGATGAACCGTGAGGACTCTGAGAAATAAACTGAGGGTTTTAGAGGGGAAGGTGGGGTTGGGTAAGCCAGGTCATGGGTATTTAGGAGGGCACGTGTTGCAGGGAGCACTGGGTGTTGTACACAAACAGTGAACCTTGGAACACTGCATTAGACACTAATGATGTACTGTGTGGTGACTAAATAACAAAAAATCTGCATAAGATTATCAGATTTACAAATCTATTCATTAGATGTGGTGAGTGCACAAAATCAATTTTTACGCTAAATCCTTGCTCAAATGTATACAATTATGAAGTATTTCATAACTTACCTTACATAAACATGCAAAGAAACAGGAGAAGCCACAATCACAACTGCCACTTCCCAACAGCATTCGGGGGAAGAAGGAGGCACAAGTCTGCTTCCAGAGAGTGGGAGCAGGGGTCAACAGGTGCGGAGACTGCAGCCCAGAACAACTCCTCAGTCCCGTATTTGTTAGATACGAGATAACAATTAACAAAGGAGGAAGCAGATTATAGATAAACCATATATGCCTGACCAAGAAGGATGGGGTTAGTGGTTGAGTAAAGGCATTTGAAGGAATCATCTAATTAACTACAGGTGATCTCTGGAGAAGGGGAGAAAACAGAAGTACCGCCCTGAGCAGGCATGCAACCCCAGCTGCTCCACTGCAAGGACATGTATCATCCTCTCCCCACGGGCCCCTGCTGTGCCACAATCAAGCATGTTTGGTCAGTACCTTGTTCTGAGGGACGGTTACACACAACTTTATCTTCATTCGTACATTCATTTACTTATTTATTTATTTTAAAGATTTTATTTGTTTATTTTTGAGAGAGAGACAGAAACAGAGAGAGGGGGACAGAGAGCGAACACAAATGGGAAGGAGGGACAGAGTGAGAAGCAGATTCCCCACTGAGCAGGCATCCTGCAACACAAGACTCCATCCCAGGACCCTGGGATCATGACCTGAGCCCAAGGCAGGTGCCTCACAGAATGAAACTCTAAGCCGCTCAAATCACAACAACAACAACAACAACAAAGGAAAACCCATTTATTCCTTGGAGTATTCCACCTGGCTACACCTCAAAGGCCCTTGAGCTCACTCAAAATGATGGTGTTTCTGGAAGATTCCACCAGGTGTTGCCACATGAGGACAGAAGAGCTCTGTGAGTCCAGAGAGGGTTCGGGGAATGGTTTTGGATTCATCTGTTCCAAAGTTGACCTGATTTTCACCCACTTATTTACTTATGAAAACAGAGTCTGTGTTTTTGGCTGAGGAATGGAGGACAATAGTGGACAATAGGGAAAATGGAAATGGAAAGTGAAGGAAAATGTATCCCACGAAGCTGGACCAGAGTTGCCACTGTAGGAAGGTATGAACCAGCCGCGCTTTATGTTACGAACCCTCAACTCACAGGGATGAGGAAGGAGGGGCAAGCCAGGATATCCAACAATGCAGGAGGGGAAACACCACAGAGCACGAGGGACGAGTCCCGGACAGGGAGCAGCCCAGGTGCACCTCCTGCACCTGAACCATGCTCCCCCTCAATGTTGTCAGCAGAGAGATCAGAGAGGGTGAGCTGCAGGCTTTCCTCCAGATCCCTCTGGGCACCTGGGATGCATGCCCACAGCTCTGCCACATGGAATGGTGGCATTGCTCCCCCTTGTGTTTAGCTCCTGCCTGAGTCTGGAGTCCTTCTCTGGCTGTGCTGAGCCTCTAGCAGCAGAATCCCGAGGACCACCAAGATCAAGACAGCTACGCCCATGCGGGTCAGATTCTCCACCATGTAATCTCTGGAGTCTGAGGCTAGGAATGAGGACAGAGAGATTGCAGAGGGCAGAGAGGACCCAAATCACCCATATCCTGCATATCCACCCAGGGGACCTGCTTTCCCAGACAGGACACCCCCTCCATATAAGCCCCATCACTGGGATTTTCTCCTACTCACCACTGCTGGGGTCTGAGTTGTTTTGGGGTGGGCTCACGGTGCCAGCTGCTTCTGCAGGGAAGATGGAAGCCGATGGAAGGAGCTAGAGACCCCTGTCTTGCCTGTCCTCTGCTCTGTGCCTTTATCCCTCAGCCTGTCACTATGTGGTTTTTGTACAGTTCCTGAACTAGCCCTTCTCTGCACTAGGGGGCTTTCCTCTGCTCTCCTCACTGGATTCCTTCAGCCTCCTTGTTCTCTTTGATTTCAGACTCTGCTTCTGAGTTACTCAGGATAGATTCTGGCTGTGCCCCACCAGCTCAGGGTTGCAGAGAAAAATGGCCTCCCAGGACAGAAATCATGTCCTTGCATGTTCTCTGTTCTGTCTGGGACACAAGACCTCCTGGGCTCATGTCCCTGCAGATGACAGTTCCCACTTATTCAGTAGCCGAGGTCCCAGCAGCGTTCAAGGACAAGGGGCTGGATCCAGGGGCTCCTGACTGTCAGGAGAAGAGAGGGGCCCATGTCTGGGGTCGGGTCCCTGTCCCTCCATGTCAACCAGCTCCCTTCCTTCAGGGTCTGCACTTCATTCTGTACCTACAGTATTCCTCCTTGGTTATGTTCATTAATTCATTCTTCAAATACTTACAGATACCACAGTGCTAGACATACACACACACTCACACAGAGAGAGGGAGAGAGATCTGTGGGTGCCTATTTACAACAGACATATAAATATGTATCCACGGAAGGTGACAGTCAGTTACTGGGTCAGAGGAACACCCAGTTATTGCCTGCATGCAGTGTGGATCGAGATGGGAAGAAGAGCTATATAAGTAAATAAACCAACCAACCAACCAATAAACAAACCAAAAAGATAAATGAGACTCATTGAAAATGTGCTAAGACCCAGGAGTGCCCAGAGCTTTTGCCCCACAAGGACCCTGTGAATCCATCTAACCCAATGCACACAGGAGAAGGAGGACTGGTTTCTGAGTCTGGTGTCCCTGTCACCCGAGTTCCCTTTGTCATCATCTGCAGGTGCTTCTCTAGAAGGTGTGAGAAGCAGACACAGGGACACTGGACCAGCGTCCACCCACAACGCAGAGTGGTCACCAGCTGCATATGGACGTGGGGTGCAGCCTCCCTGGGGACTCCTGTGAGCCTGGATCGACACTCCCAGGTCAGGTGCTCACCAAGGAGCATGGAGGCCCCCAGATGAGCACAGGGGCGGCCGAGCAGTGTCCGCAGGTGCGGAGTTTTCTGTTCTGGACACTGTCCGTGGGGCTGACACCGCGGATCAGATTCAGCTATGGAGGGACAGGAGATGAGTGGGATGCGCTGTCCACTCACCATTGTCCTCACTCACCCCCCATGCAGCCACTACTCCTTACTCTGCTGAGACTGCAGGATGGGGGACCTGGGTGCACACTGTGGATCTTCCCAACCTCTCCAGGGCAGGACCCTCCTCTGTGGAGACCCCTTGAAACCCATGTTTGTTATTGTGTCAGGCTTTCCTGAGACGTGTGTCCTGAGCTGACAGAGCTCAGACAGGACAGGGTCAGGGCCGCTCACCTGAGACAAGCAGCTCCAGGGGGTCACTGGGCTGTGACAAGAGGTAGGGGGAGGTGCTGGCAGAGCCGTAGCACCTGTAGGTCCCCTCTTGGGCTGAGGTCACAGAACTCATGTAGAATTCAGTCTGGTGCTGCCCAGCTCGGTACTGTGATCTTAGACGCAGCGGGGGATCGGCTGCCCCCTCCTTGGACAGAAGGAAAGTGTCCACAGAGCTCCGTGACTGACAAAGCAGGGTCACATTCTCTCCTGGGGCCACCGTGGGTCCTGGCTGCACTGAGAGGGAGGGTGTGAAAGGCAGTTGTCCTAGAGAGAGGAAGGGCAGGTGAGGGGCTGTCCAGTCCTTGTTCTGAAGTGCGTCTGTCTGTGTCCTCCAAGTCTGTGCCATCCCATCCCCTGTCTCTCTCTGTCTTTCTCTCCCTGGGGACCCCACAGCCTTGGTCCTGGCCACCACCACTTGGGGGTCCCCTGGTAGGACCTGTGCAAAATCTGGGGTCCTGACTGATGCTGTGAGCCTTCACCTGCCAGTAGGATGTCCAGGGGGTCACTGGGGGCCGACCACTCGGAGGAGAGGGTATGTCCACCGTAGCATGTGTACCGGCCCCCGTGGGAGGGTCTCACAGGGCCCAGGGTGAAGTCTGCCCCAGAAAGTCCAGCCTGGGTCTGCCGGCCAAGCTGCCAGGGAGGGTCAGGTGCCCCTTCCTTGGACAGAGCGAATCTGTTGTAGCCGACATCAGAGCAACACTGGAGACTCAGGTTCTGTCCAGAGGTCACAACAGGGCCCTGCTGGGTCAGAAGGGAGGGCTTCCCCGACACACCTGGGAGAGATGAGCCATGGATAGCAGGGGCTGAGTCTCCCCGGGCCTCCCCTTCTCCTGTTCTGACCCCCGGGTCTCACTGTCCATCAACCTCAGTGATGCTGACCTGCGAGTCCCCATGGTCCCCTCACCCACCCTCTCATTGGGGCTCCCTGGGAGCATAGTCCCTGTTAACTATCTGGCTCCTCAAAACACATATGGGGCAATAGTCAGACTTTCTCACCTGAGACCAGCAGCTCCAGGGGGTCACTGGGGTACGACCACACCTGGGGGGTGTTGCTGTAATAGCCATAGCATCTGAACCTCCACCTGTGGTTGGGGGTCACAGGGCCCACAGGGAACAGGGCCTGGGTTCCCCCACCAGGGGCTGCCTGGGAGACCAGGGTCCAGGAGGGCTGGCGCTCTCCTTCCTTCATCAGGATGAACCTGTGGATTCCCATCCATGAGGTACACTGGAGGGTCACGTTCCCTCCTGAGGTCACAACAGGGCTGGGCAGGGCTGAGAGGGTGGGTTGGTCCTGGGATCCTGGGAGAGGAGGAGAGAGTGGTGTTAAATGGGGCTCAGACCCTCACATTATCCCCAGGCTGGGCTGTGTAAGGGAGACCCTTGAGAGTTCCCCCTTCCTGAGGGTAGAGTCTGAGTCTGGGACTCTGAGTGGGCTCGCACCTGTCACCACCACCAGCTCCAGGGTGTCACTGGGCTCTGACCAGCCAGTTGGACTGAAATAGTCACAGCGGTATCTTCCTGCATATACATCTGTCATGTGTGTGATGGAGAACTTAGCCTTGTCCCCGGGCTCCAGTGGCTTCTGTGAGTCCCAATTCCATGAGTCCCCATCTTTACCCAGGCGATACTCCTGGGCCTCCAGGCTCCCCTGACACCAGATGGTCACAGGTGTCCCCCAGGGCATCATAGAGCCTGGCTCAGCCCAGATGGTGGGTTTGGGGTGGGTGCCTGGAAGGAAACAGAGGCTGGGACTCAGACCTTCCGCATTCCCAGGTCCCAGCTCAGCACCAAACCCCAAGACATCCCACTCTGTCAGCCCAGAGCTGTTGGTCTCCATCCCCCACTTCCTGGTGGGTGACCACTGTCCCCAGTGAGGAGGTGGGATTGGGGCCCCTGGGGACAGACTCACCTGTCTGCACTTGGGTCTGGGGGCTCATACTCAGCCCTGGAAGAGAGTCCCTGTGAGAGGTTTGCCCCAAATTCTAGCAGATCCCCCCCTCCCCATGAGCCTCCTGTGCTTGGAGTCTCCAAGAGACCATGACCTGTCTGTGGGGCAGGTCCCTCCCAGACTAGGGCGTCCCCTCCCCTCCTCAGATCTCACCGAAACAGAACAGGGCCGTAAGGGTGGGGGTCATGGTGTCTCCTTTCTCTGGTTCTGGCTCTGCAGACGGAGGGCCTACTGTGACCACAGGACAGACAAACACAAAGGGCGTGGCCACACAGAGGCCAGTCCTGCCTGTCATACAGTTGTCACATCAGCAGCCTCATAGGAAGGGGAACGGCCCTCCCCAGGCCTAGACTGGCTGTGGTGTCCAGGACAGTGCAGCAGGGGGACCTCACCCTCCATGTGAGGGGATCAGGGAAGGTCCTTCCCTCCCAGAGCCTCCCTCATGAGTCTCCTTCATCCCCACAACCCTTGGTCCTCACCATGGACGGGTCCCCAGACTCAGAGACGCTGCAGAGGACATGGGCTCCTGCTGTGCTGGTGAGCTCATGTCAGCACAGACATGTGTGTGATGTCTCTGAATGGCCCAGGTCACAGTCACGGTGGCAATGAGCCAAGAGGAGAAAAACGGGCAATTAGGGAAGGAAGCACGGCCCCTCTCTTGGCCCCGGAGTGTGGGCTTCCTTTTTGTCACAGCCTCCAAGGACTTCTCTATTTTCCTGTGATATGGTCCACACCCCATTCATGGGCACAGGCCTATGTGAGTTCCTCCTGGCTCCTCGGCACCTCTTGCTGCAGGGGCAGAGTTGTGCTCCCCACCCTGGTGTCTTGCCTGTAAGCTGTAGGGAACAATATTTGGGTGAGTGCTCTGATATGGGAGACAGAGCTGATTCTCATGCCATTACTACTCCAGTGTCCACTGCCCAGGTGATCTTGAGCACAGTGACCTGGTCTGTAGCCTGCTGTCCTGAACCCCACTCTCAGAGTGGTTGGGGGGTCAGTGGGACCTGGAATGTGGATGGGATGAATCTTGTTAGATTCCTGACCTGATTAAGAGGGGTGTGGTTAAGACCAAAGAGGTCCATGTGTCAGATCCCACAGTGAAGGTGGACCCGTGATACATCTCTCAAGAGACACCATGAGCTGTTAGCACTCAGAAAAGCTACTCATGTTTCTGAAATTATTGACAACAGCCTATTTCAGAAAAGAGAAACAAACATTTCTGGAATTTGGGGACTTCAATAGAACAGAGGCCCAAACTGAGTGACCACCAGTGCCTGGGGTCAAGTTGGGGGTAGTCAAATTTGATTTCTGCCTCTCTGAGGTCAGGTGGGTAGCCAGGTCTTTACAGGCAGGAAGGGCATCCAGTTTCTGGCTGACTGTGGAAGTAGTGACCCTTCCACCTTGTGTGGAGTGGGCACTGACATGTCTATGCCCACTGACCCAGCCCAGAGGTCAACACTGAGCCGCATCCTCTGTGTGTGTGTGTGTGTGTGTGTGTGTGGAATGGTTCCATCCAGTGCACCACCCCCAGTGGTGTCTTGCCCATGTATGAGTATGTGGCTCCCATGGGAGCCATCCCTGTCAGACACATCCAAGCTCCATTTCTAAGCTGGAAGATGGATGCCAGGGGGTAATTGGAGCTGTGACCATCTACTCCTTACAGTCCTGAGCTTCAGGACAGCTCTGGGAGCAACTATGTCTGGAACTCAAGAGTGTGGGAAGTGAGTGTCCAACAGGAATGGACATCAGAGAGTGGACCAATGTGATAAAGAGTGCTATGGAAAACGGTGTGCAGAGTCGTCAATCATAGTCCAGTGGAACAGCCAGAATATGGGAAACTCATTTCCTTTAAGCACATGAAATACTGAAAAAGTGAACATTGGATTTTTGAAGTAATAACAAATTATATTGTGGAAAAATATAGAAATTGGAAATGAATTAGTCAAATACTCTGGAGGTAAAAAAAAATAATAATAATAATAACTTAGCCAACATGTAGTACTATATATTGGCTAACTGGACATAATAAAAATAAATAAATAAATAAATCTTTGATACAACAGAATGCAAGTATTTGTTTCATCTGTGAGAAGACACAGCTAAAGAGCAGAACATGAAACTGGAAGACAATGCTGAGGATGTTTTGTGGGGTACAAAACAGACTGAAATGAAAGCCTGCAGATATCTGGGGAACAGGAAGGACACTGGGTACTGTGAGTTCCAGAAGGAAAGCAGTGAGGAGGGTGTCAGGCAACAGTCGCATTGGCCAATAGTCAGGTGTTTTACAGATGGAGACAAAACAGGCAGGTACTGGTGTTGATGGAAGTGTCCATAAAATCTGTGTTTCCATATCTCGTGGTGGAGTGAAGGAAATTGACGGAAGCTGACCTTTGAGCAGAAAAAAAATAGATTTGGGAAGAACACCTGTAAGCAATGATAAGTGAAGAATGCTTACTCACCCATGGGATTGTGAAGGGAGAAAGGCAAAAGTGTCAGCAGTGCCCACATTCCCAAGTCCAAGGAGACTCTGGGCGCCAGAAGAAGGGGCACAGTGGTGGGTGACTCAGTGAAGTGTTTGACTCTTGGTTTTGGTTCAGATCATGATCTCAGTGACTTGAGATTGAGCCCTGTGTCAGTGAACATGCTCAGAGATGAGTCAGGTTGAGACTCTCTCCCTCTCCCTCTGCTTCACCATCGTCCCCTTCCCCTACTCTCTCTCTCACTCTCAAATAAATAAAATAAATGTTTAAAATAGAAGGAGGGGCCACTGGGTGGCTCAGTCCATTAAACATCTGACTCTTGATCTGGCTTAGGTCTTGATCTCACGTTCATGTTACAGACCCTGTGTTGGGCTCCATGCTGGACCCAGAGTCTACTTATAAAATAAAGGGGAAAAATAAAATAGAAGAAGGCATACAAGCATGTTGGGGTCACCAGTGAGGTGTGCCGGTGGCTAGATCACACTTACATGTGAAAGAGTGTATCATGACTCCCACCTGGGCACACAGTACCTTCACAGAGGTCCTTGATATTGGCCATGATGGGCATATTTACACTAAAGTAAAGGTAAAATGCCATGAAGGACAGCTTTTTAAAAACTGATTATTTCTTAGAGCCAGTGTAGCAGCCCACCAGCAGGCTGTCACTTTGAACACCCTTGAGTTCCCTCAAACAGATGGTAATTATGGAAAACTCTACCAGCTATCATCAGATGAACAGAGACATCTGATTTCTGATTCTTAGGACAAAATAAAGTCTCACATGTTTATTTTTGCCTCCTCATTAGATGGAAGGTGAGACACTGGAGATGTTCACCTCAAGGGATTGAGATGGTATTAGTTAGTTTCAGGAACTCCCTAGAAATGAGGGAAGGGAATACTTAGGCATTCCTATGTCTCCTCAACCACAGGCTCTATATTTGACTCTCTGTTGTAGCTGATACCCACAGAACATCACAAAACAAGTGAGACTCCAAGAGAGGTGAGTGAGGAGGAATTGTGGGTTATCTGCCTGGGGTCAGAGGGTCACATCCTTTCAAAGATGCAGTTGACCCCAGTGGACATGCAGGGATCCCTGGTGATTTTAGTCTGCCCTGACCGCCACAACCTCTAGTCTCACAACAGCCAGGATTACACAGTGGAGAATGTCAACCAGATGGGCATGTCTGCTGTGATCCTGATGGCTCTCGGGGTGCTTCTCTTTCAAGCAGCTCTGTCAGAGAAGACTCCAAGATGCAACGAGGAGATAAATCTGAGAGATAGAAGACTGTCTGTTCAGCAAGGTAGATCCTCACCACTGAGTGGGGTAAATCCTGGAAGAAAATCTGGAGCATTACACTGAGGGAACTGTATGTTGAGAATGTCCAGAGGAGTAAAAATGGTTCGCATGTAGGAAATGTGTGGAGAGAACATTTCTTGTTTGTAGTGGACTTTTGTGCCATTAAGCTGGTAATCTCCTCTCTACCAATAGTGATTGCCCCTGACCGGTCCCTGCCTGTCTCACTCCCATGACATGAGACTGCATTCATGTAGCAGGTATGGACCCACACGTATGTGCACCCTCACAGGCTGGTCCACTTCTATATATATATACACATTCTCCTTCATATTTATTAACCACATCCTTTGAAGTATACTTCTGTTCCTTATAGAACACAAAATCTGGTTTTGAATCACTGAATAGATGGGATAAAAAGAGAGACTACTTGGAAACAGATAATGGAAGACATTCCCTCTACCCTCTCTGGACTCATAGAGCTGTTCTCTGCTCATCTGATGATAGCTGGTAGAGCTTTCCAGAATTACCATCTGTTTGAGGGAACCCAGTGGTGTTCGAAGTGACAGCCTGGTGGTGAGCTGCTACACTGGCTCAAAGAAATAATAAGTTTTTAAAATCAGGAAGGTGGAGAAGTGAACAGCAGGATCCACCTTTTCGTCCCCACACATTAACCAACTCCTTCTGGTCCCTGACTTGGGATTATATATTTCCACAGCAATTTCTATTTTTCAATCTGTCCATCTATTATTTTAAGGAATGACATGGTGGGATTTCTGCAATCCACCATGCAATCTCTCTAGGAGGAAGGATTACCACAATTAACATAAATCCAATTACTCATTCAGTTTGCCATCTAGATAGAGTGATTGGTAGGAAATGAAAAAAAGAGTTGTAGTTTACACTCCTGAGGGAGAAGGAGGTAGTGTGCTAAAGAGGGCCATCACCCACCTATCCCTGGTGTGGACTGTGAGCAAAAGATCCTCCTGAGGCCACACTCTCTTCCCTTAAGCTTGAAGAAGGTGTGCCAGTGGGAGGGGGCCAGCTCCTGCCCTTACCTGTCACTACTAGGGTCAGGAGGTCACCCTGCTGTGACCAGCTATTCCTGCTCTGATATGTACAATGGTATCACCCTGAATCATGTGAGCTCATGGATGCAAAGGAGAAACTGGCCTTGTTGCTGGAATCCTGCAAGGTCTTCACAAAGAAGGGTTCAGAGACCTTCTCTTTATACAGAGAGTAGACATCAGCCTGCAGAGATGCTTGACCCCAGATGGTCACAGGGCTCCCCTTGGTGACCATGGGGCTGGGATCAGCCCAGAGGAAGGGTTTGGGGAGGCCCCCTAGAAATGAATCAAATGGAGAGTTACAAGGGTACCCTTCTTTCATTTCCCCGCTTGCAACCCCGAGGGCCCTCCCACATTGGTCATTATCAGTCCTGCCCCTCTGCATCCCCCAGCTGCCCAGTGGGCTTGTTGGGTTGAAGCAGGATTTCTGAGGAGGGCACACCCACCTGTGCCTGGTCCCATGGGGCCTGACACATCCTGAAAGTGTCATTAGATACAATACATATAACAACTACAATGTAAAAGGGTGAGGATACCCTCATTTAGATGTTTTAAGGTTCCTACATTTCACTTGAAGAGGTAAAATACTAATTCTAACTTGACTGTGTTAAGTATGCATATGATAATATCTAGATTACTGCTTAACAGCACCCAAGAGGTATAGTTAAAACCGCAATAGGGATATGCAATTGGAATCCTAAAAAGATTTCTTAAAGCCAAGAAAAGGCAGATAATGGAAATAGTAGAACAAATGAAAGAGGAGAGAAGCAAAAATAAAATGGAGATCTAATAACAATCTCATCTGTATTTACATTATATGTCAGCAGTCTAAACACAACACTTAAAAGACAAAGATTGTAAGATGGGTTCAAGAAAAACAACTATAAGCAAGACTCTTCTATTTGCGTCTATAAGAAATTCATTTCCAATGTAATGATGTAAATAGGTTAAAAGTAAAAGAATAAAGAATGTGGATGAACCTCGAAAACACTATGCTAAGAAAAAATATCCAGACACAGAGGTCATATCTTGTGTGACTCCATTTATATGACCTGAAGAGGCAAATTCAAGTGACAGGAAGTGGAGCAGAGATTGACAGGGGCTGGTGGCAAAAGCACATGTGAGTAATTATGTAATGGGTAGGGACTTTTCACTGGGATATTAAGAATGTTCTAGAAATGGATAGTGATGATGATTGTCTAACTTGGTAATGTAGTTCATGCCACTGAATTATATATCTTAGTAGTGATTAAAATGGTAAATTTTATGTTCTGTATATTCAACCACATTATAAAAAGTAGGAGAAAGAAAAATGTATAACAGAAACACTAATCCAAAGAATATTGAAGTCATTGAATTAGCTTCCAACTGCTGCTGTCACAAATGACTACATACTTGGTGTCTTAAAACAATATAAATAGATTATGTTAAAATTCTGGAGGTCAGAAATACAAATAGAGTCTAACAGCTATAAACTCAAGGAATAGGGCAACATTCCCTTACTTCATCTTCATTCAGAACCCAAATTCTGAATGCAATTGACTTCTAAATATTGACCATGTATGCAGTGAATCTGGAAAGCTCCTTTTCATTGTTTTTTTTAATTTAATTTTATTTTTTCAGTGTTCCAATATTCATTGTTTATGTACCACACCAAGTGCTCCATGCATAACCTGCCCTCCTTAATACCCACCACCAGGCTCACCTAACCGCCCACCTCCCTCCCTTCCAAAACCCTTGGTTTGTTTCTCAGAGTCCACAGTCTCTCATAGTTCATCTCCCCCTCTCCTTTTCAATTTTGGCAATACATCTTTATATTATTTTTATTTTATTAATTTTTCCTTTTTTTTCATTTAAATTCAATTAGCCAAGGTATAGTACATCATTAGTTTTTTATATAATGTTCAATGATTCATTAGTTATGCTCAAACTGTGAAATTTTGGAGGAATACAAGTATTATTCTATCCATTTCAGTGCTTCTCCCTTTGTTTTGTTTCCTTTAATTAGTTGGTATCTCCAATTATGAATTGATTGCTGTGCTGAATACAAATGCTCAAAAGAAACATACTTGGAACATTTATCATCACAGAGAGAAGAACTTCAAGTACATATACATATATATAATTTTTTAATTATGTCATGTTAGTCACTGTATAGTATTTCATTTGTTTTTTATGTGGTGTCCCATGATTCATTGTTTGCATATAACATCAAGTGCTCACTGCAACACATGCCCTCCTCAATACCCATCACCAGGCTAACGCATCACCCTGACCTCCTCATCTCTGAAACCCTCAGTTTGTTTCCTGGGGTCCAGAGTCTGTCATGGTTTTTCCCCCACTCTGATTTTCACCCCCCACCTTTATTTTTCCCATCATTCTCCTAATGTTCTCCATTCTATTCTTTATGTTCCACGTATGAGTGAAACTATATACTAATTGTCTTTCTCTGCTTGACTTATTTCACTCAGCATAATCCACTCCAGTCCCATCCATGCTGATGTAAATGGTGGGTATCCATCCTTTCTGATGGCTGAGGAATATTCCCTTGTATATATGAACAACATCTTCTTTATCCATTCATCTGTTGAAGGGCATCTCAGTTCTTTCCTCAGTTTGACTATTGTGGACATTGCTGCTGTGAACATTGGCACGCATATGGTCCTTCTTTTCATTATATCTGTATCGTTGGTGTAAATACACTGTAGTGCAATTCCTGGGTGTTAGGGTAGCTTCATTTGTAACTTTTTGAGGAACCTCCATACTGTTTTCCAAAGTGGTTGCATCAGCTTGCATTCCCACCTATGGTGTAAGAGGGTTCCCACATTATGATGTCCAGATACTGATGGCTAATCATGCCTTCATAGATGGTAGGAAACACCTTTTTATTTCTGCTGAGTTTTTGTTTTCTTTTTTTTTAATTAATTTATTTATTTTCATAAAAACAGTATTCATTATTTTTTCACCACACCTAGTGCTCCATGCAATCCGTGCCCTCTATAATACCCACCACCTGGTACCCCAACCTCCCACCCCCAGCCACTTCAAACCCCTCAGATTGTTTTTCAGAGTCCATAGTCTCTCATGATTCACCTCCCCTTCCAATTTACCCCAACACGCTTCTCCTCTCTAACACCCCTTTTCCTCCATGATATTTGTTATGCTCCACAAATAAGTGAAACCATATGATAATTGACTCTCTCTGCTTGACTTATTTCACTCAGCATAATCTCTTCCAGCCCCGTCCATGTTGCTACAAAAGTTGGGTATTCATCCTTTCTGATGGAGGCATAATACTCCATAGTGTATATGGACCACATCTTCCTTATCTATTCGTCTGTTGAAGGGCATCTTGATTCTTTCCATAGTTTGGCGACCGTGGCCATTGCTGCTATAAACATTGGGGTACAGATGGCCCTTCTTTTCACCACATCTGTATCTTTGGGGTAAATACCCAGGAGTGCAATGGCAGGGTCATAGGGAAGTTCTATTTTAATTTCTTGAGGAATCTCCACACTGTTCTCCAAAGTGGCTGCACCAACTTGCACTCCCACCAACAGTGTAAGAGGGTTCCCCTTTCTCCACATCCTCTCCAACACATGTTGTTTCCTGTTTTGTTAATTTTGGCCATTCTAACTGGTGCAAGGTGATATCTCAATGTGGTTTTAATTTGAATCTCCCTGAGGGCTAGTGATAATGAACATTTTTTCATGTGTCTGATAGCAATTTGTATGTCTTGATTGGAGAAGTGTCTGTTCATATCTTCTGCCCATTTTTTTATATGTTTGCCTGTTTTGTGTGTGTTGAGTTTGAGGAGTTCTTTATGAATTGTTTGTGTGTTTTAACAAGTGCTTAGTCTGCATCTGTTGAAATTGTTTCTTAAGTTTTAATTTTATTTATTCCATAGGGTTTCTTAATTTTTTTATTTCTTTGCAGCCTAACAGTATACATTGTTTTTTTGTTTGTTTGTTTGTTTTTAAGATTTTATTTATTTATTTGTCAGAGAGAGAGAGCAAGAGCGAGCACAGGCAGACAGAGTGGAAGGCAGAGTCAGAGGGAGAAGCAGGCTCCCTGCGGAGCAAGGAGCCCGATGTGGGACTCGATCCCAGGACGCTGGGATCATGACCTGAGCCGGAGGCAGCTGCTTAACCAACTGAGCCACCCAGGCATCCCAGTATACATTGTTTTTGCACCACACCCAGTGCTACATGTAATACGTGCCCTCTCTAATACCCACCACCTGGTTCCCCCAACCTCCCACCCCCAGCCCCTTCAAAACCCTCAGGTTGTTTTTCAGAGTCCATAGTCTCTCATGGATCACCTCCCCTTCCAATTTCCCTCAACTCCTGTTTCCTCTCCATCTCCCCTTGTCCTCCATGCTATTCGTTATGCTCCACAAATAAGTGAAACCTTTTAATAATTGACTCTCTTTGCTTAACTTATTTCACTCAGCATAATCTCTTCCAGTCCAGTTCATGTTGCTACAAAAGTTGGGTATTCGTCCTTTCTGATGGAGGCATAATACTCCATAGTGTATATGGACCACATCTTCCTTGTCCATTCGTCCGTTGAAGGGCATCTTGGTTCTTTCTACAGTTTCGCGGCCGTGGCCATTGCTGCTATAAACGTTGGGGTACAAACGGCCCTTCTTTTTACTACATCTGTATCTTTGAGGTCAATACCCAGGAGTGCAATTGCAGAGTCATAGGGAAGCTCTCTTTTTAATTTCTTGAGGAATCTCCACACTGTTCTCCAAAGTGGCTGCACCAACTTGCATTCCCACCAACAGTGGAAGAGGGTTCCCCTTTCTCCACATCCCCTCCAACACATGTTGTTTCTTGTTTTGCTAATTTTGGCCATTCTAACTGGTGTAAGGTGATATCTCAATGTAGTTTTAATTTGAATCTCCCTGAGGGCTAGTGATGATGAACATTTTTTCATGTGTCTGATAGCCATTTGTATGTCTTGATTGGAGAAGTGTCTGTTCATATCTTCTGCCCATTTTTTGATATGATTATCTGTTTTGTGTGTATTGAGTTTCAGGAGTTCTTTATAGATCCTGGATATCAACCTTTGGTCTGTTCTGTCATTTGCAAATATCTTCTCCCAACAAAGAGGGTTGCCTCTTTGTTTTGTTGACTGTTGCCTTTGCTGTGCAGAAGATTTTGATCTTTTTTTTTTTTTTAAGAAATCATAGCACATGTATTTTTTAAGATATTTTCATAGCAATAAAAACAAAGGCTAATTAAATGTTTGTGAGATGTCAGATATATGGTTAATTGCTCTATATAATAATTTTATAAAATTGTTCCAGTAACTCAAGGAGGTATATATTGTTGTCTCTATTTTAGCAAGTGAAGTTACTGGTGCTTACTAAGTATAACTAAGTTCACATACAGTAAACAGACTGAGACTGATCTTGATGAAGTCCCAAAAGCTCATTTTCGCTTTTGTTTCCTTTGCCTTTGGAGACATATCTTGAAAGAAGTTGCTGTGGCTGATATCGAAGAGGTTACTGCCTAGGTTCTCCTCTAGGATTCTGATGGATTCCTGTCTCACATTGAGGTCTTTTATCCATTTCGAGTCTATCTTTGTGTACAGTGTAAGAGAATGGTTGAGTTTCATTCTTCTACATTTAGCTGTCCAGTTTTCGCAGCACCATTTATTGAAGAAACTAAGGAAATGTTGAAAAACAAAAAATTAAACTGGCAGCATCACGTTACTTGATTTCAAGCTTTACTACAAAGCTGTGATCACCAAGACAGCATGGTACTGGCATAAAAACAGACACATAGACCAGTGGAACAGAGTAGAGAGCCCAGATATGGACCCTCAACTCTATGGTCAAATATCTTCGACAAAACAGGAAAAAAATATACAGTGGAAAAAAGACAGTCTTTTCAATAAATGGGTTTCTAAAAATTTTTATTTTATTTTTTCAGTGTTTTAAGATTCATTGTTTATGTACAACACCAAGTGCTAAGTTTTTTTTTTACATCTTTTTTAAAAATTTAATTTCTTTTCAGTTTAACAGAATTCATTGTTTATGCACCACACCCAGTGCTCCATGCAATCCGTGCCCTCCTTAGTACCTACCACCGGGCTCACCCATCCCCCATCCTCTTCCCCTCCAAACCCCTCAGTTTAGCTTCTCAGAGTACACAGTCTCTCCTGTCCATATATGCATATACAGTTGTTTCACATTTTTAAAATTGTCAGCTTTTGCATATTTTTTATTATGTTCAGTTAGACAACATATAGTACACCATTAGTTTTTGAGGTAGAGTTCAGTGGTTCATTAGCTGTGTATAATTCCCAGTGCTAATCACAACACGTGCCGCCTTTTTTGTGTTTCAGTTTATATTGCTAGGCTATACACATAACAATTTTTATAGCGCCATTTCATTGTTCTGGACTGCAATATAGTATTTCTTGCATGAATATATCAACATGTATTTATCCATTCTCATTATTATAGATATCTGGCTACAATGCATATCTAGATAATACAGGCGATAGAGATACTTTAACAATAGTATTTCTCTGACCCATAAACATGGGACATCTTTCATTTGTTTGTGTCTTCTTCATTTTCTTTCATCAAAAGTCTTACAGTTTTCAGGGTATAGCTTTCACCTCCTTGGCTAAATTTATTCCCAAATATTTTATTATTGATGTTATTATAAATGAGATTGGTTCCTCCCCCTCGACATCAATTCAGCTTTTATTGTATCTTTCAAATATCACAAATATTGTTTTATGGTTGTCACTAACATAACACAATAAAAAATAATAATAAAAAATAAAGTATCACAAATAAGTCTGAAAAATCATTTGGCATCTCGCAGTTTCTGTAGCGGGACAACTTAGATCTTGTTCACCAGCCTGCTGAGCTGTTCTTTTCTCAGAAATATAGATACCACCCAAACATTTTTTGGTAATCCTTCATTTTAACTCTTCTGGCTTACTGAATGGAAGCAGCTGAATTTGATACAAGTTCAATCTCATTTCCTTCAAGAGTTAACTCATCTCTCTGGGCTTGAGTTACTAAACAAGCAACACCTGGCCTCCCCCAAACCCTGTGGATGTGTTTTTCACCAAGAAATTTTGGATTTTGATGGGAAAACCATTCTCCCGAATGACAATGGTATTGCTAATGTCCCGCTGAGGTTTATGGGAGAACTAAACTGTTTGTTGCACTTAAAACAAAAGTGCATGTCACCTTGTTATCTGAAGGGTGTGGAACAGCATACAGAGATTTGTTTGTGGGGCTACTGTGAGAATCAGCAGCACCATGACCCAGGTCTGGTCCCTAATGTACTTCAGGTCACAAGGGGAAGATGGGCTTCATGTGGAGACACAGGACCCTGACCTGACAACTCCACTCGCCAGGGGCACTTTCTGTTGGGGTCATTTGCAATGCCCACAGTCATTGCTTGGGGCCTGCTGGCTTATTCTGGGATCTCATGGAGCCTGGTTATCCTCAAGCTCAGAGCATTTCTCTTCCTGCAGGTGTAGAGGTGTAGAGGGCCATATTGTCATTGCCATGGAAATGGGTCAGCATATCTAGGACACTCGTGCATGGTGAACCCCGGAGGAAATGGGGGTCTTTCTTCACAGGCCCCACTCTTTTCTCTCTCCAGAAGTAAGATCCATAAGGGAAGGAACTATTAGCTGTGGGGCAAGAATTATTCCAGGGATTGTCATTAGAGGTTTTCCTGTGTTGGAAGCTCTCTGCCACCCAAAAGTCATTTCTACTTTAAAAAAAATTTTTTAATTTTATATATATTTTAAAGATATTTTATTTATTTATTTGACAGAGAGAGATCACAAGTAGGCAGAGAGGCAGGTAGAGAGAGAAAAGGGAAAGCAGGGTCCCTGCTGAGCAGAGAGCCCCTATGGGCCTCGATCCCAGGACCTTGAGATCATGACCTGAGGCGAAGGCAGAGGCTTAACCCACTGAGCCACTCAGGTACCCTATTTCCACTTTTTAATACAACACTAAGGTCTAGGGGTTCTGTATCTGTTTTCAAGGTCAAGCCCCTTATAAGTTTCCATCTAGGAATGGAGTGGAGAGAACTCTGACCCTGGAGACCAGCACCCTTGCACACAGCTATCTGCCCTGAACTCTCAGAGATTAGAGATGGGACAGATGAGGAATGAGCTGGAACTGAGGTTGATGGTCTGGTAGGACAGAGGGCGAGTCCATGAGGAAGAACAGACAGATTCTTAGAGACGGACCTATACGTAGCTCAGGCATTTGTATGATTTACTGCCATAATGGATTATGGGAAGCTTTTCCTCCCATTATTTATGGGGTTGAAGTTAGTCAGTTGTGCTTAAAAAATGACTGGTCAGGGAGATTCAAATTAAAACCACATTGAGATACCACCTTACACTAGTTAGAATGGCCAAAATTAACAAGACAGGAAACAACATATGTTGGAGAGGATGTGGAGAAAGGGGAACCCTCCTACACTGTTGGTGGGAATGCAAGTTGGTGCAGCCTCTTTGGAGAACAGTGTGGAGATTCCTCAAGAAATTAAAAAGAGAGCTTCCCTATGACCCTGCAATTGCACTACTGGGTATTGACCCCAAAGATACAGATGGAGTGAAAAGAAGGGCCATCTGTACCCCAATATTTATAGCAGCAATGGCCACGGTCGCCAAACTGTGGAAAGAACCAAGGTGCCCTTCAATGGACGAATGGATAAGGAAGATGTGGTCCATATACACTATGGAGTATTATGCCTCCATCAGAAAGGATGAATACTCAACTTTTGTAGCAACATGGACGGGACTGGAAGAGATTATGCTGAATGAAGTAAGTCAAGCAGAGAGAGTCAATTATCATATGGTTTCACTTATTTGTGGAGCATAGCAAATAGCATGGTGGACTAGGGGAGATGGAGAGGAGAAGGGAGTTGAGGGAAATTGGAAAGGGAGGTGAATCATGAGAGACTATGGACTCTGAAAAACAATCTGAGGGTTTTGAAGGGGCGGGGAGTGGGAGGTTGGGGGAACCAGATGGTGAGTATTAGAGAGGGCATGGATTGCATGGAGCAGTGGGTGTGGTGCAAAAACAATGAATACTGTTATGCTGAAAAAAAATAATTAATTAAAAATTTTTAAAAATGACTGGTCTCTTCACGAACATTATGTATGTGATGGATTAATCCTGTATGCAGGGTTCTTGACATGTGCTTTCCTATACACAATGTAGAGGATGAAATTGATCTGTATATTGCTGGTGGTTTCAGTTTGTGATTTTTCAACCTTAAAACATCCCATTCCACATTTGCCATTAAATAGTAATTATGTGGGATTGAACTCTATGGTTTGTGTCTACACTGAGCAACACACTTGTCAATATTCTCCCGCAGGTGCCCATGCCTACACACATGGTTTCCTCTAGGGTGTGGACTCCTGGGGCAGAGCTGCACCTTTGCGTTCACCAGGTGATTCTGATCTGATCCCCAACTTGGTCTTAGCAATTTATACGCCTATCAGGAATGTACTGAGGTTCTAAGTACACAGTATTTTCTCCAACGATGGATATTGCCATTGTGTTCTCTTGCCTGTCCTGTGGTTGTAGTAGGATTTTGTGTGTCACAGTTCCCTGAAACCGTGGCATTACACTGAGCTGGAAAATACCAGGATGTTTACAATACAGGGAGGCACACGTGCACCTTGAGATCACCAGTGAGGTGACCACAGTTGGATCACACACACTCATGAAGACGGTGTATCCATGACTCCCACCTGGGCGCACAGTGCGTTCACACGGCTCCTTGATGTTGCCCATGATGGGAGTGTTTACACCAAAGATATGGGCAAATACTATGAATCACAACTTAAAACACACACACACACGCGCGCGCGCGCGCACACACACACACACACACTTAATCCATAGAGTCAGTGTAGCAGCTCCCAACCTGGCTACACCTCAAACGCCCCTGAGCTCACTCAAACTGATGGTGTTTCTGGAATATTCCACCAGGTGTCACCAGATGAGGACAGAGGAGCTCTGTGAGTCCAGAAAGGGTTCAGGGAATGGTTTGGGATTCATCTGCTACAACATGGTCCAAATTTTCACCCACTTATTTACTTATGAAAACAGAGTCTGTGATTTGGGCTGAAGGGATGGAGGACAATAGTGCACATCAGGGAAGGTGGAAATGGCAAGTGAAGGAAAATAAATCCCACGAAGGTGGACCAGAGCTGCCGCTGTAGGAAGGTATGAACCAGCCCCGCTGTGTAACCCTTAAATGACAGGGATGAGGAAAGAAGGGGCAGTCAAGGATGTCCAACAGTGTGGGAGGGAAAGCACCACAGGTCACAGCGGGGGAGTCCCGGACAGGGAGCAGCCCAGACATATCCTAGCACCTGAAGCATGCTCCCCCTGGATGTTGTCAGCAGAAAGATCAGCGAGCGTGAGCTGTAGGCTTTCCTACAGATCCCTCACCCGGGATGCATGCCCACAGCTCTGCCACATGGAATGGTGGCTTTGTTCCCCCTTGTGTTTAGCTCCTGGCTGTGTCTGGAGTCCTTCTCTGGCTGTGCTGAGCCTCTAGCAGCAGAATCCCAAGGACCACCAGGATCAAGACAGCTATGCCCATGTGGGTCAGATTCTCCACCGTGTAATCTCTGGGATCCGAGGCTAGAAATGAGGACAGAGAGGTTGCAGAGGTCAGAGAGGACCCATATCCTGCATATCCACCCAGGGGACCTGCTTTCCCAGACAGGACACCCCCTCCATACAAGCCCCATCACTGAGAATTTCTCCTAGTCTCCACTGCTGGGGTCTGAGTTGTTTTGGGGTGGGCTCACGGTGCCAGCTGCTTCTGCAGGAAGATGGAAGCAGATGGAAGGAGCTAGAGACCCCCGTCCCGCTGTCCTCTGCTCTGTGTCTCTATCCCTCAGTCTGTCACTATGTGGTTTTTGTACAGTTCCTGAACTAGCCCTTCTCTGCACTAGGGGGCTTTCTTCTGCTCTCCTCACTGGATTCCTTCAGCCTCCTTGTTCTCTTTGATTTCAGACTCTGCTTCTGAGTTACTCGGGATAGATTCTGGCTGTGCCCCACCAGCTCAGGGTTGCAGAGAAAAATGGCCTCCCAGGACAGAAATCATCATGTCCTCACATGTTCTCTGCTCAGTCTGGGACACAAGACCTCCTGGGCTCATGTCCCTGTAGATAACAGTTCCTACTTACTGAGTAGCTGAGGTTCCAGCTGCATCCATGGATGAGGGCTTGGTGCCAGGGGCTCCTGACTTTCAGGAGCCTGATGTCTGGGGTCGGGTCCCTGTCCCTCCATGTCAACCAGCTCCCTTCCTTCAGGGTCTGCACTTTATTCTGTACCTACAGTATTCCTCCTTGGATGTGTTCATTCATTCATTCTTCATTTACTTACAGATACCCACAGTGCCAGACAGACAGACAGACAGACACACACACACACACACACATACACACACACACAGAAAGAGAGAGAGAGAGAGAGATCTGTGTGCACACATCTAGAACAGACATATAAATATGTATCCACAAAAGGTGACGGTCAGGCACTGGTTCATAG
Organism: Mustela erminea; assembly: GCF_009829155.1. Classification (NCBI taxonomy): domain Eukaryota; kingdom Metazoa; phylum Chordata; class Mammalia; order Carnivora; family Mustelidae; genus Mustela; species Mustela erminea. The sequence continues at coordinate 10,617,351 of NC_045632.1, read as the reverse complement.
GACACTGTTATTGCTCGCATGCAGTGTGGATGGAGATGGGAAGAAGAGCTACATAAGTAAATAAACAAATAAATAATAAATAAATGAACAAAAAATAAATGAGACTCGTTGAAAACATGCTAAGACCCGGGAGTGCCCAGAGCTTGTGCCCCACAAGAACCCTGTGAATCCATCTAACCCCAATGCACACAGGAGAAGGAGGACTGGTTTCTGAGTCTGGTGTCCCTGTCACCTGAGTTCCCTTTGTCGTCATCTACAGGTGCTTCTCTAGAAGGTGTGAGAAGCAGACACAGGGACACTGGACCAGGGGCCACACACAACGCAGAGTGGACACCAGTGCAGATAGACATGGGGTGCATCCTCCCTGGGGACTCCCGTGAGCAGGGATCTACCCTCCTGGGTCTCAGGTGTGCACCAAGGGGCATGGAGGCCCCCAGGAGAGCACGGGGTGGGCAGCAGAGCAGTGCCCGCAGGTGGGGAGGTTTTTGTCCAGGAGAGTGCCCCGTAGGGCTGACACCATGGATCGGATTCAGCTATGGAGGGACAGGAGGTGAGTGGGAGGTGCTGTCCACTCACCCTCGTCCTCGCTCACCCCCCACGCAGCCCCTACTCCTTACTCTGCTGAGACTGAAGGATGGGGGACCCCGGGTGCACACTGTGGATCTTCCCAACCTCTCCAAGGCAGGACCCTCCTCTGTGGAGCCCCCGTGACCCCCACATGTGTTACTGTGTCAGGATTTCCTGAGACGTGTGTCCTGAGCTGACAGAGCTCAGACAGCACAGGGTCAGGGTCCCTCACCTGAGACCAGTAGCTCCAGGGGGTCACTGGGTTGTGACAAGAGGTAGGGGGAGGTGCTGGCGGAGCCATAGCACCTGTAGGTCCCCCTGTGGACTGAGGTCACAGGACTCATGGAGAATTCAGCCTGGTGCTGCCCAGCTCGGTACTGTGATCTAAGACTTAGCGGGTGATTGGCTGTCCCCTCTTTGGACAGAAGGAAAGTGTCCACAGGGCTCCGTGACTGACACAGCAGGGTCACATTCTCTCATGGGGCCGCCATTGGTCCTCGCTGCACCGAGAGGGAGGGTGTGTGGGGCAGCTGTCCTAGAGAGAGGATGGGCGGGTGAGGGGCTGCCCAGCCCTTGATCTGAACTGAGTCTGTCTGTGTCCTCTGAGTCTGTCCCTTCCCATCACCCCCCCTCCCTGGGGAGCCTCCACCCCTGGTCCAGACCACCACCACCTGAGCTCCCCAGCAGGACCTGTGCAGAGTCTGGGGTCCTAACTAACTCTGTGAGCCCTCACCTGCGAGCAGGGGATCACTGGGGGCCACTCGGAAGAGACTGTGTGTCCACCATAGCACGTGTACCGGCCTCTGAGAGCAGGTCTCACCGGGCCCAGGGGGGAAGTCTGCTCCAGAGAGCCCAGCCTGGGGCTGCCAGCCAAGCTGCTAGGGAGGGCCACATGCTCCATCCTTCGATAGAGCGAATCTGTCATAGCCGACATCAGAGCGACACTGGAGAGTCAGGCTCTGTCCAGAGGTCATAACAGGGCCCTGCTGGATCAGGAGGGAGGGCTTCCCCGACACACCTGGGAGAGACCAGCCCTGGATGGCAGGGGTGGCTTCTCTCCAAACCTCCCTTCTCCCGTCCTGACCCCCAGGTCTCACTGTCCATCACCTTCAGTGACTCTGACCTGTGAGTCCCCGTGGTCCCCTCACCCACACTCTCATTGGAGCTCCCCTGAGAGAAAAGTCCCCATTAACTGTCTGGTGCCTCAGAACAGGAATGAGGCACCAGTCAGACATTCTTACCTGAGACCAGCAGCTCCAGGGGGTCACTGGGGTCTGACCACACCAGGGGGGTGTTGCTGGAATAGCCGTAGCATGTGAACCTCCACCTGCGGCTGAAGGTCACAGGGCCCACAGGGAACAGGGCCTGAGTCCACCCACGGGGGGGCTGGCTGGGAGCCCAGGGTCCAGGAGGGCTGGCGCTCTCCTTCCTTCATCAGGACGAACCTGTGGAATCCCATCCGTGAGGCACACTGGAGGGTCACGTCCCCTCCTGAGGTCACGACAGGACTGGGCAGGGCTGAGAGGCTGGGTTTGCCCTGGGATCCTAGGAGAGAAGGAGGGTGACATGTGAAATGGGGCTCAGAACCCCCACATTATCCCCAGGCTGGGCTGTGAGAGGGAGACCCCTGAGAGACCACCCCCTTCCTTAGGGCAAAGCCTGAGTCTGAGACACTGAGTGGGCTCACACCTGTCACCACCAGCTCCAGGGGGCACTGTACTCTGACTAGCCGGTGGGACTGAAGTAGTTACAGTGATATCTTCCTGCATGTACATCTGTCATGTGTGTGATGGAGAAGGTGGCCTTGTCCCCAGGATCCAGTGTCTTCTCTCTGTCCCAGGTCCTTGACTCTCCCTCTTACGCAAGTGGTACTCCTGGGCCTCCAAGCCCCCCTGATACCAGATGGTCACAGGTGTCCCCCAGGGCGTCACAGAGCCTGGTTCAGCCCAGATGGTGGGTTTGGGGAGGGTCCCTGGAAGGAAACAGAGGCTGGGACAGAGACCTTCCCCACCCCCAGGTCTCAGCTCAGCCCCAAACTCCCAGACATTCCCCTCGGTCAGTCCAGAACTTCTATTCTCCATCCCCTGTTGCCTGGTGGGTGACTGTTGTCCCCACTGAGGAGGTGGGACTAGGACCCTGGGGACAGACTCACCTGTCTGCGCTCTGGTCCTGGGGCCCACACTCAGCCCTGGAAGAGAGTCCCTGTGAGAGGTTTGCCTTGAATCCTTGCAGAACCCCTCCTGTCCTAGAGCCTCATGAGCCTGGGGCCTGGGAGAGACCAGGGTCTAACTGTGGAGCAGTTTCCTCCCAGACTAGGGTGTCCCCTCCCCTCCTCATATCTCACCAAGACAGAGCAGGGCAGTGAGGATGAGGGGTCATCGCATCTCCTCTCCCTGGTTCTGGCTGTGCAGACGGAGGCCCCACTGTGATCACGGGACTGACAGACACACAGGGTGTGGCCACGGGCAGGCCTGTCCTGCCTGTCACAGGGTTGTCACGTCAGCAGTCCCACAGGAAGGGGAACAGCCCCTCCCGAGACCCAGCCTAGCTCTGGTGTCCATGATGGTGCGGCAGGTGGACCCTGAGGCTTCCTGAGGCGCCCCATCCAGGTGAGGGGACCAGGGCAGGTCCTTCCCTACCAGAGGTAGCCCATTTGGTCTCCTTCTTCTTCAGCACATCCGGGGTCCCCACCATGGCAATGGTCCCCAGATCCCAGGAATGCTGCAAAGGATGTGGGTTCCTGCTGCCCTGTGGAGGTCATGTCAGCACTGACATACCTATGACAAATCTGCTCGGCTCAGGATGAAATCATGGTGGCAATGAGGCCAGAGGAGAAATAGGGGCAAATAGGGAAGGAAAGTAGATGCCCCTCTCCTGGCCCTGGAGCGTGGGCTTTCTTTCTGCACAGCCTCTGTGGACTTCTCTATTTTCCTCTGACACTGTCCACTTCCCCTTCCTGGGAGCACAACTCTGAGTCTGGGCTGGCTCCTCTATCCCTTGATCCAGGGACAGAGACATCCTCCCCACATCTGGTGTCCTCTCCGTGAGCTGTAGGGAGCAATTCATGGGTGAGTGCTGTGATTTGGGGGAAAAAAGCTGATTCTCATGTGAATACTACTGCCGTGTCCCCTGCCCTGGTGACCTTGTGCACATCACCTGGTCTGTAGCATGCTGCCCTGAACCCCACTCAAAGTGGTTGTGGGGTCAGGGGGACCTTGCACGTGGGTGCGATCAGTCATTGATAGTTTCCTGACCTGATTAAGAGGGGTGTGGATGAGACACAAGAAGCCCATGTGTCAGACTCCTCAATCAGGGCAGACCAGAGATACACACCCTCGAGACCCTATGCATCCCTACAGCTGAGAAATGCTGTTGGTGATGTTTCTAAATGGTTTACAATAACATTTTGTAGGAAATATGAAAGAAGAGTTTGGGAATTGGGAGGGACCACAGCAGAAACAGAGACAAAAGCTGAGTGACCAGCAGAGCCTAGAGTCCAGTTGAGGGTGGTCAAATATGATTTCTGCTTCTGTGTGGCCAGAAGAGTTGCCACATTCTAGCAGGCAGTAAGGGTATCGAGTTTCTGGGTGACTGTGGAATCAGTGTGACCCTCCACCATGTGTGGGGTGGCCACTGGCATGTCTCTGCCCTCTGCCCCAGCCCAGAGGTCAATCCTGAGCCACATCCCCTCTGTGTGTGTGTGGAATGGCTCTGTCCCGTGGACCCACCCTCCACTGGCATCGGCCCATGCGTGGTTGTGCGGTTCCCATGGGAGCCATCCCTGATGGACACATTCCTGTTCAGATGTTAAGTTCGGAGAGTGGATGCACAGGACACGGCGACAGGGACCATTCACCCCTTACAGTCCTGAAATCAGGGCAGCTCTGGAAGCAACTATCTCTGGAATTCAGGGGTGTGGGAGGTGAGTGTCCAACAGGAATGGACATCAGAGAGTGACCCCAATATGTAAGGAGTGCTATGGAAGACTGTGTGCAGAGTGGTCCGTCATCGTCCAGGTCGTGGAACAGCAGGAATGTGGGAAACGCATTTTGCACTAAGAACGTGAAATATTGAAGGGAAGAGACAAGAAGGTGGGAGAGTGGGGGGCCCCGTCTCATCCGGTCCCTTGAATTTAGCTACGTAACTATCAATTCTGCACAACATGAATTCAACCTGAGATGTAAGAAAAAAACATACCTGGAACTCTACAAGTAGAGAAGTGAGCGCTTTTTTCAAGGTGGGATGTCCAGAGGCGTGAATCTGAGGGAGATAACAAAGACAAATGGAGGGGGGAGGGAGCCTCCATGTGTCCTTCACCAAGGAGTGTTATAGCCCCCGAGGGCAAAATATGAACGCTTGGAAATCTCCTACAGTGAGAGATATGGCTGCCTGAAAGAGGTCTTGGGATGAAATAGAGAGACTTCTAGGTGGGTCAGTGTGGTCTCTAGATCCCAGGAGCCTCAAAATAACATAGTGCCTAGGTAGTAGAGTTCCCAAGCAGCAGAGCAGGGAAACTGATTATGGAGAGTGAGCCCAGGGGTGGGGGGAACTCTCAGCTTGATTCACCACAAACCCCGAGCTGTGCCAACTGGGGGGACTGCTCTCAGCCTGGGCACCCTGCAGAGGACTAGAACATGGGGACCTTCCATCATCCTCCGGGATGGGCAAAATGGGTCCACTCCTGACTGGGCAACAGTTCTGAGGGTGATAGCCCAGTAAAGGACAGTACAGAGCTGCCCTCTGCCTTCCCCCAAGAGGGGCAGAGCTTGTGCACTCCATACGGTGACTGCTCTCAGTTCCAGTACCCTACAAAGGACAGTATCATGGGACCCTCCACTTTCTCCAGAAGGATCACTGTGGGCGTGCACCGCAGCAGTCTGCCGAGTTTGGCACACATAAAAGTCAGGACCTTTTTTTTTTTAAGATTTTATTTATTTATTTGACAGATTAAGAGATATTGAACACCAGTGGGGTTAGGGGTTGGCAGCAGGGAGAGGGAGAGGGAGAAGGAGGCTCCCCGTGGAGCAGGAAGCCTGATCCAGTGTTCTTTTTTTTTTTTTAATTTTATCTCTTTTCAGCATAACAGTATTCATTGTTTTTGCACCACACCCAGTGCTCCATGCAATCCGTGCCCTCTCCAATACCCACCACCTGGTTCCCCCAACATCCCACCCCCCCGCCCCTTCAAAGCCCTCAGGTTGTTTTTCAGAGTCCATAGTCTCTCTGGGTTCACCTCGGACAAGGGGAGATGGACAGAAGTCAGGACCTTTTATCCCAGAGGGTTCACTAAAAGGAGGGCACTTTTCAGCTCTGGACTGCAGATTGGGGCACAGCAATTTTTATTTTGATCCTCTAAAGAGCCACAGAAAGCCTTCAGGGGAAAAAAGGCACACAGAACCAGCTTACACTGAGCCTAGCACACTGGCAAGGGGCAGTGAACTCCCACCCCAGCGAGGACATCTGAGAAGCAGCATCACAGCAGGCCCCTCCCCCAGACGACACAGGTGCACAAGTTAATGGATTCCAGAAAAGTGTAAAACTCCAGCACAATGGGAACATAGTAGAGAGAATTCCATGTTTCCCCCTCACGATTCATTCTCTTTCAGTTTAAAATTTTCTGTTTCTCTTCAAAACCCTTTTGAAGGGGCAGGGATGGGAGGTTGGGGGAGCCAGGTGGTGGGTATTATAGAGGGCACCCATTGCATGGAACACTGGGTGTGGTGCATAAACAATGAAATTTGTTACATTGAAAAGAAATTTTTAAAAACTGTAATAAATACAGCAAAATGAAAAAAATTTCGACCTGTACCCCTGGGGATAAAAATATATGTTTATAAAAAATAAAAAATTAAAAAAAAAACCCTCAGGTTGTTTTTCAGAGTCCATAGTCTCTCATGGTTAACCTCCCCTTCCAATTTCCCTCAATTCCCTTCTCCTCTCCATCTCCCCATGTCCTCCATGTTATTTGTTATGTTCCACAAATAAGTGAACATGAGTGATAATTGACTCTCTCTGCTTGACTTATTTCACTCAGCATAATCTCTTCCAGTCCCATCCATGCTGCTACAAAAGTCGGGTATTCGTCCTTTCTTTTTTTTTCTTTTTTTTTTCTTCTTCAGAAATAATCCCTTGTTTATTTTTTTTGCAATATTTTTTAATTTATATTTTATTTATTTTCAGCATAACAGTATTCATTATTTTTTCACCACACCCAGTGCTCCATGCAATCTCTATAATAGGCACAACCTGGTACCCCGACGTCCCATGCCCCCCGCCCCTTCAAAACCCTCAGATTGTTTTTCAGAGTCCATAGTCTCTCATGATTCACCTCCCCTTCCAATTTACCCCAACTCCCTTCTCCTCTCTAACTCCCCATGTTCTCCATGCTATTTGTTATGCTCCACAAATAAGTGAAACCATATGATAATTGACTCTCTCTGCTTGACTTATTTCACTCAGCATAATCTCTTCCAATCCCATCCATGCTGCTACAAAAGTCGGGTATTCGTCCTTTCTGTTGGAGACATAATACTGCATAGTGTATATGGACCACATCTTCCTTATCCATTCGTCTGTTGAAGGGCATCTTGGTTCTTTCCACAGTTTGGCGACCATGGCCATTGCTGCTATAAATATTGGGGTACAGATGGCCCTTCTTTTCACTACATCTGTATCTTTGGGGTAAATACTCAGTAGTGCAATGGCAGGGTCATAGGGAAGCTCTCTTTTTAATTTCTTGAGGAATCTCCACACTGTTCTCCAAAGTGGCTGCACCAACTTGCATTCCCACCAACAGTGGAAGAGGGTTCCCCTTTCTCCACATCCCCTCCAACACATGTTGTTTCCTGTCTTGTTAATTTTGGCCATTCTAACTGGTGTAAGGTGATATCTCAATGTAGTTTTAATTTGAATCTCCCTAATGGCTAGTGATGATGAACGTTTTTTCATGTGTCTGATAGCCATTTGTATGTCTTCATTGGAAAAGTGTCTGTTCATATCTTCTGCCCACTTTTTGATATGATTGTCTGTTTTGTGTGTGTTGAGTTTGAGGAGTTCATTATAGATCCTGGCTATCAACCTTTTGTCTGTACTGTCATTTGCAAATATCTTCTCCCATTCCGTGGGTTGCCTCTTTGTTTTCTTGACTGTTTCCTTTGCTGTGCAGAAGCTTTTGATTTTGATGAAGTCCCAAAAGTTCATCTTCGCTTTTGTTTCCTTTGCCTTTGGAGATATATCTTGAAAGAAGTTGCTGTGGCTGATACCGAAGAGATTACTGCCTATGTTCTCCTCTAGGATTCTGATGGAAATTAGAGAATCGATTCCATTTACTATAGCACTAAGAACCATAAGATACCTGGGAATAAACCTAACCAAAGAGGTAAAGGATCTGTACTCGAGGAACTACAGAACACTCATGAAAGAAATTGAAGAAGACACAAAAAGATGGAAGACCATTCCATGCTCTTGGATCAGAAGAATAAACATTGTTAAAATGTCTATACTGCCAGCTATATGTAGAAAAATGAAATTCGACCATTCTCTTACACCGTACACAAAGATAAACTCGAAATGGATAAAAGACCTCAATGTGAGACAAGAATCCATCAGGATCCTAGAGGAGAACATAGGCAGTAATCTCTTTGATATCAGCCACAGCAACTTCTTTCAAGATATGTCTCCAAAGGCAAAGTAAACAAAAGCGAAAATGCACTTTTGGGACTTCATCAAAATCAAAAGCTTCTGCACAGCAAAGGAAACAGTTGAAAAAAACAAAGAGGCAATCCACGGAATGGGAAGAAGATATTTGCAAATGACAGTACAGACAAAAGGTTGATATCCAGGATCTATAATGAACTCCTCAAACTCAACACACACAAAACAGGCAATCATATCAAAAAATGGGCAAAAGATACGAACAGAGACTTCTCTAATGAAGACATACAAATGGCTATCAGACACATGAAAAAATGTTCATCATAACTAGCACTCAGGGAGATTCAAATTAAAACCACACTGAGATATCACCTTACACCAGTTAGAATGGCCAAAATTAACAAAACAGGAAACAACGTGTGTTGGAGAGGATGTGGAGAAAGGGGCACCCTCTTCCACTGTTGGTGGGAATGCAAGTTGGTGCAGCCTCTTTGGAGAACAGTGTGGAGATTCCTCAAGAAATTAAAAATACAACTTCCTTATGACCCTGCAATTGCACTACTGGGTATTGACCCCAAAGATACAGATGGAGTGAAAAGAAGGGCCATCTGTACCCCAATGTTTATAGCAGCAATGGCCACAGTCGCCAAACTGTGGAAAGAACCAAGGTGCCCTTCAATGGATGAATGGATAAGGAAAATGTGGTTCATATACACTATGGAGTATTATGCCTCCATCAGAAAGGATGAATACCCAACTTTTGTAACAACATGGATGGGACTGGAAGAGATTATGCTGAGTGAAATCAATCAAGCAGAAAGAGTCAATTATTATATGGTTTCACTTATTTGTGGAGCATAACAAATAGCATGGAGGACAAGGGGTGTTAGAGAGGATAAGGGAGTTGGGGTAAATTGGAAGGGGAGGTGAATCATGAGAGACTATGGACTCTGAAAAACAATCTGAGGGGTTTGAAGTGGCAGGGGGAGTGGGAGGTTGGGGTACCAGGTGGTGGGTATTATAGAGGGCACAGATTGAATGGAGCACTGGGTGTGGTGAAAAAATAATGAATACTGTTATGCTGAAAATAAATAAATTTAATTTTTAAAAAATGTCTATACTGCCTAGAGCAATCTATACTTTTTATGCCATTCCGATCAAAATTCCACCAGTATTCTTCATAGAGCTGGAGCAAATAATCCTAAAATTTCTATGGTACCAGAAGAGACCCAGAATCGCTAAGGAAATGTTGAAAAAAAAAAAAAACAGGGGGTATCATGTTACCTGATTTCAAGATTTACTACAAAGCTGTGATCACCAAGACAGCATGGCACTGGCATAAAAACAGACACATAGACCAGTGGAACAGAGTAGAGAGCCCAGATATAGACCCTCAACTCTATGGTCAAATAATCTTCGACAAAATGGGAAAAAATATACAGTGTAAAAAAGACAGTCTCTTCAATAAATGGTGCTGGGAAAACTGGGCAGCTATATGTAGAAGAATGAAACTTGACCATTCTCTTACACCGTACACAAAGATAAATTCAAAATGGATAAAAGACCTCAATGTGAGACAGGAATCCATCAGAATCCTAGAGGTATGCATCCCTTCTGATGGAGGCATAATACTCCATAGTGTATATGGACCACATCTTCCTTATCCATTTGTCCGTTGAAGGGCATCTTGGTTCTTTCCACAGTTTGGCAACGGTGGCCATTGCTGCTATAAACATTGGGGTACAGATGGCCCTTCTTTTCACTACATCTGTATCTTTGAGGTCAATACCCAGGAGTGCAATGGCAGGGTCATAGGGAAGTTCTATTTTTAATTTCTTTTTTTTTAAATTAATTTTTTAATTTTTTTTATAAACATATATTTTTATCCCCAGGGGTACAGGTCTGTGAATCACCAGGTTTACACACTTCACAGCATTCACCAAAGCACATACCCTCCCCAATGTCCATAATCCCACCCCCTTCTCCCAAACCCCCTCCCCCCAGCAACCCTCAGTTTGTTTTGTGAGATTAAGAGTCACTTATGGTTTGTCTCCCTCCCAATCCCATCTTGTTTCATTTATTCTTCTCCTACCCACTTAAGCCCCCATGTTGCATCACCACTTCCTCATATCAGGGAGATCATATGATAGTTGTCTTTCTCTGCTTTACTTATTTCGCTAAGCATGATACACTCTAGTTCCATCCATGTTGTCGCAAATGGCAAGATTTCATTTCTTTTGATGGCTGCATAGTATTCCATTGTGTATATATACCACATCTTCTTGATCCATTCATCTGTTGATGGACATCTAGGTTCTTTCCATAGTTTGGCTATTGTGGACATTGCTGCTATAAACATTCGGGTGCATGTGCCCCTTTGGATCACTACGTTTGTATCTTTAGGGTAAATACCCAATAGTGCAATTGCTGGGTCATAGGGCAGTTCTATTTTCAACACTTTGAGGAACCTCCATGCTGTTTTCCAGAGTGGCTGCACCAGCTTGCATTCCCACCAACAATGTAGGAGTATTTTTAATTTCTTGAGGAATCTCCACACTGTTTCCAAAGTGGCTGCACCAACTTGCATTCCCACCAACAGCGGAAGAGGGTTCCCCTTTCTCCACAACCCCTCCAACTCACATTGTTTCCTGCCTTGCTAATTTTGGCCATTCTAACTGGTGTAAGGTGATACCTCAATGTGGATTTAATTTAAATTTCCCTGATGGCTAGTGATGATGAACATTTTTTCATGGGTCTGAAAGCCATTTGTATGTCTTCATTGGAGAAGTATCTGTTCATATCTTCTGCCTATTTCTTGATATGATTATCTGCTTTGTGTGTGTTGAGTTTGAGAAGTTCTTTATAGATTCTGGATATCAACCTTTTGTCTGTACTGTCATTTGCAAATATCTTCTCCCAATCCGTGGGTTGCCTCTTTGTTTTCTTGACTGTTTCCTTTGCTGTGCAGAAGCTTTTGATATTGAAGATGTCCCAAAAGTTCATTTTTGATTTTGTTTCCTTTCCTTTGGAGACATATCTTGAAACAAGTTGCTGTGGCTGATATCGAAGAAGTTACTGCCTATGCTCTCCTCTAGGATTCTGTTGGATTCCTGTCTCACGTTGAGGTCTTGTTTCTCTTTTTAATTATTTTCCTATTTAACAAACATGTATTTAAGTCATTTTTAAACTTTCATTACTTTAATCTACATTTTATACATATGTTGGTCATTTTTTGCCCCCTTCGCTCTTCAATTTTATTTGTGTATTTATGTAAGTTTTGCTTTCTTTGCAATTTTTAGATCAAGTTTCTTAATCTCAAATTAGTGTCAAAAAAGGATCAAATCTCAAACACAGACCAAAATTCACTCAGGAAAAAGAAGATCATCCCCCTCTTTTATTTCCATTTCTGTTTTCATTTCTGACCTCTTAGGATTTGTCTAGTTTGGGTCATATTTGAGATTTTGTAAAGAATTTATTTATTTATTTGACAGAGAGAGGTCACAAGCAGGCAGAGAGGCAGGCAGAGAGAGAGGGGGAATCAGATTCCCTGGTGAGCAGAGAGCCTAATGTGGGGCTTGATCCCAGGACCCTGAGATCATGACCCAAGCCAAAGGCAGAGGCTTAACCCACTGAGCCACCCAGGCCCCCCATATATTTGGTATTTTTGATTCTGCTCACTCCCTCATCCATTCTTGTCTGGGCAAAATGACTCGAAGTGAGAATCCACAACAAAACAAAGAACCAGAGGTAACACAGATGTAATCCATATGGATACCAGTAAAATGTCAGAGATGGAGTTCTGGATAGCAATGATCAAGTTAATATCTGGGCTTGAAAAAAGCATAAAAGACCCTAGAGAATGTCTTAGTGCAGAAATGAGATCTAATCAGGCCAAATTAAAAATGCTCTAGCAGATGCTGCCTAAATTGGATGCTCTAACAGCGAGGGTAAAGGAGGCAGAAGAAAGAGTGAGTGATGTAGGAGACAGGGTGGTGCGAAGGAAGGAAGCTGAGGGAAAGAGAGGCAAACAATTAACAGCTCGTGAGGAGAGACCTTGAGAAATCAGGGATGTTATGAAATACACCGACATCAGAATTATTGGGAAACTGGGGGTGGGGGCAGAAGGTGTATCTGAGCAACCAGAGCTGAGAACTTTCCTAACCTGGGAAAGGAAATAAGCATTCGTGTCCCAGAGGTAGAGATGACCCCTCCCCAAAGCAATATAAAAATAGATCAACACCCCAACATGTAATACTGAAGTTTGCAAATTTCAGAGATAAAGAGAAAATCCTGAAAGCAGGTTGGGACAAGAAGCTCCTAACCTGTGGACATAGAAACATCACCCCAACATCAGACCTGTCCACAGAGACCTGACAATCCAGAAAGGGCAGCCGGGACACATTCAGTTACTAAATGAGAGGAACATGCGGCCAAGAATCCTTCACCCAGCAAGGCTGTTGTACAGAACTGATGGAGAGATGAAGAGCTTTCGAGACAAACAGAAACTGAAAGATGTGACCACCAAGCCATCCCTGCAGGAAATATTAAGGGGGATTCTGTAAGCAAAGAGAGAGCCCAAACGTAACATGGACCACTAAGAAACAATCTGCAGAAAGAGGACATTACAGGCAATACAATGGCACTAAGTTTGTATCTTTTAAAAAAAATTTTTTAATTGTGTGATGTTAGTCACCACACAGTACATCATTAGTTTCTAATGCAGTGTTCCATGATTCATTGTTTGCAAACAACACCCAGTGCTCCATGCAATCCATGCCCTCTTTAATACCCACCACCAGGGTCACCCATCGCCCCCTAAAACCCTCAGTTTGATTCTCAGGGTCCAGAGTCTCTCATGGTTCATCCCCCCTCTGATTTACCCCCCATCAATTTCCCCTTCCTTCTCCTAATGTCCTCTGTGCTATTCCTTTATTCCACATATGAGTGAAACCATACGATAATTGACTCTCTCTGCTTGACTTATTTCACTCAGCATAATCCCCTCCAGTCCTGTCCATGTTGATGCAAAAGTTGGGTATTTATCCTTTTTAAAAAATTTTCTTATATCTTTTCATGTACCAGAATTCATTGTTTACGCACCACACCCAGTGCTCCATGCAATATGTGCCCTCCATAATACCCACCACCAGGTTCACCTAACCTCCCATCCCCCGCCCCTTCAAGACTCAGATTGTTTTTCAGAGTCCACAGTCTCTCATGGTTTGTTCCCCTCCAATTTCCCCTAACTCCCTTCTCCTCAAAAGGGTATTCATCCTTTCTGGTGGCTGAGTGATATTCCATTATATATATGGACCACATCTTCTTTTAATAGTGACTCTGAATTTAAATGGGCTTAATGCTCCTATCAAAAGACACAGGGTATCAGATTGAGTAAAAAATTAAGAGCCATCCACATGCTGTCTAGAAGAGACCAGCAGAGTTTCTCTTACTTATGGGGCATAAGGAACATAATGGTGGACATTAGGAGAAGGAAAAGTGAATTGAGGGTAACCGGACGGGGAGAGGAACAATGAGAGACTCTGGACCCTGAGAAACAAACCGAGGGTTTTAGAGGAGAAGCGGGGGATGGGTGAGCCCGGTGATAGGTATTCATGAGGGAACAGATTGCAGGTGCACTGGGTGTTGTACGCAAACAATGAATCATGGAACACTGCATCAGAAACTAATGATGTACTGTGCGGTGACGAAACAACAAAAAATCTGCGTAAGATTATCAGATTTACAAATCTATTCGTAAGATGTGGTGAGTGCACAAAATCAATTTTTTACGCTAAATGCTTGCTCAAAAGTATACAAATATGAAGTATTTCATAACTTACACTACATAAACATGCAAAGAAACAGGCAGAAGCCACAATCACAGCTGCCACTTCCCGACAGTGAACAGGAGAATAACAAGGCACAAACTAGTCAGCTTCCAGAGAGCAGGAGTCGGGGTCCACAAGTGTGGACACTGCAACCCGGAACAACTCCTCAGGCCCGTGTTCATTAGGTAACGAGATAACAATCAACAAAGGAGGAAGCAGATTATGGATAAATGAGATATGCCTGATCAAGCAGTATAGGATTTGGGGTTCAGTAAACACATTTAAAGGAATCATCTAATTAACTACAGGTGATCTCCGGAGAAGGGGCGATAACAGAAGTTCTACCCTGAGCAGGCGGGTGACCCCAGCTGCAAGGACTTGTATCATCCTCTCCCCAGGGGCCCCTGCTGGTCCACGATCAAGCATATTTGGTCAGTACATTGTTCTGAGGGATGGTTACACACAACATTATCTTCATTCGTACATTCATTTTATTTATTTATTTATTTTAAAGATTTTATTTATTTATTTTTGAGAGAGAGAGACAGAAATAGAGAGACAGGGAACAAACACAAGCTGGAAGGAGGGACAGAGGGAGAAGCAGATTCCCCACTGAGCAGCGATCCCACAACACAGGACTCCATCCCAGGACCCTGGGATCATGACCTGAGCCCAAGACAGATGCCTCGTGGAATGAAACTCTAAGGAGCCCAAAGCACAACTTTAAAAAAAAGGAAAACCCATTTATTCCTTGGAGTCAGTGTAGCAGCTCCCACCTGGCTTCACCTCAAACGCCCCTGAGCTCACTCAAACTGATGGTGTTTGGGAAGATTCCACCAGGTGTCGCCGCATGAGGACAGAACTCTATGAGTCCAAGAGGGTTCAGGGAATGGTTTTGGATTCATCTGTTCCAAAGCAGACCTAATTTTCATCCATTTATTTACTTATGAAGACAGTCTATGTTTTGCACTGAAGGGACGGAGGGCAATAGCGCCCATCAGGGAAGGTGGAAATGGAAAGTGAAGGAAAATGTGTCCCACGAAGGTGGACCAGAGCTGCCACTGTAGGAAGGTATGAACCAGCCCTGCCATGTGGGATGAACCCTCAAGTCACAGGGATGAGGAAAGACGGGGGCAGTCAAGGATGTCCAACAACTCGGGAGGGAAAGCACCACAGGTCACAGGGGATGAGTCCCGGACAGGGAGTCAGTGTAGCAGCTCCCACCTGGCTTCAGGGAGCCCAGACATGTCCTGCACCTGAACCATTCTGCCCCTCGATGTCAGCAGACAGATCAACGACCATGAGCTGCAAGCTTTCCTTCAGATCCCTCTGGGCACCCAGGATGCATGCTCACATCTCTGCCACATGGAATGGTGGCTTTGTTCCCCATCGTGTTTAGCTCCTGGCTGTGTCTGGGGTTCTTCTCTGGCTGTGCTGAGCCTCTAGCAGCAGAATCCCGAGGACCACCAGGATCAAGGCAGTCATGCCACTCGGATCTGATTCTCCACTGTGTAATCTCTGGGGTCTGAGGCTAGGAATGAGGACAGAGAGGTTGCAGAGGTCAGAGAGGACCCAAATCACCCAGGATCCTGCATGTCCAACAGGGAACCTGCTTCTCCAGACAGGACACTCCCTCCATACAAGCCCCATCACTGGAGCTTTCTCCTACTCACCACTTCAGGGGTCTGAGTTGTTTTGGGGTGGGCTCACGGTGCCAGCTGCTTCTGCAGGGAAGATGGAAGCAGATGGAAGGAGCTAGAGACCCCCGTCCCGCTGTCCTCTGCTCTGTGTCTCTATCCCTCAGCCTGTCACTATGTGGTTTTTGTACAGTTCCTGAACTAGCCCTTCTCTGCACTAGAGGGCTTTCTTCCGCTCTCCTCACTGAATTCCTTCAGCCTCCTTGTTCTCTTTGATTTCAGACTCTGCTTCTGAGTCACTCGGGATAGATTCTGGCTGTGCCCCACCAGCTCAGGGTTGCAGAGAAAAGTGGCCTCCCAGCACAGAAATCATCATGTCCTCACATGTTCTCTGCTCAGTCTGGGACACAAGACCTCCTGGGCTCATGTTCCTGCAGATGACAGTTCCCACTTATTCAGTAGCTGAGGTCCCAGCAGCGGCCATGGACGAGGGGCTAGATCCAGGGGCTCCTGACTGTCAGGAGAACAGAGGGGCCGATGTCTGGGGCTGGGTCCCTGTCCTTCCATGTCGACCAGCTTCCTTCCTTCAGGGTCTGCACTTTATTCTGTACCTATAGTATTCCTCCTTGGATATGTTCATTAATTCATTCTTCATTTACTTACAGATACCCACAGTGTTAGACACATAGAGAGACATACAGACAGACAGACAGACAGAGAGCCGGAGAGAGATCTGTGTGCGCACATCTACAACAGACATGTAAATATGTATCCACAAAAGGTGACGGTCAGTCACTGGGTCATAGGAACACCATTACTGCTCGCATGCAGTGTGGACGGAATGGGAAGAAGAGCTACATAAGTAAATAAACAAATAAGTAATAAATAAACAAACAAAAAAGATAAATGAGACCCATTAAAAACGTGCTAAGACTCAGGAGTGCCCAGAGCTGGTGTCCCACAAGGACCGTGTAAATCCATCTAACCCCAATTCACACAGGAGAAGGAGAACGGTTTCTGAGTCTGGTGTCCCTGTCACCTGAGTTCCCTTTGTCATCATCTACAGGTGCTTCTCTAGAAGGTATGAGAAGCAGACACAGGGACACTGGACCAGCGTCCACACACAATGGACAGTGGACACCAGCTACACACAAATATAGGGTGCAGCTTCTCTGGGGATCCCTATGAGCCAGGTTGGCCCCTCCTGGGTCTCAGGTACCCCCCAAGGGGCATGGAGGCCCCCAGGTAAGCACAGGGGGCACCAGAGCGGTGCCCTCAGGTGGGGAGGCTTCTGGTCCAGGAGAGTGTCCTGTGGGGCTGACAACACCATCAGATTCTGCTACGGGGGGACAGGAGGTGAGTGGGAGGCGCTGTCCACTCACCATTGTCCTCACTCACCCCCCACGCGGCCCCTATTCCTTACTCTGCTGAGACTGCAGGATGGGGGACCCCGGGTGCACACTGTGGATCTTCCCAACCTCTCCAGAGCAGGATCCTCCTCTGTGGAGCCCCCATGACCCCCATGTTTGTTACTGTGTCAGGCTTTCCTGAGACGTGTGCCTGAGCTGACAGAGCTCAGATAGGACAGGGTCGGGGACCCCTTACCTGAGACCAGTAGCTCCAGGGGGTCACTGGGCTGGGACAACAGGTAAGGGGAGGTTCTGGAGGAGCCGTAGCACCTGTAGGTCCTCCCGTGGGCTGAGGTTACAGGACTCATGGGGAATTCAGCCTGGTGCTGCCCAGCTCGGTACTGTGATCTAAGATGCGGGGGGGGGGGGGGGGGGGGGATCGGCTGCCCCCTCCTTGGACAGAAAGAAAGTGTCCACAGAGCTCCGTGACTGACACAGCAGGGTCACATTCTCTCCTGGGGCCACCATGCATCACGGCTGCACTGAGAGGGAGGGTGTGTTGGGCAGCTGTCCTAGAGAGAGAAAGGGCGGGTGAGGGGCTGTCTAGCCCTTGTTCTGAATTGAGTCTGTCTGTGTCCTCCGAGTCTGTCCCTTCCCATCCCCCTTCTCCCTCTGTCTTTCTCTCCCTGGGGACTCCACACACCTGGTCCCAGCCCCCACCACCTGCGACTCCCCTGGCAGGACCTGTGCAGAGTCTGAGGTCCTGACTGACACCGTGAGCCCTCACCTGCAAGCAGGATGTCCAGGGGGTCACTGGGGGCCAACCACTCGGAGGAGACTGTGTGTCCACCATAGCACGTGTACCGGCCTCCATGGGAGGGTCTCACAGGGCTCAGGGGAACGTCTGCCCCAGACAACTCAGCCTGGGGCTGCCGGCCAAGCTGCCGGGGAGGGTCAGGTGCCCCCTCCTTGGACAGAGTGAATCTGTCATAGCCAACATCAGAGCGACACTGGAGGGTCAGGCTCTGTCCAGAGGTCACAACAGGGCCCTGCTGGGTCAGGATGGAGGGCTTCCCCCACACACCTGGGAGAGACCAGCCGTGGATGGCAGGGGCTGCTTCTCCCCAAACCTCCCTTCTCCTGTCCTGACCCCTGAGTCTCACTGTTCTTCACCCCCTGGTGATTCTGACCTGTAAGTCCCCATGGTCCCCTCACCCACCCTCTCATTGGGGCTCCCCTGGGAGCAGAGTCCCCATTAACCTGTTTGGTGCCTCAAAACATGGATGGGGCACCAGTCAGACTTTCTCACCTGAGACCAGCAGCTCCAGGGGGTCACTGGGGTACGACCACACCTAGGGGGTGTTGCTGGAATAGCCATAGCATCTGAACATCCACCTGAGGCTGGAGGTCACGGGGCCCACAGGAAACGGGGCCTGGGTCTCCCCACAGGGGGCTGCCTGGGAGTTCAGGGTCCAGGAGGGCTGACATTATCCTTCCTTCATCAGGACGAACCCGTGGAATCCCATCCGTGAGACACACTGGAGGGTCACGTTCCCTCCTGGGGTCATGACAGGGATGGGCAGGGCTGAGAGGCTGGGTTTGCCCTGGGATCCTAGGAGAGGAGGAGGGGGTGGTGTTAAATGGGGCTCAGACCCCCCCACACACAGAATCCCCAGGCTGGGCTGTGAGAGGAGAAACCTGAGAGCCCATCCCCTTCCTGAGGGCAGAGCCTGAGGCTGGGATCCTGAGTGGGCTCGTACCTGTCACCACCACCAGCTCCAGGGGGTCGCTGTACTCTGACCAGCTGGTGGGTCTGAAATAGTCACAGTGCTATCTTCCTGCATATACATCTGTCATGTATGTGATGGAGAACTTGGCCTTGTCCCTGGGCTCCAGCAGCTTCTGTCTGTTCTAGGTCCTGGAGTCTCCCTCTTTATGCAGGCGGTACTCCCAGGCTTCCAGGCCCCCCGGACACCAGATGGTCACAAGTGTCCTCCAGGGTGTCACAGAGCCTGGCTCAGCCCAGGTGGTAGGTTTGGGGAGGGTCCCTGGAAGGAAACAGAGGCTGGGACACAGACCTTCCATACTCCCAGGACCCAGCTCAGCCTCAAAGCCCAGACATTCCCTCGGTCAGCCTAGAACTGCTGTTCATCCCTGCTGCCTGGTGGGTGACCCCGTCCCCAGTGAGGAGGTGGGTTAGGACCTCTGGAGACAGACTCACCTGCCTGCGCTTGGGTCCTGGGGCCCACACTCAGCCCTGGAAGAGAGTCCCTGTGAGAGGTTTGCCCCAAATCCTAGCAGATCCCCACCTCCCTTGAGCCTCCTGAGCCAGGGGGCTTCTGACAGACCAGGGCCTGGCTGTGGGGCGAGTCCCTCCCAGACTAGGGTGTCCCTTCCCCTCCTCAAATCTCACCGAAACAGAGCAGGGCTGTGAGGATGGGGGTCATGGTGTCTCCTCTCTCTGGTTCTGGCTGTACAGATAGAGTGCCCACTGTGACCACGGGATGGACAGACACACAGGGTGTGGCCACAGAGAGTCCAGTCCTGCCTGTTACAGTGTTGTCACATCAGCAGTCCAACAGAAAGGGAAACAGCATTTACGCAGGACCTAGCTGGTTCTGGTGTCCATGACAGTGCAGCGAGTAGACTCCGAGGCTTCCTGAGATGACCCATCTGGTGAGGAGACCAGGGCAGGCCCTTCCCTCCCAGAGCCTCCCCCATGGGTCTCCTTCATCCCAGCACACCCCTGGGTCCTCAGCATGGACGGGTCCCCAGACTCAGAGATGCTGCAGGGAACATGGGTTCCTGCTGTGCTGGGGAGCTCATGTCAGCATGGGCACTTGTGTGACTTCTCTGAATGGCTCAGGTCGACGTCACGGTGGCAATGAGCCCAGAGGAGAAAAACGGGCAATTAGGGAAGGAAACACGGCCCCTCTCCTGGCCCCAGAGTGTGGGCTTCCTTTTTGTCACAGCCTCCAAGGACTTCTCTATTTTCCTGTGACATAGTCCACACCGCATTCATGGGAACATGCCTATGTGAGTCCCTCCTGGCTCCTCAGCGCCCCTTGCTGCAGGGGCAGAGATGTCCTCCTCACCCTGGGGTCTTGCCTGTAAGCTGTAGGGAACAATACTTGGGTGAATGCACTGATATGGGGGACAGAGCTGATTCTCAAGTCATTACTACTCCAGTGTCCTCTTCCCAGGTGACCATGAGCACAGTGACCTGGTCTGTAACCTGCTGTCCTGAACTCCACTCTCAGAATGGTTGTGGGGTCAGAGGGACCTAGAATTTGGATGGGATCAATCTTGTTAGATTCCTGACCTGTTTAAGAGGGGTGTGGTTAAGACCAAAGAGGTCCATGTGTCAGATCCCACAGTGAAGGTGGACCCGTGATGCATCTCTCAAGAGACACCATGAGCTGTTATCACTCAGAAAAGCTACTCATGTTTCTGAAATTATTGACAACAGCCTATTTCAGAAAAGAGAAACAAAAATTTCTGGAATTTGGGGGACTTCAATAGAACAGAGGCCCAAACTGAGTGACTACCAGTGCCTGGGGTCAAGTTGGAAGTGGTCAAACTTGATTTTGCCTCCTTATGGTCAGGTGGGTGGCCAGGACTTCACAAGCAAGAAGGGCATCCAGTTTCTGGCTGACTGTGTAAGTAGTGACCCTTCCACCTTGTGTGGAGTGGCCACTGACATGTCTATGCCCACTGACCCATCCCAGAGGTCAGCACTGAGCCACGTCCTCTGTGTAGGTGTGTGGAATGGTTCTATCCAGTGCACCTTCAGCTGAGTGGTGTCTTGCCTGTGTGTGAGAATGTGACTCCCAAGGGAGACATCCTGCCAGACACATCCAAGCTGAGGTGCCAAGCTGGAAGAGTGGATGCCAGGGGTAACTGGGGCTGTGATCATCTGCCCCTTACAGTCCTGAGCTTTAGAACAGGTCTGGGAGCAACTGTCTCTGGAACTCAGGGATGTGGGAGGTGAGTATCCAACAGGAATGGATATCAGAGAGTGTCCCCAATGTGATAAGGAGTGCTATGGAAGACTGCACAGAATCGTCCATCATAGTCCAGTGAAACAGCCAGAATATGGGAAACTCGTTTTCCTTTAAGCACATGAAATACTGAAAAAGCCAACATTGGATTTTGAAGCAATAACAGAAGTTATATTATGGAAGAAGATAGAAATTGAAAGTGAATTAGTCAAATACTCTGAAGGTAAAATAATAGTAATAATAATAATAATAATAAAAACTTAGCCAACATGTAATACTATATATTGGCTAACTGGACATAATAAAAATAAATAAATAAGTCCTTGATACAACAGAATGCAAGTACTTGTTTCATCTATGAGAAGACACAGCTGAAGAGCAGAACGTGAAACTGGAAGACAATGCTGAGGATGTTTCATTGGATGCAAAACAACAGAAATGAAAGCCTGCAGATATCTGGGGAACAGGAAGGACACTGGGTACTGTGAGTTCCAGAAGGAAAGCAGTGAGGAGGGTGTCAGGCAACAGTCGCACTGGCCAATAGTCAGGTGTTTTACAGATGGAGAAGAAACAGGCAGGTGCTGATGTTCATGGAAGTGTCCATGAAATCTGTGTTTCCATATGTCCTGGCGGAGTGAAGGAAGTTGATGGAAGCTGACTTTTGAGCAGAAGAAAAATAGAGACTTGGGAAGAACACCTGTAAGGAATGATGAATGAAGAATGCTTATTCACCCATGGGATTGTGAAGGGAGAAAGGCAAAAGTGTCAGCAGGGCCCACATTCCCAAGTCCAAGGAGACTCTGGGCGCCAAAAGAAGGGGCACATTGGTGGGTGATTCAGTGAAGTGTCTGTCTGACTCTTGGTTTTGATTCAGGTCATGATCTCAGTGACTTGAGATTGAGCCCTGTGTCGGTGAACATGCTCAGAGGTGAGTCAGGTTGAGACTCTCTCCTTTCCCCTCCACTTCACCATTGTCCCCTTACCCTACTCTCTCTCTCTATCTCTCTCAAATAAGTAAAATAAATGTTTAAAATAGAAGGAGGGTCCATTGGGTGGATCAGTCCATTAAACATCAATCTCATGATCTTGGCTCAGGACTTGATCTCAGGTTCGTGTTATAGACCCTGTGTTGGGCTCCATGCTGGACATGGAGTCTACATAGAAAAGAAAGGGAAAAAATAAAATAGAAGGAGGTATACATGCATGTTGGGGTCACCAGTGAGGTGTGCCATTAGCTGGATCACACTCACATATGAAAGACAGTGTATCCATGACTCCCACCTGGGCACACAGTGCCTTCACGGAGGTCCTTGATATTGGTCATGATGGGTGTATTTACACTAAAGAAAAGGTGAAATGCCATGAAGGACAGCTTTTTAAAAACTGATTATTTCTTTGAGCCAGTGTAGCAGCTCACCTCCAGGCTGTCCCTTCAAACACCCCTGAGTTCCCTAAGACTGATGGCATTTCTGGAAAACTCCCAGCTATCATCAGACGAGCAGAGAAGAGCTCTATGAATCCAGAGAGGGTTTAGGGAATGGTCTTCCATTATCGGTTTCCAAGTAGACCCTATTTTTACCCCATCTATTCAGTGATTAAAAACCAGATTTTGTGTTCTATGAGGAACAGAAGTATACTTCAAAGGATGTGGTTAATATCAGAAAGGATGAATACCCAACTTTTGTAGCAACATGGACGGGACTGGAAGAGATTATGCTGAGCGAAATAAGTCAAGCAGAAAGAGTCAATTATCATATGGTTTCACTTACTTGTGGAGCATAACAAATAACATGGAGGACATGGAGAGATGGAGAGGAGAAGGGAGTTGAGGGAAACTGGAAGGGGAGGTGAAGCATGAAAGACTATGGACCCCGAAAAACAATCTGAGGGTTTTGAAGGGGCGGGGGGTGGGAGGTTGAGGGAACCAGGTGGTGGGTATTGGGGAGGGCATGTATTGCATGGAGCACTGGGTGTGGTGCAAAAACAATGAATACTGTTAGGCTGAAAAGAAATTTTTTTTAAATCTCCATTGAAAAAAAATGAAGGAGAATATATATATATAGAAGTGGACCAGACTATGAGGATGTGTGTAGGTGTGGGTCCACACCTGCAATATGAATGCAGTCTCATGTCATGGGACTGAGAAAGGCAGGAACCGGTCAGGGACAATCACTATTGGTAGAGAGAAAATAACCAAGTTAATGGCAGAAAAGTGCTCTACAAGGAAGAAATGTTCTCTCCACACATTTCCTACATGCGAACCATTTTTACTCCTCTGGACATTCTCAACATACAGTTCCCTCAGTGTAATGCTCCAGATTTTCTTTCAGGATTTACCCCACTCAGTGGTGAGGATATACCTTGCTGAACAGACAGTCTTCTCTCTCTCAGATTTATCTCCTGGCTGCATATTGGGGTCTTCTCTGACAGAACTGCTTGAAAGAGAAGCACCCCGAGAACCATCAGGATCACAGCAGACATGCCCATCTGGTTGACATTCTCCACTGTGTAATCCTGGCTATTTGAGACTAGAGGTTGTGGCCATCAGGGCAGACTGAAATCACTCAGGGATCCCTGAATGTCCACTGAGGTCAACTGCATCTTTGACAAGATGTGACCCTCTGACCTAGGCACTAACCCACAGTTCCTCCTCACTCACCTCTCTTGGAGTCTGACTTGTTTTGTGATGGTCTGTGGGTATCAGCTACACTGGAGAGTCAAAAATAGAGCCTGGACGGGACTGGAAGAGATTATGCTGAGTGAAATAAGTCAAGCAGAGGGAGTCAATTATCATATGGTTTCACTTATTTGTGGAGCATAACAAAAAGCATGGAGGACAAGGGGAGTTAGAGAGAAGGGGGTTGGGGTAAATTGGAAGGGGAGGTGAATCATGAGAGACTATAGACTCTGAAAAACAATCTGAGGGGTTTGAAGTGGCAGTGGGGTGGGAGGTCGGGGTACAAGGTGGTGGGTATTATAGAGGGCACGGATTGCATGGAGCACTGGGTGTGGTGCAAAAATAATGATACTGTTATGCTGAAAATAAATAAATTTTAAAAAAATAGAGCCTGTGGTTGAGGAGACATAGGAATGCGTAAGTATTCCCTTCCCTCATCTCTAGGGAGTTCCTGAAACTAAATAATACCATCTCAACCCCTTGAGGTGAGCATCTCCAGTGTCTCACCTTCCATCTAATTAGGAGTCAAAAGGAAACATGTGATGCTTCATTTTGTCCTGAGAATCAGGAAAGTGGAGGAGTGAAAAGCAGGGTCCGCCTTTTCATCCCGGCACATCAGCCAACTCCTTCTGGTCCCTGACTTGGGATTATATATTTCCACAGCACATTTTGTTCTTCAATCTGTCCATCTATTATTTTAAGGAATGACATGGTAGGATTTCTGCAACCCACCATGCAATCTCTTTAGGAGGAAGGATTACCACAATTAACATAAATCCAATTACTCATTCAGTTTGCCATCTAGATAGAGTGATTGGTAGGAAATGAACAAAAAGAGTTGTAGTCTACACTCCTGAGGGAGGAGGTAGTGTGCTAAAGAGGACCATCACCCACCTTTCCCTGGTGTGGACTGTGAGCATGAGATCCTCCTGAGGCCACAGTCTCTTCCCTTGTGCTTGAAGAAGGCATGCCTGGGGTAGAGAACCAGCTCCTGCCCTTACCTGTCACTACCAGGGACAGGAGGTCACCCTGCTGTGACCAGCTATCCCTGCTCTAATATGCACAGTGGTATCACCCTGAATCGTGTGAGCTCATAGATGCAAAGGAGAAACTGACCTTGGTGCTGGAATCCTGTGAGGTCTTCATGAAGAAATCTTCAGAGACCCCCTCTTTATACAGAGAGTAGACATCAGGCTGCAGAGACGCCTGACCCCAGATGGTCACAGGGCTCCCCTTGGTGGCCATGGGGCTGGGATCAGCCCAGATGAAGGGTTTGGGGAGGCCCCCTAGAAAGGAATCAGTTAGAGAGTTGTAAGGGTGCCCTTCTCCTCTCATTTCCCCACTGGTAACCCTGAGGGCCCTCCCATATTGTTCATTATCAGTCCTGCCCCTCTGTGTCCCCTAGCTGCCCAGTGGGGTTGTTGGGTTGAAGCAGGATTTCTGGGGAGGGCTCACCCCGACCTGTGCCTGGTCCCATGGGGCCTGACACATCCTGAAAGTGTCATTAGATACAATACATATAACTATTAAAATGTAAAGGGTGAGGATACAGTCATTTAGATGTTTTCAGGTTCCTACATTTTACTTGAAGAGGTAAAATACTAATTCTAAGTTGACTGTGTTAAGTTAGGTATGCATATGATAACATCTAGATTACCGCATAACAGCACCCAAGAGGTATAGTTAAAACTCCAATAAGGATATTCAGTTGGATTCCTAAAAAGATTTCTTAAAGCCAAGAAAAGGCAGATAATGGAAATAGTAGGACAAACAAAAGAGGGGAGAAGCAAAAATAAAATGGTGATCTAATAACAATCTCATCTGTATTTACATTATATGTCAGTGGTCTAAACACAACACTTAAAAGACAAAGATTGTAAGATGGGCTCAAGAAAAACAACTATAGGGGCGCCTGGGTGGCTCAATGGGTTAAGCTGCTGCCTTCGGCTCAGGTCATGATCTCAGGGTCTTGGGATCGAGTCCCACAACAGGCTCTCTGCTCAGCAGGGAGCCTGCTTTCCTCTCTCTCTCTCTGCCTGCCTCTCTGCCTACCTGTGATCTCTGTCTGTCAAATAAACAAATAAAATCTTAAGAAAAAAAAAGAAAAACAACTATAAGCAAGACTCTACTATTTGTGTCTGTAAGAAATTCACTTCAAATGATGATGTAAATAGGTTAAAAGTAAAAGAATGAAGAATGTGGATGAACCACGAAAACACTATGCCAAGTAAAAAAAATCCAGACACAGAGGTCACATCTTGTGTGACTTCATTTATATGACCTGAAGAGGCAAATTCAAGAGACAGGAATTGGAGCAGAGATTGACAGGGGCTGATGGCAAAAGCATATGTGAGTAATTATGTAATGGGTAGGGACTTTCCATTGGAATATTAGGAATGTTCTAGAAATGGATAGTGGTGATGATTGTCTAACTTGGTAATGTAGATCATGCCACTGAATTATATATCTTAGTAATGGTTAAAATGGTAAATTTCATGTTCTTTATATTCAACCACATTAAAAAAGTAAGAGAGGGGCGCCTGGGTGGCTAAGTAGGTTAAAGCCTCTGCATTTGGCTCTGGCCATGATCCCAGGGTCCTGGGATTGAGCCCCATATCGAGCCCCATATCATGCTTTCTGTTCAGCAGGGAGCCTGCTTCCCTTCCTTTCTCTCTCTGCCTGCCTTTCTGCCTGCTTGTGATCTCTGTCTGTCAAATAAATAAATTAAATCTTTTTTAAAAAAATGATTTATCCTACCTTAAAAAAATAAATTAAATTGAAAAGTAGGAGAAAGAACAATGTACAACACAAGCACTAATCCAAAGAATATTGAAATCATTGAATTAGCTTCCAACTGCTGCTGTCACAAATGACCACAAACTTGGTGTCTTTAAACAACATAAATAGATTATCTTAAAATTCTGGAGTTCAGAAGTACAAATAGAGTCTAACAGGTATAAAGTCAAGGAATAGGGAAACTTTCACTTATGTCATCTTCATTCACAACCAGAATTCTAAATATTGATCATGTACATAGTGAATCTGGAAAACTCCTTTTTGTTATTTTTTTTTTTTTTTTAGTGTTCCAAGATTCATTGTTTATGCACCACACCCGGTGCTCCATGCAATACGTGCCCTCCTTAATACCCACCACCAGGCTTACCTAACCCCCTACCATCTCCCCTCCATAACCCTCAGTTTGTTTCTGGGAGTCCACAGTCTCTTATGGTTCATCTCCCCCTCTCCTTTTCAATTTGGGAATACATCTTTATATTATTTTTACTTTATTTATTTATTAATATAAATTCAATTAGCCAAGATATAGTACATCATTAGTTTTTATACTAATATTATACTAATATTTTGATACTAATATTTTGATTCTTTAGTTATGTTCAAAACTGTGAAATTATGGAGCAATACAAGTATTATTCTATCCATTTCAGTGCTTATCCTTTTGTTTTGTTTCATTTAATTTGTTGGTACCTCCAATTTTTTTTTGTAAAAATACATCTTTTTTTTTTTAAGCCTTTATTCTTTTTTTTTAATTTTTTATTTTTTATAAACATATATTTTTATCCCCAGGGGTACAGGTCTGTGAATCACCAGGTTTACACACTTCACAGCACTCACCAAAGCACATACCCTCCCCAATGTCCATAATCCCACCCCCTTCTCCCAAACCCCCTCCCCCCAGCAACAAATAAACACCAAGAAATACAGTGCAATTTCACTGAGGTTTTACATTGCAGTTTACAACAAACATTATCTATTATAGTGTATAATTACAAGTAAAGGAAACTCAGAGGGGTTTTTTTGTTGTTGTTTTTTTCTCCCATGGCTGGATAAACCAAATCTGGTGCATGATACCACATTTGAGGTTTGTTTCAAGCTGGCTTTCATAAAAGGCCCTTAACATTAATAGCTTGCAGCAACTACAACAAAAAACATATCCCCCATCACAATGATAGCCTAATGAGTGCTCAAAAATTACTAAAAAGGACTAAATACTTGCTGTGCTGAATACAAATGGTCAAAAAAAAAATACTTGGATCATTCCCCATCACAGAGAGAAGGAATTCAAGTTCTCACATTCATATTATATATATATATAACTTTATATATCTATATATATTATATTTATATATAAAATTTTTTATTATGTCATGTTGGTCACTGTATAGTACTTCACTTGTTTTTTTTTTATAATTTTTTATTTTTTATAAACATATATTTTTATCCCCAGGGGTACAGGTCTGTGAATCACCAGGTTTACACACTTCACAGCACTCACCAAAGCACATACCCTCCCCAATGTTCATAATCCCACCCCCTTCTCCCAAACCCCCTCCCCCCAGCAACCCTCAGTTTGTTTTGTGAGATTAAGAGTCACTTATGGTTTGTCTCCCTCCCAATCCCATCTTGTTTCACTTGTTTTTGATGGAGTGTTCCGTGATTCATTGTTTGCATATAACATCCAGTCCAGTGCTCGCTGCAACACATGCTGTCCTCAATACCCATCACCAGGCTAACTCATTACCCCAAACCACAACCCTCTGAAACCCTCAGTTTGTTTCCCAGAGTCTAGAGTCTCTCATGGTTTGTCTCCCCCTCAGATTCCCCCCACCACCTTTTTTTTCCCCTTCCTTCTCCTAATGTCCTACATGCTATTCCTTATGTTCCTCATGTCAGTGAAACCATATGATAATTGTCTTTCTTTGCTTGACTTATTTCACTCAGCATAATCCCCTCCAGTCCCATCCATGTTGATGTAAATAGTGGATATTCATCCTTACTGATGGATGAGTAATATTTTATTGTATATATGAACTGCATCTTCATTATCCATTCATCTGTTGAAGGGCATCTCAGTTCCTTCCACAGTTTGGCTATTGTGGACATTGCTGCTATGAACATTGGAGTGCATATGGCCCTTCTTCTCACTACATCTGTATCTTCAGGGTAAATACACCGTAGTGCAATTGCTGGGTCATAGGTAGCTCTATTTTTAAATTTTTGAGGAACCTCCATACTGTTTTCCAAAGCGGTTGCACCAGCTTGCATTCCCAACAATGGTGTAAGAGAGTTCCCACCGTAAAAGTTGATGTCCAGATACTAATTGCTAATCATGCCTTTTCATAAATGGAAGGAAAAACCTTTTTATTTCTGCTGAGGTTTTGTTTTCATTATGAATTGTTAGTGTGTTTTATCAAAACCTTTGTCTGCATCTGTTAAATTATTTCTTATGTTTTAATTCTTTTTATTCCATAGGGTTTTAAAAAAAAATTATTTTGTCTTTTCAGTGTTCCAAGATTCATTGTTTATGTACAACACCCAGTGCTAAGTTTTTAATTACAGTCAACATATAATATATTAGTCCAACATAATGAACCAACATTTATATACATTATGTAGTGCTCACTATAAGATGTGCAGTTACCATGTGTCACACAAAAAATTATTATAATATCATGGATTATATTCCCTAAGCTGTATTTTACACCCCTGGGGCACCTTTATTATGTAACTGGAAGTTTGTACACCTGTTCACCCATCTCCCCATCCCCCTCCCCTCTGGTTTGTGAAAAGGTCATTTTTTACTTATACTGATAATGTATTGCATTATATTGGTTGAGTTTCAATATTTTCAGCTACTCTGCCTTCCCCTCCTCCCAAATCCAGTGCAATCATCATGTAGTGTCCTTTTTATACATTGCTGAATCTCATCCGTAACGTTTTATTTAGAGATTCACATCGGAGTTTATGTGAGGGAACGTCCTGTGCCTTTCCATTCTGGAATTTCCTTGCCTAGTTTTGATGTCTATTTCTTCTTCTTTTTTTTTTAAATTTAATTTATTTTTTCAGCATAACAGTATTCATTGTTTTTGCACCACACCCAGTGCTCTATGCAATCTGTGCCCTCTTTAATACCCACCACTTGGTTCCCCCAACCTCCCACCCTCCCGCCCCTTCAAAACCCTCACTCAGATTGTTTTTCAGAGTCCATAGTGTATTTCTTCTTAGCCTGATGCAATTTTGCTTCTTTTTTTTTATTCTCAGGAAGGGCCTGTATAATTTTATTGTGTGTATGCATGTGTGTGTGTGAGTGTATGCGTGTGTGTGTGTGTGTGTGTGTACATGTGAGTATGCATGTGTGCATTGTATCCACGTGGGTGCAAGAGTGTGTGTATTTCCTAAGGGCATCAGTGTTTGGAGGAAATTGCCAATGAAGCGTCCTCAACAGACACAAATGTATATTATAAAATGATTATCGCCATGCTGTTAGCTCACACTTCCATACCATACTGTATCTGATGAGATCCCCAGAACTTGTGGTCTTACAACTGTGGAGACCTTGTTCATCTTCTACCTATAATCCTGACCAACACCTCCCCATTTCCACAGCCCAGCCCCGCCAGCCACCACTCTGCTCTCCATTTCTCTCAGTTTCCACACACTTCAGTTGGGGGACGGTTTGATCACAGTCAATGCATTCAATGTATTCATAAGGTGATACATATTTTCTACTTCTCCATCAATGTAGTAGCTTCTATTTTAAGAATTTTATCCATTTCATCTACATTGTCTCATATATCAGCATAAAAGAGTTAATAATGTTCCATTCTAAATTTAAAGTCTGTAGGATGGAATGCCATCCTAATAATGGTGATGTGTACCTCCTCCCCCCCCCCCCGCTTTCTTGGATTTGTGGCTAGGATTTATAAATGTGACCATTGCTTACAAAAAGGAACACTTCCGGCCTCATTGATTTTTCTCTACTTTTAAATTTGTCCTCATTACTAGCTAGGTCTTGTCTTTATTATTTTCCTCCTTCTACCTTTGTTTGGAAAAACTTGCTATTCTTCCAAATTCTCGATAGAATAGGTTTTGTCATTAATTATCTTGGGCTTGTTCTGTTCTAATAGATTGGTCCTTGGTTATTTTCCCATTTCATAGATTTGATGTGTAACATTTACACTGTCCTTCACTGTAAACATTCTCTCATTTCCATTTGGATTTCTCATTTCATTCATGGGTAATTGAGAAGTCTGTTGCTTTGATTTCCAAAGTGTAGGGGTATTACTATCTTTAATGTCTGTTGATGGTGACTCCCAGAGGGTCCCAGGAGTCTTATTGGTCCATGTGAAGAGTCCAGGCTGGCTGGGGCCATCATTAGGTGGCACCCACTGTGGGCAACTCCTGTGCCCTCCAGGGTCCCTGTGGTCCCCCTCCATGGAGTGTGGGATCAGGACCCCTCCTGGGCTAGTGCATGGCCAGAGCAGCATATACATGGGGCTCTGCTGGGGGCTCCCCTGATTGGGAGGGAGAGGATGCCCTTGTCTCCTGTCTGAGGGTCAAGGGGTGCAGCTGGGCATAGGTCACATCCTGGGGGGTGTCAGATGCAATAACCTGCAATGGGGAAGAGAAGGGAGGTTTGTGATTGAGGAGGTGGAAGCCTGGGAGCTCAGGGAAGAAGGGACCCACCTGACTGTCCATCTGCCTCTCTTTCTCTGCTTGTCTGTCCTCCAAGTCCAGCAATCCCTCTGACATAGGGGAAGGAGAAGTGGCCAATCCCCACCTGAGTCTTGATCTTGACGGGCCCACCTGGACGTACATTGGTCCCTGGTGGTCTTCATCTTGTGTGTTCTGCTGTGGACAGACAGTGAGGGGGAGGTTTATTTCCTTGATTCTCCTCAACCACCTACAACAATTTTTCCCACGGTTGCCACAGTGACGCTTCCAAATTTTCAGACCCATTAGGTCACTTTTCTGGTGAACTCTGTAGGGGCTTCCTGAGCCTTGGGGCATAAAATTCTTACTCTGGCTCTGATTCTATTCCAGACAGTGTTTCTTGCTCATTTGGTCACAGATACATGGGCCATGTTCCTGATAAAGAATGTTGCTGCCTCAAGAACTTTGCACTTCCTACCCTTTTCCCTTGTTTTATTTTCCTTGGCCACACGTCACCCTCGAGGATGCTGCCCACTTCCATGCATATTGTCCACCACCCACAAGGTAAGCTCACGGAGGGGCGTCAGATTTGCTCACAGCTATGCCGGCAGCACTAGGTGGGGCCTGGCAAATGCTGGGCTCCCTGTGTCTTTTGCTGGCTGAATGAATGAAGGGGCTTCGTGACCAGTGGGAGAATCATTTCTTCATGCACCCTCTTGAGACATGGGCATGCACCCCAACAACCAGAAGTCAGACAGTGGTTGGGGAGCCAGACAAGGGAGCACAGAGGAGACCCCACAAGGTCACAGTGGGCTGACCCAGGGTGCCCAAGGAGCGTGAGGACATCTGAGGGATGCTGCTGAGACTGGGTGGTGTGAGGACACGGAAGTGTCCACTGGATTCAGTTTGGCACCACGAGGGCCCTGGGGTCTGCACGAGGACTGGGGGTCTCACCTGATGGTCCAGCTCCACCCCCTCCTCAGGCTGAGTGTCTTGCATGGCAGCGTCTGCTGGGACAGAACGGGGTGTGTCTCTTGGCAAGGTCCCCTGAGCCCTCCTCTCAGGGCTGCAGACCCCGCCCTGCTCCCAGATAGGGCATCTGCCATCCTGGGGCTTCAGCAGTGAGCTGAGGGGTATGAGGGAATTCAGTCCTCAACCCCTCCCCAAGACCCTCCCAGCCCACCCCCAGGGCATCCCCCTTCATCTCACAGAGGCTCTCCTCCTGGGTGGCAGGGGCTGGGCTGGAGCTGGGGAGGAGACAGGGTGTTAGGGGGGCATAGCCGGGGCAGGTGGGAGTCTGGGGGACTACGGGCAGGAGTTACCTGTCGTGCAGGCCTCTGTCCTTGGGCTCCAGGTCTGCAGCCCCTGCGGGATGTTGGGAATCAGTCTCCTTCTGTGCTTGGAGGGTACAGCTCCCCCCCAACCATGTGATTCCAGGGAAAGGCACCCTTCATACATACTGTTTGTGTGCTTCTCCGTCTCCCCTGATTGAATAGAGGGAAGTACCTTCAATTGGCAAGTGGGGGTCGACCTGGGGGTTTCTTTCTAGATTCTCTGAGTTGAGATTCTACACAACTGTCCTCTTACATGGACTTTCCCACCACTCTGATTTTCCTCTGGCCGCTGCCCTGAGCCCACCCTCTCGGCCCACGGGGCAGCCACCACCCCTGGAGCCCTTCACCCCCTCCTCTTCTCACCTGGCTTTCTGCATTTGACCTGACGCCAGTGTTGGACCAGGAGGAAGACGAGGAGGCCGAGCAGCAGGACGAAGGCCACAGAGGCCCCGATGAGCACGTACAGGTACCACTGGGGACCTTGGGCAGGAGCTACACCATGAATAAGCCAGTGATGCCATTTAACTGAGAACCTACTTTGTGCCAGGCACCTGCTGGGCTATGTGCACTCAGCTCTGTACCCATCAACGATCACCCAACAGACAACTGCTGCTCCTCCCGCCCACTCCACAGACAGAAAACTGAGGCACAGATAGGTCATTCATGTGTCTCAGGTTGCCCAGGATGGACACAGCAGGGCTGAGACTGGAACTAGGGCCATGGGTTCCCTGTGTTCTCCTCATGCTGTCCCCTGTGGGTACACCAGCTCAGGGCTCTGGGCCCTTCATCTGGGGCACAGCCTGTCCTAGCATCTTCTTCTAGAGCCAAGAGTCCTTCCAGATTCCCCTTATTACCTGAACACCTCCAGCCATTGTCCTCCCTCCCCTCCCTGTACAACGTCACTGTTATCGCTGCAAAGGGAGAGATCCCCCCCATAGATCATGACCTGGGGAGCTTCCCCATGAGCCCTCCTCTCCCAGGATCAGAGCCACAGTCGGAACTAAGGGGAAATCTACTCTGGTCCCGACTCTCTCCTTTACACTTGGGGAAACTGAGGCCCACACAGGGGAGGGGTATGTGCAACCCAGCACCTCCAGCGGACCCTTAACTGAGGGTGCAGCTCAGTGCTCCCCATGGGCCCACTCACCAAGGCTGACAGAGACCCTCACTCACCCTCGGAGACTCCTAGGGTCAGTAAGGGTGAGGTGCAGGACCTGCCGTGCTCCCCACTGCATCTGGCTGCTCCTCCCCCACTCGGGACCCCCGCCCTCCACCAGCCTCAGAGCCTCCAGAGCCCCATCATCCCCTGGGATCTCTGAGACCCTAGAAGAAAAGACCCTGGACAGCAGCCCCTGTGACTCACAGTCTGCTGAGCCTGGCCCTGTGGGCAGGGGCCCCGTGGTCAGGGGGCCGGGGTCCATAGAGGGTCCTGGGGAAAAGATAGGACTGTAGAGGGGAGGCTGGAGCTTCCCCTGAGACCCTATCACTGCTCACAGTCTTCCTCCTCATGTGCCCTGTGCCCCCCAAGCTCCTCTTCCACCAGAAGAATCCTGGGGCTGGAGGCAAAGGACAGGCAAGGGTGGGAGGACCCTGTTTCCCTCCTGCAGCCTGAGGGATGGGCCTCTCTGTGGATGCTCCCCTGGAGCCCTTCACTCCCATCCTAGACCAGAGTCCTCCTGGCCCCAGGGCGCTGAAGAAAATATTGGGACACAGAGGGACAGGGTCAGCGACTCTCACCTAAGACCAGGAGCTCCAGGGGGTCACTGGGCTGGGACAACAGGTAGGGGGAGGTGCTGGCAGAGCCATAGCACCTGTAGGTCCCCTCTTGGGCTGAGGTCACAGGACTCATGGGGAATTCAGCCTGGTGCCGCCCAGCTCGGTACTGTGATCTAAGACGAAGCGGGGGATCGGCTGCCCCCTCCTTGGACAGAAGGAAAGTGTCCACAGAGCTCCGTGACTGACACAGCAGGGTCACATTCTCTCCTGGGGCCACCGTGGATCCTGGCTGCACTGAGAGGGAGGGTGTGTAGGGCAGATGTCCTAGAGAGAGGAAGGGCGGGTGAGGGACTGTCCAGCCCTTGATCTGAACGGCGTCCGTCTGTGTCCTCTGAGTCTGTCCCTTCCCATCCCCCCTCTCTCTCTCTCTCTCTGTCTCTCCCTCCCTGGGGACCCAACACCCCTGGTCCCGGCCACCACCTGGGCTCCCCTGGCAGGACCTGTGCGGAGTCTGGGGTCCTGACTGATGCCGTGAGCCCTCACCTGTGAGCAGGATGTCCAGGGGGTCACTGGGGGCCGACCACTCGGAGGAGAGGTTGTGTCCACCATAGCACGTGTACCGGCCTCCGTGGGAGGGTCTCACAGGGCCCAGGGGGAAGTCTGCCCCAGAGAGCCCAGCCTGGGGCTGCTTGCCAAGCTGCTGGGGAGGGTCAGGTGCCCCCTCCTTTGACAGAGCAAATCTGTCGTAGACGACATTAGAGCGACACTTGAGAGTCAGGCTCTGTCCAGAGGTTACAACAGGGCCCTGCTGGGTCAGGAGGGAGGGCTTCCCCGACACACCTGGAGAGATGAGCCATGGATAGCAGGGGCTGAGTCTCCCCAAGCCTCTCCTTTTCCCCTCCTGACCCCTGGGTCTCACTGTCCATCACCCTCCGTAACTCTGACCTGTGAGTCCTCGTGGTCCCCTCACCCACCCTCTCATTGGGGCTCCCCTGGGAGCAGAGTCCCTGTTAACCTGTCTGGTGCCTCAAAACACGGACAGGGCAACAGTCAGACTTTCTCACCTGAGACCAGCAGCTCCAGGGGGTCACTGGGGTCCGACCACACCTGGGGGATGTTGCTGTAATAGCCGTAGCATCGGAACGTCCACCTGAGGCTGGGGGTCATGGGGCCTACAGGGAACAGGGCCTGGGTCCCCCCACGGGGGGCTGGCTGGGAGCCCAGGGTCCAGGAGGGCTGGCGCTCTCCTTCCTTCATCAGGATGAACCTGTGGAATCCCATCCGTGAGGCACACTGGAGGGTCACATTCCCTCCTGGGGTGACGACAGGGCTGGGCAGGGCTGAGAGGCTGGGTTTGCCTTGGGATCCTAGGAGAGGAGGAGGGGGTGGTGTGAAATGGGGCTGAGACCCCCCACGTTATCCTCAGGCTGGGCTGTGAGAGGGAGACCCCTGAGAGCCCACCCCCTTCCTAAGGGCAGACCCTGGGGCTGGGACCCTGAGTGGGCTCGCACCTGCCACCACCACCAGCTCAAGGGGGTCACTGGGCTCTGACCAGCCGGTGGGACTGAAGTAGCTACAGTGATATCTTCCTGCATATACATCTGTCATGTGTGTGATGGAGAACTTGGCCTTGTCCCTGGGCTCCAGTGGCTTCTGTCTGTCCCAGGCCCTTGACTCTCCCTCTTTATGCAGGTGGTACTCCTGGGCCTCCAGGCTCCCCTGACACCAGATGGTCACAGGTGTCCCCCAGGGCATCGCAAAACCTGGTTCAGCCCAGATGGTGGGTCTGAGGAGGGTCCCTGGAAGGAAACAGTGACTGGGACACAGACCTTCCCCACCCCCAGGCCCCAGCTCAGCCCCAAATTCCCAGACATTCCCCTCGGTCAGCCCAGAACTTCTGTTCTCCATCCCCTGCTGCCTGGTGGGTGACCCCTGTCTCCAGTGAGGAGGTGGGGCTGGGACTCCTGGGGACAGACTCACCTGCCTGCACTTGGGTCCTGGAACCCACACTCAGCCCTGGAAGAGAGTCCCTGTGAGAAGTTTGCCCCAAATCCTAGCAGAACCCCTCCTCCCCCATGAGCCTCCTAAGCCTGGGGTCTCCAAGAGACCAGGGCCTGGCTGGGCGGGTCCCTCCAAGACTAGGGTGTCCCCTCCCCTCCTCAGATCTCACCGAGACAGAGCAGGGCTATGAGGGTGGGGGTCATGGCGTCTCCTTTTTCTGGTTTCGGCTGTGCAGAAGGAGGGCCCACTGTGACCGCAGGACAGGCAGACACAAGCGGTGTGGGTACTCGGAGGCCAGCCCTCCCCATCACGGGTTTGTCACGTCAGCTGTCCCACAGGAAGGGGAACAGTGTGGCTGTCATTTCCCTGGGGCTGAGGCTGGGGCAGGCAATGGGCTTTGCAGATGTTTCTGACCACATATGAGGCTTCCCCCCGACCATGAACTCCTGTCTTCCTGGCCCAATACCCCCCCTTGGCGACCAAGATCAACAGGTTTTTATTGAATGTTTGCATTTTGTGTGGTCCAGAAACACATCACTGGACTGGACTGATTAGAGCTAGTTTGTGGAGCTCAGATTATCAAAACAGAAAACTAAAATCAAAAAAGAAGACCCATCGAAAAAGGACTGCCTCATGTATTATTTTCCTGTTGCGTTCTTGCCATAATCAATCACTACACGCTGGTGGGTTAAAGCAGCACAGAGGTATTATCTTATCGTTCTGAAGGACAGTCAAGGTATCCTGGGCTGTGCTCCTTCTGGAGCCCCTGGGAGTGAATCCGTTCCCTTGCCTTTCCAAGCTGGGTGCCTTGCCTGTATGCCTTGCTGCCCTCCTTTCATCTCTGGCCCCCTGACCCCCTCCTTCACTCATGAGGACCCTTGTGATGACTCACGGCCAAGCATTCTGCCTCCACTAAAGCCCAGGAGCAACCCAGGGCTGCTTCACAAAAGGAAAGTAGTTCTCTGCAGAATCGGCATAGTGTGGCTCCAAAATCTTTAATATCCATGTTCTACTTCATCTATATAGTTCCCTGACAAACCGTGTCGACCCCATCTGCCACCAAAGCTCCAAAAACCACTGGATCTTTGGGATCATAAATCTCGGGCTTTCTGCAGCCTGGGCCCATCGCAAGGACTTCTCTTGTCCGGGACTCCACTCAAAACCAACAGCTTCTCCAGACACTCAGTAAGTGCGTAGCAGTAGCATGCCCAGGGAGTCATATGTTGTCTCCACGTTACAAATATGGCCCACTAGGGACTGAGCTGTTCTCTCATTAGTAGGAGGATGAGATGGAGCAATGAGTCTTCACCTTGGGTGGGGTATCTCAACATGCCTCAGGCAGCTGGAGTCCAGGAAATGTCACCAAGGTGGCAAGAACCTGAAATCTGAGGAGATTTATTTCCCACCATCTTACAAAGCACCTAGCATAGTTGCTGCTTCCTGTTTCACAGATGGAATCCACATGGTGTGTACTGGACCTGGGTGATGTCCTCTGCAATGGAGGGACAGTCACGGTCCCTGCAGCCTGGATAACACGGAGCTGGAGACACACGCAGAGTTGAAGACGCATGCAGGGCTGGGGATGCGCGTAGGGCTGGAGACATGCACGGGGCTGAAGACACAGATGTAGGGCTGGAGATGCACGCAGAGCTGAACATGTGACATGGACCCGAACAAATGTGGACAGAGACAGTGTGTGGATGGTTCTGAGAACTAACCACAGACTGAACCTGAAGACCTTTATGGATGGACCCAAGAAAATAAACACACCATTCAACAGCTGCGCACCAGGTGCCAGGAGATAGGTTTCCTTATGAGTTTTCAGCTGGAGCAGAAGTGGAAATTAGAGTCACCTGGTGTACAAGAACCCACTTCTCCAAGGCCCATCTCTCTTTTGTGCAAACTAAGCAGGCAGGTCGAGTGGGGAGTGGAAGGTGTACCTGGCTCTATGTCTTTCCGAGTTCTTGGTGGTGGCATGAATCTGTAATCTCTCCAAGAGTGCAGACTTACTTCTGTTTCCCTATTTTGGTAGGGAGAGGTGTTTCCAGCACCTTCCA
Organism: Mustela erminea; assembly: GCF_009829155.1. Lineage (NCBI taxonomy): Eukaryota > Metazoa > Chordata > Mammalia > Carnivora > Mustelidae > Mustela > Mustela erminea. Next base: position 10,579,079 of record NC_045632.1, on the reverse strand, counting down.
CCAGGCCTTTCCTTCACTGAATCTCTTACTCCATGCATCAGAAAACCTGTGTCTGCTGTTGAGGGTTTCTGTTCCAGAACAAGAGAAATAACCACAAGGGTGGGTCCAAGGACCCACTAATCACACCTCCTCCTAGAGCTTCCGCTCTCACTGGTCCACTCAGAAGTCAGTGTTCTGGGGGCCTCCAGAAGTAATTGAATATTTAACAAAATGGTAAGATCAACAAGGCATGTTTTAGGGGGGAAAAATTCGGAGGAGGAAACGGGTTACTATTTTACCAGTGAAGAAGGCAATGACGTTGTTTTTAAATGAGGGGAGACAAAATGCTGAGAAGCCCGTGCCCAGGGAATGGAGACTCTGTCCACTCTCAACTTCCTGCACACTTTCTGAAAACTGAATGTGTGTGATGCACAGCTCATTCTATCTTCCTCCTCTCTGAAGAAACAGACTCTATTGGAAAGAACTCCTCACCCCATTTCTCCTAAGTAGAAGTTTCCACTCTGTAATTTCCCATTTCAAAGTCGATACCAGATCTGAATCTGCCTCCCTTGGTGTCCCCAGTCCCATCTCTCCTGAAGTCCCACCCAAGGGTCCCCCGCCCCTACAGATCCAACATAATCTCATGGGTGTCCAGGACCTACACAGAAGTGACTAATTTTGCATTTCAAACAGATCTTATGCTACTTACACAGTCAGTGTCTCTCCCGGCCTCATAAATAATCATCCCTGGTAAGATAGGGGGGTATATCTGAGAATTTGTTAGAATGATTCTGTAAACAAGCAGGATCACCCATGGAATTCTAAGCTGTATCTTCTCATCGTTGAATCATGAGCAATCTCACTCTGAACTTCAGCCTGTAGAAGACAATAAACAAACATTTATACAGCAAATGACTACATTTATCAATGATTGGTTGATAATTGCTTAATTGATTGCCAATGCTTAATTTAAGACTATTTATTCATGAATAGTAAATTGGTAAGACACCACCGAGAAGATAACTTGAGGGGAATTTTAAAGTGGAATTCAAGGCTCATTCTAAAAGTACAAAATGATATCACAAAAATATGACTCACTTTCCTTCCCTGCAGCATAAGGCAGAGCAGGATGGTGATTTTTGCAACCTTGGTAACTTTCCTGCCTGTCCCAGCTGTGCAGAGGGGCCCCGGGGACAGAGTCTGAAAGGCTACGCTGAGCAACAGGACGTGTGGGTAGGCGTGCATTACCCTCCCATCCCAGCTGTGTTTCAACACCGACATTTTACCGGAAGCAGAATGGCTACTTCCTCATTTGTCAGTCTCTGTACTGGTCCCAAAGAAAATGTGGACTTCTCCTTTTTCAGAAAACCATTTCTACCTGCCATAAGTGCACAGTTCTACATTTCAGGCACTGTCCAAATGAGCTATCAAGTGAAGACTGCCCAGTTCCTGGTTCGGAGCTGGACGGTCAGAAGACTCATGGGTCCTGCCCAAGCCACCACCTCTCCCCACACTTGTGTGGTTTGTGTGTGCATTTCCACAGCTCCCCTAGCTCATGGAATGCCATCCGAATTAATGACGTTTAAAACAAGTGCATGAATGGAGAACTTGTTGCCTTTCCTCCCAGCCATTGGTCATGAGGCTGTGGTGAGGGGCGATGACTCAGGGGCTGAGGAGAAGGGGGATGCTCTGAAGAGAAAGAAACCATGATGCATACAGAGGAAGAGCTTTGTCCAAGGGCACCTCCCACTTAGATTCAGGTCGTGCATTTGACAGTGGAATATCACTCCAGTGACATTGTCCTTATTTTTCCTTATGGTTGATTTTCATTTTCATAAGTTGGTTAATTTGGCATCCCTCAGGTTTCTCCACAGTAATGTTGTCATTTGCCTTTTGTAATTACTACTTGATTTGTAGGGAGATACTTTGAGAGTGTGTGCACAACATGTTCCCCATTAAGCTTCCACTTAGCTAATTCTATCAGCCACTGACCGTTATGCTGAGGCAAACGCCTTCTCTTTCCCCCTCTGGATTCACTGGAAATAACAATGTTGATAGTATCTCATTGCTGTTAAACGCTTGTGAAACCATGACTGATGCTCCTTGTATTTCTTTCTGCCGTGATAAGCAAAGGCATCTAGGCTTTCTGATGTCCCTATATCTTCTTTTTTTTTAATTTATTTTTTATTTATTTTCAGCATAACAGTATTATCCCTATATCTTCTTACTGATATCTGATGTTCTCCCAGCACTATTTTTCTTCTCTTTGCTATTTCCTTTTTTCATTTAAAAGTCCACACTAAAATTCACTGTATGTAAAGATAACTTTATTGCAAAAGAATGAAACTGGACCACTATCTTAACACCATGCACAAAAATACACCCAAAATGGATTAAGGACCTTGATGTAAGACCTGAAACCATGAAAATCCTGGAACAGAACACAGGCAGCAATTACTCCAAAACTGGCCATAGCAACCTTCTTCCAGATATGTCTCTTCAGGTGAGAAAAACAAAAGCAAAATTGAACTATTGGAATTACATCAAAATAAAATGCAGCAAAGGAAGCCATCAAAAAATATAAAGCCAACCTATGGAATGGGAGAAGATATTTTCAAATGACATATGTGACAAAAAGGTTAATATCCAAAATATATAAAGAATTTACACAACTAAATACCAAAACCCCACAAATAATCCAATTAAATTGGCAGGGGGCCTGAATAGATATTTTTCAAAGAAGACACCCAAATGGGCGATAGATACATGAACAGAGCTCCACATCACTCATCATTGGGGAGATGCAAATCAAAACCACAATAAGATATCTCTTTACACCTGCCAGACTGGCTAGAGATGAAAAGAGAAGAAACAAGAGTGGTCAAAGATGTGGAGAAAAAAGTACTCTCATGCACTGTTGGCGGGAATGCAAACTGGTGCAGCCACTCGAAAACGCTATGGAGCTTCCTCAAAAATATTTAAATAGAAATACCATATGAAGACCCACAGCAAATATCATCCTCAATGGGAAAAAACTTGCAGCTTTCTCATTGAGATCAGGAACACAACAAGGATGCCCACTCTCACCACTCTTGTTCAACATACCATTAGATGTTCTACCAACAGCAATCAGACAACAAAGAGAAATAAAAGGTATCCAAATTGGCAATGAAGAAGACAAACTCTCTCTCTTTGCAGATGACATGATTCTTTATGTGGAAGACCCAAAAGACTCTACCCCCAAACTACTAGAACTCATACAGCAATTCAGTAACGTGGCAGGATACAAAGTCAATGTACAGAAATCAGTGGCCTTCTTATACACTAACAATGAAAATACAGAAAGGGAAATTAGAGAATCGATTCCATTTACTATAGCACCAAGAACCATAAGATACCTGGGAATAAACCTAATCAAAGAGTTAAAGGATCTGTACTCGAGGAACTACAGAACACTCATGAAAGAAATTGAAGAAGACACAAAAAGATGGAAGACCATTCCATGCTCTTGGATTGGAAGAATAAACATTGTTAAAATGTCTATACTGCCTAGAGCAATCTATAATTTTAATGCCATTCCAATCAATATTCCACTGGTATTCTTCAAAGAGCTGGAGCAAATAATCCAAAATTTTGTATGAAACCAGAAGAGACCCCGAATTGCTAAGGAAATGTTGAAAAACAAAAATAAAACTGGGGTCATCACGCTACCTGATTTCAAGCTTTATTACAAAACTGTGATCACCAAGACAGCATGGTACTGGCATAAAAACAGACACATAGACCAGTGGAACAGGGTAGAGAGCCCAAATATGGACCCTCAACTCTATGGTCAAATAATCTTCGACAAAACAGGAAAAAATATGCAGTGGAAAAAAGACAGTCTCTTCAATAAATGGTGCTGGGAAAACTGGACAGCTATATGTAGAAGAATGAAACTCGATCATTCTCTTACACTGTATACACAAAGATAAACTCAAAATGGATAAAAGACCTCAATGTGAGACAAGAATCCATCAGAATCCTAGAGGAGAACATAGGCAGTAATCTCTTGGATATCAGCCACAGCAACTTCTTTCAAGATATATCTCCAAAGGCAAAGGAAACACAAGCGAAAATAAACTTTTGGGACTTCATCAAAATCAAAAGCTTCTGCACAGCAAAGGAAACAGTCAATAAAACAAAGAGGCAACCCACTGAATGGGAGAGGATATTTGCAAATGACAGTACAGACAAAAGGTTGATATCCAGGATCTATAAGGAACTCCTCAAACTCAACACACACAAAACAGGCAATCATATAAAAAAAAATGGGCAGAAGATATGAACAGACACTTCTCCAATGAAGACATACAAATGGCTATCAGACACATGAAAAAATGTTCATCATCACTAGCCCTCAGGGAGATTCAAATTAAAACTACATTGAGATATCACCTTACACCAGTTAGAATGGCTAAAATTAGCAAGACAGGAAACAACATTTGTTGGAGAGGATGTGGAGTAAGGGGAACCCTCTTACACTGTTGGTGGGCATGCAAGTTGGTGCAGCCTCTTTGGAGAACAGTGTGGATATTCCTCAAGAAATTAAAAATACAACTTCCCTATGACCCTGCAATTGCAGTCCTGGGTATTTACCCCAAAGATACAGATGTCATGAAAAGAAGGGCCATCTGTACCCTAATGTTTATAGCAGCAATGGCCACAGTTGCCAAACTGTGGAAAGAACCAAGATGCCCTTCAACGGACGAATGGATAAGGAAAATGTGGTCCATATACACTATGGAGTATTATGCTTCCATCAGAAAGGATGAATACCCAACTTTTGTAGCAACAGGGACTGGACTGGAAGAGATTATGCTGAGTGAAATAAGTCAAGCAGAGAGAGCCAATTATCATATGGTTTCACTTATTTGTGGAGCATAACAAATAGCATGGAGGACATGGGGAGTTAGAGAGGAGAAGGGAGTTGGGGGAAATTGGAAAGGGAAGTGAACCATGAGAGACTATGGACTCTAAAAAACAATCTGAATTGGCGAGTGGGTGGGAGGTTGGGGTTCCAGGTGATGGGTATTATAGAGGGCACGGATTGCATGGAGCACTGGGTGTGGTGAAAAAATAATGAATACTGTTATGCTGAAAATAAATAAATTAAAAAATAGAAAAATGGAAAAAAAAGAAATACCATATGACCCAATAATTCCACTGTTGGATATTTATCCAAAGAAAACAAAAACACTAATTTGGAGAGACATATTCACCCCTGGGTTCGCAGTTGGGTAAGTGTTCAAATCTTGATTTGGGCTCAGGTCATGATCTTGGGGTTGAGGCTGACCCCTAAGTCAGGCTCCGAGCTCAGCGGGGTGTCTGCCTGAAATTCCCTCTCCCTTTACTTCTGCCCATACCCCTGCTTTCTTGCTCTCTCTCTTTCTCTAAACTAAATAAAATAAATATTTTTAAAAAGGCATATTCACCCCTATGTTTATGGCAGTATCATTTACAGTAGCCAAGATATGGAAGCGACCCAAGTGTAGATAAGGATGATGAGATATACATAGGCATATACACATAATGGAATATTATTCAGCCTTAAAAAGAATGAGATCTTGATCCATTCATCTGTTGGTGGACATCTAGGTTCTTTCCATAGTTTGGCTATTGTGGACATTGCTGCTATAAACATTCGGGTGCGAAATCTTGCCATTTGCGACAACATGGATGGAACTAGAGCGTATCATGCTTAGCGAAATAAGTCAAGCAGAGAAAGACAACTATCATATGATCTCCCTGATATGAGGAAGTGGTGATGCAACATGGGGGCTTAAGTGGGTAGGAGAAGAATAAATGAAACAAGATGGGATTGGGAGGGAGACAAACCATAAGTGACTCTTAATCTCACAAAACAAACAGGGTTGCTGGGGGGAGGGGGTTTGGGAGAAGGGGGTGGGATTATGGACATTGGGGAGGGTATGTGCTTTGGTGAGTGCTGTGAAGTGTGTAAACCTGGTGATTCACAGACCTGTACCCCTGGGGATAAAAATATATGTTTATAAAAAATAAAAAATTAAAAAAAAAAAAGAATGAGATCTTGCCAACATGGCTGGACCTAGAGGGTATTATACTAAGTAAAATAAGTCAGATGGAGAAAGATAAATATCATATTATTTTTCTCATATGCAGAATGTAAAAAAGAGAACAAATGGATAAACAAAGAAGCAAAAAGCAGAACCAGATCTATAAATAAAGAAAACAAACTGGTGGTTGCCAGAGGGGAGGGCAATGGAGGGCGATGTGCTAAAGGACTTGAAGGGAACCAGAGGCACAGGCTTCCAGCTACAAAATGAATAAAAGAATAAAAGGCACATGAGAATAAAAGGCACAGCTCAGGATGCCTGGCTGGCTCAGTGAGTTGAGCCTTTGCCTTCAACCAAGGTCATGACCTCAGGGTCCTGGGATCAAGTCCCACATTGTGCTCTCCGCTTAGTGGGGAGCTTGCTTTTCCCTTTGCCTCCACCTCACACTCTCTCTCATGAATAAATAAATAAAATCTTTAAAAAGACACAGCACAGGGAATATGGTCAATGATACTGTGATAGTGTGTGTGGTGGCAAATGAGAGCTACATTTGTGGTGAGCACAGCAGGACCGGGAAAAGAAGTTAAGTCACAACGTTGTGCACCTGACACCAATTTAACATTATGTGTCAACTATCCTCCAATTAAAAAAAGAAACTAACTTTCTCTTTTCTTGTGCAGTGGTAAATGGCTGCATGTTGAGATGAACCTGAGTTTCTTTAACCCAGTTTCCCAGTATTTCACAAGTACAAATAATACTTCAATCAGTAGCCTTGGGATATATCTTTTCGTATTTTTGACGGGCTTTTCCTGGGGCAGAAGCATAATTTGCATATGTTGCTTGGTAAATAATGACAACTTCCCCTAATTGTGAACTGCTCAATTTTTTTTTTTTTTTACACCAAAAAGCAATCCCTTCAACTTAAGGAAATTGGTATTTCCCAAAGATATAATATGGACTTTGAAGGTCTGGGTGGCTATGTATTTAGATAAATACTAGAATGAGACTGGAATTTTTCATTTACTACCTAAAACATAACAATACCTTTGACACATGCCAGCTTTCTATATATCTGTATTTCAATCTTGCATTCCTACCAACAATATGAGAACATTTCTATTTATTCTGTTTATTCAGATTTGTAAAAGCAAGTTGGCCAGCTTCTAATTTTTGCCAAATAGAAAAAATAACATTTCAGTTTAGTTTAAATTTCCACTTCTTTTTATAGAAATAAATCTGAACAAATTTTCATTTTATGCTGTAGAAGAATGTTCATTTTCATGGAAAATACTAAAATTAATTTGGAAAGGAATAGAGCACATTATGATAATCATGTATTGGGTCATTTCTTTTGTCATTGTGGAGAAAAATATTCTGGATATTTATTTTTTATTATTTTTAATTTTTAAAATTTTTTAGGATTTTTTTAAACATTCTATAATAGTTAACATACAGAGTTATATTAGTTTCAGGTGTACAATGTAGTGATTCAATATATCCATACATCACCTGTGTTCATCATAAATGCCATTTTAATCTTTTTAAAATTTCCTATTTGTATAGTTTATCATTTGTCTATTTTTCTTCAATAATTGACATTCATATATATATGTAATATGCTCATATATGTATATGCATGTACACATACATACAGAACCGTTGATGTATGTTATAAATATTTTCTCTTAGTCTCCATTTGTGTGTTATTTTTAATATTTTATTTATTTATTTGACAGAGAGAAATCACAAGTAGATGGAGAGGCAGGCAGAGAGAGAGGGAAGCAGGCTCCCCACTGAGCAGAGAGCCGGATGCGGGACTCGATCCCTTGTGTTTTGACCTTCTCTTATTTTTTTGCCATGAAAAGATGTGTTTTATTTTTTTTTAAGATTTTATTTATTTTATTTGACAGAGAGAGAGAGCACAAGTAGGCAGAGAGGCAGGCAGAGACAGAGGGGGAAGCAGGCTCCCCGCTGAGCAGAGAGCCCCATGCGGGGCTCAATCCCAGGACACTGAGATCATGACCTGAGCCGAAGGCAGCGGCTTAATCCACTGAGCCACCCAGGCGCCCCGAGATGTGTTTTATTTTTAAGTAGCCCAATTTCCATTATTTCTTGGCACTGCATCTGCATTTTGAACTCTATTTTATTTTCACTTTTTTAAAGACTTTATTTATTTGACAGAATGAGAGAGCAAGCACAAGCAGGGGGAGTGAGCAGAGGGAGAAGCAGGCTTCCCACTGAGCAGGAAAATTGATGTGGGACACCATCCAAGGACCCTGAGCTGAAGTCAAATGCTTAACTGACTGAACCACCCAGGCACCCTTCTATGTTATTTTTTTTTATTTATTTTCAACATAAGAGTATTCATTATTTTTGCACCACACCCACTCCATGCATCCGTGCCCTCTATAATACCCACCACCTGGTACCCCGACCTCCCACCCCCCAGCCCTTCAAAACCCTCAGATTGTTTTTCAGAGTCCATAGTATCTCATGGTTCACCATTCCTTCCAATTTCCCCCGACTCCCTTCTCCTCTCTAACTCTCCATGTCCTCCATGCTATTTGTTATGCTCCACAAATAAGTGAAACCATATGATACTTGACGCTCTCTGCTTGACTTATTTCACTCAGCATAATCTCTTCCAGTCCCATCCATGTTGCTACAAAAGTTAGGTATTTGTCCTTTCTGATGGAGGCATAATACTCCATAGTGTATATGGACCACATCTTCCTTATCCATTCGTCCGTTGAAGGGCATCTTGGTTCTTCCCACAGTTTAATGACCGTGACCATTGCTGCTATAAACATTGGGGTACATATGGCCCTTCTTTTCACTACATCTATACTGTTGGGGTAACTACCCAGTAGTGCAATGGCAGGGTCATAGGAAAGCTCTCTTTTTGATTTCTTGAGGAATCTCCACACTGTTCTCCAAAGAGGCTGCACCAACTTGCATTCTAACCAACACTGTAAGAGGATTCCCCTTTCTCCACATACCCTCCAACACATGTTGTTTCCTGTCTTGTTAATTTTGGCCATTCTTTTTTATTTGTTTATTTTTTATTTATTTTCAGCATAACAGTCTTCATTATTTTCATTATTTTTGCACCACACACAGTGCTCCATGCAATCCGTGCCCTCTAGAATACCCACCTCCTGGTACCCCACCCTCCACCCCCTGCCCCTTCAAAACCCTCAGATTGTTTTTCAGAGTCCATAGTCTCTCATGGTTCACCTCCCCTTCCATTTCCCCCAATTCCCTTCTCCTCTCTAACTCCCCATGTCCTCCATGCTATTTGTTATGCTCCACAAATAAGTGAAACCATATGATAATTGACTCTCTCTGCTTGACTTATTTCACTCAGCATAATCTCTTCCAGTCCAGTTCATGTTGCTACAAAAGTTCGGTATTCGTCCTTTCTGATGGAGGCATAATACTCCATAGTGTATATGAACCACATTTTCCTTATCCATTCATCCGTTGAAGGGCATCTTGGTTCTTTCCACAGTTTGGCAACCGTGGCCATTGCTGCTATAAACATTGGGGTACAGATGGCCCTTCTTTTCACCACATCTGTATCTTTGGGGTAAATACCCAGGACTGCAATTGCAGGGTCATAGGGAAGTTGTATTTTTAATTTCTTGAGGAATCTCCACACTGTTCTCCAAAGAGGCTGCACCAACTTGCATTCCCACCAACATTGGAAGAGGGTTCCCCTTTCTCCACATCATCTCCAACACATGTTGTTTCCTGTCTTGCTAATTTTGGCCATTCTAACTGGTGTAAGGTGATATCTCAATGTGGTTTTAATTTGAATCTCCCTGAGGGCTAGTGATGATGAACATTTTTTCATGTGTCTGATAGCCATTTGTATGTCTTCATTGGAGAAGTGTCTGTTCATGTCTTCTGCCCATTTTTTGATATGATTGCCTGTTTTGTGTGTTTGAGTTTGAGGAGTTCCTTATAGATCCTGGATATCAACCTTTTGTCTGTACTGTCATTTGCAAATATCCTCTCCCATTCAGTGGGTTGCCTCTTTGTTTTCTTGACTGTTTCCTTTGCTGTGCAGAAGCTTTTGATTTTGATGAAGTCCCAAAAGTTTATTTTTGCTTTTGTTTCTTTTGCCTTTGGACATATATCTTGAAAGAAGTTGCTGTGGCTGATATCCAAGAGATTACTGCCTCTGTTCTCCACTAGGATCCTGATGGATTCCTGTCTCACGTTGAGGTCTTTTATCCATGTTGAGTTTATCTCTGTATACGGTGTAAGAGAATGGTCGAGTTTCATTCTTATACATATAGCTGCCCAGTTTTCCCAGCACCATTTATTGAAGAGACTGTCTTTTTTCCACTGCATATTTTTTCCTGTTTTGTCGAAGATTATTTGACCATAGAGTTGAGGGTCCATATTTGGGCTCTCTACCCTGTTCCACTGGTCTATGTGTCTGTTTTTATGCCAGTACCATGCTGTCTTGGTGATCACAGTTTTGTAATAAAGCTTGAAATCAGGTAGCGTGATGACCCCAGTTTTATTTTTGTTTTTCAACATTTCCTTAGCAAATCGGGGTCTCTTCAGGTTCCATACAAATTTTTGGATTATTTGCTCCAGCTCTTTGAAGAATACCGGTGGAATTTTGATCAGAATAGCATTAAAAGTATAGATTGCTCTAGGCAGTATAGACATTTTAACTGTTTATTCTTCCGATCCAAGAGCATGGAATGGTCTTCCATCTTTTTGTGTCTTCTTCAATTTCTTTCATGAGTGTTCTGTAGTTCCTCGAGTACAGATCCTTTACCTCTTTGATTAGGTTTATTCCCAGGTATCTTATGGTTCTTGGTGCTATAGTAGATGGAATCAATTCTCTAATTTCCCTTTCTATATTTTCATTGTTAGTGTATAAGAAAGTCACTGATTTCTGTACATTGACTTTGTATCCTGCCACATTGCTGAATTGCTGTATGAGTTCTAGTAGTTTGGGGGTGGAGTCTTTTGGGTTTTCCACATAAAGAATCATGTCATCTGCGAAGAGAGAGAGTTTGACTTCTTCATTGCCAATTTGGATACCTTTTATTTCTCTTTGTTGTCTGATTGCTGTTGCTAGGACTTCTAATACTATGTTGAACAAGAGTGGTGAAAGTGGGCATCCTTGTCTTGTTCCTGATCTCAAAGGGAAGGCTGCAATCATCAGAAGTTACTATCAACAGTTATATGCCAGTAAGATTAGCAACCTAGATAAAATGGATGCATTCCTGGAAAATTATAAACTCCTAAAATTGAGCCAGGAAGAAATCGACAACCTGAATAGACTGATATCTAGTAACGAGATTGAAGCAGTGATCAAAAACCTCCCAAAAAACAAGAGCCCCCTAAACTCTATGGTCAATTAATCTTCGACAAAACAGGAAAAAATATACAGTGGAAAAAAGACAGTCTCTTCAATAAATGGTGCTGGGAAAACTGGACAGCTATACGTAGAAGAATGAAACTCGACCATTCTCTTACACCGTACACAAACATAAACTCGAAATGGATAAAAGACCTCAACGTGAGACAGGAATCCATCAGGATCCTAGAGGAGAACATAGGCAGTAATCTCTTCGATATCAGCCGCAGCAACTTCTTTCAAGATATGTCTCCAAAGGCAAAGGAAACAAATGCGAAAATAAACTTTTGGGACTTCTTCAAGATCAAAAGCTTCTGCTCAGCAGAGGAAACAGTCAAGAAAACAAAGAGGCAACCCACGGAATGGGAGAAGATATTTGCAAATGACAGTACAGACAAAAGGTTGATATCCAGGATCTATAAAGAACTTCTCAAACTCGACACACAAAAACAGATAATCATATCAAAAAATAGGCAGACGATATGAACAGACACTTCTCCAATGAAAACATACAAATGGCTATCAGACACATGAAAAAATGTTCATCATCACTAGCCATCAGGGAGATTCAAATCAAAACACATTGAGATATCACCTTACACCAGTTAGAATGGCCAAAATTAGCAAGACAGGAAACAACGTGTGTTGGAGAGGGTGTGGAGAAAGGGGAACCCTCTTACACTGTTGGTGGGAATGCAAGTTGGTGTAGCCACTTTGGAGAACAGTGTGGAGACTCCTTAAGAAATTATAAAGAGAGCTTCGTATGACCCTGCAATTGCACTACTGGGTATTGACCCCAAAGATACAGATGTCGTTAAAAGAAGGGCCATCTGTATCCCAATGTTTATAGCAGCAATGGCCATGGTCGCCAAACTATCAAAAGAACCAAGATGCCCTTCAACAGACAATGGATAAGGAAGATGTGGTCCATACACACTATGGAGTATTATGTTTCCATCAGAAAGGATGAATACCCAACTTTTGTAGCAACATGGACAGGACTGGAAGAGATTATGCTGAGGTATCATATAGTTTCACTTATTTGTGGAGCATAACAAATAACACGGAGGACATGGGGAGATGGAGAGGAGAAGGGAGTTGGGGGAAATTGGAAGGGGAGGTGAACCATGAAAGAATATGGATTCTGACAAAAAACCTGAGGATTTTGAAAGTGCAGGGAGTGGGAGGGAAGCCAGGTGGTGGGTATTACGGAGGGCACATATTGCATGGAGCACTGGGTGTGGCGCAAAAACAATGAATACTGTTACACTGAAAAGAAATTTTAAAAAAGGAAATATCGAAAAAGAAAAACAAAACTGTGAGCATCACATTGCCTGATTTCAAGCTTTACTACACAGCTGTGATCACCAAGACAGCCTGGTACTGGCATAAAAACAGAAACACAGACCAGTGGAACAGAGTAGAGAGCCCAGATATGGACCCTCAACTCTATGGTCAAATAATCTTCAACAAAGCAGGAAAAAATATACAGTGGAAAAAAGACAATCTCTTCAATAAAAGAGGTTGAGTTTTATTTGTGTGTATGAGAGCTTTTGTTTCCTAGAAATTAATTTTGTAACAGCTAACACATTTGGTATCTTTTATTTATTTAAATTCAATTAGCCAGGTATAGTACACCATTAGTTTTTTATATAATGTTCAATGGTTTATTAGTTGAGTGTATTTGATATTTTTAACCACTGAGTGACTTTTATCATGGCATTCCTAGAGCTTTCTTGCCATGCAGTCTCACTCATGACACAGCCCTCTTCACCCACATCCCTGTTTGTCCAGTTCCCTAACGACCACACAATCAAATTCTCCCGCTACTCAAAGTTCAAAGAACTGGCTCATCCTGCATTTCCAGCTGTGTTTTCCACTCAGTGTTGCCACCAGAGTAGAACCACCGCAATCCACAAGAGCATAAGGTCTTGCATTGCCAAAATTTCAGTAAAAACCAAAATGTGGCTATGGCCAATTCTGAATCTTATACCCTCCTTGTTTTTCCTTGGCAACTGGCCTGGTTTCCTTGCACAGAGCACAATGAAAAATTTGTGGAAATGCAAGCATTGTAAATATATGTCTAATCTGGAGAGTCAATGGTGTTACAAAAAAAAAGAATCCAAAAGTACAAAATAGTAAGAAAAACAAAAGGAATAAATGCTTTTTCCTAAGCCAGAACTTCCAGAAGTAGTTTCTTTCTCTTTTCTTTTCATTTTTTTCTTCTATAATCTCTACTGGGGCTCAAACTCAAGACTCTAAAATCAAGTCACATGCTCCTCTGAATGAGCCAGGCTCCCTCTTAGAGCTTTTTTAAGAGCTGAGGGGACCCAGTGACATGCTGAGGCAGGAGGCCCTTTGGCTATGATTCTTTCTTTACCTTGGCCTTCCAGAAAATTCTTAAATGTTTCTTCCTATAGTTTCCTATAGAAACACCCTATAGATGTTTCTTCCTATAGAAACCTTAGATGTTTCTTCCTATAACATCTTAGATGTTTCTTCCTATAGCATGTTTTCTTCCGATAGCATTCCTATGACGCTTCTTCCTATATAGAAACTTCCTATAGTTTCCTCCTATACCTTCCTTAGATATTTCTTCCCTAACCTCCACTCCAGGTTTTTCCTATCCTCTCAGCTACCCCTGAGCACATGCCGAAGGTGCAGGCAAGCAATCAGTGCCTGCTTGTCTTTCTGCTTTGCTCAGACAGCTGTCCTCACTGGCCAGGATGTGGTTTCCACCCTCAGATGCCTACTTGTAGTGAGTCCAGCAAGCATCTAGCTCCAGCTGACTATCTGTACCAATGGATATGACCTGGAATGATCTGACATTGTGGTCTGTGCTAGGCTGCCGTTCAGCTCTGTTCTCCCTAAAAAGGATGAGAGGAGCTTCCGATTTAGGAAGTGAAACAGAAGATGGAGGGGAAAGAGGAAGCTGGGCTCAAAGCAAAAGTGAAGTCATTCCATCTTGTGGTCCAGAAGGCAAAGAAGCAGAGGTTTGATCAAAGCCAAACTTGAAGGTTATCCCTAGGCTAACCTGTGTGTTCATTGTAGAAATTGAGGGCTTTATTTCCTACATTTGTGGGAGCAGATTCTGGCTTCTTCAATCAAATGACTGGGTCTTTGAAGACACTCAAAGCAAAGGGGACAATGACCAGTGAGCTCTCTGTTGCCTGAGGTGACTGTTTATGATCTCTGAAAAGTGGAAATGCTGTGAGTACCCACCTTTCAGTGAAGATATGGTCAGTCCAGTTCTGGTTACAGACCACCCCCAGCTAGTTAAAATCTGAGTTAAGGACATTCAATCATCTGAGAAGAAACAGACCTTACTGAGCGAAGAAGTCAGGGAATGAAGGATGTATATTTACAGGTGATCTTAATTTTCTTTTAATTTTTGTATTAATTTATTTATTTTCAGCATAACGGTATTCATTATTTTTTCACCACACCCAGTGCTCCATGCAATCCGTGCCCTCTATAATACCCACCCACTGGTACCCCGACCTCCCACCCCTCCGCCACTTCAAACTCCTCAGATTGTTTTTCAGAGTCCATAGTCTCTCATGGTTTACCTCCCCTTCCAATTTCCCCCAACTCCCTTCTGCTATCTAACTCCCCATGTCCCCCATGCTTTTTGTTATGCTCCACAAATAAGTGAAACCATATGATAATTGACTCACTCTGCTTGACTTATTTCACTCAGCATAATCTCTTCCAGTCCCATCCATGTTGCTACAAAAGTTGGGTATTCATCCTTTCTGATGGAGGCATAATACTCCATAGTGTATATGGACCACATCTTCCTTATCCATTCGTCCATTGAAGGGCATCTTGGTTCTTTTGATAGTTTGGCGACCATGGCCATTGCTGCTATAAACACTGGGGTACAGATGGCCGTTCTTTTCACCACATCTATATCTTTGGGGTAAATACCCAGGACTGCAATTGCAGGGTCATAGGGAAGTTGTATTTTTAATTTCTTGAGGAATCTCCACACTGTTCTCCAAAGAGGCTGCACCAACTTGCATGCCCACCAACAGTGTAGGAGGGTTCCCCTTTCTCCACATCCTCTCCAATACATGTTGTTTCCTGTCTTGCTAATTTTGGCCATTCTAACTGGTGTAAGGTGATATCTCAATGTGGTTTTTTTTTTAAGATTTTATTTATTTATTTGACAGAGAGAGATCACAAGTAGGCAGAGAGGCAGGCAGAGAGAGAGGAGGAAGCAGGCTCCCTGCTGAGTAGAGAGCCCGATGCAGGGCTCGATCCCAGAACCCTGGGATCATGACCTGAGCCGAAGGCAGAGGCTTTAACCCACTGAGCCACCCAGGCGCCCCTCAATGTGGTTTTAACTTGAATCTCCCTGAGGGCTAGTGATGATGAACATTTTTTCATGTGTCTGATAGCCATTTGTATGTGTTTATTGGAGAAGTGTCTGTCCATATTTTCTGCCCATTTTTTGATATGATTGTCTGTTTTATGTGTGTTGAGTTTGAGGAGTTCAACCTTTTGTCTATACAGTCATTTGAAAATATCCTCTCCCATTCTGTGGGTTGCCTCTTTGTTTTTTGACTGTTTCTTTTGCTGTGCCGAAGCTTTTGATTTTGATGAAGTCCCAAAAGTTTTTCGCTTTTGTTTCCTTTGCCTTTGGGGACATATCTTGAAAGAAGTTCCTGTGGCTGATATTGAAGAGGTTACTGCCTATATTCTCCTCTAGGATTCTGATGGATTCCTGTCTCACATTGAGGTCTTTTATCCATTTTGAGTTTATCTTTGTGTACGATGTAAGAGAATGGTCAAGTTTCATTCTTCTACATATAGCTGCCCAGTTTTCCCAGCACCATTTATTGAAGAGACTGTCTTTTTTCCACTGTATATTTTTTCCTATTTTGTCGAAGACTATTTGACCATAGAGTTTAGGGTCCATATCTGGGCTCTCTACCCTGTTCCATTGGTCTATGTGTCTGTTTTTATGCCAGTACCATGCTGTCTTGGTGATCACAGCTTTGTAGTAAAGCTTGAAACCCTTCAAAGTATAGGGATAGAGGGAACATTCCTGAACTTCATCAAATCTATCTATGAAAGACCCACAGCAAATATCACCCTCAATGGGAAAAAGCATTCAGCCTTCCCATTGAGATCAGGAACACGACAAGGATGCCCACTCTCACCACTCCTGTTCAACATAGTATTAGAAGTCCTAGCAACAGCAATCAGACAACAAAGAGAAATAAAAGGTATCCAAATTGGCAATGAAGAAGCCAAACTCTCTCTCTTTGCAGATGACATCATTCTTTATATGGAAAATCCAAAAGACTCCACCCCCAAACTACTAGAACTCATACAACAATTCAGCAAGTGGCAGGATACAAAGTCGATGTAAAGAAATCAGTGGCTTTCTTATACACTAACAATGAAAATACAGAAAGGGAAATTAGAGAATCGATTCCATTTACTATAGCACCAAGAACCATAAGATACCTGGGAATAAACCTAACCAAAGAGGTAAAAGATCTGTACTTGAGGAACTACAGAACACTCGTGAAAGAAATTGAAGAAGACACAAAAAGATGGAAGACCAGATGCTCTTGGATCGGAAGAATAAACATTGTTAAAATGTCTATACTGCCTAGAGCAATCTATACTTTTAATGCTATTCTGATCAAAATTCCACCGGTATTCTTCAAAGAGCTGGAGCAAATAATCCCAAAATTTGTATGGAATCAGAAGAGACCCTGAATCGCTAAGGAAATGCTGAAAAACAAAAATAAAACTGGGGGCATCACGTTACCTGATTTCAAGCTTTACTACAAAGCTGTGATCTTAATTTTTCATTATGCCCATGGAGAAAAAAGACTAGCAGGAAAACACCAGGATTAATGCAGGCTGATTTGGATTATGGGATTATTAGGTTTTTACTTCTTCCTACTTTTCTGTGATTCCTGAGTGTTCTGGGATAAATCAATTTTTTATATACTAGTAAAATACACAAGAAGTCATAAAAAAAGGAAACTTGCAGAAAGGCTAGGAGTCAAATTAGCAGATATTGCATTAAATCCACTGAATTTATGTTTTGTTTTGTTTTTAATTTTTTATTTTTTCAGCATAACAGTATTCATTATTTTTGCACCACACCCAGTGCTCCATGCCATCCGTTCCCTCTCCAATACCCACCACCTGGATTCCCCAACCTCCCAAACCCCGCCCCTTCAAAACCCTCAGGTTGTTTTTCAGAGTCCATAGTCTCTCATGGTTCACCTCCCCTTCCAATTTCCCTCAACTCCCTTCTCCTCTCCATCTCTCCTTGTCCTCCATGTTATTTATTATGCTCCACAAATAAGTGAAACCATATGATTATTGACTCTCAGCACAATTCAGAACCGTGTGTGTGTGTGTGGGTGTGTGTGTGTGTGTGTGTGTGTGTGTGTGCGTGTTTACCCCATCTCAATGATGCCCATGCATCTCCCCACGTTTGGAATAAGGACATCATCAGAAGCAAATTGAACCCCAAACTGAAGGATCTAACAATTCCTGGAGAAAAACTCAAAGCAATAGGGAATGAGAGCCTGTAAGTATATGCCCAAATATCTCATTGTTTGGAAGGAAAATTCTGGGTGGTATTCTGTTCTGTCTTAGAGATCGGGGGAGTCTTATCCACATTACCTACTGCAGTGATCTCAAGAATGCATCCCCATTTCAGGAATCCCTCTCCCCATCCCATTCACTCTTGCTTCCAAATAAACTACCTGCAGTCATATTCTTGTCTTAGATCCTGCTTTCAGAGTCACTCACACTAATTTAAAGACTAGAAAATGCCATGAGTTTGTTTGTTTTTTTTTTACCCCAGTGATATGATTCCTTACCACAACCAGCCCAAGACCTCTTACTCCTTTATTCACTCATTCACCATTCAGGAATCTTACCCCTGAACGTTTCAGAAATCTCTAACCATGTCAACCCGCAGCTGCCCCAGGAAATGAAGAGATAACGTTGAGCAAAGCAGATATATTCTCTGGCCTCATGCAAGGTCTAGAGTCTTTGGGAAAGCCCAATTAATAAACCAATTACACATGGGGTGCCTGGGTGACTCAGTGGGTTAAAGCCTCTGCCTTTGGCTCAGGTCATGATCCCAGGGTCCTGGGATCAAGTCCTGCATTGGGCTCTCTGTTCAGGGGGAGCCTGCTTCCTCCTCTCCCCACCCTCTCTCTCTGTCTGCCTCTCCACCTACTTGTGATCTCTGTCAAATAAATAAATAAAAATCTTTATTTTTTTTACTTATTTTTTATTTTCATCATACCAGTATTCATTATTTTTGCACCACACCCAGTGCTCCATGCAATCCGTGCCCTCTATAATACCCACCCACTGGTACCACGACCTCCCACCCACCGCCCCTTCAAAACCCTCAGATTGTTTTTCAGAGTCCATAGTCTCTCATGGTTCACCTCCCCTTCCAATTTCCCCCAACTCCCTTGTCCTCTCTAACTCCCCATGTCCTCCATGCTATTTGTTATGCTCCACAAATAAGTGAAACCATATGATAATTGACTCTCTCTGCTTGACTTATTTCACTCAGCATAATCTCTTCCAGTCCCATCCATGTTGCTACAAAAGTTGGGTATTCATCCTTTCTGATAGAGGCATAATACTCCATAGTGTATATGGACCACATTTTCCTTATCCATTCATCTGTTGAAGGGCATCTTGGTTCTTTCCACCGTTTGGCGACTGTGGCCATTGCTGCTATAAACATTGGGGTACAGATGGCCCTTCTTTTCATGACATCTGTATCTTTGGGGTAAATACCCAGGAGTGCAATTGCAGGGGCATAGGGAATTTCTATTTTTAATTTCTTAAGAAATCTCCACACTGTTCTCCAAAGAGCCTGCACCAACTTGCATTCCCACCAACAACACAAATAAGTCTAACATAGGGACAAGGATTAATCCCACGGAGGAAAGCTTTAAAGCAATAGGACAACATAAGATAAAGATATAACCTACTTTATTGACTTCAGATTGAAGGCAATGAGGGAAAATTAAATTATGTAAGTTGCAGCTACATGCCAAGAATGAACTGGTATTACAGAAATTAAGTGCGGTTAAGAGGAAGAAGGAAGGCGAGAAAAAAACAAAAAACAAAAAATGAAAAAGAAAAAAATTAAATTAACTGCAAGACTAAAAAAAAAAAAAATCACAGGGAAAAAGCCATGAGTTCCGTGCTTGGCTTTCTCCTCCTCTGGAATTCTGCTGCTCTCCTTGGTATTGAAACCGCACTCCTTGGTAGGTGAACTTGGTCTCGGCTGGATTTCTTGTTGATCTTCTAGAACTTATACAGGAATTCAGTAAAGTGTCAGGATATAAAATCAATGCACAGAAATCAGTTGCATTTCTCTACACCAACAGCAAGACAGAAGAAAGAGAAATTAAGGAGTCAATCCCATTTACAATTGCACCCAAAACCATAAGATACCTAGGAATAAACCTAACCAAAGAGACACAGAATCTATACTCAGAAAACTATAAAGTACTCATGAAAGAAATTGAGGAAGACACAAAGAAATGGAAAAATGTTCCATGCTCCTGGATTGGAAGAATAAATATTGTGAAAATGTCTATGCTACCTAAAGCAATCTACACATTTAATGCAATTCCTATCAAAGTACCATCCATCTTTTTCAAAGAAATGGAACAAATAATGCTAAAATTTATATGGAACCAGAAAAGACCTCGAATAGCCAAAGGGATATTGAAAAAGAAAGCCAACGTTGGTGGCATCACAATTCCGGACTTCAAGCTCTATTACAAAGCTGTCGTCATCAAGACAGCATGGTACTGGCACAAAAACAGACACATAGATCAATGGAACAGAATAGAGAGCCCAGAAATAGACCCTCAACTCTATGGTCAACTAATCTTCGACAAAGCAGGAAAGAATGTCCAATGGCAAAAAGACAGCCTCTTCAATAAATGGTGCTGGGAAAATTGGACAGCCACATGCAGAAAAATGAAATTGGACCATTTCCTTACACCACACACAAAAATAGACTCAAAATGGATGAAGGACCTCAATGTGCGAAAGGAATCCATCAAAATCCTTGAGGAGAACACAGGCAGCAACCTCTTTGACCTCAACCGCAGCAACATCTTCCTAGGAACAACGCAAAAGGCAAGGGAAGCAAGGGCAAAAATGAACTATTGGGATTTCATCAAGATCAAAAGCTTTTGCACAGCAAAGGAAACAGTTAACAAAATCAAAAGACAACTGACAGAATGGGAGAAGATATTTGCAAATGACATATCAGATAAAGGACTAGTGTCCAGAATCTATAAAGAACTTAGCAAACTCAACACCCAAAGAACAAATAATCCAATCAAGAAATGGGCAGAGGACATGAACAGACATTTCTGCAAAGAAGACATCCAGATGGCCAACAGACACATGAAAAAGTGCTCCATATCACTCGGCATCAGGGAAATACAAATCAAAACCACAATGAGATATCACCTCACACCAGTCAGAATGGCTAAAATAAACAAGTCAGGAAATGACAGATGCTGGCGAGGATGCGGAGAAAGGGGAACCCTCCTACACTGTTGGTGGGAATGCAAGCTGGTGCAGCCACTCTGGAAAACAGCATGGAGGTTCCTCAAAATGTTGAAAATAGAACTGCCCTATGACCCAGCAATTGCACTATTGGGTATTTACCCTAAAGATACAAACGTAGTGATCCAAAGGGGCACATGCACCCGAATGTTTATAGCAGCAATGTCCACAATAGCCAAACTATGGAAAGAACCTAGATGTCCATCAACAGATGAATGGATCAAGAAGATGTGGTATATATACACAATGGAATACTATGCAGCCATCAAAAGAAATGAAATCTTGCCATTTGCGACAACATGGATGGAACTAGAGCGTATCATGCTTAGCGAAATAAGTCAAGCAGAGAAAGACAACTATCATATGATCTCCTTGATATGAGGAAGTGGTGATGCAACATGGGGGCTTAAGTGGGTAGGAGAAGAATAAATGAAACAAGATGGGATTGGGAGGGAGACAAACCATAAGTGACTTTTAATCTCACAAAACAAACTGAGGGTTGCGGGGGGGAGGGGGTTTGGGAGAAGGGGGTGGGATTATGGACATTGGGGAGGGTATGTGCTTTGGTGAGTGCTGTGAAGTGTGTAAACCTGGTGATTTACAGACCTGTACCCCTGGGGATAGAGTATTATGCCTCCATCAGAAAGGATGAATACCCAACTTTTGTAGCAACATGGACGGGACTGGAAGAGATTATGCTGAGTGAAATAAGTCAAGCAGAGAGAGTCAATTATCATATGGTTTCACTTATTTGTGGAGCATAACAAATAGCATGGAGGACATGGGGACTTAGAGTGGAGAAGGGAGTTGGGGGAAATTGGAAGGGGAGGTGAACCATGAGAGACTATGGACTCTGAAAAACAATCTGAGGGTTTTGAAGGGACGGGGGGTGGGAGGTTGGGGTACCAGGTGGTGGGTATTATAGAGGGCACGGATTGCATGGAGCACGGGGTGTGGTGCAAAAATAATGAATACTGTTATGCTGGAAATAAAAAATAAAAAATAAATAAATAAATAAATAAATAAATAAATAAAAGAGGAAGAAGGAAGTACTTCAAATGGGTGAATCTTCACACATGAGAAGAAATAAAAAATCATAAGAAATAAAAAAATTTAGCTGATTCCTGAATGTGTTCCATTAAAATCAAACCTTTGTGAGATACTCAAAACACTACCTAATTGAAATAGATGGTTGACTTCCATTTTAATTGGGGGACATGGGTATTCTGGGATTCACTTTCAGTAGTAACTTACATGACACTGGGAAGGACAAGTCCCGGCTCCAACTTCAAGTTGCTTGGTGTTCTGATTGGATTTAGTTAATGTGGATCATTCGCGGAGTTTACTGTCACATGGTGGGGAGACCCCAAAATGCCAGCATTAGAGTATTGTCTGTGGAGTATTGTCAGTTGTTCCCCCCCGCCCCCATTTCGGTCTTCCTGACAATTTGCTAGATTCTGCCTTTCTCCATGTGTACATAGTTCTCTTTAGACTATCAATTTAGTGGGACAGAGAAAAAATTTTATCAGAATAGAATAAGTCCCATGCCTGGTCCCCACCCATTGCTTAACTGTACTAGGCCCAATAGATAATGAATTAAACCCCAAAGTCCAGATTGACCATCTTTGCCCCATAACCACTGTGCAATATTGATCATTCCCATAAGACTTAAAAAATCAGACGTCCACCCCATACAAGGCTATTCCACCTGATGTTAACATACAACCAGGGTACTGGATTCCTCTCTAGACCAGAGCCTGGATGGGGATTCAGACAATCTGCTATTTCCCACATGGTTTCCCGTAGTAATGTTCACTGTGATCATACCCTGCGGTTCCACCCTCTCTACAGGTTACCATCATTTTAAATTAATCATTTCACCCCTTTTCATGGTTTTTATACCTTTTATGACTCTTACATAATTTATGTTGTGTTCTGTTAATAATGCAATAGTATCACATGCATCCTTTTTGGCTTCCTTCTTTCACTCATCATCATATTTGTGAGATCAAGCTGTATTTTTTCTGTTTGTCATCCTACTTTGTGCATTTTAACTGTTGTATTGCATTCCACTGTATAAAAGTAACACAAAATACTCATTCATCCTTCGGTTGGTGGAATTTTGTTGTTTACAGTTTTTGGCTAGTGGAGCAATGCTTCTCCTCTGACTCTGGTGCTTTATATCCTTGGGTATATGTGCACAGGGCTCTCCAGGGCAAACCTCTAGGTGCTGGACTGCCTGATCATAGATGCATATCTTTTCCCCCAAACCAGGAAATCCACACTACCCCCTACCAAACTTGCTGGAGCAATTTGCACACCTACCAGAGGTCTGTGAGATGCTACCTGCTCCGCAGAATTTAATACTGAAATCAAAACAAACAGCAAACATCTATCATCTTGGAATTTACAATCTCATTTAATTGGCACCACAGCCCTGAAAAAGCCATCATCACTAACAGTTACACGGGAAAGCACCAGAGGCTCATATGGGAGAGTGCTGATTCCAGGTGCTGATGCTGGGGGAGGAGCCATGCAGGAAGCACCTGGTGAAGAGAGAGAAGCCTGCAGAATCCCAGACAGGGGTTGGGTTGGAATGTCGTTCTGGGCTTGCACCTTCCAGGCTGGATATAAATTTCAATCCATCTAAACGTTTGCTCAGCCGCATTACCTGAGTCTCTGCACTTAGAGCTGGAGGCACGGACTGGAAACACATCAGGGAGTGTGCATGTGATAAAAAGACTTCTGTGATACACAGTGTTGGAGCAGAACCAAAAAAATTGAGTGGAGTTATGGACACAAATGTTCATGTGGATAAAGCCTCATGTCATTAGGGTGAGGGAATAAGAGAAGCCAGACACTAAGGAGACAGCAAAGCAGGGGGCAGGGTTCATGGTGGAGGACCCTCCTCCAGGGAGCTCTCCCAGCCTTGTCCTTGCCTCCTGCACAGACAACACCGCTTCATTGCCTTTAGGTTTTCAGCACAGAGTTCACACAGTTCATGGACCACTTCAGAATCTTCTGGGTTAATGCAGCCTTCTGTGTAGGTGTGATTCTGTTCTAAGATTCTCAAACCCCAAAGAATGTGCAGCGCCATCCTCCATTTACCTCTTGGTTTCACCTTGGGAACCTGTCTGGCTGCGCCATGCCTGAAACACCAACACCACTAGCACCACCAGCACCAGTGCAGACAGACCCACTCGGATGAGGTTCTCCAGCGTGTGATCTGGGCGTGGGGCTAGGGACAATGGGGCAGAGAGGTCATGCAGGGCAGGACAGGTCACGCCTACCACTGCACCCACAGGGGAGATCTAGGTCTCCCCTCCCCTTGAACAGGTCATATGCACCCCAGGATGCCTATGTTCTGTTACTCACAACTTGTGGAGTCTGGGGTCTGCAGTGATGAGGTGACAGCAGCAGGAACCCCTGAGAGGAAAGCAGAGAACATGAGTAGTTGGGGCTAGCTCAGCCCAGTGTTGCCCTGAGGATCTGAATTATCAATTCTCCCTTCTCCTGTCCCGAGGAACAAGCTCGTCTTCAAAGTGATCCCTCCTGCAGCCACAGGTGAGATGTGAACCCTCTTGTCTCCAACTCCTTTGCATTTAGACTTTGATTTGAGATGTTGATGACAAAAAAGGGCTTAGCCATGCTCCATGCCACAAGCTTACAGTGCACCTGTTTGGAAATCCCTCATGTCCTTCTTGCTTTCTTGTCAAACTGAGCAACAGCTCACCCTGAGCTTGATTTCCTGGGGAAGAGAGTCCTGAGTTAACCCTCAGAGAGGAATCCTGGATTTAGGGGTGGGAAGCAGGCACCCAGGGATTCCTGAGGGTCAGAAACACGAAGGGGTGGGCACCCCAGGCTACCAGTCTCTCCTCAGCCTCAGCCCAGTCAGTCTCATCCTACACCTATGTTAAGAACCTTCACGGCACCTGGGTGGCTTAGTGGGATTGGCTTCTGCCTTTGGCTTGGATCATGGTCTCAGGGTCCTGGGATTGAGCCCCGCATCGGGCTTTCTGCTCAGCAGAGAGCCTGCTTCCCCCTCTCTCTCTCTGACTGCCTCTCTGCCTACTTGTGATCTCTCTCTGTCAAATAAATAAATAAAATCTTAAAACAAAATAAGGGTGGAATCCCATCCCTGAAGAAGTTGGGGCGTGGAACTGAAAAATCTGCATATTTCTGAGAACTACATTTGCTCTGAATTCCACAAGCCCACGCATGTTAAGAATTTCTTTATTGTTGTTGTTATTATTATTATTATTAACATATAATGTAGTATTTGCTTCAGGGGTACAGGTCTGTGAATCATCAGCATTACACAATTCGAATACACTCACCACCATTGCACGTATCCTCCCCAATGCCCATAACGCAGCCACCCTAACCCTCTCCCGCACCCTCCAGGAACCCTCAGTTTGTTTCCTGAGATTAAGAGTTTCTTCTGGTTTTTCTTAAAACTAATTATGTATCATGTTATTATGAAAGTCTGCAGAAGCTGCAAATACTGTCCTGCAGGCCATTTAAATTAGCTTGTCCCACCTCTAGTAAACAAAAATTTTTTAAATGTTTAAAAAAAAAAAAGAACCTTCAAATGCTTTTCTTTTGTTATTTCATTCATTCATTCACACATTCATTCATTCACTAGAGCCACTAGTTATGGACCATCTGGAAATATAATAGACGTACTTACATACATACTTGTGTATTTATGTACATTATTGACACATATGATATAGGATGTGTTTCATACATAAAAATGTATGAAATGCATACTACACATAAATACATATGATATACATATTATATATTATATAATGTATTTTATATGTTATGTATATCTGTATGTAAATAAGACATGTGGTGAGACACTTGTAAGTATACAATACACATCAGTATGTGGTACCAGCATGCCCAAGTGTGTCTTGGTGAAGGTAATAAAGAACAATCAATGTTCTTATTAAGAAGAAAAATATGGAGGGGCACCTGGGTGGCTCAGTGGGTTAAAGCCTCTGCCTTCAGCTCAGGTCACGATCTCGGAGTCTTAGGATCGAGCCCCGCATCGGGCTCTCTACTGAGCAGGGAGCCTGCTTCCCCTCTCTCTCTGCCTGCCTCTCTGCCTACTTGTGATCTCTGTCAAGTACATAAATAAAATCTTAAGAAAGAATAAGGAGAAGAAGGAGGAGGAGGATGAGGAGGAGGAGGAGGAAAATGTAGAGTTCCTGGGTGACTCGGTCCGTTAAGCATCTGACTCTTGATCTCAGCTCAGGTCTTGATCTCAGGGTTGTGAGTTCAAGCCCTGCATTGGGCTCCATACCCAATGAAGAAGAAAAAGAAGGAGGAGAAGGAAGGGGAAAATGTGTATCAGATAAGATGGAGCTATAAATAGAAAAGTCTGTAATACATTTAGGACTGATCAAACACTTTTTTTTTCAATTACAAAAGGCATTAATGGGGTATTTGTATAGGGTCACATCCAAGGTGACATTTGGAAGAGGATTTTAAGTCAACACAGAAGGGTGACAGTGAGGCATAGGAAGAGAGAGTGACAATATTTATTACAAAATGAATGTCCATGTCCTTTGACTAAGCTATTCTGTTATAAGAATTTAACCAAGAGAGAAGGAGTAATTGCTTCTGCATATCCCTGTGCATTGGTATGTGCAAGGATATTCATCATAGGTTACTTTGAAATATCAAAAGCCTGGGAACAAATGAACTGCCAAAGTATAGGGTATTGGTTACATTTATCCTGACACATTAAAGCGAGAAAGTACCATACAACCATTAAAAAGTCTAAAAGAGATGCATATTACTGATATCAGATAATTCCTTAGAATGTATCATTTCATTAAAAAAAAAAAACAGAGCTGGTCAGAACTGTGTCTTTAAGATGTTGATGTTTGTCCACTCACAGAAGATGTTTGTAGAGTCTCCCTGAATGTTTGGGGGGGAAAGGTAGCCGAGTGTGTTGGGGTGGATTTGGGGTTTGAGCAAGTGGTAGCAGAGACTGCAAGGTAACTACTTTTTTTGTACCCCATTTGTGAACAGTTTCAGGGATGCACCATGTGAATGCACTCCTGGCTTCTGGCTTTTTCAGAGATGCTGCATTCATGCGTGGATCCCGGCCCAGTGGGATCCCACGCACCAGTGGGAGGTGTGGGGCAGAGGACGGAAGGACAAGTTGCCTCCAGAGAGGCGCCTGCTGGGAGGACATCCAGACACGAGACAGAGGGTATGGGGAGGAAGACATTCAGAGAGCCCCTCACCTGTGACCACGAGCTCCAGGGGGTCGCTGGGGTGCGACAGCAGGAAAGGGGTGCTGCTGAGTGACCCATAGCACCTGTAAGTCCCACCGCGGTCCAGAGTCACGGAGCGCAAGGGAAAGTCCGCCTGAAATTCCCCACCTTGGTGCTGAGACCTGCGGTGCAGGGGTGGCCCAGCCTCTCCCTCCTTGGACAGAAGGAACGCATCAAAGAAGCTGGCACTCTGACACCGCAGGGTCACATTCTCTCCTGCGGCCACGGGGAGGCCGGGCTGCGCAGACAGGGTGGGAGGTGGCCCCTGTGGGAGCTGGACTGGGAGGAGAGAGTCGGGTGTTTGGGGCGGCTCTGCGCTCTTGCCCCTCCCCCGAGCTGAACTGAACTGTCACTCAGGCGCCCCACCCAAGCGCGGCTCCTGGCTTCTTCTCTGTCCAGTTGTCTTAAACTCGCGCTTCCCGCCCTGGCGCCTCTCTACCTGTGCTCCCCGCCCGCACTTCCAACAAGTGCCTGAGATGCCAGCCCAGGAAAAGTGGGAGTGTGGGCTGGGATATGGCTCCTACCTGCGACCAGGATGTCCAGGGGTTCACTGGGGGCCGACCACTCGGAGGAGAGGGTGTGTCCGCCATAGCACGTGTACCGGCCCCCGTGGGAGGGTCTCACAGGGCCCAGGGGGAAGTCTGCCCCAGAGAGCTCAGCCTGGGACTGCCAGCCAAGCCTCTGGGGAGGGTCACCTGCCCCCTCCTTAGTCAGAGCGAATCTGTCGTAGCCGACATCAGAGTGACACTGGAGGGTCAGGCTCTGCCCAGGAGCCACCACTGGCCCTGGCAAGACTGACAGGGATGGTTTCCTAGACACACCTGGGAGAAAAGGTGGTTCTGGTTTCTAAGAGGGTCAGGTTTCTCCTGCTCCTCCCACAAGCCTCCCACTGCTGGCTCCCAGACTCCTGAGCTCTCTTGCCCCAACCTCATCGTCCTCAGTGCCCCACCTGGGATGATGCTCCTCTCACTGGTCTGGAGAACCAAGGAGTTCTAGAGTCATGCCCTGAATTCCTCACCTGAGATCAGGAGCTCCAAAACGTGGCTGGAGGTAGACCACACAAAGGGGGAGCTCGAGAAATAACCATAGCACCTGTATGTCTGCCTGTGACTTGGGCTCACGTGGTCCACAGTGAAGAGCGCTTGGAACCACCCATCAGCTTGGTGCTGTGAGTCCAAGTGCCTGGGGTGGCCCTCTCCTTCTTTGCTGCACAGAACGAACCAGTCAAATTCCTGCCATGAGCCACACTGGAGGGCCACGCTCCCTCCTGAGGTCACGATGGGGCTGGGCAGGGCTGAGAGGCTGGGTTTGTTGAACATTCCTGGAAGAGAACAAACCCGGTGTGTTAGAAGGGCGGGGTGGGGGGGCACCTGAGGAAATCACGTTAAGTGAAATAGGGTAGGCAGAGAGGGACGAGTACTGCATGATTCTGTGTCTATGAGGAACCTAAAGATGGTCAGATTCGTAGAGGCAGAGAGTAGAATGGTGGTTGCCAGGGGCTGCAAGGAGGGGAAGAGGGAGGGTCATGTGTACAGAGTTTCAGTTTTGCAAGACAGTTTAGTTCTGGAGATCTGCTGTGCAGCCCTGTGCCTATAACAATACTGTGCTGGGCACTCAGAAGTTTGTGAAGAAGGTAGATCTCATGTTGTGGGGGGGCGGTGTTGGGGTGGGAGAGGAACACCACCCCCAATGGTCGATGGGACTGTGCTATAGAAAGGGAGGTCCCTCCCGGGGCACAGCCACCTCATCTGTGCAGAAAGAAACACTGGCTCACCTGTGACCACCAAGTCCAGAGGCTTGCTGGGCACTGACCAGCTTGTTTGTCTGTGATACAAGCAGGAGTAGCGACCAGCAAGGTGGTAGGTCATGTGTGGGAATGGGAACTTAGCCTTGTTGCTGGGTCCCAGGGGAAACTCCCTCCTCAAGGGCTCTGGGACCCCTTCCCGGTACAGGCAGTACTGGTCAGCATTCTGAGATCCCTGACACCAGATGCTCACAGGCTTCCCCTGGGCCACCACAGGATCTGGCTCTGCCCAGATGATGGGTATGGGCAGGGTCTCTGAAAGAGAATCAGAATTGCAGTCCTGGTATTCTCTATGCCTCAGTTTCCCCTGGTTCTCAGCCCTGGGGCCCCTTGTACACGTTTTTATTGATCAGTTTAAGATTCCTCTCCTCCATCCTCCAGATGCCCTGGCAGGGATGGGGGTCCTATATTGTGCCCAAGGAGGAGGTGGGACCTGGGACCCCTGGGGATAGGCTCACCTGCCTGCACATGGGTCATCTGGCTCAGACACAGTCCTGGAAGAGAGATCCCAGTGAGAGGCCACTGACTCCTGAGCAGATCCCCACCTTTTCTAAGCACCCCAAGTTCATGAGATCTCCTGAGAGAACACAGCCTGGCTTTGAGAGGGCTCCCCTCTCCCACACAGGTGTCTATCCCCATCCTTCCGAAAACTCACCAAGGCAGAGAAGAACCATAAAGGTCATGGTGCTGCCTCCCACTGGACAAGCCTGCACAGACAGATGCCTGGACTGGATGCAGGCAGCAGGGGGCTTTCCCATCGTCAGGCTCAGAAGAAGGGGCTCCAGAGGATGCCTGCTTCCTCTGCAGGCAAGTGAGACCTGATCTATGGTGTGCCCAACCTTCCATCTACCAGGCGTGACCTTCTTCCTGAAGAGGGTGGGGACGTTTCCAGTCCTGAGTCGGCCCTGTTGGCCACTACAACCTGGGTGTGCCCAAGGGAATACCACTTCCCTTCTCAAGATTTCCATTTATGGGGATGTCTTTGTGCCAGCCCTTCACCCAGCCAATGTCCATTTGAACCCTCAGATTTTTTTCCAGGCCCTGAACAGTCATCTGTAAACGAGAAGATGTAGTCACAGTGAGGGCTCAGATTATCAGAAGATAGACATTCAGTAATGGATCTCACAGTTACTTATCTGAAAAAGAGAAATGAACAGAAATATGAAAATATATAGCAGTAGGGAATTATAAGCTGAATATTAAAAAATAAAAACCTTGTACTCATTCTTATGGGGTATCCTTAAGGACTGATTACGTACTCACCATTACTCATTGTCAGGGAAATGCAAATCAAAACAACAGGGAGATATCACTGCACATCTATTAGGATGACTATTCTCAAAAACACACACACACAAAGACAAAAAATACTGAAGAGGATACAGAAAAATTGGAACCTGTGTACACTGTTGGTGGGAAAGCAAAATGGTGCCACTGCTGGAAAACAGTATGGAGGCTCTACGAAGTATTAATAATAGGACTGCCATATAATCCCTCAATCCCACCCTTGGGTATTGATCCAAAAGGAATGAATTAGAATCTCAAAGGAAAATTAGCACTCTATTGTTCATTGCAGCATTATTCACAGTGGCCAAGACAAGGAAACAACCTAAGTGCCCATCAGTGGTTGGAAGGATAAAGTACATGTGGTACCCACATACCATGGGGTTTTATTCCGGAAATATTCTTAAGAAAGAGGTAATATAGCATTTGTAACAACATGTATGGATGCTGAGGACATAGTATTAAGTGAACTAAGCCAGTCACAGAGGGACTGCACGAATCCACTGACGTGAGGAATCTAAAATGTTAGACACATAGAAGCAGAGAGTAGCATGGTGGCTGCCAAGGCTCAGGGTGAGGGGAGGTGGGGGGACGACGTTCCACAGGTGCAGACCTTTGGTTCTACAAGATGAGCAAGCCCTAAGTACCTGCTCTGCAACATTGTGCCTTTAGGTAACAATATTGAATTATAGACTTGGGAATTTGTTAAGAGGGTTGATCTCCTGTTAATTGTTTTTACCAATATAAATTTTATTTTATTTTATTTTATTTTATTTTATTTTTAAATATTTTATTTATTTATTTGACAGAAAGCAACTCAGAGAGAGAGGGAACACAAGCAAGGGGAATGGGAGAGGGAGAAGCAGGCTTCCTGATGAGTAGGGAGCCCAGTGTGGGGCTTGATCCCAGGACCCTGGGACCATGACCTGAATCAAAGGCAGATGCTTAATTGACTGAACTACCCAGATGCCCCAATATGAATTTTAAAAAGACAATGACTATGGGGTCAGACTTCATAGTCAAGGTAGCAGACCAGGCCCATGTTCAGAGGCCCCCTCTGCTCCAAATGCAGAGAAGTTCTGGATAAAACGTTTGGTCATAGTCAAAGAGAGAAATGAAAGTTCCCAGGCAGAGCTCAAGTCCTGAGGAAGGGACTGCCTAGGGGATCCTGGGGTCAGCAAGGCGAGGTCTTATAGGGAGAGAAAGGGGTCTGTGGTGTGTTCTTGGACCAGGGGCATAGATGTGGGGCTGTCCCCAGACCTGGTGCACAAGCCCAGAGCAGACCCAGCCTCTGTCACCACTGTTTTTCCAGGACAAGAGAATCAAGCTCTCTATGTCAGCCATACCTCCGGGCATCAAGGCCCACGTGCTTTATGATTCTTGGCCTGAAATTGGATGTCTGATGCCCTGACCTCCGTGTTCCCCAGCCTCAAAGAAACAGAAGGCTATGGGCTCTGCCATGGACACGGCCTAGGAAGCAGCCCTGTGGGTTCAGAGGCCATGAAGGACACTTCCCACAGACACCAGAGGACACTGTTCCACAGAGAGTGTCCTCCCACCTGCTGCAGGGAAACTGGGGCCTGGGGTCAGGGCCGCTCTCCCCAGAAAGGCACTTCTATTTCTATGCGAAAGCAACCACCCTTGATTCCTGAAGAAGCAGGAGGAAAGGGTGGTGACGCTTTGCTGAAACTCAGCCCTATAGATATAGGTGTTGGCATTGACCACCTCCCAGTCAGTGACCCTTGCTTAGGTGACCTTGTCCATGCAGAAAGGTGATGCCAGAGGGAGCAGGAGGTACTTAGCAGCAGAGCAGGACCTTGGGGAGAGGGTAGGGGCTCAGCAGGGCATGCTACAAACCATGAGAGGGTGCCGTGGAAGTCCACGTGTGCAACCATGCCTTTGGTGGATTTCAGGGAAAAAGTATCTGGTCCTCTAGCTGATACAGTGGGTACAGGGTTTAATTTGGGGATGAAAATACCTTGGAACTAGTTAGAGGTGATGGTTGCACAAGATTGTAAGCGTGCCAGATGCCACTGAATTGTACACTTTTTAAATAGTGAGTGGTCAGTTTTACATTTATGAACTTTACGCCAATAGGGAAAAAAGCAAAGATGTAATCTTTGTTTGTAAAGCGAGCAGCACAGCCCTGACATTTTGAGTGTGGATTTTTATCACAGTCACACTGTACACTTGTATCCAGAAAGGACAACATTATGACCAAACCAAGTCCAGTGTGCTTTGATGTCTGCTGTCTCTCAGTGTACAGTAGAAAAGAAATTAAGTTCCCCAGATGACAGCGTTCTGTGGTCAAAGTCATCCTCGTCTAAATGTTGAGCTTCCCTGCCTACTGCAAAATTGTCTTTTTTGGGTGTCCCTAACACCCCTGGACCTGTGTATAGACACCCTCCCCATTTCATCCATAGGGACCCCACTCCAGGAGGGTGGGCTCTGTGTTGCTGTCCATGGTGCTGATTGTTACTTGGCTGGACCGTCCATTTCAGTACCATGGCCAGAGTCTGCGGGAGCAACAAAGTTACCCTATTCTGATATCTTGGTTGGCAAGTTTGCCTCAGTGAGCCCCAATCATTGGTCCTATATAGCCTCCACGCAGGAGTCAAATAGAAAATACTCAGTCAGGGACGCCTGGGTGGCTCAGTCGTTTAAGCCCCTGCCTTTGTCTCTGGTCATGATCCCAGCGTCCTGGGATCGAGTCCTGCATCGTGCTCCTTGCTCGGCAGGGAGCCTGCTTCTCTCTCTGCCTCTGCCTGCCTCTCTGCCTGCTTGTGCACTCGCTCGCGCTCTCTCTCTCTGATAAATAATTTTTTTTTAAATCTTAAAAAAAAAAAAAAAGAAAAGAAAATACTCAGTCGGAGCGTGAAGGTAAATTGGAAAAATACAGGGGGATGTCTGTAGTTGACATTAATTCAAATTCCCCTGGCAATCTGTGCATCCTGAATGGAGATAGAATTTGGAAGCTCAGGATGTTGGCCCCACGCCCAGCATGCCAGCGACTGGGACAGCTTGAGGTGTCATATAATGTTAGCTCTCCCTATCTGCCTCAGAACATATCTTACGAGACCAGGTTCACGGTACCAGCTACTGGGTATGACCAAAAGATATCAGATTTGGGGGCACATCAAACTGGTTTCAAAACCTAGAGCTGCCTCTTGTTAGCCCTGTGTCCTTGGGAATATCATCTCACTTCTTTGAGACTCACTTTGATTTTCTGTAAGACTGCAGTGATTATGGTTCCTGCTTCATAAGAATGTTTGGAAGATTGATGGTCAGAGATTATTATTATTTTACTCTGTTTTTCACAGGAGGCAAAAAGTTCAGCCATGAGGGCAGGATCTGGGGCCAGGCAGCCCAGGATTTGATCATAGCTCTGTCTCATTAACTATGCTGTGACTTAGGGGAAGCCACCCTCATGTCTCTGTGTTGTCATTTATAGAATGAGGATAATGCTAGGACCTACTTCATAGGGTCTTGGTAAGAAACTAAACTGTTTCTCTGTGTGATATGTGGTGTAAAGTGCCTGACATATAGTTAGCAGTCATGCAAGAATGGGAGCTGTTACTACCATTATTACCACCACCACCACCACCATCATCATCATCATCATCATCATCATCATTACCCTAGTCACTATGTGCCAAGACACAGCCTGAAAAACTGCCTGTGTTCAGGAATGGTAGCTGCTTTTGTAGATTACTGTGAAGATTGATGATAGCTGATACAGATTAAGACACTGGAACTAAGAGTTGAAAGTGATCAGCCTGGGGCCACAGGGCAAGAGTTGGTGGAAGTGGGACATGC
Source organism: Mustela erminea (assembly GCF_009829155.1). Taxonomy (NCBI): domain Eukaryota; kingdom Metazoa; phylum Chordata; class Mammalia; order Carnivora; family Mustelidae; genus Mustela; species Mustela erminea. Next base: position 10,544,837 of record NC_045632.1, on the reverse strand, counting down.
AGCCAAACCTGTCTGAAGCCAACAAATGGGCTTTTGCCACAATCCCACCTGCCCACATTTAGCATCAAGAAGAGAAGGACCTTAGGAATCCCCTCCTCTGCCCCAGAGAGAAGACCAGGTCTCACAGCACTTTGGCCAGGAGTTTACAAGGATCACCTTTTGGCCCTTCCCTCCTTCCTCACCTTTGCCACCTGAACCAGAAAAATTGCTCCTCTCTTTTACAGAACCTGCGGTAGGCTCCCAGGAACTTTTCCTGGTGGGATTGGGGGCAGAGGAGAAAGGAACTGTAAACGGTCTTGGTTGCATGGGGCACGGTGAGATGGCTCAGCAGAAGGAGGAAGGAGTTGAGACTCATGAGAGGGAACCCCAGAGACAGAGCTCAGCTGTCCTGGGAAGCAGGCAGACTGGCTGCAGGTCAGTCTCAGTGCAGTTGTTCTCCTGGGGCTCCCTCTGCTGGCATGGCCCTCACTCCCTCTTCCATCCTTCCCTCTCTCTCTGTCGCCATCTTTCCAGAGCCTCCTCTCTCCATAAATTTCTCTCCCTCTTTGTGTGTGTCTCTGCCTCTCTATCTCTGTTCCTGTCCCTCTCCTCTCTGGGTCTTTCTCCTCTCCCTCTGAACCTAGATGGGAGTGTTTCAAAGTCCTTTTGGGTATTGGAAATCCTTTCTGATGGCAAAACCTGACTCTGGGTCACCCCGTCCCTCAGTCCCTCAGCCTCCCCCATTCACATCCCTGAGCTGCTGGAGAAATCCCCATAGCCTGTGCATTGGTCACTGCACCCTATGACCCCTACTCTCCTGGCCTCCATTTCCTCATCTGTTCAGTGAACATAATAATAGCACATACTTTGAGGGTGATGTGAGGACTACGTGAGATCATATTTGAGAAGTACTTAGAACAAGGCTTGGCACACAGCAAGGGCTCCATAGATGTTGTCCGCCAGTTCTGGGGCTCAGTTCTAAGCCCGCTTTCCCTTCCTATCTAGCACAGCTGAACAAACACCTTGCCTGCTCACCCCAGCTCCCTTGGTACCGGGATCCAGGCCTGAGGGGGAAGCCTCCCCAGCACTTGCCCATCCCTACCTTGCCCCCTCATAAGATGACCTAGGCTGCAGTTACCCCTCCACCTTCCACCTGCTCTTTCAAGAAGCAGCACCCCTGCCCTGGGTTAACTCCCCTCCATGTGCTCTGGACCTGGAACAATCAGTACCAGCCACTACTGGCAATTTCCTTCTAAGTCAATTAAGTAAAATTTAAATTTCAGTTCTTCTGTTCTGCTAGCCACATTTCAAGTGCTCAGCCACCGCATGGGTCTACCATAGTATACAGTGCAGATAATAAGACATTCTCATCTTTCCAGAAAGTCCCACTGGGCAGATCCCTGTCTTCCTTATTCCAGCGGGGTCCCCTCCATCACAGAACATGCCCCTCCTGTATCTTCCATCCTCCTTCTCTGTCAGGGTCGGCCTGCCTGAATTCAAATCCCACCTGCACACCTTAAGAGCTGCAGCAGCTAAGTTATCTAACCATGCCTAAAAATTAATTTAAAAAAAAAAAAAAAAACTTTGGGTGCCTGGGTGGCTCACTGGTTAGGCCTTTGCCTTCGGATTGGGTCGTGATCCCAGGGTCCTGAGATGGAGCCCTGCATAGGGCTTTCTGCTCAGCAGGGAGCCTGCTTCTCTCTCTCTCTGCCTGCCTCTCTGCCTGCTTATGATCTCTGTCTGTCAAATAAATAAATAAAATCTTTTGAAAAAAAGAAAAGCCTTTATGTAGGGGCACCTCACTGGCTCAGTCGGTAGAGCATATGACTCTTGATCTTGGGGTTGTGAGTTTGAGTCCCGTGTTGGGTGTAGAGATCACCTAAAAAAAATTAAGTAAAACAAAATCTGTCTGCAGTAACAATCAATGATTCCCAAAAGAAACGGCTAAGTGGAAAAGAAAAAAGCAGTAGCTCCAGATCATCCAGTAGGAGTTCATTTGTGCATTTAAAATGTTTTCTTGGAGCACCATCTCCATCAGCAGGTCTCAGAAAGGGGCAATATTCCCTGACCAGGGGCATTTGGAAATACTGTTGGTCAACCATGCTGGGGGTGGGGGGAAGATGAGCTACTGGCCTCCAGTGAGTGGAGGCCAGGGATGTGGCTGAACATTCCAAATACACATGACAACCCACCCATGACAAAGAATGACCTGGCCCCAAATGGCAATAGCAAACAGGTGGAAAATGCTGGTCTGTGTGTTTGCAAGGACCCAGCCTATTTGGGAGATGTACACCCCAAATTGATTTCATGAGATACATGAGATGGAGATTGGATTGGAGGAGGTCATCAAAACCTTACTAGTCAAGGTTTATTTCTCTCTTTACAAACCGGGTATACTCATGTATTATCTGTGTAACTAAAAATTACATTAAAAATAAAAAACAGCCACAACAAAAAGATACCAAATGTATCCAAACCAACCAAAGAAACAGAACTCTTTCTCTGACCCTTACCTCTACCTCCAGATACCCTATCTCTCCTTCCTTCCTATCACTGCCAGACCCCCCGGGGTCTTCACCTCCTCTCCCCTGCCTCCCACACCCACCCCAGTCTGGCTTCCAGTGCCAGTCCCCTGCAGCTCACCCAGACCACAGCTGTCTCTGGGTTGTTACTAAATCCAGTGAAACTTGTTATCATAGTTGACCTGCTTTTGAAACTGCAGGGAGGGACTGTGCTATCTCCCTGACCTCCTGGAGCCTGTCTCTCTGGCCCTCTTCCTCTGGCTGCCGCCCAGGACCTGTCCAAATTCCTTTCCTTCTTGCTATCCCTTCAATGTCACCGTTCTCAGATGCTTTGTCCCAGGCCTCTTCTCTTCCTGCATTTCCATCCAGGAATCACCTACACAATCAGTGAGGTGTGTTACAAGTGAAAATGTAGCGTCCCTTGTTCACCCATCATTAACAATTTCAAGATGGTCACAGTCAATCATTAAACCAAGTGCAGAGCCTTTTGGAGCACGGGGTCCCAAGGGACTGGGCAGGTCAGTTGCCCACAAGGCCGGCCAGGCTTCCAACTCTCCTGGGTTTAATCCCCAGCCTGTCTCATTGGCCTGCTCCCCCTGACCCCATGTTGTGCACTTTGGTTTTGGCCCCACAAATGCCCAAGACCTACTCTCTGAGGGTTGTGGGGTAGACAGAATGCGCCTCTAAAGATGTCCGTAAATGCCTGAAACATATGACTATGTTGATCACATAGCAAAGGGACTTTGCAGATAGGATTAAAATATCTTGCAGACCTTAAAATAGATTCTCCTGGTGTGGTGGTGAATCTTAACTTGGCCCAGCTACAGGGCCCATTTATTGACTTAAACAGCAACCCAACTGTTGCTGGTGGAAGCATTTCGTAGATGTGGTTGATACCACAATCACTTGATTCTAACTAAAGGAGATTACCCTTGAGAGCATGGGTGGGCCTCATCCAATCAGTTGAGTAAAACAAAGGTTTTTCGGGAGAAGAAGAAATTCTGCTTCAAGACTGCAGCATCTGGGCTCCTGGGTGGCTCAGTGGGTTAAGCCGCTGCCTTCGGCTCAGGTCATGATCTCAGGGTCCTGGGATCGAGTCCCGCATCGGGCTCTCCGCTCGGCAGGGAGCCTGCTTCCTCCTCTCTCTCTCTCTGCCTGCCTCTCTGCCTACTTGTGATCTCTCTCTGTCAAATAAATAAAAATTAAAAAAAAAAAATCTTTAAAAAAAAAAAAAAGACTGCAGCATCTGCTCCTGCCTGATAGAGTTTCCACACTGCCCTATGGATTTGTGGCTAGCCAGCCCCTACAAGCACAGAATCCAATTATGTATGTAATATTATATATATACATATATATATATATATATGAGAGCAGGGATATGTATTACTTGGTAATCAATAAAAATTAGTATTTTTATATATCTTAACTATATAGGTATCCTAATTATATATTTTAATAATACGTATATCTTAATACATGTATGTATATACACATAGAGTAAGTTCTGGTTCCCTGGAAAACCCTGATCGGTACACCTGTGTTACCCAGGTGGGCCCAATCTAATCACATGTGCCCTTAAAGGCAAAGAACTCTCTCTGGCTAGAGGCAGGAGGGAAATGGAAGAAAATGGAATGGGAAATCAGAAGGATTTGACTCACCGCCAGCAGGGGCGAGTAGCACAGAAAGCACCAGATGGATGCAGGCAGCTTCCACTCACCAGCCCCCAGCTGGGCTAGCAGAAGCAAGGCACCACAGGCATATGGCCACAAGGAACTGAATTCACCCAATGCCCCCAATGAGCTTGGAAGAGGGTTGTTCCAAGTAAAGGGCAGGGCCCTGCTGACTTGACTTGACTTTAGCCCTGGCAGACCTAATGTCCCACCCAGACTCTGACCTGCAGAAACTGTGGCATTAAAAATGTAAGTGGTTGTCAACCACACGGGTTGTGGAGATTCCTTACACCAGCAATGGGAAACCAATCCTCTCATCCTTGGCTCCTCTCTCTCCAGGAAATCCTGTCCGTCCTGGCTCTCAAGTCCAGGTAAGCCGACCTGAATCCCTTTTGGTTGCACCTTCCTCTCCATCCCTGTGGCCCCTGCTCCAACTTAGGCCCCTCCCCAGGATCCCTACACCCAGTCTCACAGCCTCTCGGCCAGGGCCAGGAAAAAGGTAGGAGGGTGATGCAAAAAAATAATAATAATATTAAAATAAAATTAAAGCAACATCCATGAGTCAGTAACAAAGATTGACAACAATATGACACAACAAATGAATAAATGCAACTAAAAGAATCACTAACCCATCCATGATGAACAAAACATCAAAAATCTAAATGAAGATGGCGATTAGTGTGACAGATTTTTCCTTTATGTCCCCAGCAATCCAATAAAGTTTATAACAACCCTGATCCTGTCTTTATCTGAAGTTTCTTTTTAAGATTAAAAAGATTAAGATTAAAATAAATAAATTGTTAAGATTTATTAAAAGTTATTGAAATAAAATTAAGATTAAAATAAATAATTAAGATTAAAATAAACAAATTTATCTATTTATTTTATTTGAGAGAGAGCACAGAGGGAGGGGTGGGGAAGCAGACTCCCCACTGAGCAGGGAGCCCCACGTGGGGCTCCATCCCTGGACTCCATGATCATGACCTGAGCTGAAGGCAGATGCTTAACCAACTGAGCCACCCAGGTGCCCTGTTTATTTGAAGTTTTTGATTTTTTTTTTCATTATGGATTTTTCCTGCATCCATCCTTAAAATAGTGCACTAAAAATCTTATTTCCTCTAAACAAAATGTAGTCTATGCGTGTCATGGAATATTATTGGGTCATGAAAACCATGAAACACCGACCGTGCTATGATGTGGGTGAACCTGGAGGACATCACACTCAGTGACAGACGCCAAACACGGAAGGCCACATATCTAGGATTCCATGTATACGAAACATTTAGAACAAGCAAACCCACAGAGCTGGAAGGCAGAGTGAGGGCTGTCAGGAGCAGGGGGAGGGGAAAGAGGGATGAACTGGTTATGAGTAAGGGGCTTCCTCTGGGTGGGGGAGGGGGGATGAAAATGTTTTAGAGCTAGATAGAGGTGTGGTTGCACAACACTGGAGATGTACCAAACCCTGCTTTTAAATAGTTGCTTTTATGTTATGTGACTTTAACCTCCGTAAAAATAATTAATAAAAATCTGTATTTAAATATATTATTTATCTCGGTTACTGAGTTTTCTGCAATTCCCCTCCTCTCCCAACACACACCCTTTAAATTTTGCTCTGGATTTGAACTGCAGCCTCACTCCAATCAGTCCATCCCACTCGTGAATCCCAGAATGAACTTTCTAGTACTGGGATCTGACCGTGTTATCCTGTTCCTTATCCTGCCTGGTTCAGCATGCCGCAGTCTCCAGTGGCTTTTGAGCTGAGGTCTCCAGGCAAAAAGAACTCCACCTTAGAGACCTCAGAAACGTTAGTGCCCTCTGCTCCGCCCTGCCTCCCAACCTGCTCCCAGCTTTCTTCCTTCCGCCCTCTAACTTGCCACTTCTTGGAGATTGTGTTCAAGCTGCACTCCTTGTGATCTGTCAAACTGACTCTTCTGCAGCCCCACAGCCCTAGCCCTGAGTCTCCGCCCTGGGCCTCTATCTCCACACCACTCCTCCCAGCCAGCCTCATCCCAGAGAACTCTGCTCTCTTCCCAAGGAAAGCGCTCCCTCACTCTGGCCTGGGACCCATCTTCCCAACACTCAGATCTGAGACTCTCTTGTCACCAAAAGGCACAGGCGCTCGGAGTCCTGTAATGACCTTTCTACCAGCCGCTTTGGGCAGGGACATTCATCCAGGAAACCCTCCAAAGCAGGGTTAGAGCTGCCTCCTGTCCGCCCCCCGCCCCCAACACTACCTCCATCCTCTTGAGGGCTCAGGGACCTTGTCTATTTCGTTATCTCTCTTAAACTCTCTCTGTCTCTCTTTCTCTCTCCCTCTCTTTCTCCTCCCTCTACACTCTCTCCTCCAACCGCTGCAATCTGGAAGAAATTACTCTTCTAAACAACCAGACTTCCCCAGCTTCAGGAAATTCCAAGCTGGGCAGGGGGAGGGGCCAGGCTGGGGGCGGCCCTGGCCATCCCCCACCCCTCTGCGTGTCCTCTCTGCACACCCAGTCGGGCCTCTCACCGCCCCCACACTCTACACTCTGCCCGGAGGCCTCAGCTTTTCCACCACTACTTTGGAGTCCTTTAAATCCTAGAGGCAAACTTGGGGTGGGGGGGCGGAATCAGGAAGGCTGGGAGGGGCCTGTGACTTAACCCTCTCTGCCCCAGACGGACTGAGCTGGCCTAGACGGTGACTCCGCAGCCCGTTTGGGTTCCTACTATGCCCCCGAGAGGGGCTGACACCTCGGTCTCCGGTGCAGGTAAAGAAGGGACCCGGTGCCAGGGGCTGCCAGGGGTAGGGCTCGAACTCCTGGGTCTGAGGCCTGGACCCCAGGGCCTGAAGGAGGGGGGCTTGGGACTCCTGGGTCTGAGGAGTAAGAAAGGTAGGAGGCAGGACTCCTGGGACCTGAGAGAGGAGGGTTCCTGAGGGGGCACTGTGGACCCGAACGCCTGGGTCCTGGACACCTGCCCCATCCCCCCACTCCGGGGTCCGCATGACACTTCCTTTGCCAGGTGAGAACCGTCGGGAGGAAGAAGGAAGAAGGCGCGGGCCTGGACCTCGAAAAGGAGAGGGGGGTCCCCCAGCCTGAGCCTGAGAGCGCGACTGCCCCTCTCAGCGAGGACCAAGAGGTAAGGGGTCGCGGGGAGCCGGGCCTCAAGGTCCCCGGGTCAGGTCCGGAGGGACGAGGGACAGACGGGCAAAGGGGGCGCGGGCGCTCAAGTCAGGGCGGCAGCCACGTGGCCGGAGCAAGCGCGGCGAGCCCACGGGGCGGGGGTCTCCCATTCCCGGGCCTGGCTCCGCCCGCGTCGCTGCCTGCCCCCGACCCGAGAACCGGTCTGGCCGGGCGTGGAGCAGGCGGTTATTTCCGTCTTGGCGGGGCTGGGGCCAGAGAGGACAGAGGTGAACCAGCTGTGCCCTCCACTCCCGCAGCTGGAGCGGCGGGCCTGCTGAGGGGGAGGTTGGAAGGGGGCGGCAGGAGGGCGGCTGCGCCGAGCCTGGAGTCGCGGGGCCCCGGGCCCCTCGGGGTCCCAACCTCGCTCCTGCGCGCTCTGCCTCTTTCGCGTTTGTGGTGAACAACAGCCCTCTCTGTAGGAGCCCTGGCTGGCTGACGGCATTTTTTCCTAGCATGACCTCATTGCTTCAAGCGTACAACTCTGCTTGAGGGAGGTTGGAGCCTTTTATTTAAGAGGACCCTGAGGCTGGAGGCTCCGAAAACTGGAATGACTTGCCCGAGGCCCTCAGAGCTAGCAAGAAGAGGTCTTACTCCGAAAGGATTTCTAACTCATTATTCTCTGTCTGGGATGGAAAAAGAGGAAAAGAAAGGCAAACAAACATAGTCAGGGGTGTAAAAAATGCCTTTAAAGCATATGGAAACATTGTTTCCATGGGGATGCACACACACCCATCTTATCCGTGGGGGCCTCTAAGCAATCTGATACCATCTTCAGACTCTCATCAGGTTTAGTGTATCTGCCTGGTTTCCAAATCCAGCCCCTAACATTTGTTGTTGTGTGACCCTGGGCAATTTACTCCACCTCTACACCTTGGCCACCGCCTTTGTAGAGCTCATGGAGCTGTTCTGAGGATTGAGTGAGTTTGTTGGAGTAACACACTTAGGTTCCCGCTTAGGAAACATAACTTCAGCACGGTGAATATACTTCACAAAACCCCTAGCAAAGAGGCATTCTGACTTCTGTTTTTCAGTGGACTAAACTGAGGTTTAAGGTTGAGGAAGTGAGTTCAGGTTCCCACAGAAAGGAAATGACAGGTGTGTTTGGCCAGGAACTGGAAAATGGTAGTGGTGTTGGCTGAGGGCAACAGAGCGTTGGGATGAGGGACCAAGTAGGGCATGGGCAGGCAGAAGAGCCAATGGCAGAGAGCTGTCTGGGGAGGGGTCCGTTCAAGGGGCAGCGGGGGGTAGAAGTGGTAAGTCTGGGCTCTGGTGTCCCACAGAGCTGGCTTTGTGACTTTGGGCAAGTCACATACCCTCTCTGAGTGTGTCCTTCTCTGGGACATGGGAGAATGATCCCAGATAGCTACTGAGCATTTTATTGAACTTTAGACTGTGTCCTGAGCACTGCCAAGACTTTGCTGGCAACATCCCACCAATCTTGCAAGGAGACTACAAAGTTTTATAGGAACATCCTATATTCCTATGTTCCATTTTTGAGAAAAGGAAATGAGGTAAAAAATGTTAAGTAGCTTGCCCAAATCTAGACACACACACACAGCCAGATGGAAACCTAGGCATTTGTCTGAGTTGTGTGCTCTTTTCCCCACACAATTCACTGCAGAGTAAGGACAGCCACTGCTAGCATGGGGAGAGGTTTGTTGTTGTTGTCGCTTTATGGTTTTTTTTTTAAACTGTGGATTGAAATTTATTAATGAGCAGAGGTAAGCATTTCAAAAAAATAAAATAGATTAGAATTGAAAATATCTGAGCGCCTAGCATGTTGTAAGTCTTGTTTCATAAAATGTTTGTTTTCCTTGGGGGTGGTGTGGGGAGGAGAGGCGATGGCATGCCCCGTTGCAATTAAAATATATTTATTCATCTAGGCAGAGGTCAGAGAAGTTTGAGAAACACTACAGAGGTGGTAAATCAAGACTGGTTTTCCCAGAGAAATAAGTGTGTGTGTGTGTGTGTGTGTGTGTCTTTACAGGGCGGTCTTCAGAACACATCCAGCTATAATTATTTTAAATCCTCTTAGCTTTCATTTTTCTCTGCATTATCACTGATACTTCCTGGGGTGATAGTTACTAAAAGAATAATGGTGGCTGCTTTGACTGATTCATAGGATTTTATCAAATCTTGGTCTTGTTCTATAGTTATATGAGGACAACTCTTCCCCCCAGCACTAGAATTACTAATTAGCTGGCACTATTACAAATATAATTTTCTTTAATTGAGATGTTTCTATGTGCCCCCCAAGGAAGGTGGGGTTATTTTTTCCCATTTACAGAGAGGAAACAGACATAGAGAAATCGCATAATTTATCCCAATCATACAGCTGGCAAACCAAGGGTAGGGCTTTGATTCAAACCAAGTTATTATTATTATTAAGATAACAGTGACTGTTAAAACAAAGTACAGGGTCACCAAAGGTCTTCCCAGAAGTTCCATAAAAACAACCAAGTTCCAGGATATAGGCAAAGGTTGGCAATTTACCGTATTTACCGTAGAATCCAGGGCAGCAATGAGGCAATAGCAAACCGAGTTCATACGGTACTAGCTGCCAGTTTCAAATTTATGCCATTCTTGCTATTTTTAGGGAAACTTGTGAAAATGTAAGACATTATATTATCTCTTTCAAAATCAAATAACTCGAATTATAAAATCTGTGCAAGTATAGATCCCCGGGCCCACCCTGAACCTGAATTTGAGGTTTTAGGCAGACCTGCATTGTGCCCTAGGCAAAGCTTTCGTGCATCCGTATTTATTTATATTTTATAACTGTGCTGGTGTAAAGACAGATTGACTGACATCTGCCATTTTAAAATAAAGCATGGTAACATTTTCTGGGGCCTCTAGAAGTGGGGGTGGGGGTGGGGGCTAGGCACGGTGCCTGGGGCACTTGGTAGACAAAGTCAGCCCTGTCTTCAGGGTAAGGCCCGGGAAATCTCGGCCTCAGAGAAGCTGCAGTTCCTCTGCCAAGCTTAGGAAACGTTCAGATTTGGAGAGGCATGTTGCCTGTGGCCCAGCCGGTGGGAAGACGGGAATATGGAATATTCCTTTAGTGGAATCAGCCTGGCGCAGTGGTCACGGGCAGACCTGACCTGTCATTTGGGAGAGCATCCTCTGAACCGCGCCTAGGCCCAGGGTGGGGACGCGGGCTGTGGGGCGGGGGGATGGGGCTCCCGCCGGTGGAGGCAGGCTGACCTGCTCCTACCTCCTACCCCGACCCCTCAGATGCCGGTGCTGAAGCAGCTGGGCCCCGCGCAGCCCAAGAAGCGGCTTGAGCGCGGCGCCCTGTCCATCTCCGCGCCTCTCGGCGACTTCCGGCACACGCTGCACGTGGGGCGCGGCGGCGACGCCTTCGGGGACACTTCGTTCCTGAGCCGTCACGGCGGTGGGCCGCCCCCCGAGCCCCGGGCGCCCCCCGCCGGGGCCCCGCGCTCCGCGCCGCCGCCCGCCATGCCGCAGCCCCCGCCGCCTGCGCTCCGCACACCCGCGCCCGCCGACCCGCTGCTGTCCTTCCACCTGGATTTGGGCCCCTCCATGCTGGACGCGGTGCTGGGCGTCATGGACGCGGAGCGCCCGGGGGCCGCTGCTGCCAAGCCCGATTTGGACCCCAGCACCGGGGCACAGCACCCCAGGGCCCACTGCCGCCCCAACGCGGACCTCGAGCTGGACGACGTCATCGGCCTGTAGGCACCCGCGTTGCCGATGCGTTTACCGTCCGGCATCCTACTTCTTTATACATAAACGGCTAAAGTCTCTGCGCGAGTTCGGTCTCTTCACTTTGCACGTGGGAGGGGAAGGCCGGAGGCGGGGGGGCAAGGGGGGGTCGGTGATGGGTCCCGGCCCCTTTAAAGGCCAGGTGTATCACCTGTGGCTCTGTTCCCCACAGAGACTTAACCCAGGTCAAGATCGGATGTCTGGCCTGGAGTGGTGGGATGTGGCCCCTTTAACTCAGGGGAGCGTGAGTACACGGTGCCCCTTTCGGGGGCGGTGTCCCAACGTGGCCGCTCTGACAGCCGCATTCATTCATCAACCTTGACGGGGCCTGGCCTGCCAGACCAGCTCAAGGCGCAGCCTGACTCGCTCCAGGGGTCCCTCTGTCTCATCCCCCAGGGGCCACCTAACTTGCTCCAGGGGACCAGGCCTGACTCGCTCCCGGTGGCCGGTCTGACTCGCTGCCGGGGGGGGCCCGGCCTGACTTGCTCCCGGGGGCCGAGTGCAGTGGCTCCGTGAGCTTGATGCCGGGCCCGCCTCTCCAGTGAACCCCTCAGGTTCAGGAGACCCGCCCTTTATCCCGTGAGTGGCAGCTGAGTAAAGTGGCTGGAAGAGTCAGGGTTCCGGTGGAGCAGAGACCTACCCCTTCGGAAAGATGCGTCGGCCCGAGGGGTACATTGGTGTCCCAAGTCTGGGCTACCTAGTTTGAGTCTGCTGGGTACAGTTGTCCCGTAAAGGGAATGACCCACAAGGGGTGGAAGGCGGGGCAGCACGGGCAAATCTTTAGGCGAGGGGAGGAATCCAGGCCCCAGAGGGCCCCCGAGGGGGTGGGGGGGGCTCCCATTCACAGCCCTAGGCGAGGGCGGAGCCAGCCTGGTGAAGAACCTGGAGGAGGCGGGACCGTACCCGCAGAGCGTCGCCGAGGGCGGGCTGAGAGGGCGTGGTCGCACTGTAAACTTAGGGGACTGAGGCCGCGGAGGGAGGCAGGTCCGCCTCCTCGAAGGCACTTGGGGAGGAGGTCACTGTGCGGACCGTGCCCAGCCTGGAAATCCTTTGGACGCGGGGAGGACCACACGCGAGCATCGTGGGGCCGCGCAGGCAGCGGCCAGGCTCCCCGAGGACACCGCCCGCGCAGGGCCGTCCGCCAGGCCCGGGATCCGAGGCCCCGCGAGAGCGCGTGCGCGGTTCCCAGGGCAGCAGGGAAGGGGCACGGCCGTTGACCTCCCGGCGGGACTCCCCCTGCACCCCACTCCCATGGCGGCAGTCCCCGCCGCCGAGCCCGCACCGCCGCCGGCCTGCCGCTTCTTCCTGGAGGGCCGCTGCCGCTTCGGCGCCCGCTGCCGCCAGCCCCACCCAGGGGCGCCCGCGCCGCCTAGCCGCGGAGCGGGTAGCGAGGCCGGGAACGAGGCCGGGCCCAAGAAGCCGCCGCTGCGCACGGCCGGGGCCGTCATCCAGCGCATCCGCTGGGACCCGCGCCTCGACCCGGCCGACTTCGCGGTGGGCTACGCCGACCGCTTCCTGGGCGTGCGCGAGGAGCCCTTCGCCGCCTTCTGCTGGGACGAGCCGCTGGCGGCGCTGGGGCCCGGCGTCCTGGCCGTGCCGGAGCACCGGGTGCGCTACTTCCGCTTCCGCGGCCGCGTTGTGTGGGACCGCGCGTCGCGCACCGACCTCGTCTTCGGCTCGGGCTCGGCGGCGGGCCGCGGTCCCACCATCCTGGACGCGCTCGGCGCCGAGGACGCGCATGACGGCGCCGAGGACGCGCGTTGCGGGTGCGTGCACGACGGCCGTGAGGATGCCCGCGAAGGCAGCGAGGACGCGCACGGCGGCACTGAGGACGCCCAGGACGGCGGGAGCGCGCACGAAGGGGCAGCTGCCACTCCCGCTGACACCAGAACTGAACGCCAAGCACCCGACTGCGCTGGGCTGGAGGCCAGGGAGCAGCGCAGGGCCAAAGGCCAGGCTGCCCTGCGGACAGAGCTGGAAAGGGCGCTGAAGCCGGCCACCGCGGAGCCGCGGGGTGCAGAAGCACAGACAGCTTCAGGACGGTTCCCTGCAGGTTTTCCTGAGACGGAAGCCGAGTGGGATCCTGGCGCTTGGCCCTCGGAAGGTGGAGAGGCCGCCGGAGCCCGGGCCACGGAGCATCGCCAGCCCCGCCCCACGCATTTTGTGGCTCTCATGGTAACTGATCCTGGGCTGCAGGCTTGGGTGGCCAAAGCCCAGGAAGAGCTGGTTCGAGTTGCACCCTCATGCACTGCGTTCCTGGTGCCCGCGGGGGCCCTCCACCTGACACTGGCCCTCCTGAGGCTCACAGGCCCTGGGGAGGTAGCCGCCGCAGTGGGCGCACTCAGACGTGCGCTCTCGGCCCCAGGACTGCAGGCACCCCCGCAGCTGACTTTCAGGAGCCTGCTTCTCCTGGGGCAGCATGTGCTCTGTGCCCCACCTTCCCCCTCCCTGCAAGCTATGGCCCAAGTGCTGAGTCAGAGGCTGGAAGCTGAAGGGCTCAGAGTAGTAGTGCCCCAAGGGGGGCTGCACCCCCACCTCACACTAGCCAAGGTGCCCCACGGTTCTCAAGTCGGCCTTCCCGAGACTGGGTTCAGCCCAATGCAGGAGCTGGGAAGCCAGGCCCTAGGGAATCTCTGGCTGTGCCGCATAGGCAGGGCAGGGGACACCTACCAGCCCCTGGCTGAGCTGCCGCTGGGGTGATGGTCCCCTTAGACGTCTCCAGGAGACCACTCTCAACCAAGAGAACCTGGAAAGATCCCGTCCAAGCAGGAAAGGACAAAGTGCTCTCTCTCTCTCTCTCTTTAATTTTGGTTTCTCTCAAGCTTCCAAATGGTGCTCAGTGATCCAAGGAAAGAATGAAGGAAGGAGAAGGGAGGGGAGAGGGAAGGGAGGGGAGGCAGAGGAGGAACATCTGGAAAAAAAGCAGCCTGACAGTCCAGCTGTTTGCAAACTCATCGCACATCCTCCAGTTACATGGCAGAAGAGGGGGGAGGACCAAAAAGAAAAAGGGGAGGAAGAAAAATAACTTAAATAAACACACACAAAAAGAAAAGAGAAGGAAACATGACGTGAGCTGGTGATCCATGGAGGCAGGGAGGGAGGGAGGGTAACCGCTTTACCTGTGCTGAACCAAAGAAGGGTGGGGGGCAGGAGGAGGAGGGAGGGAAGGAAAACAAACCAGAAGAAACACTGGGGTGGAGGGAGGAGGGGGCCACGGAGACGACACAAGTGCAGCCAAGGCGGCCCAGCCGGGGTCCCGCGGCGGCCTCCGGGGTCCTCAGCGCGCAGTGTCGGCGTGGCTGCGGTGGTGGCCTGGCAACAGCATTGCTGGCATGGGGGGCTGAGGGCGAGGCACAGTCTCTACACGGCTCCCCGAGCCCCGGACACTGAGGCCCCGGAGGGCTGTGCAACAAGAGTCTGTGGTGAGGTGGGCAGGCGGCGGGCGGCGGGCTGAGGTGCTGGTGCCCCCGCCGCGGGCGGGCACAGGCGGCGTGGCCAGTCTTCTTCCGGCCCCCCCGGCATGGGATGGGCCGGGCTGCCAGGTCGGTACCGGAGTACAAGCTCGAGAGAGAGAGAGAGAAAACACTGAGACAGCATTAGTGGGGGTGCCGGGCGGACCGAGCAGCCTACAGACCATGCCCCCAACCCTCCGCTGTCCCACCCCTTCCTCCCCCAACCCCCTCCCTCGGAGGCAAAAAATAAAAATGTAGAAAAAATCTCTGTACAGACTCCCCGGTGGGCAAACGGGGACGGGATGGTGGCTCTTCCTGGAGCCCACTCCCCACGAATTAATTTACAACCCAAGTCCATGGCTCAAAAACAAAATCGGCAAAGGCGGCGCTGGGGGGCCACAGCCCTGCCCCCGCCCCGCCCCCATCCGCGCTGGTGCTCAGAAGGCTGACAGCTGCGCCAGGCTGAGGCGGCAGTCGATGCTGGCGTTGTCCGGGCCCGTGTATGCCAGGCCCAGAGGCTCTAGGAAGGCCCGGCAGGCGGCCTCGCCCTCGAAGGCCAGCTCGGCCTGCAGGTAGGAGACTGGCAGCGCAGGGCGGAAGCTACGGAGACAAGAGGAGAATGTGATGAGGCGGGCGGTGGGCAGGGGAGGGCCCCACAAGCAGGGAGTGGGCGCCCCCCCTTCAGGCACCCAAAGGGTTTCCTCAGCACATTACCTGCTGACCTCTCACCCCTCCCCACCCAACCTCCCCACCTCCAGGGGCTTGGGGGGGCCCGGGGTGGGGCTGGTGGCCCCAGCCCCGGCTGTGCCCCCCTTCACCCTCACTTACCTGTACATGGGGACCAAGGAGAGGGGATGGGAGGGAAGGGCCCAGCTGGCTCCTCCACTGCTCAAGGGCCTGAGCAGTCCCTCAGAAGAGGGCCCACCGTGGCCCAAGGGCAGGGGGGCAGGAAAAGGGGGTGACCCGAGGGGATGGGCATGGGTTGGCAGGTCTGATAGCTAGCTACTCTGGGGTATCCGCCCTGGCTATCTGCCCTGCCTGGGTCACAGTGCCTTGGGAATGCCAGGCACAGGGTCAGCCAACACGTATGTAATTGGCTGGTGACGTCACGTGCAGGTGCCAACAAGATGGCGCATACCAGAAAATAGCTGTGAACTTGCTGAATTCTCTCCCCAAAACCGTATCACCCTACCCTTTAGAAACAAGCGCTGAGCGAACTGTATGTAGCTCCAAAGGCAGAGCCACCCTGCCAGCATCACACAGGAAAGACACAGTAAAAAAGACCTGAGCCAGTCCTGCCTCAAGTCCGTGCCACATCATGGCTCTGGGATTTACGGGGGGAGGGGAGAGGGGGACACACACAAGAGAGCCTACTTCTCCCCACAACTGAGCTGGCATTCTTGCCACACTGCAGGGACCTGGTCTGGGGCCTCTGGGAGAAAGGGGATGAGAGCAGGTGGCCAGTCTAAGCTAAGGCCCCTCCTATAAGGAACCTTCACGGCTATGGTCCCAACCAAGATGCAGCACACGTAAACGAGCCAAAACAGTGACCCGCCCACACAACACCCCTGGCAGCTGCTGTTCCACCGCAGAAGGCAGAACCACAGGGCCTTGAGACACACCACCTCCCTGTCATTCCTGGGTAGGTAACCAGGTCCTGTGTATGCTGCTGTCTTCATGTTTCTGTCTCACGTCCTTGTCTACTTCTACGGCCCCTGCCCTAGCTGAGGCTCTGCCTTAAATCTTCAGACCAAAACCAGACCCTGGAGTGTGTGCATCTCCTAACTTCAGGGTACTGTCCCTCTCCAATTCCACACCATTCCTGTGGCTCCTGAGCTAACTGATGTGGCCCCTTGTACCTCAGCAAGACCCTTGGTGAGGTGGAGAGTAGGACCAGGTGGTTCTCTGTTGTGGGGTGTCCTGGGCCCTATGGGAGGCTAAGCAGCGTCCCTGGCCTCCACCCACTAGGCACCAGTAGCAACGCCTAGCTGTGTCACCTGAGCGAATCTCACTGCCCTGAGAACCACAGGATCCCCACCATGCGCGCACACACACACAAGCACGCGCTTGATACAGGACACCTAACGTACCGAGAACTTGCTCTTCTGACCTACACACAGTCCATGATCTGACATGCCCCCGCATCACCCGTCTCCCTACACGTTTTCTGCACCCTTGAAGGAGCTCAAGTCTGAATGGGGTGTTGGGGTCCCATTAGATTAGAAGCTACCAAGAGAACAGCCATCTTCTCTAGTTTGTCTCTACCGAGTGGGAGCTCAGCATCAGCAAAAGCCTTGAAAAGTGAACAAAGACCTCAGAGCGAGGAAACCCAAGAGCCCAGAGCAAGAAAAGAAACCAAGGTCCAGGGTGATGTGAGCAGGAGAGAGACAGACTCAGGTGGAGAGGGAACCCTGGAGCCACGAGACAGAATGGGGAAAAAAGAAGATGCAGAGGCGGGCCCAGGAGACAGAGAGCCAACTGTGGGAAGAGAAGCAGGAGGAGCTGGGGAGCAGGGTACGCGTAGAAAGAAGAGACAGAGAGAAGGGACCAGTGTCCAGGGCACAGGAGCTGGAGGCCTGACAGCCCAGAAGTGTGCAAAACTAGAGGGGGAGGAAGAAGGCGGCGGCAGGGCTGGCAGAGCAGAGGGGGCAGGGGAGAACCCAGCTTCACATACGTTTTGATCATCGCCTTGAGGGCAGCTTTGCGCTCCCGGTCTGCAAACTTGTCCACCAGGTACCCAGACATGCAGGGCGCGTGACAGTAGAGCCGGAAGAAGCGGTGGTAGTTGCCCAGAGCCCAGGCCGCCCTCAGTGCCAAGGCATGAGCCACACAAGGGTCTGCCTTCAGTTCCCGAGTCAGGTACGCCAGCTCCGTGGTGATGTCTGCGGCCCAAGACAAATGAGGATCAGCATCACCAAACCCCGGGGGCTTGGGGCCACCCCATCCTACAGGCAGCGCCTCTCACCTCCTGAATTCTTGGTGAAGATGTAGTAGAGGATGCGGTAGGCAGTGAACTCGCCCACGTTGCCTGGCAGGTTCTCTGCATACAGCGACTTGAGCTGCGTCTGGCACTGGTTGAACTCCTCATGGTCGCCCTAGAGCCCAGGGCCCAGAGGGAGAGAAAGACCATGAGGCCAGGACGGGGAGCCTGGGAAGAACCCAGAGGGCATCAGCACTCCACCCACCTTCTCCAAGGCGATGCGGGCATGCGTCTCGTACACCTCCACCGTGAACTCTGTCCGCACCCCTTGCACCTGAAACGGCAGGAGAGCAGTGAAGGCCACCGCGGGCGGGACTCTCCCACCACAGGTTCCCCCGGCGCTCCCCTCACCGTCAGGTCCTGCCGAATAGACTTCATCTGCTCGCAGGCAAAGGCGTAGTCTTGCTTCTCTTTCCAGTGAGATTTGACCATGCACAGAGACTTTTTCAAAACCTGGGAAGGGAACACATTACGGCTGAGTAAGATTCCAGCCAGGTGAGCAAAGCCGTCACTAACACCCGGTACGCTTCCACCCACGCGGTGTTCTGAAATGGCGGTTGTGACCTCACACCCGTGTAATAACTCACTAGCAACTTTAAAAAGAACCCAACACGTTTTGGCAAGGGTAACTACTCCCGACCCCAGCTGCCTCAGTGCGTCCCCTGGCATGGAACGCGAACCATGCCACTACTGCAGCTTCAGCAGGACTCAGGAGCCTGATCACCCCCACCTCAGGAACGCTGGCCTGGGAAAGTCGCTTTCTTAGGAGACAGAGGCTCAAAGCCCAGCAAGTCTCCCGATGAGGCCACAGGACCCAGACTTCTTAGTCTCCGAAACACAAGTTCAGTCTTTAAGTCCCCTCTCGGAGAGCTCCCAGGCCCCAACGTCCCCGCCCAGCTGCAGGCCCCTGCCACCACCCACAGCCTCGGTGTGGGCGCCCTGGCCTGGCACCCTGCAGGGAGGCCCTGCCCGTCCCAGGCGCTTACTGCCACAGGGCGCACAGTGGACGGGTCGGGGGCGCAGGTGAGACGCAGGTAGTGCTTGGTGATGTCAGGGCAGGTGCCCACGATCTGAAGCTCCTGCCAGTCCGGGTCAGCACCACTGCTCTCCAGGCTGCCCATCTGCAGCACCAGGGGCTCGAGGCGCAGGCGGCGCGAATGTCCGTGCTGGAAGCGGGCCGCCCGCTTCTGCTTCTTCAGCTCACGCTCAGGGTCCTCGCACTCTAGCGCGGCCATCTTTTTGCGGCTGCGCTTGGTGGGAGCAAGATCATGCCTAGAAAGGGAGGTCAGGAGTGAACAAGGCAGATGTCATAGCCTGCCCCTCCTACTATAACCCAAGAATCCCAGTCTTAGCCCTAACCCCCTACCCAGGGTCTCACCTCTTCCCACGCTGTGCCCTGCCTCGGCCCCGATCCATGTGGGCCCCCCGACCTCCTCGGCCCTTAGGGGGTGGGTTCCTGCGACCCACAGGGTGACATTCATTCCCTGAGTAAGAACTGTCAGAATCCGAGTGGGAGTCACTGCACAGAAGAAGCAGGGAGGTAAGGACTGAAGTGGCTCCTCCACCGATGCCCACCCTCCACGCCCCACCCCCACACCTCCAGCCCTCGCACCTGCGGCGGAAGTGGCGGGTAGGGGACCGGGAGGAGGAACGGGAGCGGGAGTCCGTGCTGGAGGAAGAGCTGTTGTCCTTCATGAAGACATTGCGGTTGCCAAACTTGGCGAAGCTGCTGCCCCGGGCTCGGCCAGCACCCCCAGCCCCTGGTGTCCCTCGCTGGGACTGGGCACCCCCGCCCCTGGTCGCTGAGCCTGCCCCCCTGGGAGGATGAAGGCTGCTAGGGGCCTCCCACCGCTTCTTCTTGGGGCTCTCAGCCCCAGGCTCCCGAGTCAGCCTGAGGATAAGCAGGGCAGGGCATCACCAACCCAGCGCCCCCCGCACCCCAATACTTGCCAGCCGATCCCCCGGAGCACACCACCTCAGGCAGGAGAGGGGCTTCCCCGGGAGACTCAGCTAACACATTGCAAACATGAGGGGCGACCCCAACATTTCCTGTCTAGAGAGTGCTCTCCGCAGCTGAGCGCTGCGCACTCGCCAGCCTTCTGGGCCCTCACCCCGCCCCAAGACAGCACCCTCAGGCAGCACCTGCATCCCTGCTCTACCCGCCTGGCTTTCCACCTCCGGGATCCAACTTTCTCGCTCATTCTTGGGGCCAGAGGTACCTAAGTCTGCAGGTCTCTGCTTCAGCACCCAGAATCGCTCTCCTCCCCATCCCCAGCCTGGACTAACCCTGGCAGGGGCTCCCGGCTCCAGTCAATGGTGTAGGCCGAACCGTCCTGTAGCCGGGCCTGCAGCAGCTCCTTGAGCAGCTTCTCAGTCCGGTCCTTGTCCTCCTCCGACTCGCAGGCTGTGAAGCAACGCTCCACGTACTCCTTCATGTCCTGCGGCCAATCGTCCGGCTTCCCAGACAGGCTCCCCCTAAGGAGGGCAGCAAAGACAGTCATTGCTACCGCCCACATAGCAGACACACACCAGACATAACTGAAGCGTTTTCTACTTCCCCTCATTTTGGGCTCACAGCAAACCTGGGGGAGGGACCCCTCCCCATTCTGGAGTAGCAGCCTGAGGTTCGGGGCGCAGACTGACCTCAGAGGTGAGGGAGCTGGGACAAGGGCAAGAGGGGGGCTGTCACCTGTGGTTCTGGGCTTTCTCAGGGTTGGGTTGGGGGCCGAAGCTGCTGTGCTGGCCCTCCGAGGTGGAACCGAAGCTCTGGCTGGTGACAGCAAAGGGCCGCTTCTGAATGTTGAACTTGAGACCACCAGTCCCAGGGGCTGCTGTGAGAGCCAAGAGCTGGGGTTAGACCTTCCCATGTCCTATCTCAGGCTGCCCCACCCCCAGAAACAGGAGACACCAAGCTCCAGAGAAGAGCTCCAGCGCAGGTTCCCGAAGCCTGGGGAAACCACAACACCCAGAAGTGCCCCATGCTCTGCCCAAGGCCCAACCCCCATGCCCTCTCTCCTTCCACCAACTTACGCTTCATCCGGTTCCACAGCTGTTGGCCCTTCTTGGGCTTGGCAGGCTCGGAGTAGGCGTGTGGCCCGTAGGCTTGGCCCGAGGCAGGCCCTGCCTGGCTGTGCTGTGTGGCTGGGGCTGTTCCAGGCTGGGGGCCGCTGTTCAGAGTATGAGCCCCATGCTGGGGGTTGGAGGGTTGAGGGGGCTGGGCTGCCGGCAGCTGCTGAGGGGGGGCCTGGTAGGACATGCTTTCTTCCATGCCAGGGACTGGGGGCTGGTGGAAGAAGTGGGTGCTGAGGGCAGAAGAAGAGCTCCCCGTGCTGGCTCTTACACTGTCCCCATCGTCACAGTATCACTTAGCTCCCAAGCCTGTGCCATGACCCTCCCACATCAAACTGCCCTGGGCACTCAGAGCGACTTCCTGAGGAACAGAGCATCAGTGCCCACTCCTCACAGCTCAGACTCCGAGCTGCTCTCCTCCGGCCCCCAGCTGTGAGGGGTGGCAGCGGGCATTTAAACCCTGCCATCTACCTCCTGGTGAACGCCGCCCTGACACTACGTCCCCCCAGGAAGACTGAGCACATCGCATGTGCCATTCAAACCCACACATGATCCACACACATTCTCAGGGGCCTTGTGAAGTGACTCTCCTTCCCACCTGACAGGACTGGCTGAGATAAGCGGAGATCACAGGACTCTAACGACAGTGCCACAGGGGAGCTGGGACCCCAGCCCAGGTCTACCAGCTCCCCTGCACCAGCTCCACACTCCTCCGCACTGCACACTAAGTACGAGGCCAGACTGTGTGTGTGATTGTGCACGTGTATATGCACACGCTGGAGGGAAACTCAGAAAACAGGCCGCCATGCTGCAGACCACTCCCACTGTCACCCCAACACCGAGTCCCTGGCTTCGCCCAAGTCCTAAACCCATCCTGGTTTCAAACACTGTGCTTTGCCCTCCTCGTGATCAGATCAGGAGGTGCTTGGCAGGAGAGAAGGCAGGGTGCGGGCAGCTTAAAAAATGCCAGCATCCCCGAGCATACCCCCTCACAGAAACAACATTCCCATTCTTGAACATGGCACAAAGCTAGGCGGGGCGTTACCTGGTTCAGAGCCCCCTGGTGCTGGGGTGCCGATGGCTGCTGGGGCGTGGCGGAGCCATACGAGCTGGCCATGCCATACTGGGAGGGAGAACCGTAGCTCTGGTACATACTCTGCCAAGGACACAGAAACCAGGGTCAGCAGAAGCCCAATTCCCACCCCTTCTCCTGCCTATCGATTCATCCTCTACTTTATAAACATTCACCAAACACCAGAACACAACCAAAAATAAAATATGAAAATCCACGCTCCAACGAAGTCTACTCAAGACACGTGCACAGCTGAGACAGATGCACGGCGTATCCAGCAGTCAGCCCCGTGAAAGCAAACTGGGGTGTGGCAGGGGGCTGTGGGACACAGCCTTAACCAGTCAAGCCAGTAAGAGAAAGGGCTCCCTGAGGAAAGAGCTGGGAAGCCCTCTGCAAAGTGAGGACACAGAAGGACAGGGGACTACGGGACGAGAGCTAGAACAGAACACAGGTGGACATCGCAGGTGACATACTGAGCATAGGCAGAGTGGTGGCCGGAAGTGGGGAACATAGGACTTGGACCTGGGAAAGGCTCTTGGCTTGATAGTGAGGGCAACGTGTGAGTGGACAGTGTTTCAGAAGCTGTCACTGCTATCTGCAAGCCCTCCCCTGGCTCCTAGAACCTAGTGCCTCCAGCCCTCCCGGCCCCCATCTGTCCCTGCTGGGCAGGGCACTCACCATGGGGAAGTACTAGTAACTGTACAGATACCCCCCACCCCCACCCCAGCACTCACCATGGGGGTAGTAGTAGCTGTACGGGTAGGCCCCTCTGTCCCCCATCCACCACCACCCCTCGAGCCCGGGACTCACCATGAGGTAGCAGTAGCTGTACCGGTAGGCCCCCCTGTCCCCTGTCCACCACCGCGCCGCACCCCCCCCCCCGGGGCCCGGCACTCACCATGGGGTAGTAGTAGCTGTACGGGTAGGCGTAGTTGTATTGCTGGTACCACTGATAGTACTGCTGCTGCTGCAGGGCCGAGGCCTCCGCCTGCGACACATACTGTGGACAGAGTGCGCACCATCAGCACTGGTGACAGGAGCCTACACTGCCCCCCTACAGCCCCCAATGTGGTTAATTCCTGAGGACACAACTGGGTCTGCCTCTCTCCAAAGAGCCACAGCCTCTACCCATGAACTCGGGGCACCTTGGGGACCCAGGGCACGTCTCCCTCCTCAGGCTGGATTCCCACATGGTGCCCTGGGCTCTTTGAGGAAACAGCCCTTGCTCTCCCACCTGAGGCTCTGCAAATGTCTTCGGGGCACCCTGATCTTGTGATCCCAGAGAAGACCAAGCGTTTCCCTCCCCAGCAACCCTTCTCACTTGTGCACTGGCCACAGGCCCATTGCTGCTGGCCTTGGAGGAACTGCCAGCGGCTCCTGCTTTGCTGATGCTGGCCAGAGCCTGGCGGGCCTTCTCCCACTCTGGGTTCTCATGCATGGGGGCCTCCATGCCGTTCTCTCTGCCTGCCCCGGCCACCATGCTGTACTGAGAAGACCTGAAAAGAAGGGACATCATGTCAGTCCTCTCTCTCCCTGTACACACAGTGGGCAAAACGCAGACAGGCACACACCAGGGCTTGAAATGTAAACTCCCTCACACTACCTACTGGAGGCTGAATTTTTAAATCTAGAATGTATGAATCTGTTAAAATGCTGACGACCACCTTCTGTCTCACGCCTTCCTGTGAGGGAAAAATCCAAGAGAGAGAGACCTAAGGCACTTTCCCAGGTGCCTGGTACAGAGCAGTGGCTAAGTACCAAATGAAATGATCACCAGCATCCAAAGAAATTAATGTAGCACCTGGTGCCTCCTAGGTCTAAATGGTTTATGAGTCAATTCTGACACCTCCCCAGCCAGCAAGCTATCATCACGCTATTTTGGGGAAAATAAGGTATTAACAAACAGAGCAAGCAGAGTATTAAGTGTTGGAGGCTGCACCTTCATCACAGCTCATGGAATGAATCATCCCAATTTTGAGAACTCAGCACTGAACTGTGAAAACACGATGCTCAGAGAGATGGAGACCTGACTGTCCACACTACAACCAAACGCTTCCCTTTACCCTGGTGGCCAGAGGAGGAGCTCATCCGCACTGTGCCCACAAGGACTGCTCCAGCCCCCACGCCATGGGACTCCCATCCCAGAGGACAACACTGGGTCTGGCTTCCTCTTGCCCTCCCCTCGGTCTCTGTCCCTCTAGCCACACTAACCAATCTGTGCTACGTTGATCACCCACGTTGGCCGCCATCTGGACCTTGGGGCATAAGGGACGGGCCTCAGGAGCCAGACTGCTTTCTCAATGTCTATAAGAAAAAGAAGGAGTTAGGTAGACTCAAGGAGGAGCAAGAAAAAGTCACGAAGTGGGGGGTGCCTGGGTGGCTCAGTGCATTGAGCCTCTGCCTTCAGCTCAAGTCCTCTGCCTTCAGCTCAAGTCGTAATCTCGGGGTCCTGGGATTGAGTCCCGCATCGGGTTCTCTGTTCAGCGGGGAGCCTGCTTCCCACCCCCTCACCCCGCCTCTCTGCTTACTTGTGATCTCTCTCTGTCAAATAAATAAATAAAATCTTAAAGAAAAAATAAAAGTCATGAAGTGGGGAGAGCTGGAGACAGGCTCACGAGAAGCCAGGCAGACACGGAGCCTGTGAAATAGGACTCGCTGAAGAGGACTCTGCGTGAGGGAAAGACCTTCCCCTCCCTGCAGTGCTCTGAGTGGAACAGGAAGGATTTGAAAACAGGGAAGGCTGAAAGCATTTCCCAAAGGGAAAGCGAAGGACCTGAAACCCTTAAGAGCAAAGGGAAGGCCCCAGGGAAACCCTGCCACAGAGGAAAGGTGCAGAGGGAGGGATGGGGTGGGGGAACCTCAGGGCAGGGCTAAAAAGCCTTGGGGGGGGGGGGTAGGGGAGACAGCTCCTAAGAGAGAGCAGAAGAGTGGGCTGAGTAGCAAAGTCTGTGACGAAGGAATCCGGAGAGAGATCCAGAGGAAAACAAATCCGAGAGGAAGGGGGGCGAAGTTACTCCGGGAAGCAAGGAGAAGCAGAGGTGCCACGGGAAGCCCTGCGGGGGAGAAACGCGCTCCCGGAAAGCTCTAGGGAGACTGCTACCAGAAACCTCCCCCACGGGCTGGGGGTCCCGAGACGCCCAACCGCCCTCCAGAAACTCAGAGCGGGGCAGAGAGGGCTGCGAGAAAGCGAGGGGTGCCTTAGGGGCCTACACCTGGGAGGCCGAGAGGCATGGGTGGGCTGCGAGGCCGGAGACCCTGACGGCCCTACAGCAAGTGCGGGAACGGAGCCTGGAAGACGCCCCGGACGAGCAAGCTCTGGAAGGGGCGGGAGGGGACTAGTGGGGACAGCGCGTAGGGTGAGCGAGCGGGCGGGCGGGTCTCACGAGCACCGGACGCGAGGGGCACCTGGCCGTCCCGAGGGCCCCGACAGGCCAAAGGCGCCAGGTGGAGGCAGAGCCCGTCCAGATGCCGGCCACCCGCTCCAGAGTCACCGCCCGGCCGCGCCGCGCGTGCGCACCACGGCTCCAGCGGCGCTGGACGGGACGGGGGCGGGAGAGCAGGGGGGACGCCGCGCCGGGCCCGCGCGTCGCCGGGGCAACGCCATCCTCCCCCTGGAACCGCCGGGTCAATGGGGGTTGAGAGAAGGGGCGCTCGCGGCCCAGGAATTCCGAGGGCGGGGGGCGGGGAGCCTGGCCGATGGCGCAAGCGCGAGGGCGCGCAGGCGCAGTGGCCGCCCGCGCCCGCCACACCCTGTCGTCGCTCGCGCGCGGCGTCCGTTGGTGCGACGGCCCGCCAGGCCTCGGGACCCGCTGGGCGTCGGGCCGGAAGGAGACGCCGTGCCCGCCCGCTCGCCCGCCCGCCCGCCGGCCGCTCCCCCCACCCACCTTAGCCGTTCGCCCCCTAGACTCGTCACCGGCAGCCCAAGGCGACAGCGACACGGTCACGGAACTGCTCGAGACCCGGCTGGTTCTTGTCTTCCTTGGGCTTCGACGTTCTGACCGCGGCGTCCTGACGTCACGCGGAGGCCTCGCCCCACCCCCCTCGGCCCTGAGCCACCAATGGGCGCCGCGGGCTTCACTTGAGCCCGCCCTCCGCTTACGCAAGGGCGCGTGGGCGTTGAAGGCTAGCCGGAAGCCAGGGGTGGGGACGGTTGCCCCGAGGGGACATGCGCGGCGGCCTAGTCGGCCGGCACTGTGCCCGCGCAAGCATTCCTAGTTTGGCTCCGTGAGCGGTAGCCATTGTTGTTCCCAAATACAAGCTAGCGTGAGGTGGGTTCTAAGATTGCCTCCGCGCAGCGATGTGGAAGCCCAGGGCGGAGAATGGGGAAGTCGGACAAAGGGGTTGAGAACAGCCCTCAGCCGGCTACATAAAATTGCAGAGGCGCCCCTCGTCGAGGACGCGGCGCGTGCAAACACGCGGAAGCGGGCGGCGAGCAGAGCCTGGGGACCACAGGGAGGCCATGGGGGGAGCAGATGGCTGAGGCGGAGTCCGGGGCTAAGCGGATAGGTGTGTGCGGGGACAAGGCTGAGCGGGTAGGTGTGTGCAGGAGGGCACGCGGGGACGGGGGCTGAGTGCGCTGAGCTGATTAGGTGTGTGCAGGCGGGCACGCGGGGACGGGAGCTGAGCAGATAGGTGTGTGCAGGTGGGCAGGCGGGGACCAGGCTGAGCGGGAAGGTGTGTGCAGGTGGGCAGGCGGGGACCTGGGCTGAGCAGGTTAAGTTTGTGCAGGTGGGCAGGCGGGGACCGGGGCTGAGCGGATAGGTGTGGGCAGGTGGGCAGATGGGAACCTGGGCTGAACAGATAGGTGTGTGCAGGTGGGCAGGCGGGGACCAGGCTGAGCAGGTAGGTGTGTGCAGGTGGGCAGGCGGGGACCTGGGCTGAGCAGGTAAGTTTGTGCAGGTGGGCAGGCGGGGACCGGGGCTGAGCGGATAGGTGTGGGCAGATGGGGTCCCGGGCTGAGCGCGCTGAGCTGATAGGTGTGTGCAGGCGGGGATGGGGGCTGAGCGGATAGGTGTGTGCAGGTAGGTTGGCAGGGACCAGGGCTGAACAGGTAGGCGTGTGCAGGTGGGCAGGCGGGGACTGGGCTGAGTGGATGGATAGCTGTGTACAGGTGGAGGTCCCGGGCTGAGAGGATAGGTCTGGGCAGGGGTCCCAGACTGAGCAGATGGGTCTGCACAGGTGGCAGCCCCTGGAAGCCTACTGGGGCCAGGCTGGGGACTGTGGACTTGGCCCGTAGCACTGTGATGTGTTTGCATCCAGGCTTCTGTCCAATGACGTGATCCCGTCCAGCTCAGGCACTGCTCTGTGTAGTCATGGTTGGTGGTAGAACAGTATTTCAGAAGCGGCTTCCTTCCTCTTTTTACTGTTAGAAACTGTCGTATTGATGACTGAGTGTCATTTTGTTAGCACAGTTGGTCTTTTTCTGTCCTAAAACAAAACTGTTGCAGGATAATTTGGGGTGTACAAGTTGCAGAGGTAATTCAGAAACCCTACAGCTGGCTTTCCCTAATGCTGTTATCTCAGATTCCTGTGGTACATTTGGTAAAAACAAGAAACCAACACTGGCACGTTACTCATAACTGAACTGCAGCTTTGTTTGAATTTCTTTTCCCACTAACGTGTCCTTTACGGTGCCAGAGTCCAATCCAGAGGACCCCGCTGCATTTGGTATCTTTACTTTCCACCATTATATTTAAGGTGGGTTTCTGGTACGTAGTGTGTAATAGCGTGTAGCGGGATCTTTGTTTTCATCCAAGCTAACAGCCTCTGCCTTTTGAAAGAGCTGTTTATAACTGTACTTTTAATGTGACTTTTGGTATGATCACATGTAAATCTATTGTCTTGCTGTTGGGTTTCTCTCTGTCCCATCTTGGTTTCCCTTTTCCCCTTTCTTGCCTTCTGGATTGAGATTTTTTTTTTTAAGTCTTATTTTTTGAGCAGTTTTAGGTGGGGTCTTTGAGAGGTGTTCTGCCTCCATTCCACTCGGCAGCCCTGCAGCCGGACTTGGGACCACGGGCAGTGGCCATATCCAGGGCTCAGCTCGATGTCTTCAATGTCAAGTTTCACTCTCCTCCCTGGCCTGATGCTGAGTCTTGAGTGCCATTGTTTCACCTATTTTGTCTGGACTTTAGGTGGTTTCAGGAAGGAGAGCAAAACTAGTCCCTGCTCCTCCCACCTTGGTTGAAAGTGAGAAGTCCTCATATGTATGATTTTTAAATAAAAGTCGGTTTCCCTTTTGTACAGGTCATGCAAAATGTTCTTTTTTGGTTAAAGCTTCCTGGTTAAAGATCAGTGCCAGGCCTGTTGGCAGGAAGTCAGGTGGCCTGAATCTTAGGGTGCTCTTGGAATATCCCGACGCATCTGCTTTAGCTTGTGGACAAGGACTCAGGGTCACTAGAGGGCAGCGTGTGAGATCACTGTGGCCAGAATGGCGGTGGGCCAGCCCAGGGTCTAACAGCTCAGCCAGCAGCAGTCCAGGGGAGAAAGTCCGCACACGGCCCCCAGAACCCCTCTCTGGCACCTGCGGGCGATTTCTCCCTCCCACCTTCAGGCTACTCCACACGGAAAGCTTCGTTGAGCACTCCTTGCAGTGCGCAAGACAAAGACAATTAGGAAGAATGAGACCAGCTGCCCCGTGGCATGTGTCCTGCAAGGGCCTGACGTCTGGCACTCTGGGCTACCAAGTTCTGACCTGAAACCCTGGTGTACGGGTTTGAGCTTCGGCTTGCTTCTGTTCTGGGAAGCAGCGTGGTTTGTGTCCCACACCGTATGCTACGCTGATGGCACTTGGAAGTCACCCCATCAGTGTTTCCCGAGGGGAGACGCCACACTAGGCAGGGGCGTAATCTGTTTCCACAGCCCAGCGAGTTCAGGGAGACTTGTGGTCTAGGAGAATCTCAGAGGAGGGCCTGGGGAGCCTCTTATGTTGCCACCCCCTTCCCTCCCCCGCCAGTGGGGGTGGGCTGAGCTTCCACTGCCCATAGCCATCTGGTGGTGAGCAGCAGTCAGGGCCCTTAGTCATGGCCCTGCATTTGTCCACTGTGCTGCCACCGTCTGTCACCCCCAGATCACCTAGGCTGTCCCTGGAAATCCCGAACCCGAGAGCCATCGTGGTCTGGAGAGCCCTGCCACGCGGATGGGACCCGGCCTCTCTCTGTGGCCTTCGGCTCCGAGTTCACAGCCCTTGATACACATCCTGAGGTTCCATTTCCGTGAAATGAATCCCCAGAGTAGAATGGCCTGGCCGGGGGGTGACACGTGAGCAGACTTGTCCCAGCATCTGGAGCCACAGCCCAGGCTGGCCTGGGTGGTTCCAGCGCTGCTCTGGTGTCTCACCGCAGCGGTGGAAGAAAAGCGTCCCTCCTCAGTTCACTCTGCACTTCCTCCTCGTCAGGATTGGGACACCAGCCCTTGGGGGCTGACTTCATCAAAAGGGCATCACAGTTGCTTATTTCCAAGTTATGTTGTCCTATTCTTAGTTTACAGAAGCTGCATAGTTTATGTAGTAATAAAATCCCATTTTTCTGCCGTACAAATCAGCTTTTCCCAAGACTACCGATTTGCCTCCTGGCTTTTTAGTTCCACAACTTGTCAAATGAATTACCTTTTCTTTGCCAGCTTTGGGGTATCTTGCTGGAAACACCCCCTTTCCAGCCAAGGTACAGCATGTAGCAAGAGTCTCCTACTTCCTCTGTGCGATGTGCGCACCCCTTCCCTTGCCTACATCTGGATTTTCACCTGCCTTGTGTATAGAACGTTTTCTTCCAGAAGAGACCAGCTGTGTCTGCCAAACTTTGAAACTGCACAGCCTTTCACTGACTTGACATCTGTCTTCTGTCTCACACACACACACACTCACAAATTGAGAGTTCTTCCTGGGTCAGGACATATGTCCTGCTTTTAGAATCAGGCAAAAAAGTCTTATAATTTTAACAACAATAGAACAAACAAAAAACCAGCGTCTTTGGAAATGCCTGGCAGCCTGGAGGTTGCGGGGTGGTGGGGGGGGGAGTCAGGGGGTCTCCCTGGCCCCAACCAGGGGGCCAGAGCAGGGAGAAGACAAATAAGGACCCAGCTGCTTGTAAAATAAAGTTTTCCCTTTTATTTCAAATCAACCCATTCCCAAGTTAGTGCTGCAAGTTGGGATGACGGCCCTAAGCCTCCAGGTGTGGCAGGGGCGGGGGCACTCACGTCCCTTCAAGGATGGGCCTGGTGGCCAGGGATGAGGCTTGGGGGACTGGCTGGCTAGCTGCCCCCTCCCTGATAGCCCCAGGGCCCACCCTGCCCCCTCGATGACTCACAGGGGCAAGGGTGTACAGGAGAAGGGGCAGGGCAGGGAGGCAGTCCCGTGTGGCTGTCCGTGGCCAGAGGTGCTGTTAGAGCTGAGAGCACCATCAGGCTGGGTTAGTGGGGTCTCCTCCGGCAGCCAGGGAAGGAACTGCAAGGAGATCAGATAGTGCCACATGCAGGTGGGCAGGGCCACCCCCCTGCCCAGAAGGAGGGTGAGGTGAGCAGGGCTGGCTGGTGGGGGGGAGCCAGGGCGTAGCTCTGGGAGCTCACCGGGGTGGGGGCCCAGTCTCCAGTCTGGCAGGGAAGAGGGGCTCAGATAGATGACTGCCACTGCACGAAGCGCTTGGATTCCTGTGGGGAGATGGGAGGGGGCATGGAGGGGACCTCGCTTCGTAGCACAGGCCCCCAGCCTCTGCCCTCAGGCCAGTGAATCCAGTACCTGAGGGTTGAAAGGGTCGTCATCATCTGTGTCATCATAGTCGTCACTGGGGGACGAGGGGAGTGGCAGAGAAGCAGGATGGGGGATCCATCAGGAGGCTCCCCCCCAAGCAGGAGCCCAGGGGTCCGCCCTGCACGGCCTCCCCCAGGACCATGCCCTCCCTCCCCTCCTGACCTGGGCGGGAAGAGAGCCCAGGCACGGGGCAGGCTGCAGAGGGCAGTGGCCAGGGCCCCCGCAGACAGCAGGGAGAAGAGCAGCAGGAAGAGCAGGCCTTCCAGGGCATCCTCACACAGGCCCCGCAGGGCAGCGCCGTAATCCTGGGGTGGGCGGGGGAGGGTGTCAGCAGGCACGCCCCCCCCACCCCTGGCTGTGCCTCCGTATAAGCACACAGGCAGTGCTCCAACCACTGTCATTACTACACCTGCAGACGTAAACCCAAATCTTGGCCCCCTCTCCACCCTACCCCCAGCCACCACGCCACCTCAGCTTCGGTCCAGTGTGGGGCTTCTGACATCGTGAGCCCCACGATTCTCCGTGGTGGGGTGTCCCGCACCAGTAGGATGTTGAGTAGCTTCCCTGGGCCCTGCTCCCTATCTGCCAGGAGCACCCCCACTCTGCCTGTGACCACCACTGCCACATGCCCCCCAGGAGCAACATCTCCGGCTTAGAACACTGCTTGGAAGAACCCCCGCCCCCAACTTAGAATTGCACCTTGCACATAACACACTCTCGGGAAATGTTGGCAGCCCCTTTCATCATGTCTGGAATCGAGCTGAGTTGTTTCCTGAATGCCCAGCCATCATTCACCCCACAGAGTAGCCAAGGGCCTGCTCGTGCCAGGTGTGGCTCCCAGTCCCAGGGACACTTGAGTAACCATGCTTCGGAAGGTCATTTCAGGTGACCGTAAACTGAGAGGGGACCAGAAGGCAGGACTGGACCCCAACAGCAGAGACCACCCTTGACATGAAGAAACCACGGGCTCTAGGCCCTGGAGCGGTTTAAGGGCTGCTGTGGGCCAGTGCAGAGAGGGTGGTGCAAGGGCCTGAGCCTGGGACCAGCCCGGGAGGGGCGGGAGGGGCGAAGCTAGACTTTAATCCGTGAGCTGGGGAGTCACTGGAGGGTTTTAGTGGGGAAAGAATTTGATCGGATTGTGGGAGAGAGGCTCACCCAGCTGCTGGCTGTTGGGAGGACAGATGGGGGTGGCAAGCAGGGGGACAGGGAAAATGCTCCATGGCTCCTGGGTGGGAGGTGAGGAGGGTGACCAGGGTAGAAGCAGTGGCAGAGGGAGCCGTGCTCTGAGTCCAGATGGGCTTCAGGCGGCAGAGCTTGCCTGGGGAGTGGGTGTGGGAGGTGGGGACAGACGGCAAAAGGGATGATCCTAGGTTTCCAGCTTGAGCCCCTGGGGCGGGGGGGTGGAAGCTGTGTCTGGTACTGTGCCAGTGAAACCCAAGCCGGGGCATGGGACCCAAGTCAGAGCAATGGCGCATTCTCTTTTTACTGTTTCAGGCACCTAGACCATGTCCTTTCATGCTCCTCCTAGCCCTGCAAGGCAGAGATCTGGGCCCCCTCACATTGCTGCCTTTTGTGGGCAGAAAGTTGAAGCCCAGAGAGGGCAAGCCACTTGCCCAGAGTCACACAACCTGGAAGGGGTAGAGCTGGATTAGAGCCAAATCTGTCAGGCTCCAGAGACACCTTCCCACCACTTTATCCCTGATGTCCCTCAATCCTGGATGTATTATGTGGGAACGCTGAAGCCCAGAGAGGGGAAACAGGGGCCCAGAGTCACGGGGTGCACAAGTAGAGGGTGAGACTGACCCACTCTCCACCCTCCCTCCCTTCCCTCTGTCCACAGTGAACCTTGGGAAGTGCGATCCAGACCAGGGTCAGCCCGGACCGGAGAGAAATTTGTGGGCCTCAGTTTACCCTTGAACGAAAGAGCAGGGTTGCCTTCTGGAGTCCTGCAGCTCACGTACTCAGCAATTCTGAGTGTTGATTCCTTGCCCCTCCCTCACCGCCACTGCCCCCGTGCTGCAGTGCCAATCTGAGACGCTCTGGGGACAGTGGGAGCTGTGGAAGGGGTGCGGATCCCAGCAAGGGCCAAGTCAGGTCGGTGCTGTGGGACAGATGGGTCCCTCTGATGCAGTCGCCAGATCAAAGGCAGGATGCCCAACCACAAAAAATATTTAGTACAGACATGTCCCCACTATGGCGTGGGACCTACCTACAGGAAAGAGTTATCTGTTGTTTGCAAAATCTGGCAGTCCTGTTGGAGAGCCACTGGGAGGACAGACTAGAGGGGGGATGAGGCATGGGTGCTCCCCTGGGGGGAAAGACTAGGCCTGGGGGGCAGCAGGCCCTGGGAATGGGGGTGGGGTGAGGAAGCCAAGGGATGACCCTGGATGACTGCCTGGCAGCGGAGGCTCACGGTGCGGTGCCGTGATGACAGCATTTCCTTCAGAGGGCATGACGAACCAAGGGCTCAGGTGTGTCCCACTTGTGCCGCATCTAGTAAAGCCGGGCGCAGTGAGTCACTCTAACAGACTGTGGCCCCTGGGCCGGAGGTGAGGAGCCCAGGCTGTCGGGCCCCAGAATTCAAGAAGCTGCCAGGGCTCCAGAAGAGAGACGAGTGGGGGAGGGGGGAGGGGAGAGGGGGAGAGGGGCAAGGGGGTGGGTGGCAGCAGGGTGGGGCGGGGAAGGAGCCTATGAGAGAGGGCTGGCGGAGCAAGCGAAGGTGACGTCAGAAGGACAGACGGGGGTGGCGGGGCGGTAGAGAGCAGCTCTACGGCAGGTGAGAGAAACGCAGGGATGTCTCGGGCGCCCTGGAAGAATTTGGGGGACGGGGCGCACCTTGTGCAGGCCGCGGCAGTGCAGCAGCGCCACCAGCTGGTGGAAGTTTCCTTCCGTCACATTCAGCGTCTCCTCCAAGGACAGCAGAGGCTTCTGCGCGGGACGGGAGGGTCACCCCACCTGCTCCTCCGGACCACACAGGGCCGGGCTCCGCCCACCTCAGCGAGCTCCGCCCACAGGCCTCGGGCCCCGCCTACAGCCTCCCCACCACTTCCGGTCCGAGTCCGGGTGTTGAGGGAGAGCCCGGCTGCCCACCTGCGCAGAAGGGAACTGGGGGACAGCTTCCCGCTCGAGGCCCTGCAGCTGGGAGTGGATGTTGGCCAGAGCTCGCTGCGACAGAGTCAGCCTCTGCGGGAAGACAGGGGGAGGGCCAGGTAGTGGCCGCCCCCAGCCCACTCTCCTCCCGGAGGACACAGGACTGGGGGCTCCGGGGGTCCCCGCAGCCTACCCCAGGACCTGCAGTCCCCGCCCCAGCCCGCCCTCCTCCACCCC
Organism: Mustela erminea; assembly: GCF_009829155.1. Lineage (NCBI taxonomy): Eukaryota > Metazoa > Chordata > Mammalia > Carnivora > Mustelidae > Mustela > Mustela erminea. The sequence continues at coordinate 10,511,145 of NC_045632.1, read as the reverse complement.
CGCTCCCTTGCCCGCTCCCCTAACCTGCTGAAAGGGGTTGGAGACCGCCTGGTTGCAGAGGAAGTAATAGCTCAGGATGTCTGAAGTGGGAGGAAAAGAGGAGACACCCATGAGCCTGGGTACCCGCCGCCGCCCGCCCGCCCCCCCCCCCCCGCACCACCCCCCCCCCCCGCCCCGCGAAGCTGGGAAGGGGCAGGGCCCTGCCTTCCCACCCTCAGGACGGGGGGGGGCCGCTCCCCAGCCCAGGGGCCTCCTGTGGTGCCCGCCGCCTGGCCTTCAGGGACAAGCTACCTACACCGTTCCATCACTTCTGCTCCAACCACAGCCCAAAACTGGAGGGTCTCCACACTCCCTGCAAACCCCTGCTTCTACTGTCCTGCCCTTGACTAAATTGTGCGCATTCCTGGCCAAATCCTCCTGTTCCTGGGGAGGGACTCCCAGCCAGCTTTGTCTCCTGACCGCTCTCCCCGAAGTCCAGCATCTGTATTCCTGTCTCTTTCCCAGGCCAGCAGGAGAGGTGCTGAGAGCTTCTGAGACCGGGCACCCACCCCGCCCGAGGGCCTGAGGAGTCAGGGTCTGCGGGTGTTGATTGGGTCACCTGAACTGAGCCCAGTTTCCTCCTGGGTCAGGTTCAGGATGTAGGTGTCAGGACTGGAGCAGAAGTCACTGAGGCCCTGAGGGAGGCAGGGAGAGGGGGGGCTTGGACCAGACACTGCTCCAATTCCATACTCCCACAGAACGGGGTGTCTGGCTTACCACACCAGCCCCCACCATTCCTGGGGAGCCAAAAGTCCAGGCCCCCAGTCCCCCCATCTCAGACCCAGGGGTCCAGACCCCCAGCCCCTCCTCCCTCAGACCCAGGAATCTGGGCCTCCAGCCCCTCCTCCCTCAGACCCAGGAGTCCAGGCCCCCAGCCCCCTCTTCCCTTAGGACCCAAGTGTCTAAGTCTCCAGCTTCTAGGCCTCAGAACATGTGATCCTGGCTCCAAGTCCTTCCCCTCAGGACCTGCCCTGAGACCCAGGGGCCTGGCCTCCAGCACTCACCACAGCTGTAGCTGCCTCCAGCCCCATGGAGCCCCAACTCAGGACAAGAACCAGGAGACTCATCACTGTCATCCTATAAAGGGGTAAAGGACAGGTTTGCAGTTCTGGGGTTCTTAATTTCCCTGCCTCATCTCTTCCCTTCCTCCACCCCAAATCCCATCACAGCCCCATCCCTCCTTCCCTACCAACCTCTGGAGCCTCGAGGATCAAAATTAAGGGCAGAGAAACTGGAGGGCGGGGGGGAGGACGGGAGTGCAGGTAGTAGACCTGTGACCATTCATAGCAAACTGAACATCTGGTCTCTCCCCGGGAGTGAGGGGGAGGACAGTGAGAAGAGGGCCCTGGGCTGGCAAGCCAGCAGCCCAGATCCCAGCCCAGCTCTGCCCCCGCCTTGCTCTGGGATTCTGGGAGAGCTGCTGCCCACTTCTGGGCTCTGCTTCCTGGCTTTGCATCCGCAGCAGCCCAGCGGTCCCAGCATGTCTCCCAGCTTGGAGCATGGCCTCGTCGGCTTCCTGAGCCAGCCACACCTTTCCTCCAAGACCTGGCTGCCACCAGGGCTGGAACTTCAGCCTGGTTTTTCTCTGGGGAGGGGTCCAGAGGTGAGGGTCAGCACTGGAGGGTGCTCACCACCTCTCAGCCTCAGGGGGAGCCTGCAGGGCACAGCAGGACTTCTCACCCAGGGGAGTGTGGAGACGGGGGAGCACCAGCAGGACCCCCAGAGGCAGCAAGGATTCAGGGGTTCTTCTACATGGGATGGACTGGCCTGAGCCGGAAACCAGCTCTAGCTCTTCCTGGCTGTGTGGCCCAGGGCAAGTGGCCCAACCTCTCTGAGCCCCTCTCTCCGTGTTAATGGGGCGAAGGGTCAGAGCGAGGGTTCCAAAACAGGGCTGGCCACACGGAACAAGCCGTTAAGTAAGGATGTGGTCTTGAGTTTCCCTGAGCCCCATAAGGGCCATGCAGCCTCAGAGGTGGAAGCCCTCTGCCTGCAGTACCCCTCTGCAAGTCAGGTGCCTGAGGGGTCCCTCCCTCATGGAGCTGTGTGTGCACGGCCATCGGGGGAAGTCAGAAACCGCCCCATCCTCAGCGCAAACGTTATATCATTTTCCCTAGGATTATGGAGCTCTTTGCTTGCGTTGGGGCCTGTGCTCCCTGCTCTGCCGGCCCGGCCTGCTCTAGGTCTGGTGTCTTGGCAGCTGCTGGCCCAGCCCAGGACCTCCCTGGAAGTTTGTGGGATGAGGGAAGGAGGGCAGTGTCCCTCCTGCCAGAGCTCTGCGGGAGGGAAAGCGGAGGCCACTCGGAGGGCACCTGGACTTACACGATCACCAGCCACTTGCTCTGCTTTGCCAGGCCCAGGAGGGTGAAGAGACAGACCAGCAGCTCCAGGAGCAGCAGGAGAACATAGGCCAGCCACCTGGAGAAGGGACGAGGGCCACTGAGCAGCAGATCTGGCCCTCCGGACCCAGGCTGCCCGACTGGAGCCCGGCAGAGGGGGATGGCCCCCCACATTCATGCTCTTGTCCCCAGGCCACAGCCGGCTCCCTGTGAAGCAGGTGCACTGGGAGGCCAGCCACTGTGGCCCTTCAGAGCTCAGGTGCCGGGGGCCAGGCGCCTCCCCAGCTGGACCACACACAGGCCCTGTCACCGGGCACGAGCCACTGGTGTCCCCCAGCGCCACCTGCCAAGGCACCTGCAGAGTGAAGTGAGCAGTTCCTGGGCATGGGCTGAGTGTCCTGTGGTGTGCCCTGGGGCTGGGCGCCAGCCTCTCCACTTCCTACCTGTGGGCAACCTTGTTTCGGGGGCTTTACCTTTGTGCCTCGGTTTCCCCACCTGTAACGCTGGGGAGAACAGTAGCGCCCACTCTGAGAGGGAGTTGTGAGGCTAAGGTGCGTGAACTTAGAAGGGTGCCGGGTACACAGACGGCCTGAAACTCCAGCTGGACGCTCACTCAGGGAGCTTCCAACAGTTGGTGTGTGTTAACGACTGATTCCCTCTGCTCGGAGGGCTGGCACGGCGGAGGCGTTCTGGAAATCACTGCTCAGGCCGGGTAAGTGCCCCTGGGTGTGCCCCAGCTGGGCCCCGGCTGGGCCCCCACCGGCCGGGTACCCCACAGCTGTGCCCATCTGAGACACCTGAGCAGCTAGTGGACCCTGCTTTCCTGGGGTTGAGCTGGGCTGCGTGGCTCAGGGAGACCTGCAGGCCTTTGCTCCCAGCATCCCCACCCCGCACCCCAGCTTCACTCTCTCTTCTTCCATCAGGGGCAGCCCACCCTTCTGCACTAAGCCGCTGTGCATGCCTGGTCTCGGTCTCTGGGAACTCGGCCAGGAAGCTCTCCCTCTGGGGGCTCCAGTAACCTTGCAGGAAACGGGCCACCTTCCCTGAGGGAGGACTCCCAGGGCCAGGCTCTCACACTGGAACTTCCAGCGACCTTTCCTGTTGGGGGTGGGTCTGCCTCAACCCTCTGCTGCCTGGGGCCCCTGGAGGTGGGCTGAGGCCTGACCCAAGGATGGCCTAGCCAAAGCGCAGAACCTGGACTCCCTGGGACCCAGGCTTGTCTGATGCCCCACGGGGGCGTCCTTGTCACGGACTGCTTCATTCCTGGGGGCCTTCCACCCTGGAGCACAGAAGCCAGGACTCCATCTCTTGCCTCTGTCCCCACACCTGGGCTGGGCCCCCAGAGAGAGTCAAATAAACAGGAGACCTCATTCCCAGCAGCCAAAGCAATGAGGACTTCATCCTATGGGCTGCTGGCAAGGGCGGCCACCCCAGATAGCCACATAATGTGTCCCTCTTTCACACACCACCTCTCAACGCAGCCTCCCCATGGCCGCCCCATACTCACATCCCCCACCCCCGCCAGGGCCACAGGCAGACTGCCAGCCTCTGTCCCCAGCCCGTTCCCCTCCCTTGCTTCACTTTTCTCCAGAGCTCTTACCACCCACCCCTCACAGGCGTTCGTTTATTACTGGGCCCCTTACTGGAAGATGAGCTGGAACTGGTGTCTGTTTTGTTCACTGCCCTGTCTTATAAAAACGTACATCTTACACACACCTGTATGGTGCGTACCAGTCACTGTTGTAAGCACTTAAAAGGCACGGACTCCTCTGATCTTCAACAATCCAACCCATCACTCCCACTTTACAGATCGGGACATCAAGGGCTCAGAAAAGGTAACCAGTCCCACAGCCCCAGAGTGGCCACCTGGCTTCAGAGCTCATGTTCCTAACCCCCGGGCACCCCTCTCTCTCACCAGAAGGTGCTAGATAAACATCTGTTGAGGGGATGCACGCGTCAGATGGATGACTGAGGGGAGAGCGACTGAGTGGGAGATGCAAGGATGTGAGCGGGGCGTGGCTCAGCCCGGGCACTGGGACACTCAGGACAGGCCATCCTTTGCTGGGGGCCATCTTGTGCATGGCAGGATGCGTCTCTGGTCCCCACCTACCAGGTGTGAGTAGCGCCCCCTCGCGAGCTGCGATGACCAGACAAGTGTCCCCAAACACTGCCCCATGGCCACCTGGATGCAGAGTCACCCGGGGTGAGAACCCCCATCACCCACCTGTACTCCTCCACAAAGGACACATCTTCAGCCACTTGCAGGGGGCTCAAGGGCACGCCCCTCCAGAAGGCTAGCTCCTGGAGCTGCTGGGCCACCGCCTCTGCCTGCCGCCGAGCCCCACGGGCGGCAGCCACCAGTTCCGTACGCTGAGCCAGCACTTCCTCCAGGGTGGTCAGCTCTGTCCTCACGGCCTCACCCAGCCTCTCCACTGTCTCTGACACCTGCGTGCAGGGGGGAGTCTGGGGTCAGAGGCAGGCATGCCCTGGAGAGGCGGGTGTTGGGGTGGAGTAGTTGTGGCAGGTGTCTGAGATCTGGGGACTAGGACATCTGTGGAAGATGTTCTGTGGCTCCCATCAGGAGCCCTGAGGGTCAGTGGCTTGGGTCCCAGGTAAGACTAAGGCCCCAGAACTGTAATTACGCCTGAGCATTTGAGTCTAAAGTTGGCATCTGTCTGTCTGGGTCTGAGGTCCTAAGTCCGGATTCCATGGTCCAGGGTCTGCCCTGGACACGAAATTTGAAGTCTGAGGGCAGCCTGGGTCTCAGCTCTGGATCTGGAACCCTGGGCCTGGGGAATGGGAGCAAGGCCCCTTGTCAGAGTCCTGGGTCTCAGCACTGAAGTCCCTGAGCTTACGTTTAGGGCACAGATTGGGTCTGGGGGCCTGGATCTAACCTGAGGGCAGGGGTCCAGGGCTGAGACTAAGTGTGAATTGGGGTCTAGAATTGAGCCGCATGTTCCAGATCCAGGTGGAGGGTCTGAGGTTGCCAAGTGTAAGGTCCTGGCTGCAGGCAGGGCTGGAGGTGGGGCGTATAGTCTGAGGTCAGAGTCTGGGGTCGTAAGTCTCAGGTGTGGGGTCTGGACTCTGAGTTTGGGTCCCATTTCTCTGGGAGGTGGAACGAGTCTGGGTGCGGGTCTGGGGTCTGGCCGGTGCCTGGCCCCTCACCAGGTGGTCTATGGCGCTGAGCGTATGGTTGGCATGCAGCAGTGCGGAGCTGAGCTGGGACACCCCATCACTGGTCTCGCTGTTGCCATAGAAACCGATGCCAATGCCGGCGCTGAGAGGGGGAGGGACGGGAAATCACAACCCGTCCTGGGACCCTGGGGCCGCGTCCCCCCAACCTCCTCACACCCAATCCTCTCTCCCACCCCCACCCCCTTGGTCCAGCCCGTCGTGGGAAAGGAACGTCTCCAGCCCGGCCCCCACCGGTTGCCAAGGTAACGGGAAGCCCCCCTCCCCCGCCCTAGGGACGTCATTGTGATGCTAATGGTGGGTGGAGGGGCGGGGCGGGGGGGGCCGGATTTAACCCGCACCTTACTGGAGCGGAACCCCTGTCACGCCCAGCCCCAGGAGAAGCCCTCCCCCCACGATTGTCGGCCCATACCCAACCCTCCATCCCTTCCTCAAGCATCCCAAGTCTTCAGCACCGGTCCCTTGAGGATGCCGCTGCCCCCTCCCCGCCTCCTGGGGCTTCCTAGGACCGCTGGTCCCCAGTCATCATCTCCGGGGGGGCCCTTGGGTCTGGAGCTCCCCTGGGTCTGGAGCTCTCCGCCTTCCCCCGCCCCCAGGACCCAAGCGTCTGGCCAGCTGAGAGCGAAGCAAGGGAATGTGGGCCGATGGGCCAGAAGCCTGAGCCCCCGCCCCTCGCGGCCGGCACACAGAGCTCCATTGTGGGGTCTGAATGTGGGCCCATCCCCCCAACCCGCAAGAGTGTCCCTCCGCGGAGGGGCCAGGCCCGACTCGGCGGAGGGAGCCGGACGCCCTCACAGTTCCCAGCGCCGGCCACCGCCCCCCCCACACACACACTTAACCCTGGGCTCCCACGCCCGCCCTGGCGCCCCCGCCCATTGTTCCCGGCGGGACAAAGCTGCTCTTGTTCCCAGGCCGCTGGGGGCCGGCCGTGTCTCTCCCCCACAGGGCCTTTGTCCACCACCCTCGCCCACCCCCGGCCCCAGTCAGGAGAGCCCGAAGAGGAAGCATTTGGGATCTAGGACGCCCTGCTCTCCCCCACCACCACAGACACCCCCAAACACACAGTGCTGCTCCCCGCAGGGAGGCAGTGGGGGTAGGGCCCAGCCTGGCACTCCCCCAGACCCCCCCCAGATCCGGGGCGGGTCTCTCTGGGATCCCAGCGTCCTGATCTGTGCAATAGGACTCCTGCGCTGCTGGGGGTGGCCTGACAGGGAGAGCTGGGCTTGGAGCCGGCTCTTGGTAAATGGTGAGCTGGCGTGTCCTCAAGTGCTCCCTCCTCTCTAACCCCCAGTGCCCACCCGCTGCACAGAACCCCCTAGCCCCCTCCCGGGCTCTGAGAGGGGCTTGCGGGTCTGAATCTCCACTGGCCACTTGGGCGAAGGGACCTTGAAAAATTGCTTCGTCCCTCTCCCCAAGACTTGCCCAGGGTTAGTGGGAAGGAGTTAGACCAGCTCAGGTCTGGACTCCCAGCTCTGCTCCGGGACCACAAACACTACTTTGCTGTCTGTCTCCTTGACTGGAACATCAGCTCCAGGAGGGCAAGAACCTCGCCTGGCCAGTTCAGTATCTTCCCGCACAGAGTAGATCCGCAAGAAATAGTTGTGGAATGAATGAATGAGCGAGTGAGTTAATGAATGATACCAAGCGTTACTGCTCCCCTAGTAGGACTGTGGTCCAGGCTCTGTACCTTCTCTCATTTAATACCACCGCAACTAAGAAGAGGAGGTGGGTATTACTATAATGTCCATTTCAGAGACATGGAAACTGAGTCCTGGAGCAACTGACTCCACCACTCCCCTAGCTGCGCATCACTTCAGTGACAAAGCCACCAAACCCTAGCTCTTAACCCCTACCCACTCCTGCCAGCCTGATTGCCCTTAGGAAGTCCCTCCTCTTCTTGAAACTCAGTCTGTCCATCCACGAAATGGGAGCAGCTCTTCCCGCGGCAAGGCTGAGGTGGGATTCTAGGGCACTCGCAGGAAGACCAGCCAGGATTGTGGGGAGCCCCGTCCCCACTCCCCACCCACCCTGGGGCCCCATTACCAGCCGACGAGAAGGGCAGCGATGCAGCTCCAGGTGACACAGCCTCCCCCGGGTGGGGGGCTTTTGGCCCCGGGGGGCTCTGGGGGCCGGCAGCAGCAGAAGCGGATGAGGTAGACAGCAATGAAAATGAGGCTCAGGCCCAAGCCCAGGCCTGCCAAGGCTGCCACCAGCAACAGGGCCTGGGGAAGGGGGAGACATGAGGCCTCAGAGGGGCTCGCTGCTCCCTCCCTGCATGGCGGGAGGTCCTGAATCGGGGACTTCAGCGGAGGTGGAAGGCAGCTCTGGCTAGAAAGGGGGGCCAAGCCCAGCCTCTGGTTTCCAGGTCTGTGGGGAAAGATGCGGTCCCCAGTCCCTCCCAGGCTGGCTGCTGGGGCTCGGCAGTTTGGGGCTGGGTCACTGGAGGGAGCTTCCTACTGAGAGGCCCAAAGCTTGGAGTCCAGCTCTGCTCTGGGTGTGACCTTCAGCAGGAGCCTTCCCCTCTCTGAGACTGTGTCCTCATCATCCCAGGCATCCCCTGTGCTCCAGCCAGGCAGCTGGAACAGAGCAGCTCCCAGACACCTTCTGAGACCTGCGTCCGGAAATAGGTGGGATCAGAGGGTGGACGGGGGTGCCTGTTCCTGGAGATGGGTGTGAAGTCAGGGGTGGCAGGCTTCCTCTTCCCTCCTCCTTGCCAGTCCTCCCCACTCACTGCTCGCTCACTCCCCTGTGCTGAGCTCCGCACACCCACCGCAGTGTGAGTCTGTCACCCAGGAACTCACGGGGAGGGGGGCGTGACAGCCTCCATGACAGAGTGTGTGTGCAAGACTCAGGGATGGAGACTTGGAAACAGGGAGACACAGAGTGGGGGTCGGGGAGAGAAACAGAGGAGTGGAAAAGCAGAGATGCAGGGAAAGGAGACACAGAGACACCAAAAGCTGGGAGGGCAGAGGTGGGTGTGCGGGGTGGGGGACAGGTATGTGTCGTTGGAAAAGCCTTGCAGGACAGCAGGGCTCTCCATAAGGCAAGACTTTACAGGAGCGGCTGTGAGGCCCTGTCCCCTTCACAGGTGCCCAGAATGGGACTGGGTTTACCTTAAGCCAAACAGCAGGCAGGGACAACATCCAGAACACAGTTACCCCTCCAGACTCACTAATGCTGTTTCCTGTAAACCACAGTGTGTCTCTGCCTTTGTCCTTGCAGTGCTGGAGTGTGTGTGTGTGTGCACATCTGAAGGACACAAGTGTGGTGTGTGTGTGCAAATGACACAACTGTGTGGTATATTTTTTCCTATGGCTATGAAACTGGATGTTTTATCTTTGACTGTGTTTATCTGCCATGAGATACTACACCTGTGTGTGTGTGAGGGAGAGAGAGCGAATGAGTGTCCCTGTGGAAACACCTATGTTGACAGGTGTGAGAGTTATCTGTTGGCATTTGTGTGTTTCTGAGCATGATTCTTTAAGTCTGAGTGGTCCTCGGTGGTGTGTGTGTGTGTGTGTGTGAACATGTGTGTGTTATATATGAGTGAATGTATGTGTATATGCAAATTTGTGTATAAGAATGTGTGTATATACAAGTGAATGTGATATGTGAGTGTGTAGGAGTGTGTATGTGTGTGTGAGTGTGTGTGTGAGTGAAGATGAGAATGTGTAAATGTGTGAGTGTAAACAAGTGAGCTTGGGGTGTGTGAATGTGTGAGTGAATGAGAACAGGAATTGTGTGTGTGTTTACTATAGGTGACTGTGAGTGTGGAGTGTGTGTGAGTGTGTGAGGACAGGAATGTGTATGAATGTGTAAACGTGTCTGTGTGTGTGTGAATGTTCATGTGTACACAGTGATTGTGGGTTGTATGTATGTGTGGGGGGTGTGAATGAGAGCAGGAATTGTGTGAGTGTGAATGTGCGTTTCAGTGTGTGTGTGTGACTGTGTGTGTATACGAGTGAGTGTAGGGTATGTATATGTGACTATGTGTGCGGGGGGACAGGAATGTGTGTGCATGTGTAAACGTGTGTCTGTGTGTACACAAGTGAGTGTGGGGTGTGTGTATATGACTATGTGGGGTGTGTGTAAGTGTGTGAGTGAGGGCAAGAATTGTGTGTGAATGTGTAAATGTGTGTCAGTGTGTATACAAGTAAATGTGGGGTGTGTGAGTGTGTGAGTGAGGGCAGGAATTGTGTGTGTGAATGTGTAAACGTGTATGGATATGTGGCTGTGTTTGTGTCTACAAGTGAATGTGGGTTATGTATATGTGACTATGTGGGAGTGTGAGTGTGTGAGAAAGGAGTGTGTGTGCATATGTAAACATGTGTCAGTGTGTATATAAGTAAACGTGGGACATGCGTGTGAGTGTGAGCAGGAATTGTGCATATGTGTAAACACGTGTATGGATAAGTGACTGTGTATACAAGCGAGAATAGGGTATGTATATGTAATGATGTGTGAGTGTGTGGTGTGTGTGTGAGGACAGGGATGTGTGTGCATGTGTACGTGTGTCAGTTTGTACACAAGTGTGAGGCATGTGTATGTGACTATGCGGGGTGTGTGTGAGTGTGTGAGTGAGGACAGGAGTGTGTGTGCATGTGTAAACGTGTGTCACCGTGTATACAAGTAAACATGGGGTGTGTGTGTGGGGTGTGTGTAAGGGCAGGAATTGTGTGTGTGTGTGTGTGTGTAAACATGTGTATGGATATGTGGCTGTGTGTGTGTCTACAAGTGATTGTGTGAGTTTGTCTTCCAGCCCTGTGTCACCCAGTGCCTGACTTTTCCCAGCTGTGACCACAGCGGTGATCTTCCTGGGGGGCAGTGTCCCCTTCTGGGTCATGTGGCTCCGTGCCTGTCTCAGTGCTGTCACCCTGCCTTTTGGTTGGGGGGGCGGAGTGAGCCTCTCTGAGCGCCTGGGGCAGAGCCTGGAGCCAGCAACCTGCTGTGGCTGTGTGGGCAGGTCTCCGCTGTGAGCAGGCGTGGGTGACCAGCCCTAGAGGTCGTGACTGTGTACACCACAGGCCCTGTGCAAAGGGATGGCCGTCCCTGTTTGGTGGGAAGAGGGCAGCGTGGAGAAAGCAGGGAGGAGCTGCTGCCGACTGGTACAGCCATGACCCAAATAGCTCAGAATACAGCACACATCCCCCTCTCTGCTTTTCTGGGACCCCCCACGCGTCCTAAGCTCTCCATTCCCCAGCCCTTTATCCCAGGAGCTTCCTAGACCAGATCCAAGGGGCCTGGACCCTATAGGCAGGGCCCAGGACCCATCCAAGGGCTCCACCAGGGCTCCCAGGCACCCCCCGCCCTCGCATGCACACACTCCCCCACCCTTCCCCGGCTCAGCTAAGCCTTGCTCCTCATTAATCTCAAAGTCAAGGACTTGAATTAAACTGGGTCAGGGGACAGTTCTTTCACCCCTGTTGGAGCTGACCCAAGCTGGGCCCCCCTTCCCCAGGGACCCCTGCTTCTGCAAGGTTCCCACCCTGGCCCCACCCTCTGGACCCATTTCTGTCATCCTCTGGTCCCCAGATGGAACCTCGTTTCCACCGCCCCCCACCCGAGCACCCTGGCCACCCCCCTTCTGTCCTGGGGCTGGGGACTGGCTGCAGCTTCCTCTTCCAGCACCTCTGCCTTATCTTCCCAGCCCTGGCCCTACATCCTCTGGCCCCTTCCCCATTTCAGGTCTCAACCCTATCCTGAACTGGGGCACCCCAGCCTCTTCCTCTCCACCATTATCAGTTCCTGTCTCTGCTGAGTCCCACCTTAACTGGACACCCCGGATCCTATGAGGGGAGGAGGCATCTTTCAGGACACGGAGATTGGACCTATCGCCCTGACGACCCTAGAGGCTAGCCTCCCAGGCAGCTCTCAGAGACCCTGGACTCCAAGGCTCCCCGGTCCCATCCCTCCTCTGTGACTAAGAGGTCCAGACCCCTGGCCCTTCCTTATTTAAGGAGTCAGGGCTCTGGTCTCCCAGCGCCTGTCCCAGGGGAACCTCCAGGTATGGGAACCCCATGCTCCTCTTCCTTTCAGGTACCCCAAAGTCCGGGCTCGGCCCCCACCCCCGGAGAACACAGGAATCTGTCACCTTTCTCCCTCGGGACCCATAAGCTCTGGCTCCCCCCTCTGCTCCCGCCCCCACGACCCCGCACCCGCTCCCACCTGCTGGTATTCTTGCTCTTGGGGCGAGAAACCGCTGGGTACCGGGCGGAGCTGGAAGTCGGCGCGGGGCAGCTGGTGAAGCAGATGCACCCAAGCGGAGGGTCGGTAGCCCGGGGGCGCCCCCATAGCCCCCGGGGAGGGCGCAGCGGGGCCGACGCCGGGGCTGCGGGAGCCTCGGCAGTGGAGCGGGGCGCGGGCGGAGCGGGGTCTGGCGGGGCTCAGGGGAGAGGAGCAGGGGGAGGAAGAGGGTGGGGGGCGGAGATTGGGGGAGGAGGGGGGAGGCGCGGGCCAGACGGGGACGGTGCTGCCTCTGGTGGCTGCCGGGGGGACTGCCAGCGGGCCCCCAGCGCTCCGCCCCTCGGTGACGGCTCCCACCTGCGGCCGGCGCAGGTACCACGCTGTCCAGCGACATCACTGTCCAAATGGGGCCGCTCATACCATGCAATCATCCTAGAGCAGCATAAGGTTCCCTTATCTCTAGGAAGAACCTTTACGTCTGTGCAGAGGTCACTAAATATTTGCATAGCACTTTACAAATAACGGTTAGTTACATCAATTAAAAAAAAAACCTCACTTCTGTGTGTAAGCGTCCTTTCATCTATAAAGGCTGTCATTTGGGTAAAACCCCCACCTTTTAAAATCTGCATAAGAAGACAGCTTCTATACACAAACCTTCCTATGTGTGCAGACCACTCCAGGTTGTAAGCCTGCATACCGGCGTTAAGGACCCCTCACACCTGCATAAGGACCCCTTCCACCCCAAGAAGAACCCCGCTCATCTATCTAGGAATAGGAACCCCTCATATCTTTATAAGAATGCCTGCCATGGGCTTAAGAACCTCTCCAGACTCTTTAAGGATTACTTCAATGTACATAAGGATCTCCCTGCTTCTTGCCATTCACTTTACAGTTCACAGAGTATTTTTCCCAGCTGCTGTCTATAGTGAGTCTCACAGGAGCCCACTGAACCACACTGATTCATGGAAAAGTAGAGACCCTTGGAGGGGACCCAGCTATTTGACATCACCCCCTGGGCAGTCACTGTTGAAGCTAAAACTAAGGTTCCTGGGAATCTGACCCAGGGATCCTTCCCACCTTTGTGGAACTAGGCTAGACTTTGCCACCTGGGATCCCCACACCTGGCCTCTCCTAGAAGGTTAATACTCCACCTTTCTCATCCCAATATTGTGCCCCAGACTGGTAAGAAAGGGCTGGGGATAGCAGTTGCCCATCCCATTGCTAGGAGAAAAATAATGATAGTAATGGTGATGATGATGGTGATAGTCACAAGATGATGGTGGTGATGATGGTAATGGAGCTGATGGTGATTGTGATGGAGATGGTGGTGATGGTGATGATGAAGAAGATGGTGGTGGTGATGATGGAGGTGGTAGTCATGATGATGGTGGTGATGGTGGTAATGGAGATGAGGAAGACAGTGGTGGTGATGATGGTGGTGATGGTGATGGAGATGGGTAGTGATGGTGATGGTGATGGAAATGGTGGTGATGCTGATGGTGAGGAAGATGGTGGTGGTGATGATGGTGGTGATAGTCATGATGATGGTGGTGATGGTGATGGTAATGGAGATGATGGTGATGGTGATGGAGATGGTGGTGACGGTGATGATGAGGAAGATGGGGGTGGTCATGATGGTGGTGATAGTCATGATGATGGTGGTGATGGTGATGGTAATGGAGATGATGGTGATAGTGATGGAGATGGTGGTGGAGGAGATGATGGTGATGGTGATGGAGATGGTGGTGATGGTGATGATGAGGAAGATGGGGGTTGTGATGATGGTGGTGATAGTCATGATGATGGTGGTGATGGTGATGGTAATTGAGATGATGGTGATGGAGATGGTGGTGGAGGAGATGATGGTGATGGTGATGGAGATGGTGGTGATGGTGATGGTGATGGTGATGATAAGGGAGATGATGATGATAGTGATAGTGGTGACAGTGATGATGATGGTAGTGATGGTGGTGATGGAGACAGGGAAGAGTGAGGATAACTTCCCTCACCACACACATACCCATACACACTCTCTCTCTCATCCTCTCTATCCTGGTCTTCTCCAGCCCACCTCCAATTCCAACTCCAGTGGCTGGAGTCATGTACTCCACTGTCCCCAATTAGATGGGCTGCATGGGGCCTAGAGATGACAAAGCTCCCGAGATGAGAATCCATGAGCTGTGCTAAGTGACCCCAGGCAAGTGAATTTCTATCTTGGAATGTCTTCTTCCCTATCTTTAAAATGATGGGGGAAAGGTGAGATTAGCCTGTCCTAAAAGCCCTTGTTGGATAATCTTCTACATCGTGTCTGCAGCCAATGTTTGCAGAACCAGTGGGACTTGCTAAGGGGAAGAAGAATTCCAAATTCCATAATGTGTGTAGTTGGGCTCATGTATCTGCAGGTGGGGTGAGGTGGCCATTAGTGACTCAAGAACATCAAGAACACTCAGTGGCTCCCTATTGCCCTTGGGTTCAGGTCAAACAAACCCTCTTAGTTCTGCTTTCAAGTCTTCCACCTCTGGCTTTATGTCCACCCTTCCTGATATGGATATTTGAAAGTGGTGGGTTTCCAACCTGTGGGACTTCAACTACCCTGAGAAACACATTTTACATGACCTGGTATGCACACACGTGTACACACAAATATGAAGTGAAAAGTTTCATGAACAAAACTGACCTCCACTAAGCACAATTATCTCAGACCTATTCTATGCTTATTCTATTTCAGAAATAAAAATCTGGTCACAACCTGAATTTTTCATGACTGGCTAGTGGGTCTTGACCTGCAATCTGAGAAACACTAACCTTGAATTTTAGAGAACAATCTGGGTTGGTGTTAGATGAGGAGTAACTCTTACTAAGCAGAAGTAGATTGTATTGGCTTCGTGGGGTGGGGATGGAGGCTCAGTGTTTGACTCCCACACTCCTCCTCACAGCATGTGTGCATGCATGAACAGACAGACAGACAGGCACAAACACACACAGGCACACACCACTCACTCCCTTTCACTCCCCTTCAGGAAAAGGTTTGTTGACTGAATTCCCCTTTCTCCCTCTGGCTCCTTCTCTTTTATCTATCTCTGTCTCTCTCACACACACAAAGTCTGTATTCTGTAGGGCATTGCTTCTGGCCTTTGCTGATTAAGCCCAAGGCATCCATCCCAGTCAATGGGAGAGCTGAGATGCTGTCTGATAGAAATTTGTTCTCTTTGACCTTTTCCTGCCCTTGCTCTGAGTCTGTTCCTCCTGGGAAAGATAAATGGTTTTCCCAGGGTGGGCCCTGAGCATTTCTAGGGTTTTTGGCTGAATACCACTGCAACACCATCTCAAGTTGTGTAGCTGTTAATTCAGGGCTGGGGTGCCTGAGAACCCCCCCAGTGGAGGAGGGCTCAGAGAATGGGGTGGTTCCTCTCTAGTTTCAGCCAATGATGGCCATATGGGAAGAGGGACACAGCATTGCCAGGTGTTTCAAATTTCCAGGAGAAGACAGAAATCTGGATATTTTTAAAAGCAAAATCCCTCAGCTCTTAAATGTTAAAACTAATTCAAATACAAAAAAAAAAAATACTGTGTGGGCCAAATAAAACCTGTCTGTGGGTTGGATCTGGCTGATTTATAAGCTCTGGTCTAGCCAGCTGCTCAGCAGCACCAGCAAGCAGAGGAAGGGGCCCACGAAGAGGCTGCGGAGGAGCAGCCCAGAGAGGCAGAAAGGAAGCCAGAGAGAGGCAGGAATGTCACTCCTCCAGGAAGGCCTCCTGACCTATCTCTCCTGGTGGAAGACCAGAGCAGGTCCTGGCTTAAGAGTTCAGCATGTACTCCCCAGGACTCAAACTCAGGGATACTCACCAGTTTAACCAGGTGGTTGGGTATATATTGCATGAGTCCATTAGGACAGTGTTCTAGAACAGACAAAATGAACCTATGGTACCAACAGTAATCAGAGCAAGGGTTACCTCTGGGTAGGTGGGGACAGGACAGACTGGGAAGGGATGGACTGGGAGCATCGTTCTGTATTTTAATAAGGATTTGGGTTTCACGGAGATCTGCATTTGTACTATATCTAAGATTTGTACATTTACTGCAAATTTTACCTCCAAAGAAAATAAGAACTCTAGCTAACCCTATGCATACTTAAGTATTGTGGAAGGGGGGGGGTATACTGGGTCTTCAGTTTCCTTTGAAATGGATCAAAAAAGAAAATAAGATGGATTGAGGGAGGGACAGATATGTAGCAAAGCAAAATATTAATGGTAGAATCTAGGAGGCAGGTATCTGGATACTCACTGTGGCAGTCCTTGTTTTGTCCAGCTGTACTGAGATACGATTGATAGAGAACACTATTCGTTTAAAGTATACAATGTAATGATTTGGTATACGTGTATATTACAAAATGATGATTACAGTAGCATTAGTTAACATATCCATGGCCTCACACAGTCACATTTTGTATGTGTGTGTTTGGCGAGAACTTCCAAAATCTCTCTTAACAACTCTCAACTCTACATCACGGTAGTTCATTATAGTCACACGCTGTCCATTAGATTCCCAGCACTTATACATCTCATAAGAGCAAATTTCACCCCTTCCCTCCCATCTCCCCGCTGGGCAACCACCAGTCTGTTCTCTGTGTCTATGTGTTTGTTTGTTTGTATTCTACGTATGAGTAAGAACATACAATATTTACCTTTATCTGACTTATCTAGCATCACGCCCTCAATGTCCACCCATGTTGTCACAAGTGGCAGGATTTCTCTGAGCTGGTGGGTTTGTTTTCCTCCGATAAGTACCCAAGGTGGGTTTGCTGGATTACAGGCACTTCTGTTTAATGTTTTGAGGAGTCTCTGTACTGTTCTCCACAGTGGCTACACCAGTTAGCATTCCCATGAACAGTGCAGGAGGGTTCCCTGTTCTCCTCAACTCCACAAACAACATTTGCTGTCTCTTGGGGATTTTTGATACTACCCGTTCTGAAGGGTGTGCAGTGATATCTCACGGCGGTTTTGATTTGCATTTCCCTCGTGATGAATGAGGCCGTGCGCCTTTTCACGAACCCATTGGCCGTCTGAATGTCTTCTCTAGAAAAATGTCTACTTAGCATCTTTGCCCACCTTATAATTGGATTCTTTGGGGTTTTCCCCACTGGAATGCTTTTTCAAATTCTTTATGTTTGAAATTTTTCATAACAAAATATTGAGAAGAAAAGAGCAGGACTATAAGTAGAGCACCAGAGTAGATAAACTAGCGTCGGATTATAACCCAAATGTGAAATAAATATCTATAAACCCCAAATGACATAAATAAATGATCAGAGAAAGCAATCAATGTGACGAATGAGAGAGAATAGATAAATCTGCCACAGAGAAGAATTCCGAATGATTTGTCTTGCTATTCTACCCTTAAGGCGATGGAGCGCATTGAGGTTGGGCTGAGTGTGGTGGTTTCCTTCTAAAGGGAACAGCATGAAAATTGGGGGCAGGGACTACGTAGTCAAGAAGCCTCACCAACACTGCCTCCCAGGGATAAAGACCAGCTTTAGGCATGCTCAGTCGTGTTCATTATGCCCTGCATATGGTGTGTTGAAAGTGGTGCTTACCTGTGTGGTTTTCTTCCCTGTGACCCTCGTCTAATTATGGGGAAAACATCTGTCAATCCCCAGTTGAGGCACATTCTAAAAATACCCAGCCGTGCTCCTCAAAACGGTCAAGTTCATCAAGAACTAGAAAAGTCTGAGAAACTATTAGAGCCCAGAGGAGCATATAGTGACATGGTGACAAATATAATGGGATATGGGCTCAGAAGGACACTTGGTAAAAACAAAACAAAACAAAACAAAGGAAATCCTAATAAAATGTGGATGTTCGTTAATCATAATGTCTTGACATTGGTTCATCAGCTGTGACAAACATACCACAGCCATTCAAGACATTAACAACAGAAGAAACCAGGTGAAGGGTATATGGGAACTCTCTGTACCGGCCTTGTGATTTTCTATAAACTTAAAACTAATCTAAAATAAAAATTTCACTTAAAAAAATCCAAATTTAAAAAAAAAAAAAAAGATAGGATAGTAAAAAAAAAAAAAAAAAAAAAAAAAAAGTCGGCTCACTGGTGTGAACAGGAAACAGCTTTATTCTCTCTCACCCAGCCTTCACACACCATCTGTCTGAGTCCCCTCTTCCTCCCCCAGGGCTATATCTGGAGCCGATCTTCCAGATTTTCTTGCCATTTTGGGGTTTTCCAACTGTCCCAATTTCAGGGGGTCAATAGTCCAGCCGAACTCAATACCCAAACCATCTGGCATCCAAAGTCATTCTCTGTTTCCTGGGGGAGGTCTGAACTGACAAGTGTGGGGAGGGGGGCGCAGCGTCACTTTGTCCAATCTCCTCTTTGAGTCCTAGGGAAGCCACCTCCCCTCTCCTTCTACCCACTAAGAATTTCTGCTTCCCTTCCACAGGGGAAATTATTCACATTATTCAAATTAGCCAAATTACTGCTGGTGCCCACTGACCCCCAGGAAGGCACCTGGAGTCGCCCACGCTGGGTTTATTCCTCACTGCGGTGAGAGGGAACCCACACCAAGCGCCAGGCTGCTCTGGGTCCCCCCTACATCCTTGTGCTGCAGTCCTAACCCCCCAGTGCCTCAGAAGTGACTGTGTTTGGAGACCGGCTCTTAAAGAGGTAATTCTATTAACGGGGGTCATATGGTGGGTCCTCATCCAATGTGATGATGCCCTTCTAAGAAGAGACTAAGATACAGGCAGGCACAGAGGGAAGACCGTGTGAGGACACAGGGAGGCGGTGGCTCAGATCCTGACGGCAATTCTGATGTATTTCCCCCCCACACACCACCAACCAGCTGGGTATCTTCCAAGCCAAGCCAATTCTGACACTAATCTACGTGGAGACAGCATCAGACCATCGGTCCCACAGACCCCCCCGCCAACCTCCCGCCGACCAGCTCAGATTCCAATCTACCCACCGGATATAGACTTGGGTTCCTGACCCCCTCACCGCCCCCCACCCCCGTGGTTCTACTGATTTGCTGGAGTGCCTCACATAACTCAGAGGAACATTACAGCAGTGTATGATTAAAGGATGTGCCTGAGGGACAGCCAGATGGGAGAGGTGCATGGGGGTCTGTTGGGGATGGAACTCATCTCCAGCTCCCTCCCCTCTGCCCTGAGGAGCCACCCAGAGGTCACCTCTTTCTTTTAAAATTTTTTAAATTTTTTCAATGTTCCAAGATTCACTGTTTATGCACCACACCCAGTGCTCCATGCAATCCGTGCCCTCCTTAGTACCCACCAGACTCACCCATCCCCCATCCTCTCCCCTCCAAAACCCTGTTTGTTCCTCAGGGTCCACAGAGGTCCCCTCTTTACAGGAACCGCACACCTTCCTGGCTCTCATCACTCTGGAGACAGCAGGGGCCTTGGGTGGAGCCCACATACATAGTCCTAGTGACAAACTGCAGAATGACCACAGCCGTCTTCAAGGGAAGGAGACACCTGCTGGAGCAATGCCTTGATCTTGGCTTTCCAGCCTCTAGCACCGGGAGAAAACACGTGTCTGTGGTCCAAGCCCCTGGTCTGTGGATCTCCGTCACAGCAGCCCCAGCAGACTAACACGGGGGGGGGGGTGCTGGAAACGAGCTCTCCTGGGATTCCCATGCAGGGGAGTCACCGGAGCAGCAGCATCAAAGGGACAGAGGGCTTTGCTCCAGGTTTGGATGTTGTCAGAGAGTGGGGGCTATTCCGTGAGACGTCCTGGCAGAGCAGAGAGCTGCACATCCGCACAAGACCAGAGCTCCGGATTCCCTGCCAGCCAAGTCCCCACTCTCCCCTCTTCCTATCCCTCCCAGGCCCAGACTCATCTGGGCTTCGGAATACCGGCAGAGGTGATGGGTGTGAGCGCCAGGCTTGGCCCAGAGCTCCTGCCTGCCCACCCCCTGCAGCAGGGTCCAGGCTGGCCCTGGGAGGCCCAGCCTGCATGACAATGTGGACAGCTGGCCCTTGTGCCAAACCTGAGAAGTGGCTTACCTGCTCCTCCCTGTGGTCCTGCCTGACCCTCCCATTCCCACCCAAAGGACACAAGCCAGGGGGGTCCCCTCTGGGGGTCCTTCTCGCCGTAGCTCCCCACCATGGTGGACGAGGCTTCTGCTGTGTGCTCAGGGTGCCTACAAGGACGGTCTAGCCAGCTGCTCACCTGAACCTCATGGTTTTGGGGATACCGGGCTCCAGCTCAGTCCCCTGCAGGCACCACAATGCCTTACAGTCTACATTCTGTTATTCAGATACAGAAAAGCCCACAGATCAGGAGCAGGTGGCTGGCACTAGGAAGATGGCTTGTTACAGTCACCAGTTCCCAGAGGAGGGGCTCTCTTCCCAGCTCCAGGGAATGGACTTCTCACTGCATCCTTCCGGGACAGAGACAGAGACTGGGTCAGCATCCTCCAGCATCCCTTCCTCTCCTTGTAAGGGCACTAATCCTATCCCGGGCACCCCACCCCCTCGTCTTGGCTAACCAATCCCAGAAGGCCTCCCTTCCTAAAGGGGCCACATCTGGGGGAGGGCTTCCACAGGGAGTGGGGGGGGGCAAACTTTCAGTCCATCACACCCTACAAGAATGCATGTCCTACTCGGCAAACTACCCATCAAGGAATACCGCCCTCATCTCAAAATGGGGGATGGGGCCAACGTGCCACTGTTGGCGCTGGGGACAGGCTCTTGGGGAAGTCTGAGGACATCATTAAGACCTCAACCCAAGAGCACAGACAGCGGGAAAATTCCCCCCCATTTTTTTAGGATTTTATTTATTTATTTGAGATAACATGAGCAGGGTGGAGGGGCTGTGGAGAGGAAGCAGGCTCTCCGCCAAGCAGGGGGCTCAATGCAGGGCTCGATCCCAGGACCCTGAGATCATGACCTGAACTGAAGGCAGAGGCTTAACCCACTGAGCCACCCAGGCGCCCCTTCTTCTTTCTTAAAACCAGCTTAACTGACGTGTAACTGATACTGCACAAATGTCTCACACACAGTTTGCTGACTGTGGACACGTGCAGTCACCTTGACACCGTCACCACAATCCAGGTAACATTCATGGCCAGACTTCCCATTGTCCTCCTGCCTTGTCCTCCTGCCTCCTGCCTCACCCTTTCCAACACTCTCCTCTGGGATGGGTTTTGCATCCTGCCAGAAAAACAACCACCCAGCTCTCCAGAACTTTCCATATAGGTTAGGTGGTCTTGTTTTGTTTTGCTTTTTGCAGTTTTACATTTTTTAATGAAAAAACATTTTAATGGTGGTAAAATCCACATGACCTAAACTTTACCATCTTGACCATTTTTTTAAGAGGGCAGGTCAGTGGCATTAAGTACATTCATAATGTTACACAACCAATTTCCAGAATTTTTTCATCTGGCGACAGTGAAATTCTTTCCCCGTAAAGTGACTCCCCATTCCCGCGCCCCCAGCCCCTGGCACCCACCGTCCCACCTTCTGTCTCCGTGAATGTGACTCCCGCTGCCTCAGGTAAGTGGGATCCTACACTGTCCTTTGTGACTGGCTCATTTCATGCCACCTAATGTCCTCAAGTCCCTCTGTCACAGCCCATGTCACGATTTCCTTCCTCGAGACTGAATAATACTCAGTCGTGTGGATCCATCACGTCTGGCTTCCCCACGCACCTGCTGGAACCACCACCCCCACCCCCCCGGCTGCTCCTGCTGCCTCTGGGCTACTGTGTGCGTGAACAGGAGGCAAGACTTCTGCTTGAGACTTCGCCTTCCGTTCCTCTGCATATGTGTCCAGGACTGGAACCACTGGGTGTGTTTGCTTTGTGTTTTCCACCTTCTATTGTAAAGCAATGTTTAGATGTAGAGAAGAGTGGCAAAGGCAGGTTGGAGTTCCCAAGGCACCCCTCACACCATGTTCCCCGAGGTTAATGTCTGATGTAAGGAGGGCTCGTGGTCATGGTAAACTGAGGGTCCCACACTGGCACGGGAGCCTTTGAAAGTCCCGGCTCCCACGAAGGTCTCTT
This sequence comes from Mustela erminea, assembly GCF_009829155.1. Taxonomy (NCBI): domain Eukaryota; kingdom Metazoa; phylum Chordata; class Mammalia; order Carnivora; family Mustelidae; genus Mustela; species Mustela erminea. The sequence continues at coordinate 10,489,357 of NC_045632.1, read as the reverse complement.
CTCCAGTCCAGGATCCCACAGGACGTGTGGTGCCTCCTGGTCCTTGACCACCCTTGTTCTCTCCCTGTTTCTCACGACCTTGACAGCTTTGAGGAGGAGACATTGTGTCCAGCCTCCCTTAGTTTTTTTTTCTTTTTCTTTTTTCCCCTTTAGTTTGGTTTTGTCTGATTTATTTTCACCAGTGGACTGAAATTGTGGATTTGGGGGTGGGGGAGAAAACCAGAGAGGTGATGTGCCCTTCTCGTTACACAGGCTGTTTTTCCCTGATGCTTTGTTATTTTCTGGTGGTGATGCAGTCCCCAGGGTACATGACTACATGTGTATAAATTGTAGTACATATAAAACAGAGCCATGGGAGAAGAGGTGGGCAGCCAAGGAGGTATAACCAGAGCCCCATTTTATGGGGCTAATGAGGAAGTATTTTAGAGGAAGTGATACAAGAAGCTGTGGGGAGTTTCAAGCCAGAGTAACAGCAGGTGCAAAGGCCCTGAGGCAGAGAAAAGCTCAGGGCTGGAGGAACTGGGAAAAACAGTTTGTATGTGGGGGTGGGGAGGCTGGAGTGAGCAAGAGAGAGAGGACACTGGCAGGGGGTGTGGCCAGGACTGCCTCCTTTAGGGTCTGCAGTCTAGAGCAGCTTGGAGCTTCAGGTGACAGACATGGTTGGGGGTTCTGAGTAACTCTGGGCACAGCAGTGAGTCTGTGACTGGAGTTCAACAGGACAGGTTTGTGGGCGCAGACACTGCGAATGTGCTGAGCTCTAGTAGGTGTGCTGTAATGAAACCGTTTTCTTTAAAGCATGACAGGCATGGAGGGGCAGGGATAGGCCACCAGCTCAAGAAAAGGCAGCATAACCCACGACTCCTGTAATCCCTTCCGAGCGACGCTGGACAGGTATGCCTCACCTGTGCTCGCAGGAAGGGGAGCTTTCCAGGATGTTCTCTCTGTCTCCTCTTTTTCTTTTCTTTTGCTCTCCCTGCTTTGCACTTGCTGCTTTTGCGGGCTGGGGACTGCAGCAGGGTCCTGCGCCAGCAGGACACCTCACTCATAGGACAGAGCAGAGATGGCATCAGAGCTGGTTTAGTGGAGGAAGGGGAAACTGAATTCGCCGCGGGCTAAGTCTGCACAGGGACCATTTTCTCCATGGAAGGAAGTGTCTGTCAATCTGAATCCTTGTGGGACGCGTGTTCTGCCTCCCTCGGGGGAAGCCCTGGTGCTTGCTGTCCCCATCCCCTGAGATCTTGCTTCTGACGCTCATTCCAATGGTCATCTTTTCTACACCACAAAGCGACTTGCTGACCCTAGCTGACATCCTGCAGTTCAACTCAATTCTGACACCGATGCCGTCTAGCTGGAGGCAGGGTCCGGATCCTGCAGGGGAGGAACGACAGTGTCCCGCAGGATGCCCCTCCCCCCAGAGGCCAATCCAAGTCCTCATTGTCACCCAGGCTTCTGACCATCTGCTATAGATCAGAGGGTCCCACACCCCCTCCTTGGATTTGATTAATTTGCAAGAGCAGTTCACAGAACTCAGAATGACGTTTCGCTTACCCTATCACTGGTTTATTATACAAGTATACAACTCGGGAAGAGCCAGCTGGGAGAGATGCTCCCAGGGCAGTTACCAGGAAAGGGCGTGAGGCTTACGTTCTCTTTCCCTGCACCTCCAGCTTTGGGCCAACCAAGGAAGTCTCCAAACCCCACCCTTTGGGTCTTTTAATGGAGTCTTCATTACGTAGACCTGCTCAAGGAACTCCTTGGCCCCTGGTGACTGATTCTACCTCCAGCCATCATTAGGTGTTTTCCCAAAGTCACTTATTCACATAACAAAAGACATTTTTATTGTTTGCCTCCTGTAGGAAATTCTGAGGGTTTTAGGAGCTCTGTGTCAGGAATGGGGTGAAGGCCAAACACATATCTCTTATTATAGATCACAGCCTCACAGGTAGATAGTGGGCTCGGTTCCGGGCTCAACCCATCATGTAGTCTCAACACAGTGATATATTCCTCTGGGGGGAGTTCCGACCAAGATGGCTTTTTTTTGGTTAAGATTTTATTTATTATTTGAGAGAGAGAGACACAGCGAGAGAGGGATCACAAGCAAGGGGAGTGAGAGAGGGAGAGCCAGGCTTCCCGCTGATCAGGGAGCCCGATGCAGGGCTCGATCCCAGGATCCTGGGATCACAACCTGAGCCTAAGGCAGACGCTTAATGACTGAGCCACCCAGGTGCCCCAAGACCTGGATGTTTTGCCCCTTTGTTTCCTGCCCATCCTAGGGGGCTTGATTCTCTAGTTCTTCCTGAGATTCCATGAAATACCCCCAACATTGTAGCAATATATTTCTTCTCTGCTGAAACTAGCCCGTCGTTTTCTGCTGCTTGTAAACCAGGACTTGGAGTGGGTACAGTCAGAATAGGAGTAGTAACTTACCATTCCCGGTGCTCTTATCAACCAACCCGGAGCAAGGGCCCAGGATTTTCATTCACGGGCCACTGCTGTAGCCTGTGCAGCTGCTAGAACAAAAAACCCACAGACATGTATTCCTCTGTTCCACAGGCTGGAAGTCCCAGACGAAGTAGCCAGCAATCAGGTGTCTGGTGAGGGGCTGTTCTCTCTGCGCCAGGTGAAGAGCCATCTGAAGAGCCAGGTGAAGACCTCTCCTTAGAGCCCAGCCCCATGGCTCCCTGATCTCAGGCTTCCCAGCCCTTAGAAATGTGAGAAGTAAATGTGGGTTTTAAGTTACCTCATTAGTGGTCTTCTTGTGACAGCAGCCCAAACCAAGACCGGACTGGGTGATGTTCTGCTCTGGGGGGCCGCCCTGAGCATCTCAGATGCTTCCTGTATTAGCAGCATCTCTGCCCTCCCCCTGCTAGAAGCCAGGAGATGCCTCTCTCCTCAGCTGTGACAATCAAAGACGTCCCCAGACTTTCCCTGAGGTCTGTATCTGGGACTCGACTATTATCACTGCTGATTCCATGACTCTATGCTAATTATCCAGTGGATTCCAGGGACGCCACTGCAATTACCCAGCTGGCTCTGGCAGCTCCTTGTGCAATTACCCAGCTGGTTCCTAAGACTATGCCATGGTTTCCTAGCTCATTCCAGCGCTCATTCCAAAGTCTCCTTCGGTGACTTTGCATAATTACGGACAATTCCTAGAACGCTGCCGTAATATCTGGCCTTTTGCAGAAATCCAATCGTAATTGCCCAATTTGCTCATTTTATTTGTTACATAGAGTGCTATTGAGGCCTCCAATATTTCAGTCCCTTTTCTGGTACCAGGAACATAGATGGAATTCTGATTCTATCATGTCCTCAAATAGCTTACAGGCCATTGGGAGGAGAGAGATTAAGACACTGATTCACCCAGAGAAATGACATAGGGGGCACAGAACTTGGCGTAACTGTGGAGGGAAGACATCAAGGCTTCCTGTACAGCTGGGTAGTCTGTGCACTGCACAACTCTGGAGTCACCATCCCACAAACTCTATTTTCAACACACCCCCCCTGGAAACTTTGAATGCAGGGAGACTTCTGAGGCAGGCATCCAGGTATCAGCCAGATACAGGTCCAGAGCAGGAGGGAGGGAGGAGACCTGGCTCCTAGCAAGAGAGGGGAGAAAATTGCTGAAGACTTTCCAGGCTGGAAGAATGGCACCTCCCTGCTGGGAGAAGGGCTCAGCTTCCTAATAGAGATGCAGGAAGGAATTGCTAATCCAAGTATGCTCCATTTGGTGCCTTCAGGGTCACTCCCACCTCCCTTAGGGGGACTGCAGTGACCCACTGTTTCCTCTCTGAATTAACCCTTGGGCTTTCCTCTCACCACCCCTCCCTCGACTTCAGCCGCACTGCTCCCCTGGCCATCTCTGAACGAGCTCCACACGCGTCCTCTGCAGGCTTCGATCCAGCCACCCCCTCTGCTCACTCGGAGCTGTGTTCTCCCGGCTGACCAGCTTCACTTCTCGCCCCATCGGTTGCCCCCATACCATGTCCCCATGCCTTCCCTGGCCTCCTTAGTAACATCAAAGCCTGCCCCTGCTCCCCCAGGCATTCTAGATCCCTTGGACCTCCCCTCCACTTTCTCATTTCCCAAATCACTCTTCACCTTCTGGCAGACCATGAATTTACTGCTGTCCGTGGAGCGTGGTGTGTCTCCCTCTGCGAAAATACAAGCTCCCCGAGGGCAGGGATCCTTGCCTGCTGGCCTGGTGGATCTCAAGAATCTTGAATATTGTCCGGCACACAGTAGAGGATCAGCAAATACTTATTGAATGAAAAAAATTAATTTCTCAGATGAAAAAAAATTTCCCTTTGACTTCAAAGGGAATTTCTTCCCTGTGGCCACAAGAGGGAGGACAAGATACATGTTAATTCCACGCAGCCCCAGGAGGGGGATCTCATGGTGATGAAGAACCTGGTCCATTTCTTGGATTCTAGCACCTCCTTGAAACATGGGAGACACACAGTCCCCATGTGCCTATCTCCCTGTGTTGTGGGGATCCAGTCACAGGCGCAACCTGGAAAAGAAACCCACCTCCAAGTCATCACGCCACCTGGAGACCATCCAAAGACGGCAGGATGAGCTCAGAGGGGAGGACTCTCATCCAACATTTTGATATTTTGAAACAGACTTAAAAAGGGGGTAAAAACTGCTTCACACTCATTACGATGGCTATGTTTTTTAAAAAACAGAGAATAACAAGTGTTGGCGGAGATGAGGAGGAGTTGGAACACTTGTGTGGTGTTGGCGGGAATGCAAAATGGCGCAGCCTCTGTGGAATCAGAAGAGGCATAAAGAGATTAATTAACCTGCTCAAACTTAACAGAGCTTGCAAGTGGCAGAGCCAGGATTCAAATGAAATGTGGCCTCTGGAATCGTATTCAATACACGCTGAATGTTTCCCTAGCTTGCCTGTTATCCTGTATGTGTCTATATATTCATCATTGCTCAGAATGTCTACCATATACCAGGTACTCTTCTAGATGCAGGGAGACAGCAGGAAACAGTGCAGGGAAAAAGGAAGGAAGGAAGGAAGGAAGGAAGGAAAAAAGGAAGAAAGAAAGAAAACACTGCAGTAAAAAAAAAAACACTAGAAATTAAAATAAGGATACATCTTAGAGGAGACAGACAAGAAATAATCGTAATATGTAAAATATATAACAGGTTAATAATACATGCCGAAGATGGAACAAAGTGGTAACAGATAACATGAAATCAGGGTGGGGGTAAAGCAATTTTAGATAGGATGGTCTGAAAAGGTATAAATGAGAAGGGAACATTGGAGTAAGACTCCAAGAGGAAAAGGAGTGAGCCGTGTGCATTTCTGAGGGAAGAACATTCCAGACAGAGACAGTGGCAAGTGCAAAGGTCCTGGGGCAGATGCATGCTTGAGGTGTTCTGGGCACGGCAAAGATGTCAGTGTGGCGGGAGTAGAATAGGCCGGGGAGGTGGGGTGGTAGAAGGATATGCAATGAGAACAGTAAACCAAGAGAGAGACTGAGGATGCAGATTCCTGTACGTCTTTCTGAGGGGAAAATTATATTTTATTATCAGCATGTCTTACTCTGTGGGATCAGACTCATACATTGGCTTTAACTGACACATATATGTTATATTTGACATATAACACTGTATAAGTTTAAGGTGTGCAACATGTTGACTCAATACAGTTATATCGTGGTTGCCCTTGTGTGTCAGCCAACACCTCTATGTGTCCCACAATCATCCTGTCTTCTTGCGGTGGGAACACTTACTTCCTCTGACTTTTCTCATTTAGCATTAACATCCTCAAGGTCCATCCATATCGTTGCAAGTGGCAGGATTTCCTTCCCTGCGTGGATGAATATTGTCCCATTGTATATATTTCCCACATCTTCTTCATCTAGTCACCCACTCATGGACACTTAGGTTGTCTCTCTGTCTCGGCTGTTGTAGATAATGCTTCAGTGAACAGGGGGATGCAGAAATCTCTTCCACACCCTGTTTTCATTTCTTCTGGAAGCATGCCCAGCAATGGGATTGCTGGGTTGAGGAGCGGGGCAGTTTGGTTTTCATAGAAGCGAAGTGTATGGGAAGACGAAGCCCACGTTCTCAGGTGAACTGCCTCAGCCCTGCCTCTCAGACACCCCTGCATGAATACCTAGGCATTATCCTCGTGCTTCCCATCTGGGGCTGGTACTCAAAGCTGGTGACATGCAGCTTGGACCTTCCCCATCAAAGGAGCCAGACTGGGGTCTCACCTGACAGCCTCCTCCCCGCTCTGGGACCTGGGGGTGCACGGTTGGCTCAACATACTGTCTCGTGTCCTTTCCTGAATATTCATTCTTCATTCTCTCTGTGCCTCCACTTGGTCCCTGTCTTCTGACCACCTCTCAGCTCACAAGTTCTCTCTTCCATGGAGTCTGGTGTGCTGTTGACCTCGTTGGTTGAGTTCATAATTTCAGGAGTTATTTCAGGTTTCAAAATTCTAGAATTTTCTTTTTTTAATATTTTATTTATTTATTTGACAGAGAGAGATCACAAGTAGGCAGAGAGGCAGGCAGAGAAGGGAAAGCAGGCTCCCTGCTGAGCAGAGAGAGCCCAGTGCAGGGCTCAATCCCAGGACCCTGAGATCATGACCTGAGCCAAAGGCAGAGGCTTAACCCACTGAGCCACCCAGGTGCCCCTAGAATTTTCTTTACTGACATTTGTATTCCCCATTGCTTGCCGTTTGTTTGTTTGACACCATAAATGACAGTTACTCAAAATCCAGTAGGGTCTACCTATGCCATGTTTCTTTCCTCTGAATTTTCTGGCCTCATCTTGACCTCCTGATACATTCTTGTTTGTGATTATATGTGCCAGAAATGATGTGCAGGTTTGCCACTGTGGTAATAGCTCCCCAGGGAAGATTTGGTTTTCCTTCTGGCCGGGAGATGGGCTGGGGAGCAGGCACCTTGATTTGAAACTGGGTTTCTGCCCTGCTGATGTCTGGCTTACGTCCAATCAACCTTTATCCCCTCGGGTCCCAACCCGGAGCCTGGGATGTTTATGGCGTCCCTTAACCACGATAGTTCCTTCTGTTCAATGCCCCTGATTTGAAATGTTGCTTAATTAGACTGCCAAATGTTCCTTCAGCGTTTCAGCCTCACATGTGCTGCTTTTTCTTTCAGAATCAGCAGAATCACTCCATGTAAAACTACCCCCAAATAATAAATTTCCCTCTCTTGGCTTTCTTCCCTTTTGCATCTTGGAGTCATTGATTCTGCCTGCTTGGAAGCTCTCCAAGCTCTGCAAACACGTTTTTATTTTATTTTGTTTTGTTTTGTTTTGTTTATTTTTTACAGTGGAAAATTAAGTTCAAAACAACCTAGTCAGACATTTCTGGAAACCAGGCCTTCCATCAGCCTTTCTTTGGGGACTCCCTCCCTGTCTCACATCCATGCATTTATATAAATCTGAGCAACTCTTCTCTCTTTTGGAGGTCGAGAGCTTCCTAACTGGTCTATCCACACAGCTTTTGTCTGCTTTGATAAATGTAAAATATAACTTATTACATTACTGTTAAACATAGTGTAGCAATACTAGGTGAGAACACAGGGTCTGCCTGGGATTGGAGTCTAGGTCTACTTCTTACTTGCTGAACACATGAATCAAGTTATTATTGTTCTTGTTTTATTTTTTTTTAATTTCGAGGTTTTATTTAAATTCTAGTGAGTTAACATACAGTGCATATTGGTTTCGGGAGGAGAATTCAGTGATTCATCACTTACATACAACACCCAGGGCTCATCACAACTACTGTCCTTAATGCCCATCCCCCATCCAGCCCATTTCCTCCCCACCTCCCTCCGTCAACCTTCAGTTTGTTTTCTGTCATTGAGTCTCTTATGATTTCCTTCCCTCTCTCTCTTTTCTTTCCCTTCCCTATGTGTATCTGGTTTGTTTCTTAAATTCCACATATGAGTGAAATCATACGGCATTTGTCCTCCTCTGATTGATGTACTTCCCTTAGCATAAGAGCCTCTAGTTCCATCCACATCATTGCAAATGGCAAGATTTCATTCTTTGGATGGATGAATAATATTCCATTGTAGACATGAACCACATCGTCTTTATCCACTCATCCACTATTGGACAGTTGGCCTCTTCCACAGTTTGGCTACTGTGGGCATTGCCGCTATGAACATTGGGGTGCACGTGCCCCTTCGGATCACTACATTTGTAGCTTTGGAGTAAATACCCAGCAGTGAGATTGCTGGGTCATAGAGTAGCTCTATTTTCAACTTTTTGAGGAACCTCCATACTGTTTTCCAGAGTGGCTAAACCAGCTTGCATTCCCACCAACACTGTAAGAGGGTTCCCCTTTCTCCACATCCTCTCCAACATCTGCTGTTTGTGGTGTTGTTAATTTTAGCCATTCTGACTGGCACGAAGTGGTATCTCCTTGTGGTTTTGATTTGTATTTCCCTGATGCCAAGCGATATTGTTTTCTCATGCATCTGTTGGCCATTTGGATGTCTTCTTTGGAGAAATGTCTGTTCATGTCTTCTGCCCATTTCTTGGGCATTATTCATTTTTGGGGTGTTTATAGACTTCAAATACACTAATCAAATTAATTAACCCCCTAAGCCTCAGTGTCCCCTATAAAATGGGTCTGATATTGGAAACTCCTTCCCTGAGTCATGGCGATGATTAAGTGAACTACTCATAAGCAAGACTCACATAAGTGCTCAGAAAATGTTCGCTGTGATTTTTGCCACCTCCCCAGGTTCTGTCCCAATGAATGGTTCATAGTGACTCTTTCATACCAAACTCCAATTATACCAAAGCTTATGTTTCACTCCTTACCCAAAATCTTAAAGACAAATTCCCAAATCTTTACATGGCCTATTAGGAAGCCCTACAGCCCTTCAGTCCCCACGGTTTTCCTCCTAGTTCTCCCATCCCCGGCTCTTCTGGAATTGCTGCAACTTGTCTGAGCTGGCAAAAACATTTCCTGACTCTCTCCTAGAAACTGTGCCCTCTGCCCAGACTCTCCTATTATTATTATTTTTTTTAAAGGATGTGGATGTGCCATTTTTACTCTCTCTCTCTCTCCTTCTCTCCAGTAAGAGAGTACTCCAAGGTCTTGGGAGGCACTGGAGCCAGAAGGTTGAAGAATCGTGGCCCCATGGAGGAGATCCAGGTTCCAACTCAGGACACCCATACCTGAGTGAGCACTGAACTTTCCATTGCCACGAACTACTGCTATTTGTGAGGCTGATTTGTTTAAAAGAACGTATAGGGTTGCTATAGGTTATGTGTCACCACTGCAATGATAGACTTTTTGAATAGTTCAATAGGTGTCTTCCCCATCAGACCAGGTGCTCCTTTGGTTTGTGTATCTCAAATTTTTGGCACAGGTGCGTGCCTTTGATGGGTACCCAATAAATAGGTGCTGTTTGGGCGGGGGGAATTCACCAAATCACATTGATGAAAGTTCCTTGGGGAGGTGACTTATTGGAGATATTATATTCTATTTTTTTAAAGATTTTATTTATTTATTTATTTGAGAGAGAGAGAATGAGAGAAAGAGCACAAGCAGAGAGAGCAACAGAGGGAGAGAGAGAAGCAGCCTCTCCGCTGAGCAGGGAACCTGATGTGGGACTCGATCCCAGAACCCTGATCATGACCTGAACCAAAGGCAGATGCTTAATGGACTGACCACCGGGGCACCCTGAGGTACCGTACTCTATGTGAGACACGTCTAACACCCAAGTCAGTGCTTGGAATCTCTCCCCACACCCCAAGGCCAGGGTTGCCAATCTGGATTTCGTGTTTGGGCCTGAGATAATGTTCAAGGAGGGCATGAGTGTGGATGAGAAAGTGTGGAGGGGGGCAGCTCTCTTCTATCCTCCCAGTCAAGGGAAAAAGGAACTAGGTCGTGTGGATGACCTTTCGGTGAAACACTTGGTAGGAAAACCACACAATGGTTGGGATTGAGCTCCTAACCGCCACGCTCTGCTCTTCTGTCTTCATGGCTGGGAGTGTGGGAAAATGGCCAGCTTGCTCATCACATCCACGGCACGGCACTGCACAGTTTGGGACTTTGCAACAGTCACTGTGTCAGTCCAAGCCCCAGCTGGTGACTTCCGGGGTGACTTCCGGGGGACACATATCCAGAGGCTGTCCAGTCTTGGGTCCTGCTCCTCATGTTCAGACAGAAAGGGAAATGAATGTGCCACACGGACCCCTTCAAGCCCAAAGTCAAGCACCAAGAGAATGGGAAACTCACCCCCCCTTCAGATGGCTACTTCTCTCTCTTCTCGTTGGTTGTGGCAACTCTCTTCAGGTTAGCCAAGACGCATGTTGTTTTTTGTGCCTTTGTGATGTGACTCAGAACCCCAACGTGGCCCATCCCTCTTATGTCTTGAGGAGTCAGTCACCCCAGGTGGTGCACAGGTTGGAGGGGTTATTTGAACTTATTCCTTTGTTACACAGACCCACACGGATTTCTTCTTTAGGTTAATTCCCATATGAGGCAGGCAAGTGTGCGTTTTCCCCTTCACAGAGGAGCGCCAGCATTGGGACGTGGTCTCCACATCTGCAAGAAGTTACATTCTTCAAAATACACCAATAAGAGAGTAAAGCTTCAACTAGAGCTGAAATAGCTATTCACAGAAACCATATCTGACCAAGCCCTCATGTGCGTAATAAGAAAAACAGAAAACTTCCTACCGTTTACTTGAACAGGTGAGTCACCCCAATTTTTTTAAAATGAGGACAAGAGAAAAAGACTCCCATGGACATTTCACACAAATAAAAAAGATATGTAAATGACCAAAACCATATGAAAATATTTCCCGGCAGCATGAGTCATCAAAGAAGTGTAAAACGAAACCTCAGTAAGTCATCACTACCAGTGGCTGCGCAGCTGAAACAGAAGAGGTAGAAACTTCCACAGCTGGTGAGTAACGGACGGTCCAGCAGTAACCAAGGCACTCAAAGTCACTGTGTCTAAATCAATACAATCCCTCCAAAAATGTTGGCCATGTAATAAATAAATAAATACCCATTAACGCTCAGTGAATAAAGGCTTCTCGGGTCTTCACACAACAGAATATTCTAGAACAATGAGAATTGGTGGTCTGCAGTTTCGCACGTCATTGTGGATAAATCTTACCAACATCTGGTGACAGACGGGGACCACAAGTAAAAAAGTTTCAGGCAAAAGGAAATGAATCCTTTTCAGTGGAAATGGAGACGCACAGGATGGAAGGAAGAGGCATGGAAAGTGTAAATACTTGAGTAAAGATAAGAATTTTTTAAAAATATTTTATTTATTTGACAGAGAGAGATCACAAGTAGGCAGAGAGGCAGGCAGAGAGAAAGCGGGAAGCAGGCTCCCCGCTGAGCAGGGAGCCTGATGTAGGGCTCGATCCCAGGACCCTGACACCATGACCTGAGCCAAAGGCAGAGGCTTAACCCGCTGAGCCACCCAGGCACCCCAAGGATAAGAATTTTGAGTGATGATCACATTGTTAATGAATAAATAAAATATTAGCACGTGCTGATTCTGTATTTGAAGAGATTTCAATAATCAATATGCTTTGTCATAAAATGACCAATGACATTGGACCTAGGTACATAGGCATGTGTGGTAACATTGTATTTATAAAAGCACAGGGGAAATGTAGCGATTCCAGCTGTTCCTTTCTTTAGGGAGGAAGGAATGGGGCAGGATAGGATACACCACAGACACAGATACAATCTTACCAAATTTCCTGCTTTCCTGTAGGATGTTGATTTCACAGGGTTTATCCCTAGAGTTCTGTTTAAGTTTCATTAAAGTTGGGTTTCAGCCTTGACCATCAGCATGGTATCCTACGTTTCACAATCTGCTCTCTAAAAGAAAACACCGTTTGTAGCATTTGCCAGTTTCTGGGGTGTAAGCACTCACATAATGATGATTTCCAAGCTACTACAGTGGCATCACCGGAAGTTGATCGGCAACAGAGGCACCTGGTCGGGTGTCAGGATCTGGTCTGAGCTGGCTGAGACTGGCACACCACTGAACACAGCCCTGAGTAGGGTGAAAATTGTATTCACAAGGGCCTAGCATTTAGCATCTATTTTCTAGCATCTAGAAAAATAAAAGTCAGGAAGGGGGAGAGGTGTATGCAAGGAAGAGAGATGGAGGGAGAGAGGGAGGGACACCCCTTATTTGACCAATGAACAAAAGGATTTTAAATAAAATTCTCAAGAAAGTTTTTATATGTGTCATACATTCCTAATTATATGGAATTCCAAGTTACATTCAGTAGCTCACTGAGCTTCATGAAGGAAAACTGATGGCTTTATATATGGTACTGAGTCTGAATTCTAGTTGAAATAATCATTTGAATTTGTATGTTTAAAGAAATTTTTTACCGGGCGCCTAGGTGGCCCAGTCAGTTAAACGTCTGCCTTTGCAGTCCTGCATTGGGCTCCCTGCTTAGCCGGGAGCCTGCTTCTCCCTCTGCCTTTGTCCCCCTTCAGATAAATAAATATCATCTTTTAAAAGATACAATTTAAAAAATTTACAAGAACACTTACATATTTAGTTGGTAAGGGAATGTTTAATTGGTTAATAATAAAAATAATAAAACCTTGTAGTTAAGGAAAAAGACCAAAAAAAAATTTAAACTTTGATATGAGTTAAGCATTTGGTGACACCAAATTGTGATCCTTTGATATGACACTTGGACAAAAAGGAGGTTTGTGCCTGAGGATGTGGGTTGCCTAATATAGCCTTGGGTCTCCTGTGAAGAAACTTTCCAGGAAGCTGAGTTCTCTTCTCAGCCCAGCCCAGTGAGGAAGATCAGAGACCCAACCAGAGCAGAACCAAACCACTCATTTTCACAGATGATTGCTAACTCGCAGACTCTCTGAACTATGGTGTTGTTGCCAACCACACCATATCCTGTGCATTTTTTCACTCGTGTTTGGTTCCTGCCTCGGGAGTTACAGACGCATGTCTGCATGCCCACATCGGCCACCTGTGTGTCTCCCTAAGCCCTGGAAGGGACAGGAGCTCAGTGTCATAGTGGAAAATCCTGTCCTAAAGACACGGGAGCCTGTGGGATATGGGGTCCATCTACCATCCACGTCCTGGCCAGGCTGCTCTGGCGTGGAGCAGGGATAATGCCACATTACTGAGAGCTTGGATGTGTTCGGAAGCAGGTCATTCTTCCCGAGCCTTCCCTCCAGGGTTCCATCAAGGCCCGAGGATCTGGAACCCCCACCCCCAGGTTGCTTTGCCTGAATTTATATATTTAAGAAATTCTTAAGGGGCACCTGGGTGGCTCAGTCAGTTAAGCGCCTGCCTTCAGTTCAGATCATGATCTTGGGGTTCTGAGATCGAGTTCCCCATCGGGCTTTCCACGCAGTGGGGTGCCTGCTTCTGCCTCTGCTTCTGCCCCTACCTCCCTTGCTTATGCGCTGTCTCAAATAAATAAATCAAATAAATAAATAAATAAAAATTTTTTGGGGGGCTGTTGTCCTACCTTTTTTTAAAATTTAATTTTATTTTTTCAGTGTTCTAAGATTCCTTTTTTAGCACCACACCCAGTGCTCCATGCAATATGTGCCCTCCTTAGTACCCACCACCAGGCTCTTTAAAAAAATAAAATAAAAAAGTTTTACGAGAACACATCCAGGCAAGAGTTGTGGAGCACAGAGGTAGAGGCTAATGAGGGCGCCTTGGGGAGGACTTTGCAGGCCAGTTTTCTAGAAACAGCAGGAATTGGAGACCCTTGGGCCTGCTAGGCTCAGATTCTGTCCCGCAGACACTCCTAGGTGGCCGAGCCATGCTGCAGACACTCAGATATGGGGGACTTTGGGATCTGATCGGGTACTCTGTAACAAGGCAGAGACCCGGGGCTGCACCAAGCAGACCTCCCGAGGCCCGGGATCCAGCTCGGAAACCCAGCACATCCATGAGCACATTACCCCATCGAGGTCCCAGGAGGAGGACTGGTCAGCAAGGAAGGACCACACTGTGCTATTTTTGGAATATCTGTGTTATTATGATGTGAATTCATCTTTTTTGTTTGTTTGTTTTTTAATTGAGATGCAAACTGAGGGTTACAGAAGGGGAGGGAGTGGAGAGATGGGGTAACTGGGTGATGGGTATTAAGGAGGGCGCGTGCCATGATGAGCACTGGGGGTTATACCCAGGTAACGAATCAGAGAACATTGCATCAAAAACGAATGATGTACTGTACGTTGGCTAACTGAAAATTTTAATGAAATTTTAGTGAAACAGAGTCAAATAAATCTGCTACTACTGAGCTAAAATAAAATAAAATAAATGCATTGGGTTACAATTTCCACCCAAAGTTGTGGATACATTTACATTCGATGGGCTTGCCATTGTGCTCTGAGCCAACACCTGGGTCCTGTTACATAGTTCCCATTTCTTCTTGTGGTGGGAGCAGCTAAAAGCTAGTCTCCAAGCACGTGTAACAGTTTAGAATACAGCTCTGTTGTCTAAAATCACTCTCCTGTGTTAGGGCTCCAGGATGCAAATATACAGCCTTGCCCAATGTCTCCAGCAAGGGCCCACCCACTAGGTGACCACCCTTAAACTCTGGTTTCTCTCAGAACTCATCTTAAATAACATTCGTGTCGCATCTTACACTCCCCACATCTTGTGTGTCTGTAGCATTTGCCTTTGCAAACAGTCAACTTATGTTTAATTTGCAAATGTTGTATGTCTATCTTAATCTATTGGAAGGACCATGTCAGGCCATACAACGGTCCAAAGAAAGGTTTTTATTTATTTACTTACTTATTCACTCATTTATTTATTTATTTATTTTTAAAGATTTTTTTACTTATTTATTTGACACAGAGAGAGAGATCACAAGTAGGCAGAGAGGCAGGCGGGGGGGGGGGGGGGGAAGCAGGCTCCCCACTGAGCAGAGAGCCCCATGCAGGGCTCGATCCCAAGACACTGAGACCATGACCCAAGCTGAAGGCAGAGGCTTAACCCACTGAACCTCCCAGACACCCACCAAGGAAAGGTTTTGCTGATGGAGGGTGTGCTATGTTTACCCTGTGGTGAGCCTTGACTTAAATATTCTCCCGTTGGGGATCAACATCTTAGAAGAATACAATGGTGGAGGGGCTGTCTGAGAGGGGCGACGGGTAACAGCAACGCATTGCCTTCCTTAACTAAAAAACCACCCAGAGGAGCCAACTTCTGGCTGGGACCCTATGACCTCGGTCTTCAGAGGAGCCTCTAGGTATTGGTGCTGTCAGCCATTCCTGTTCTGAACAGCCAGCCCATCCCCCACCATCCCTGGGTGTATGGTCTGCAGGTGTGTTGAGAGTGCTGGTTAGAGTCCGACTAGGAAAATAGAAACTCTTCCATTTATTTAAAAGAGAGAATGAAGTAAATGCAATATGTGGTCTGAATCGAATCCTGGCACAGGGAGAGACCGTTAGTGGGGGAAAATGGATACCATCCAAATGAAGTCTGCAGTTTAGTTAATTACTGTATCAACGTGAATTGCCTGGTTTTGACAGATGCAGCGCAGTTACGTAAAATACTGACGTTGGGGAGAGGGGAGGAGGGGCATAGGGGAACTCTCTGGGTGTCTGCTACTTCTCCGCAAATCTAACATTATTTCACGGGAAGAGATTTGTTTAAAAATGTCGTCGAACAAATACATGTTTTCCAAAAAAGAAAAAAGAAAGAAAGAAAGAAAATCAGTGGCTGCTGGGAGGGCAAAGGGGACACAAGGACTCTTTTGGTTGTGATGGAAATCGTCACTACGATGGTGGTTTCACAACTCATCAGACTGCACATAGTTGTGGCTGCGGTGTGCTGTATGTAAATTAGGCCTAAATAAAGCCGGTGAAAAATCGCTAATGAAGACTACACAAAAAGTGGGGGGCAGGGGCGGGTTTCATGCATGGGAGGCATCACCCAAGTGAAGAAGGACTGAGAAGCAGAACAGGGGACCAGGCCCACATCACCAGTGAGCAAGCTGGAGGTCCAGAGAAAGCAGGCAACTAACCCTACAGGGCTAGCTGTCCCCTGGCCCCCTACAAAGCTGGGACGGTGTCTGGGGTGACCTGGAGTCACCAGGGAGATCGGCAATCTGGGCCTTGGGTGTGTTGGGGGTCAACCCCTTCCATCAGCACAGTTTGGGGTAGGGTGGGTGGGTACCTGATGGATGGAGACCAAGGAACGATGCTGTGAAGCATGGGGACACACAGCCACTGGGGACGAGAAAGAAGAGGAACAAATACCGAGGCGGAAAGGAAGTGGGAGTGTGAGAGAAAGACCGAAAGGCACAGAGATCCCAGGACGAATACACACACAGAACAAGATCAGGAAGTTGCAGAGTCGGAAGAATTTTCAGGAGCAACCATTTTCGGCTTCCTGTTTCAAAACACGTGTTCTTGGAAGCCTTCAGGAACAGGTGAGTAATTTCAGTTCGCTCTTTTGCTAAAATGGAAGCTTCCAGACTCTGGCTTAGCAAAGGGAGAGTATCCCCAGACTCCTTGACCTGGGTGACCTCTGGGCTTTACTCCTTCGCTCCATGGTCCGCAAGGCAATGGAGATAAGACTTAACTCATCACCATCAAGGTGAGAGCTGGGTTTAGCCCCATTTTGACTCTGGGGAACCCCAACTTCCTTTAATTTCTGGCTACATAGTCTTGACATACTTTTCATTTCTTTAAGGCATTTGAGAAGATTATTAAGATGTTGTATTAAGCAGCTTTAGGTTTTTAGAAATATTGTATTTTAAGGTGGAGTGTAACTCCATAGACTTAGTCTGCCATTTTGACAGAAAATCTAGGATATTTATTGTTTACTTATCAAGAACTCCAGGAAGAAGTGGTCCTGGGGTTGGTTTAGCAACACAGGGACCTCCTATGGGTCCTAGACCTTGTGCCCTTCCACCCCAGTTGTTTCTGCTGTTGCCTTCAAGCTTGTTGCCTCATGGCTGCAATGTGGATGCTGCAGCTCAATCTATCACACCATCATGCTACAGTCACCAGTGAAGGAGAGGAGTAAAGGGGCAAAGGTCTCATGAGACCCTCCATTATTAAGGGGGACATAGGATTCCCAGATACAGTGGTATATTCTGCTTTCAGCATCATTGGCCAGACATGGTCATGAACCCCACTCCAGATAAATTACTGCAAACGGGATTGCTAGATAGCCTTAACCCCAACTTTATTCCCTTCCCCCGCCCAGCCCCAAGCTTAGAACAGCCACTCCAGCAGCTCTAGGTTCCTGTTAGTAAGGGAACTAGGGAGCCGTGACTGCTATTGTGTCACCATCAGTGTTTGCGACAGCCACACCCCAGAAAAGCAGCTCTCCCCTGCCGCCAAAGCCTGGGACACAAGAATGTGTGGCGGGGTCCCTGTCCTGCTGGGCTCCGTGGTGCATACACCTGTTCCCCACCCCGGTTCTCCTCTTCATTTCAGCACGTGACTACATGCCCCATATGGCCCCAGGCCTGAGGCCTGTCTCCTGACCGTCCACCCCTTTAGGATTTTACATGTGCTCAGGGACACCCTGCCTGTCCCTGGCTCCAACGGCACTGGGGGAAGATGGGAAGAGAACACACGCTAGCAGGATGTTTTTTAAAGTTCTCAACACCTGAGAATTTCACAAATACCATCCTATTAAGACTTGGAGGAGGGCTTCAGGTTTCCCGTTTTGGTATGAGGAAATGCTGGCGTAAAATGGCTTACCCGTCTTGCCCAAGGTCAGATGGGTGTTCTATGTTATAAGTCAGTTTGTGCTCTAGCTTATCCCAGATGTTGACAACCAGGTTACAACCTCAGGGGTGCATCTGGGGCTGAGCTCAGCCTCATCTGAGCATCTTTTGGAAGCCAAGTTCCTCAGTCCATCTCATTCGTTCAAAGAGGGGGAAGGATAGGAGAGAAGTCTCCCCTTTGTGGGAGGCTCCTGCTGATGTCAAAACCCCACGATGTGCCCCAGCTGACATCCTGTCCTTTATTAGCTGCGGGCTCTGTCCTCTCCCCCGCCAGCTCTGGACAGTGCAGGCTATAGTGGGCAGGGCATGTCTCCCCATTTGACCACCTTCCTGGCCCTTGGTGAGTCCTGGAACAGAGGCAAAGGATTTGAGGGACAGAGGGGGTGGGCGGGAGACTTGGGGAGGGGGCCCGCTTCCCCTCTGGGTCCTGACTCCAGTCCAGAAGAGTCCGGGATGCTGGGAGAGCCACAAGGATCAGCACTGTGAGCTCTTGCTCCAGACCTAGGTCAGACCGTGCAAGTTCAGTCCTAGAAACGGGCTCCTGGGTATGGGGATGAATTCAGACTCCAGAGGGGCTGGGGGAGAGAAGCACTTGTTTGGAAGAGAGGATGGCGGGGGGCTTGTTTTGGGATTATTACAGAGCAAGAAGGATTGGGACACCCCCCTGAGGATAGGCGGGCATCCGTCTCACCAGACCCTCTCTTCCAGCGCTCTGCCTGAGCCAAGCGCTCCACGCACAGCACGGTGAGTCCCCTCCCCATCCCCTCCGCACCCCACAGCTAGCTCTGGAGGGAGTGGTGCTGACTCTGGGAGGGCCTGGGAGGAACCCTTGAAATGAACCCTGAATTGCAAATAATCCCAAGTGCATGACCCTCCCAGGTTTCCCCAAATTGTCCACCTGCGCCCCCAGCAGCCCCCTGGACAATTCGAACCCCGCAGGAACAGGCTGAGCCCAAGGCTCTTCCCCACAAGCTCAGACCCTCCCCAGCATCCCCTGAGCAGAGAACATGACAGTCGCCAAGGGCAGCGTCCCAGACACCACCCTCGATCCCAGCTTCTTCACCCTCGACACATAGCACATCACCTAGTGACGTAATTTTAAATGATAATTTTTTAAATTTCACTTATATTTTAGAAGTTTGTTTTTTTCATGTATATATCTTTTTAATTTTCGGGCAAAATAATAGCTTTTTGGAGCCCTTTCATCATTTCCGTTCAGATCAGATGAGACCCATGCACCGCTCTTCGGTCCGGGTCGCTCCTTTGCTCACACTGGGCTGGTCACTCCCCTCCAGATACCTCAGCCCTCCTTCCTCACACAGCAATTCCCCCTCAACTCCGGACCTCCTCACACGCTGACTTCCCTGCTCAGCGTGGGTGATTCAGCCCAGACCCTCCCCTCTCAGCCCAGATCCCTCTTCCCCACACCCACCAACCTCCCAGACGAGCCCCGAGCCCTAGTTAGGCTCTGCTGTGAGCCCGAGGCAAATGGGGGTTTCCAAGATCCTTCAAAACAAGGAAATAGAGATAAGGCTAAGATGCGGGAGAAAGTCCAGAGTGAACCCAGAGATGGGCGCCCCTGGGAAGACTGCACTGTAGACAGGAATCCTCCTCTACTGAGGTCTGTGGGACCAGCTGCTGGCGCTCCACGACACGCCCCCACCCCAGGACCGTCCCTGGGGCTTTGCAGACGGCCCCCTCTGCCTCCCCTCACCGGGGCTAGCTGGGCCAGAGTCATTCCTACAACTCCTCACCCTTACCCACTGTTTTGTCCCAGCCCCCCTGTGCCCCCAGAAGGTGGTCATAGGCAGGGAGGGAGTCACCCTCTGCAGCAGACATGTCTGGGCCCCTGGCCTGCTCTGTCATCTCCCCATGTCATCCTGAGAAAAGCTCAGGATGTGATTGAGTCTCGGAGTCCTAAGTCGAGGGGGAGAAACACTGCAGTGAGGAGAACCACACCCACCTAGAACGGTGGTGGGGTCTCTTGGGGGAGGAGGACGGAAGCATTCTAAATGACGGGAGGTGACCTACCACTGCATATTTGCCTGAAACTGAATGGAGTATCTAACACGGGTGAATTGTGTGGTGTGGTGACTTCCTAAGAACGGACCCTGAGAGCCTGCTCTGCTTCCCTCTTAGGGGTCCTGCCCAGACCCCCCATCTGGGCAGAACCGGGCCCTGTGATCCCCCGGGGGCAGCCTGTGACCATCGTGTGCCAGGGACCCGCTGAGTTTACCACATTCCGCCTGCAGAAGAAGGGAACAAGCTCATATAAAGATGAGAACAACCCAGGGCAGGAGACGCAGGCCAGGTTCACCATCGCCGAGGTGGATGAAGACACTGCCGGGCTCTATCACTGCCGCTATCATACCTATGCCGGCTGGTCTGAACCCAGTGAGGACCTGAAGCTGGAGGTGACAGGTGAGGACACCTCTGCTGGGTTCCCAGGTGTCTCTGGGAAGGGGTGATGGCCACATGCAGTCCTCCGACAGATGCTCAGGGTTCCAGCAGATGCTCAGGTACAAAGGGGCCAGGCTTGTGGGGCATACCCTGAGGGCCCCCATGGAGCATTGGTCCTTCCGCCCTGGTCACAGAGACACCCCCCCCCACACACACAACTACTCCTCAGCTGGTGAGTAACAGACCTCTGCCTGGGGGCGTTGCTGAAGGGCTCCGTGCTGGGGATCAGGCTCCGGGCCCAGCTGCCTGCCTTCGGTTTGGATTAGGGACTGGTAAGACCACAGTGAGGGGCTACCACAGCGGGGTGGGGGGGTGGGCACAAGGACATTGTCTGGTGCTATGAAAACAAAGCTAGCTGCCACTGAATGTGGGAGGCACTGCTCTGACCTTGCCCACCCCCCACATTCCTTTAATGTGCAAAGGAATGCAGTTTCATACCCAAAGGCACAAGGCTGTGAAGAGATGGAAGCAGCCCAAGGTAGGGAGGGGCAGGACTCAGGTTGTTACCCCCACTGTGGGCAGGGTCCTGCTCTTGGCAGCTCTGCAAGGGACAGAGGGACAGCAAGACTGACAGCTCATGTTCCAAACTCAGACACTCGGGAGAGAATGGAGCTCCTGATGGTTATGTCCCAAAGGTGGCCTTAGGTCACCTAGAGGAAGAGGCTCCTGTGGGAGAATCCTGACCCCGCTTGGTGGGGGGTGCACAGGGATGCCTCCTCCCCCGTCCCTTGCTGTGAAGACTGAAGTTCAGAGGAGAAGCCCCTCCGCCTTCCTCCCAGGGGTCAGGGTGGAGAGTCTAACCCTGCTCCAAGCTCTGCGCCAGCAGGTGAATCACCAAAACCGTGGGTGCCCCGGTTTTGTCATGGGCAACAGGGGCGATAAGTGTCCTGACCCCGGGGCGAGGTTTCAGGGAAGCTGGAGTGGTTTACGCAGTCACTGCGCTCAGGGTCCTGCCTGCTGAGTGCCAGAGCCTGAAGAAGTGCTGGTCTTGCCAACACTGACCCTTTCTTCTCACCTTTTCTTCCTACGCTTGAGACACCCGCCTGCCGAGCGATGGAGGCTCGCGGGGAATGAGGACAGAGGGTCCTTGTGCATCCAAACGTCAAAGGGAAAATTAGTCAGAATGAGGAATAGAAATGCTCATATATATTTGTATGTATTTAAATAGGATGTATTTATATGTAAACATTAACTTTTAAAATTTCAGATCTATGATTTAAATATATTAGAATGTGTGCTTACATTATATATTAAATACACAGTAATAGAATTAACATAGTAAATATATCTATATGTGATTATAGTGTACAGTATTATATATTACATAATGTGACACATTATATTATGTGTCACGTATTGCTATAATTTACATATGTAAATACATACCTTATAATAGTGAATATATATAACGGAGACACAATTGAGATACACAGCTTATGCATTACAAGTAATTTTATGCATCATTAAAATTATGTATGTAAATTAAATTATACCTACATAAGACAATACACAGAACTTAAAAATGTATATTTATATTTATTATACGTTACAGTGGGTGGGGTCCTGCATCATGGAGCAAAGACAAGGTGTTGAGGGAGGGAAGTTGGGGAGGTGAAGTTTTCTGCCTTTCTTAAAGGACACTGGGGACTCAGCCTCCCCAGGGCGGCGGGAGGGAGGTGCACCCTTCAGAAGAGGCGCCATGGGGGCTCGACCCTGCAAGCGGAGGAGCCCAGCAGGACTCGGTTTGACCACCTGTGAAATGGGCGGGCAGGGCATACGCGGAGCCCCGGGCCGAGCTGGTGCTGGAATGATGGGGAGTCTGGGCTTCTGCGCTCACAGAAGGGGAGGTTCACCTCCCTCAGGGGCTGCTGAGAAAGACCGAAGGCATCTGCGATGGGGATTTTTGCCCGTGGGCTGGGAATCGGGAAGCAGGTGAGCAAGGGGAGAGTGGAGGACGGCGCTGGCCCACAGAGCCTCCTGCAGAAAGGGCTGGCTGTGGATCTGCCTCATGCCGCTCCAGGCCATTAGCCGGGTGTGGCCACTGAGCCCAGGAGAGGTGGCCCGTGCGGCTGACAATCTGACTTTGAAATGTATTTGACTTGCATTTCAGTGGAAATCGTCCAGTGAGGTTAGCATACTGGACATCAGGCTAGAGCATCTCCATTCTCTGGGAAAGTTCTGTGGGTCTGTTAGAGAAGCCCCCCTTTGTGGGGCGGGGGGTGGTGGGGTGGAGTCAGGAAGACTCAGCCTTCTCTGTCCAGCTCAGGCTGCTAACGGTGCTCTCAATTCCTCCCTCCTAGGAGACTCACAGATGCAGGAGGAAGACAGTAACAGTCCAAGTAAGTGAGGGGCACAGAGGACCAGGTTGTGCTTCTTGGAGGAGGGGGGAAGACTGGGCTAAAGGGCTGGTCCCATTCCAGCTCTGCTAGTGCCCTGTGGACAGCCGACTTTGGCTCTCAGGACCCTGGTTTTGGAGTAACGCTTTCCCATGTCACAGGACTGTTATGCGTTCCAGAGATCTACCTAGGTGTGTGCATGACCAGCACCCAGCATATACACAGTATGCAGTAGGTGGCCAATTAATGCATACCCCTGACAGTCTGCTTCCATCGTCCCTGTTCCCTTAGGTCTGTCGACAGAGCATGTTTTTATCCTCACTGGGGTCTCCGTGGCCTTGTTCCTTTGTGTCCTCCTCCTGGCCCTCATCTTCCTCTATTGTTGGCACCAGAAAAAACACAGTAGGTCTCAGGGAGGGGCAGGGTGCTGGGAAGGAGGCTTCTCTTCTTAATCCTCACCCCTGACTGTCCTCAGGGACCCCCGGCTGCGAAGGTGAGGAGCAGAGGCCCCAGGAGAGGTGAGGTCCCTGAGACTAACCCCGGGCCCCTCCCAGTCCTCTGTATTCAGGGGGTGGGGCCCCCGTGCTCACTGTTCTTTCCTTTCAGGGTCAGCCCGGCCGTTGACATGCTAGAGAGGACACCAGGTAAAAGGAGGGACTGGCCAGGGAGAGGGGAACGTTTGAGGACATTCTAGTATGCTCCCAATGGAGTGCAAGGTCAAAACCTGGGGCTGTGAGTTTTCAGGCAAATTTGCCTCCCAAGACCCACCCCAGAGACCTCACCCTTTGTCCTGTCCCCTCCAGATCTGGCCACAGTCCACAGACTTCCTGAAAAGGATGGGGAAATGCGTGCTCCCGTAAGTCCTTGAGCCCGTCACCCATTGCTCCTGACTAACGCGGCCTCACGAAATGATCTCCGTTTCTTTGCTTGGCAGTTTGGAAGCAGATCAGTGGGGTGGTTCTGGCTCAGGGACTTTTGGGAGGTGGCTGTGAAGATGTGGACCACTTCTAGGATGCCACCCGCCCCCCATGACGTGGCAGGACCCTCAGTCCCTCCCGGGCTTCTTCATGGCAGCTGGCCTCCCCCAGAGGGTGGCTGCAGAGAGGGAGGGCCAGAAGCCACATTATCTCCCGACCATGCCCTCATTCTGCCGTAGTCTACTGGTCACCCGGGCCAGCCCTGATGCTAGGTGGCCGGGAACCACACAGTGGTGATTCCAGAAGGTGGGATTACAGAGGCCACCTGGAGGTTGGCTGCTAGCCTCCCCTTCCCACAGTTCCCTACCTTGTCTTCAGCCTGACCCACCTGGGTATCTCTCTCTCAGACCCCGACAGCAGGAGGCCCCCCGGACGTGACCTATGCTCAGCTGGACCAGCGCATCCTCGCACAGAGGACAGCCCAAGCCGCACCCCCACGGTCCATGGAGCCCACAGCCGACTTCAGCACATATGCAGCCCTCGCAGGACACTGACTCTAGGCCCAGCTGGCCTCTGCCCCTTGACACACAGGAAGCCATTCCTGCAGAAGCGTGGATTGGCCATTTGGAGGGCCTCCAAATGGGATCATCCCTTCCTGGAAAGCCACACAGTCAGATTTCCTGGAAGCAAGTCAGGAGGCCCCCAGTCAACATCTAGGAGACTCAGGAGCTGTGTGGTCCCCCCCGAAAATCAGCTAGATCCTCGAGAGAGCGTGTAGCACTTACTTCCAAAGACCCAGCTACAGACTCCTGGCTGTTTCCAGAGACCCAGGTATAGTCACTTGACTGTTTCCAGAGACCCACTATGGTCCTGCAGTCACGCAGATGGATTCCAGATGTGTCCTATGCATCCTTAACTGCCCCCAGAAGTTCTGTTTAAATTGTCCACTCTGCTGACTCTAAAGACCTTCCAGAATTCTGAAGCTGACCTTGAACCTATACTTAGGAAGCAGATAGCCGAGACCCTGTTTTCTGGACTATGCTTCTCTTTGTTCATCAATAAAAGTTCTCACAGGCCCTCCCTGCAGCAGCCCTGCACAGGGAGGTTGGTCCTGGTCTCTGCTCAAAGCTCAGAGCAGGAAAAAAAGACAAAGGATGCATCAGTGTTCTCTGAACTGAGAGTCCCAGGGAGGCGTGAGGCCGCTGCTGAGGGGACGCGTGCCTGAGCAAACGTGCAGATGATACAGCCCTACACTCCACACATGCACGCGCACACACACGTCCACAAATATGTCCATGCACACACAGATGCACGCACCTGCACACGTGCACACACGCTAATGGACATACATATGGACCTTAAGAGGGAGCTGGTGAGGCTGTGACTGCGCAGAGAGGACCCCTGAGGCTTTCAGCCCGCGCCACGGAACATGGCAGCTTCCTGTTTCCTGTCCCCGCTCCAGGCCCGTCCACACTGAACGCCGTGCCTTCTTCAAACACAACAGCACCGTCCAGCTCTAAGACCTTGTCCTTCATGTGACCTTCACTCCCTCACCCAGCTAACGCCCTTCGAGTTTGGGTTTGGGCGTCATTCTTCCTAACAGGGTTGCAACACCTCCTCCATGTAAAGTGAGGGTATCGGCCTCCCACGGCTGCTGCAACAGATCACTATACTCTCGGTGGCTTTGGACAATACAATTTATTATCTTACATTCTGCGTGTCTGAAGTCTGAAATTGGTTTCTCTGGGCCTAAAATCAAGGTGTCCACACAGCCACGTTCCTTCTGGAGGCTCAAGGGGAGAATCCATTTGGTGACCTTTTCCAGCTTCCAGAGTCTCCTGCCTCCCTTGGTCCGCAGCCCCTTCCTCCATCCTCCGGGAGCTCTGTGGCATCTTCAATTCCTGCTCTGGTTAGGACTCCTGCTTTTGTGATGCCTCCTTCCCCTTCCTCTGATCCTCTTGCCTCCCTCTCATAACGACCCTCGTGCTCACATTGGGACCACCGGACAATCCGGGAGCGTCTCCGCTCTCCAAATCCTAAAGTCGCTGACACCAGTAAGAAACCCATTTGCCACGTGAGGTAATATGTCAGGCAGCATGCAAACGGGCTCGTCTCCCACTAGTCCGCAAAATGCTGGATGTCTGACGGTCTAATTTCCGTGCCCCCAGAGTGACTCTTTGGAACAGAATCTGCTGTACCCTTTGTACTGGCCATGTTTCAGGTGTCTGCAAACTGGACCTCTGTCCTATGTGTGTGTCCTGGACACGACCTAAGTCACTGCGTTGACCTCCAGCCTTCCTCACTGACTCCCCTCTCCTGAGCAAAATCCTCTTTCTGGGGGTGCCCTTTTCAAACACACACCAGCTGACCCAGTGTCCACACCCAACCGCCTCCCTTATGGGGCTGTCACACTCTGGGCCACTCTCCACTTGCCCTCATCTCCCCAGGGCCAAGGAACGGACAACAGGGTCATCTTCTCCACTACAGACCCCACGGAAATTGTGGAGTCCAGCCAGTGCTAGGCCTGCTGACCCTGCCTTGCTCATTCTTCCTGTAGAAACCACACCCAAAGCTCTTGTGCACGATTTCTGCTTGTCCCTGTCCCCTGCTGCCTGACCCTGAAGCCCTGGTGCGCCCCTCCTCCTGAGGACTATAACAAACTGCCTTCCAATAGTATGATTGCTCTGTGCTCTGACTGTCCCTCACAGTTCCCATGAATACACGGGATTTTTAAATCACCCTACTGCTGAGCTGGGATCACATTAATCTGTCTGCTTCTGCGAGAGGTTAACTTCCGTCACACACACGTCATTATGCTCCCCTAATCACACATATTCTTTTTTTTTTTTTGTATTATTCTCAAGTTTTTGTTTAAATTCCAGTTGTTAACATACAATATAATATTAGTTTCAGGTGTGGAATTTAGTGACTCATTACTTCCATACTATACCCAGTGCTCACCGCAAGTGCCCGTCTTAATTCCTATCACCTATTTAACACATCCTTCTGCCAACCTCCCCCCTCCAGCAACACTCAGTTTCTACTCTATAGAAACTGAGAAAGTCTGTTTCCTGGTTTGCCACTCTTGTGGTTTTTCCCCCCCGACGTTCATGAATAGAGCTAGAGAGTATTATGCTAAGTGATATAAGTCAGTCAGAAAAAGACAAATATCATATGATTTCCTTTTTTTTTTTAAAAAAGATTTTACTTATTTATTTGACAGAGATCACAAGTAGGCAGAGAGGCAGACAGAGAGAGAAAGATAGGGGGAAGCAGGCTCCCCACTGAGCAGAGAGGCCGATGCGGGGCTCGATCCCAGGACCCTGGGATGATGACCTGAGCCGAAGGCAGAGGCTTTAACCCACTGAGCCACCCAGGCGCCCCAATCACACATATTCTAATGAGGATGGGGTGTGGGCACCTTGGGGCTGCTTCCTGAGAGCCCCCTGCTTTGTGGTGTGCAGACAGCAGATCGCCATGTTTCCCTGGATCCACTCTCTGTCTTCCTTTTCACGTCACACGGTGTCCAGATTCCGTGACTGGGAGGTGCCCTCACACATCTCTCTCCCTGATGCCCCAGGACTGACCACACACAGTCTTATGGTGGTCTCACGGATCTGTTATTTGAACAGGGATCCTCTCCTCTCTTCCTCATGGTCCCTGTTGTTCCTCAATGTCCCTACACACAGATTAGGCTTCTGTCCACAATTGCCGGCTCGATTTCTTAGCACTGTTGTTAATAGCTACAGGGTTTGTAGACAAGGCAGCCCCGTGCTGCCTCCACAACAAACACTTGGGATCTGTACAATCACGCCCTTGCAGCAGGACCAGCTGTGTCACCAGATGCTGTGGGGTGTCCAAGACGACTTGCCAGGAGAGCCCCGAGAGCACTTGGGGGTAGGATGTGTTGTGTTTGTACCTGACTTATGGGGTCAGCCCCAAGGACTCCACTGAGATTAAAATGGACTATTACTCTGGCAACTGCTAGGGAGTGTGAGTGGCTCATTCTGATGGATTCTTGTGTCTTTAATAATAATAATAATAAATTTACTATTTATTATATATTTATTTATTATTTATTATACATAATATATGTTTATTATTATTGCTGTGGGAAAGGTAAGAATCCTGTATGCCTGCTATAGGCCTTGTCTTAAAAGTTTTATTATATATTAAAAGATTGTTTTTGAAAAATTCAATCTAAACTCAGGTAACTTCTTATGGTGCAATTGCTAGTTTACTTTTTTGCAAATATTAACACATATTTTAAAAGATTCTATTTCTAAGTCATCTCTACGCCCAACATTGGGTTCAGACCCCAAGATCAAGAGTCACACGGTTCACAGACTAAGCCATCCAGGTGCCCCAACATTGACACAGTTTAATCTTCATACAAACCCAGCAGAGCACGTCTTATTCTTTTCTCCATTCCTCTTGCGCTTGAAGAAACTAGAGACTGATCACAAATTAACTTGCCCAAAGTCGGCCAGCCCTAAGTGACAGGCACAGTAGGCTGTGTGTGTCAGCTCCGCTTGAGGACCTCAGGGCAGGTCCATCTCACCAGCTGGGAGGGTCTGTCCCGGCTCCGAGAGGGTGGGTGCCTGGCTTTTCAACCCAATTTTGTATGGAGCTTTGATTTTACATTTGTACTCAAGGTTGTTGGTTTTTTTTTTTAAGATTTTATTTATTTATTTGACAGACAGATATCACAAGTAGGCAGAGAGGCAGGCAAAGAGAGAGGAAGGGAAGAAGGCTCCCCACTGAGCAGAGAGCCCGATGCGGGGCTTGATGCCAGGACCCAGGGATCATGACCTGAGCCAAAGGTAGAGACTTTAACCCACTGAGCCATCCAGGCACCCTGTACTCAGGGTTTTCTTGTACTCAAGATTAATTTCCAATCGTAGTCAAGGTTCTTCCTCTGACTGCTACCCTGTAATCCGTATCTTTGTTTTTTTCGTTATGTTATGTACTGAGTTTCTTTTTCATGCAGGGACATATTGTCTCTCTTTCTGTCTTTTAGTTTTCAACAGTTAGGGTTCTCCAGATAAACAAC
Organism: Mustela erminea; assembly: GCF_009829155.1. NCBI lineage: Eukaryota > Metazoa > Chordata > Mammalia > Carnivora > Mustelidae > Mustela > Mustela erminea. The sequence goes on along the minus strand of NC_045632.1, from coordinate 10,460,850 downwards.
CAAAAGATCCTGTTACAAAGAGTGCATATAGGGGCCCCTGGGCGGCTCAGTGGGTTGAGCCTCTGTCTTTGGCTCAGGTCATGATCTCAGGGTCTTGGGATCAAGCCCCACATCAGGCTCTCTGCTCAGCAGGGAGCCTGCTTCCCCCTCTCTCTCTTCCTGCCTCTCTGCCTACATGTGATCTCTGTCTATCAAATAAATAAATAAAATATTTTTTAAAAAAGAGTGTATATAAACATACATACATAAATAATACATTTATATATAAAATATGTATCATACATAATATGGACATAATATGTATATATAATATACAAATACATTTATATGTATGTATAAGTAATATATAATATACAAATGTATTTTTATGTATATTTAAATATATATTTATTGTAGGAATCAGCTCATGGGTTATGGAAGCCGGAAGTCCCACCATCTGCTGCCTGCCACTCAGAGTCCCAGGAGGGCTGGTGGTATAATTCAGCCCCAGTCGGCAGGCCCAAGAACCAGGTGTCACAATGTCCAGGGCAGGAGAAGATGGTGTCCTAGCTCAAGAAGAGAGAGAGTGGGAACCGACTCTCCTTCCCCTGTCTGTCTCTCCGGTCCTTCGGCAGAAGGAGGATGCCCAAATGGGAAGGCTGGACCTCTTCACTCAGGGACTGAAGCAAAGGCTAATCTTTCAGAAACCTGCTCACAGACTCGCCCAGAAGTCATGTTTTCCCAGCTCTCTGGACAGCCCTTAGCCCGGTTGGGGTGACCCCTACAAATAGCCATCACAGTCAGGATGGCGTAGTTCCTCTTAACGTTAGTCTGACTCGTTCACCTCTGACGTGAGCCAAGCTCTCAGCAAGGGAACGGTGGCCAGCCTGGGCTCAGGAGAGAGGACTCCTGAGTGCTCTGCCCCCTCTGGAGCAGGGACAGCTGATCAGGTGGGACACCTGCTCCAGTGAAAAGAAGTGCCGCGAGTCTAGGCAGTGAGGTCGCTGGGGAGCAGACACAGTTTAGGGGAAACTGAAAAACCCACATTTCTTCCATCTTGGGGGCTTGGTGGGAAGAGGAGGGAGAGGGTAGAAAAGCAGACGTTGTGGACTAGTCATTCCTTCTTGACCCTTCAACACTGTCAACCACAGAAGTCAAGGCTCAGGACAAGGGTGCAGGGACTTTCCCACAGGATGAATGTCCCTCATGCTCCATGGCCCCTGAGCGCCACCTAAAGGCCAAACTATGTTTAGCACTCCTGGTGGCTTAGCGTGGTCAGGCAGAGAGGGAGGGTCCACCTTGCCGGGGGACTTCCCCCAGTTCCCCTGAGGTGTGCCCAGGGCAGGAACATTGGGAGGCCTCAGTAGACCTGTCATGGCAGGAGAAGAGATCCCACCTGGGCCAGGCTTCGTGGGGCAGGAGTGGGTGTCCAGACACATCCACTGAACCCCTGGGACAAAGGGGACATTGAGATGACCAGAAGGGCCCCCAGGTCCCCAGGGAGCACAGAAAGGCTGGGCCCTGTGACCTGGGGGCACAGACATCAGCTGAGCCTCCAGGGTTTGTGGGCGAGCAAACCCCACAGGACTGCCCCCCCACCCCAGGGACCAGCAGGAGGGTGCAGAGGGAGCTGCTCCCTCCACCTGGGACACCATCCTGGGAAAGAGCATGGAGATGGTCAAAAGATGCAGCAGTGTTTACAAAGATCGGGAGTGACTGTGCATGTATGTGTAAATGTGTGTGTGTGGGGGTGTGTGCATGTGTCCCCCCCCCTTAAGAGGGGGTAGCTCCTGAGTGAGACCAGGCCACTGACGGACATAGACATTATATTTCTTTTGCTGAACACCACTGCATCTTGGTCACACACACACACACCCTAACACACACCCATGATGCCACGTTCACTTACATGTGCGCTCTGTAACTTCTCCAGGTTCGAATTTCCTAATGAATGGTTTCCAACATTTCTTCGATGAAATAATGCAGTGTCTGTGCTGTCGTTATCATTGCTCCCAGGGTTCTCAAGCGTGTATATCATTTGTTTCTCTTTCTCAGCATGAGCAATCATCCGGAGGCCTTCCTTCAACTCCTTTTTCTCTGAAACACACTAAAGGCATGCTTGCACATGTGGACTTCCACAGCACCCTCTCGTGGTTTGTAGCATGTCCTGCTGAGCCCTTGCCCTGTCCCCAAGTTCCTGCTCAGCTGCTAAGTACCTCCTGCTCCCTCTGGCATCACCTTCCTGCCTGGACAAGGTCACCTAAGCAAGGGTCACAGACTGGGAGGCGGTCAGTGCCAACACCTATCTCTATAGGGCTGAGTTTCAGCAGAGCGTCACCACCCTTTCCTCCTGCTTCTTTGGGAATCGAGGGTGGTTGCTTTCACATAGAAATAGAAGTGCCTTTCTGGGGAGAGTGCCCTGACCCCGGGCCCCAGGTTCCCTGCTGCAGGTGTGTGCGGGGGTCACTCTCTGTGGGAGCCACATGGCCTCTGAACCCACGGGGCTGCTCCTAGGCCGTGTCCATGACAGAGCCCATAGCCTTCTGTTTCTTCGAGGCTGGGGAAACAGAGGTCAGGGCATCAGGCATGTGGTTTTAGGTCAAGAACCATAGAGCACATGGGCCTTGATGCCCGGAGGGATGGCAGACATAGAGATTTTGATTCTCTTGTCATGGAAAAACAGTGGTGACAGGGGCTGGGTCTGCCTTGGGCTTGTGCACTAGTTCTGGACAGAGCCCCACATCTCTGCCCCCAGTCCAGGAGCACACCACAGACCTCTCCTCTGTCCCTATCAGACCTCGCCTTGCTGACCGCAGGACCCTGAAGCAGTCCCTTCCCCAGGACTCAAGCTCTGCCAAGGAACCTACCAGGTGTCTGTGGCTCAGCCAGCCACTCTCCTGGGCTCTGACCATGAAAGGCCCAGGCCTTTCCCTTGCCTACCTCCTCCTCCTGTGAAGTCAGTATGGATCTTAGAAGCCCCAGGACATGTTCAGGTCCTCAGCCTTCCTTGCCAGGGTGAGCAGTTGGTGCAGAATACTGGACAAGGCCACTGGACATATCAGAATCCAGTGGCTGCTTTCAGTCCCTTCAGGAACTGAGCCCTAGTAGAAACTGTGAAAGGAACATAGGGTTTGCTGAAGTGTAAAGGCCAGTAGAACTATTGGAGAAGCTACTGAAAATCAAGGACATGCAAAAGCCCCAGTTGCTAGAGGCTTGGGAGGGAGGGGAACAGACAGGGAGGAGACGATGCTATGACTGCGTATTGTTGTCCTGGATGGGGCTCCAAACCACCTCCCCTCATCACAGTCCCTGTGTTCAGTGTCATAAATGGACCCTGGGAGGCCCACGGGGGTCCAGATGAGAATGAGACCCCATCACAGCCCCAGCAGCGCAAGAAGCCCTGCCCACCAACGTTTGCACAAACAGAATTGTTTCTGGAGTTCTTTTGCATCTGTAAACTTCAGGGCTATTGGTTAGCACGGAAAATTTCTTTTTTAAAGATCTTATTTTTAAGTAATCTCCACAGCTAACCGGACTTGAACTATGACCCTAAGATCAATAGTCACGTGTCTTACTGACTGAGCCAGCCAGGCGCCCAGAATAGGATGTTTGACAGCATGAAAGTCCTCCCTCCCTGCCTCCTCCAGCCCCACAGCCCCGTCAGTGCCCCCTAAAGGGAGAGCCTGACCTGACCAGCTGGGAGGCAGGGGTGAGTGCACAGAGCACAGCCCTGAGCTGCAGGATGCAGAGGGATGCAGAGACAGGAGTATCAAGTCTGAGCAGAGCACCACCTGCCCGGGAGAGCATGAGGGATACTGCTTGAGTGTTCTCCCAAGGCACCACCTGCCTCTCTGTGCACCCCCCCTCCCCTCCCAGAATAACATGAAGTCATCGCAGAATTTCACGATTCCCCTTTTGCATCTGGGGAATGTATAGCTTGAGAACGGTCAGCCCCGTAGAACAAGCTAGCCAGAAAGGCCCGTTTCTGTGCTCCACACCATTTGTCTGTGGCTGTCTCTGTAACTATGTATCTTTCTCCTTGTCTGTCTGGTATCTGGGTATCTATGTGTATCTATCATCTCTTAGTATAACTTTGTATCCAGCCTGTATCTAGTTATCCCCTGAGGGATGCATCTGCCATTATCCCCAGTCCCATCCTGTCTGTGTGTGTGTGTCTACCCACTCATCACCTGCAACCTAGCGAGTCTATCTGTGTCCAGTCCACGTGTGTATGCATGTATGTGTGTGTACTGTCTGTGCACTTTATCCCATACCATCTACCTCTATCTCTCCCTCCCTCTCCTCTCTCCGTCTGGCTCTACAATCACCAGCTAGTACTAGGTGGGTTCCATCTGGACATGGTTCAGCCTGGTTATGTCTCTCTGTGATCCAAAAGAGGAAGGGAGAGCTGAGCCTGTGCCCGCTCCCCCACTTCCTTCCTGTGAAACTACAGACACGAGCCCGCGGAGTCCTTCCTGCTCACCACCTGACCTGCAGGGCCCTGTCCTGCCACCCCAGGATAAGGACAGGCAGACCAGACCAGAGGTGGCCCATGTCCTGCAACCCCGCGTGAATCCTGGACCTCGGTGAGTGGGGAAGGCGGGGGCACAATGGGTGGAAGACTCCAGCAGGTTCTGGGCCTGCCTCAGGCAGCCTCCATCCAGGCCTGTGGCTCCCCCGGGAGGACTCTCCCTGCAGGCCCTGCTGCTCTGTGCTGGGGCCTAAGCCCATCGTGCAGGGATCACAGCCTCTGACATGCATCCCAGGCACTGGGACGGGTCAGATGGGAGCAAGGCCATAGCAGGTGCCTGGCTAGGAGTCACCTGGGCATGATCTGAAACCAGCTACAGGGGAGGGAAGCTCTCTCAGGGAGTTCCTGTTGACCGAGGGTGGACTGGGGACTGGCAGCACACGGACACCGCCCCCCACCCAAGGGCCCCGTGTGGCCGGCGTGTTTCTCACTGGGGCTTCTCTTGCAGTGCTCTGCCTGGGCCACGTGAGCCACACGCAGGAGGGTGAGTCCTGTGCACATGCTTCCTGATCCCCTCCCCCGGGGCAGCCCTGGATGGAGTCTGGTTCCTTCTGGGAGGGACCCAAACCCCAAGGTACACAGATGCATTCTCTCTTCAGTCCTCCCTTCACAGCTGCAAATCCCTGAAGGCCTCAAGTCCAGCAGAGCCCCCAGACGGGGATTCTCACCCACTCGACCGATCCCTTGCCTCCCCTCTCCCTGCTCTCTGAGCGCCATCGGCCAGGACCAGAGAACACAGTTGTCCTTGATTCTCTCTGAGCTTGCCCCATGTTCAGCCCCTCAGATCCTGTGGGTCCTGCCTGCACGGCTTAGGTCACCCCACACCTCCCGTGGGCTCCGTCCATGCCAGACTCCTCCATCCTCATAGTCCTCCCGTCCCCACCACCCCTGCCATCCCCACCTCCCTGGCAGCGTGGGGCCCCCCTGGGGCTGCTGCACATCTCTGGTCTCCTCCTGCAGGCTCTCCTGTCCTCCACTCTCTCCCTGAAGGTGAATTTAGAAAACACACACACAATGGTTTTACCTCCCAGCCTGCCCCCTTCGAGAACTGAACCAGGGCCCATGGGATCCCAGAACAGAGTCTTTCATCTGGCCCCATCTATCTCTAGCCATACCTGCCCTGCTCTGTCCGACTCTCTTACCTCAACACTTGGTTCTCTTTCTGTGTCTCAGACACGCCACACCCTGCAGCAAGACCCACGCCCACGCGGGCTCTCCACCTCCAGCACCAGACCCCCTTACCTACTTGGGGAGGTAATTCCTGCTCCTCTCTCAGGAATCCTGTCCTCATCTGACATCAAGGAAGCATCTCTGTATAGTGCAGGGATCTTGTCATGGGCCTGTGTGGTGTCAAGGCCTTTCTCCTCACACCATGTCACCTCCCCAAGCTGCTGTACCTGACAGAGAGCATCTTGGCAATCTTTCTCTCTCACAGAAATGCATTCTCTGTGCAGTCTGGCCAGCAGTCTCGTGGTGGCCCCAGCAGGTCACCAGGCCTGCAGGCTCCCTTCCCTGCTTCACGGCGTCAGTGCATGGTCACTAGCACTAGGGTCACCTCTTGATGCAGGAGGGCTGCCAGAGCTCCAGCCATTGCACATGCTTGCAGAGTGAAAGGCAGAGATAAGGAAAAGGCTTAACTGCCACCCTTTAAGCTGCTGTCCCGGGAATCCCACCAATGAGGCTCCCCCATGTCATTTCACAGACATGGTCACAGGCCTGCACAGAGCAGATCTGGGATTCCAGGGGTTGTCTTTTGTACCTGAGGCTAGCCAGTGATGCTCTGCTTCACAAGGATGGAGATCCCAGATGTTGTAGGGCAGGAGCCATCTGCATGACTTCCCTCCCACCTCACAGGGAAGGATAGGTTATTTCCTCAGAACGGACCCTGAGAGCCTGCTCCGCTTCCCTCCCAGGGGTCCTGCCCAGACCCTCCATCTGGGCAGAGCCAGGCCCTGTGATCCCCCGGGGGCAGCCTGTGACCATCGTGTGCCAGGGACCTGCTGGAGTTGAGATCTTCCACCTGGAGAAGGAGGGAAGACGCTCATATCAATGCGTGAGGAACCCACTGCCCGAGACCCAGGCCAGATTCCTCATCCCGACGGCGAGTGAAGACGCTGCCGGGCTCTATCGCCACATCTACTATAAGGTGTCAGCTGGTCTGAACACAGCCAGCAACTGCACCTGGAGGTGACAGGCGAGGTGACAGTGCTAGGCCCTCAGGTTCGCCCTGAGCTCCCTGGACCCTGCTACCTACTGTACCCTCTCTTCCCAGGCTCCCCTGCCCTCCTGGTCCGCCCCCCACAAGCCCTCTGCTTCCTCTCTCCCTCTGCACACACGTCCCTCTGGCTTCCACCCAGCATAGGTCCAGAGCCCTGGTCTCATCTGTACCCCATGAATGGTCTGGGGAGGGCACGGAGCTGGCCCTGGGGGCTGGCTGGGGAGGGGGCTTCTGGAGACTGGGTGTGCAACAGGCTCGTTTTAAGAGACCACGTGCCTGGGGTGCCTGGGTGGCTCAGTGGGTTAAAGCCTCTGCCTTCGTCTCGGGTCGTGATCCCAGGGTCCTGGGATTGAGTCACACATCGGGCTCTCTGCTCAGCAGGGAGCCTGCTTCCCTCTCTCTCTGCCTGCCTCTCTGCCTACTTGTGATCTCTGCCTGTCAAATAAATAAATAAAATCTTTTAAAAAAGAGAGAGAGAGACCATGTGCCTTTTCACTCAGGATGGTATGAAGCTGTCCTTTCCACAGGGTCAGGGTCTGAGGGGCCCTGTCCAGGGGTCCATCTTCCACTGGGAAAGTCACATGGTCCACAGGATTCCTGACCACACCGGGGAGTGGTCTGGGGTGTGCTTGGAATGGGCCATCCCTGCCCCTCTGTGTGGTTCAACTCTGGTGACATGCCAGAGTCAGGGTGCACTGGGGACAGTTGGACCCCCCCACGAGGAGGGAGGGCTGAGGATGGAGGCAAGGAAGGGAGCCCTTCCTTAAAGCTCTGTGTTTTTTCTCTGTTTCTCTTCATTCTGCTGTGATCCCCACATACCATGGGACAGATGCAGTGTCCAGGGAGTGGCCCCAGGATCCAGACCTGGGAGTATCCCCCTAGTTTATCCTGGGCCTCTGACACGCCCACCACTGACCTGGGGAGAATATGGGTGGCATGGTGGCCATGCCAGGTGTGGTCAGTGTCCAGGGCCCCCAAACCTGTGACCAGGTGAGGTGGCTCCAGCTCCACCGTGTCTGTCTGTGGTCGGGGACCAGCTGCTTTGTACAGCCCCTCAGCTGAGTCAAAGCAGAGAACATGCCCTCCCATGCCTTCACGTCTCCCTGTCCCCCCTTCCCTGGCGTCTAGTGGTCTCAGGAACAAGGGACACATGGAGAGAAAGAGAATAGATGGTGGGCGCTCTGGGAGGTAGGGGCTGGGCTGATGGGACAGACAGTCCCAGGAACTCAGGCTCTGCAATTCTGCCTGTGCACAGGATCCCCTGCAGACCTTGGCTCTCCCCACACTGAGCTCCTCCTGGGCTGGGGCGTCATCCACCTGAGGCTCTGCGGGGAGTGGGGGGTGGGGTCCCTCAGCCCTGCCCTGTTTGCAGGCAGCCTGGGTCTGGGTGGGGCAGGGAGGACTTCCCCCAGGTGCAGGGGCTCCCACGTCCTCCCAGCTCCCACACTGACAGCGGGGAGGGGTGTCCTCCTGACAGGGACATGCATAGCTCCTCCTCCTTGGGGGGAAGAAATGAGGTAATGACCCTGAAAGCCCCCCAGTCCCCGGAGCAGGCAGCCCCAGACTCAGGTGTTGACCACCCATCCCTACGGCTTACAGGGAAGGGCTCTACCATCCCCGCTGGCTCCACAGACCTGGCCTTAAACCCACCCATCAGAGAGTGAAAGTGAAGGCTGATATTAGTCTCAAGAGGAAAGTTCAAGTGCACCACGTCTGTCCTGTCCACCCCCAATGTGTGGAGCCCCAGGAGAAGGGGTCTTCCAGGGAGAGACCCAGAGAGGGTATTGGGGAGAGAGCGGTGGGGGGGGGGGCTACATCAATGCACAGGTGCAGGTAGGGAGGCCTCTCACACACAGTCACCTCTGTAAGACCACAGTGACCTAAACACACACTTTCCACACCCTGAAGGGCCTGTGTAGTCAACTCTGGTGACAACTCTGGTGACATGCCGGAGTCAGGGTGCCCTGGGGACAGTTGGATCCCCACGAGGAGGGAGGGCTGGGGATGGAGGCAAGGAACGGAGCCCTTCCTTAAAGCCCTGTGTTTTTTCTCCTCTTTCTTTTCATTCTGCTGTGACTCCCACATACCGTGGGTCAGATGCAGTGTCCAGGGGGTGGCCCCAGGATCCAGACCTGGGAGTATCCCCCTGGCTAGTGTGGGCAGTGCCGGTGTGGACCTCTGCTCTGGGCCCTCAGGTCCACCCCGAGCTCCCTGGACCCTGCCACCTGTCTGTCACCTCCAGGTGCAGTTGCTGGCTGTGTTCAGACCAGCTGACACCCTTATAGTAGATGTGGCGATAGAGCCCGGCAGCGTCTTCACTCGCCGTCGGGATGAGGAATCTGGCCTGGGTCTCGGGCAGTGGGTTCCTCACGCATTGATATGAGCGTCTTCCCTCCTTCTCCAGGTGGAAGATCTCAACCCCAGCAGGTCCCTGGCACACGATGGTCACAGGCTGCCCCCGGGGGATCACAGGGCCTGGCTCTGCCCAGATGGAGGGTCCGGGCAGGACCCCTGGGAGGGAAGCAGAGCAGGCTCTCAGGGTCCGTTCTGAGGAAATAACCTGTCCTTCCCTGTGAGGTGGGAGGGAAGTCATGCAGACGGCTCCTGCCCTACAACATCTGGGCTCTCCATCCTTGTGAAGAAGAGCAGGACCGGTGTGGGGCCCGGGTGCTGCACACTTTAGGGGCACAGGTCCTGGGCGGCAGACCCTTTAAGGGGGAGAAGGATCATGGGTCCCCCATTCTTTCAAATACAGGGATCACAGGTCATGCATTCCTTAGGGCAATGTGGAGAGTGGTTCAAGCACCCTTTACCGTACGAGGATCACAGGACGCCCACACTTAGGAGTATATAGATCATGGGTCGTGCATCCTGTGAGGGGATGAAGCCCTAGCCTGAGGAGGTGACTCCTGAGAGGAGCTGCAGGACAGCAGTGGGCCGAGTCCCCACTTCATCCCTCTGACTGCCCACAGTCCCCACAGAGCCAGGCCCCCGCAGCTCAGGGCCGCAATGAGGGGCACTCCCCAGACAGCAAAGTCACCTGGGAATGTGTCCGGGAAGTGCTGGGTGGGGTCAGGTCCCGGCACCAAGGAGGGAAGGAGCTCCTGTCTCAGTGTCCTGGGATGGGCTAGGTCTCATATACCTGTGAGTGACTCTCCCGTCCTTGTGCTTCCAGCCCCTGCTTCCCGGAACTACATGGTGGGGAACTGTGTGCGCGTGAGCCTGGCTGGTGTGGTCTTACTGATCCTGGTGGCAGTTCTGGTAGAAGCTTGGCACGGCCAGAGCAGGTCCCAATGCGGACAGAGACAAGAGGGTCCCCAGCAGAGTCTAGACTCCAGGGTTCCGGGGGGACATTCCAAGAGCTCTGAGGCTCAAGCTGGACCCCAAGGAGACCCGGCTTCTTCATAGCAGAAGGAGACCCCCTTCTGCTATGCTGGGCTGTGCAGGGGTGCAGCGGCGATGGGCCCTGCCTCTCCACCGTTGGTCAGTCTGCGTGTCCCAGCTTTGCCTCCAGGCCTGATACCCATAATCTGACCACCCATGTTTCCTGGGTGCCCCTCCTCTCAGGGTTCTCCGGCAGGCTCCCTGTCCCTCCAGACCCTGTGTCCCTCTTCCTCTCCTTCCTCCTCCCACCCGATTCAGAGGCTCAGTGGGGCTCAGTTCAGGCCACTCCTCAGTGCTCACACCTCTCGCTTTGATGATGTCAGCATCTGGGGGCTTCCCCTTCACATTTCAGTGGAGAACTCCACGGTGGAGATGCCCTCCTCCCCCTCCCTTCTCCTGGAACCCCCAATCCTGGTTGCCCTCTGGGAACCAGGAACCTGCCACTCCAGGCTGCAGGCATTCGCAGCACCTGTCAGCTGCCTTACTCAGGAGGCCCCCAACTGCACCCTCCCTGCATATCCCGTTTCTCCTCTTTCCGAATGGTCTCTGCCTTGCTCCCTCTCCCACTGGCTCCTGGGCCCCACAATGTTAGATCTGGAGCCCAGGGAAGGAAATGCCAATCAAAACCATGCTGACCTAGCCCCACACACTCATTAAGATGGTTTTATAGATTTAAACCTGTTTACGGGAAGGTCACAAGTGTTGGGAGGAAGTGGAGATATTTGGAACTGCTGAGCACTGGCAAGGTGGTGGGTGTAAGACGGTGTGTCATTTCCTCAGAAAGTAAACAGAATTTCCCTGTGACCCAGCAGTCCCAGGGCTAGGGGCGCAGGCGGTGGGAACGGAGCCAGGGACCGGAAGCTGTGTGCACTCAGGTCCACACCGGCACTGCCCATACTAGCCAGGGCAGCCGCAGGTTCCTGAGCTGTGCAAGACAGCAGCCAGCATTGGGCACCGAGCAAGGACTCCACAAGCCATTGCAGGCTTCGAAGACGGAGGAAGGGGCCTGGTGTCCAGGAAGGGGTGGGGCCCTGCAGACACCCTCCTGTGAACCCCATGGGACCACGACAGACCTGGGACCTCTAGATGGAATGGCATAATAAACCTGAGGCTGTCGCCCCCAGTCTGTGCCCCTTCGTTGTAGCAGACATGGAACCTCAGACTCCTGGTGTCCAACACTATTCTCAGTCAGCTCCCAGACTTCTGGAAATGGATTCGAGCACCGACCTTTCCTTGTCAGCGCCCTGACATCACCCCCGGATGTGTCATCCCAAACTTAGGAGCACCCGTGCCCAAAGCCCAGCCTGGCCACATCCCGGAGTCCTGGGCTTGGTATCCTGGCATTCCAGCGGCAGATGGGGCTACACAAAGCTGGGACCCGTATCCCTGACCTTTCCAATGCCCTGCTCCTGAGAAATTCACGCAATATTTTCCCAACTTACCCTGTGGCTCCAGTGTTGGTGGGATGTAATGTTGTCTTTAATTTTATTTATGTATATTCACATCAGAGTGTGCTTTCCTGTGTCTTACAGTGTAACTGTGTCTTGGACTGCCTAGAACATTCATAGGTTTCAAATGCTGAAACCCCCTGAAATGGTGGGTTCAGAGATGATCCACCTTGTCCATCCATTTCACAGACACACACACACACCCCCCACACACTGCAGGTGCGATTTTGGTCTGATTCTGCTTTTCAGAATGAATAAGTAATCCATGGAAAATTAAGTCAGAAGACACATCATGTTACTTTCAGAAGGAAGTTATCCCATTAGAGTGAAGACTGTGTACCCCACGATCTGCTTTTCCAGGTCCTGCTGCTGTGGTAAGAAGTTGCTGCAAACACCATACTGGAAACAGTGCGCATTCCCCACCCACGGGGTTCTCTGGCCCAGGGGTCTGGCGCAGTCCGGTGGGCTGCATGAGCACTGAGCTGGGCTGCGTTCTTCCAGTGGCTACAGGGCACTAAACAAAGCACTCATTAACATCAAAAAGATCAAAGAAAAAAATCGTAACAGAAACAAAAACAAACAAAACAAATGAAATGGAAACACACATACCAAAACCTATGTATGGGTTGCAGCAAAAGCCTTTCAGAGAGGGAAGTTTGTAGTCGTGAACGCATCTGTTAAGAAATTGCAAAGATCTCAACTACACATACTAACTTTACACCTTGAGGGAGAGGGAAAAAAAAGAGTACACTAATACCAAAGTTAGCAGAAGTCATGAAGGAGAGTGGAAATAAATGAAATAGACACCGCCCACCTGAAGAAAAAAAAAAAGAAAGTAAGAAAAAAATCAATGAATCTAAGAGTTTGTTATTTGAAAAGACAAACCAAATTGACAAATGTTTAGCTAGACCACCTAAGAAGAAAAATAAGAGAAAACGCAAATCAAATCAGAACTGAAAGAGGAAGCATTACAACTGATCCTACAGAAATATGTAGGAGTTTAAGGGACTGCTACCAACAACTCTGCACCCACAGATGAGAAAACCTGGAAGAAATGGATCAACTCCCAGCAACACACAACCTACCACAACTGAATCAGGAATAAACAGAAAATCTGAACAAACACATAAAAAGCAAGGAGACCCACCACCACAGAAAATCCCAGGACACCAGATGGCTTCATTGGCAAATTCTGTTGAATATCCAAAGAAGAAGGAATGCCAATCCTTCTCAAACTCTGCCCAAAAAGTGGAAAGGGGGGAGGAACATTCTCAAACTCATTCTTCAAGGCCAGTGTCATCCTGATGCCAAAATCAGATGAAGACACTACATATTATCCTGATACTGATATTCTAAAATCAGAGGAATTAATTTAAAAATTAATTAAAAAATTAATTAAAAATTAAATAGACCAAAGTTTTTCATCTTCTTTAATCTTTAATTTTCATAACTCCAGAAAATTTCCCAGGCAAGTCATTCTTGCTGACCTCTTTTTCCTTTTGGTGTGTTAATTAGTCTTGAATTTGGATGTCCAAGTATTTTCCTGAGTTTAGGAAGTTCTTGGTTATCATTTCTTTACATAAGATTTCACCCCTTTTCTCTCTCTCTCTCTCTCTCCCTTCTCTGGAACTCAAATCATTCTTTTCTGTGGTAGATGCCATCCAGTTTCTTTAATTAATTTTATTCATTAACTGGATTCCTCAAGTCCAGAATTTCTGTTTGGCTCTTTTGTATTTTTTCTATCTCTTTGTTAAACTTCTCTTTTGGTTCACGTGTTGTTTTTCTTTTCTCATAACTCAATGAGTTTCTCATAACCCGACCAGTGCAGCTATTTTGAAATCTTGGTCAGCTACATGGCAAAACTCCAAGTCTGAGTTCAGTTACGGGATGGCTGTCCTCATCTCTTGGTGATGACATGTGTCCTTGGTATCTTGATTCTTCATGTTCCTTGGAGTTTCCCATGGCTGTTTTAGCATTTGAAGTGGGGTCACTCCACAAATCTTTAGTGGCTGTCTTCATGGGGGAGATGTTTTTCATTGGTTCTGCTGGTATCTGACACTTTCTCCAACTTTACACAGATGCACAAAGTGTGTAGGCTTGTATTTCCTTTCTGGTCCTTGCAATCTACCAGGCTGGTTGCTGGAAACTTTCAGGGTTTTTTTGCCACAAGTTTGTGGTTTCTGTCTTGCCCACAGACTCCAGTTTGTCTTCAGAGCCTACATGAAGATCTGGACATGGCCTACAATGAGGTTTTCGCACTTGGGGAGTGGAGAGCACCCTTGGGCGGGGCTGGGGGTGTTGGGGTCAGATCTCCCAACAGCTCAGTGACAGGCTTCCTACTGTGGTCCTGAATGCAGTCAATGGGAACCACATCTGTTTAATCCCTTGGATACTCTTATCTGCCTCTTTCCCCATCTTCTGCTCTCCCCATCTGGAGGTTCTGCAGACCCACACAGCTGGGGAGGCCAGGCACCCACTCACTGTTCTCCCATTCCATGTTGGCTAGTTCAGCCCTCTCAACTGTGCCCTGGCCAGAGGGGTGACTTGGCAAAGATCCTCTTATCTTCTCAAATGCATCTCCATTTCCTTCATTTACAACAAAGGGTCAAAATACACAAGTCATTTCTAAATAAGACTACACCCTAAAACTCAGTGGGTGTCTCTGTAAAATGTTCAATTATGTATCTCTTCAGCTGTTACAGACATCATCCTCACTTCTGTCCTTCTGACACTTAGAACACATCCTCATTTTATTCCCCAACATCGGGAATTTCCATGTCTGGTCCCTTTATGCTGCCTTCTGGAAAATCTCTCAATTCTGAACTTTAGTTTTATAAATGTCTCTTCAGGTTTGTCTTGTCCTTCATGGAATGAGTTTTTTCAATGTGTTGACTTATTGGAATTTTCATCTCTAAAATGTCTTAATTGTTTCAAGAATTGCCTAATCTTCTGTGGCACAATCCATATTCTTGCATCAAAAATTCAATATCTCCTTTCATTTTTTCAGATATTTAAATATGCTTAATTTTATTCTCTTATTTTCCTATTGATTCTATTTCCTTGTATATGATCATTTTTATTCATCTGTAGCTTATTGTCCGTGCACTTAACCATTGTTAAGATCACTCTCTGATGTCCATTCTTGGTGGACATTCTTCTCTCATACACCTGTTCATACGAGAAGGGTTTCTCCCGGGGCTGCTCTGGGAGTCGGGCGGACCACAAGAGATAACTGCAGCTTCTCCTGGTCTGTGGTGTCCGTTGCCTCAAACGTCACATCTGCTCAGGCTTGTATTAGGCAGGGATGGGTCCAATACAAGCCTCAAGCTAACAGTCACTCACAAAAGAGAAAAACTTCAATGAATCTGTTTCACACACACGTAGGGGAGGTGATTCGGAGCTGACCTGAGTCAGTGAGTGGAGAAACCCCTGTTGTTGTCCACAAACACACATTGGGGAGCACTGCAGGTTTTAGCCTTCACCCGCAGTCCTGGCCCCTGCCTGCCTCTGAGGACCCTGGCGTCCCTCTCTGTGTCCACATGGGTGGAAGCCTCTACCAGATGACCTGCTGATGGTCCTGGGAACTGACAACTGCTCAGCATTGTTCTCTGTTCTTTCTTGTGGTTCCCTGACTCTCTGGGGAGCTTTCATTTCTCAGTTCCTGCATATGACTATTTCTATACATTTCAGAAATATGGTCAATAGCGCTTATTGGTACAAAGCATGTGAGGGGTCTTGACTGGAGGTGAAAAACATCCACCTAGGTTAAGTGTGACCCCATAATCCTTCCATGTACAAAACCCCTCTTATCCCTCTCTGAAAACTAACAGTAATGAGTCCCCTCCCATGAACTGGGAACCAATGACCCCCACAATTATCCTAAGGAGTGGGGTTCAGGACAAGATCCAAACAAGGAAACAGACTTGGAGACAGGATGTTATTACCCTGGGAAACACAGGCAATGGAAAATGGATAAATATTTAGAGAAAGTTTAACTTTTCCTTCAAAAATCAGAGCTCCCACACTGCTGAAATAGATGTTCCCTACAGCTTACATGCAGGACTCCAGGGTGGAGAGGACGGCTCTGCCCCAGAAACAAGGGGCACTGAGGAGCCAGGAGCGTGTCACAGGGATGTTCCCAAGAAGGTTGGGGAGTGTGGACAATGTCACAAGAAAATAGAGAAGTCCTTGGAGGCTGTGCAGAAAGAAAGTCTACACTCTGGGGCCAGGAGAGGGGCTGTGCTCCCTTCTATATGTGTCTGTATTTCTCCCCTGGGCTCATTACCACCATGACCTCAACGTGAGCTGATCAGAGAGGACACACATGTGTCTGTGCTGATTTGAGCTCTAAATGGCAGCAGGAACCTGTGTCCACTGTAGCATTTCTGGGGCTTTGGGCCCCAGTCCATGGTGAGGACCCAGGGGTATGCTGAGGATGAAGGAGACCCAACAGGGGGCCCTGGGGGGGGGAAGGACCTGTCCTGGTCCCCTCACCTGGATGGGGCATCTCAGGAAGCCTCAGGATCCATCCCTTGCACCATCATGCACACCAGAGCAGGGCTCAGGGGAGGGGGTGTTCCCCTTCCTGTTGTCACATCTTGCTGACATGACAACCCTGTGAGAGGCAGGACTGGCCTCCACGTGGCCACACCCTATGTGTCTGTCTGTCCTATGGTCACAGTGGTCCCTTTGTCTGCACAGGGGGAACCAGAGAGAGGAGACACCATGACACTCACCCTCACAGTTCTGCTCTGTCTTGGTGAGATCTGAGGAGGGGTGGGGACACCCTAGTCTGGGAGGGACCTGCCCCACAGCCAGGCCCTGCTCTGTCTGAGGCCCCTGGCTCAGGAGGCTCATGGGAGGAGGGGTTCTGCTGGGATTCAGGGCAAGCCTCTCACAGGGACTCTCTTCCAGGGCTGAGTGTGGACCCCAGGACCAGAGCGCAGACAGGTGAGTCTGTCCCCAGGGGTCTCAGTCCCACCTCCTCACTGGAGACAGGGGTCATCCATCAGGCAGCAGGGGATGGAGAACAGGAGCTCTGGGCTGACCAAGGGGGACGTCTGGGGGTTTGGGGCAGAACTGGGACTTGGGGGTGGGGAAGGTCTGTGTCCCAGCCTCTGTTTCCTTCCAGCGACCCGCCCCAAACCCACCATCTGGGCTGAGCCAGGCTTTGTGATCCCCTGGTGGACATCTGTGACCATCTGGTGTCAGGGTGGCCTGGAGGCCCAGGAGTACCGCTTGCATAAAGAGGGAAAGTTAGAGACCTGGGACAGACAGAAGCCACTGGAGCCCGGGGACAAGGCCAAGTTCTTCATCAGATACATGAGAGTTATGCATACAGGAAGATATCGCTGTAACTATCTCAGCCCCAATGGCTGGTCAGAGCTCAGTGAACCCCTGGTGCTGGTGATGACAGGTGCGAGCCCACTCAGGGCCCCAGCCCTAGGCTCTGCCTTCAGGAAGGGGGTGGGCTCTCAGGGGTCTCCTTCTCACAGCCCAGCCTGGGGATAATGTGGGGAATCTGAGCACCATTTAACACCCACCCCCTCCTCCTCTCCTAGGATTACAGAACAAACCCCAGCTCTCAGCCCTGCCCAGTCATGTTGTGACCCCAGGAAGGAACGTGACCCTCCAGTGTGGCTCATGGTTAGGATTTGACAGGTTCGTCCTGATGAAAGAAGGAGAGCACCAGCCTTCCTGGACCATGGTCTCCCAGAGAGCCCCCCGTGGTGGGACCCATGCCCTGTTCCCTGTGGGCCCCGTGAACACCAGCCTCAGATGGACATTCAGATGCTATGGCTATTACAACACCACCTCCCAGATATGGTCACACCCCAGTGACCCCCTGGAGCTGCTGGCCTCAGGTGAGGAGCCCAGCCCCGTTGCCTCTGTGTTCCTGTGGTCAACATGACCCTGTCTGGAAGACCCCCAACATAGGATGGGAATGAGGGGCTACAGGGAGGCTTATTCACAGGGGCGTCCACCCCTCAGAGAAATGAGGACCACACTGTCCTCCCACACCTGCCCCTCCCCACACGCCCGCCACTCAGAGCTCTAGGTGCCTGCAGAAGGGTTTTCGGGACCCTGGGGCAGATACACCAGGAGCCTAGAGAGGGTCTCTGCGGGAAGCTCCAGCCCTCCGCCCTCCTCTTGTCTCTTTCCCTGAACCCTCTGGGGGCTCCAGGCCCCACCCCCAGGTCCCCACTGCCCAGCTGATACGTCACTGGGACCTCTTTCCTCAGAAAGAGTACAGACCATCCCGGGGAGTCTGAGAGCCTCCCAGAGGACCGAAGACCCCCTGAGATACTCAGAAGCAACCTTGTGTTCCAGGGGCTAAGAGTCCAGCAGAGATGTAGGGGGTAGGCTCCAGAGACTCTGAGGCTGGTCGATGAGAAATGGGGTGGTCATGGCAGAGGGAGAGCTAGGCGGAGAGCAGCCAGGATGAAGGGAGGAGCAAGCTACCCTCCCTGTCCTGGGTTTACAATGTACCTGGTGGGGTCCATTGAGGGGCGGGGTCTCAGTGCTCCCTGAGATGGTGATTTGGGGTGGGCCCCTTTCCATCGGGGCCTCAGTTTCTCCATTTGTGATAGGGGAGAATCCTGGCTCAGATCTCAAGGACATGTCCTTTCGGACCTTCTAGGTTTGCTGCCTTAGGACTGCAGAATGGGAAGGTGAACAGTGAGGGCTGTAGGATGCAGGGACGGGCAGGACAGTGACGCTGGTGACGGCCCCAGAGCTCCTCTGTCTGTCCTGCAGTGCTCAGCCTGGCTGTATCCAGACAGCCCTGCTGGAAAGAAATCAGAATCAAACAGAAATAAGCAAGGGCTTGACAGTTGGGCTCCACGGGATGTAAATCCCAGATCTGCCGCTTCTGGGCAGTGGGATTTCAGACAAGTCCTTTCACTGTCTGTGAAACATGTCTCCTATAGTCTCCCTCATAGGTTTGCTGAGAGGTTTAGGTGAGATCTTGGACATGAGAGCCCTGCACAGGACGGGCCCACAGGGTGTGCGAACCCTCATGTTCCCTTCCCTCATGTGCTCGCTGAAAACTGCAGGCAGGCCCCACGTGCAAGTGTGGGGTCTGCAGGGCAGAGGACCAGTCTTGGCTGGACTTGGGGACTGAGGAAGGCATGGAGTCCCTCCCACGCAGGGATGGTTCTGAGCACCTCAGAGCTTCTGACAATAGCAGGCGCATTCAGCTGGGGCTACAGGAGAAGGCAGGGCACATG
Source organism: Mustela erminea (assembly GCF_009829155.1). Taxonomy (NCBI): domain Eukaryota; kingdom Metazoa; phylum Chordata; class Mammalia; order Carnivora; family Mustelidae; genus Mustela; species Mustela erminea. The sequence goes on along the minus strand of NC_045632.1, from coordinate 10,442,061 downwards.
AGGACAACAGAATGAACCATTCCAACCAAGGCAGGAGCCCAGAGCCAGAAGCAGGTGTCCACTAGGGTGGGCATTGTGAGGAGAGCACAGGGAACCCACTGTCCTGGGTTGGAATCCCAGCTCTGCCACTGACTTCCTGGCCTGGTCACCTGGGGCACCTGACTCATCTCTCTGAGCATTGGTTCCTTGTCTGTGAAACGGGTGAAGGTGGGGGTGGCATTTTCTGGTGCGTGATCATTATGGAGATCAGAGGTGATGATGGCATAGACTCCACCACGGGTCTACATGCAGCAGTTGCCCAGTTAACTGACATCCTGGTCCATTGATGGTATCCCTTGTGTCCAAGGTCACAAGCACCAGAGAAGCTGGATCCCAGTGCCTGTGACCTTCTTCCTGATGCTCTTCCTCCTTCTCCTCTTCCTCCTTGTCCAACACCAGCGCCAGAAAAAATGCTGCAAGTCAAGTAAGTAGACGATGGGGAGCTCTAGGGTTTTTTTTTTTTTTCTCAAGGTTTTCAGGGATTTATCAATGTGCAAAAGCAGTTTAAACTCTGAACTGCTCTACCGGAATTGGAAATGCCAGTGGGACCTCGTTAAAGTGCATACATGTACATTGACGGGATAATGGTAGGTGTAAGCATCTGTTGTTGTGTCTGTGCGTATACGTATGAACACATGGGTCCCAGCTCCAACCACCAATAAAACCTAGACACAGTGATGGCACACCGATCATCCAGATCTCAGTTTTCAAATATTGCCTTCTGTTAAAAGGAATTCGGGTTCCTCCGAGAAATTCTTTATTCCAGATTGGGACAGGGAAACTAATGGAAGTTGTCAGAGCATCCGAATGGGTCAGAAAGTATAAAAATTCACCAAGAGTGATGGAGCCAAGTCAGAATAACACAGAAGCCAGCTGGAAGGAATCCCCTGTGGAAAAATCTAGAATAACCTGAGCATCCAAGTATGGGATTACAATGCATCGAATAAAGCAGAAATCCATGAGTTTGTGGAGTAAATTAGTTAATGCCTTGAGGGAGAGGGGATGCATTAGAGTAGAATAACAGCAGATCAGAAGGAGCAACGTGGAGATCGGAGACCTTTAAGAGTTCACTGCCATGATGCTGGGCCACGCGGGCGAGGTTCATCGGTGGTCCTAACAATGGCCATACTGTATTTGAGAACAGTCATGGCATTGGAGGAAAACTCCAATATCTGTCTTCAAATACCAATCAGATTCTAAGGGAGGATGGAAGACTTCACCATGGGAAACCAGGCAGATGCCTCCTTGACCAGACAGTCACAGGGCTCAGTGCCAGGAGTAGGACAGGGGGATATCCCAGGCTCCAGAACTTGTTGGAGGTGATCACGGCTTTACCAACACCCTTTCCCAGGTATTCCTAAGTAGACACTGGGTAGAGCCAGGAAGAAAATAAAAGACGCCGTTTGGCAGTTGGTAAGACAGGAACCGGGAGTGTGGTTTTGGTCCACATGTTGCATAAGTGAAGATCTCCTGATCGGGGGTCCTGGGGTTGTGTAGATGAGGCTTCATATTTGTGAGAGGTGCACAAGACAGGATGCATATATCAGAAAAACACCTACCTACCTACCTATTACCTGTCCGTCCATCCATCCCTATTTCTGTCCATGTGCATGCCTATAGATGCATGAGTAAGGGACCTGCCCTTTCTTTCTCCTCTCTCTTGCAGCCCCCGTGCCCATTATCTCCGAATCCACCTCCATCTCTCTCTCTCCTTGGTAAAATACTACCAAAGCAAAAACATAGTTCAAGGTGATGCAGGAATAAAAAAAGACAGTTCTTATAAATTTTCTTATGTAAAAAAAAAATTACAAAAATCCTTCAGAATGAAGGATTTAATAAGAACATAGACTTTTAAAGACATTCTTTCAGTTTTGTTTTTTAAGAATATGTTGAACCCTCCATGCATGTTTTGTGTGTTAGAATTTAGTTGTTTGCTCTGAATTCCAGATCAAGGGGGGGTGGGTGTTTAACCTTGTCAGGGCTCGGATCCTCTGAGATCCAAACATGACCCTGGGCGCCAGGTTCTGGGGCTGCTTAGAAGCTAATTCTCACTTTGTGCAGGTGCCTCACGTCCTCAAGTTGAGACCAGAACCCTGCAGAAAAGGTAATTTCTCCCCCAAAGTCCTCCCCCAACCTCCCACCTCTGCCTGCAGTGCCTTTGCAGTTGCCTACTGCCCCTGTTTTTCCTCCCTCAGCTCCAGCTCCGTGGCTCCTGTCCAGGATGAGAACAAGAGTAAGTAGGAAGGAGGGTCCTGCTGGGAGACCAGGAGGAGTCCATGGGCCAGGTTCTGGGCTTTGCATGAAAATTGCCACATCTCTGTGATCCCAGGCACATCCTGCCCCGTGCTGGGCCTCAGGCTCCCCATCTGAGGGTGGGAGGGGCATGTGGGACTGCAGGGTTTCAGGAATTGGGGCATAAAATAGAATGTTCTCATTCTCCAGAAGCTGAGGTGAGAGAGTCCCAGCCTGAGGAAGACATACAGATGGACAGTGAGGTGAGCCCCTGCTCCTGCCCGGGGCACCCAGCACAGCCTTGTTCATTAGCTACATCCATGGGCTGTTTCTCCACCGTCCTATCGTCCTATCCCTCAGATCGGCAACATCTAACCTCACCCTTCTTCTTGAAAGGTGATACATGCAGGCTTCTGGGACATCATGGCTCAGTGGGTTTTTCTGATACTACATGGTTCCCTCCTTCTTGGTCCCCTTATTTGGGTCCTTTGAACTGTTGGTTGTCTGTGTCTCATAATGGCAATGCTGCCAGGGATAGTTGTACAGTTTGTGCACTGCACAATAGGGACAATGGAATTTAAGACCCTACTGGTGGATTCTGAGCAATGCGCCTCTTCTTATTCACACAAAGGCACCCTGTTGAATGGTCTGTCCATGAACAGAGATCCTCAGCCTGGCTTTTACTCTGTTTACTCTCTTCCCTCTAGTTGTGTGGATTTAGATGCAATGGAACTACACAATAATGTGCCTTGAGTGTAATGATTGTCATTCCTTTCCTAGTCCCGCAGGAAGCTCACCCAAAGATCGTGTTGACCTCACTATGAGACAACTCCCTATTTGATGTTGTCACGTTTATTTAATCCCAGGTACACCTGGACCATCTCCAGGCTCATAATTCCACAATTATTTCCAGCCTCAGATATCCAAGCTCCTGGGAGCTGTCTCTGCTTGTCAGCCCAGCAGGCCTTTCAATGTCCCATGGGCCAAATCTCCAATCTCCCCAGAATTTGTCTCACCCTCAATGTTCAGCACTTCCCCAAGTCCGTCTAGAGACACTTTGTTCATCACAGCTGGGAGGGGGTTTCCAATGGTCTCTAGGGGCCAGGAGTGCTACCGCACATCCCACGACGTGTAGGACAGCCCCCCTCCATCCAGAGCAAAGAGGGACAGGCCAGCTGTGCGGACACTTGACACTCGGGGTGGAGGAGCTGTTGTAATGGAAGCAGGCTCTCCCCTGGCCACTACACTGCACTTACCCCCTCGCCCAAATCAGGGCTTCCTTGTTTGTGGGTGACTCCCAGCCCCACAGCCATGAATTCCTTGAGCACAGGGTGCTGATCTGTCCTCTTCTTGGCCGATGGGCAAGTGTCCTGTCTCTTTCTGTCCATCTGTCTGTCTATGAGCATGTGGGTACAGACTGAAGTGGTTGAACCAAATCCTACAGACTGAGTTTCCCCCAACTTTAGCTCATTTATTCATTCAGGGAGGTGACAAATCCTTATGAGAAATCTATGTTTGGCAAGGCTCTGTCTTAGACTGGGTGATAGAAACACAAGCAAACCATGTCCCAACGGGGAATCCATCCAAGTGATCATTTAGGTCTTAAAATCGACCTTGGCTTCCGGTGGACTCGTAAGTGAAGAGGGTCAAGGTGGAGGACATCTTCCCTCCTTGCTCCCCAAGCAGAGCCCTGACAGTGAGTCCACCACGGGGTGACTGTGTCCCAGGGGGAACCACTCAGCCTTCAAGGGGGAGTGGCCCCTCTTCCTTCCCTATGTCAGACGGATTGCTGGACACAATGGACAGTAAGGGGGACAGGATGGTCAGGTGGGTCCTTGCTGCTCCCGGAACCCTGGTTCCCCACCCATCACACACCTGACTCCCATTCTCCCGCCCTCCAGGCCATGGCATCTGAAGAACCCCAGGATGTAACCCACGCCCAGAGGAACAGCTTGAATCTTGGACAGGAGACAAGTGCACCCCCTTCCTCTCAGTCAACGGAGGCCCCAGAAGAGCCCAGTGAATGTGCTGCTCTGTCCATGCACTAGCCCAGGAAGGACCCAGACCCCATGTTCCCAAGAGGGGGACTGCAGAGACGCCAGGAGGCTGTGGCCCTTCCCCCCACCCCATGGACACTCAGCTAACACTCCTTGGCCTGGGGACCTCTCATAAGGAAGCAGGATATCCTGGAGCTTTAGAAATCACTTAATTCTGCTGTAGATAAAAAAAAAAAATACCATCTCCATATCTTCAGACATAAAGCAAAACCCTTCTAAAAACCCATGGCTAAGAGAAGCAAACCACAAATGAAAATGTCTTTTTTTTTTTTTTACGTAAATGACAATGCAAATATTCTACATTGACACACAGTTTCACTTAAATGGTCAAGTAAACGCTACAGGCCAAAGGGAAAATTATGAATGAAATTATTACAAAGAAAAGAGCGCCTGAAAATCAGCGGCTTAGGCAACATCTATAGAAGTTAGAAAAAGAACAGCAAATTTGTCGCATGGCACTGGGTGAAAATGAGCTTGGGCTGCCTTAACAAGATACCATGGACTGGGGTTTGGGGGGAGGAGGGCTGATGACACAGAAATCTATTTCTTCACAGTTCTGGAGGCTGAAGCCTGAGCCCAAGGTGCCAACAGGGCTATTGTCCTTGGAGGGCTCTCCCTGCGGCTAAAGGATGCCTGCTCACGTGGACTTTCCTCTGTGTGGCGTGTGAGGCAGAGAGAGATCTCTGCTGTCTCTTCTTATAGGGTCACCACCCTCTTTAATCTGGGCACAACCCTATGATCTCATGATCATTCCTCTGTAGAGATCCCATCTCCAAACACAGCCAGCCCCGGAATTAGGTCAGCAGCACACATTGAGCAGGGGGGCATAAACATTTCATGTCATTCCATCCCAACAGTGCCGCCCCCAAAATCTACACTCATTCCAGCATCATCGATCAATCTAAAATCCAGAGTCAATTCTGAATTATCCTGTAAGTCAGACATGGGCGAGGTTCGGGGCACAATGTCTTTGAAGGCAGAATTCCCGTGCAGGTGTGGTGAGCCCGTGACCCAGATCAGGGACGTGCCTGCCCCCAGAGGGAGCGATGGGAAAGAAGAAAGAGGGGACCACGTTCAAAACTGAGCAAGGCAACTTGCACAGATCTGAAGGCTCTGTAATGAACAGAGCCTTGACTCGACGCCTTGCACACCAGGCCCTCTGGGGTGCCCCCTCCATGGCTGGGGGCTGCAGGGCCCTTCTCTCTGTGAGGGCCCCACTCCCAAGGCCTCGAGCAGAGCCTGCCCAGGGGAAACCAAGCCAGTAGCCCAAACTCTGAAACCACGGGGCCGGCCCTGACATCTCTGAACTGAGTTTGGCGTCGTCCTTCCCTTTCCCTGAAAACCAGCACATAGCTGGCCGACAAGGAAGCCTACGGTCCCATCCTGATGAATCTGAGAAGTCTGACAGCTTTCACTCCTCCCTCCCGTCTCATCCCCTTCCATGCCCCTGCACTGCGTTTCTGCTCCCACAAGAGCTCTCACCTTGGCTCCGCTTGCTCTCCCAAACCCTTTCCCTCATTTGTCCAAAGAATCTTCCAGGTCTCCCTTCAGAGTCTGTAGCTGAACAATTCCTTCTCCAGAGTCCTCAGTCTCTCATGGTCCCTCTACGCTCTGGTTCCCCCCACCACCACCACCGCTTCATTTTTCCTTCCTTCTCCTAATGTCCTCCCTGCTCTTCCTTCTGTCCCACAAGCAAGTGAAACCATTTGATAATTGACTTCCTCTGTGTGACTTATTTCACTCAGCATAATCCCCTCCAGCTCCGTCCATGCTGAAGCAACAGCTGAGTACTCATCCTTTCTGATCAGAAACCAGTTGAGGGATTGGGGGGGTGGGGGCGGGTGAGCCGGGTGGTGGGTATTCAGGAGGACACGGATGGCAGGGAGCACTGGGTGTTACACGCAAACAATGAATCTTGGAGCACTGCAGCAGACACAGACGACGGACTGTGTGGTCACTAACTCATTACAACCAAACCCATTCCTCCAATCTCCTGGCTCCTCCAGAATTTCGCTGCGAGCGCCCACACGGGAGCGCTCCAGGCACACGTCAAGCGCCACCGCCCAGCGTGCCAAATTCCGCAGCTCCCTTGGCCTGCACCCCGCCGACCTCTGGACAGGGTCCATCCATGCTCTCTGCCCCTCCGTCACAAGGGTCCGGTTTTCTCCCTGGTGCAATGCCTCGTTCCTCATTGTGGCCAAGGCCCGGCGGGGGTGGACTTCGCAGTCCGCATCTCCACCAGCAGCCCGGGGCACACGCAGCATTTCCAAACTCCTCCAGCCTCCCCCGCCTCTTTTCTGTTTGGCGGCCGAGTCTGCAGCCCTCTGCTCCGGCTTCTGTGATGAGCCTCACAGACCACAGAAGTCTCCACGAACGTGTGATGGGGGCAGGGGGGGGTGTCTGGCAGGGCCTCCCCACCCACCCTTGGGCTGAAGACAGTCCCGTCTTGCTGTGCGTCTTTCCCTGGTGTGACTGAGAGACACACTCAGAGCTCCCTGGACTCTCTTCTGAGGGCACTGCTCTAACCAAATCTGGACCACACTTACAACCTCATTCTATCCTAATTGCTTCCTTAGATGCCCCGTTTCCCAGTACAGCCAGGATGGAGGCTGAGGCCTCAACTTACGACTCTGGGGAAAGAACATAAGCATCCAGTCCCATAACATTAATAAAGCCACAAACATTTATCATCGAGTATTCCCAGAGTGTGAAAAGTCCTAGCGACCCTCGATAAGAAATAGAGAAAAGACACCAAGAATGCGCATCAGTAATGAAATATGGGACATCACTACAAAAATACAGGTTTTATGGTGTCAACCTAGATAAAAGAGGTAAACCGAGGCAAGCTGGATTACGAAAGATAGAGTGCATCTTGGAAGAGCAGAGGACTTGTACTTTGGGATGTGGAAACTCACACACGATCTACAGGTGAGTCTGTTGAGGGTTTGGGGCTGACTGTGTCTGGGAAAGAGAACAAAGAGGAGAGAGTTCAGTCTGAGACCAAGCGGACACTTCCTGGCCTGAGTCTGGGAAAAGCTCTTGGTGGATGCCCCTTGGTCAGGGAATGGGTTTCCCTTTTTTCTAAAACCAGGCATTTGCAGGAAATCAGTGTCTCTGACCTTGAATATCATCGGCTACGGACACATGCATGAGACTCTGCATTGCGCGCCCTCCGGTCCCCTTCCAGACGGAGTCCTTTCAGAAGAGATGTGAGCGGACCTTAGAAGACCTTCATCCAATGTGGATAAGATGGACCAGGACCCCAGAAACAGATCTAAAACCAGCTCGGGAATAAGTAGAAAACCTGAATCACCTTTTGATTTCTTAAATAAAGTACCTCTGAAAATGAAACTTGTCCCACAAAACTAACTCCAGATCCCACAAATCACACGGTTCATAGAACAGACACATTCCCAAACATTTTCATGGGCTCGCGTGAACACCCAACAAGAATACTGAAAGAAAGGGATATTGCACTTCCCTCTCCCACATAGATTTACATGTAAGATAACTTTTAAAAGGGGGGAAATGGGGCGCCTGGGGGGCTCAGTCTGCTGAGGTCTGACTCTTGCTTTTAGCTCAGGTCATGACCTCGGGGTCAAACATCCAGCCCCAAGTCCAGCTCAGGCTGGGCTGGGTGTGGAGTCAGCTTAGAATTCTCTCTCTCTCCCTTTCCATCTGCCCTCCCCCACCCCTCATGCGCATTCTCTCTCTCTCCAGAAAAGGAAAACATAAAAAATAAAAGTAAAAAATGGGGGGGGGGTATCTGATTACGACATTACTGCTCAATTCACATAGGCAATGGTTGGTAGAAAAATATTTCACTAAAGATCAACTTTTTCCCAACAAATCAGGACTTTCATCTACCCATTGTCCCTATAGCGTGCAGGAAGGACCCAAAATTGGGAGGACAACTCGCTGCCAGGAACAAGGGGCACAGAGGAGCCAGGAGGATCTCAACAGATGTTCCCAAGAAGTGAGGGTATGGACAGAGTCACGGGAAAACAGAGAAGTCCTTGGAGGCTGAGACAGAAAGAGAGCCCACGCTCCAGGGCCAGGAGAGGGGCTGTGTTCCCTTCCCGCTGTGCCGGTATCTCTCCTCTGGGCTCGTTGTCACCACGACCTTGACCTGAGCCATTCAGAGATGTCACATGAGTGTCTGAGCTGACACGAGCTCCCCAGCACAGCAGGAACCAACATCCCTGACAGTAGCTCTGGGTCTGGGGACCTGTCCGTGGTGAGGACCCAAGGGTGTGATGGAGATAAAGGAGACCCATGGGGGAGGCTCTGGGAGGGAAGGCACTGCCCTGGTCTCCTCACCCGGATGGGCCATCTTAGGAAGCCTCGGGTTACCCCCGCTGTACCGTCATGAACACCAGCCAGGCTGGGCATGGGGAGGAGCCGTTCCCCTTCCTGGGGACTGCTGAGGTGATAACCCTGTGACAGGCAGCACTGGCTTCCGTGCGGCCACCCCCTGTGTGTCTGTGTGTCTTGTGGTCACAGTGGTCCCTCCATCCGCACAGCCGGAACCAGAGAGAGGAGACGCCAGGACCCCCACCCTCATGGCCCTGCTCTGTCTCAGTGAGATCTGAGGAGGGGAGGGGACAACCTAGTCTGGGAGGGACCCACCCCACAGTCAGGCCCTGGTCTGTCAGAGACCCCAGGCTCAGGAGGCTCAAGGGGAGGAGGGGATCTGCTAGGATTCAGGGCAAACCTCTCACAGGGACTCTCTTCCAGGGCTGAGTGTGTGCCTCAGGACCAGAGTGCAGACATGTGTGTCTGTCCCTAGGGATCCCATTCCCACCTCCTCACTGGGGACAGGGGTCACCCACCAGGCAGCAGGGGATGGAGAACAGAAGTTCTGGGCTGACCGAGGGGAATGTCTGTGGATTTGGTGCTGAGCTGGGACCAGATTGTGGGGAAGATCTGTGTCCCAGCCTCTGTTTCCTTCCAGGGACCCTCCCCAGACCCACCATCTGGGCTGAGCCAGGCTCTGTAATGCCTTGGGGAACACATGTGACCATCTGGTGTCAGTGAGGCCAGAGGCCCAGGAGTACCGCCTGCATAAAGAGGGAAAGTTAGAGACCTGGGACACACGGAAGATACTGGAGCCCAGGGACAAGGCCAACTTCTCCATCACACACATGACAGATGTATATGCAGGAAGATACCGCTGTGACTATCTCAGTCCGACTGGCTGGTCAGAGCTCAGTGACCCCCTGGAGCTAGTGGTGACAGGTGCGAGTCCACTCAGGGTCCCAGCCCCAGTCTCTGCCCTCAGGAAGGGGGTGGGCTCTCAGGGGTCTCCTTCTCACACCCCTGCCTGGGGATAATGTGGGGGATCTGATCCGCATTTAACACCACCGCCTCCTCCTCTCTTAGGATTGCTGGACAAACCTCGGCTCTCAGCCCAGCCCAGCCCTGTTGTGACCTCAGGAGGGAATGTGACCCTCCAGTGTGCCTCACCCAAGTGATCCCACAGGTTTGTCCTGATGAAGGAAGAAGGCCAGCCCTCCTGAACTTTGGACTCCTAGCCAGCCCCTGTGGGGGAACCCAGACCCTGTTCCATGTGGGCCCTGTGACCCCCAGTCTCAGGTGGACGTCAGATGCTATGGCTATTACAGCAACACCCCCTAGGTGTGGTCGGACCCCAGTGACCCCCTGGGCCTGCTGTCTCAGGTGAGGAGCCCAGCCCTGTCCCTTCTGTGTCCTGATGATCTACTCAGGGCTCTGTTACCTGGGCTGGGATGGGAGGGAGGGACTCCAAGGAGCATCACTCAAAGGGAGATCTGCACCTCAGCTCAAAGGAGGCCAACAGAGGCCCTGCACCCCTGCTCACCTTTTGTCCCTATTCTGAGAATAAAGGTGCCCAATGGTAGCCGGAAGGTCTTGGGGAGTCCACGGGGCAGGTATAGGAGAAGTCTAGTGAGACAGGGACTCCTGAGTCAGCCCCAAACCCCCATCCACAGGACAGGCTCAACATCAGGGCGCTCCCGGGGTCTGTTTGCTCAGAAGGAGCACACACCACCCCACGTCCGTTCTGAGAGCCCCTCAGAGGATCTAACGCCCCCTCAAATACTCAGGAACAGTCTTGTGTTTCAGGGGGCTGAGAGCCCAGCAGAGACACCTGGGGCCACATGTCTCTGCGGCTGGGCCACAGGGAAGAGAGCAGGAGCAGAGACAGGGTCTCTGGGAGAAGTTCCAGGGCCCATCCAGCTACTGTCCAGGATCCTCTAGAGACCCAGCACCCGACTGCCACCCCCTCTCCATGCCCGGGGTCCACAGCTGCTGAATCACAGGCTTCTGTGCAGGGGTATAGTTTCGGCGGGTGTCTCAGGAGGAGGGCTGGGAGTCGGGTGAGTCATGGCAGGGCCATCATGGGGCTCCAGGGGCTCCAAGGCCCACAGAGGAGGGCTGGCATGGTCAGGGCAGAGGGAGAGGCTGGGGGCTCGGCAGGAGAGCAGCAGCCAGGGTAGGTGAGCAGGGAGCTCAGGAGCCTACCTCCTCCCCTCCCAATCTTTGGATTGTGGGGAATTGGGGGGGGGGCGCTCACAGGAGGGAGGGTTCTCAGTGCCCCTGAGATGGTGATCTGGGCCAGGTCCCTGCTCCTGGGTGAGGAGTCCCTGCTGTCCCTGTTCCTTCTGAGCTGAAAAGGTGAGCTCGGTGCCCTGTGAACAGGGAAGTCTGAGACACGATGCCTTAAGGGGTTCCCAAGGGGCGGTTCCCAGAGGCAGGTCCACCCAGGAGGGCGTGGGAATAGGCGGGACCCCCTGCCCCCGGAAGCCCGATCCCTGAGGTTTCCGGCAGGACTGAGGACGGCACGGACCTAGATGCCAGGACGCTGAGATGCCACCCACTGACTTCCTGCTGTCTCCCGCTCAGAAGCCACGCGCTGGCTACCAGCCAGGGGCAGGGATGATGTAGCTGCTGCCCGCGAGGCTGGCCAAGGGCGTCCTGGGGCGGGGTCTGCAGGAGTCCCCCTCACCTGGGAGGTGGAGCTTCTGAGAAAGGCATGCCCCCTCTGTAAAGGGGGGGAAGGGGCTGCTGCAGTGATCCCATTTCTGACCTGCACCGCGCTGCCTCTGCCAGGAACTGGGATCTGGGAAGGGCTGGGAAGCCGAGGGGGATCGCTGGAGATTGTGTGCGTCAGGCCCGGGTCTCCCCAGAGATTAGAAAATCCCGCCATTGATTGAGAGTCTCAGCCCCTCCTCATTCCACACAAACTGTGCGTTTTCTCCTTAAAACTACCTGCCCCTCGTCAGCGGACCGCAACGCCTAGGCCCCCAGCCGGGTTTGGGGAACGTGTGGGAGAGAGGAGAGATAGGGGCGGATGTGCGGCACTTGAGGTCCAGGCCTGACTGGGAGCCCAGGGAGGATGCGGGGACTCTGGGACAGTTACAGAGGACAGACAGACGCCTCCTTCTCAGCTCTTCTTTCCCATTTCCAAGAGACACGAGTATGCAACCCCTCCCCCACACTGAGGAGCCGCTGAGCGCTCTCACCCCGGGGCCTGGAGCGGCTCCGACCACCGTTTTCTGAGGGCGCAGGTGGAGCTCATTCCAGACGCTGTCCTATCTCTAGGCTGCTAGCCTGTGGCACCTCTCCACCGCCCCCTGCGCTCACCTGGGGGCCTACATGCCTCTGGGTGCTCACCTGAGACCCAGGTGGGTTCCCCCGAGATGCTGCACCGCGGGTCCTTGTGCAATTCGTGTTCACTGCATTGCGTGTGGAAACCTTCCCAGTGTCCCTGTGCCTGCTTCTCGGAACTTCTAAAGGGATCCTTGCAGATATAAATTACAAATTTAAGTTATGAGGATTTATGACTGAAAACATTCTCCCATTCACCGGGATTCGATAAAATGTATACATTCATTATAGAGAGAAAATTTTTTAAAGATTTTATTTATTTATTTGACAGATCACAAGTAGGCAGAGAGGCAGGCATAGAGAAAGGGCGAAGCAACCTCCCTGCCAAGCAGAGAGCCCGATGTGCAGCTCTATATCAGGACCCTGGGATTATGACCTGAGCCTAAGGCAGAGGCTTTAACCCACTGAGCCTTCCTGGCGCCCCCATTATAAAGAGAAATTTATGATGATAAAGTTTTGGGATTTTTAAACAAAACATGCTTAGAAGTGAACTTTGTAAATGATGCAGGTGAATTCTGAAGTTTTTTTCATCAAATTGTCTACATGCAAATCTTAAAAATTGTTAAATTTTTATTCATTTGTAAGTATGATTTATTTCTTTATACTTCTTTAAATTTATTTTTTATTTATTTTCAGCATAACAGTATTCATTATTTTTGCACCACACCCAGTGCTCCATGCAATCTGTGCCCTCTATAATACCCACCACTTGGTACCCCAACCTCCCACCCCCCGCCACGTCAAAACCCTCAGATTTTTCAGAGTCCATAGTCTCTCATGGTTCACCTCCCCTTCCAATTTCCCTCAACTCCCTTCTCCTCTCCATCTCCCCTTGTCCTCCATGCTATTTGTTATGCTCCACAAATAAGTGAAACCATATGATAATTGACTCTCTCTGCTTGACTTATTTCACTCAGCATAATCTCTTCCAGTCCAGTCCATGTTGCAAAAAAAGTTGGGTATTCGTCCTTTCTGATGGAGGCATAATACTCCATAGTGTATAGGGACCAATCTTCCTTATCCATTTGTCTGTTGAAGGGCATCTTGGTTCTTTCCATAGTTTGGCGACCATGGCCATTGCTGCTATAAACATTGGGGTACAGATGGCCCTTCTTTTCACCACATCTGTATCTTTGGGGTAAATACCCAGGAGTGCAATTGCAGGGTCATAGGGAAGCTCTATTTTTAATTTCTTGAGGAATCTCCACACTGTTCTCCAAAGAGGCTGCACCAACTTGCATTCCCACCAATAGTGGAAGAGGGTTCCCCTTTCTCCACATCCCCTTCAACACATGTTGTCTCCTGTCTTGCTAATTTTGGCCATTCTAACTGGTGTAAGGTGATATCTCAATGTGGTTTTAATTTGAATCTCCCTGAGGGCTAATGATGATGAACATTTTTTCATGTGTCTGATAGCCATTTGTATGCCTTCATGGGAGAAGTGTCTGTTCAAATCTTCTGCCCATTTTTTGATATGATTATCTGTTTTGTGTGTGTTGAGTTTGAGGAGTTCTTTATAGATCCTGGATATCAACCTTTTGTCTGTACTGTCATTTGCAAATATCTTCTCCCATTCCATGTGTTGCCTCTTTGTTTTCTTGACTGTTTCCTTTGCTGGGCAGAAGCTTTTGATTTTGATGAAGTCCCAAAAGTTTATTTTCGCTTTTGTTTCCTTTGCCTTTGGAGACATATCTTGAAAGAAGTTGCTGTGGCTGATATCAAAGAGATTACTGCCTATGTTCTCCTCTAGGATTCTGATGGATTCTTGTCTCATGTTGAGGTCTTTTATCCATTTTGAGTTTATCTTTGTGTACAGTGTAAGAGAATGGTCGAGTTTCATTCTTCTACATATAGCTGTCCAGTTTTCCCAGCACCATTTATTGAAGAGACTGTCCTTTTTCCACTGTATATTATTTCCCATTTTGTCAAAGAATATTTGCACATAGAGTTGAGGGTCCATATCTGGGCTCTCTACTCTGTTCCACTGGTCTATGTGTCTGTTTTTATGCCAGTACCATGCTGCCTTGGTGATCACAGCGTTGTAGTAAAGCTTGAAATCAGGTAGTGTGATGCCCCCAGTTTTATTTTTGTTTTTCAACATTTCCTTAGCAATTTGGGGTCTCTTCTGATTCCATACAAATTTTTGGATTATTTGCTCCAGCTCTTTCAAAACTACCAGTGGAATTTTGATCAGAATGGCATTAAAAGTATAGATTGCTCTAGGCAGTATAGATATTTTAACAATGTTTATTCTTCTGATCCAAGAGCATGGAATGGTCTTCCATCATTTTGTGTCTTCTTCAATTTCTTTCATGAGTGTCCTGTAGTTCCTCAAATACAGATTCTTTACCTCTTTGGTTAGGTTTATTCCCAGGTATCTTATGGTTCTTGGTGCTATAGTAAATGGAATCGATTCTCTAATTTCCCTTTCTGTATTTTCATTGTTAGTGTATAAGAAGGCCACTGATTTCTGTACATTGACTTTGTATCCTGCCACGTTGCTGAATTGCTGTATGAGTTCTAGTAGTTTGGGGGTGGAGTCTTTTGGGTTTTCCATATAAAGAATCATGCCATCTGCGAAGAGAGAGAGTTTGACTTCTTCATTGCCAATCTGGATACCTTTTATTTATCTTTGTTGTCTGATTGCTGTTGCTAGGACTTCTAATACTATGTTGAACAAGAGTGGTGAGAGTGGGCATCCTTGTCTTGTTCCTGATCTCAACGGGAAGGCTGCAAGCTTTTTCCCATTGAGGATGATATTTGCTGTGTGTCTTTCATAGATAGTTTTGATGAAGTTCAGGTATGCTCCCTTTATCCCTATAGTTTGAAGTGTTTTAATCAGGAACGGATGCTAGATTTTGTCAAATGCTTTTTCTGCATCAATTGAGAGGACCATGTGATTCTTCTCTCTTCTCATATTAATTTGTTCTATCACATTGATTGATTTGCAAATGTTGTACCATCCTTGGAGCCCAGGGATGAATCCCACCTGGTCATGGTGGATTATCTTTTTAATGTGATGTTGGATCCTGTTTGCTAGGATCTTGTTGAGAATCTTAGCATCCATATTCATCAGTGATATTGGTCTGAAATTCTCCTTTTTGGTAGGGTCTTTGCCTGGTTTGGGGATCAGGGTAATGCGGGCTTCAGAGAAAGAGTCTGGAAGTTTTCCTTCTGCTTCAATTTTTTGAAACAGCTTAAGGAAAATAGGTGTTATTTCTTCTTTGAAAGTTTGGTAGAATTCCCCAGGGAATCTGTCAGGTCCTGGGCTCTTGTTTTTAGGGAGGTTTTTGATCACTGCTTCAATCTCGTTACTAGATATTGGTCTATTCAGGTTGTCAGTTTCTTCCTGGTTCAATTTTGGGAGTTTATAGTTTTCCAGGAATGCATCCATTTCATCTAGGTTGCGTAGCTTATTGGCATATAACTGTTGATAATAACTTCTGATGATTGTTTCTACTTCCTTGGTGTTAGTTGTGATCTCTCCCTTTTCATTCATAGTTTTATGAATTTGGGCTTTCTCTCTTTTCTTTTGGATTAGTGTGGCCAATAGTTTATTGATCTTATTGATTCTTTCAAAAAACCAGCTTCTAGTTTCACTGATATATTCTACTGTATCTCTGGTTTCTACCTCATTGATCTCAGCTCTAATCTTGATTATTTCCCTTCTTAGAAGGGAAGAACTTGATTCTCCAGTTCTTTAAGGTGTAGAGACAGCTGCTGTGTTCTGGATTTTTCAATTTTTTTGAGAGAGGCTTGGACGGCTATGTATTTCCCCCTTAGGACGGATTTTGCTGTATCCCATAGGTTTTGAACCGAAGTGTCTTCATTCTCATTGGTTTCCATGAATTGTTTCAGTTCTTCTTTGATCTCCTGGTTGATCCAAGAATTCTTAAGCAAGGTGGTCTTTAGCTTCCAGGTGTTTGAGTTCCTTTGGAACTTTTCCTTGTGATTGAGCTCCAGTTTCAAGGCATTGTGATCTGAGAATATGCAGGGAATAATCTCAGTCTTTTGGTATCAATTGAGTCCTGATTTGTCCCCCAACTTTCCTAAGATAAAGGGGAATTAGAAATTGGTTTACCTATAGGGATAGTATTGATTGGGGAAAGGGGTTTACTTTGAAGTTTAACTCTATATGAATATTAGAAAATAAAAATAAAAAGGAATAAACTAGACTAAACTAAACTAAAATTTAAAAAAAAATAAAAAAATAGAAATGCAAAAGAAAAACACAGGTGTATGTATCAAAAAGTTCAGGTTGGAAGGTTATTATGGAATTTGATATACTGGACATCTCACTGTGATTGTAAATAGGTTAAAAATTATCTTTTTTAAGATAAAAATTATCTTTTTTAATAACCTTTGGAGAAGGTTCCATGTGCACTTGAGAAGAATGAGTATTCTGTTGTTTTAGGGTGGAATGTTCTGTATATATCTATGAGGTCCATCTGGTCCAATGTGTCATTCAATGCTCTTGTTTATTCATTTTCTGCTGCGATGATCTGTCTATTTCTGAGAGAGGCGTGTTAAGATCTCCTACTATAAATGTATTCATGTCGATATGATTCTTTATCTTGATTAACAGTTTTCTTATGTAATTGGCCGCTCCCATATTGGGGGAATAGATATTTACAATTGTTAGATCATCTTGGTGGAGAGTCCCTTTAAGAATGATGTAGTGTCCTTCTGTATCTCTGACTACGGTCTTTAGTTTAAAATCTAATTTATCTGATATGAGAATCGCTACCCCAGCCTTCTTTTGAGGCCCATTAGCATGAAAGATGCTTCTCCATCCCTTCACTTTCAGTCTGGTTGTATCTTTAGGTTCAAAATGGGTCTCATGTAGACAACATATGGATGGGTCCTGTCGTTTTATCCAATCTGCAACCCTATGCCGTTTTATGGGCGCATTTAGGCCATTCACATTGAGAGTGATTATTGATAGATACGTTTTTATTGACATCGTGTTACCTTTGAAGTCTTTCTTTCTGTAGATTGTCTCTATATTTCTGTTCAATGATATTCTTAGGATTTTTTCTCTTTTATAGAACCCCCCTTAATATTTCCTGCAGTGTCGGCTTGGTGGTTGCATAGTCTTTTAAGCCTTGCCAGTCTTGGAAACTCTTTAACTCTCCATCCATTTTGAATGTCAGTCTTGCTGGATAAAGTATTCTTGGCTGCATGTTTTTCTCATTTAGTGCCTTGAATATATCTTGCCAGCCCTTTGGCATGCCAGGTCTCTGTGGACAGGTCTGACGTTATTCTGATGGGCTTTCCTCTGTAAGTACAGAGCCTCTTTGTCCTAGCAGCTTTCAAGAGATTATACCTACAATTATGATTCCTCAATTTGACTATCAGGTGTCGTGATTTTTTTTTGGAATGTATAATCTTGGGTGGAGACCTTTCAGTCTCTAGTACATGAACACTGTTCCAGTCACAAGATTGGGAAAATTTTCATGAAGAACTTGTTCCACTATATCTTCTAGACTTCTTTCTTTCTCCTCCCCTTCAGGGATTCCAATAATTCTGACGTTGGAACGCTTCATGGCATCATTTATTTCCCTGATTCTGTTTTCGTGGTTTCTAAGCTGTTTCTTCCAGGCTTCCTCCTGATCCTTTCTCTCTGTCTGTCCTCCAGATCACTAATTCTATCTTCTGTCTCAGTTACCCTAGCTTTGAGAGAATTTAGATTAGATTGGACTCATTGAGAGCACTGTGAAGCTCATCCCTGGTAGTTTTCAGCTCAGCCCTAACATTGTGAACATCCTGTCTGGTCGCTTTCAGTTCGGCCCTAATCAATTCCATTTGGTCATCCATGGCTTTCTCCAACCTAGCTATTGCCTGGATATTTGTTAGCCTGAATTCTTTTTCCGACATATTGTCTATGTCGATAGCCATTAGCTCTGTTGCTGAAGGTCCATCCTCTGTATTTTTCTTCTGTTGGGCATTTCTCCTCCTAGTCATTTTGGTGAGAGATGACTGAACATATGTAGCTGGATGTATCGACCGTGGTGCAGTCACGGTGCACCCTGGAACACTTCTGAGCAATCAGGATTCCCCACCCATATGAGAGACAAAAGAAAAGAAAAAGAAAAAAAGAAGAGAGAGAGAGAGAGACAGGAAAGAAAGGGAAGATCAAAGAGAAGGTTCAGCCCAAATGGGCCCCAAGGTAAGATTTAGGAAGTATACAATCAAAGACAGACAAACACAAAGACTAATAAAAGTATATGACAAGAGGAAAAAAATATATATATATATATGCAAATAAAGGAAGAACCTCATCAAAAAGAACCCCAAGTATAAGATTTATATACTATCAGGACAAACACAGAAACACTGGTGGAAGAAAAAGATGGATGAGTGGTAATAAATTCTCAGTGTGGGTGAGGAAGTTTGTTTTGATTCCTCCTGGATGAATCTTGATATCTTTGTTAAATGACTCAACTTTCCTAAGATAAAGGGGGATTAGAAATTGGTTTACCTATAGGGATAGTATTGATTGGGGAAAGGGGTTTACTTTGAAGTTTAACTCTATATGAATATTAGAAAATAAAAATAAAAAGGAATAAACTAGACTAAACTAAACTAAAATTTAAAAAAATAAAAAAATAGAAATGCAAAAGAAAAACACAGGTGTATGTATCAAAAAGTTCAGTTTAGAAGGTTATTATGGAATTTGATATACTGGACATCTCACTGTGATGGTAAATAGGCTAAAAAATTATCTATTAAAAAAAACCAGACTAGTGGGAACGAGTTAAAAATAAAAGTTGTCCTATGAAGTAGTGGTGGTTGTTCTCTTGTAGTCTTCTTCTTTTTTTTTTTTTTTTTTCTCCTTTCTTGGTTTGTTTTTTGGGGCAGGGGCATGCCACGTGGGTTTTCATTTAATGAGGTTCCCTGAGTTAAGTCCCCCAGCCCCTCTCAAGGAGGTGGGCTCTAAGGAAACTGGCTTTTTTCAGGCTTTTGTTCTCTGGCGGTTTTTATGTCTGTTCATATTTTTTTCTCTCACCTTGACCGCTTTTGATGGTTTTTGTAGTTTTAGAGGAAAACAAACTGCATCCTGGCCTCCCTCTCAGAGAGAAGCCTCAGTCTGGCTGCATAGCCTAAATAAGGTCCCAATTGGCCGCTGGCAGAGCAGGTTCCAAGTCGCGATCCCTGGGGACACAGGATCTTTTGCTTGTACCCAAAACCGCGGCCACAGCAGCTGTCTGGGCAGCTCCAGACCACCAGAGAGGTTCCAAGCAGTGATCGCACACTGAGATTTTCCCACTGGCCCAGGCTGGGAGTGCCTGGTCTTTCCAGGTCTAAAAGCGCCCAGCTTGCGTGCACCAATTTCAGGGGAGACTGTGGGTCGCACACGCTTTTCAGGCTCTGAGAATGGGGCGCAGGTCCAAAAGCACCAGGCTGGGCCTTCGGGCACCTCTTTCAGGGGAGAATTTGGGGCACGCATCTTGGGCTCTGAAATAATGGCATGGGTCACAGAGCGCCAGCCAGGCCTTTGTGTACCTCTTTCAGGGGAGAATGAGGGGCACATGCATCTCAGGCTGTATAGCAAGGCTTGGGCGTTCTGTCCTCTGGTGAGGCACCCAGCCCCTCACAGGAGCCAGACCCCACACGTTCTCGGGAGCGCTGGCGGCTTAGGGACCAAGACCTGGTTTCTCCGCCGCACTCTCTCTAGCTCAGCACCAGGGGAGGCTGTCCTGGGACCGAGGACTTAAGCCCCTGTCCCTAGCTGCCCCAATTCCCACAATCCCCCCCCCTAGCATTCTTTTGCTCTTTTGAAGTGCTTTCAACCAGTCTCCAAGTTAATGCTGGTCCCCAGATGCAGGGCACTCTCACTCGTATTAGGGGTATTACTTTCCAACCAGTCACCTCTGGTGGCTCCCTCCCCCTTTTGTTTATCTTCCGATATCAGTTCACCGTTCCCACTCCACTTTACCTGCCCACTGGCGTCTTCTGCCCCTGTAGAGATCCAGACGTGTATAATTCTGAACTCAGGCTGATTTCATGGGTGATCGGAGTTCTGTGGTTGGTAATCAGCTCACTTTAGGGTACAGGTTTAAAAGGCGCCTCCTCTTACTTCCCTGCCATCTTATCCCCCCGCTCTTTATTCTTTTTTACTTTATTTTAGTTTTTTTTAATTAACATATAATGTAGTATTTGCTTTGGGGTACAGGTCTGTGAATCACCAATCTTACACATTTCACAGCACTCACCATAGCACATACCCTTCCCAATGTCTATAACCCAGCCACCCTATCCCTCCCACTCCCCAGCAAATCTCAGTTTGTTACTTGAGAATAAGAGTCTTTTATGGTTTGTCTCCCTACCCTGTCCCATCTTGCTTCATTTTCCCCTCCCTACCCCCATGACCCTCTGCCCTGCTCTTAAATTCTTCATATCAGAGTACATATGATAATTGTCTTTCTCTGATTGACACATTTTGCTTACCATAATACCCTCTAGGTCCATCCATGTCATTGTAAATGGCAAGAATGGGGGGTGGGTTGATGGCTGTATAGTATTGATTGTGTATATACACCACATCTTCTTTATTGGTTCATCTTTTGATGGACAGCTAGGTTCTTTCCATAGTTCAGCTCTTGTGGACATTGCTGCTATAAACATTCAGGGACATATGCCCCTTTGGATCACTTCATTTGTATCTTTAGGGTAAATACAGCAGTGCAATTGCTGGGTGGTACGGTAGCTCTGTTTTCAACTTTTGCGGTACTTCTATACTGTTTTCCAGAGTGGCTGCACCAGCTTGCATGCATTCCCACCAACAGTGTAGGAGGGTTCCCCTTTCTCCGCATCCTCACCGACATTTGTCCTTTCCTGGCTTGTTAATTTAAGCCATTCTGACTGGTGTGAGGTGGTATCTTATTGGGGTTTGATTTGTATTTCCCTGATGCCGAGTGATGTGGAGCACTTTTTCATGTGTCTATTGGCCATCTGGATGTCTTCTTTGTCAAAATGTCTGTTCATGTCTTCTGCTCATTTCTTGATTGGATTCTTTGTTCTTTGGGTGTTGAGTTTAATACGTTCTTTGTAGATTTTGGATAATAGTCCTTTATCTGATATGTCATTTGCAAATATCTTTTCCCATTCTTTCAGTTGTCTTTTTGTTTTGTTGACTCTTTCCTTTGCTGTGCAAAAGCTTTTGATCTTGATGAAGTCCCAATAGTTCATTTTTGCCCTTGCTTCCCTTGCTTCTGGTGATGTTTCTAGGAAGAAGTTGCTGCAGCTGAGGTAGAAGAGGTTGCCACCTGTGTTCTTCTCAAGAGTTTTGATGGATTCCTGTCTCACACTGAGGACTTTCATCCATTTTGAGTCTATTTTTGTGTGTGGTGAAAGGAAATGATCCAGTTTCATTCTTCTGCATGTGGCTGTCCAATTTTCCCAACACAATTTGCTGAAGAAACTGTCTTTTTTCCATTGGACATTCTTTCCTGCTTTGTCGAAGATTAGTTAACCATAGAGTTGAGGGTCCATTTCTGGGCTCTCTATTCTGTTCCATTGATGTATGTGTCTGTTGTTGTGCCTGTACCTTATTGTCTTGATGATTATCCCTTTGATGATTAGAGTTTGAAGTCTTGAATTGTGATGCTGCCAACTTTGGTTTTCTTTTTCAACATTCCTCTGGCTACCCAGGGTCCTTTCTGGTTCCATATAAATTTTAGGATTATTTGACCCATTTATTTGAAAAAATGATGGTTTTGGTAGGGATTGCATTAAATGTATAGATTACTTTAAGTAGCATAGACATTTTCACCATATTTCTTCTTCCAATGCATGAGCATGGAACATTTTTCCATTTTTTTGCATCTACCTCTGTTTCTTTCCTGAGTCCTTTATAGTTTTCTGAGTACAGAGTCTTTGACTCTTTGCTTAGGTTTATTCCTAGGTATCTTGCTGTTTTGGGTGCAATTATAAATGCAATCAACTCCTTAATTTCTCTTTCTTTTGTCTTGCAGTTATATATATGCTGTTATATAGGCTATATATATATGTTGTTATATAGAAATGCAACTGATATATATATATATAGACACTATATATATATATATATATATATATATGCTGTTATATAGAAATGCAACTGATTTCTGTGCATTGATTTTATATCCTGACACTTTACTGAATTCATGTATGAGTTCTAGCTGTTTTAGAATGGAGTCTTTTGGGGTTTTTTCATAAAATATATCATCTGCAAAGAGTGAGAGTTTGACTTCTTCTTTGCTGATTTGGATGGCATTTATTTCTTTTTGTTACCTGATTGCTGAGGCTAGGACTTCTAGTATTATGTTGAATAGCAGTGGTGACAGTGGACAGCCCTGCTGTGTTCCTGACCTTAGGGGAAAAGCTCTCAGTTTTTTTCCCATTAAGATTGATATACTCTGTGGTTTTTCATAGATGGCTTTGATGATATTGAGGTATGTACCCTCTGTCCCTACACTGTGAAGAGTTTTGATCAGGAAGGGATGCTATATGTTGTCAGATGATTTTTCAGCATCTATTGAGAGTATGGTTCTTGTCCTTTCTTTTATTAATGTATCACATTGTATTGATACATTGTATCAATGTATCACATTGATTAATTTGTGGATGTTGAACCAACCCCACAGCCCAGGAATAAATCCCCCTTTGTCATGGTGAATAATCCTTTTAATGTACTGTTGGATCCTATTGGCTAGTATTTTGGTGAGAATTTTTGCATTTATGTTCATCAAGGATATTGTTCTGTAAGTCTCCTTTTTGATGGAGTCTTTGTCTGGATTTGGGCTCAAGGTAATCCTGGCCTTTTAAAATGAGGTTGGAAGTTTACCTTCCATTTCTATTTTTTGGAACAATTTCAGGAGAATAGGTATTAATTCTTCTTAAAGTGTTTGGTAGAATCCCCCTGGGAAGTGTCTGGCCCTAGGCTCTTGTTTCTTGGGAGACTTTTGATGACTGCTTCAATCTCATTACTGGTTAGGGGTCTGATCATGTTTTCTATTTCTTCCTCGTTCAGATTTGGGAATTTATATGTCTCTAGGAATGCATCCATTTCTTCCAGATTGTCAAATTTGCTGGCATATAGGTGCTCATAATATGTTCTTATAATTGTTTGTGTTTCTTTGGTGTTTGTGGTGATCTCTCCTCTTTCATTCATGATTTTATTAATTTGGGTCCTTTCTCTTTTCTTTTTGATAAGTCTGGCCAGGGGTTTATCAATCTTATTAATTCTTTCAAAGAACCAACTCCTAGTTTTGTTGAATTGTTCTACTGTTCTTTTAGATTATTTTTCATTGATTTCTGCTCTGATCTTTATTATTTCTCTTTTCCTGCTAGATATAGGCTCTCATTGCTGTTCTGTCCCCAGCTCCTTTAGGTGTGGGGTTAGGTTGTGTACTTGAGACCTTTCTTGTTTCTTGTGAAAGGCTAGTATTGCTATACACTTTCTTCTCAGGACCACCTTTGCTGTGTCCCAAAGATTTTGAATAGCTGTGTTTTCATTTTCATTTGTTTCCATGATTTTTCTTAATTCTTCCTTAATTTTCTGGTTGACCCACTCATTCTTTAGTAGGATGCTCTTTACCATCTACATATTTGAGTTCTTTCCAACTTTCCTCTTGTGGCTGAGTTCTAGTTTCAAAGCATTGTGGTCTGAAAATATGCAGGGAATGATCCCAATCTTTTGGTACCAGTTCAGACATGATTTGTGACCCAGGATATGATCTGTTCTGGAGAATGTTCCATGTGCACTAGAGAAGAATGTGTATTCTGTTGCTCTGAGATGGGATGTTCTAAACATATCTGTGTTGTCCATCTGGTCCAGTGTGTCATTTATATAAAGGCTTTATTTCCTTGTTGATCTTTTGCTTGGATGATCTGTCCATTTCAGTGAGGGGGTTTTAAAGTCCCCTACTCTTATTGTATTATTGTTGTTGTATTTCTTTAATTTTGTTAAAATTGGTTTATATAATTGGCTGCTCCTATGTTGGGAGCATAGATATTTAAAATTGTTAGATCTTCTTGTTGGAGAGGTCCTTTAAGTATGATGCAGTGTCCTTCCTCATCTCTTATTATAGTCTTTTGATTAAAAATCTAATTTATCTGATAGAAGGATTGCCACCCCAGCTTTCTTTTGATGTCCATTAGCATGGTAAATTGTTTATCACGCCCTCACTTTAAATCTGGAGGTGTCTTTGGGTCTAAACTGAATTTCTTACAGACAGCATATCGAGGGTCTTTTTTAAAATCCATTGATACCCTGTGTCTTTTGATTGGGGCATTTAGCCCATTTACATTCAAGGTAACTATTGAAAGACATGAATTTAGTGCCATTGTTTTGCCTGTATGGTGACTGCTACTGTATATTGTCTCTGTTCCTTTCTGGTCTGTTACTTTTAGGATCTCTCTTTGCTTAGAGGACCCCGTTCAATATTTCCTGTAGAGCTGGTTTGGTGTTTGCAAATTCTTTTAGTTTTTGTTTGTCCTGGAAGCTTTTTATCTCTTCTCCCATTTTCAGTGAAAATCTAGCCAGATATAGCATTCTTGGCTGCATTTTGTCCTGTATACTGCTCTGATTATATCATGCTCATCCTTTCTGACCTGTCTGGTCTCTATGGGTAGGTGTGCTGCCAATCTATTATTTCTATCATTGTATGTTACAGACCTCTTGTCTAGAGCTGCTTTCAGGATTTTCTCTTTGTCACTGAGACTTGTAAGTTATCCTATTGTTAGATGATGGTGAGTTAACCTATTTTTATTGATTTTGAGGGGGTTCTCTGTGCCTTCTGGATTTAGATGCTTGTTCCCATCGCCACACTAGGGAAATTCTCTGCTGTAATTTGCTCCAATATACCTTCTGCCTTTCTCTCTTTCTTCTTCTTCTTTGATCCCAGTTATTCTAATATTGTTTCACCTTATGGTATCGCTTATCTCTTGAATTCTCCCCTCATGGTCTAGTAGATGTTTATCTCTCCTTTTCTCAGCTTCTTTATTCTCCATCATTTGGTCTTCTATATCACCAATTCTCTCTTCTGCTTCATTCATCCTAGCAGTAAGAGCATCCATTTTTTATTGTATTTCATTAATAGCTTTTAAAATTTCAACATGGTTATATTTTAGTTCTTTTATTTCTCCAGAAAGAGATTTTATTTCTCCAGAAAGGAATTCTCTAGTATCTTCCTTGCTTTTTCAAGAAGCTAGCACCTTGATAATCATCATTCTGAACTCTAGTTCTAACATCTTACTACTGTCTGTATGGATTAAGTCCCTAGCCATTGGTACTGCGTCTTGTTCTTTCTTTTTTTTTTTTAGATAAATTTTTCCAATTTGTCATTTTATCCAGAGAATAATAGATGAATGAGAGAACAAAATGCTAAGAGGGCAGCAAGCACCCCCAGAAAAGCATACACTAACCAAATCAGAAGAGACTCAAAAGCCAGGAGGAGAGGAAAGGAGGGGGAAAAAAACATGCATGTGTGTGTGTGTGTGTGTGTGTGTGTGTGTGTGTGTGTAGACTGGTGAATAGAACAGAGCCACACACTTGATTTTGGGTGTATTTTGGTCTGTTAGAAGAAACTGCTTCCCAGAATATTAAAGAAAAAAAACTTGCACATATACAAAAATAAGCACAATGAAGGGATGGAATATGACTGGAAAGATGAAAATTTTAAAAGAGTCTAAAAAAAGAATTAATAAGATAAGAAATTGGTTGGAAAAAAGAAAAAAAAAGAGGAAAGAGACTGGAGGCTACAACAAAGCCATGTTCTAAATTTAGGGTATATTTTGATCTGTTGGAAGAAACTCTATCCCAAAATTTTAAAGAAAGATAAATCTATGTGTATACAAAAAATACATACAATGAAGGGATAGAACATGACTATAACAATGAAATTTTTAAATGGTTTTTAAAGTGCTATTATAAAATAAAATAGTTAAAAGAGGAAAGAGGAAATTGTTTAAAAATAGAATAAGAAAAAAATAAAATTACAAAAATTTAACTTTGAAAGACTAAAGAATCAAGGGAGAATAGCCATGAATTCTTTGTTGTTTTCCCCTAGCTTCGTAGTTCCACAGTTCTCATTCATCAGTGAACTCGGTCTTGGCTTGGTGTCCTTGCTGATCTTCTGTGGGAGGGGCCTGCTGTGGTGATTCTCAAATGTCTTTGCCCAACGCAGAGTTGCACTGCCCTTGCCAACAGCCAGGCTAAGCAATCTGCTTGGGTTCATTTTTCAGAGCTTTTGTTCTCTGAACACTTTCCTTAGAGCTCTGGAGGACAGGAATGAAAATGGCAGCCTCCCAATCTCCAGCCCAGAGGAGGTGAGAGTTGGCCCCTCTTCTCACTGTGCCCATGGAGAAAAGTCATCAATCCCTCCCATCTCCCTGGTCTCCAGCCTGGCCAGGCTTGAAGCTCACCCAGTCTGTGACCAAGCATTTCTATCTCTGGGGCACAGCCCTCTATGGTCTCCAAACCCAGCTGTTTCCTGCTACTCATTCCTGTGCTGCTCCTCCCCGAAGAAGGAGGGGTCTCCCTGGATCTGCCACATGTGGGGTCCCTGCTTGAAGATCATGGTTTAAGGTAATCCCAAGCTGAGTGCCCCTCCTCAGCTCCGTCTCTGCCACAGGTTTCTCCCCTCCAATACCTGGGGGCTCTGCCACACTCAGACACCACAGGTCTTTTTGTGACCCCACAGGTTCTGAGCCACACTGTCCTCGCAAGGACTCCACCCACCCCACACCCTGTTTAACCTCTGGAGCAACGTCCCTCAGTGGAACAGACTTCTACAAGTTTGGATTTTGTGCTCCGCTGCTCTGTTCCCTGCAGTGTATCTTCCTCTCACCTCAGATTCACTTCCCGGCATGTCCTACCTTGCAGAAAGTGGTCGCTTTTCTGTTCCTAGAATTGCTGCTCTTCTCTTTGATCTACTGTTGAGTTTGTAGGTGTTCAGAAGGTTCGATAGCTATCTGGCTTGACTCCTGGGACCCAATATTTAGATCTCCTACTCCTCCACCATCTTGCTCCTCCCCTATTTCTTTATACTTTCTAAATAATAGCTAAGTATATATAACAGTGATATTGGTTTGGTTATATTAATTTTATATTCTATTAATGGTACAGATACTCCACCTTTGGTGCTTTACAATTGATCTCCTTGATTTACTGATAATCATTATATCAATCTCAAAAAAAAATGAAACTTACCTCTTTATTTCCAGATTGTGTACCAGTGTTATTTGCAGCAAATGCCTTATGATAATGACACCAAAGTATGATGTTAACATGAATCTA
This sequence comes from Mustela erminea, assembly GCF_009829155.1. Classification (NCBI taxonomy): domain Eukaryota; kingdom Metazoa; phylum Chordata; class Mammalia; order Carnivora; family Mustelidae; genus Mustela; species Mustela erminea. The sequence goes on along the minus strand of NC_045632.1, from coordinate 10,414,803 downwards.
AGTGTTGCTTTAGGAAAACATCTTAATTAATAGCCAAAATGATTTAATTATTGTACATCAAACACACATGCTAAAAATCTGTATTTTTATGTATATAGCAATACTGACCTGTCTTTTTCATGTCATTTCTCTGTTACATTCAAGATTTATTAGGAAAAAGAATTATGCTTTTCTTAATACAAATTAGGAATAGAACATTTCCAGGGCTTGTCCATTTCCTGACTTATTCAAATTTTATAGCACTAGTGAGATACATTTATTTTTTTTTAAGATTTTTATTTATTTATTTGACAGAGAGAAATCACAAGTAGATGGAGAGAGGCAGGCAGAGAGAAAGAGAGGGAAGCAGGCTCCCTGCTGAGCAGAGAGCCCGATGCGGGACTTGATCCCAGGACCCTGAGATCATGACCTGAGCCGAAGGCAGCGGCTTAACCCACTGAGCCACCCAGGCGCCCTAGTGAGATACATTTAAAAGCCTTCTTGGTATTACACATTTGGATATTAACCAACCGAATGATGTTTATTCTTCATTCATATGTTCTGAATTGTATAAGCTTATTTGAAATTTTCATTGGGAGATTAATAATTAGAATTCATCTATACTTTTTTTGTTTTTTTTTATGTGAAAACAGGTTAAAATAGGCTTGCAGGATTATCTAATTTTCTAATTATCTAATATTCACCAGTTTTATAACAACACTGATTTTCTCTGTTCCTTAAGGGTTTGGGGTGAGAGGGGATGCCTTTAAAGAGAAAAATCAAAGATTGCTGTTCTTCCTTGAAATCTTTTGGTAGTTTCCAGAGCTCTCTGTGACTGACAGAGATAGAGAGAGATGAAGAGGAGGAGGACAGCGATGATGCTGATGATGGTAGTGATGATGAGGATGGTGATGGTGATGATGGAGATGATGGTGGTGATGGTGATATCCTACCTAGATACTTCAAATAACTAACACACTTATATGGTATGCATTGAATTCTCTCTCTCTCTCTCAATATATTCATATCTATATATATTAATTCATATGTACATAAATATGAATATGCCTCTTCATTATATTTATGGCCAAGCTCTCATTCTTGAACACTGGGTCCTGAATTATTGAAAAAAGCAAGTTCCCCTATCCAAAAGAGGTAGCTTACATGATCAGAATGAACACAGAAATTAAATAGCTCAAGTATTTCTATATTGAGAGACAATTTTACATACTGAATTTCTGAGCTAGGGGATATAGGAAGACTCTATGCCAATGGGACCCAGAAGCAAAGCCTCAATTCATAAAACTTGAGGAGATAGAAAGAATCCAATGAGAACAGAGGTGATCCTTCAGTAGCAGAGAAAGTGTCCATTAGGGACTCTGTATTAGTTATATCACAAGAAATGGGGCAGATACAAGACCACAGAGCCCAGAGGACAAGTTTGAGTCCCATCAGCACCTCATTTTCCCCCATACTTTTATGGTTCTCAGAAGTGACTGATACCATCTGCCCATCACAAAGCAAAGAAGACACCAGTAGTGGATAGTATGGGGATGGCATGGATGGTTAAGCCCTGTCAAGGGGAAGCAGGTGCCCTGGGTGGACATTCAGGATCCTGGGTGATTTTCATCTGCTCTGACCTCTGTGACCTCTCTACCTTAATTCCTGCCCACCCAACTCCCAGATTACACAGTGGAGAATCTCATCCTCATGGACATGGCTGCTGTGATCCTAGTGGTCCTCAGGATTCTCCTCTTTCAGACTTGGTACAATGAGAGAAGAGCCCAAGATGCGGCCAGGAGGCAAAAACAAGAGAGAACAATGCCACAATCAGAATAGCGGAGCCTTGGGAAGTACATCTTGTGTGCCCAGAAGGTTCTGGAAGAGCATGTGGGGTATGTGCCTTGTGAACTGTCTGCAGGTCATTGTGAGGAGGGAGAGGAATCATGGCTCCCAGTGCAGGGACAATGCATGCCCTCTTCTGCCTTTGAATTATGGACTCCCCTTTCCAACCACTTGTGAGTTGTCTTCACTGGCTCTCATCTTCCCCCAACCAGCTGACACCTGCATGGCAGACTTCAGTCCACATTGCCATACACTGCCATCCTCTGGTTCCAATTTCAGTGAACATATTTTCCCATTTTCCTCCCTTGCAATCACCATAAACCTTGAGGAACACGAGGGTCTCCTTCTTTCAGTTCAAATAATGGAGGCTGTTTGAATGAATCACAAATTAGCATCAAAAGTTGCAGCCTGAAAGGGATAATCCAGGAGATGCCCCCACACCCTCTGAGCATCCCTCAACTTCCACCAGATGGCCTGTCTGTGCTGCCTCTGAGAAACCCGTGTACAAAATGCTGGATCCTGGTGTTGGCCAGTATCTCTGCTGAAACTCCTCCCTTCATACGCAACTTCAGGGTTCCACCGTGAGGTCCCTGATGGTGAGGAACGTGCAGAACTGATGTGACAAACCAATACAAATCAACATAGAACCCATTAATGCCACTCTGAGAGCACTAAAGTTTACCCAGGTTTCCTTACATTTTATATGAAATGATTACTTCTATTTCTCTAGGCCCAGTTTCAGCGAACTCACAAGACTGAGTGTTGAGGACTCCAGATGGGAGGTTAATAGTTACAGTGTGCTACCGGTCATGGGAGGGCCAGGAGCACACAGGCCCATGAAACTGAGAGATTCCAGATCCTTAAAAACTTGAACCCAGAAGCATGTGTCTCCAAGAAATTCCACCAAGAAGCTCACAAGAAACCACAAACACCACTTAGAATGCCATTCAGCTCATCAGGCAGCCAGCCAACGAAGATGAGGGTGTCATCGCTGCTGGGTACCATACCCTCCTCCACAGAACACGGCCTCCCTAGCGGTGTTCTCCTCACAACAGCAATCTGTTCACATGTTACCTTACTGACAATGTTCCTGCTCCTGAAGGTTCGCAAGATAGACAGTTCTGGAGATCCCATACAACCCCACGCCTAAAACGAACAAGAGGGTCCTGACAAATCTGTAAAGAGGGTAGATCTCTTGTTAAGCTCTCTTATTACCACAATGAAAAGCAGACATGAAGGAGAATTGCATCCATGTAACTGAGGAGACACTATGCAAGTGAGTTCATCCAAGGACTCACAAGGGACAAAAAGTGGTGGCAATCAAATGTCCACCAGCTGACAACGGATTAACAAGCATTAACTGTGTCCAGCTAGTGGTTTGCACAAAGCATGGAGACAGATTCTAGAAGAGCTAATGCCTGGGGGACAAGAGGACATGCGGAGGCAGGAATGACTTGGGTTTTGCTGGAGAGAAGGTAGTGCTGTCCCAGAAACAGAACGTAATAGAGAGACAGTGTGTGAAGAAAACAAACATAACCCCAAGTCCAGAGCCAAGTGGTGGTTCCCTCGGTGAGTCAGTTTAGTCTAGAAACATGTTTCCCAGCCTTCTCTGGGGTCATCCATACTGGATAGCCCCAACACCTTCCAGTCAAATAAACAGGATGACATCTCCACACAGTTCTTTCCCTGAGCCCTCCTTCCATTACCTGTCCACACCACAATCAGGATCAGTGGAAGACTGGAGATGTCCTGTTAGAGCCACCACATCAGCCTTCCTTTCTTGCTTCTCCTCCAGGTCCTGACTCCCTGAGGAACTGTCTTACTCTCATAGCTCCGTACCTCCTCATCACTGCCTCTCCCCTGCACAAAACCTGCCCATCTGTCTCTACCTTACTCCAGTGACACCCAGTCTCTACATCTTACCCTCCACGGGCTGACAACCAGGCTGAGCTACCCTCTCCAGCTCCTCCCCACAAGCAAGCTCATCCCAGTTTACCACCTCCCCTCTATACACACGCACACAGACACATACACACACACACACACACACACACACACACACACACACACATACACACACAGAGTCATAACCACATGTGTGTCTTCTGGGAATGTGACAGGGGAGATAATCTCAACAGAGCAGACTCCTTCCAAACCTCCTAGGCCATGAAAACAAAAAAAGAACCATCGCTGACTCTTCCTACCAACTGTGAATGTATTTGTGTTCCTGGGATTCTGTAAGAAGCTCACAAGAAACCACAAACACCACTTAGAATGCCATTCAGCTCATCAGGCAGCCAGCCAACGAAGATGAGGGTGTCATCGCTGCTGGGTACCATACCCTCCTCCACAGAACACGGCCTCCCTAGCGGTGTTATCCTCACAACAGCAATCTGTTCACATGTTACCTTACTGACAATGTTCCTGCTCCTGAAGGTAAAATCCAGGAACACATGTGGGTGTGGGAGCGGTTCCCCACTCCCTGAGGACACAGTACCAGGAGAGTTCAGCACCTTGGGCAAGGATGACACCACTCAGCACACTTGCGCTCACCCTGTCTTGTGTTGGACTCTCTATCCCAGAGGGTCCCCACCAACTGTGACTAAGCTTGTGAGATGTCACCTGGCTCTGAGCCTCTCTGTCCTCGGTTTCTCTCTTCCTCTATGGTTTACCAAAACTATCGCCTGATTTCGCTTTCTCAAGGGTTTGTATTGTCTGCTGTCACTGTCACAGCCCCATGCATCCAGGGAAGGAACGAGACTGTCCTCTCACCAATGAGTCCCCAGTGCCTGGCACCATGACTGGATGTGGCCACTGCTCACTGAACAGGGGCTAATTGCCAGCGTGGTGGGAGGAAGGATGAAAATTTGCCTTGACAGAAACCCAGAAAAGGGAAGTGTCTCAGCCCACGTCACACAGCTTCTGTGTGAGACAGGGCAGAAATGGAACTGAAATGGGGCTGATTCCTTAGCTCTGCCCTACCTCCCCCAGTTTGAGTCCTGGAACCAGTGTCTCTCTCTAGACTTGGGCTTGTTGGGGAGGAAACAGAGAGAATGGGGTCTGGGGAGACTTGGTCAGGTCTAAAAGGTCCCAGGACCTGCTGCTCTCGGGTCACCCTTCAGGGAAAGCAGAGAGAGGCCCTGGCAGGGGCTCTTCCCCTTCCTGTGAGGCCACCCCTCTAGGACCCATGATGAGGAACACAGGGCATGGGTTGTACCACACCCCATGCATCTGTCTGTCCAGCACACACTGAGGACATTATAAGCTGTCTGCACCGCTGGGGACCATGGGAGGCAGCACCAGGACCCCAACCCTCAATGCTCTTCTCTGCCTCGGTGAGCTTTCTAGAAAAGAAGAGGGAAGGGGTTGCCCCCCTTCCTGCCCCCAGGTATTGGTCCCTGGGAGACCTCAGGACTGGAGAGGATCAGTAGGAGCAGAACATCTGGGGGAGGCACATGCTCAGCCCCAGATGTGACCCCAGCACCCAGGGGCCCAGACCAGAACTGGAGCAGCTACATGTGGGTGTGGGAGGCACTCACAGGAACTCTCTTCCAGGGCTATGCTGGGGCCTGTGGGATGAGGCACAGATGGGTGAGTGTTCCCCCAGATCTCCTGTCTCCACCAACCACCCCCTAAGCAGCCGGGGTCACAGAGGGTCAGAGCTAATAGTGACTCATGTGGGAGGGGTCTTGGGGTGACAGGTGGGAAACTGAGAGGAGAAGGGACCCCTTGCAACCCCCCCTTCTGATTCCTTTCCAGGGACCCTCCCCAAACCCTCCATCTGGGCTGATCCCAGCCACATAGTCACCAAGGGGAGTCGTGTGACAATCTGGTGCCAGGTGTCTCTGCAGGCTGACGGCTACTATCTATATAAAGAGAAAGTCTCTGAGTCCTTGGAGACCTTGGAGACCTCATGGGATTCCAGCAACAAGGCCAGTTTCTCCATTAAATCCATGAGCTCACACAATGTAGGGCGATACCGGTGTGCATATCAGAGCGGGGAGAGCCGGTCACAGCTGAGTGATGACCTAACCCTGGTGATGACAGGTAAGGGCAGGAGCTGGCCCCCTCCCCCTGGGCCCCTTCTCCAGGCAGAAGGGAATGGTCTGTGGCTTCAGGGGGACCCCTTGTTCACAGCCCACAGTACGTGGGATGCATGAGATCCGTGGGGTGATGGTCCCTGTAACCAGCTCCCTCCTTCTCCCTCAGGACAGCATGAGGCACCCTCCCTCTCAGCAAACCCAGGCCCTGTGGTGGCCTTGGGAGGGAACGTGTCACTCTCCTGTAGCTCGTTGTGGCCACGGGGGTCATTCCATCTGCTGAAGGAGCAGGGAGCTAATGTGCCCCAACACCTGGAGTGGACGTTCCATCGTGAGAGGGGGCAGGGGTTCCTCCAAGTGGGCCCCATGAACACCTCCCATGCGGGGACCTACAGATGCTACGTTTCTCCTGAGTCATACCCGTATTTGTGGTCACAGCCTAGTGACCCTCTGCACCTTCAGGTCACAGGTGAGGGGGCCCCTGCCTCACCCCACCTACCTCCTGGACCCAGATGACTGACCTAAGCCATATGCCCAGTGGAACCCTGGGGTTGAAGGAGGGGTGAGTGACACTGTCATTCCGGGGCCAGAATGACCAGTGAAAGAATGTGGGAGGGGCCCATGAGAGCCTCACTGCAGGCCCTGGGCCAATATGGGGAGTGCGTCCCCAGTACCACGGTCCCCTGCTGTCCCGGTGTCTACAAGGAACCCTCCCTCTCGGCCCAGCCGGGCTCCCTGTCTAGAGACAGCCTGACCCTCCAGTGTCTCTCAGAGACCAGCTCTGACAGATTCGCTCTGACCAAGGATGAGGAGCTCAGAGCTCCCCAGTGTCTAGAAGGGCAAACCCAGCCCCAACTTCCCTCTAGGCCCTCTTAGCCACATTCACAGGGGCCAGAATCGATGCTACTGTGAGCACAAGCTCTTATCCACCTGGTTGGCACCCAGTGCCCCTCTGTGCATCCTGATCACTGGTGAGGAGCCCCCCAGACCCAAGTCCTAACTGTCTGCTCAGGGTCTGGGACCACAGATGCCCCTGGGTGATGGGGTCCAGGGAGAGGGCCAGGAGCACAGGCTGAGGTGGGATGTGGTCTAGAGACAGGGACTGAGAAAGGGACAGTGACGGCCATGGATATAAAGGACCCACTCAAGGAGATGGGAGGTACTGAGAGGGGGTCCCACACAGAGTCCCTGGAGAGAGGATGGTGGCCCCCCAGCCTAGGGTCAAAGGCATGTGTGTGGGGGTGGCTCTTTACATTTCATGACCTTCCTCTCCCCCAGGAATATATGAGAAACCATCCCTCTCGACCCAGCCAGGGGCCTCAGTGTCCTGGGGAGAGAATGTGACCCTGCAGTGTTGCTCGGAGTTGTGGTTTGATACCTTCCACCTCTCCAAGGAGGGGTCCCTCGCTCCTTCCCAGGTCCTTCGTCTGCAGGACACAGCAATACCTCATCAGGTCAACTTTACACTGAGTCCCGTGACCTCAGACTTTGAGGGCACCTACCGGTGCTACGGCTCACATAGCAACAACCCCTACCTGTTGTCACAGCCCAGTGACCCCCTGGATCTCCTAGTCTCAGGTGAGGAGCCCACACCCCTGTCCACTGAGGGCTCTGATGCTTGAGTCACAATCCTGCATCTGGAGAGCTCTGGGCTGGGAGGGGAAGGAGTGAACAACAAGGAGCTCAGCCACTGGGTTATCCCTCTCTGTGGGGAATGAAAAGACGGACAGGGCCATGCCCTCTCCATGTCTTACCCTGACCAGAAGGACAGAGACAGGACTAGGTGAGTGCAGGGAGGAGACAAAAGAGTATAAAAAGACAAGCTGTGACTATGGGCAGTAGGGCTGAGTGGAACAGAAGACCCAGCACAGCCCCACAGCAGCCCCTTCTTCCAAGCAAGATTTGGTGTCTACACACCCTCACCCCACAGACAATCTTCATGTCTGCTAGGAACAGAGTCCTCTTAGCCTAGAGGATGCACGCCTCTCCAGTCCTAGGTTGAACTAAGTTGATCCTCCGCAATTCAAATATCTATAGAGGGGTTGTTCCCGCCAGACCTGGAGATGGGGTTGGGGGAATTTGAAGAGAGTAGCCCTGTGTCTCCAGAAATATTGAGATCATGGGGGCGCACTGGGTGGTAGTGGGAGTGGAAAAGTCTAAGTAGCCCAGGTCAGGTGCAGGGAAGAGCTGGCTGTCTCTGTCTTTGGTGCTGATGTGTAGAAAGTCAGACTATCACGGCACCTGTGGAACAAGGTCCACCCTAGGTAGAGAACATAGTAAAGGGTGACTCTCATCTTCAGGTCAGGAGTCTGGGGAGACCCTGGAATTCATATCTCGAGCTGAGTTGGATCAGCCACTCTTGACTGAGGCACTGACAAAATTCCATTCATATCTGAGACAGTTCTCCCAGTTACCAAAGGTTGAATCTATCCTCGATTTCAAAAGGCTAAACCAGATTGGAAAATTGGTACCAGTGAGTTCTCTGGAAGATGTTTCAGGAATTCCTCTTTCTTGGGACTTCTGTACTCTAAACATGCCCTTTCTCCATCAGTAACTCTTGGCATGATAGTGAAAGGAAGGAGAGATAGACTGCCCAAGATGTCAGCCAGATCAGGCCAAACTCCAAAATATCTTCCATAAGAATCCAAGTCTAGCATTCCCTCCCCAATCCTAGAGTTACCTGGTATTCCTTGATATTCCAAGACAGATCTCTGCATGTTCGTCCATGTGCCCATCTCAGTGTCCATCTTCTTTTATCTTTGATTATGTAGATTGTTTTTGTTTTTCTTTTTCTTTTTCTCATCTGCCTTCATATCTAGACAACACATTGAGTGAATGATTAGCAGTGATGTGAATTATGGAAATCCCTGCTCATAGAAAAATGCCTGATGTGTGCTATATGATCCAACGTTTATTTTTATTAAGATCTGTTAGCCAACATATAAGAACATTATTAGTGTTTGGTGTAATGTTCAATGATTTATTTGTTGTGAATAACAGCCAGTGTTTGTCAGATCACATGTTATTTTCAAAAAAGGACACATGTATAGATAAAGATGGAAAGTGATGTAGAAATATATAATCCCAACTCAGGGACCAGAAGGAGTTGGCGGATGTATGGGAATGAAAAGGTGGACCCCGCTTTTCACTCCTCCATATTCCTGGCCCTCAGGATAAAAATGAAGCTTCCCATATTTATTATTGCCTCCTAATTAAATGCAAGGTGAGACACTAGAGATGCTCACTTAAGGGACTGAGATGGTATTAGCAAGTTTCAGGCACTCCCTGGAGAAGAGAAACGAGATTACTTAAGTATTTCTAGGTCTCCCCAACCACAGGCTCTGTTTTTTGCCTCTCAGGTGTAGCTGGTGCCGTCAGAGAACCATAAAACAAGCCTTCAGAATGGATGAATAAGGAGGAATTCTGAGTTATATGAGGGGCTCACAGGGACACATTCTGTCAATAAATGCAGGAAGGTAGACGTGTAGGATGCCAGGGTCATGTCAACACGTTCTGACCACCACAATCTCTTTGTCCACGGTCTCTAGGGTCAAACAGCCAAGATTACACAGTGGAGAATCTCATCCGGTTGGGGATCTCTGCCTTGATCCTGATGGTTCTCGGGGTGCTGCTCTTTCAAGCTCGGCACCGTCAGAGTAGACCCCAATATGCAGCTGGGACATACACAAGAAAGCGAGAAGATGGACAGTGAGGTAGAGCTTTGAAAACGGAATGGATGATACCAAGACTTTCTGGAAGAATATCTGCACATAAGTTGGGGAAACATTCTACTGAGAATATTCTGGGTGTTAACATGGTTCAGGTGCAGGGAAATGTCTGGGTCGGGGCTATGGTGCATCTTTGGCAATTAAATTGTGGTGATTTCTCTCCCCATCACTTTCCAGTGTGGCTTTTCCTTGACACTTTCTGGACTAGCTTCCTTCTTTCCTCAACCCTATGACTTGAGGTTAATCCCCCCAGTAGCTCTGGCTCCACCCTTTTTCTCTGGTCCAGCTTCATGGAATGCTTTTTCCTCGATTCCCTGGTATGTGTACTCTTCAGCTCAGAACACAGATTCTGTTTTAAATACTGAACGGATGGATGCACAGCAAGTCCAGTTTGGAAAAAATACATTGAAAATCATTCTGTAAAAGAAGAATCTAGACCCACAAGACATTCCCTCTTAATCACATGATAAACGATACTGTTTCTCCAGTGGTATCATCACTTGAATGATCATCACTTGGTGTGTGAAGTGAGAACCACAAGCTGTGGGTCAACTGGTTTAAGAAAATGCCATTTTTGCAAAAGTCCTGATTTAAGGCCTTTATTGATTTCTTTGGTGAAAATACTCGCTCTGTGGCCACCTTGAAGCCGCCTGTGGGAATACACTGAATGCAGAGTTAGCAAGTCATGATTACAGCGGTCTCTCCCACGTGAGGAGGAGCCAAATGCTGAGAATACCCACCGATGTGCATATGTGTGTCCTTCCATCTTTGAGGTTCTGGTCACTTCCACCTCAAGTGGGATGGAGGGAGCCTCGATTTTCTCTAGATCTTGAGTATCAGCCAAAGTCGTTCTTGAATGAACGTAGCCAATACTTCACATGTTGGCATTGAGGTCCACTCAAAACATCTTCCCCATCTACCCGTTGACCCTCACCTGAGTCTGACCAAAGAATGAGCCATGTCCCAAGTGAGAGGTGGGTCTCTCAACAAATACTTGAGGACCAGAGGGTATGCAATTAAGGATTTAAAATCGGTTTATGTGACTTTCAGACCTCATCCTTCCCCGTGAATCTGACCTGGGCTGAAAGTCATCTGAAAAGATGTGGAGGCCACTTCAGAGGTATGATTCAACCTCCTCAGGCCTCATCTTGGTCCCCAATGAGGGTCAATTGGAGGAAGCACATGAGGAAGGAGTGGTTCCCCTTTCCTGTAGAATTTCTACATCAAATTCCTCATATATGACATCTTGTGACTCTCTTCTCTCTGGCCCTGTTACCCCCTCACGAGAGTCAGAAAAAAACAAAGAAGTTAGAAAACAACAAATCAGATGGCAATGGTGAGTCTTCACATAACAATATCCACTTTCAGTATAAACGGATTATCAAAACAGGTAAGGGTACCTGAATGGATAAAAAAGAAGCAACACCCAACCGTTTGCTGCCGACTACACACTCACTTCAGCTTGAAGACCCAGGTCTGGCAGAAATGGAAGGGAGCTGCTGTGGAGTGAAAACACACCTTATAAACATGTAAATTTAAGGTGTAAGGTGCTGATTAACAGACACTGCAAGGTGATTGCCACCATGTCTTTAACTAACACCTCCTCACATCACATAATTACCTTTTTTTGTGTGTGTGGTGAGAACACTGAAGATCTGTTCTATAAGCAACTTTCTCAGACTTACTACAGTAGTATTAACTATCATTACAATGCTGTGCATGACATCTCCAGAACTTAGTCACCTTATAACTAAAAATTGGTAGTCTTTGGCCACCATTTCCCCACTTCCCTCACGCACCCTGCCCCTGCTCATCACCATTCTACCATTCCTTGTGTCTGCTTCTACGAGGATGACTTCTGTAGATTCCACACATAATTAAATCATCCTGTATTTATCTTTCTATGTCTGATTTATTTCGTTCAGTATAATGCCCTCAAGGTCCATCCTTGTTGTTGCAAACAGCAGGACTTCCTTCTTTCTCATGACTGAATAATACTCATATGTATATATTCAACATATTCTTTATCCATTCATCCATTGTTGGCCATTGTGAATAAAGCTGCACTGAAGATAGGAGTGTGGACACCTCTTCAAGATCCCGTTTCCTTTCTTTTCATACATACTCGAAGTGACACTGATGGAACATCCAGCAGTTCTAGAGTTAATTTTTTGATGAAACACCATACTGTTTTTCCATCATGGCGCCACCGGTTTAAATTCTCACCAGCGGTGTACAGGATGTCCTTTTCTCCCCACGTGTGAAGATGCCCTACATTCCCTTAGCTCCCTCCTGACTTTCCAGACTTTTTTTTTTTTTTTAAGATTTTATTTATTTATTTGACAGAGGGAGACAGAGCGAGAGAGGGAACACAAGCAGAGGGAGTCAGAGAGGGAGAAGCAGGCTCTCTGCACTGCAGAGAGCCTGATGCGGGGCTCAAGACTTGGACCCTGGGATCATGACCTAAGCCAAAGGCAGATACTTAACGACTGAGGCACCCAGGTGCCCCTGACTTTTCAGACTTCTTGTTTGATGAAGATTAATGTTTTTTCCAAACAAACAAAGATAAACAAGAGAGAAACAAAACAAAATTCCCAGGCTCTTACATATATAGGGAGACTGGTGGTTGCCAGAGGGCACATGCATGAAGAGGATGAAGATTTCACCTACTCTGATGAAGGCTGAGTGCTGGGTAGAACCATTGAGCCATTTTATTGTACACCTGGCACTAATACAACACTGTGTTAATTAGACTTCAAGTTTTAAAAATCAAATTAAATCGATACCTGAAAATAAGATTTATTTATTTTCTACAATTACACTAATGATTTTGAAAGTTATGCATTGCGTTTCTAAATTTAAGTCGTACCTGCATTGTCTTTCTAGGAATTGTCATTTATAACTTTGAAAAATTTTTGAGAGAGAGGGAGTTCAGGGGTATGGTACAGAGGGAGAAGGAGAGAGAGAATCTCAAAGCCAACTCTGCACTGAATATGGAGCCCATAACAGGGCTGGATCCCAATACACTGAGATCATGACCTGAGCTGAAATCTTGAGTTGGTGGCTTAAGTGACTGAGCCACCCAGACACAATTGTTTCAAATAATTTTTAAGTCCACCCTCCACTTTAGTAAGGAAAGAGCACGATTAAACATTAGCTGAGCTCTTGCTTCTTACTTTTTTCCCCAAAAGCTCTATTTCTGTCACCCACAAGTTTCAAAATATTTGCATTCAGCTAATAGTTTAAATCAGCTTTCTTAAATATATATGCATGCGTGTAAGTAGATGGAAATATAACCTTACAAAGCAACTTTTTTTTGCTGCTTCTTCGCACTATCTAACATGCTTTCTTCATTAAGGATTATTTGCTTTTCTAATTGGATGTCACCATGCAGTGTTCCTTTCATTGATGTAAAGGCAGAAAATACCTAAGAATTTGCAGCTCTGGAAATAGCCTGTTTTCATTCTTTTTGAAAACCATAGCTCAGCTCTACAGTCAACTAATCTTTGACAAAGCAGAAAAAAATATCCAGTGGAAAAAAGATGGTCTCTTCAATAAATGGTGCTGGGAAAATTGGACAGCCACATGCAGAAGAGTGAAACGACTATTTTCGTATACTATACACAAAGATAAACTCAAAATGGATGAATGACCTCAATGTGAGACAGGAATCCATCAAAATCCGGGAGGAGAATATAGACAGTAAGCTCTTTGACATTGACCACAACAACTTTCAAGACAGGTCTCCAAAAGCAAGGGAAACAAAAGTAAAAAGGAACTTTAGAACTTCATTAAGATAAAAAGCTTCTGCACAGCAAAGAAACAGTCAAGAAAACAAAGAGGCAACCCACGGAATGGGAGAAGATATTTGCAAATGACAGTACAGACAAAAAGTTGATATCCAGGATCTATAAAGAACTCCTCAAACTCAACACACACAAAAGAGATAATCATATCAAAAAATGGGCTGAAGATTTGAACAGACACTTCTCCCATGAAGACATACAAATGGCTATCAGACACATGAAAAAATGTTCATCATCACTAGCCCTCAGGGAGATTCAAATTAAAACCACATTGAGATATCACCTTACACCAGTTAGAATGGCCAAAATTAGCAAGACAGGAGACAACATGTGTTGGAGGGAATGTGGAGAAAGGGGAACCCTCTTCCACTGTTGGTGGGAATGCAAGTTGGTGCAGCCTCTTTGGAGAACAGTGTGGAGATTCCTCAAGAAATTAAAAATAGAGCTTCCCTATGACCCTGCAATTGCACTCCTGGGTATTTACCCCAAAGATACAGATGTGGTGAAAAGAAGGGCCATCTGTACCCCAATGTTTATAGCAGCAATGGCCACGGTCGCCAAACTGTGGAAAGAACCAAGATGCCCTTCAACGGACGAATGGATAAGGAAGATATGGTCCATATACACTATGGAGTATTATGCCTCCATCAGAAAGGACGAATACCCAACTTTTTTTGCAACATGGACTGGACTGGAAGAGATTATGCTGAGTGAAATAAGTCAAGCAGAGAGAGTCAATTATCATATGGTTTCACTTATTTGTGGAGCATAACTAATAGCATGGAGGACATGGGGAGTTAGGAGAAGGGAGTTGGGGGAAATTGGAAGGGGAGGTAAACTATGAGAGACTATGGACTCTGAAAAACAATCTGAGGGTTCTGACGTGGTGGGGGGTGGGAGGTTGGAGTACCAGGTGGTGGGTATTATAGAGGGCACAGATTGCATGGAGCACTGGGTGTGGTGCAAAAATAATGAATACTGTTATGCTGAAAATAAATAAAAAATAAATTTAAAAAAAAAGAAAGGCCAAAATTGACAAGGCAAAAAACAACAAATATTGGAGAAGTTGTGGAGAAAGGGGAACCCTCCTAAGCCATTGGTGGGAAGGCAAATTCATACAGCCACTTTTGGAAACAGGGTAGAGGTTCCTCAAAAAAATTAAAAATAGAGCAACCTTATAACACAGCAATGGCACTACTGGGTATTGACCCCAAAGAGACAGATGCAGTGAAAAGAAGGACTATATGCACCCGCAATGTTCATAGCAGCAATATCCACAATAGCCAAACTGTGGAAAGAGCCAAGATGCCCTTCAACAGAAGCATGGATAAAGAACATGTGGTCCATATTTTTGTGTCTTCTTCAATTTCTTTCATGTAAGCTTTCAATTTCTGTAGTTCCTCGAGTACATATCCTTTACCTCTTTGGTTAGGTTTATTCCCAGGTATCTTATGGTTCTTGGTGGTATAGTAAATGGAATTGATTCTCTAATTTCCCTTTCTGTATTTTCATTGTTAGTGTATAAGAAAGCCACTGATTTCTGCACATTGACTTTGTATCCTGCCACATTACTGAATTGCTGTATGAGTTCTAGTAGTTTGGGGTTGGAGTCTTTTGGGTTTTCCATATAAAGGATCATATCACCGGTGAAGAGAGAATGTTTGACTTCTTCATTGCCAATCTAGATACCTTTTATTTCTCTTTGTTGTCTGATTGCTGTTGCTAGGACTTCTAATACTATGTTGAACAAGAGTGGTGACTGGGCATCCTTGTCTTGTTCCTGATCTCAATGGGAAGGCTGTGAGCTTTTTCCCATTGAGGATGATATTTGCTGTGGGTCTTTCATAAATAGATTTTATGAAGTTCAAGAATATTCCTTCTATCCCTATATTTTGAAGCGTTTTAATCAGGAACAGATGCTGGATTTTGTCAAATGCTTTTTCTGCATCAATTGAGAGGACCATGTGGTTCTTCTCTCTTCTCATATTAATTTGTTCTATCACATTGATTGATTTGCGCATGTTGAACCGTCCTTGTAACCCAGGGATGAATCCCACCTGGTCATGGTGGATAATCTTTTTAATGTGATGTTGGATCCTGTTTGCTAGGATCTTGTTGAGAATCTTAGCATCCATATTCATCAGTGGTATTGGTCTGAAATTCTCCTTTTTGCAGGGTCTTTGCCTGGTTTGGGGATCAGGGTAATGCGGGCTTCAGAGAAAGAGTCTGGAAGTTTCCCTTCTGCTTCAATTTTTTGAAACCGCTTCAGGAGAATAGGTGTTATTTCTTCTTTGAAAATTTGGTAGAATTCCCCAGGGAATCCATCAGGTCCTGGGCTCTTGTTTTTTGGGAGGTTTTGTTTGTTTGTTTGTTTGTTTAGAGACTTGACTCATTTTTTTTAATTTTCAGCATAACAGTATTCATTGTTTTTGCATCACACACAGTGCTCCATGCAATCTATGCCATTTATAATACCCACCACCTGGTATCCCGACCTCCCACCCCCCGCCCCTTCAAACCCCTCAGATTGTTTTTCAGAGTCCATAGTCTTTCATGGTCTCTCATGGTCCACCTCCCCTTCCAATTTCCCCCAACTCCCTTCTCCTCTCTAACTCCCCTTTCCAATTTCCCTCAACTCCCTTCTCTCTAACTCCCCTTGTCCTCCATGCTATTTGTTATGCTCCACAAATAAGTGAAACCGTACAATAATTGACTCTCTCTACTTGACTTATTTCACTCAGCATAATCTCTTCCAGTCCCATCCATGTTGCTACAAAAGTTGGTTATTCATCCTTTCTGATGGAGGCATAATACTCCATAGTGTATATGGACCACATCTTCCTTATCCATTTGTCCGTTGAAGGGCAGCTTGGTTCTTTCCACAGTTTGGCGACTGTGGCCATTGCTGCTATAAACATTAGGGTACAGATGGCCCTTCTTTTCACTACATCTGTATCTTTGGGGTAGGTTTTTGATCACTGCTTCAATCTCATTATTAGATATCAGTCTATTCCGGTTTTCATTTCTTCCTGTTCAATTTTGGGAGTATATAGTTTTCCAGGAATGCATCCATTTCATCTAGGTTGCTTAGCTTATTGGCATATAACTGTTGATAATAACTTCTGATGATTCTTTCTATTTCCCTGGTGTTAGTTGTGATCTCTCCCTTTTCATTCATAATGTTATTAATTTGAGCTTTCTCTCTTTTCTTTTGGATTAGTGTGGCCAATGGTTTATTGATTCTTTCAAAAAACCAGCTTCTGGTTTCATTGATTCATTCTACTGTATCTCTGGTTTCTACCTCATTGATCTCTGCTCTAATCTTGATGATTTCCCTTCTTATGTGTGGAGTTGGTTTGATTTGTTTTTGATTCTCCAGTTCTTTAAGGTGTAGAAACAGCTGGTGTATTCTGGATTTTTCAATTTTTTTGAGGGAGGCTTGAATGGCTATGTATTTCCCCCTTAGGACTGCCTTTGCTGTATCCCATAGGTTTTGGACCAAAGTGTCTTCATTCTCATTGGTTTCCATGAATTGTTTCAGTTCTTCTTTGATCTCCTGGTTGATTCAGGCATTCTTAAGCAAGGTGGTCTTTAGCTTCCAGGTGTTTGAGTTCCTTCAGAACTTTTCCTTGTGATTGAGCTCCAATTTCAAAGCATTGTGATCTGAGAATATGCAGGGAATAATCTCAGTCTTTTGGTATTGGTTGAGTCCTGGTTTGTGACCCAGTATATGGTCTATTCTGGAGAAGGTTCCATGTGCACTTGAGAAGAATGAGTATTCTGTTGTTTTAGGGTGGAATGTTCGGTATATATCTATGAGGTCCATCTGGTCCAATGTGTCATTCAATGATCTTGTTTCTTTATTGATTTTCTGCTTGGGTGATCTGTCTATTACTGAGAAAGGTGTGTTAAGATCCCCTACTATTAATGTATTCATATCAATATGACTCTTTATCTTGATTAATAGTTTTCTTATGTAATTGGCTGCTCCCATATTGGGGGCATAGATATTTACATAGATATTTACATTGTTAGATCATCTTGGTGGATAGTCCCTTTAAGAATGATGTAGTGTCCTTCTGTATCTCTGACTACAGTCTTTAGTTTAAAATCTAATTTATCTGATATGAGAATCGCTAGCCCAGCCTTCTTTTGAGGCCCAGTGGCATGAAAGATACTTCTCCATCCCTTCACTTTCAGTCTGGGTGTATCCTTAGGTTCAAAATGGGTCTCTTGCAGACAACATATGGATGAGTCCTGTTGTTTTATCCAATCTGCAACCCTGTGTCATTTTATGGGCACATTCTGGCCATTCACATTGAGAGTGATTATTGATAGATACATTTTTATTGACATCGTGTTACCTTTGAAGTCTTTCTTTCTGTACATTGTCTCTATATTTCTGTTCAATGCTATTCTTAGGATTTTTTCTCTTTTATAGAACCCCCCTTAATATTTCCTGCAGTGTTGGCTTGGTGGTCACATACTCTTTTAAGCCTTGCCAGTCTTGGATACTCCTTATCTCTCCATCCATTTTGAATGTCAGTCTTGCTGGATAAAGTATTCTTGGCTGCATGTTCTTCTCATTTAGTGCCCTGAATATATCTTGTCAGAACTTTCTGGCTTGCCAGGTTTCTGTGGACAGGTCTGTTATTCTGATGGGCTTTCCTCTGTAGGTAAGGAGCTTCTTTGTCCTAGCTGCCTTCAAGAGGGCCTGCCTACAATGATAATTCTTCATTCTTGCTATCAGGTGTCTCGAGGAATTTCGAGAATCTATAATCTTAAGGGGAGACCGTTCTGCCTCTAGTACATGAACGTTGGTTCCATTAGCGATATTGGGAAAGTTTTCATGGAGAACTTGCTCCACTATATCTTCTAGACTTCTTTCTCTCTCCTCCCCTTCAGGGATTCCAATAATTCTGACGTTGGAACCTTTCATGGCATCATTTATTTCCCTGATTCTGTTTTCGTGGCTTCCAAGCTGTTTGTTCCAGGCTTCCTCCTGAACCGTTCTCTCTATCTGTTTGTCCTCCAGATCACTAATTCTATCTTCTGTCTCAGTTACCCTAGATTTTAGAGAATTTAGATTAGACTGGAACTCATTGAGAGCATTGTGAACATCATCCCTGGTGGCTTTCAGTACTGCCCTAATCAATTCCGTTTGGTCATCCATGGCTTTCTCCAACCTAGCTATTGCCTGAATAATTGTTAGCCTGAATTCCCTTTCTGACATATTGTCTATGTCGATAGCCATTAGCTCTGTTGCAGAAGGCCCATCCTCTGAATTTTTCTTCTGTTGGGCATTCCCCCTCCTAGTCATTTTGGTGAGAGATGGCTGAACAGATGTAGCTGGATTTATCGACCATGGTGCAGTCAAGGTGCACCCTGGAACACTTCTGAGCAGTAAGGAGTCCCCACTCAAATCAAAGAAAAAAGAAAGAGAGAAAAAAGAAAAGAAAAAGAAAAAAGGGGGGGGAGATAAAAGAGAAGGCTCAGCCCAAATGGGCCCCAAGGTAAGATTTATAATGTATACAAACAAAAACAGACAAACAAAAAGACTGATCAAAGTAGATGACAAGAGAAAGAAAATATATAATATTATATAGATAGATAGATAGATAGATATATGCAAAAAAAAAAAAAAAAGAACCTCGCCAGAAAGAACCCCAAGTATAAGATTTATATACTACCAGGACAAACACAAATACACAGAAACACTGGCAGAAGTAAAAGATGGGAGAGTGGTTATAAATTCTCAGTGTGGGCGAGGAAGGTTATTTTGATTCTTCCTGGATGTATCCTGATATCTTTGTTAAAGGACTCAACTTTCCTAAGATAAAGGGGGATTAAAAATTGGTTTATCTATGGGGGTAGCATTGATGGGGAAAGGGGATTACCTTGTAGTTTAACTCTATATGAATATTAAAAAATAAAAATTAAAAAAGAATAAACTAAACTAAACTAAACTTTAAAAAAACTTAAAAAATAGAAAAGCAAAAGAAAAACACGGGTATATGTATCAAAAAGTTCAGGTTAAAAAGTTATTATGGAATTTGACATACTGAATATCTCACTGTGATTGTAAATTGGTTTAAAAAAATTATCTATATAAAAAAAATGAACCAGAATAGTGAGAACAAATTAAAAATAAAACTTGTATCTATGAAGTAGTGGTAGTTGTTTTCTTGTCGTCTTTTTTTTTCTTTTTTTTTTTTTTCCTGGTTGGTTTTCTGGGGGAGGGGCCTGCCACATGGGTTTTCAGGCAATGTTCCCTGAGTTAAGTCCTCCCGCCCCCCTCAAGGGGGTGGGCTCTGAGGAAACTGGTTTTTCAGGCTTTCATTCTCGGAGGTTTTTATGTTTGTTTGTTCAGGTTTTGGGGGGGGGGGGTTGTGTTTTTTTTTTTCTCTCGCTTTGACAGTTTTTAATGGTTTTTGGAGGTTTAGAGGAAAGCAAACTGCTCCCTGACCTCCCTCTCAGAGAGAAGCCTCAGTCTATTCCTCTCTAGGTGCTACAAAGCATTTAAGTTCCCCTTTGGCTGCTGGCAGAGCACATTCCTAGTCTCGGTCCCAGGGGATGCAGGAACTCCTGCTTGTACCCAAAACCACAACAGCAGCAGCTGTCTGGGCTGCTCCAGACTGCCAGAGAGGTTCCAAGCAGCAATTGTACACAGAGATTTTCCTGCTGGCCCAGGCTGGGAGTGCCTGGTCTTTCCAGTCCAAGAGTGTGGGGCTGGGCCTGCGTGCACCTCTCTCACGGGAGGGTGTGGGGACTCAGGCTCTGATAGCATGGCATGGCGCATATGTGGGGACTGCAAAAAGTCTGTGCTTCTGCCGGCTGGCTGGCGAGGCTCCCAGCCCCTCACGGGAGCTGGACCCCATGCGCTCTCAGGTGCACTGGCGGCTCAGGGACCAAGACCTGGTTTCTCCACTGCACTCTCTCTGGCTC
Source organism: Mustela erminea (assembly GCF_009829155.1). Classification (NCBI taxonomy): domain Eukaryota; kingdom Metazoa; phylum Chordata; class Mammalia; order Carnivora; family Mustelidae; genus Mustela; species Mustela erminea. The sequence goes on along the minus strand of NC_045632.1, from coordinate 10,394,460 downwards.
AGCGTCAGGGGTGGCTGTCCTGGGTCTGGGGACTTAAGCCCCTCTCCCTAACTGCCCCAATTCCCCTGAAAAGGATCCCCCTGATCCTTTTCTCTTTCTGAGTGCTTTCAACCAGACTCCAAGTTAATGCTGGTCCCCAGACACAGGGCACTCTCATACTGGGGTATTACTTTCCAGTGGGTTGCATCTGGTGGCTCCCTCCCTCTTTTCTTTATCTTCTGGTATCAGTCTGACATTCCCACTCTGCTTTACCTGCCCAGTGGCATCTTCTGCCCCCATAGAAATCCAGACATGTATAATTCTCTCAGGCTGATTTCATGGGTGATTGGAGTACTTTGGTGGGTAATCAGCTTACTTTAGGGTACAGGTTGAAACAGCGCCTCCTCCTACTTCCCCGCCATCTTCAACCACTTTTTTTTTTCTTTTAATCTACTTCTGTGTTATTGATTTTGGCTCTCTTTGTAAACCTTGAATTCAAATGCCTGATTATTATCCCCTCTGGGTATGACATAATTCTGTCTGTCTCTTTACAAATACATTCCATGTGAGATGGTGATCCAGTGCTCATTCATGTTTTTCCATTCACTTCATAAAATCAATCACCATTATTTTCACCACCAACTATGCTAGGATTATTATCCCTTGTTGGCTTAGGATATTTTTCTGAAAGTCATCCTACGGTGGGAATCCAACTCAGAGGTACCTGCTAGAGCATTCAGGCTTCCCTAGTCCTCTGCTTCCTTGTATCAAATTATGCTTTTCTTAATACAAATTAGGAATAGAACATTTCCAGGGCTTGTACATTTCCTGACTTATTCTTCAAATTTTATAGCCTTAGTGAGATACATTTAAAAGACTTCTTGGTATTAAACATTTGGATATTAACTGACCAAACGATGTCTATTCTTAAGCTTATTTGAAATTTTCGTGGAGAGATTAATAATTAGAACTCATCTATACTTTTTCTTTTTGTTTTTTATGTGAAAACAGATTAAAATAAGTTTGCAGGAATATCTCATTTTGTGTTCACCAGTTTTATACAACACTGATTTTCTCTGTTCCTTAAGGGTTTGAGCTGAGAGGGGATGTCTTTGAAGATAAAAATCAAATGACTGATGTTCTTACTTGAAATCTTTTGTCAGTTTCTGGAGTTCTTTGTGACTGACAGATAGAGACAGAGAGAGATGAGGAGGAGGACAGTGATGATGATGATGATGGTAGTGATGATGAGGATGGGGGTGGTTATGAGGACCATCATGGTGATGAGGATGGTAGTAGTGATGGTGGTGGTGATAGTGGTGGTGATGATGATGATGATAGAGATGATGGTGATGGTGATGATGATGGTGTTGGTGATGGTGATATCCTACCTAGGATAGTTCAAATAACTAACACACTTATATGGTATGCACTGAATTCTCTCTCTCTCTCTCTCAATGTATTCATATCTATATTCATATATATTAATTCATATTACATAAATATGAATATACACCTTCAATATATTCATGGGCAACCTCTCATCCACGAACACTGGGTCCTGAAATGGTGAAAAGATCAAGTTCTCCTATCCACAAGAGGTAGCTTACATGCTCCGAATGAACACAGAAATTGAATAGCTCAAGTATTTCTACATTGAGAGAGGATTTAACATACTGAATTTTTGAGCTAGGGGACACAGGAAGACTCTACTCCAATGGGATTCAGAAGCAAAACCTCAATTCATAAAACATGAGGAGACAGACAGAATCCAATGAGAACAGAGGCAATCCTTCAACAGCAGAGAAAGTGTCCATTAGGGACTCTGCATTAGATTTATCACAAGAAGTGGGGCAGGTAGAAGACCACAGAGCCCAGAGGACAAGTATGAGTCCCATCAGCACCTTATTTCCCCCCATATTTTTATGGTTCTCAGAAGTGACTGATACCATCAGCCCATCACAAAACAAGGCAGACACCAACACTGGGGAGTAGTGGATGGTATGGGGATGGCATGGATGGTTAAATGCTGTCAAGGGGAAGCAGGTGCCCTGGGTGGACATCCAGGATCCTGGGTGATTTTCATCTGCTCTGACCTCTGTGACCTCTCTACCTTAATTCCTAGCCTCCCACACCCCCAGATTACACAGTGGAGGCTCTCATCTGCATGGGTATGGCTGCTGTGATCCTAGTGATCCTTGGGATTCTCCTCTTTCAGGCTTGGTACAGTGAGAGAAGAGCCCAAGATGCGGCCAGGAGGCAAACACAAGAGAGTACAATGCCATAATCAGAATAGCAGAGCCTGAGAAGTACATCTTGTGTGCCCAGAATGTTCTGAAAGAGAATGTGGGGTGTGTGCCTTATGAACTGTCTGCAGGTCATTGTGAGGAGGAAGAGGAATCATGGTTCCCAGTACAAGGACAATGCATGCCCTCTTCTGCCTTTGAATTATGGACGCCCCTTTCCAACCACTTGTGAGTTGTCTTCACTGGCTCTCATCTTCCCCCAACCAGCTGACACCTGCATGGCAGACTTCAGTCTACATTCCTATACACTGCCATGCTCTGGTTCCAATTTCAGTGAACACATTATCCCATTTTCCTCCCTTGCAATCACCATACACCTTGAGGTACATGAAGGGGTCTCCATCTTTCAGTCCAAATAATGGAGGCTGTTTGAATGAATCACAAATTGGCATCAAAAGATGCAGCCTGAAAGAGATAAATCCAGGAGATGCCCCCACACCCTCTGAGCATCCTTCACTTCCACCAGATGGCCTCTGTGCTGCCTCTGAGAAATCCATGTGCCAAATGCTGGCTCGTGGCCTTGGCCATTATCTCTGGTATAACTCCTCCCTTCATAGGCAACTTCAGGGTCCCACCGTGAGGAGCCCAATGGCGAGGAATGTTCAGAACTGATGTCACAAAACAGTACAAGTCAACCCAGAACCCATTAATGCCACTCTGATAGCCCTAAAGTGCACCCAGGTTTCCTTGCATTTTATGTGGAATGATTACTTCTATTTCTCTTGGCCCAGTTTCTGTGAACTCACAAGACTGAGGGTCCAGGACTCCAGAGGGGATGAAATAGTAAGGGTGTACTCTCAGTCATGGGAGAGCCAGGAGAACACAGGCCCATGAAATTGAGAGATTCTAGATCTTTAAAAACTTGAGCCCAGAAACACTGTGTCACCAACAAATTCCACTTCTGGGCCTAAGTTGTAGTTCTGTAAGATAGACAGTTCTGGGGATCACCATACAACTCCATGCCTAGAGTGAACAATAGGGTCCTGACAAATCTGTAAAGAGGCTTGAACTCGTGTTAAGCTCTCTTATTACCACAATTAAAAGCAGACATGAGGGGCACCTGGGTAGCTCAGTGGGTAAAGCCTCTGCCTTCAGCTCAGGACAAGATCTCAGGTTTTGGGATCAAGCCCCGAATCGGGCTCTCTGCTCAGCAGGGAGCCTGCTTCCCCCTCTCTCTCTGCCTGCCTCTCTGCCTACTTGTGATTTCTCTCTCTGTCAAATAAAGAAATAAAATCCTTAAAAAAGAAGAACAGACATGAAGGAGAATTGTATCCACATAATTGAGGAGACATTATGCAAGTGAGTTCATACAAGTACTCACAAGGGACAAAAGGTGGTGTCAATCAAATGTCCACAAGCTGACGATGGATTAACAAGCAGTAACAGTGTCCAGCTAGTGGTTTGCCCAAGGCATGGAGACAGATTCTAGAAGAGCTAATGCCTGGGAGACAAGAGGCCATGTGGAGGCAGGAATGACTCAGGTTTTGCTGGAGAGAAGGTAGTGCTGTCCCAGAAACAAAACGTGATAGAGAGATAGTGTGTGAAGAAAACAAACACAGACCCAAGTCCAGAGCCAAGTGGTGGTTCCCTCTGTGAGTCAGTTGAGTCTATAAACATGTTTCCCAACCTTCTCTGGGGTCACTAATCCTAGAGAGCCCCAATGGCTCCTCTAGTGAAATAAACTCATGATGATGTCTCCACAAGGTCTTTCCCTGAGCCCTCCTTCCGTGAACCCATCCACACCACAATCAGGATCAGTGGAAGACTGGAGATGTCCTGTTGGAGCCACCATATCAGCCTTCCTCTCTTGTTTCTCCTCCAGGCCCTGACTCCCTGAGGAACTATCTTACTCTCATGGCTCCATACCTACTCAAAACTGCCCCTTCCCTGCACAAAACCCACCCACCTGTCTCTACCTTACTCCAGAGACACCCAGTCTCTACACCTGACCCTCCAGGGGCTGAAAACCAGACTGAGCTACCCTCTCCAGCCCCAGCAAGACCCTCTCCTCCCCAGAAGCAAACTCATCCCAGTTCACCACCTCCCTTCTACACACACACACACACACACACACACACACACACACACACTCGTAACTACATGCATTTCTTCCTGGGATGTGACGGTGGAGACAATATCAACAGAGCAGACTCCTTCCAAACCTCCTAGGCCATGAACAAAAAAAGAACCATCGCTGACTCTTCCTACCAACTGTAAGTGTATTTGTGTTCCTGGGATTCTGTGAGCGGCTCACAAGAAACCACAAACACCACTTAGAATGCCAGTCAGCTCATCAGGCAGCCAACGAAGATGAGGGTGTCATCGCTGCTGGGTACCACACCCTCCTCCCGCAGAACACGGCCTCCCTAGTGGCGACCTCCTCACAACAGCAATCTGTTCACACATTACCTTGCTGGCGATTTTCCTGCTCCTGAAGGTAAAATCCAGAAACACATGTGGAGCAGTAAGAGCCTGTGTGGAAGCGGTTCCCCACTCCCTGAGAATGCAGTTTCAGGAGAGTTCAGCACCTTGGGCAAGGATGACACCACTCAGCACACTTGCACTCACCCCATCTTGTGCTGGACTCTCCATCCCGGAGGGTCCCCATCACCTGTGACTAAGCTTGCGAGATGTGACCTGGCTCTGAGCCTCTCTGTCCTTGGTTTCTCTCCTCCTCTATGGTTTACAAAAACTATGGGCTGATTTCCCTTTCTCAAAGGTTTGTATTGTCTGCTGTCACTGTCACAGCCCCATGCATCCAGGGAAGGAATAAGACTGTCCCCTCACCATTGAGTCCCCAGTGCCTGGCACCATGACCGGATGTGGAAACTGCTCACTAAACAGGGGCTGATTGTCAGCATGGTGGGAGGAAGGACAAAAACTTGCACTGACAGAAGCTCAGGAAAGGGAAGTGTCTCAGCCCAGGTCATACAGCCTCTGTGTGAGACAGGGCGGAAGTGGAACTGAAATTGGGCTGATTCCCAGGCTCTGCCCTACCTCCCTCAACCTTGAGTCCTGGAACCAGTGTTGCTCTCTAGACTTGGGCTTGCTGGGGAGAAAGCAGAGAGAGTGGGGTCTGGGGAGACCAGACTCAGTCTGGTCTCATAGGTCCCAAGACCCACTGCCCTCAGGTCACCCTTCAGGGAGAGCAGACAGTGGCCCTGGGGGGGGTTCTTCCCCTTCCTGTGAAGCCACCCCTCTAGGACTCATGACCAGGAACACAGGGCCTGGGTTGTACCACACCCTGTGCATCTGTCTGTCCAGCACATGCTGAGGACATTATAAGCTGTCTGCACTGCTGGGGATCATGGGAGGCAGCGCCAGGACCCCGACCCTCACTGTTCTTCTCTGCCTCGGTGAGCTTTCTGGAAAAGAAGAGGGACCAGGTCATATCCACCCCAGGTCCTAGTCCCTGAAAGACCTCAGGACTGGGGAGGATCAGTAGTGTCGGAGGCCAGCCCCTGGCCAGGGCGGCCTCCGCCATTAAAAGATGGCGCCTGGCGAGCTGCCAAGAAAAGTTGCCTCACCAGCCCTCACTGTTCTTCTCTGCCTCGGTGAGCTTTCTGGAAAAGAAGAGGGACCGGGTCATCCACCCCAGGTCCTAGTCCCTGAAAGACCTCAGGACTGGGCAGGATCAGTAGGGGCAGAACTTCTTGGGGAAGGATGTGTTCGCCCCAGATGTGACCCCAACACCCAAGGGCCCAGACCAGGCCTGGAGCAGCTGCGTGTGGGTGTGGGAAGCACTCACAGGAACTCTCTTGCAGGGCTCTGTCGGGGCCTGTGGGACCAGGCACAGATCGGTGAGTCTTCCCCAGATCTCCTGTCTCCACCAACAACCCCCTGAGCAGCCGGGGGGCACACAGGGTCAGGGTTGATAGTGACTCATGTGGGAGGGGCCTTCGGGTGACAGGTGGGAAGCTGAGAAAAGGGCCCCCTTGCAACTCTCCATCTGATTCCTTTCCAGGGACCCTCCCCAAACCCTCCATCTGGGCTGATCCCAGCCCCATGGTCACCAAGGGGAGCCATGTGACCATCTGGTGTCAGGCGTCTCTGCAGGCTGACGACTACTATCTGTATAAAGACAGGCTCATTGTGCCCTTGGAGACCTTGAACACCTCACGGGATTCCAGCAACAAGGCCGGCTTCTCCATTACATCCATGAGCTCACACAATGTAGGGCAATACCAGTGTTTTTATCAGATTGGGGAGATCTTCTCACAACCCAGTGACCTCCTGCCTCTGGTGATGACAGGTGAGGGCAGGAGCTGGTCCTCTCTCCCTGTGCCCCTCCTCCAGGCAGAAGGGAATGGACTGTGGCTTCAGGGGGACCCCTTGTTCACAGCCCACAGTACATGGGGCCCGTGGGGTCCATGGGGTGATGGTCCTGTAACCAGCTCCCTCCTTCTCCCTCAGGACAGCATGAGGCACCCTCCCTCTCAGCCAACCCAGGCCCTGTGGTGGCCTTGGGAGGGAACGTGTCCCTCTCCTGTAGCTCATCGTGGCCACGGGGGTCATTCCGTCTGCTGAAGGAGCAGGAGGCTGATGCACCCCAACACCTGGAGTGGATGTTCCGTCGTGAGAGGGGGCAGGGGATCTTCCATGTGGGCCCTGTGAACACCTCCCATGCGGGGACCTACAGATGCTACATTTCTCCCCAGTCGTACCCGGATTCGTGGTCACATCCCAGTGACCCTCTGCACCTTCAGGTCATAGGTGAGGGAGCCACAGCCTCACCCCATCTACCTCCTGGACCCCGATGACTGACCTAAGCTATATGCATAGTGGAACCCTGGGGTTGATGGGGGGTGATTGACACTGCTGTCCCGGGGCCAGAGCCGCAGGTGGGAGAACTTGGAAGGGGCCTATGAGAGCCTCACTGCAGGCCCTGGGCCATGCAGGGAGTGTGTCCCCAGTACCACTGTCCCCTGCTGTCCAGGTGTCTACAAGGAGCCCTCCCTCACGGCCCAGCCGGGCTCCCTGGTGCAGTCTGGAGACAGCCTGACCCTCCAGTGTCACTCAGAGACTGGCTTTGACAGATTCGCTCTGACCAAGGATGAGGAGCTCAGAGCTCCTCAGAGTCTAGAAGGGCAACCCAGCCCCAACTTCCTCTTGGGCTCTGTGAACCGCACCCATGGGGGCCAGTATCGATGCTACTGTGGACACAAGCTCTCCTCCACCTGGTCGGCCCCCAGTGCCCCTCTGGGTGTCCTGATCACAGGTGAGGAGCCCCCTGACCCATGTCCTAACTGTCTGCTCAGGGCCTGGGACCGGTTGCCCCTGGGTGATGGGGTCCAGGGAGAGGGCCAGGAGCACAGGCTGAGGTGGGATGTGGTCTAGAGACAGGGACTGAGAAAGGGACAGTGAGGGCCATGGAGATAAAGGACCCACTCAGAGAGATGGGAGGTGCTGAGAGGGGGTCCCACACAGAGTCCCTGGGAGAGGATGGTGGCCCCCCAGCCCAGGGTCAAGGGCAGGTGGGGAGGGGTGGCTCTTTACATGTCACGACCTTCCTCTCCCCCAGGAATGTATGAGAAACCGTCCCTCTCAGCCCAGCCGGGGACTTCAGTGTCCTGGGGAGAGAATGTGACCCTGCAGTGTCGCTCTGAGATCTGGTCTGATACCTTCCACCTGTTCAAGGAGGGGTCCCTCGCTCCTCCCCAGGTCCTTCGTCCGCAGTACACAGCAAAACATTATCAGGTCAACTTCATCCTGAGTCCCGTGACCTCAGACCTCGAGGGGACCTACCGGTGCTATGGCTCACACAGCAACTCCCCCTACCTGTTGTCACAGCCCAGTGACCCCCTGGAGCTCCTGGTCTCAGGTTAGGAGCCCACAACCCATGTCCATTGACGGCTCTAACGCTTGAGTCACAGTCCTGTCCCTGAAGAGCTCTGAGCTGGGAGGGGATGGAGGGGACAACAAGGAGTTCAACCACTGGGTTACCCCTCTCTGTGGTGGATGAAAAGACGGACAGGGCCATGCCCTCTCCATGTCTTACCCTGACTAGAGGGACAGAGGACTAGGTGACTGCAGGGAGGAGACAAAAGAATATAAAAGACAAGCGGTGACAAGGAGCAGTAGGGCTGAGTGGGACAGAAGACCCAGCACAGCCCCACAGCACCCCCTTCCTCCAAGCAGCATTTGGACTCTACACTCCTGCACCCCACAGACAATCTTCATGTCTGCTGGGAACAGAGTCCTCTTAGCCTAGAGCATACACAGCCTCTCCAGTCCTGGGCTGAACTAAGTTGATCCTCCACACTTCATATATTCACAAAGGGGTTGTTCCCACTGGACCTGGAGATGGGGGTTGGGGGGATTTGAAGAGAGTTGCCTCGTGTCTCCAGCAACATTGAGATCGTGGGGGCACACTGTGTGTTAGTGGGAGAGGAAAAGCCTGAGGAAGCCCAGGTCAGGTGCAGAGAAGAGCTGGCTGTCTCTGTCCTGGGTGCTGCTATGTAGAAAGTCAGACTATCACGGCACCTGTGGAACCAGGCCTACCGTAGGTAGAGCACAGTAAAGGGTGACTCTCATCTTTAGGTCGGGAGGCTGGGGGGTCCCTGGTAGTCACAGCTCGAGCCGAGATGGACCGGCCACTCCTGACTGAGACACTGACAAAACTCCATTCATATCCGAGACTTTGTTCTCCCAGTTACCAAAGGTTGAATCCTACCCTGGGTTTCAAAAGACTAAACCAGATAGGAAATTTGGTACCAGTGAGTTCTCTGGGAGATATTCTGGAATTCCTCTTTCTTGGGACTTCTGTATCTGAACGTGCCCTTTCTCCATCACTAACTCTTGGCCGGATGTGAAAGGAAAGAGAGAAAGGCTGGATTTCTGCCCAATTTCCAGGAGCACCAATGTGTCAGCGGATCAGGCCATCCTCCAAAACATCTTCCATAAGAATTCATGTCTAGCATTCCCTCCCCCACCCTAGAGGTACCTAGTATTTCTAGATACTTGGAGGCAGATCTCTGTATGTTCGTCCATGTGCCCATCTGACTTTTTTCTTTTATCTTTTATCGGGGAGGTTGTGGGGTTTTTTTGTTTTTGTTTGTTTGTTTGTTTGTTTGTCTGTTTCTCATCCGCCTTCATATCTAGACAACACATTGAGTGAATGGTTAGCAGTGATGTGAATTATGGGAATCCTTGCTCATAGGAAAATGCCTGATATGTGCTATATGATCCACCATTTATTTTTATTAAGTTCAATTAGCCAACATATAAGTACATTATTAGTGTTTGGTGTAATGTTCAATGATTCATTAGCTGTGTATAACAGCCAGTGTTTGTCAGATCACATGTTATTTTCAAAAAAGAACACATATATAGATAAAGATGGAAAATGATGTAGAAATATATAATCCCAACTCAGGGACCAGAAGGAGTTGGCGGATGTACGGGAATGAAAAGGTGGACCCTGCTTTTCACTCGTCCATGTTCCTGGTCCTCAGGATAAAAATGAAGCTTCCCATGTTTATTATTGCCTCCTAATTAGATGGAGGGTGAGACTCTAGAGACGCTCACTTAAAGGATTGAGATGGCATTAGCAAGTTTCAGGGACTCCCTGGAGAAGAGGAAAGAGATTACTTAAGTATCTAAGTCTCCCCAACCACAGGCTCTGTTTTGGCCTCTCAGGTGTAGCTGGTGCCGTCAGAGAACCATAAAACAAGCCTCCAGAATGGATGAATAAGGAGGAATTCTGAGTTATATGAGGGGCTCACAGGGACACATCCTGTCAATAAATGCAGGAAGGTGGACATGTAGGTTGCCAGGGTCACGTCAACACGTTCTGACCACCACAATCTCTTTGTCCACGGTCTCTAGTGTCAAACAGCCAAGATTACACCATGGAGAATCTTATCCGGTTGGGGATCTCTGCCTTGATCCTGATGGTTCTCGGGGTGCTGCTCTTTCAAGCTCGGCACCGTCAGGGAAGACCCCAAGATGCAGCCAGGACATACACGTGAGAGCGAGAAGACGGACAGTGAAGTAGAACTTTGAAAATGGAATGAATGATACCAAGAGTTTCTGGAAGAATATCTGTGCATAAGTTGAGGAAACATTCTACTGAGAATATTCTGGGTGTTAACATGGTTTGGGTGCAGGAAAATGTCTGGGTCGGTGCTATGGCGCCTCTTCGGCAATTAAATTGTGGTAATTTCTCTGTGACTTTTCCTTGACACTTTCTGGACTAGCTTCCTTCTTTCCTCAACCCTATGACTTGAGGCTAATCCCCCCCAGTAGCTCTGGCTCCACCCTTTTTCTCTGGTCCAGTTTCGTGGAATGCTTTTTCCTCAATTCTCCGGTGTGTGTACTCTTCAGCTCAGAACACAGATTCTGTTTTAAATACTGAACAGATGGATGCACAGCAAGTCCAGTTTGGAAAAAATACATTGAAAATCATTCTGTAAAAGAAGAATCTGGACCCACAAGACATTCCCTCTTCATCACATGATAAATGATACAATTTCTCCAGTGTTATCATCACTTGGGATGAGCATCCAGTGTGTGTAGTGAGAACCACAAGCTGTGGGTCAACTGGCTTTAAGAACAATCTGAGGGTTTTGAAGGGGTGGGGGGTGGGAGGTCGGGGTACCAGGTGGTGGATATTACAGAGGGCACGGATTGCATGGAGCACTGGGTGTGGTGCAAAAATAATGAATATTGTTATGCTGAAAATAAAAAATAAATTAAAAAAAAAAAGAAAATGCCATTCTTGCAAAAGTCCTGATTTAAGGCCTTTATTGATTTCTTTGGTGAAAATACTCGTTCTGTGGCCAACTTGAAGCCGCCTGTGGGAATTCACTGAATGCAGAGTTAGGAAGTCATGATTACAGTGGTCTCTCCCATGTGAGGAGGAGAAAAATGCAACAGGTATTAGTTAAAGACGTGGTGGTAATCACCTTGCAGTATGTGTCAATCAATACCTTACACTATAAATTTACATGTTTATAAGGTGTTCATAGCAGCAATATCCACAATAGCTAAACTGTGGAAAGAGCCAAGATGCCCTTCAACAGATGAACGGATAAAGAACATGTGGCCCATATGTACAATGGAATATCCATAGTTAGCCGTCAGAAAGGATGAATACTCAACTTTTACATCCACATGAATGGGACTGAAGATTATGCTGAGTGAAAAAAGTCAAGCAGAGAGAGCCAATTATCATATGGTTTCACTTATTTGTGGAACATAAGGAGTAACATGGGGCACATTAGGAGAAGGAAAGGAAAAAGTGAAGGAGGGAATCAGAGAAACAAATAGACACTATGGACTCTGAGAAACAAACTGAAGGTTTCGGGGGGCTGGTGGAGGGTGAACCTGGTGATGGGTATTCAGGGGGGCATGCACTGCATGGAGCACCGGGTGTTATCTGCAAACAACAATCATGGAACAGTCCATCAAACACTAATGACGTACTGTATGGTCACTAACATAACACAGTAAAAAAAATCCAGGTCTCAGGAGTGACAATTTCTCTTCTACACACTAGAACAAACTAGCATGATGATTTTTTTTAAGTGAACACTGGGTGTTCTATGTAACTGATAAATAGCTAAGCTCTACATCTGAAATGAATGATGTACTACATGTTGGTTAATTGAATTTGAATTTTTTAAAGGACATTTTATTAGTAAAAACAAGTTTTCAAAATAGATACTACACTTAAAATTTTTTTTAATTGGGCGCCTGGGTGGCTCGGTGGGTTGAGCCGCTGCCTTCGGCTTGGGTCATGATCTCGGGGTCCTGGGATCGAGTCCCGCGTCGGGCTTTCTGCTCAGCGGGGAGCCTGCTTACCCATCTCTCTCTGCCTGTCTCTCTGCCTACTTGTGATCTCTCTCTGTCAAATAAATAAATAAAATCTTTAAAAAAAATTTTTTAATTATATGAAGTTTAGAAAGGACTGGGTGATATGGAAGACTTCGGAAATCACTGCTAAGATTTCCTCTGGCAGGTATGGTTGTCTTTCTTTATCTATATATTTCTTAACATCTTCTCACCCTAAGGAAAGGACAAGACCTAACTGTTTGGAGGGAAAAGCCAACTGGTGGTTGAGGATCTAACCCACAGCTCCTCTCCATCTCTCCTGAAGGCACAGCCTGACACGCTGACTTGAGTGAGGGCAGATATGTCTCCTGGTCCCAGAACAAAGGAATCTGTCTCTGCCGGTGTTCTCATGTTCGCCCTCACTAGAAACCTGGATCAGTGTAAAATCCTTTCCCAATAATGAATTCCTTGGCGATGATTTTCAGTATCTTCTGAAACCTTTTTCTGCCTTTGAGTGAGCACCTCATTTTATGAATGATATTTGCATTTTCCCCAGGAAGGAGTTTCAGGAAGTTCTGGTGGCCCAGACCAGCCCTTATTACATATTTTTCAATTGAGGTGAAATTCACAAATAACATTAACTATGTTGAAATGTATGATAAAATGTAGAATTTTAAAAGCTAATGTACCCTGGATTTCTGCATTTTACTATGAAGTATCAAGATACGGGTTTTATTTTTAAATATGTGTCCACTACCATTTAAATGGTCTTTCCTCATCTGTGGAAAACGCTCAACTACTTACCTCTTAGGCTGTTGGCAGACAACGTTATCAGGTCTTTCTTCCTGACATGCTACCTGTGACCTTGGTCGTCTTCATTCTACCTCAAGTGCCTGAAATTTCCTTTTCTGGTCTAGATATTCCACTTTCTGGAAAAATTCTTCAATATTCTGTTCTAGCTTCCTGTTTAGCTTTTCATTTTTATCTTTTTTTTAAGGTTTTGCTTATTTATTTGACAGACAGAGATAATAAGTAGGCAGAGAGGCAGGCAGGGAGAGGAGAAAGCAGGCTCCATGCTCAGCAGGGAGCCCAATGTGGGGCTCGATCCCAGGATGCTGGGATCATGACCTGAGCCAAAGGCAGAGGCTTTAACCCACTGAGCCACCCAGGTGCCCACCATTAAGATCTCTAATTCATTTCTACAATTGCCTCTTGTCTCAAAAAGTCAGCGTCCTCCTTTTTCTCTCGGACGTTTAAACACAGCCTTCACTTAAGATAACTCTGTATCTTCCTAGCATTCTACTTTCAGATGTACAGTGAGAGCATTCTTAGTGAGCATTACGGTTGTCTTTTGTAGGGCTCTTTCTTGTTGTTAGGATTCCTTCTTGTGGTGACCCTTGTTGGAAGGCTGAATTTCCACTCACCTGATTTTCCAGACAGGTTCCTCCTATAGCTTCTCTAGGACTTAGGCATGGCAAAGTGGGCATGCCCACAGTGGTTTCTGCCCTTGGCAACCGCTTCCCCTTGTGTGAGTGTAAGATTCCAGTGCTAGGACAGAAAGCCCCCTCTGGGTGTTAAGGCAATCAGTCCTGAATCCCTTCTTGCCACTTCATGATGGCACACGGAGGAAGAACAAGGTACAAACAAGTCAGCTGCAAGAGAAAGGGAGCAGGGGACAACAGTAAAAAAGGCTGTTGCCCAGAACAAGTCCTCAGTCCCGCTTCTATTAGATAGAAACAGTAACCAACAGAAGAGCTGAAGAAGGACAAACATTAGTCATACACATTGTAGATAAACAAGAAGGAGGGCAAAATATTTCTGGTCAAGCAGTATAAAGTTTATAGTCGAACAAGCACATTCAAAGGACTTATCTAACTAGTCACAGGTGCTCTCCGGGGGGAAAGGGGAGATAACGGAAAAATGAAGCAGGCGGCGTTCCACCCTGAGCGAGCCAGGGCATCCCCAGCTGCTCCGCCTCAAGGCCGTATATCATTCTCTCCCCCAGAGGCCTGTTGCCAGTATGTGTTTTTCTTGAGGCTATATCTAAATGTGCTTGGTAACTGGGTTATATTTTAAGTAATACATTGTTCTGAGGGACAGTTACATTTCCTTCTTTTTGTTTGTGCAGAAGTAGAAAAGTTGATTTAGCAACTTCTTGATCCATCAGTCGTTGGAGGGATTTTTGTGTGTGTCTGAGGACTAAGCATAAAAAGATTATAGCAATAAAAAGAATAATCAATTAGCAAGACAGGGAACAACATGTGTTGGAGGGGATGTGGAGAAAGGGGAACCCTCTTCCACTGTTGGTGGGAATGCAAGTTGGTGCAGCCTCTTTGGAGAACAGTGTGGAGATTCCTCAAGAAATTAAATATACAACTTCCCTATGACCCTGCCATTGCACTACTGGGTATTTAACCCAAAGATACAGGTGGAGTGAAAAGAAGGGCCATCTGTACCCCAATGTTCATAGCAGCAGTGGCCACGGTCAACAAACTGTGGAAAGAACCAAGATGCCCTTCAACGGACAAGTGGATAAGGAAGATGTGGTCTATATACGGTATGGAGTATTATGCCTCCATCAGAAAGGACGAATACCCAACTTTTGTAGCAACATGGACTGGACTGGAAGAGATTATGCTGAGTGAAATAAGTCAAGCAGAGAGAGTCAATTATCATATGGTTTCACTTATTTGTGGAGCATAACTAATAGCATGGAGGACATGGGGAGATAGAGAGGAGAAGGGGGTTGGGAGAAATTGGAAGGGGAGGTGAACCATGAGAGACTATGGACTCTGAAAAACAATCTGAGGGTTTTGAAGGGGTGGGGGGTGGGAGGTTGGGGGAACCAGGTGGTGGGTATGATAGAGGGCACGGATTGCATGGAGCACTGGGTGTGGTGCAAAAATAATGAATACTGTTATGCTGAAAATAAATAAAAAATAAATTTTAAAAAAAGAATAATCATTCCACCTATAACACCGAGACCAGTTTGTTTGATTCAAGTAAAAAGGTTAAATTAGACAGAATATTGTTAATCCTTTGTGCAACACTCACTCCTGGAACTGATTGCAATGATGAGTGAGTAATGCCTTGAGTAGTATCTTGAAGTCATTTAATATCTAAAGTTAGATTATCACCATAATGATTAGTGATATGACAGCGAATCTTGCTGCATGATATTTCTGATTCATTATAGGCATGGGGAGTAAAACAGAAGGAAGAAACATTCCAGTCACATAAAATGTGAAGCCTAAGCTTTATATTTTGAAGATCATCTCCTATATATATCATGGCTGCTTCTTAATCAGAAATACCTTCATCTAATTTTTGATCTATGATCGTTTGTTGATTCCAAGCTTTGCTAGCATTCTCGTGCCACTTTTGTACAACTTGTGTGGTTTGTACATTTTGATGCAAGGCTATTCCTGTGGTGGTAGCTGTAGCAGTAATGGCAAAAATTCCTAAAATAGCTGTTATAAGCAACCCAAGAAATCTTTTTGTTCTATGGACCCAGTTAAAAGTACATGCATATCTGGAGAGCTTTCCCAAACACGGTGGTGTTTCACTGGTAACCAGATGCCTATTCTTCTTCTAGCTATGAGAATGATAGAATTGTCTGCATAAACATTCTCATCCACACAGGTGAACATTTTACATCAGTTTATTTCTCTATTGTTATGATCAAAAGTCATTTTCCAATAACAAAAACATAGGGATCTCTAACACAAGCTTTTACCCATTCTTCTTTCATTGGGAAAAAGGAGAATGCATAGTTATTAGACTGACAAATGTAAGAGCCATCCCAAACTCTGATGTGATTAAAAGCAGTGGTGACCTTCCATAAATTCTTTTGTCTTTTATGATAATTCACAAAAGGGGATGGCACGGAAAGTCCTTGCCCAAGCCAGGCCAGAGGCGCATCTCCTCAGGTTAAGGTTTGTGGTAAAATGAGATCATCAAAAACTTGCCATTTTAAATTTCGATGAGAGGAACAGGGTCTCCCAGTGCAACTGGTGACTGCCATCCCTTTAGGGGACCAGTCCCATACAATTCCATAGGAATCATTAATAACAATACTGGGGTGAGGAGCTCCACAATCCTCCCATAAAGGGTGAATTCCCTCATCAGACCACATTTGTGTCAGTTTGCGTTCGGGAATAGGGGGTGCTGCTGTGCTATAGCTAGGACCCTGATATTCATTGGCTAGGAATCCTCTAGTGGAGAGTAAATGTAACTGAACTTCAGTCAGATAATTATCAGTAGGAAAGTCCACAGACCATCTTTGATCATCAGGGATAAGACAACTGGAATGATTGTTGATACATATTAGTCTATTTTTATATCCTAAGGTAAGATTAATATTTCTGCCCTCCTCTAGTGACAATCGTGGCAATCTAGGATCCAAAATTCCAGGTACCCATTTTGAGGCACTCAAACAAATTGGTATTATATCTTCTCCCCACTCTACTGGAAGGAGAAGGGGAGGATTGGGTATAAGCCCAATAAGTAAAGTTATTTATTTGTGCATAACACCCAGGAAGACTTACGGCTACCGTGAGGAGAGCCATCGTAGTTACCACCATGTTGTCAGGGGCGAAAGGACGCTGCTCATTCTCCAGAACTGCCTCTGCTTTCTTGGTCAGCTTCTTTATCTGGCCCCAAGTTGAATCCTTGCTCTGTCTGTCCCAGGTATTGTGATCTGAGTGCTCTTTAAGGTGAGACCCTCAAAGCTGATGGTAGGTGGGACTGGTTCAAATCCGAATCTTTTCCTCTTGCTCATGACGAAACTTTATGAAATGAAAGGGCACCCACTTGGGCTCGACGGAATCGTCGGGTAATACACATGCATATCCCTTTCCCCAGGTAACTAAGTTACCAGGGAGCCATTGATTAGAAGTAATAATTTTCCACCCCGTTGGAGGATAGGTCTTTTCTTGTTTTTCTTTACTAAAATGTCTTTCTATTGCTGCAGTGTTTTTATAATCACGATTCAAAAAAGAGTAAATAAAAGTTGTGCTAATATTTCTTGAGAGGGACCTTGTATTTTCTCTTTTTGTTTATGAAGCTGTAATTTTAATATTTGATTAGCCCACTCTACAATTCCTTGTCCTTGAGGATTATATGGGATGCTAGTGGAATGTTTAATATTCCATAAATTACAGAAGGATTGAAGCTTACTGGAAACATAAGCAGGTGCATTATCAGTTTTTATAGCTTTGGGCATTCTCATGACTGCAAAGGCAGAGTGGAGATGTCTGATAACATGTGCAGCAGTTTCTCCTGTTTGAGCTGTAGCCCATATGAAGCAAGAATATGTGTCTACAGTAACATGAATAAAGGATTGTTTCCCAAATGAAGGGATGTAACAACCATCTGCCATATTTCATTGCCTGTTATGCCTCGTGGGTTGATGCCCGCTGGCTGTGTAGGCAGATTGATGGCAGCACAAGAAGAGCAGGAGTGGACAATAGAATTTGCTTGTTCCTTAGTGATAGGGAATTTGTGTTGAAGTCATTTTTTGTTTACATGTGTAAGAGAGTGAAAATCGGAAGCTTCCTGAAAAGCTGAGAAAGCAAGAGAATCAGCTATTTCATTACCTTTGGTTAATGGCCCAGGAAGTCCAGTGTGACGTCGGATATAAGTAGCATAGAAAGGGGCAGAGCCCTGATGAATAAGGGGTTGTAAATGATGAAATAATGAGTGGAGGGAGACATCAGTGTAGAAATAGTAGGAGCTTCAATATGCTGTAGAACATACACTGTATATAAAGAATCAGATAACAGATTAAATGCAGAAGAAACATCTTGAAACAATGTAATAACCGCCATTAATTCTGATTTCTGTGCTGAGAGACCGATAGTAGATATGACCTTTGAGGTAGGACCATTATAACAGGCTTTGCCTTTGACAGAGCCATCAGAAAAGTAAATAGGGGCATCTGTTATTGGATTTTTAGAAGTAATTTTAGGAAGGACAAAAGCGGTATGTTTTAAAAAGGAAACAACAGGTAAAGAGGGATAATGAGAAGAAGTGTTTCCAGGAAAGCCACTAAGGGCAATTTGTCAATTTAAATTATTTTGGAATGCCATTTCAATTTGTGTCTTATTTAAAGGCAGAACAATAACCTGCGCATCATATCCCTGTATTTGGCGAGTTCTTTTTCTTCCTAATTGAATAATACTGTCAATATGGTCTATATAGGTAGTGAGTGTTTTAACAGTATTATTTGGAAGAAAAACCCATTCTATGATTAGTTTTTCCTGAATAATTAATCCCGTGCATTTATGTGGGGTATGAAAAATGAGATGATCTAATGGTATCTCAAGCTGGACTCTATCTGTTTGCATTGATTGAATCTGGCTTTCAACAAATTGTAATTCTTTTAAGGCCCCTTTTGATAGGGTACTAGGGCTGTTTAAATTAGGATCTCCCTTTAAAGAGGCAAATAGATGCTGCCAAGCATAGGTGGGAATTCCAATTTTAGGTCTTATCCAATTAATGGCTCCCAATAATTTTTGCAAATCATTCAAGGTTGTAATTTTATTTCTACAGATTTGAACTTTCTGTGGTTTAACTGAGGTCCTATCCATAATGAAGCCCAAATATGAGAAAGGTGTGGTGACTTGTATTTTTTACGGAACTATAATTAGTTTGTATTTTTCAAATTGTAATCGAAGCATTTTAAATGCCCCCCTGCAATTGCATGTTATCAGAGGCTGCACATAATATATCATCCATATAATGGATGAGATAAATTTGTGGAAGTTGATTTCTAACCAGCTGTATAACTCTTGCCACATACTCCTGACACATAGTGGGGCTATTTAACATTCCCTGTCGTAGAACTCTCCATTGATATCGTTTGGCTGGTTCTTTTAAATTTACACTGGGAATAGTGAAAGCAAAACGGAGACAGTCTTCCTTAACAAGTGGTATAGTATAAAAGCAATCCTGTTAATCTATGATAACTATTGGCCATTTGCGTGGGACTAGATTAGGCAAAGGCAATCCAGGTTGGAGAGACCCCATGGGCTGGATAACAGAATTAACCATACGAAGTTCTGTTAAATTCTCCATTTTCCTGATTTTTCTTAATAACAAAGACTGGTGAATTCCAACGACTGTGAGATTCTTCAATATACCCTTTTCTTATCTGTTCCTCAACCAGGGCTTGTAAAGTAGTTTCTCTGGTGTTAAGGGCCACTGCTCCACCCAAACAGGTTTGTCCTTCTTCCAATGTAACTTAATGGGTTCAGGAGCAGTGGCCCTCAGTGAAAAATCTGGTAATCCTCCTTAGGGGAAGGTATAACCAGAGAGGCTTCCCATTGATTTAGTAAATCTCGCCCCCAAAGGTTAATGAGTAAGTCTACAATACATGGCTGCAGATAACCCTTTTGACCCTCAGGTCCTTCTCAGAAAAGAATATTGGAGCTCTGACACACATTGCCAGCCTGCCATAATCCCGTAATAGTAATAGAAGAGGAATTATATGGCCATTTTTTAGGCCAATGTAATGAGCTTGTGATAGAGACATCAGCTCCAGTATCAGTTAGACCTGAAAATTCCTTTCCTTGTATTTTAGGATGACAAATTTGTCTATCTTGATAAATTTTCTCAGTCAAATATGCTCCAGTTTTCCCAGTGCTTCCAACCCATTGGAGTTTCTTTGTTTGTTTTTAGACTGACCCTGTAGATAGGGCCCAAGTAGCAACTGGGCAATGCAGTCTCCTTTTTGAAAACGGTATGGAGCCGCAGTAGTATACATCACTGAAAGTTCACCAGTATAATCTGAATCAATAATGCCAGTATGAACTAGTACTCCCTTTGAAGTAAGGCCAGATCTCCCACAAAAGTAACCCAGTGGTTCCCTTTGGTAAAGGGCCATAAATATTAGTTGGGATTTTAGCAGGAAGCTTGGTAGGCATTAAGAGATAATCTTTGGGAATGGGGATATCTAATCCAGCACTACAAGCCATAGCACGTAATAAATATGAAACAGTACATTTGTTTGAAAGCTGGGCATTAAGGGAGAATTGGCCCCTTTGTTTTTGGGGGCTGAAGGCTTGCCCCAAAATAAGTTTCCCTGAAGGCGGGATCCATCCTTGCTAAATTTGGAATGACATTGACTTGCCCAATGATTTCCCTTTTTACATTTGGGAGGGAGACCAGGTGATTTATTTTTTACATTTGGTGGAGGGAATTTTCCTTTTCGCCTACCCTGAGCTTTATTATGCCCTGCTTGCCCACAGTGGAAACATCGTCCTTGAAATTTTCCTGTGGTCAGAGCAGCCATTGCTTGAGCTAACAAATCAGCTTTATAGGTCTCTGTTCCTACTCCTTGGCATAGCTTAATACAATCCGTCAATGTTCCCTTGCTTTAAAGGGTGCTACCAGTTTCTTACAATCAGTATTAGCATTCTCATAAGCCAACAGCTGAAGACTGGTATCAGCAGCCTCCAGATTATTTATCTGTCTTTTGACAGCCTCTTGTAATCTCACAATAAAATCAGTATAGTGTTCTTTTGGACCTTGTACCACCTTTTGAAAAGAAGAGCACTTCTCTCCCTGAGATTCTATTCTTTCCCAGGCTCTCAAACAACAATGCCGGAGCTGCTCAATAGCTTGTTCATTCATTTGTACCTGGTCTTGCACCCAGGCCCACGGCCCAACACCCATGAACTGCTCCATGGAAATAGGAACATTACTAGCTCTGTTATGGGCAGTTGCTGTTTCTGAATGATCTTGCCACCATGTTTTAAACTGCAAGAACTCAAAAAGTTGAAAATAGAAGTACCCTATGACCCAGCAATTGCACTACTGGGTATTTACCCTAAAGATACAAATGTAGTGATCCAAAGGGGCACGTGCACCTGAGTATTTATAGTGGCAATGTCCACAATAGCCAAACTATGGAGAGAACCTAGATGTTCATCAACAGATGAATGGATAAAGAAGATGTGGTATATATATACAACGGAATACTATGCAGCAATCAAAAGAAATGAAATCTTGCCATTTGAATGACGTGGATGGAACTAGAGGGTATTATGCTTAGTGAAATAAGTCAATCGGAGAAAGACAACTGTCACATGATCTCCCTGATATGAGGAAGTGGAGATGCAACATGGGGGCTTGGGGAGTAGGAAAATAATAAATGAAACAAGATGGGATCGGGAGGGAGACAAACCATAAGAGACTCTTATTCTCGCAGTACAAACTGAGGGTTGCTGGGGGGAGGAGGGGTTGGGAGAGGGTGGTGGGGTTATGAACATTGGGGGGAGGGGTGTGTGCTGTGGTGAGTGCTGTGAAGTGTATAACCTGGCAATTCACACACCTGTACCCCTGGGGCTAAAAATACACTATATATTTATTTAAAAATTTAAAAATAAATAAATAAATTGCAAGAACTCACTTGAAGATAGAACTGTTTTTGCTAACAATGATCAATCAATCGGAATAAGTCAATTGCCTTCTGCGATGCCTTGAGTGATTCCCATTGTAAATGGAGAATTAACTCCATAGTTTTGTACTGCCTGTTTTAGTTCCTTCAATAATTTGAAGGGAAAAAGGCTCATGCCTGGTCTCACAGATACCATTAGGGTTGTTAGGATCATGTCCTGGAGCGACATGTTCTCTAATAATAACTGGGAAATTAAAATGTAAGGCATCTAGGTCTCCCGCTCGCTGTGCTTCAAGGAGGCCTTACTGAACGGCTGATAGCATGTATTTTTTCATCTTTTTCACTAAATGGTGCCTTCTTATAGGATGGTGGGGCCGATGGTGACAGTGCCATTTGCACCTTTTGTTCTGTTATTGGAGGAGGAGGAGAAGGAGATTCCTCCCTTATATATTCCTTTACGGTGGCCTTAGTAATTTCTTTCTCCTCCTGGATGGCATGTTCAGGTTCCTCTTTTTTAGTTTCTCCTGAACATTCATTATCACTCTCCAAATCAGGGGTTTGTAAAGGCTCCAAAACGGAGTGAATGAGGGTCCAAGTAGACCATATAGTAATTGCAATTGGTTTTCCTTTAGCATGCAAAAGTTTTAACTCATGACCTACTTTTTTCCCATGTTTGTAAATCTAAAGTCCCTAATATAGGGAACCAGGAGCAATGTTCTTAAATTACTTTTAAAAGCTCCATTAGTTGGCCCTCGCTGACTTTTGCTCTTCCCGCCTTTAGGAGCCGTCTCAATAAGCAAACGTAAGGGCGATAATCGTTTGTGCTCTCTAGACTACCCATACCCTGCGATAAGTACTCACAACTCACCAGCGGGAAAAAGGCACAGCCGTGCAAAACTCACATTGGGGTTTCTTCTCCAGTTTCATTTCTGGTCCCTGTTCAGTCGCCACTTGCCGCTTCCTGGCGTCGCATGGGAGAAGAATGAGGCACAAACAAGTCAGCTGCAAGAGAAAGGGCGCAGGAGACAGCAGTAGAGAAGACTGTCACCCCGAACAACTCCTCAGTCCCGTTTTTATTAGAT
Organism: Mustela erminea; assembly: GCF_009829155.1. Taxonomy (NCBI): domain Eukaryota; kingdom Metazoa; phylum Chordata; class Mammalia; order Carnivora; family Mustelidae; genus Mustela; species Mustela erminea. The sequence continues at coordinate 10,371,919 of NC_045632.1, read as the reverse complement.
AGAAACAAACAGTAACCAACAGAAGAGCTGAAGAAGGCCAAACACTAGTCACATGCCTTGTAGATAAACAAGGAGGGCAAAATATGTCTGTAAAAGTAGTATAAAGTTTAGAGTTGAACAAGCACACTCAAAGGACTTTGGAATGGGAGGTGAACCATGAGAGACTATGGACTCTGAAAAACAATCTGAGGGGTGTGAAGCGGCGAGGGATGGGAGGTTGGGGAACCAGGTGGTGGGTATTATAGAGGGCACAGATTGCATGGAGCACTGGGTGTGGTGCAAAAACAATGAATACTGTTAGGCTGAAAAGAAAGAAAAAAAGGACTTATCTAACTAGTCACAGGCCCTCTTGGGCGGGGGGTCGGGGAGTGGAGATAACCAAAAACTGAAGCATGAGATACCCGGCATCCCCAGCTGCTCTGCTTCAAGGCCTTATATCGTCCTCTTCCCCAGAGGCCTGGTGCCGGTATGTATTTTTCTTGAGACTGCATCTAAATGTACTTGGTAACTAGTAAAATTTCCCATGGGTTATATTTTAAGTAATACATTGTTCTGCGGGACAGTTACACCTTCTTGTTTCTCAAGAGGTTGTGGCCCAACCTTCTCCTGGAGCCCTGAGTGCTCCCCACTGAGAGGACCCTGGGGAACCCCTCTTCATCCACACAGGTGGAAAATCATCCCTACCAGCCCTCTGTGGTCCCAGGCAGCAGCGGGAACTCAGCTTAGTTCTCTGCCTCTGCTGGGGTTCCAATTGCTTCTGGAGAAGTTCATTTCCCCTTTACCTGCATGTCTCTGTGTCTGCATAGTTCAGACGTGCTGTGAGCAGCAATCCGGTATTCAGAGCAGACAAGGTCTCCAGCGGGCACACGAACCAGCCACCTGGATGCAGAGTCTGGACCCGGGACCCCATCACCACGACGGGACCCCCAGCCCATGCTTGTCTTACCTAGTCTGGAAACTCACAGCTCCCCATCCCTCCCATGACCCCGACTCCCAATCCCCACACTCACTCTGGGGGATGCAGTTCAGGACGACATCAGCAGATGGGAACTGAGGAGCAGAGCAAGGACACGCCGCCCAAGGTCAGGCTGGCAGTGGACAGTCCAAGAATAGTTCGATGAAGATCCGCTTTCCTGCAAAATCAGAGCTCTAGCACAAATACACGTCCCCTGATGCTCGCACACAGACCGCAGGGTGAGGAGGTCAGCTCAGCCCCAGGAACAAGGGGCACCAAGAAGCCAGGACGGGCAGTCTGGGATGTTCCCAGCAAGGCCAGAGGTGGACAGTGTCCGAGCAAAACAGAGAAGTCCTTGGAAGCAGTGTCATAAAGAGAGCCCACACTCCGGGGCCATGAGCGGGGTAGTGTTCCATTCCCCATGTGCCCGTATCTCTCCTCTGGGCTCATTGTCACCATGACCTTGACCTGAGCCATTCAGAGATGTCACATGAGTGTCTGTGCTGACATGAGCTCCCCAGCACAGCAGGAACCCATGTTCCCTGCAGCAGCTCTGGGTCTGGGGACCCATCCATGGTGAGGGCCCAGGGGTGTGCTGGGGAAAAGGAGACCCCATGGGGAGGCTTTGGGAGGGAAGGACCTGCCCTGGTCTCCTCACCTGGATGAGATATCTTAGGAAGCCTGGGAGTCCACCAGACACACCGTCATGGACACCAAAGCAGGGCTCAGGGGAGGGACTGACTGTTCCCCTTCCTGTGGGGCTGCTCACGTGACAACACCATGACAGGAAGAACTGGCCACCGCATGGCCACACCCTTTGTGTCTGTCTGTCCCGCGGTCACAGTCGACCCTCCATCTGCACAGCCGGAAGCAGAGAGGAGAAGCCATGACCCCCACCCTCACAGCCCTGCTCTGTCTCCGTGAGATATGAGGAGGGGAGGGGACACTCTAGTCTGGGAGGGACCCAGAAGGGGTCTGGGTTAACGCGGACTCTGCTCCCAGGGGAGCCCCAATGAGAGGGTGGGAGAGGGGACCACGGGGACTCGCAGGCCCTGGTCTGTCGGAGACCCCTGGCTCAGGAGGCTCACAGGAGGAGAGGATCTGCTAGGATTTGGGGCAAACCTCTCACAGGGACTCTCTTACAGGGCTGAGTCTGGCCTCCAGGACCCAAGCCCAGACAGGTGAGTCTGACCCCAGGGGTCCCAGTCCCACCTCCTCACTGGAGACAGGGGCCACCCACCAGGCATCAGGGGATGGAGAACAGATGTTCTGGGCTGACCGAGGGGGACGTCTAGGGGTTTGGGGCAGAGCTGGGACCTGGGGGTGGGAAAGGTCTCTGTCCCAGCTCTGTTTCCTTCCAGGGACCCTCCCCAGACCCACTGTCTGGGCTGAGCCAGGCTCTGTGATGCCTTGGGGGACATCTGTGACCATCTGGTGTCAGGGGGGCCTGGAAGTCCAGGAGTACCGCCTGCATAAAGAGGGAGAGTTAGAGACCTGGGACAGACAGAAGCCACTGGAATCCAAAGACAAGGTCAAATTCCCCATCACACACATGGCAGACATATATGCAGGAAGATACCGCTGTGACTATCTCAGTCCCACTGGCTGGTCAGAGCCCAGTGACCCCCTGGAGCTGGTGGTGGTGACAGGTGCGAGCCCACTCAGGGTCCCAACCCCAGGCTCTGCCCTCAGGAAGGGGGGCTCTCAGGGGTCTCCCTCTCACAGCCCAGCCTGGGGATAATGTGGGAGATCTGAGCCTCATTTCACACCACCCCCTCCTCCTCTCCTAGGATCCCAGGGCAAACCCAGCCTCTCAGCTCTGCCCAGCCCTGTCGTGACCTCAGGAGGGAACGTGACCCTCCAGTGTGCCTCACAGATGGGATTCCACGGGTTCATTCTGATGAAGGAAGGAGAGCGCCAGCCCTCCTGGACCCTGGGCTCCCAGCCAGCCCCCCGTGGGGGGACCCAGGCCCTGTTCCCTGTGGGCCCCGTGACCCCCAGCCTCAGGTGGACGTTCCGATGCTACGGCTATTACAGCAACACCCCCCAGGTGTGGTCGGACCCCAGTGACCCCCTGGAGCTGCTGGTCTCAGGTGAGAAAGTCTGACTGTTGCCCCATCTGTGTTTTGAGGCACCAGACAGGTTAACGCGGACTCTGCTCCCAGGGGAGCCCCAATGAGAGGGTGGGAGAGGGGACCACGGGGACTCGCAGGTCAGCGTCACTGACCGTGATGGACAGTGAGACCCGGGGATCAGGACGGGAGAAGGGAGGTTTGGGGAGAAGCAGCCCCTGCCATCCACGGCTGGTCTCTCCCAGGTGTGTCGGGGAAGCCCTCCCTCCTGACCCAGCAGGACACTGTCGTGACCTCTGGACAGAGGCTGACCCTCCAGTGTCGCTCTGATGTCGGCTACGACAAATTCGCTCTGTCCAAGGAGGGGGCACCTGACCTTCCACGGCGGCTTAGCCGGCAGACCCAGCCTGGGCTCTCGGGGGCAACCTTCTACCTGGGCCTGGTGAGAACCTCCCTTGGGGGCCGGTACAAGTGCTACGGTGGACACAACCACTCCTCTGAATGGTCAGCCCCTAGTGACCCCCTGGACATCCTGTTGGCAGGTGAGGTCTCACAGCATCTATCAGGACTCCAGACTCTGCACAGGTCCTGCCAGGCGAGCCCCAGGTGGTGATGGCCGGGACCAGGGGTGTGGGGTCACCAGGGAGGGAGAGAGACAGAGAGAGACAGGGGATAGGAAGGGACAGACTCGGAGGACACAGACAGACGCAGTTCAGATCAAGGGCTGGACAGTCCCTCACCCGCCCTTCCTCTCCCTAGGACAGCTGCCCTACACACCCTCCCTCTCAGTGCAGCCTGGACCCATGGTGGCCCCAGGAGAGAATGTGACCCTGCTGTGTCAATCACGGAGCTCTGTGGACACTTTCCTTCTGTCCAAGGAGGGGGCAGCCGATCCCCCGCTGCGTCTTAGATCACAGTACCGAGCTGGGCAGCACCAGGCTGAATTCCCCATGAGTCCTGTGACCTCAGCCCATGGGGGGTCCTACAGGTGCTATGGCTCCGCCAGCACCTCCCCCTACCTGTTGTCACATCCCAGTGATCCTCTGGAGCTCCTGGTCTCAGGTGAGGGTCCCTGACCTTGTCCCCTCTGTGTCCCAACATTTTCTTCAGGGCCCTGCGACCAGGAGGGGTCTGGTCTAGGATGGAAGTGGGGGGTTCCAAGGGAATGTCAGCAGAGGGGTCTACCCCTCATGCATGGTGTAGGAGGGAAACAGGTCCTCCCACACTTGCCTGTCCCTCACCCCAGCCCCAGGATTCTCCTGGGAGAGGAGGAGCTTTGGGGGTCACAGGGCACATGAGGAGGAAGAGTGAGAGCAGAGACAGGGTCTCAGGGGAAGCTCCAGCCCCTCCACACTCCTGTCTTTTCCCCAGGACCCTCTATAGACCCCGGCCCACTAACCACGGGGCCCCCCCCGACCACAGGGCCAGGCTCAGTAGACTGTGAGTCACAAGGGCTGCTCTCCAGGGACTTTTCTTCTAGGCTCTCATAGATGCCAGGGGAATGATGGGGCTCCAGGAGCTCTGAGGCTGGTGAAGGGGGCTGCGGTGGTCATGGCAGAGGGAGGGGGAGGGGCCCAGTGGGGGAGGTGCAGCCCGGTACCTCACCCTTACTGACCCCAGAGGCTCTGAGGGTGAGTGAGGATCTCTGTCTGCCTTGGTGGGTGGGTCCATGGGGAGCAGGTTCTGAGCTGCCTCTCAGTTCAGAGTTCTCTGGTGGCGCTGGCTGGCACCTGCCACTCCCCCATGTGTTGTCACAGCCCAGTGATCCCCTGGAGTCCTGGTCTCAGGTGAGCAGCCCTGACCTTGTGCTCAGCTCAGGACACAAGTCTCTGGAAAGCCTGACATAGTAACACATGTGGGGATTGCAGGGGCTCCACAGAGGAGGATCCTGCCCTTGAAAGGTTGGGAAGATCCACAGTGTGCACCCGGGGTCCCCCATCCTGCAGTCTCAGCAGAGTAAGGAGTAGGGGCTGCGTGGGCGGTGAGCGAGGGCAATGGTGAGTGGACAGCGCCTCCCACTTACCTCCTGTCCCTCCATAGCAGAATCTGATGGTGTTGTCAGCCCCCCGGTATGCTCTACTGGACAGAAGCCTCCCCACCTGCGGGCACCGCTCTGCTGCCCCCACCCCCGTGCTCACCTGGGGGCCTCCATGCCCCTCGGTGCACACCTGAGAGCCAGGAGGGTGGAGTCTGGCTCACGGGAGTCCCCAGGGAGGCTGCACCCCATGTCCATGTACATTGGTGTCCACTCTGTGTTGTGTGTGGTCGCTGGTCCAGTGTCCCTGTGTCTGCTTCTCATACCTTCTAGAGCAGCACCTGCAGATGATGGCAAAGGGAACTCAGGTGACAAGGACGCCAGACTCAGAAACCAGTCCTCTTTCTCCTGTATGCATTGGGGTTAGACTGGATTCACACAGTCCTTGTGGGGAACAAGCTCTGGCATTCCCAGGTCTTTTTATTATTATTATTTATTTTTTAATTTAAAAAATCTTTTAAATTTAAATTTAATTTTTTAATTTAATTTTTTTAATTATATTTTATTTTTCCGTGTTCCAGAATTCATTGTTTATGCATCACACCCAGTGCTCCATGCAATCTGTGTCATCCTTAATACTCACCACCAGGCTCTCCCAACCCCCTGCCCCTCCGCTCTGAAACCCTCAGAGTCCACAGTCTCTCATTGTTCGTCTCCCCTCCGATTTCCCCCAACTCCCTTCTCTTCTCCAATTCCCAATGTCCTCCATGTTATTCCTTATGCTCCACAAATAAGTGAAACCATATGATAATTGACTTTTCTCTGCTTGACTTATTTCACTCAGCATAATCTCTTCCAGTCCCATCCATGTTGCTACAAAAGTTGGGTATTCATCTTTTCTGAGGGTGGCATAATACTCCATAGTGTATAAGGACAACATCTTCCTTATCCATTCATCCATTGAAGGGCATCTTGGCTCTTTCCACAGTTTGACTATCATGGACATTGCTGCTATGAACATTGGGGTACAGATGGCCTTTCTTTTTACTACATCTGTACCTTTGGGGTCAATACCCAGTAGTGCAACTGCAGGGTCATAGGGTAGCCTTACTTTTAATTTCTTAAGGAATCTCCACACTGTTTTCCAGAATGGCTGCACCAGCTTGCATTCCCACCAACAGTGTAAGAGTGTCCCCCTTTCTCCACATCCTCTCCAACACTTGGTGTTTCCTGTCTTGTTAATTTTGGCCATTCTTACTGGTGCGAGGTGGTATCGCAATGTGGTTTTGACTTGAATTTCCCTGATGGCTAGTGATGATGAACATTTTTTCATTTGTCTGTTAGCCATTTGTCTTATTTGGAGAAGTGTCCGTTCATGTCTTCTGCCCATTTTATGACATGATTATCTGTTTTTTTGGGGTGTTGAGTTTGAGGAGTTCTTTACAGATCTTGGATATCAGCCCTTTGTTTGTAGTGTCATTTGCAAATATCTTCTCCCATTCCATGGGTTGCCTCATTGTTTTGTTAACTGTTTCCTTTGCTGTGCAGAAACTTTACATCCTGATGAAGTCCCAAAAGTTCATTTTTGCTTTTGTTTCCCTTGCCTTTTTAGACATGTCTTGAAAGAAGTTGCTGTGGCCAATGTCGGAGAGATTACTGCCTATGTTCTCTTCTAGGATTTTGATAGATTGCTGCCTCACATTGAGGTCTTTTATCCATTTTGAGTTTATCTTTGTGTATGGTATCAGAGAATGGTCAAGTTTCATCCTTCTCTACACAGCTGTCCAGTTTTCCCAGCACCATTTATTGAAGAGACTGTCTTTTTTCCACTGGATATTTTCCCCTGCTTTGTCGAAGATAAGTTGGCCATAGAGTTGAGGGTCCATATCTGGGCTCTACTCTATTCCACTGGTCTGTGTGTCTGCTTTTGTGCCTGTACCATGCTGTCTTGGTAATCACAGCTTCATAATAAAGCTGGAAGTCAGGCAACATGATAACCCCAGCTTTGTTTTTCTTTTTCAACATTTCCTTAGCAATTTGGGGTCTTTTCTGCTTGATACAAATTTTAGGATTGTTTGTTCCAGCACTTTGAAAAATGCTGGTGGTATTTTGTTTGGGATGGCACAGAAAGTATAGATTGCTCTGGGCAGTAGAGATATTTTAACAATGCTTATTCTTCTGATCCATGAGCATGGAATAGTCTTCCATCTTTTTGTGTCTTCTTCAATTTCTTTCATGAGTGTTCTGTAGTCCCTTGAGTACAGATCCTTTACTAACTCTTCGATTGGTGCTTCCGAGTGTTAGCACATTTTCGATGAGTCTCACTTTGTTATTTTTCCATGTATAACATTCAGTGATTTGTCACATACATGAACTTCAAAGTCTTTGAACTTCATTCCTTTAAGTGGTGTCACTTCATAGTCTGTTATAGGAACAGCTCACCCACTCTAACACCACGTACGTCAGCTGTCTGAGTAATTGCTGAGCAAGCCTAAGAGAAGTGTGAGTTTGGGTGTATTTTTATATCCTGTGAACTCAATGTGCTCTCTCCCTTTCAACCACTGTTCAATATGCTGCCGAAAATGATCATAACCACAAACACGTGGAAATTTCACTGTCTCATGTCTAAAATGCACAGCTATGTTTCTCGCTTCAAAGGACAGAGAAAATAGCCACAAGATTCACGTCACGGAAACAACTTGATTTATACCCAAAACTGACTTTAAAAGCAAGCTCATTAAAAATCTATTTTTATATCGAAAGCACTGTTGACCTATCTATTTCAACTCATTTTCCTGCTTCATTAGGATCTTATTAAAAATGCATTCTTGGGGGGCACCTGGGTGACTCAGTGGGTTAAGCCTCTGCCTTCAGCTCAAGTCATGATCTCAGGGTCCTGGATCGAGACCTGCATTGGGCTCTCTGCTCAGCAGGGAGCCTGCTTCCCCCGCTTTCTCTCTCTGCCTGCCTCCCTGCCTACTTATGATCTCTCTCTCTCTCTCTCTCTGTCTCTGTTAAGTAAATAAATAAAATCTTTAAAAAAAATTTTTAATGCATTATTTTCCTGAACGATGTCTGTCTGCTGAACAGCTATGCTTTTTCCTTGATTTTAACAATACAAGGCTCTTTAGAAAGGCTTCCTGGTTTCAGACATTTGGGGGTTAACCCAACCACATAACATTTACTGTTCACTGGTATTTTCTGAATTCAATAAGGTAATATTACGTAGACTATTTGGATGAATCTTTATAATAAGAATTGGTTCATATTTTGTTTTTCCTTTTTTTTTTACTTTCTTGCTTTTCATATGAAAACTGGGTTAAGAGATATCAATGATTTCGTATATGAAATCCACATGTATGCACTTCCTCAGGTCTGGTCTGTGATTTAGTGCGGACAGAGGTTGTCTTTTCGATGCAAACAAAATGATTATCTATCCCGACTTCAAATCTCACCAGATTTCTAGAGTTTGTCCCCAAATAGCGAGATGATGATGGAGAATCCTTCTTCTGGGCACATGTCCCTGACCTGCCTCTAGTTCCCCAAAGCCTGAGTCCAGACTCTCCTGTCCCCATCCTGTCTCCACATGCCACAGACCGACCACCCTCCTGTTGAGGAACAGACAGACCATACTGAGCAGAGAACATGCAAGAACATGATGATTTCTGTGCTGGGAGGCCATTTTTCTCTGCAACCCTGATCTGGTGGGGCACAACCAGAATCTATCCCGAGTGACTCAGGAGCAAAGTCTGAAATTAAAGAGAACAAGGAGGCTTAAGGAATCCAGTGAGGAGAGCAGAGGAAAGCCCTCTAGTGCAGAGAAGGGCTAGTTCAGGAACTATCCATAGTGACAAGCTGGGGACAGGCTAGACGGGAGTCTCCAACTCCTTCCATCAGCTTCCATCTTACCTGCAGAAGCAGCTGGCACCATGAGCCCACCCCAAAACAAGTCAGACCCCAGCAGTGGAGACTAGGAGAAATTCTAAGTGATGGGACTGCTGTGGAGAGGGGTGTCCTGTCCAGGGGAGGCAGGTCCCCTGCATGGACATGCAGGATATGGGGGATGTGGGTCTTCTCTGACCTCTGCAACCTCTCTGTCCTCATTCCTAGGCTTGGACCCCAGAGATTACACGGTGGAGAATCTGGCCTGCATGGGCATGGCTGCCTTGATCCTGGTGGTCCTTGGGATTCTGCTGCTAGAGGCTCAGCACAGCAAGAGAAGGACCCCAGACACAGCCAGGAGCTAAACATGAGGGGGAACAAAGCCACCATTCCATATAGCAGAGCTGTGGGCATGCATCCCAGGTGCCCAGAGGGATCTGGAGGAAAGCCTGCAGCTCACCCTCGCTGATCTGTCTGCTGACAACATCGAGGGGGAGCATGGTTCAGGTGCAGGACATGTCTGGGCTGCTTCTTGCCCAGGACTTGTCCCCCGTGACCTGTGGGGCTTTCCCTCCTGCATTGCTGGACATCCTTGACTGCCCCGTCTTTCCTCATCCCTGTGACTTGAGGGTTCATCCCACACAGCAGGGCTGGTTCATACCTTCTTACAGCGGCAGCTCTGGTCCACCTTCAGGGGATACATTTTCCTTCACTTTCCATTTCCACCTTCCCTGATGTCCACTATCGCCCTCCATTCCTCAGCCGAAAACACAGACTCTGTTTTCATAAGTAAATAAGTGGGTGAAAATCAGGCCTGCTTTGGAACAGATGACTCCAAAACCATTCCCTGAACCCTCTCTAGACTCACAGAGCTCTTCTTTCCTCGTGCGGTGACACCTGGTGGAATCTTCCAGAGACACCATCAGTTTGAGTGAGCTCAGGGATGTGTGAGGTGCAAGGAATAAATGTTTGTTTATTTTAAGTTGTGATTCATAACATTTGCCCATTTCTTTGGCGTAAACACACCCATCATGGGCAACATCAAGGAGCCATGTGAATGCACTGTGCACCCAGGTGGGAGTCATGGATACACCATCTTCACGAGTGAATGTGATCCTGCAGGGGACACACCTCACTGGAGACCCCAAAGTGCATGTGTGTGTGTGTGTGTGTGTGTGTGTGTGTGCACGTGCGCGTGCGTGCGCATGTGGGAATGCTTGTGTGTGCAGCTGTGTCTGTCTCCAATATTTTCCAGTGCTTATGTGTCTGCCATTTTTCCTTCATGCTGTACCTTCTCCATCCTGGCCTCCTGTTCACGCCTGGGCTCCTGTCCACATCTGGGTTCCTAATCTTAATTTTTTTAAGATTTTATTTATTACTTAAATGAGAGAGAAAGTGAGGGCAGGCGCTGAGGGACAGGGACAAACATACTCTGGGCAGAAAACAGAGCTTGACCTCAGCCTGGACCCAGAGCTCAATCCAACGACCTTGAGATCATGACCTAAACCAAAATCAAGAGTCAGAGACTTGAAGGCACCGAGCAGCCCAGGCGCCCCCTGGGTTCCTGTTCTAAGTGAAGTGAACTACAACACTTGGCAACCGTTCACAGACTGAAAATAGTCCACTACCTAAAAACGTGAATTTCTGAAAATGCCTTCTCTCCCATTCTCTTTCTATAGTGGGATGCTGGGAAACATCCCCCACCCCCCGGAGGGTATGATCGCAGTCCTAGGGGCAGAGGCTCCCTCTGTGTGTTGAGGGATCCACCCCCAAAGCCCTTCCTGTCTCTCCTGAGGATGCAGCCTGACCTCCAGGATCCCCATGCCTTCCCCACTGAGAGGACCATGGGGAACCCCTCTTCATCCACACGGGTGCAAAAATCATCCCTTCCAGCCCTCCGCAGTCCCAGGCAGCAGCAGGGACTCAGCTTAGTTCTCTGCCTCTGCTGGGGTTCCAATTGCTTCTGGAGAAGTTCATTTCCCCTTTACCTGCATGTCTCTGTGTCTGCATAGTTCAGACGTGCTGTGAGCAGCAATCCGGTATTCAGAGCAGACAAGGTCTCCAGCGGGCACACGAACCAGCCACCTGGGTGCAGAGTCTGGACCCAGGACCCCATCACCACGACGGGACCCCCAGCCCATGCTCGTCTTACCTGGTCTGGAAACTCACAGCTCCCCATCCCTCCCATGACCCCGACACCCAATCCCCACACTCACTCTGGGGGGTGCAGTTCAGAATGACATCAGTAGATGGGAACTGAGGAGCAGAGCAAGGACACGCCGCCCAAGGTCAGGCTGGCAGTGGACAGTCCAAGAATAGTTCGGTGAAGATCCGCTTTCCTGCAAAATCAGAGCTCTAGCACAAATACACGTCCCCTGATGCTCGCACACAGACCGCAGGGTGAGGAGGTCAGCTCAGCCCCAGGAACAAGGGGCACCAAGGAGCCAGGACGGGCGGTCTGGGATGTTCCCAGCAAGGCCAGAGGTGGACAGTGTCCGAGCAAAACAGAGAAGTCCTTGGAAGCAGTGTCATAAAGAGAGCCCACACTCCGGGGCCATGAGCGGGGTAGTGTTCCATTCCCCATGTGCCCGTATCTCTCCTCTGGGCTCATTGTCACCATGACCTTGACCTGAGCCATTCAGAGATGTCACATGAGTGTCTGTGCTGACATGAGCTCCCCAGCACAGCAGGAACCCATGTTCCCTGCAGCAGCTCTGGGTCTGGGGACCCATCCATGGTGAGGACCCAGGGGTGTGCTGGGGATGAAGGAGACCCATGGGGGAGGGTCTGGGAGGGAAGGACCTGCCCTGGTATCCTCACCCGGATGGGGCATCTCAGGAAGCCTCGAGGTCCACCCGCTGCACCATCATGGACACCAAAAACAGACTGGGCCTGAGGAGGGGCGTTCCTCTTCCTCTGGGACTGATGACGTGACAACCCTGTGACAAGCAAGACTGGCCTCCCCGTGGCCACACCCGGTGTGTCTGTCTGTCCTGCGGTCACAGTCAACCCTCCATCTGCACAGCCGGAACCAGAGAGAGGAGACGCCATGACCCTCACCCTCACAACCCTGCTCTGTCTCGGTGAGATCTGAGGAGGGGAGGGGACACCCTAGTCTGGGAGGAACCCACCCCACACACAGGCCCTGGTCTGTCAGAGATCCCAGGCTCAGGAAGCTCACGGGAAGAGGGGATCTGCTAGGATTTGGGGCCAACCTCTCACAGGGACTCTCTTCCAGGGCTGAGTCTGGGCTCCAAGACCCAAGCCCAGACAGGTGAGTCTGACCCCAGGGGTCCCAGTCCCATCTCCTCACTGGGGAGAGGGGTCACCCACCAGGCAGCAGGGGATGGAGAACAGATGTTCTGGGCTGACCGAGGGCAATGTCTGGGGGCTTGGGGCAGAGCTGGGATCTGGGGGTGGGAAAGGTCTGTGTCCCAGCCTCTGTTTCCTTCCAGGGACCCTCCCCAGACCCACTGTCTGGGCTGAGCCAGGCTCTGTGATGCCTTGGGGGACATCTGTGACCATCTGGTGTCAGGGGGGCCTGGAAGTCCAGGAGTACCGCCTGCATAAAGAGGGAGAGTTAGAGACCTGGGACAGACAGAAGCCACTGGAATCCAAAGACAAGGTCAAATTCCCCATCACACACATGGCAGACATATATGCAGGAAGATACCGCTGTGACTATCTCAGTCCCACTGGCTGGTCAGAGCCCAGTGACCCCCTGGAGCTGGTGGTGGTGACAGGTGCGAGCCCACTCAGGGTCCCAGCCCCAGGCTCTGCCCTCAGGAAGGGGGTGGGCTCTCAAGTGTATCCCTCTCACAGTCCAGCCTGGGGACAATGTGGGAGATCTGAGCCTCATTTCACACCACCCCCTCCTCCTCTCCTAGGATCCCAGGGCAAACCCAGCCTCTCAGCTCTGCCCAGCCCTGTCGTGACCTCAGGAGGGAACGTGACCCTCCAGTGTGCCTCACAGATGAGATTCCACAGATTTGTCCTGATGAAGGAAGGAGAGCGCCAGCCCTCCTGGACCCTGAACTCCCAGCCAGGCCCCCGTGGGGGTACCCAGGCCCTGTTCCCTGTGGGCCCCGTGACCCCCAGCCTCAGGTGGACGTTCCGATGCTATGGCTATTACAGCAACACCCCCCAGGTGTGGTCGGACCCCAGTGACCCCCTGGAGCTGCTGGTCTCAGGTGAGAAAGTCTGACTGTTGCCCCATCTGTGTTTTGAGGCACCAGACAGGTTAACGTGGACTCTGCTCCCAGGGGAGCCCCAATGAGAGGGTGGGTGAGGGGACCACGGGGACTCGCAGGTCAGCGTCACTGACCGTGATGGACAGTGAGACCCAGGGATCAGGACGGGAGAAGGGAGGTTTGGGGAGAAGCAGCCCCTGCCATCCATGGCTGGTCTCTCCCAGGTGTGTCGGGGAAGCCCTCCCTCCTGACCCAGCAGGACACTGTCGTGACCTCTGGACAGAGGCTGACCCTCCAGTGTCGCTCTGATGTCGGCTACGACAAATTCGCTCTGTCCAAGGAGGGGGCACCTGACCTTCCACGGCGGCTTAGCCGGCAGACCCAGCCTGGGCTCTCGGGGGCAACCTTCTACCTGGGCCTGGTGAGAACCTCCCTTGGGGGCCGGTACAAGTGCTACGGTGGACACAACCACTCCTCTGAATGGTCAGCCCCTAGTGACCCCCTGGACATCCTGTTGGCAGGTGAGGTCTCACAGCATCTGTCAGGACTCCAGACTCTGCACAGGTCCTGCCAGGCAAGCCCCCAGGTGGTGATGGCCGGGACCAGGGGTGTGGGGTCACCAGGGAGGGAGAGAGACAGAGAGAGACAGGGGATAGGAAGGGACAGACTCAGAGGACACAGACTCAGTTCAGATCAAGGGCTGGACAGTCCCTCACCCGCCCTTCCTCTCCCTAGGACAGCTGCCCTACACACCCTCCCTCTCAGTGCAGCCTGGACCCATGGTGGCCCCAGGAGAGAATGTGACCCTGCTGTGTCAATCACGGAGCTCTGTGGACACTTTCCTTCTGTCCAAGGAGGGGGCAGCCGATCCCCCGCTGCGTCTTAGATCACAGTACCAAGCTGGGCAGCACCAGGCTGAATTCCCCATGAGTCCTGTGACCTCAGCCCATGGGGGGTCCTACAGGTGCTATGGCTCCGCCAGCACCTCCCCCTACCTGTTGTCACAGCCCAGTGATCCTCTGGAGCTCCTGGTCTCAGGTGAGGGTCCCTGACCTTGTCCCCTCTGCGTCCCAACATTTTCTTCAGGGCCCTGCGACCAGGAGGGCTCTGGTCTAGGATGGAAGTGAGGGGTTCCAAGGGAGTGTCCGCAGAGGGTCCACCCCTCACAGTGCCGGAGGGAAACAGGGTCCTCCCAAGCTTGCCCGTCCCTCGCCCCAGCCCCAGGATTCTCCTGGGAGAGGAGGAGCTTGGGGGTCAGGCACATGAGGAGGAAGAGTGAGAGCAGAGACAGGGTCTCAGGGGAAGCTCCAGCCCCTCCACACTCCTGTCTTTTCCTCAGGACCCTCTACGGACCCCGGCCCCCCGACCACAGGCCCCCAGACCACAGGGCCAGGCTCGGCAGATGGTGAGTCACAAGAGCTGCTCTCCAGGGACATTTCTTCTAGGCTCTCAGAGATGCCAGGGGGACGATGGGGCTCCAGGATCTCTGAGGCTGGTGGAGGGGTGCTAGGTGGTCATGGCAGAGGGAGGGTGAGGCGCCCCCAGGTGCAGTGCGGAGCACGGGAGGCCTGGCGCCTCACCCTTACTGACCCCAGAGGCTCTGAGGGTGAGTGAGGGTCTCTGTCTGCCTTGGTTGGTGGGTCCATGGGGAACAACTGTCCCTCAGTTCAGGGTCCTCTGGAGGCACTGGCTGGCACATGCCCCTCCCTGTGTGGGCCTCAGTTTCCCCAACTGTAAAGGAGAGAGTCGTGAACAGAGATTTCCCATAGACCATGACTCTGATCCTTGGAGAGGAAGGCTTATGGGGAAGCCCCCCAGGTCGTGTCCTATGGGGAATTCTGTCCCTTTGCAACAATGACAGTGACATTGTAGGTGGAGGGGAGGGAGGACAATGGCTGGGGGCATTCACGTAATAAGGGGAATCTGGAAGGACCCTCAGCTCCAGAAGAAGATGCTGGGACAGGCATCTTCTTGGAGCCCAGAGCCCCAAGCTGGTGTCTGCACAGGGAACAGCATGAGGAGAACTCAGGGAACCCACAGCCCTGGTTCTAGTCTCAGCCCTGCTGCCTCCATCTGGGTGACCTGAGACATGTGAATGACCTCTCTGTGTCTCAGTTTTCTGTCTGTGGGGTGGGCGGGAGGAGCAGCAGTCGTCTGCTGGGTGATCACTGACGGGGTCAGAGCTGAGTGCACAGAGCCCAGCAGGTGCCTGGCACACAGTAGGTGCTCAGGTAAATGGCATCACTGGCTCATTCATGGTGTGGCTCGTACACAAGGTCCCCACTGGTACCTGTACGCCCTCACTGGGGCCTCGGTGGCCTTCGTCCTGCTGCTCGGCCTCCTCGTCTTCCTCCTGGTCCGACACCGGCATCGGGTCAAATGCAGAAAGCCAGGTGAGAAGAGGAGGGGTGAAGGGCTCCAGGGGTGGTGGCTGCCCCGTGGGCCGAGAGGGTGGGCTCAGAGCAGCAGCCAGAGGGAAACCAGAGTGGTGGGAAAGGCCAGCATAGAAGGACACCTGTGCAGAATCTCAACTCAGAGAATCTAGAAAGAAACCCCCAGGTCGGCCCCCACGAGCCAGTTGAAGGTACTTCCCTCCATTCAAACTGGGGAGATGGAGAAACACACAGACAGTATGTGTGAAGGGCGCCTTTCCCTAGAATCACATGGTTGGGGGTGGGGGTCATACCCTCCCAGACCAGAGGGACACTGATTCCCAACATCCTGCAGGGGCTGCAGACCCAGAGCCCAAGGACAGAGGCCTGCACGACAGGTAACTCCTGCCCGTAGTCCCCCAGACTCCCACCCACCTGCCTCTGCTATGCTCCCCTAACACCCTGTCTCCTCCCCAGCTCCAGCCCAGCCCCTGCCGCCCAGGAGGAGAGCCTCTGTGAGATGAAGGGGGCCGCGCTGGGGGTGGGCTGGGAGGGCCTGGGTCCGGGGAGAGGACTGAATTCCCACATGCCCCTCAGCCCACTGCTGAATTTCCGGGATGGCAGACACCCTATCTGGGAGCAGGGTGGGGTCTGCAGCCCAGAGCTCCCTATCTGGGAGCAGGGTGAGGTCTGCAGCCCTGAGAGGAGGGCTCAGGGGACCTTGCCAAGAGACACACCCTTTTCTGTCCCAGCAGATGTTGCCATGCAAGACATTCAGCCTGAGGAGGGGGTGGAGCTGGACCATCGGGTGAGACCCCCACTCTCATGCAGACCCCAGGGTCTTCATGGTGCCAAACTGAATCCAGTGGACACTTCCATGTCCTCACACCACCCAGTCTCAGTAGTGTCTCTCAGAGGCCCTCACGCTCTTGGGTACCCAGGATCAGCCCACTGTGACCTTGTGGGGCCTCCTTTGTGCTCCCTTGTCTGGCTCCCCAACCACTGTCTGACTTCTGGTTATTGGGGTCCATACTCACGTCTCAAGAGAGTGCATGAAGAAGTGATTCTCCCACTGGTCACTAAGTCCCTTCATTCATTCACCCAGCAAATGATACAGGGAGCGCAGCATTTGCCAGGTCCCACCTAGTGCTGCCGGCATAGCTGTGAGCCAATCTGACCACCCTCCATGAGTTCACTTTGTGGGTGGTGGACAATATGCATGGAAGTGGGCAGCATCCTCGAGGGCAACGTGTGGCCAAGGAAGATAAAACCAGGGCACAGGATAGCAGGTGCAAAGGTCCTGAGGCAGCAACATGCTTTATCAGGAGCATGGCCCATGCAGCTGCAACCAAATGAGCAAGAAACACTGTCCGGAATAGAATCAGAGCCAGAGTAAGAATCACATGCCCCAAGGCTCAGGAAGCCCCTGGGGAGTTCACCAGGAAAGTGACCTAATGGGCAGGAAAGTTTGAAGCATCGCTCTGGCAACCATGGGGAAAATTGTCTGAGGTGGTCAAGGGGAATCAAAAAGACAAACCTCCGCTTCACTCTCTGTCTGCAGCAGAAGACACAAGATGAAGACCCCCAGGGAACAACGTACGTCCAGGTGAGCCGGTCAAGATCAAGACTCGGGTACGGACTGGCCACTTCTCCTTCCCCCATGTCGGAGGGACTGTTGGACTCAGAGGACAGACAAGCAGAGGAAGACAGACAGATGGACTGTCAGGTGGGTGCCTTCTTCTCTGAGTTCCCAGGCATCCCCCTCCTCAATCACAAGCCTTCCCTCTCTTCCCCACTGCAGGTTGTTGCATCTGACGCCCCCCAGGATGTGACCTACGTGCAGCTGGACCCCTTGGCCCTCAGATAGGAGACATGGGCACCCCCTCCTTCCCAATCAGGGGACCCTCCCCAGCAGAGCCCAGTGTGTATGCTGCTCTGACCATCCACTAGCCCCGGAGGGACCCAGACCTCACACTCCAGAGAGGGGGACCACAGGGACCCTGGAAGGCACAGGAGCTGCCCACAGTGGGTGCCACCTAATGACCCTAGCCGGCCTGGACTCCTCACATGGACCAGTAAGAACTCCTGGGACCCTCTGGGAGTCACCAATTCTGCCATCAAAGATTGTAATAACCCTACACTTTGGAAATCAAACCGACTTCCCAGTTACCCATGAAAGAAATGAGAAAATCAAAAAGGAAACAAGAAAATGTTTACACTGAAGGATAATGTAAATGTTATACATCAAACCAGTGAAATGGGAAAATTAAGAACCAAGTCAATGATCTAAGCTATTGTACCAAGAATTTAGAAAAAGAATAGCAAATTATTCCAAATGAAGGTAGAAGAAGGGAAATTAAAGTGATAAGAGAAGCTACTAATGAGGTCAAACAAAAAATAGAGAAGAATCAATGAAGCCCAAAATGTTCATTTTTGTACATATTCATCATATATTGAAATCCTAGTCACAATGGCCAAGGAACAGAGAGAGAGAAGGCACACAACACATCACCAGTCAGGACAGTATCACATCCTACACACTTTAAATTGATAACAGAGTTTATTATGTTCACTCTTATTGTTATTATATTATGAACAATTTTATGCCAAAATATTAGAGAAGGTAGATGAAACAGACAAAATCCTCAGAAATACAGGTTACCAAACTAACGGACACCAGGATGAATAGAAAATCGGAATCACTGTGTGTAAAACGCAGTGAGTATGCAGTTAAAGTTTTTCCCACTAAAGTGGTGAACTGAGTCTGGAAAGTTTCACTGGTGAATGCCCCCAAATACTGACGCACTTGTGAAATATACACACACAAGCACATGGACACACCTACACTCGTGAATATGTGAACACACGCACACTTGTGGACATGTCTACACGCATGAACATGTAGCACACACGAACACACACGTGCACATACACATACCGAACTCACACAGGCTTCCCCTGAGAATAGAGAAAGATGGAGTACTTCCCCAGCCCGTTTTATCAGGCCCGAAAAAACAAAAACTGACATGATAATCTGACGAGAAGAACCAACCAATTAAGTAAAGGGGGGAAAACGTGCTAAGTACTGAATGGATAGACTAGGGACTCTAGCCTGGCTGTTTCCACCTGGACACCCCCAGCTGATGAGGCTGGGGTGCTGTAAGTGCCCAATTCGACGTTACTTTGCCTAATTCTCATTTGTTGCCTACTATTACCTTCATCGATGTGTGGAATCCATTCCTCTTCTATTCCTCTTCCTTAAGCTCTTTGGAGGAACTATCTTAAGCATTCTGACTTGGATTCTCTTAGGTTTCTATAATAATAATGTTTTCTTTCCTTCTGGAAACTGAATGAATGAATGAATAAATAAATAGTATGATTATTCATGGATCACAAAATTGTATGCATGAACTATCCAAAATAAGGTAAAGACCTATTACTCTAATCTGAAAAGGATTTGTGCCACGTCACTTGAAACATCAATCGATATACAAAAATCAATTGCATCTCGGAGGTCCTGTTTGGGGCCAAGAGGAAGTGGACACCCGTTTCCCTGCAGAACCCCATTGTTCACAGGTGAAACTCCCACAGACTATAAACAAGACACATGAGTACTCTGAAAAGTGGAGCGAAGTCGGCCGCCAGGCTCAGACTATGAAGACCCCAGGAAGGACACAGCTGAGGTCACAGGAGGGCACGTGGGGCCCCTGGACTCTGTGCCTTCCACGTGGCAGTATGAGTCAGCACCCCAGCAATGTGCCAGGAGAGGCCTCTGAGACCGAAGATATAAAAGATCCAGACCCTCAAAACATCACATCCAAACCCACCAGGTCTCCATTAAAAAAAAGTCACTCATCCAAATAACATGGAGGACAAGGGGAGATGGAGAGGAGAAGGGAGTTGAGGGAAATTGGAAGGGGAGGTGAACCATGAGAGACTATGGACTCTGAAAAACAATCTGAGGGTTCTGTAAGGGCGTGGAGTGGGAGGTTGGGGGAACCAGGTGGTGGGTATTAGGGAGGGCATGGATTGCATGGAGCACTGGGTGTGGTGCAAAAACAATGAATACTGTTATGCTGAAAAGAAATAAAAATAAATAAAATAATAAAAAAAAGAAAAAAGAAAAGAAATTTTAAAATTTTTTAAAAGGTCACTCATCATAACAAGAGCCAGGAAAATCTCCTTGGAGTGAAAAAGAGCAGGTGCATAGATGCTAGCTCTCCACCAACACTGTTTCAGACAAGGACTCCAAGGCCAATGCAATGGAAATGCTTCAAGGAGCCATTACACATACACACATGCTTCAGACACATCCAAAAATATACTGGTGCCATTTTCCCAACAGCTTTTGCTCACTTCGTCTCTCTAGGTCACATCTGGGTAATTATCCCAATATTTCAAGCTTTATTATCATTATTGTGTGTGTGTGTGATGGTGATCTGTGAGCTTGGATGTCACTATCATCATTGTTTTGGGGGCACCACAAACCACACCCACATAAGACAATGAATGTGGGTTCTCGACGCCCCATCAAACTACCGTTCCCCATCTCATGCCCTCTCCCCAGGCCTCCCTGTTCCCTGAGACCCAGCAGTACTGAGATGAGGCTGGTTAATACTCCCACTGTAGCCTGCCAGGGTCCGGTGAAAGGAAGAGCTGAACGTCTCTCCCTCTAAATCCAGCGCAAGACCTGACTAAGCTTAGGGAGGAAGGCGGGTCGAAGGCCAATCTCAGGCCCAAAGCCAGGTCTCTTGTGCCAAACGGCCCAGCTGTAAGCACAAAGGATAAGGTCGTGAACGCTATTGCAAGAGCTCATCCCGAGCAAGGACCTGACTCCCTTCAATTCTGTGAAGGCCCAGGGAGGCGTGGAGCCTGCAGACCCGTTTGAAGCCCGCAGAGGTGGTTCAGCAGGTGGGAGGAAAGAAGCCGTCCCCAGGACAGTGTAAGGTGAAGCAGCCGGTGCTGACACAGGAGCCACCGCGAGTTACCTGGAGCCAGCTGATGTGATCCGCCTCGGCGACTGCACTAACCACGGATCTCCAGTGTGGATGGAACAGCCTCCTGCTGGCAGCGGATGCCATGTAGGACTCCCGTCACTAGAGAGAAGTCAGTGCCGGCCTCAAAGCCGCAGAGGACAGGCTGAGTCCTGCCAGGGGCTAAGGCAGCAGGGGCTTCGAGGTGGAGCCCGTGCTCAGGGACACTCTGAGACTCCTAGAGCCCTCGGGAATGATGCTGAATCTCCTCTGCCTGGGCTCCGTCGGCACAGCAGCAAAGCCTGGATGGTGGCATATCTCTTTACAATATGGTTACTGAATATTTTAAGCCCAGTCTTGAGACCTACTGGTCAGAGGGAAAACAACCATCCTTGTCCCTGGTGACAATGCACCTGGTGACCTAGGGGCTCCGATGGGGATGTTCAACGAGATTAATGTTGTGTTCACACCTGCGAACACAACACCCGTCCTGCAGCCCATGGATCAAGGCGTCCTTTCAACATTCAGGTCTTAGCATGAGCAAACACGATTTGCAAGGCTGTAGCTGCCTTAGTGATGGCTCTGATGCACCTGGGCAAAGTCGACTGAAAACCTTCTGGAGAAGATTTAGCATTCTAGACGCCATTAAGGGCACTTGGGATTTGGGGTGCCTGGGTGGCTCAGCCGGTTAAGCATCCGACTCTTGATCTCAGCTCAGGTCTTGATCTCAGGGTGGTGAGTTCAAGTTCTGCACCTGTGGAGGCTACTTAAAAAAATAAAAGAACATTGGTAATTCATGGGAAGAGCTCCCACCTTAACAGGCGTTTGGAAGAAGTGGATTCCAACCCTCATGGGTGACTCTGAAGGGCTCAAGGCTTCAGGGACGAAGTCACTATCGGAGTGGTGGGAAGAGCAAGAGAACCCGAAGTTGCTGTGGAGCCTGAAGAAGGGACTGCACCACGGCAAGCTCACGGTCAAACTCGAACGGACGAGGAGCCGCTTCTGAAGGAGTAGCAAAGAGAGGGTTTCCTTGAGTCGGAAGCTACTCCTGGAGAAGATGCTGTGCACGTTGTTGAAATGACAATGGAGGATTTGGACTATCACACAGACTTGGTAAAGCAGCGGCAGAGTTTTAGAGCATCGACTCCCAATTTCGAAAGCAGCTACAGAAAGCAGTCCTATTGCAGTTAAATGCTGGCAAACAGCATCACCGGCCACCGAGAAGTTGGGACAGGAAGAGTCGATTGATGCGGCAAACTTCACTGTTGTCTTATTTTCAGAGTATTCCCAGCCACTCCATCTTCAGCATCCCCGACCCTGTCCAGGTAGCAGTCACCAACATGGTGGAGACAACATTATAGGATTGTTCCCTTAGTGCCCACAGTTCTTGGTCACACTGCTTCGAAGAATGAAGAGTTAGACCCAACGAAGAGTGATGGGCGGTCAAGTCTATTGAGCATAGTACAAAGCTCGCAGAGAGGGAGGGAACCCAAGAAGGTCGCTGTTTTGGAGTTCAAGTCTAGGGATCTTATAAGCTCCTTGGAGGAACTATCTTAAGCATCCTGAGTTGGGTCTGCTGTAGATTGGCTGCTAAGAAATCCCAATCAGGGTTTTGATCATGCACCCATTCACCTGTTGGGTTATTGTTTGCTTGTTGATGATCTTTAGGGCTGATCTGGAGACTAAGTGCCTCAACTTGTGATGGTGACCAATGTTTTACGTAAATTGTTTTATTTCTGAATGTTTTGCAAAAGTCGCTTCTGCAGAGGCTGCTAGTCAGAATGCTATCATGGTTTTGTTTAAGCTGTGAAACAGGATGCTAGTGCAGTTTTTCTCTCAGCTGTCCTGGCTCTGTGTTTTCTTGTTGGGGACCCTGACCCTGAGGACCTACGTGTCCAATTAACCCCTAACAGCAAGCCTCTCCAGCAGCAGAAAGATTACCACCCTGAAAGCTCAGATGATGGTCAGCACTTGTTACCCATGAAGTATTTTTAAAATTGAGCTGTGTGCATTGTGGGTTTTTTAGACATGCTGTTGCGCACGTCATAGACCACCCTGTAACGTGAATAGAACTTTTAAATGCCCTGGGAAACCAAAAGTCCCTTGACTTGCTTTACTACGTGCTTTCTTGGTGGTCTGGATGTCCAGAAAGGTCAAGTTGCTGCATGCGATAAACAGCGCCAAGCTGGAGACGAACAAATAGCAAGATCAGAACATCTCCCCCGTTCCGCAAACCCAAAGGAAATCCCAAAATACGAGCCGCGGTTTGGAGTGAATGAAGGAGGCCCGCGGTGCGGGAGGGTGACTTCCCCCAAGTGGGGGCGGCGGGCGCCATGCGAGCTGCTCCGGGTGAGGCCCGATTCCCGGTGTGGGGACGGTGCGGGGCAGGACTGCAACACCGCGGGGACGCGGCAGCGCGGCGCAGGACACCCAGGCATTCGGCAGGCCTGGCCTCTGCGCGGGCTGCCCAGACCCGTGTGCCGCTACGGGACGTTGAGAGCCGTGGACCTCGGGAGTCGGGAACTGACCGGGCCTATCCTGGAAGGTTCCAGGCTCCAGCCCTGGGGATGTCGTGGGGGGCGGGGGTGTTCCACGGAGCGGGTGCTGTTGCGGCCCAGAGAAGGGGACCATTACGTTGCGACTCACACGATCCCAAGCAGGACAGTGGGGGAGACGCCCCTCCCCCTTCCCAGCTGGCGTCCGCCGCGACCCGCGGGGCCACAGGGCCACGGTCCTCCAGCTCAGCTCGCCGCTCTGGCCCGACCTGTCGTCTCGAATGCTTCCCCTTCTGATTGGTGCAGGCCTGCGGCGTGCGCGCTGACGTCACCAGGCCGCATCGTTGCTATAAAAGCGTGGCCGGGGCGGGCGTGGTCCTCTTTCCCAGAGCTCGGACGTTACGGTACGGGGGTGTGTGTGCTGTGCTGCGATCTCCTCGGGGTGTGGGTAACAAGGTCGTGAGGACCCCCTGACCTTAGAGGAGTACGCTGACGAGCTGGGAGAGGGCGGAACGGGACTGCCCCAAGGCAGTGCGGGCGGTGTGGGCCCCGGAGGCGGCCCCTCACGCGCTCGGCTTTTCCCCCGCGCAGGCTCGCGCTCGCAGCCAACATGCCGGTGGCCCGGAGCTGGGTTTGTCGCAAGACCTACGTGACCCCTCGGAGGCCCTTCGAGAAGTCGCGGCTCGACCAAGAGCTGAAGCTGATCGGTGAGAGGCCCAGACCGGGCTTCCGCTTCCGGGGCGGGGGCGGGGTGGGGCCCCCAGCGTGCCGCGTGGGCCCGGGGCCCGGCCACGCTAGCAGCGCCATCTTTCGGCAGGCGAATATGGGCTCCGGAACAAACGTGAGGTGTGGAGGGTCAAGTTCACCTTGGCCAAGATCCGCAAGGCAGCACGGGAGCTGCTGACGCTGGACGAGAAGGACCCGCGGCGCCTGTTTGAGGGTGAGTGTGTGTGTGTGTGTGTGTGACAGACACATGCCAGCTCCCCGGCTGCCGGCTCTAAAGCCCTCGTATGTCAAGGGGCGCTGCACAGCCCCCGGGGTTAGCGTCTCCGGGCCCCTCACTGCGGTGGGTCGGAGGCCGCGAACCGGCTGTAGGGGTGGGCTGGGTGCTCGGGGAGCCTGGGGAACGGGACCCCGCGCGTCAGTATCTGTGACCGGGAAGGGACTCTCCGATAACCCCAGATGTGGAAGGGAAGCCTTGTTTGTAGACGCTCACGTGGGGGCACAGTGCACACGCGCCACCACTGGTTTGGCGGTGACCCCTAGGTTGGCCGCCCGTCCTCCTGTTGCCGCTCTGCAGCCTTGGTTGGTGGTGGGAAGGGGGAGGGGCTGGGAATCCTGCGCCAACTCAGCGAGCGCCCTGATCGGGTTCCCGGTGTTCGCCTGAGATGGAAATGTGCCGTGACACCGGAGGCCTCATGGCTGAGCATAGGTGGTCGCTCATGTTAGACGGTTTTGTTTTGTTTTTTTAGATTTTGTTTGTTTATTTGGCAAATGGGGGGGGAGCAGACTCCCCGCTGAGCAGAGAGCGGGATATGGGGCTGTATCCCAGGATCCTGTAGATCATGACCTGAGCGGAAGGCAGAGGCTTTAACCCACTGAGCCACCTAGGCGTGTGCGCCCCCCCCCACCCCTGCATATTTAAAGTTTAGAAAGGTGTGGAGCTTGTTTAACCAAAAATAGCTCACACAGTGGTGAAAAATTCAGGAATCCCTTTTCCTGGGGATGCTCGGGTGGGTGTTTATCCCACAGTCTGGGGAGCCAGCCACAGGTCGTTGAGGACATCCTGAAGGACTTTCTGTAGATGAGCTGTTCAAGTCTGCCCTAGAGAGGCAGGTGAGTGGCCGGCTGGGCAGGGTTGATCCAGAGGTAACCCAGGAGTATTTGTGGTTTCCTGTGGCAGAAGTGGGAGCTACAGGGGGAAGGCAGCACCGTAGGCTGTAGGCTTTCTAGCAAAGGAAGCCATTTATCCCCATGGGACAAGAAGGAGGGGCCCACAGTCTCTGCCTGTGTCTGAAGGCATTTGTCACTGGTATGGCCTGAGGCCCAGCCTTTCCCACTGACAGCTGCAGTAGGGCAAGAAGCTTCTCTGATTCTGGTCTGTTGAAAAACCTCTTAAACCAGTTGTAGTCAACAACGTGGCCTGGGGTCCATCCAGGTATGGGCTCTGTTCTGATGGCAGCGGTAAAGAAACTGGTACTTTACGTTTTTTAGCTCAGGAACTAAGCCACTTCAGTTGTCTTGTGCCATGACAGAGAAGGGCCTCTGCCTCTGAGGACTGTGTGCGTTAATATCCAGTTGTAAAATATTGTGACTGACCTTGCTTTGTCCAGGTGGAGCCCAGGTACTCCTATTGACAAAGTTTATTCAGTGTGCACTGAAAATTATTTTACTTATTATACATATATAACTTTTTGGTGTTGATGGAGTGGCCGGGCCTCCCCGTTTTTGAACAGTGTGTGGGTGGTTCAGTAGTAAATGTGAAAAACGTTTGTTTTTAATTATAGTGGAGTTTTTTGTTTTATTTGACAGAGATCACAAGTAGGCCGGGGGCAGGGAGCAGGCTCCCCACTGAGCAGAGAGCCCGATGCTCTGATCTGAGCTGAAGGCAGAGGCTTAACCCACTGAGCCACCCAGACGCCCCATAGTGGTTTCATTTTACGTAGAAGTCTATGAAGAGATTTTAAACTTCAAGTTCTTGAAGTTTCTGTTTTCTAGCATAAGAACAGAAAACTGTCCTAGCTGGTAGATAATTCCAAACTTGTTTTAATTTGCCTGTCGGGCTTTTTTTTTTTAATTAATATTTGAATATTATTGTTATTTCTTAACCAGTGTGTAATCACAGACTACATTATATAATTCCAGATGTATAGCATAGCAATTGGATTTTTCTATATACTGTGAAATGATCCCAGTGAGTTTACTTAATAGCTTTCAAAAAGCCTTAAAAAAAGATATAGGGCACTTCAGTGGTTCAGTCAGTTAAGCGTCTGCCTTTGGCTTGGGTCATGATCCCGGGGTCCTGCATTGATCCAGCACCTGCTGCTCCCCCTGCTTGTGTTTTTTCTCTCTCTGACAAATAAGAAAAATCTTTCTTTTCTTTTTTTCCCCCTTTTTTTTTAAGATAGCAATTTTGTAATATACAGTAAGTATTATAACTGGCAGTTTGTACATTTGACAACCTTCACCTATTTCTTTCCCCTGAGCTTCTGGCAGCCGCATAATGTATTCTCTTTATGATGTTGAGGTATTTTTTGGTGATGCTGGTGGTTTTGTTTAGATTCCACATACAAGGGGCGCCTTGGTGGCTCAGTGGGTTAAAAGCCTCTGCCTTTGGCTCAGGTCATGATCTCAGAGTCCTGGGATTGAGCTCAGCATGGGGCTCTGCTCAGCAGAGAGCCTGCTTCCTCCTCTCTCTGCTTGCCTCTCTGCCTGCTTGTGATCTCTATCTGTCAAATAAATAAGTTAAAATCTTTAAAAAATAGAAAAGATTTAGATTCCACATACTAGTGAGATCATGGGATTTGACTCTGACTTAGTCCACTTGGCAGAGTGCACTTGGATCATCCACGTTGTTGGCAGGTGGCGAGATTCCATTCTTTTTATGGCTGAATAATGCCCACTGTGTGTATATACTCCTCCCTCTGTTATCCATTCAACTATCTGTGGGCACTTAACATTGTTTCCATGGCTTGGCTGTTGAATGCAGTGAAGATGGGGTTAGCGCTTTCCTTTTGGGGTAAATAGCCAGAAGCGGGATTGCTGCATCATCATAGTTAACTTGTGGGGAATGTGGGGAACCTCCATACTGTTTTCCATAGTGATTGCCACTTTGCATTCCCACCATCTGCACGGGGGTTCCCTTTTCTACACATCCTCACCAGCACCGTTGTCTGTTGGGCTTTAGTTCTAGCCAGTCTCACATGTGTGAGGTGATCTCACTGCTTTTGACTTGCATTTCCCTGATCAGCAACGATGAGCACCTGATCATGTACGTGCTGGCCATCTGTATGTCTCTGCCCATTTTTAAATAACATTGTTTGGAGTTTTTTGCTATAGATTGAGAGTTGCTTGTGTATTCTTGGTGTTGACCTATGTCAGATACATGATTTGCAAGCATTTTCTCTTTTTCAAGATTGCTATGGAGTTTTTTGTGATCAATACAAATTTTAGGATTGATTCTTCTGCTTACGTGGACAACATCTTTGGCGGAGCCCCTGGGTGGCTCAGTTGGTTAAGCCTCTGCCTTCAGCTCAGGTCATGATCCCAGCATCCCAGGATCAAGCCCCTCTTGTGCTCATAGCTCATGAGCTCATGCGTACATGCTCTTTCTCTGTCTCTCTGAAATAAATGTTAAGAAACAAAATACTGGGGCACCTGGGTGGCTCAGTGGGTTAAAGCCTCTGCTTTCAGCTCAGGTCATGATCCCAGGGTCCTGGGATCGAGCCCCACATCGGGCTCTCTGCTCAGCAGGGAGCCTGCTTCCTCCTCTCTTTCTGCCTACTTGTGATCTCTGTCAAATAAATAAATAAAATCTTTAAAAAAAAAAAAGAAAGAAAATACTTCTGGAATTCTTTTTTTTTTTTTTTTTTAAGATTTTTATTTTTATTTATTTGACAGAGAGAAATCACAAATAGATGGAGAGGCAGGCAGAGAGAGAGAGAGAGGGAAGCAGGCTCTCTGCTGAGCAGAGAGCCCGATGCGGGACTCGATCCCAGGACTCTGAGATCATGACCTGAGCCGAAGGCAGCGGCTTAACCCACTGAGCCACCCAGGCGCCCAACTTCTGGAATTCTGATAGGGATTATATTGAATTCATTTATTGCTGGCATAGCACTAGTGTTTTAACAGTATTTTTCCAAACTGAGCATGGGATAGCTTTTCATTCTGTGTCTTAAGTCTTTTTCTCATCAATATCTTAAATAGTTTTTAGTGTGCAGGTTTTTTCATCTTTTTGGATAAATCTTTTTCTAGGTGTTTTATATTTGTTGATATTTGGAAATGGGAAGATACCATGTCTCCTGTTAAGCATTACCTGGCCTGCAGCTTTTCTCAGGTCTAGAAGCTAGGTACTGCCGGTCCAGTGTACTAGTAGAGCTTTCCTGATTACAGATTGGCTCTTGACCACCAGGCTTCATTGTGGGCATAATGGTTAAGTGATAGCAGCATAGTTTCTTGCAGGGAGATGCTAAGTGCTCTTCTAGGGATTGTCTCATTACTCTCCTGACACTTCCAAGGAAGGTGGTTGTTTCAGATGGGAGCAGAGGTGTGTGTGGGCACTTGCCCTCGCTGGTAGGATAGGAGTATGGTCACAATGGCTGCTACATTAATTCTTAAATTGGAATGGGTTCTTAGCTCCCACTCGTGTCATAGCTCCATGGAGCTCCTTAAGCTCCATGAAGTCAGCGGTGAGCCAGACACCCCAATCCATGCTTTTTCCCCTCCTACCAGGCAATGCCTTGCTCCGGCGACTGGTGCGCATTGGAGTGCTGGACGAGGGCAAGATGAAGCTGGATTATATCCTGGGTCTGAAGATTGAGGATTTCTTGGAGAGGCGTCTGCAGACCCAGGTCTTCAAGCTGGGCTTGGCCAAGTCCATCCACCATGCCCGTGTGCTGATCCGCCAACGCCACATCAGGTAACTCCCTTAGGGAGCTCCCTGAGTCTATCTTGTATCCATTCCTCTCTCTAAGTTTGCTGTCCTTACCTCCTATGCAGCCCTCAGAGGTGACAAAAGGTGTGACTACACCTTGAGGGTAAGATTGGCGCCTGCAGACAGCTCATAGGGTGCTGGGGACAGCCTCATCCCCCACCTTGTAGCCCAGCGCAAGGGTCACTGCGGCCTGAGCCGTACACCTTGCGAAGGCTTCTTCAGGCAGCTGGACAGGTAACTGCTTGGTGTGCCCAGGTGGGCGTCAGCTGGTGTGGGTGGGTTCATGGATACAGCTGTCTGTTGGACCCACTCGTGGACTCAGTCCAGAGCCTCTTATTGTTAACCAGCATTAATTTGCCAAGTTGACTACAGCCCGTGGTCTGATGCTCAGGTGCCAGGACTATAGGAGTCTGCTGGCTTGCGGGGACAGCTGGGTCTTTTCTCTGGGTGCTCAGTTTGCCCTTTGTCAGATGTTGTAGAACTGGAGTCTCAGGTAGCTGCTTCGGGGACAGGGAGGCTTGACCTTAGAGAGTAAAGCCCCGTGCCTGGCTCAGTTCCACTTTGAGAATCTGACCCTGGGTTACTGGCTGCCACCAGGGCTCCCCCTTCTTACTTCGTGGTCTGGTTGAGTTGAGTGATACTCTAAAAGCTTTCCAGAACACACAGGTACTACAGGGTCAGAAACACCCTCCTACCAGGTCAGAGTCCAAGCAGCAAACGGTAATGTTTTCCTCCCACTGGGGTCCTGTTCCCCATCCCTTCACCTGCCATCCCCCCTCCAGGGTCCGAAAGCAAGTGGTGAACATCCCATCCTTTATCGTCCGCCTGGATTCCCAGAAGCATATTGACTTCTCCTTGCGCTCTCCGTATGGGGGTGGCCGCCCAGGGCGTGTGAAGAGGAAGAATGCCAAAAAGGGCCAGGGTGGGGCTGGCGCCGGTGATGACGAAGAGGAGGATTGAGCCTACCCTTCCCATCCACCCCACCCCCTGCCCCCCAGGACCCATGGATTGTCTAGTTTCCCAGTCACATAATAAAAGAACCAATGCTTTGGAACTGGTGTTTATTGGTGTATCTGTCTGCCTCCATTTTCTGAACGTAGCAGCCTCGGGGTGGGGAGAGGCACAGGCCAGGTCCTTGATCAGGTTCCCTCCAGCTAGTCCTTGCCACCCCCTCAGAAGGGCCTGGTGAGCCTGCCAGCTGGTGGTCCTCCTTGGGGCAAGGGTGCAGTGGTGAGCAGCAAAAACACCACTTCTGTGTTTCAGTGGGGACACCAGCAAGTGTTAGGGGAAGTTCTTAAGCCAGTTATTTGCATGGGGGTTGGGTGATTCCTTTCTGGGCAGAGGAAGTAGCAAGTGGAGGCAAGGCCAGCCCAGCGTCTCTAAGGACTTTGGATCTTGCCCTCAGAAAAAGAAGTCAGGGTTAGGGTTGTCAGGAGCTGAAGGCTGACCTTTGGGTTGCAGGTGAGGGTAAATGTGTTTAATTGGGATTTGCTGGGGAGCTCTGGACGGGAAGGGCAGGCTGGTTTCAACGCTTATATTGGTGTGGTTGGGAGGGGACAGCTGAGGCACCCCGCTCCCCTCCCCCGCATCTAGAGTTTCTGAACACAGGTCAGGAGGGAGACCAGCTTCCCTTTTCTTTCTTGTTGAGAAGCTGCATGGGACAGAGGAAAGGGCTTGGTCTCAGGAAACGGGAAGCCTTTGCCATTGAGCAACCTCACTGCTCACGAGTCCCATCTTTTGAGGGCTTGGACTCTCCGGTCATTTGAAAGTGCTCAGTTTCAGCGTGATGGCCCTGGGTCCTGGGATGTTGCCAAGCTGCCAGGAAGCCTCCAGAAGGTTCCTAGCTCTTGGAGCTTAGTGCTGTGTTCCCACCACACCACAAGGGTTGCCACTTGGTAACGAACAGTCTTGGGGCTTCCTATGTATCCTTCCAGAATTGTATGATCAGCTGTGTCCTGGAAATTCTGGAAGCAATCAACTTCCACAAGGTCTCCTGAGTTCCTGGTTCTTGTCCTACCTGCAGGCTGGCTGGGGGCCGCTCCTGTGCCTTCCAGGGTCCCTGCAGGGAGCCTTCCAGATCCCTGGAGTGGGGGTTATGAGTCTGCTGGGCTAGTGGATGGCCAGAGCAGCATACACGGTCTCATCCAGTGCCTCCCCTAATTGGGAGGGAAGAGGTGCACTTGTCTCCTGTCTGAGGGCCAAGTGGT
Organism: Mustela erminea; assembly: GCF_009829155.1. Lineage (NCBI taxonomy): Eukaryota > Metazoa > Chordata > Mammalia > Carnivora > Mustelidae > Mustela > Mustela erminea. The sequence continues at coordinate 10,341,145 of NC_045632.1, read as the reverse complement.
TCAGCTGGGCGTAGGTTACATCTTGAGGGTCTTGAGAAATCGCAGCCTGGAGCTGGGGGAGAGGAAAGGCACGAGGCTGGGGAGGAGAGGATGGCACTCCCTGCGGGGCTAAGGGCCCTGCTAGACAGTGGGGGTGGCCTTGAGCCCACTCTTGCCTCCTTCAGTGTATCTGGGGGGGAGGGGTGTGAGGTGGAAGTGCCTGTGGTGTGGACACTGGGGGTTGGGCCTGGGATCAGGTGATGGGGAAGGCTGGAGCAGGAATTGAAGTGGCCATCAAGGCAGACCCCGCGACCGCTCAGCTCGGTGGCCAGGGTGAAGCGCATGAATGTGCCGTGGGTTGCTGGGGAAAGAAGGAACGGGAAGCAGAGGGCTGAGTCGCTGTAGGACCAGGGTGTGTGGAGCTGCGGAGGCGTCCTCTCGGAGGCCCAGGGCGTGGAGTTGCGCCCCTCTGTGCAGGGCACAGGCTGTATAGCCCTAACTAGCCACTCTGCCCACTTGCCCTGAGTGTCCCAGCAGCTGGAGATGAGAAGAGGCCCAGGGGAGTGAGGTCCCCTGCAGCACAGAGCACAGTAGACTTCCAGAAGGGAGAGGCCTGCTGCTGGGTGGAGTGTCCTCTGGGTTTACCACGTGAGCAGGGAGGCAGGGGTGCCCTGGTCGGAAGCACAGGGAGCTCACCTGGCTGTCCTGCTGTCTGTCCTCAGGCTGTGTGTCTCTGACGACAGCATCTGGTGGGGACAGAACAAGGCGGCCCCTCTCTAGCCAAGAGCCCCCAAGAGTCACATGGCAGGAGCCCAGAGACAGTGACAGTTACAGAGCCACACGGAGTCAGATGCTGTTTGCCCCCCTCCCCCCACCCCCTGCCCCTGCCCACCCCTGTCCTGGGCCCACCTCCTCCCTCCCCCAGGGCAGCCCGTGCTTCCCCTTACACAAGGTCTCCTCCTGGGTGGTGGCCTCAGGACCTGAACTGGGGAGGAGACAGTGGTATTAGCGGCAGTGAGGGGGCCGCTGGCTAGCGGGAGTCGGGGTCTCAGGGTGCTCTTACCTCCTGTACAGGCCTGTGTCCTCAGACGCTGCCGCTGCTGCAGGGAGTTGAAAATCAGCCTCAGGCCCCCATCCCGGAACCCTCCCAGGGCCTTAAGCTGAGGATCTTTATGATCCCGCCCGTGCCCCCCTCCCATACAGAGAAAGCAGTGCTAAACAGTAAAAAACAAAGCTTGTATGTGTTTCCAAACATTTTGTAATTTCGAAAAGGCAAAAGGATACAATATTCACACATGCCCACGTGTACCCTTCTTTCTAGAGCTTCTCGCTGGGAGATGCTGGAGTCCTTCTATGCCACTCTTGTTTCCCTCTGGCCACTGCCATGAGCCCACCCTTGGTCGGCCCACTGGGCCCACTACCCCCTGGGATTTGTCACCCCCTTCCCTTCTTACCTGGCTTCCTGCCTTTGACCTGACGCTGGTGTCGGACCAGGAGGACGACGAGGAGGCCGAGCAGAAGGATGAAGGCCACTGAGGCCCCAATGAGGACATACAGGTACAAGTGGCGACCTTGTGCACAAGCCACACCATGAATGAGCCAGTGATGCCATTTAACTGAGCACCTACTGTGTGCCAGGCACCTACTCGGCTCTGTGCATTCAGCTCCGACCCCATCAACTTTCACCCAGCAGACGACTGCTGCCCCTCCCGCCCACTCCACAGACAGAAAACTGAGGCACAGAGAGGTCATTCACATGTCTCAGGTCGCCCAGGGTGGAGGCAGCAGGGCTGAGACTGGAACCAGGGCCATGGGTTCCCTTGTGGGATTTGGGGTTTTTTCATGCTGCCCCTTTGCCCTCCAGACAAAACACGGGAGTGGAGACCTGTCCACCAAACCCAAGCCCAGATCCATCTCCCACTCTGCACAGGCCTGACGCCCCCACAGGGGCCTGTGTGGACCTGGAGTGTGCGCATCTGCAAGGGCAGGAGGGAGGGCCATGACTTTGACTGAAATCTCCCAGCAAGCCTGAGGAAGATGGCGGGAGGCCTGTTGTGCCGATGGAGAGCCTGGGCCCTGGAGAGGGACATGACTTGTCGAAGAGCCCACAGCTGGGAACAGAACTGGGGTCTGAATCTGGGGGTGTTACTTCCAAGCCTTGTTGTTGACTCCCAAGCTGCTCTCAGGCCAAGACCCCCAACCTGTGAAGGCGAGCTCAGACACCCTGCGTGCGAGCCTGCTGCCCCCACCTGCCGTGCACACAGTGATGAAGCCACCCGCTTGCCCTTTGCAGTCAAGTTTGCAATCCAAGGAGTTGTCCCAGTGAGAAGGAGATTTCTCCTGCCGTAATCTCGGGAAGGGGCTGAAGCAAGACTGGGCTGAGCTCCTCCCACCTACCACCTCCCACCAGAGACCCCGCTTACCTCTCTGTGGGTTGAGGGCTGCATCCTCAGAGCCTCCTGGGACCAAGACAGGGAGGTGAGGGGCGGGGGCTACATCCTCCTCACTTCAGGGTGCTCCTCCCCGCACTGGGCTCCCCCCTCTCCCTCTGCCATGACCACCCCACCTGCCACCTGGCCCAGGCTCAGAGCTCCTGGAGCCCTGTGGTCATCCCAGAGAGAAGCCATGCCAGAGAGTGTCACCTGTGACCCCCTCACTCCCATCCCACCCTGGCACTCCCCTGAGGACAAAAGAGGACAGGATTGGGGCCCCTCACCTGAGACCAGGAGCTCCAGTGGGTCACTGGGCTGTGACAACAGGTAGGGGGAGTTGCTGTGTGAGCCATAGCACCGGTAGGTCCCCTCCAGGTCTGAGGTCACGGGACTCAGGATGAAGTTGACCTGATAATGTTTTGCTGTGTACTGCGGACGAAGGACCTGGGGAGGAGCGAGGGACCCCTCCTTGAACAGGTGGAAGGTATCAAACCAGAACTCAGAGCGACACTGCAGGGTCACATTCTCTCCCCAGGACACTGAAGTCCCCGGCTGGGCTGAGAGGGACGGTTTCTCATACATTCCTGGGGGAGAGGAAGGTCGTGACATGTAAAGAGCCACCCCTCCCCACCTGCCCTTGACCCTGGGCTGGGGGGCCACCATCCTCTCCCAGGGACTCTGTGTGGGACCCCCTCTCAGCACCTCCCATCTCTCTGAGTGGGTCCTTTATCTCCATGGCCCTCACTGTCCCTTTCTCAGTCCCTGTCTCTAGACCACATCCCACCTCAGCCTGTGCTCCTGGCCCTCTCCCTGGACCCCATCACCCAGGGGCAACCGGTCCCAGGCCCTGAGCAGACAGTTAGGACATGGGTCAGGGGCCTCCTCACCTGTGATCAGGACACCCAGAGGGGCACTGGGGGCCGACCAGGTGGAGGAGAGCTTGTGTCCACAGTAGCATCGATACTGGCCCCCATGGGTGCGGTTCACAGAGCCCAAGAGGAAGTTGGGGCTGGGTTGCCCTTCTAGACTCTGAGGAGCTCTGAGCTCCTCATTCTTGGTCAGAGCGAATCTGTCAAAGCCAGTCTCTGAGTGACACTGGAGGGTCAGGCTGTCTCCAGACTGCACCAGGGAGCCCGGCTGGGCCGTGAGGGAGGGCTCCTTGTAGACACCTGGACAGCAGGGGACAGTGGTACTGGGGACACACTCCCTGCATGGCCCAGGGCCTGCAGTGAGGCTCTCATAGGCCCCTTCCAAGTTCTCCCACCTGCGGCTCTGGCCCCGGGACAGCAGTGTCAATCACCCCCCATCAACCCCAGGGTTCCACTATGCATATAGCTTAGGTCAGTCATCGGGGTCCAGGAGGTAGATGGGGTGAGGCTGTGGCTCCCTCACCTATGACCTGAAGGTGCAGAGGGTCACTGGGATGTGACCACGAATCCGGGTACGACTGGGGAGAAATGTAGCATCTGTAGGTCCCCGCATGGGAGGTGTTCACAGGGCCCACATGGAAGATCCCCTGCCCCCTCTCACGATGGAACATCCACTCCAGGTGTTGGGGTGCATCAGCCTCCTGCTCCTTCAGCAGACGGAATGACCCCCGTGGCCACGATGAGCTACAGGAGAGGGACACGTTCCCTCCCAAGGCCACCACAGGGCCTGGGTTGGCTGAGAGGGAGGGTGCCTCATGCTGTCCTGAGGGAGAAGGAGGGAGCTGATTACAGGGACCATTACTCCACGGACCCCACAGGCCCCATGTACTGTGGGCTGTGAACAAGGGGTCCCCCTGAAGCCACAGTCCATTCCCTTCTACCTGGAGGAGAGGCCCAAGGGGAGGGGACTAGCTCCTGCCCTCACCTGTCATCACCAGAGGCAGGAGGTCACTCGGCTGTGACAAGATCTCCCCAATCTGATATAAACACTGGTATTGCCCTACATTGTGTGAGCTCATGGGTGTAATGGAGAAACCGGCCTTGTTGCTGGAATCCCGTGAGGTGTCCAAGGTCTCCAAGGGCACAGAGAGCCTGTCTTTATACAGATAGTAGTCGTCAGCCTGCAGAGACGCCTGACACCAGATGGTCACACGGCTCCCCTTGGTAACCATGGGGCTGGGATCAGCCCAGATGGAGGGTTTGGGGAGGGTCCCTGGAAAGGAATCAGATGGGGAGTTGCAAGGGGGCCCTTCTCTCAGCTTCCCACCTGTCACCCGAAGGCCCCTCCCACACGAGTCACCATCAGCCCTGACCCTCTTCCCCCGGCCCCCCCGCTGCTTGGGGGGTTGTTGGTGGAGACAGGAGATCTGGGGAAGACTCACCCATCTGTGCCTGGTCCCACAGGCCCCAACACAGCCCTAGAAGAGAGTTCCTATGAGTGACTCCCACACCCACACGTAGCTGCTCCAAGCCTGGTCTAGGCCCCTGGGTGCTGGGGTCACATCTGGGGCTGAGTACGTGCCTCCCCCAAGAAGTTCTGCCCCTACTGATCCTCCCCAGTCCCGAGGTCTCCCAGGGACCAGGACCTGGGGGGCAGGAGTGGGGCGGCTCCATCCCTCCTCTTTTCCAGAAAGCTCACCGAGGCAGAGAAGAGCAGTGAGGGTCAGGGTCCTGGCGCTGCATCCCATGGTCCCCAGCTGCGCAGACAGCTTATAAAGTCCTCAGCATGTGCCGGACGGACAGATGCATGGGGTGTGGTAAAACCCAGGCCCCGTGTTCCTCATCACAGGTCCTAGAGGGATGGCCTCACAGGAAGGGGAAGAACCCCTGCCAGGGCCTCTCTGTGCTCTCCCTGAAGGGTGACCGGAGAGCAGCGGGTCCTAGGATCTTTCAGACAGACTGAATCTTGTCTCCCCAGACCCCACTCTGTCTGCTTCCTCCCCAGCAAACCCAAGTCTAGAGGGCAACACTGCTTCTAGGACTCGAGGCTGGGGGAGGTAGGGCAGGGCCTGGGAATCAGCGCAATTTCAGTTCCACTTCTGCCCTGTCTCACACAGAGGCTGGGTGACCTGGGCTGAGACACTTCCCTTTCCTGAGCTTCTGTCAATGTAAGTTTTCGTCCTTCCTCCCACCACGCTGGCAATCAGCCTGTGTTTAGTGAGCAGTGGCCACATCCGGTCATGGTGCCAGGCACTGGGGACTCATTGGTGAGGTGACAGACTCGTTCCCTGGACTAGAGGGGCTGTGGCTAGTGACAACAGACAATACAAATATTTAGGTGGGAAACGATTCTATTATAGCCTTGTAAGACTGTTCCAAGTTGAAAGAAAAGAGAACACAGGGAATCGTGAGAATCGTAACATGTAGACATCTCAGAGTCTGGGTCCTTGTTGTGAGCAGTCCTGGGGGATGGAGTGACGGAAGGCGTGAGCTGGGGCAGAGATGAGCACAGAGATGGGACGTGGGGGGCGTCCTCCACCAAAACGATTCGAGCTCTTCTCAGAACTGAGGCTGGGGCCTGTCACAGGATTGGAGCACGCCCGGGAAGATTTTAACCAGTAGTCAGTCAAACAAGTTTCCATCTGGAAACGACTAACGCTGTAGGAAATAGTGACAGTTAGTAGCCCCCCCCCCCCGCCCCCAGCATTTACCTGCTCCCCAGGTGGTGTGTTGGTCCGTGTTTAGGCCGTGTGTGTAGTTTCCTCACTTAAGCCCTTACACAAACCTGTCACACAAAACGCTTGTGCGTTGAGCAGAGTGAGCCAGGATGGCAGGTTGGAGAGGAGGTGGCCAGGGGCAGCTTGGCTGAGGGGCCGGAGAAGGCAAGTGGCCTTGTTAATAGCTCAGTTTGTGGTGTTTGGGGAGATGTTGGAGGGTGAGTTGTGTTTGCTGGGGCTGATGGTTTTGGTCTAACAGTCACAGCATGGAGGAAGAGATGGTGCAACTTGGACCTTCTGAAGGAGAGTGTAGGAGGGTTTGGAGATTCCCACAGGATCAGACTAGCCTGGTGATCAGAAGGATCCTCTGGGGAGGAATGAACCGGGGAAAGAAGAAGCCCAGCTGGAGGCGCAGGGGGAGGCTGACGCGCTGGCCCAGCCCCGCTCCTTGAGTCTTGGGATGGGCTGGACCATGTTAAGAGGGTCTCGGGCCGGGTATATCCGGTGAGTGGACATGAGCTCCAGAGCACGAGGAGCACAGGCTATTCCACCGTCCGTCTGGTGCCTGGAGGAGCCGGTGGGGCCACCCCCGGAGGATGACCCAGGGAGAGGCAGGCTTTGGGAGGCGCCCTGAAGACAAATCGTCTTTTCTCAGAAGGAAGCATGGCCCTTCCTCCTGCCCCGGGATCATGGGTTTTCTCTGCCCCCCACACTTCCCTTCCCTGACTTCCTTCTTTCTCTAAGTCAGCACCCTCTTTATCGTCATCGCTCCTTTTGAACCTCCAGTTCATTTCTGCCTCCTCGGGTCCAGTCCTCCCCTGGGCAGAGCTCTCCATCCCATACTGTGAATTCCTTCCCCAGGCACAGGGTAAGAGGCAATTCAGAGATGGAAGTTAGAGCTGAAACACTTAATGTCATTCTTCAGCAGATAATTCCCCTTTCTGAGTCTCCTGTTCCTCATAGTGACAACACAGTGGCCTCTACCCTCAGGACCGCTGGGGTCCCGGAGGCATGGAGGGGCTCATCTGGGGTGATTTCATGTGTGGTTTGCAGACATTGAGATGACCGCAGCTCCAGAGTTCATATGGGGCCAGATGAAGGCCACAGCCAACATCCACGGCAAGCTCACGGAAAGCTTTGTTAGATTCATGGCCACAGTTGAATTAGAGTAACTGAAGTGGCAGAAGTGCAGCGTGAATCCCTAAACAAGCAGAGACCAGCGCTGAGTAGGCCTGGTCGCAAGTCCCAGGGACCGGCCCAGGATCTGGATTTTTGCTGTGTATGTGTGGAGACGGGGGCAAAGCCCCAGAGGAGACACGGGGTTCCCAGCATAAGCTGCTGCCTGTCTGAACAGGGACTACAGTGTCCCCTCTCCTCGGTACGAGCTAACTCCCAGAATTCAGCTCCTTTATCCAGTTGTGAGCAAAAGCCCTTCATGCAATATGGGCGGGCGTCGATGTGTGGAGCTCAGGTCTGAGTCCGCCGTGCATTGCCGGCGCCCTCCGTAGGGCACACCTACAAACCATGAGTCTGAAGCGATTGCAAGCTGTTCAGTTGTTTAGGGCTTCACAGTGCAGGGAAATGGGGGTGACAACCTCTGTGAAAGATCAGCTCGGTGGCAAAATGACTGAATGCATGTGACAACCATGCCATGAAAAATAGAGCACAGACCCCACGCACTGTGGGAATTCCCAACAAAGAAAAAGGGAATAAATTGAAAATTGGGAAGAGATTTAAAAATAAGCATGCTTTAAAACCTCAGACAGTTAGAGGAAGACATGACATTCATGATACAAGAAGCGTTTAGTGGAAAAAAGAGTGCTAAGGAAATTTCATAGATAAAAACTCACTAATTGAATAAAAAGATCGATTCCATAGTAGACATTAGATAATTGATCAGAAAATTGGGGAATTAGACAATGAAACTCAGAAAGTATCCCAGAATGCAGCTGGACATCATAAAAATAAAAGCCAAAAAGATAAAATCTGACACATGGAGGATAGAATAACTAGGTCCCAAGACACATTTGTCCTTCATTTTAGTGGAGAAAATGAGAGAATGATCCAGTAGCAGTAGTCAGGTGTTGTTGTTAAGGGTTTTTTGGAAGTGAAACCAGAGAAATGGTCAGCCTGGGCTGTGAAAGCTGAACTGTGACTGGGAGCTACATCCTCGAAAGCAGGTAAAAATGTCAGTTAGTGGGACAACCTGGGTGACTCAGTTGGTTAACTATCTAGCTTTGGCTCAGCTCATGATCCCAGAGTCCTGGGTTTGAGTCCCATGTTGGGCTCCTTGCTCAGCAGGGAGCCTGCTTCTCCCTCTACTGCCGCCTCTGTGTTCTCTCACTCTCTCTCTCTCTCTCTCTCTATCTCTCTCTCTCTGTCAAATAAATAAATAAAATCTTTTTTTAAAATGTCAGTGAGGATGTAACCAGGTTGACAACCTCGTCAAACAAACAAGAATCCACATTCCCCAGAAGACTTTATCAGAACACAGTGCCTCCTAATGTAATATTCAAAGAAACAGTAAAGTCTCGGTAACACTCAAAGGAAAAAATATTCAATGGACACCAACCCTGAGTTGACCAACAATTTAAAGCCTCTTCTTGTTAAGGATTTATTTATTTATTTGGGGGGAGGAGGGCAAAAGGAGAGGGAGAGAGAAGGGACCTCAGGCAGACTCCCTGCTGAGCTCGGAGCCCAATGTGTGGCTCCATCTCATGACCCTGAGACCACGACCTGAGCCAAAATCAAGATGCTTAACTTACGGGGCCACTCAGGTGCTTAACTGATGGGGCCACCCAGATGCCCCCAAAGCCATTTTTATAATCAAACTTCATGAAATAAGGACAAACACTCTTGAAATAAATAGAAAAAAATAGACTTCTCTCAGCAATGAAATTATAATGGGGGGAGGAAATTGGAGAACTGAAAAATTGAGTAACTGAAATTTTAAAATTCCTTGTGTCTAATGACAGAATGAAGATAACAGAGGCAGGAGTCAGTGAGCTTGGAAACAGAACAAAGGAAATTACAATCTGAGCAGAAGAGAAAAAAATACTTTAAAAAATGAACACAGGTTGAGGGATTTGTGGAACAATTTACATAACTGATCTGCCAGCAAAAGGAGAATGCTATCACTGAAGGAAAAAAGTTTCAAGAAATAAATAACTGTCCATTTTACAGATTTGTTGAAAGTCATACATTTCCATGTTCAAGAGGCTAAGCAAATGAAAAATAGGATAAGCTTTAAAAACCATGCCCGCATACATCAAAATTGAACTGGTCAAAACCAAAAAAGAAAAAAAAGAGAAAATGCCACATTACATAAGAGGGAAAACAATTTGAATAACTACAGATTTCACATCAGAAATCATCCTGGTTAGGGGAACCTGGGTAGCTAAGTTGGTTCAGAGTCTGCCTTCAGGGGCATCTGGGTGGCTCAGTGGGTTAAACCTCTGCCTTTGACTCAGGTCATGATCTCAAAGTCCTGGGATCCAGCCCCACATTGGGCTCTCTGCTTGGCAGGGAGCATGCTTCTCTCTCTCTCTGCCTGCTTCTCTGCCTACCTGTGATCTCTGTGTGTGTGTGTGTCAAATACATACATAAAATCTTAAAAAAAAAAAAAAGAATTTGCCTTCAGTTTAGGTCATGGGTCCTGGGATCGAGCCTCAAATCAAGCTCCCTGCTCAGCACGGAGCCCACTTCTCCCTTTCCTTCTGCCTGCTGATCCCCCTGCTTGTGCTCTCTCTCTGTCAAATAAATTTTTTTTAATCTATTAAAAAAAAAAAAAAAAGAAATCATCCTGGTCAGAAGTTTTTTAAGTTATGGAGAGCCAACCCAGAATTCTTCTGGATATATTGTTCAGGAATGGAAGCAAAATAAAGTCATTCTTAGAGGAAGGAACACATGGAGAATTTGTTGCCAGCAGCTATGCTTTACAAGAAATGATAAGGTATGTCTTCAGACAGAAAGGAATTCTAGGGGGAAACTGGGAAGAAAAGGGGAAGAAAAAAAAAGGTAATTATCTAAGTAAATGTAATAGCATACTTCTGTTACATTCATTATAATATTGAAAGCAAAACCAATAAGGTCTGGTGCGGTTTGAATATATGTAGATATAATACATAGGACACCTGCAACGTAAGTTGTAAGGCTATTGTTTTTTCTGAAAAATGTGAAATATTAACTCTATGTAGACTCTGAAATTAGATAGGTACAATATCTACAGTAGCCATAGCCATTTTAAGAACAACACACAAAGAGTTAGAGTTAAAACATCAGTAGAAAGGGAAGTCTGGGACGTTCAGTCGGCTAAGCATCCAACTCTTGATGTCAGCTCAGGTCATGATCTCAGGGTCATGAGGTCAAGCCCTGTGTCAGACTCTCCACTGGGCATGGAGCCTGCCTGAGATGCTCTCTTCCTCTCCCCTGCCCCTCCCTCCTCTCAAAAAAAAAAAAAAAAAAAGACACCAATAAACTAATATGGAATACTTAAAAATATTCCAAAAAGCAAAAAGAAGGCAGGAGAGGCAAGACGGAGAAACAAACAGTAAGAGGAAGACAAACAGAAAGCAAACAGTAAGATGGAAAACCTAAAATCAACCTGATCGGTAATTACATTAAATGTAAATGTGGAAAGCACAATTAAATGACAGAGACTGTAGGACTGGATTAACACCACCAAGACCCAGGCATGTGCAGTTGGTAAACGATGTGCAGGAGGTAAAAGTTAAAGAATATGTTTGCAAACATCAATCAAAAGAAAGCTTAAGAGGCTGTGTGACTGCCACAACAAATTACCATAAACTCGGTGACTTTCAACAACAAAGATTTATTGTCTTACAGTTCTGGAGGTCGCAAGTACAGAATCACCAGACTAACACCGAGGTGTCAGCAGGGATGCTTGCTTTGGTAGCTCTGCAGTGAGAATCTGTGCCCTTGCCTTTTCAGCTTCCAGAGGCTGCCTGCAGCATATGGTTCCCAACCCCTTCCTTCAACCACTGCAGCCCCTTGATTCCATTCTCACCTCCCCTACCATTACTCCGGCCCTATGGTCTCCCTCTAAGAAGAAGCCTGTGAATACATTGGGCTCATCCAGATAATCAGTGTAATGTTCCCATCTCAAGCTACTTAATTTAGTCACATTTACAAAGTCCCCTTGGCCTGCAAGGTAACATGCTCACAGGTTTTGGGGATTAGGGCATGGACACCTTTGGGAATTGGGAGCAATCAGCCGCTTTCTATTTACCACAGTGGCCATGCTGTCCAAGATAGTATGGTAAAAGATACCAGATCAAGTAGGCTTTTGAATAAGAAAATTATCAGAGATTTTTTTAAAAAGTCAATTCACCAGGAAGGCAGTAATTCTAAATGTGAATGCACAAATCCACAGACCTTCAAAGTACATAAAGCAGAAACTGTCAGAAATGGAAGAACAAGTAGGTAAACCAACAGTTACAGTCACGGACTTTGACACTCCTCTCTTGGTTATTGATAGAGCAAATAGATAGCACATCAGCAAGGATATAGGAAACCTTAACTACACTGCCCACCAACTCAACCTAATTGACACGTTGAGAGCAGCACCCCACCGACAGCAAAAAACACAGTCTTTTCAAGTGCACCTGGAGTGTTGGCCAACATAGTTCATATCCTCGGTTACAAAACAAAGCTTAACATTCAAAAAAATTAATATCCTATATTGCTTCTTTTCACACCCTAATGGAATTTAAGTTAAAATCTATTACTAGAAAGATAATCTGGAACATCTTCAGCTATTTGGAAATTAAACAACACACTTCTAAATAATTCATGGGGCAAAGAGGAGCTCAAGGAAAATTGGAAAATATTTTGAACTGAATGAAAATGAAAACCACGTTCTAAACTTTGAGATGCAGCTAACGTGTTTAGGGGGAAAGTTGGAGCAGCATATTCATATTAAAATAAATAACTCATATTTTTAAAAAATAGTTTCTAGTCACCTAAACTTCCATCTTAAGACACCAGAAAAAGAGCCACTCACCCCAAAGTGAGCATGATAAAGGGCAGAAATAAATAAAACCAAAAACAGAAAAAAAATAACAAAAATCAATGAAACTCACTGCTGATTCTTCAATAAGACAAAAAGAAAATTGCCAAGGCCTAGCCAGGCTGATCATGGGTAAAAGGAAGACACAACTTGCCAACATCTGGAATGAATGACAGAATGTCACTACAAACCACACTGATATTAACAGGACCGAAGAGAACACTACAAACTCCGTGCCCCAAAATTTGGCAAGTTGAATGATCCAACTCATTTTATTTTAGTATAGTTGACACACAATATTACATTAATTTTAGGTTGGTAACTTAGTGATTTGGCAAGTTTATACATATGCTATGTTCACCATAAGTGTAGCTACCATCTGTCCCATCACATCACTGTTACAGTATCATTGACCATATGCCTTATGCTATCCCTTTTATTCCTGTACCTTACTCATTCCATAAGTAATGGATATTGGAGATACTGGAATCCAGTATCTCCCATTCCCCTTCACCCATTTTGCCCATCCTTGCCCCCTCTGGCAACCATCAATTTATTCTCTGTATTTATATGTCTGATTCCGCTTTTCGTTTGTTTGTTTTTTTAATTCCAGTTATAAGTGGAATCATATGGTATTTGTCTTCTCAGTCTGACTTATTTCACTTAGCATAACAGCATTTAGGTCCATCCTTCAATGGATGGACCATGGTATTCTGAAAGACACAAACTACCAAGACTCATTCAAGAAGGAATAATCTTAATATTCTTTAAAATAAATTGCATTTGTATTTGCATTGCATTGCATTTGTAAATGCATTTGTATTTGTATTGCACTGTAAAATAAATTGCACCTTTAAATTGCATTTGTAGTTAAAACACCCTTCCAACAAAGAAAACTCCCAGCCACAGTGTCCTCACTGGCACATACCACTGAACATTTAGTGAAAAAGTACAATTCTATACAATCTCTTTCAGAAAGTGGAAGAGTAAGGAAAACTTTGCAAAAATTTTATAAGCAAGCATTACTCCAAATTCAAATCAGACAAAGACAGTACTGGGAAAGAAAGCTGCAGACCAATATCCTTCAAAAACAAATGCAAAAATCCTCACCAAGATATTGGTAAACAAAAGCTGACAATACATCCAAGTGTGAATTATCCTCAGATGACAGACAAGTTTGACATCTAATAATAAAGGTTATCCACCATTTTAAGACTAACAAAGCAAAAACGCATCATAATATAAGTGAATGCACAAAGTTTGATAAATAAAATGCTCAGCTGTGTGGGAAGAGAAGGAAACTTCCTTAATCAGATAAAGAGCCTCTAAAGCAAAAACCTTTAATATCATACTGCTAAAAACCTTTAATATCATACTGAACACTTCCGTGATACAAGTCAATGATGCTGTTACAACTTCTATTCAGAACTGGCTAACAGTAAGACAAATGAAAGGAATACAAGGCATACAGATAGAAGGGGAAGAAATACCAACTGAATTTTATTTTGTAAATTAACGAGGAACAATTGGAAAGCAAAATTAAAATACTATTATAATAACTCCAAAAAGTATACACAAGTAGAGCTAAGTATAAGTATAGATGTATAAGATCTGAAGACTAAAAACTATAATACTTAGCTAAGAGAAATTAAAGAACTAAAAAAAATACCACATTCATTACTTGAAAGACTCAACATTGGAAGTGGCTGGCTGGCTCAGTCGGTGGAACATGCGACTCTTGATCTCAGGGTTGTGAATTCAAACCCCATGCTGGGCATGGAGCCTACTTTAAATATAAATAAATAAACAAACATTTAAAAAGACTCAACATTGTCATCAAGAAGAATGAAACCTTAACCATTTGCAGCAAGATGGAGCTAGAGTATAACGCTAAGCGAAATGAGTCAGTCAGAGAAAGACAAACACCATATGACTTCACTCATATGTGGAATGTAAGAAACAAAACAAAGGAGCAAAGGAATAAAAAGAAACAGACTCTTAACTATTGAGAACTGATGGTTACCAGAGGAGAGGTGGGTAGCAGGGAGGCTTAAACAGGTGGTGGGGATTAAGGACGGCGCTTGTGATGACCCTTGGTTGATGTATGAAGGTGTTGAATCACTATATTGTACAACTGAAACTAATATTACACTGTATGCTAACTAACTGGAATCAAAATTAAAACTTTAAAAAAGAAAAAGTTATTCAATATTGTCAAGAAATCAAGTCTCTCTAAACTGGTAAGCAAGGCAAATCAAAATCCCAACTAGCTGGGGCGCCTAACTCAATCAGAGTTAGAGTGTGTGAGCCTTGATCTCAGTATCATGAATTTCAGCCCCACGTTGGGTGTAGAGATTACTTAAATAAATAAATAAAATTTAAAAAACCCCAACTAGCTGTTTTGGCAGTTGAAAAGTTGACACTAATGTGTAAGTGGAAATACAAAAAGAGCAATAATAGCACAACAGTTCTGAAAAGGAATAAACCTGGAACATCTTCTTACTCCAAGACTTTCTGTGGAAGGAACAAATCTCATGGACAGTGTAGTATTTGCATAGGGATAGGTAGGTGGAAAAAATATACAATAGAGATGCCAGAGGTAAACCCACACATACATGATTGATTGACTTTTAATGGAACAGAAGTACTTGCTTGAGGAAAAGATAATCTTGCTGGAACAACTAGAAATCTATTTGGGAAAAACAAATGAACCTTGACCTTTACCTCACACCATCACCATACACAGTAATTCACATGAAATGGATCATAGACCTAATAGCAAATGTCAAAACCATAAGGCATCTTTAAAAAACACTTTTAAAGATCTTTACAACTGTGGATTAGACAAAGATTTCTTAGCAAGGTACAAAAAGCACAACAACAGAAGGGTTCATTGGACTTTAAAAAGTTAAAAATTTTTCTCTTCAAAAGACAGCATTAGGGGACGCCTGGGTGGCTCAGTGGGTTAAAGCCTCTGCCTTCGGCTCAGGTCATGATCCCAGGGTCCTAGAATCGAGCCCTGCATCGGGCTCTCTGCTCAGCAGGGAGCCTGCTTCCTCCTCTCTCTCTGCCTGCCTCTCTGCCTACTTGTGATCTCTCTCTGTCAAATAAATAAATAAAATCTTAAAAAAAAAAAAAGACAGCATTAGGTAATGTAAAAAAACAAGCCAAGACTAAGAGAAGTGCGTGCGTGTGTGTGTGTGTGTGTGTGTGTCTGATAAAGGATTATTTGTAGAATAAATAAGGACTTTTGCAAATAATACGAAAACCCTTCCAGACGAGCAAAACAATTTGAAGAGACAGTTCTCAAAGAAAATATATAAATAACAATGAACAAGTGAAGAAACCCCGAGGACTCAGTGTTGGTCTCCACTGCTGAAGTGGTGGACATTGAGAAGAGCCTGTAGTTGGGTCATTCTTGAAATTCAGTCTACATTACGAGACCCCTGACCACCTTCCATCTCTGCCACTTCCTCCATAGACCCACTGCATAAACACTGGGACAGGGAAGAACAGAGGCTGGCTATCACCTACCCAATGAGCCATCCAGTCCCCTGGGTCATTAAGGACTATGTCTAGAGGGAACTCTCTTAGGAACATTTCTTTCTCTTTTTTTTTTTTTAAGATTTTTATTTATTTATTTGAGAGAGAGACAGAAAATGAGCAGGGGAGCGGCAGAGGGAGAGGAAGAAGCAGACTCAATCCCAGGGCCCCGGGATCATGACCTGAGCAGAAGGCAGATGCCTATCCGACTGAGCCACCCAGGAGACCATCTTGGGGACATGTCTATCTGAGTCAAAGACCCCAGTGCTTTGCACCCACTCCTATCATTTATGCATACACATGCCTCCATTCTGGACAACCCTGTCTCCTCCCACTTGATGCTGCTCCTTCTGGTCCCCTGATCATTTAGGCAAGGCAGTAGCTACTATCCAGGAGTCTGCGTACATCTTCACACCTAGTCAGATCTCTTTCCACAAAATGGGTATTATCCATATTTTCATTACCAAAATATGTGCTCACTGGTAATTTTCAGAGTTCCACTGGTGTGATGGTGGGGCAACACTACTCCAAAATATCACCCTGCCCAGACACGACCCAGGTCACAAAGCTGTAGATGACCACCGAAGAGAGGCATCATTGTGACAGGGTAGGTATGTAGGTGTGTGCACATAACTACGTCTTTGTCCTCTGAACCTGCTCGGGCGCCCAGCCCCACCACTTACTCAGCAGTGGGTTGCAAACAGGACTGAGTGGATAGGACCACACCCAGCTCATCGTGGATGGTTTCAGTTGCATACATGCTCATGTCTCTTACCACTAGATTTCTACTGGGACCAGTGGCACAGAGGCAGCTTTTTAAATGATACCTAGGTCACTTGCTCAGGCGATGTGATGACATGAGCCCAAAGCCCACTGAGGCTCAGCAGAGGGGTCACACAGCATCCCAGCACACACACCTATCCCGAGCAGCCTGATATGGTAGGTCATGGCCATGGCCATAGCGTTCTGATGGATAGAGAAGTTATGCCTGGAGTGCCTGGGTGGCTCCGTCAGCTGAGCAGCTAAATCTTGATTTCAGCTCAGGTCACGATCTCAGGGTCCTGAGATCAACTGCCAGCCAGGCTCTGTGCTTAGTGTGAAGTCTGTTTAGGACTCTCTCGCCCTCTCGCCCTGAAATTCTTTTCACTCTCTCTCTCAAAAAAAAAAAAAATTACACTTGCATAATATTGTAGTCTATTAAGCATGCAATACCATTATGTCTAAAAAGACAATGTACACACCTCAATTTGGAAAATACTTTATTGCTAACAATGTTAATCATCACCTGAGCTTTCAGCAAGTCGTAATCTTCCTGTTTTCAGAGGGTCTTTCCTCTGTGCTGGTGGC
Organism: Mustela erminea; assembly: GCF_009829155.1. Taxonomy (NCBI): domain Eukaryota; kingdom Metazoa; phylum Chordata; class Mammalia; order Carnivora; family Mustelidae; genus Mustela; species Mustela erminea. The sequence goes on along the minus strand of NC_045632.1, from coordinate 10,324,230 downwards.
TGCTGCCTGGACAGGGTGGCGGGTGCTGAAGACGGAGTGGCTGGGAAGACTCTGAAAATATGACAACAGTGAAGTTTGCCACATAGATCGACTCTTCCTGTCCCAACTTCTCGGTGGCAGGAGATGCTGTTTGCCAGCATTTAACTGCAGTAGAACTGCTTTCTGTAGCTGCTTTCGAAATTGGAGTCAATGCTCTAAAACCCTGCTGCTGCTTTACCAAGTCTGTGTGATAGTCCAAATCCTCAGTTGTTCTTTCAACGACGTGCACAGAATCTTCTCCAGGAATAGCTTCCGACTCGGGGAAGCCCTCTGTTGCTCCTTCAGAAGCGGCTCCTCGTCCGTTCGCGTTTGACCGCGAGCTTGCCGTGGTGCAGTCCCTTCTTCAGGCTCCACAGCAACTTCGGGTTCTCTTGCTCTTCCCACCACTCCGGTAGTGACTTCGTCCCTGAAGCCTTGAGCCCTTCAGAGTCACCCATGAGGGTTGGAATCCACTTCTTCCAAACGCCTATTAAGGTGGGAGCTCTTCCCATGAATTACCAATGTTCTTTTATTTTTTTAAGTAGCCTCCACAGGTGCAGAACTTGAACTCACCACCCTGAGATCAAGACCTGAGCTGAGATCAAGAGTCGGATGCTTAACCGGCTGAGCCACCCAGGCACCCCAAATCCCAAGTGCCCTTAATGGCGTCTAGAATGCTAAATCTTCTCCAGAAGGTTTTCAGTCGACTTTGCCCAGGTGCATCAGAGCCATCACTAAGGCAGCTACAGCCTTGCAAATCGTGTTTGCTCATGCTAAGACCTGAATGTTGAAAGGACGCCTTGATCCATGGGCTGTAGGACGGGTGTTGTGTTCACAGGTGTGAACACAACATTAATCTCGTTGAACATCCCCATTGGAGCCCCTGGGTCACCAGGTGCATTGTCACCAGGGACAAGGATGGTTGTTTTCCCTCTGAGCAGTAGGTCTCAAGACGGCTTAAAATATTCAGTAACCATGTTGTAAAGAGATGCGCTGCCATCCAGGCTTTGCTGCTGCGCCGACGGAGCCCAGCAGAGGAGATTCAGCATCATTCCCGAGGGCTCTAGGAGTCTCAGAGTGTCCCTGAGCACGGGCTCCAGCTCAAAGCCCCAACTGCCTTAGCCCCTGGCAGGACTCAGCCTGTCCTCTGCGGCTTTGAGGCCGGCACTGACTTCTCTCTAGTGATGAGAGTCCTACATGGCATCCTCCGCCAGCAGGAGGCTGTTCCGTCCACACTGGAGATCCGTGGTTAGTGCAGCCGCCGTGGCAGATCACGTCAGCTGGCTCCGGGTAACTCGCGGCAGCTCCTGTGTCAGCACCGGCTGCTTCACCTTACACTGTCCTGGGGACGGCTTCTTTCCTCCCACCTGCTGAACCACCTCTGCGGGCTTCAAACGGGTCTGCAGGATCCACGCCTCCCTGGGCCTTCACAGAATTGAAGGGAGTCAGGGCCTTGCTCGGGATGAGCTCTTGCAATAGCGTTCACGACCTTATCCTTTGTGCTTACAGCTGGGCCGTTTGGCACAACAGACCTGGCTTTGGGCCTGAGTTGGCCTTCGACCCGCCTTCCTCCCTAAGCTTAGTCAGGTCTTGCGCTGGATTTAGAGGGAGAGACGTTCAGCTCTTCCTTTCACTGGACCCTGGCAGGCCACAGTGGGAGTATTAACCAGCCTCATCTCAGTACTGCCGGGTCTCAGGGAACAGGGAGGCCCGGGGGAGAGGGCTCAAGACGGGGAACGGTAGGTTGATGGGGCGTCGAGAACCCACATTCATTGTCTTATGTGGGTGTGGTTTGTGGTACCCCCAAAACAATGATGATAGTGACATCCAAGCTTACTGATCACAGATCACCATCACACACACAATAATGATGATAAAGCTTGAAATATTGGGATAATTACCCAGATGTGACCCAGAGACACAAAGTGAGCAAAAACTGTTGGAAAAATGGCACCAGTATATTCACTGGAGTCAGGGTTGGCAGAAACCTTCAACCTGTAAAGCACGCAGTTATCTGGGGAGCGCCCAGAGGTGAGTTGAGCCTGTGTTCCCTCCAGCCCCTTCCTGTCTAGAGAAATGCCATTCACGCCAACGGCTTCACTGATCAGTGTTAGATTGTGTTTAATGAGCATCTTAAATGTCGAGGCTAAGAATTCTGCATATAATAACTTACCTAGTTCTCAAAACAGGCTCCAGGAGTCCCCTCAGAGAAGCTGCCCGACCCCATGATAGCACCACGGTAGACACACAAAGACCACTAACACTATGATCAGGCCTGTGTTGCAGAGGCAGAGACTGAAGCCCCAAAAAGTGGCTACAGAGCTTGCCCCAGATTACACAATGTGGGAATAAGCGAGAAAAGACGTGACAGGGCACCTGCGTGACTCAGTTGGGTAAGTGGCCAACTCTTGATTTCAGCTCCGGTCATGATCCTCCGTGTCATGGAACGGAGCCCGTCATGGGGTTCCATGCTCAATGGGGAGTCCGTTTGTCCCTCTCCCTCCTCCCATTTGTGCTCTGTATCTGTCTCTTGCTAAAATAAATTACAATCTTTAAAAATAAATAAATAAATAGAATTTTTTTTTTTTAAAGGAGGCTATTATGGCAGGAACTTAAAGATGGGTGGAGGAGGGGGCAAGCCTATAGCGGAAGCCTTGGAAAGCTGCCCTCGAACCTTGACCAGAGCCAATGTGCCCTGGGGAGCTGGAGGCAGCCTCACTATAAGGCGTTGTCCTGCGTTATCAGTTAGGGGAGCATACTTGGCTTTCTCTTGATGGTCTTAAATTAGAGCCAGGGACAAAAATTAGGAAAGCCGTCTGCTATTAGTCAAGTCCTGCTATTAGTCAAGCCAGTTTGGACCTATTGTTACAAGGGTATCGTGTGGCTTCCCGCCCTGCTACTAGAGGTGGCAGGCTGGCCTCCTGGGCACGTTGTTGTAGGCTGTGGGTCAGAATCCTATCTTCGTAGCTGGTGTGGCCATCATCTGTTTGCCCGTGCAGTCTCTTAACAAAGAAGGTCAGGCCAAGGTTGGAGCTGGGACAGCCTGGCCCCATAGCTGCCCTCTTCAGCACTGCTCGGTGCTCTGTGCTCATAGCGGGCAGAGTCCCCTCCTCGGAGGCAGCTCCACTCTAGCCAGATGCCTGGGTTGAAACCTGCAGCTGCTTGCTCACCCAAATCCCTTGGACACGTTTCTCCACCATTCTCTGCGCCCGCGTCCTCCTCTGTGAAATGGGGTTGTGCCCACGCTATCCTGTTACTGTCACCAGGTACTGCGAGGTCTTCCCAGCTACCCAGTTCATTTCTGTTCTCTCTTTTTTTTTTTTTTTTAAAGATTTTATTTATTTATTTGACATACAGAGATCACAAGTAGGCAGAGAGGCAGGCAGAGAGAGAGGAGGAATCGGGCTCCCTGCTGAGCAGAGAGCCCAAACGCAGGGCTCGATCCAGGACCCTGAGATCAAGACCTGAGCCGAAGGCAGAGGCTTAACCCACTGAGCCACCCAGGCGCCCCCATTTCTGTTCTCTTATTTGTAGATTAGCTCCCAGACGAAAAGGTTATAGGAGGGCATGGCCTCACCTGTTCTACTTATCTGCGTCAGGTTCAGCTGTAGTCAATAGTCACTAAATTGTTGAATATACGAAAAGCTAACTATATGCATCATCTCCAGACTGAATTTTCTCACAAACCCCTCCTCCAATTCATTAATTTGCTAGAGCAGCTCAAAGAACTCGGAGGAGCATTTTATCTCCCTGATCACTGGTTTATTAAGGGAGAATGTAACTCAGGAAGAGCAGATGGGAGAGCTGCCTAGAGCCAGGCATGGGGAGAGGGCACAGAGCTTCCGTGACCTCTCCAAGGAGGCCACTCTCCCCCCATCTCCACATATTCATCCACCCAGAAGCTCTCAAATCCCATTCTTGGGGGTTTGTATGGTGGCTTTATTACATCCACAATTACATCCCTGGCAATTCATGAGTGACCTAACCTTCAGCTCCTCTCCCCTCCCTGGGGGTCATCTCATTAATATAAACCCAGGTGTGGTTGAAAGGGCTTTGTTAGGAATATCGACTCCTTTATGGCTCTTAGGAAATTGCAAGCCTGTTAGGAGGTCTGAGCCAGGAATGGGGATGAAGGCCCAATGCAAATTTCTCATTATAAATCACACTAGCGATAAACGGTAAGGCAAATATACCAAGAGAGAAGGGGCATCCAGGAAGGCTGTTAAATTTTAAGGTAGGGTTACCACGGAAGGCCTGAGGAGGTGACATTGCAGGAAAGACCAGTGGGCAGTAGGGGACAAGACTATGGAGCCACTAGGGGAAGAACCTTCCAGGTAGAGCGATAGGGGCAGCATAAGCATGGATAAGAGATGCAGATGGGGACGGGGAACAGACAACATGGACCCTTTGCTTTTACTTTGAGATGGGAAACTGCTGGAGAGTTCTGAGGAAAAGGGACATTGTCTGACCCACATGATGGGTCATTGGGACATGATGCCAGTCATTCTGTGAAAACAGAGGATACGGGGGCAACGATGGAATCTGAGGAGGTGAGGAGCCCGGAAGCTACTGCAATCCTCCCTGTGAATAATGTCGCTTCTGCCCACATGTTGGCCATGAAGGTGGAGTGGTCAGATATGGGTCTACAGTGTTCAGAAGGTGGCACGCATTGGGTGTTGGTTTTGTTTTGCTTTTATATTTTTATGTATTTATTTGACAGAGATCACAAGTAGGCAGAGAGGCAGGCAGAGAGAGAGGGGGAAGCAGGCTCCCCACTGAGCAGAGAGCCCGATGCGGGGCTCAATCCCAGGACCCTGAGATCATGTCCTGAGCCAAAGGCAGAGTCTTTAACCCACTGAGCCATGCAGGCGCCCCCACAGGGGTTTTTTAGACAAGTTTAGGCTCATGGCAAAATTGAGAGGAAGACACAGAGATTTCCCTTGCACCCCAACCCCACTCATGCCCGGTTTACCCACTATTGACATCCCCCACCAGAGGCTGCATTTGTCACCACTGATGAGCCTCTATCAATGGTCATCAGCAGAGTGCACAGCTTGTGTAGCGGCCACTTGTGATGTGCATGCTGTGGGTTTGGACAGTTGTCCAGTGACCCGTATCCACCACTACAGTCTCACACGGAGTCGCTTCACTGGCCTACGAATCTGTGCCCCTCCTGTTCGTCCCACCCCCCCAACCTCCAGCAATCGTTCATTGTTTTACTGTCTCCAGTTGTGCCTGTTCCAGAACGTCCTACAGTTGGAATCATACAGCATGCAGCCTTTTCAGATGGTCTGCTTTCGCGTCGTAATATCCGTTTGAGGCTCCTCCATGTCTTCTTGTGGCTTGATATTCTGGCTCTCCAGCACTGAAGGACACCCCGTTGTCTGGACAGGCCAGCTGGCTTAGTCCGCCATCTATGACGGATATCTTGGTTGTGTGCAGGTTCTGGCCATGATGAGCGGTGCTGTTGTAAACATCCACGCGCAGGGTTTTGTGGGGTCCTACATATTCAGTTCCTTTAGGTCAATACCAAGGAACATCCTTGCTGGAGACGGTCGCACCAACTGCACAGCTGAGGGTATATTCAGTTTTATAAGAAATCTCCAGACTGGGGTGCCTGGGTGGCTCAGTGGGTTAAAGCCTCTGCCTTCAGCTCGGGTCAGGGTCCTGGGGTCAAGCCCTGCATTGGGCTCTCAGCTAGAGGGGGAGCCTGCTTGCCCCCTCTCTCTGCCTGCTTGTGATCTCTTTCAAATTAATAAATAAAATCTTTTAAAAAAATAAATAAATTGGACAAAACTATAAAACAAAAACAAAAAAAGAAAAAAGAAAGAAATCTCCAGACTGTCTTCCTAAGTGGCTGTATCGTTCTGAGTTCCCACCACAAAGAACGAGGGCCCCTGTTGCTCCACAGCTCCCCAACATTTGGTGGTGTCAGTGTTCTGGATTTTGGCTGTTCTGATAGGTATATAGTTGTATCTTGTTGTTGCTTCCCTTTGCCTGTCTCGGATGGCACAGGATATGGAGCAACTTTTCATGTGCTCATGTGCCGTCAGTAGAACTCCTTCCGTGAGGTGTCTGTTAAGATTTTAGGCCTATTCTGGGGGTTGAGGGGTTAGGTTCTTGTTTTGTTCTTAAGTAGGCTCCATGCTCAGCATGGAGCCCAACGTGAAGCTTGAACTCATGACCTTGAGATCAAGAGGTGAGCTGAGATCAAGAATCAGATACTTAGGGGGCGCCTGGGTGGCTGAGACAGTTGGGCTTCTCACTCTTGATCTCAGCTCAGGTCTTGACCTCAGGGTTGTGAGTTCAGCCCTGTACTGGGCTCCATGCATGGAGCCTTCTTACAAAAAAAAAAAAAAAAAAAGAGCTGAGTGCTTAACCAACTGAGCCATTCAAGTGCCCCTGGTCAGGCTGTTTCCTGTTGTTGAGTTTTAAGAATGATTTATATTTTTTAGCTCAGGTCATGATCTCAGGATCCTGGGATCGAGTCCCGCATCAGGCTCTCTGCTAGGCAGGGAGCCTGCTCCTTCCTCTCTCTCTCTACTTGTGATCTCTCTCTGTTAAATAAATAAAATCATTTAAAAAAAAAAGAATGATTTATATTTTTTGGACAGCAGTCCTTTATCAGTTCTTTTGCAATATGTTCTGTGTTTCATTTTAATGAAGTCCAGCTTATCAATTCTCTCATTGGCCCCACCTTTGGTGGTGTGTCTGAAGTGTCACTACCACACCCATGGTCTGCTAGGTTTTCTATTATCTCCCATGAGTTGAATAGCCCTACATTTTATACTGAGACCTATGATGCTTTTTTAAGATTTTATTTATCAGAGAGAGGGGGGGAGAGAGGGAGCACAGGCAGACAGAGTGGCAGGCAGAGGCAGAGGGAGAAGCAGGCTCCCTGCTGAGCAAGGAGCCGGATGTGGGACTCGATCCCAGGATGCTGGGATCATGACCTGAGCCGAAGGCAGCTGCTTAACCAACTGAGCCACCCAGGCGTCCCCTATGATGCATTTTGAGTTAATTTTTGTAAAGAGTGTAAAGTCTGTATCTGTATTTTTTTTTAAAGATTTTATTTATTTGAGGAGAGAGAGGGTGAGAGCTCATGAGCAGGGGGAGGGGCAAAGGGAGAGGGAGAAGCAGGATCCCTGCTCCGATGCTGGGCTCAATCCCAGGACCCTGGGATCATGACCTGAGCTGAAGGCAGATGCTTAACTGACTGAGCCACCCAGGTGCCCTTTTTTTGTGTGCATGTGGGTGTCCTTTTGAGTTTGTTTGTTTGTTTTTTGGTGTTTGTTTTTTTTTTTAAAGTAAGCTCTAGACCCAACATGGGATTCAAACTTACGACCCTGAGATCAAGAGTCACATGCTCCACTGACTGAGGCCACCAGGCACCCACAACATTTTTTTGTTTTCTTTTCTTTTTAAATATTTTATTTTTTGAGAGAAAGCAAGAGAGGGAGAGAGCATAGAAGGAGATGCCTACTCTCTGCCAAGCAGGGAGACCAATGTGGGGCTTCATCCCAGGACCCCAAGACCATGACCTGAGCCAAAGGCAGACATTTAACCGACTGAGCCACCCAGGAACCCCCCACAAGTTTTTTAATGAGGAATTTTTTAAGGGAAGACTCAAGACAGAGATACTGAGTACTGAGTCAGTTAAGAACTCTGTTGCAAAGAAGAGAGAGCTTGGAGAACATATTTACAAGCCAGTTACCAAGGAAGCCCAAAGAACAGTGTTAACTGGGCAGGGGTTGGTGTCCTGTCTTAAATTAATCTAAGCTTATAGGAAATTGAGGTTTGAGCAAATCTGTTTACTGAAAAGGGTAGGAAAGAAAGAAGGAACAGGCACCACAGAAATTGGGAAACCAGAGATAGATGCTTTCAGCCCCAGAATCATGACCGCGTGACAGTGTTTCAGTAATGAAATCTATGGGACGAAATTACACATTTTAAAAATAGACATATAAATACTGGAAGTGGGTACTGATAACGTTCAAGTAATTTCTTAAGCAGAAAGGCAGCTATATGAATCATCTCACAAATGTGTGTTTTATTCATATGTGTTTCAGCTTTTAATAGAATATATGTATAAAAAAAGACCTGGATCATAAATGTATGGTATAAAGTATAATTCTACACACCTGAATAAACACCACCCAGACCAAGAAAAAGAACACCACCCGCATTCCACCAGCCCCACGAGTCCTTCCTGACCTTCCCCTCCCCAACCCGAACCTGTCCGGAAAGTGCAACACTCATGTCCTCCTTCTCTTCACATGTTACTTTGATTTATGCCTTTGTGTGCACCTGAAACGCTTTGTGAAGATCTTCTCAAAAGGAAGTTTAGTGTAGGGGGAAGAGCGCAGACCTTGGACTCAGAAAGACCAGGTTTTAACTCCCAGCCCAGCGGGCTACCTCCTAGAGGCTGACCTCCTCCAGGCCTTTCCCTCATCTGTATAAGCAAATGCAAACACCCACACTTCCCAGGACTGTTGCCCGGATTCAAATCACAGACTCCGCGTTTATTCAACAAGTTTACTGAGCCCTCTTGAGACCTAAGCCCTGTAGAAACTGGAGATGAGTCAAACCCAGTCTTTACCCTCAAAAAGCTCACACTGTGGAAACAGGAACTACAAAACATCACAGCCAGTAAGTGCTTTGAAACAGGGAGGGAAAGAAGAAGGATGTAGTGTTTCTCGATCTGGAGTCAAAACCTAACTGCAGAGAGAGGCAGGAGGGTTCGCAGCCTCCCATATGCAGAGATGAGCTTGGGACCACCCGGAAAGGCTCTGTCCACAGGTGCAGCCACATCCCCAGGGTCTCTGGAGTCACTCACTGCAGGCTGGCCCACTGCAGGGACGTGTAGACCACCTTACCATCAGGCTGAGGAGAACAGAGCAGCAGCGTCTTTCTGACGCTGGTTCCCAGGCGGCCAGCGGAAACCAGGTCCTGCAGTGGAATGGGGTCCCCCGGAGCCCAGCACTGAGCAATGTAGTGGGCGTGGAAACGAAGTGGGTCACCTGGGTGAAAGACAGACACACAGAAGGTCCCAGTGACACAGCGCTGGAAGACACTGGAACGTGCACACGGAGACAGGAATCAGCTTAGTAATCACTATGAATATTTCAAAATAGCTATTCTTGGACCCAGCAATTCCACTTCTTGGAATTTTTTACTTATAAGGATAACAGTACCAAGATATGCCTATGAAGATGTTCACCCTATTACCATTTACAACCGCTAAACCGCTAAGAATGGGAGACAACCAAACCACGGACTTGCTAAGTTCATGGTCTCGCCACAAGACCAGCTGTTAAAATGACAAGAATGTATCCGGGTGGGGAGGTCCAGGATACACTCGGGGCAAGCCGTCACACACATACAGCGATCAAGCCGTCACACACATACAGCATGATCGCATTTAAAAAAACAATACAAAACAAATATACAAATATATAAAAACGATACAAATACAAAACAAAAAAAAAGATACAAAAACAATGAATAGATCATTGTCGTGACATAAGCACCAGGACCACGAAGTCCATGAAAGCCACCAGGAGTACATAGGATGTCAGGTCCAAGGAGAAGTGACTCTAACCGACCACAGGAAGAATTTACAATATGATGGAGTAATGAACAGATGGGCGATGAAGATGTTCCAGAAAAGGGCCCGACAGTAAATACTTGCAGGTTTGTCGGCCACGTTACAAGGGCTCACCTCTGCCACAGGCCATATGGAACAAATGGCCAGGGCCGCCTCCCAGTAGCTTTCCCTTTAATACCTGGGTGGCGGTCTGCCCCCCGATTAGGTAAATGACCAAGCAGAGCAGGAGCCGGAGTCGGGCCCCAGTCAGAGGCTGGTAAGTGCCAGGAGTGAACATCGACAAGGGCAGGGTGGTGAGGTGTCCCATCTGAGAGGACCGTCCGCTGGGTGTCCAACCGGGAGCCAGGAGCAGGGTGTCGCTGGGACACCTCTGCCCGCTCAGGAGGAAGCATCAGAATATGTGAGAAGGTTCCCTGGAACTGTTCCGGGAGGCTTAGTGCCTTTTAAGTTCGGACACCTTTACTGTTAGAGACAGGCGAGGGCCTCAGTCCTTGAATATTTTCATCTTCAGGGCGCAAGGATTCTACGTACATCACGTTTACTGAGTACGTATTGTTTTAGAAATATTGACCCATCAGAACTAACAGCTCAGCCTTGCAGTTTGGTTGCAGATGTGTGATTGAGTTACTGGTAGATTTAACCTTGTTTTAACTGGAATGTTTTAATTTAGTAAGCATACTGATAGTATTAGAACATATAAACTTAAAACTCACCCCATTTAGAACTTATTAAATCTGAATTTTTGACAAGTTCCATAATGAGGACACCATACAACTTAAAGAGGAAAATAATCATATTAAAATTTAAAATACAAGGGTGCCTGGGTGGCTCAGTCCGCTAAGTGTCTGCCTTTGGCTCAGGTAATGATCTCAGGGTCCTGGGATCGAGTCCCATATTGGGCTCCCTGCTCAGTGTGGAGCCTCCTTCTCCCTTTCCCTCTGCCTGCCGCTCCCCCTGCTTGTGCTATCCAATAAACAAATAAAATCTTTAAAAAAAATTTTAAATACAGCTTATAACATTGAAAATTATGTAACTCCTTTCACGAGTGGGATCAAACGCGGACTAATAGTCCCCTTAAAATCTGCTAGATTGGAAAAAAAGATTTGTAAATTGACCTGAAAGCTTAGAAAAGAACTAGATATCAGTATCCATATGTTTTGTGAGTCCAACGTTCATTTTCAAAACCAAAATAGTCTTTCACATACAGAAAAACAGTAGCAAGGTATGACCGTGTGGTCATCTGCAGAGCACGGGGCGGTGAACTGCTCTCAAGCTCCTGAGTCAGTCCCTCAGTTGAGTGTTTGGTCTGAGAAGATACGAAGGCTCGTGTCGTGGCTTATCCACAGGACACTCCTTCAGTCTCCAGCCAACAGCTAAAATCTGACTACTTACCTGGTGCTTCTATCCGCTGGTGTTCTCAGGAGGAACAAAAAGGCGATTTCTTGTAGACTTACTTTTTTAACCTTTTAGTTAGACAGTAAAGGCACTCATACTACAAATTCAAAAATTACCTGGTACACTGAAAATCTCCTTTACCTACACCTGATGCAAATTCCCTCCCAGAGGTAACCGCTGTACTTGGGCTGGAGTACGTCCCTTCAGGGGACGTACTTGCTTTCTAGTCAATAATCTATTTTAAGTTCTTCTCATGTTCTTTCACTCGAGCCACATAATTTTCTTTAAGTAATCTCTACACCCAGCGTGGGGCTTGAACCTACAACCCTGAGATCAAGAGTAGCATACTGCCCCGACTGAGCCCGCCAAGGGCCCCGCAAGCCATGATTTTTAAGGTTATTTAAATAATGTGTATATAACTCCGTGACAACATAAAACACAATTCACTATTTACCATACCTGTTTTCGACACGTAGTTTTTTTTTTTTTCCTTCCCCCTTTGGTCATTTTTTCATAAATGTACGTGGACCTACATTAATCTTTTACAACTAACACCAGTAAGTAACCACTAACCTATTAACAATCACTCTGGCTGCTCGCTAATATTTCGCTACTGTAAAGAATCCCGCAATGACGATTTCCTATATGTTCTGTGCACGTAGCTAGGTGTGCCTAAGTGAAACCTCTGGATCAAAGAAAGTGCTTAATCAGATTTGCTAAATTGCCCTCCAAATGGGCTTGGGTTCCCAAGTGTGGCTGTCCTTCTATGGGTTTCGGAGGCTGAGAAAAGACAAAAAAGGAAAAGGGAGAGGGTCGGGAGCTTGTCAAAAAAGGGGCAGCAACAGGAGGTCCCAACAAAACTCACCAGGATAGACCAGGAAGTCACCCCCAAACTTGCCAGCAGCACTGAGGAAGAAGCCTCGCTCCCACAGGTCTCTGTAGATGCTGTAGCGGAGCTCATGGGCAGGACGGCCAGCATGAGGCCAGTCTTTGGACTGGACACGCCAATCCAGGGGCCTTGCCTTGATGGGCCGAGGCCTAGCAGTGGCCAGCTGGACCAGCAGGGCGGACCTGGGCAAGGGGGCCACCTCATTTGAAGGCCCTGGCTGGGGAGAAGAGGAACCTGGGGGCAGTGAACACAGGAGAGTGTGGTGAATCCAAGGACAGGGTCTTCGCATCCCCCAGAGAGTTCCAGTCCCGAGATTCCCGCCCAAGATTCCCCAAAGATCTCCCACCTCCTTCCACTGGCCCCTGGACTCCACTCCCACCCTCACCTGCTTCCTCGGGCTCCGCAGGAGCCTGGCTAGCGCTGGCTTCACTCTCTGCGGCAGCCGGGTTCACACCGGCCCCCTGGCTCTCGCTGACCCCTGACTCCTGTTCCAGCTTCTGCTTCTTCGCAGCCTGGCCCTCCACAATCTTCTCTAGGAGCTCTTGACGACGAGTCTCGCGGGCCTCAGCTGCCAGGGCGCTTTGCTCCTGGAAGCCCTGTTCTTGCTGGCGTTTGAAGGATGCCAGAGCCTGAGAAGTAAGCCGGCGGGAATGCCAGGATCCAAGTCTGCCCCGCCTTAGGAAGCCAGGAACCCCGACTCCCTGACTCCTCCCAACCCCAAAGCCCGAACCCGGGGATCCTAGTGTCCTGCATGCACACTATTCCAGAATCCAGGGCACCCAGAAGCCCTCCCACCTCAGAGACCACGAGTCTACTTCCACAGGTCCAGGGCGTTCGCGTCCCTGGCCCGCCCCTTACCAGGCCGTGTTGCCGCGGATCCGGGCGCGGGGCGCTGACCAGGGTCACGGCGCCGATCTCGGCCAGAAGCCGCGCCTCTTCGGGCATCAGCAGCAGCGGGAGGCCCAAGCGCGAGTTCTGGCGGGGCCCGCGGGGCAGGGCGCCCACCGTGCGGCCCCCCACTCCCAGACGCTCCCGCAGTGCCTGCACCGCCTCGGCCCCCCATACCAGGGAGCGGCCGTTCGCGACCTCCACCACCAGCATCCTCCTGCGGAAGCCAGGGGAGCACAGCGGTCACCTACACAGCGATCCCACCGCCTGGGGTGGGGTGGGGAGTGGAGGGTCTCAGCGAGGTCCCGCCCCTGAGCCTGGAGGGTGGAGCCTTGCCCGGGCCGAGTTCGCCACCTGCCGATTCTCCAGGCCGGGCCCCGCCCCCTGGGCGCCGAGTCGCTAGGGCGCCGCTGGGCGCCCCGGACCCTGAGGTCAGCTTTCCGGCCATCACGCCTTCTCGGCTCGGAGAGAAGCCTCCTTTAGTGCGGGGCCACGCCCCCTTCGAGTGACTCGGAACTGGGCCCCTCCCCTTTCCAAACCACCGAGGCGTGGCCTCAGAACCTCCTCGCGCGGTGTCAGACGCCCACCGTGGAAGCCCGCCCCCGCCCGGACCTCTCGGCTCCGCCGAACTCGCAGCCCCGCCCCCTCCCGAAGGCCGGCGGCTCGGGGTTCGGGCGTCCTCGGCTCCCGTCAACCCCGCAGCCAGGCCCCGCCCCCTCCGGCCGCAAGAGCTCCCGGTAGGGGAGTACCCGCCCCACTGAGCGAACCCCACAGGCGGAGGCTCCTCCTACTGAACACCAGCTGTCCGTTCCCCGCTTGGGCTGGCTCACCCCCTTCGCGAGCGTTCCCCTCAGAATGCCGCACCGTCCTCCGACAGAACAAGTCAGTCACCTCGTAAACACCAGCTCTCACTCCCGGCGGAGCCTCCCCCTACGTAGCGCGCCACGCGCCGCTTCCTCCACCCCTCCCCATCCCGACCCCCTGCGTCAATTTCGTCACGCCGCCACCTCAGCGAAGCGGGAAGTCTGGGATCCGCCCCCAGTTTCGCCGTAGCCCCGCCTTCCCGTGGAGTGGCACACCTTGGTCCCGCCCTCGCGAAGCGAACCTCCCCCAACCGCTTGGGCTCCGCCTCTAGAAAAAGTGAGGTTAATTACCTTGGTCCCGCCCTGGTAGCGTATACGTCAGCTGGGGTGCCGCCCCCTCAGGCTGGAACTGCTGTTAGCCCCGCCCCCTTGGAACGATCCAGATCACGGCCTCCCTTCGTGTTGCTTAAGTCTGTGGTCCCGCCTCCTTCTTACCCTCTACCCCGGACTCCGCCTATCTCTTAATCTGAGTCAAACAGGGCCTGTGACTCCGCCCACTTCCGGCCGAAGCTCTTGGCCCCGCCTACATCCGAACAGGGACCGAAGCTCGTGGCCCCGCCTCCAAACTGCCGCCGATTGTGTCCAAAAGAACCCGAAGCGGAAGCCCCGCCTCCTCCCGAAGCTTCGGGCCCCCCCTCCTGGCAGGCCCGAGGCTCCGCCTCTTTACGTGCTCCTGGCTCGGCTGCCGTGCGGTCCAGGTGCGGTGGCAGAGTGGTCCTCTCCCGCGCTCGGAGCCCGCCCCTTCCCTGCCTGGCCCGCAGCCTGACGGAGCCGCGCAGCCGGCCCGAGCGGGACCGCGACGGAGCGGCGCGCGCTGGGCGGGGGAGGCGTGGCCGGAGCCAGGGTGCCGGTGAGCCAGGACTGCTCGGTCGCCTCTTGCCCGGCGGGCGGCGCGGAGCCGGGCCCAGGTGGGCCGGGGCGGGGCCGCTTTGGGTGCCGGGCTGCGGGGTGGCTGCGGACCTGCGGGCCGACCGGGGCGGGCGTGGCACCGAGAGAGCGGCCGAGCGGGGAGTGGCGTAACCGCCTGTGGCTCTGCCCGGGAGGTCTGACCTGAGCTTGGGGGGAGCTGGGGAGGAGCTGGAGGGGGCGTCCTCCGGGCTTTGGATGGGAGAAGCGTCTGCAGCTCCGGAGCAGGTGGAGGCTGGAGCCTGGGTTCCGGCAGAGGGAGGCCCGCCGGGTCCCTGGATCCTCGTAGGAGGAGAGTGGAGCTCTGGAATACTGGGCTCTCCACGGGGAAGGGCCCGGGACAAGGGTTGTTGCTGGGTTCTCAGAAAGCGATGTCTGAATCTTTGGGTCCTCAGTGAGGGGGGAGTAGCTTTGATTTCTGCGATCGCAGAGGGGCTGAGAGGTCTGGATTCCAGGAGAAGAGAACTGGTGGCTTGGGTTCTCAGAAAAGCGGGGCTGGGGGTGGATTCCTTTATCTTCAAAGGAGGAAGGTTCTGGAGGTCCGGATTCCCCTCTTCGCAGAGAGGAGCTGAGGGTGAGACTCCATGATCCTCGACAGCTGGGGACTAGGGAGAGTGAATTCCTGAATCCTCCGAGGGGGAGGGGTGAAGGCCCGGACTCCTGGGTTCTCACCGAGAATCTCTGCCCCTCCCCCAGACCATGTCGCCTGAAGAGTGGACTTATCTAGTGGTTCTTCTTATCTCCATCCCCATCGGCTTCCTCTTTAAGAAAGCTGGTGAGTCAGGTTCCCTCCCTAGTGGAAAATGGGGGGGGGGGCAGGCAGGGGACTCCCTGGAAGGTTCCAGGCTTATGCTGTCCCTTCTCCCTGCAGGACCCGGGCTGAAGAGATGGGGGGCAGCAGCTGTAGGCCTGGGGCTCACCTTGTTCACCTGTGGCCCCCACACTTTGCATTCTCTGGTCACCATCCTTGGAACCTGGGCCCTCATCCAGGCCCAGCCCTGGTGAGGATTTGGTGGGGAGGGTTTGGGGAGGGGGGGGGAACAGAGGAGGGGGGAGCCGAGGGGGAGGAGGAAGCAACCTGTTATCCTCTTTGGGTCTGTCTCCCTTTCTGCCTTTGTCTCTGGGTGTCTCTTGATTATCTCTGAATACTCTATGTCGTTGCGTCTGTTTTTCTTCCTCTCCTGCCTCTTCTGGGTCTCGTCCTTGTGTGTCTCACCTGGTCCCTGAGATCCAGTTCATGTATTCAGGAGAAAAGAGGACTTGTGCAGGCCCTGCTACCTTTCGCGTTTCTATCATGTCTCTCTCCCTCCTTTTTCTTGCCTCCCGCAGAAAAAATGGAGGACTGGAGGTTTTTCACCCGAAAGCCTCTCTTGAGCCCTCCTCATTCTCTTCTCTGTCGTGGTGCATTTCTATGTGGTTGTGTCCTTTCTTCCACAGTCCCTCCCCCATTTTCTGTGGGAGGTGGGGGAGGATCTGTAGCTGGAATCTGGGGGAGGCCGAGGGGAGGGCTCTGTACCCAGCACGGCAGCCTTCTGCCTTTGCCCCAGCTCCTGCCACGCCCTCGCCCTGGCCTGGACCTTCTCCTACCTCCTGTTCTTCCGTGCGCTCAGCCTGCTAGGCCTGCCCACTCCCACGCCCTTCACCAATGCCGTCCAGCTGCTGCTCACCCTGAAGGTCAGACTCCCCTCCAGCCCTCCCTTTGTGCGAGGGGATCTCCCCATCCTCACTTCCCCCTCCCGCGCACTCCCCAGGGAGCAAGGGAGGCGGGCTTTCATCTCCCACACACCCCAGGGGTGGGACTTCACCTCTCTCGTGCTCTGGGGCAGGCCCTCACCTCCCAGCTAAGCTCTGAGGTAGAGAAGCACATTCCCGCCCCCTGCCCCCCACCCTCCTAGCATAGTGGGCTGTTTGCTTCCTGGAGGCTGAGTGCTTCCCCGACGTGCTCATGCTCTCGAGGACTGCATGTTGGTAGCGAGCCATTTAACGAAGTAGGAGAAACAGCTTGGGAGAGAAGGCACTTACCTAGGGGTACAAAAGCAGGACGCCTGGGTCTGACGCTGTCAGTCACTGGGGAAGATAGGTGAAAGTGGATCCCCAGGTCCCACCGGAGACTGAAAAGTCAGGAGCTGCCGGGTGCTGGACTCCCGAACCAGGTCTCGCCTGTGTCCTGCCTTCTCCGCGGAAGGCGAGGACAGGCAGGAGTCGGTTAGCCAAGAGTTGGAGGGAGAGCCTTTCGGGCAGCGTGTGCAAGGGAGCAGGCCAGTGTGGGGGGTGGGCAGGCCACACGCATTCAGCCCCAGGGATGGGGGTGGGGAGCAACCCAAAAGCGACAGACTCCAAGACCTACTGGTTAGATTTGGGGAGGAAGGAAGGTTTCTGGCCCGAGCAGTTAATTGGGTGCTGGTGCAGTTGCGGAGGAGACAGGCCGGAAAAGGACCTGCTCTGGGGAGTGGGTGACCCCGTGTTCCCCTCTGGGTGCGTGAAGTTTGAGGAACCCCGGAGGCCTAGGACTGTCAATGGCCAGAGGCCCCGAAATGGGTTTGGGGGTTGTATGGAGGAGCCCAGTCTGGGGGTACAGTTCGGAGATCCCAAGAGCATGGGTGATACCAAAGCATGGGCTGCAGAAGAACCCAGAAAAGGGAGCACAGAGGGGGAGAGGCCCAGGAAGGAGGGTGGGGGACACCCGCTGGCGAGAAGCCGCTACCCTGCCACTGCTGACTCCAGACTCCCGCTGCCTGCGGGAACGGACCTCAGCTCCCCTCCCTGCTAAGCTCCCAGGGGCACGCTGGCCACAGCATCCCTCGGCTGCTGTGGGAGGGGTAGTTGAGGAAGGCCCAGGGTCTGTCTGATCCGTACCCCACCCGTGCCTCTTTCCCCAGCTGGTGAGTCTGGCCAGTGAAGTTCAGGACCTGCACTTGGCCCAGAGGAAGGAAATGGCCTCTGGCTTCAGCAAGGGGCCCAGCCTGGGGCTCCTGCCCGACGTTCCCTCTCTGATGGAGACGCTCAGTTACAGCTACTGCTACGTGGGAATAATGACAGGTGAGTGTGCCTGCGCCCCCAGGCCTGTCCCCTGCCCCTCGTCATCCTCTGTCTCTGCTCAGCACCCCGGGTTTGGTGCCCATCTGGTATCCCTGCCTCCGCTCCAGTGTCTGCTCCTCGGAGGGCGAGCGTCGAGGTGTGGGTCTAGCTCAGCCTCTCCCACTGCTCTCCAGAGCAGACACAGACTGTTCTCGGCCTCAGTGATGGCTCCCGGCTTCTTGGGGGGACATGGGATGAAGCGGAAAGGTCCACACAGCTGCGCTATTTCTGCCACTCGGGGAACAACTGTTCCCGTTATGCTCCCACTTGTGCCTTGGAATGTTTTTCACTCGTGTTGACCTTCCAGTAGGTTCTCTTTTCAGTGGCAGCTGTGACTACTGAGCTGTAATTGGCATGTTCAGCCACTGAAATGACATGCCATTCGCTCACTCAGTGGAGTTGGGGGTCCAGCCACCACTGCCATGTCATTGTAGGACAGTTGTGTTACCCCACAAGGGGAGCGCAGGCCCTGCTGCCATCATCCTTCCAGCCTGCATCTGCCCCCAGTCCGTGGACACCACCGGTCAGCCTCCTGTCTCTGTAGACTTGCCCATTCTGATCATTTATGAATGGGATCCTATTCTCTCTGGCCCTGTGTGACCTGAGAGGCTGACTTCTGTCCATCCCACTGCCCCCTCCCCTGGCCGGGTCTACAACTGTTTCCTCTCCATCAGTGACCCCCTTTGGTCCCTGCCCTGCTTGGGATGGTGGGAGGGCAAGGGAAACCGGATTCCAGCACTTTGCAGCCTGTGGTGGTTTCCTAGGTCTTTGAACAGAGCTCCCAGTCCTCAGTGCCTGTAAGGCTGGGCGCCTCGCCCCTGCAGGCCTCTGACTTCCCCCACCAGCCTCTTCCTCCCCAGAAGCACTGCTTGACCCTCCCTCACTCACAGCTGCCTCCCACCCACACCCTCGGGGTCTGGCTTGTCCATCCCCATCTTCCTGAGGGACTTGTCTCCGTAGCGTCCCTTCTCCAGGTCTTTGTTCTTCTCGATCTGGCTGTCCTCTTTCTCTTTGAGTCCCGTGAACTCTCCCTTTCTGGTTTCTTTCTTTCTTTCTCTTAAGATTTTATTTTATATTTTTAATTTCTCTCTCCTTCCAAGTTTTATTTAAATTCTTGTTACTTAACATATAGTGTCGTGTTGGTTTCTGGAGAATTCAGTGCTCTTCACAAATGCCCTCCTTAATGCCCATCCCCCATCCAGCCCATTCCCTGCCTGCGTCCCCCCATCAGCCCTCAGTTTGTTCTCTATCATTAAGGGTCTCTTACAGTTTGCTTCCCTCTCTTTTTCTCCCCTTCCCCTGTGTTCCCCTTTTCTGTTTCCTAAAGTCCACATATGAGGGACATCATGCAGTGTTTGTCTTTCTCTGACTTATTCACGGAGCATCGTACTCTCTAGTTCCATCTACGTCATTGTGAATGACCGGATTTCATTCTTTTTGTTGGCCGAGTAATATTCCTTTATGTATACACACCATACTTAAGATTGTATTTTTTTTTTTTAAAGATTTTATTTATTTGGCGGGGAGACAGTGAGAGACGGAACACAAGCAGGGGGAGTGGGAGAGGGAGAAGCAGGCTTCCCGCCGAGCAGGGAACCCGATGTGGGGCTCGATCCCAAGACCCTGGGATCATGACCTGGAGCTGAAGGCAGACGCCCAACGACTGAGCCACCCAGGGCCCCTTAAGATTTTTTTTTTTTTTTTTAAGATTTTATTTATTTATTTATTTGACAGACAGAGATCACAGGTAAGCAGAGAGGCAGGCAGAGTGAGGGAGAAGCAGGCTCCCCGCTGAGCAGAGAGGCTCAATCCCCGCTGCGGGGCTCAATCCCAGGACCCTGGGACCATGACCTGAGCCACCCAGGAGTCCCTAAGATTGTATTTTTAAGGCCCCTCCACACCCAGCACCCAACGTGGGGCTGGAACTCAGGACCCCCAAGATCAAGAGCCTCCCAACTCACTGGCTTCTTGTCCCTTTCAGTCTCCCTCCCCTTGTTCCAGGTTTCATACTCATCCCCCACCCGCTGGGCTTCCAGACCCTGAGCTGCGGCCCCCCTCCCAGCCCTAGGAGTCTCTGACCAGCTGCCCCCTCCACAAGTCTGCCCCCCCCCCCCATCCAGTTCGCAGTCTCCGGCCCCTTCGCCAGTCTCTGCTTCCTCCCCGTCCCTCCCCAGCTCCCCAGTCTCAGGCCCCCAGCCTCCAGACCCCAAGCGTCTGACCAGCTGCCCCCTCCCTCCCTCCTGCCACAGGCCCGTTCTTCCGCTACCGCACGTACCTGGACTGGCTGGAGCAGCCTTTCCCCGGGGCCGTGCCCAGCCTGCGGCCCCTCCTGCGCCGCGCCTGGCCGGCCCCGCTCTTCGGGCTGCTCTTCCTGCTGTCCTCGCACCTCTTCCCGCTGGAGGCCGTGCGCGAGGACGCCTTCTACGCCCGCCCGCTGCCCGCCCGCCTCTTCTACATGGTCCCCGTCTTCTTCGCCTTCCGCATGCGCTTCTACGTGGCCTGGATTGCCGCCGAGTGCGGCTGCATTGCCGCCGGCTTCGGGGCCTACCCCGTGGCCGCCAAAGCCCGGGCCGGGGGCGGCCCCACCCTCCAATGCCCACCCCCCAGCAGGTCAGGCAGTGGGAGGGAGGCCTCCCCAGACCCGGCAGGCCCCATCAGCACAAACTGGCCCTGCCCCTAGCAGGGAGGAGAGCGGGGGAGCAGGGGGGCGGGGTCACCACCTGTTGTCAGTGCAGTGTCGCCCCTGACCACCACAGCCCACCTGCCCCTGGCCTAGGGACCTGCCCCTCTCCTAGGGAGCAGCACTCCCGGGACCTCCCGCTGCCCCTTGTGCTACTGCTTGTCCCCTCTCGGGATGGTGGACTGCTGTCTTTTGTCAGGAGAAGGAAGGTGGCTTCTTAGCGACCATGTGCCTCCCCTCTGTCGCCATGGAAGTGTCACCCCAGTAACTCCGTTGTTCTGGTTACTTGGGATACCATCTTTGGGCTGGGCTGGGCCCACTCTTGGTTGCTAGGGCAGTGGTTCCCTAGCAACTGTCCTGCCCCTCTTTGCTAGGGAAGCGGTTCCCTAGCAACCGTGGTCTGTCTCTTCCTGCCCCGGGACTGGCTTACCCCCACCGCCACCCCCCAGACTGCCCTTTGCTGCTAGAACCCCGCTTCCCTTCCCCCCAGCCATGGGGTGCCCTGGCAGCCTGCACTTTCTAAGGAAATGGCATCCCTGAACGTGCTGCCCTCTAGCGAGGGTGGGGGTGATACTCCTAGCCACCGCAGGTCGCTTTCCTACCATTGCCTGGGACATACCCTGGTAATGATGAATTGACCTGGTTAACAATGTCAGACCCCCCTCCCACCCCACTGCCAGTAATTAGGGGCGTCTTGTTGCTAAGGAAGTGTTGTACCTACGTTGCTAGGGAAATGATGCTCCCAGCAACAGGGAATGGACCTCCCCACTGTTCTTGGCAACCAGTGGTGGCCTTCTGCCTGGGGCTAGGACTACAGGGAGCAGCCCATTTATGCAAATTATGAATTCCTCCTTGCTCAGGTGGGGCCATCCCCTAGTTGTCATGGACAGCCATTCCATTAGGGGGGAAGCAGCACCCCCACACAAATTTTGGCCACTGCCCTAGTAACCATGGGTGGACCTCTGGTCACTAGAGAGGGTGTCTCCCAGAAAAAGTCAAGCAGGAATTGAAGGCTTTTCTAAATATGCTGGGCCCTGCTCTCAGTAGATGGCTCCTGTCCCATTATCAGAAGCCACCAGCGGTTCCAGTGGGGGTGGAATGTTCACCACTGCTGGGGTTGTTGGCACCAGGGACTCAGGAACCACTGTATTGCTGGAGATGACACTTCTTCAACAGTCATAGGGACCAATAGCCACGAAGGGCCCTTTCTGGAAGCGTTTCTAAACATCCCAGGCCTTGTTGCTAAGGAATGCCCTTTCCCTAGCAACAGAGACCGGCCAGGTGTCACGTGGGTCTAGAACATCTCCCTAGCAACCACAAACCCTCTCCTTGCTATGGATGCTCCTTCCCTAGCAATCACAGCATCGGGACCACTTAGAAGGGACCACACCTGGAGGCCCCTGGGAATGTAGTGAGCTTGGCTGCTGAGGAATGGCCTTTCCCTAGCATCTAGAGCAGTGAAGGGCCAGATTGCTAAGGACCCGTAGCTTAGCAACTATAGCCCCTCCAGGCCTTTGTTGCTGCTGCAGCCCCCTTACCAAGAGGAGGAGGACCCCGCTGTTGGTGAACTGTGCCCCCCCCACCCGTCTTCCCTCCCCCAAAAGGCTCCCGCTGAGCTTCCCTCCCCTGTTGCCCTAGCACACGTGGCAGCCAGAGCTCTTCCCTGGCCAGGATCCCCTCCTGAGCGGCCGGGGCTGGGACAGGAGCCAGCGTCGGGAGGGGGCGTGGCTGAGCTGCATGTCTGTCCCCCACCCTCACCCTCCACCCCCCCAGTCCGGAGAAGGCGGCTTCGCTGGAGTACGACTATGAGACCATCCGCAACATCGACTGCTACGGCACGGACTTCTGCGTGCGGGTGCGGGATGGCATGCGGTACTGGAACATGACGGTGCAGTGGTGGCTGGCGCAGTATATCTACAAGAGCGCGCCCGCCCGCTCCTATGTCCTCAGGTGAGCTGGCCGGCCCCCGGGGAAAACACGGAACTACAGCTCCCGGCAGCGCGTGGGGCTGCCCACGGCTTCCCTGCAGGCCGCCGCCCCTGAGGATCATGGGAGTTGTAGTTTCTTGAGGCTGGTTCCCTGCTGTGGCTTCGCGTTGCTCCGGGGCTAGACCGCTCCCCTTCCTTGGGCCTCAGTTTCTACCTCTGTAAAGGCGGCCTCCTTTGACAGAAGCAGCGTACTGAATCCTGTGGACTCTGGTCAGATTCTGGAATCCTGGCCCCGCCAGCTCCAGAGAAAGCTTACTGAGTTAGGGGGCCTATGTTTGTTCCAACTCTTGAATGGGGGGAATGATGTAAACAGCTACATAGTTCACGGTGAGGGCGAAGCGCGGTAAAGTGTGCCGTGTCCTCACTGTGGGGCCCGCTATGTGAGGGGTCACCGCATCTTAGCTTTTTCTCGTCACTCATGTGGTATTTCTCCGAGTGTGGCCATTGTGCTGTTCGCAGCCTTAGGACGCAGGACTTGGGAGGACATGGAGGCCCAGCGAGGTGATCTAACCCACCGGCATCCCTCGGTCTTCCCAGAGCCGGCAGATGAGGCTGCTGGGGCGCAGCTGACACGTCTCCGCTGGAAGCAGTTGCTCGTGGCCCCAGGCGCCCCTCAGAGCCAGGCTTATGATGGGTGTGGGGAGGAGGAGGTAGCGTCCTGCCAGGTGCTGGCTGTGGGGGACTAAGGGCCCAGAAGGACCAGTCTGGGGGTGGGGAGATCTGGAGGGAGGTGGGTGCAGGAGCGGGATAGGTGAGGGACCCCGATGGGTCTGAGGTCACCGAGCCCAGGGTGATGGTCACGTTCAGCCAGGGTTACTGGATGGGGCATTAGATGGATAACATTGAAGACCTGCAGGAGAAGGTCAGGGTAAGAAGTGGTCACTCCAGTGTTCTCAGGTGGTGGCGATACCAAAAGCTCTGGAGCTGAGCATCGGGGCAAAGCCCAGTGTTTGCATTAGAGGTTTTCAGCTGGGAGCCATCATCCCACAGTCTGGGGGGCACTGCTGGGAGGTGCTGCTGGCGGCCAGGGGTTAGAGGCCCGAGATGCTGCTCCTCCAGCCTGGGAGGCACAAGACAGCCCGCCTATAGCACAGAATCATCCATCCAGGCCCCAAATGTCCACAGTGTGGAGATGTAGAAATCCTGGTGTGGACTAGGGACGAGGAGGAGCCGGCAAAGTCACAACCAGTGAGCTAGGAAGACAGTCATGAAAGTGGGAGCCAAGTGAACCAAGTGTTGCGAGGCGGATGGAGGATCTCTTGTATCAGATGATGTACAACGAAGGGTTGTGTTGAACAGGGCAGGAGGAGGAAGTCTCCAGAAACTTGAGCAGCAGTTTGGAGGGCAAGTGAGAGCCAGCTGGAGCCATTGGAGGGAGACCTGAAAGAGGGAAGGGGTGGGGGTGGAGGGAACATTGTTCTTTGGAGAGCGGCCAGACGGGCGGGGGGTGGGGAGTGCCGAGTAGGACCGAAGCCCAGAGCTCAGGTTCGCCTGCGTGAAGTTCTGGGTGCCCAGCGCCCATTCATGTGCGACCCACTGCCCTGCTTCCCCCTGTCGGGGACCCTCACCTAAATGCTCCCAACCCATAGGGCTCTTTCTCCACCAGAGGTAGAAAAGAAAGAAAGTTGTGTTCATGAATTAGTTTAAACGAGGCTGCGCTACACACTGCGAGGAACCCACTAGAGAAATCACCGCAACAGGAAGAAAGCTCCCCTTTTAGAGACCCGAAGACAAGGAAGAGCCCCCTTCCCCAGCCCAGATCACAGTCCGTGGCACAGCCTGCTCTCATTTCTCCGTCTTCCATGGAAGTGGGACCAGAGCCTGAATTTGTGGGTCATTAACAGAGAGCATGTTTGGGTCCATAAAAAGAGGGGAAAGTGATTGGAGATTTCTGAGTCTTCCTGAATTGGAAATTACACTGATCCCCAAAAGGAAGTGGCTGGGGGGCTCAGGTTCATGGGTCTTAAAGAAAGATCTGCTGAGAGGATTAACGGGGTTCCTGAAGCTCTAGAGAGTACTGACTCCTGGGTCTGAGGGAGGAGGGGGCTGGGGGCTGGACTCCTGGGTCTGAGGGAGGAGGGGCCTAGAGTCAGGACTCCCGGTCTGAGGGAGGAGGGACTGGGGGCTGGGTTCCCGGGTCCTGAGTCGCAACCTCTCCCTCAGGAGCGCCTGGACCATGCTGCTGAGCGCCTACTGGCATGGCCTCCACCCTGGCTACTACCTAAGCTTCCTGACCATCCCGCTGTGCCTGGCTGCCGAGGGCAGGCTGGAGTCAGCCCTGCGGGGGCGGCTGAGCCCCGGGGGCCAGAAGGCCTGGGACTGGGTGCACTGGTTCCTGAAGATGCGTGCCTACGACTACATGTGCATGGGCTTTGTACTGCTGTCCCTGGAAGACACCCTCCGGTACTGGGCCTCCGTCTACTTCTGCGTGCACGTCCTGGCCGCGGTCGCGCTGGGGCTGGGGCTGGCTCTGGGCGGGGGCGGCCCCAGCCGGAGGAAGACCGCGCCCCCGGCCGCCAGCCTTGCCCCGGAAAAGCTCCGGGAGGAGTAGGCAGGAGTCAGCCGCCACCGCACTCCCTTTGCGCGTCAGTCCGGCCACCAAGCTTTTGGCTGGGAATTCCGTGAACCAGGCTGCTGTCTCCTTTCCCAGAAAGCGCTGAATTTGGCTGGGGGCCTGGAGAGGATTCCCGTTCCTCAGCTCGGCGGCCCCCTCCCCCGCCTCCGATGCAGCAGGGCGGGGGGCTCCCCCTGCTCCCCTGCTGTCTGCCCTGAGGGCTCAGTAAGCTGTCATCCCTCCTGGAAAGTCAAGGTGTTGTCCAGAGGAGAATCTCCCCTTGTCCCCACCGCGGCGTCCAGAACGCGCTGCCCTCCCTGCAGCGCCCCCCGCAGGGACCCCCGGGGCCACGGGGTTTCCCAGACGGATTCCCCTTTCCGGGGCGCCGGCTGGAGGGCAGCTTCTGGGAAAGCCACCCTCACTCCCCAGGCTTTTGCCCCACATTCACGGAACAGTGTTTCAGGCCCGGAAGGGAACATTACCCTCCCATTTCATAACGGGGAAACTGAGGCACCGAGGAGCCGGCCTTTGGACATGGTTCTTGCAGCTTCCATCTGAGCCACCTCAGGGTCACAGCGCTTCTGTCACCCTCTTGTCATTCTCTGGCCTAGAATAAGGTCGGAATGTGTGAATCTCCCCCCCCCCCAATAAAATGTCTCACAAAGACCGTATGTGTGTCTGGGGGTGGTCATAGGTGGGGCTCCCCCGGATGCAGGGTGATGGGCTCTGCTCCCAGGAGACACACGGGCATCAGGGGGTTTCCGTTCCCAGGGGACCTTCCGGAGCAGCCGTCCTGATGGTACTCCCCGCCCCCAGCCACCTGGTGGCCAGGTACGGACCTGCCCCAGTCCCTGCCTTCCCTGGGGTAGTCCCCGCCCGGCTGGCCGCTGGAGACGGAAGCAGTTTCACCTGGGGCCGTGGAAGAGTGCCCGATGTGGGAACCGGAGGCCCAGGGCTCCTCTGGAGGGTGGCCGGCACCCCGGGGAGCCAGAGCAGGTGCGGGAGTGGGGGGTGGGGGACCCAGCCCCAGGGGCTGGTGGAAATCCTGAGGGAGGCAGAGAAAGGAGGCCGGAACTCCAGGGTCCAGAGGGCAAAAGGGGGAGGGATTTCGATTCCTGGTAGTTTTGAGAGAGAGGGGAACCAGAGGATGGGGGTCCTGGGGAGGATTCTGGAGGTGCAGACTCCAGTCTCGAGGGGGGCCAAGTTCAAAAACTGAATAAGCTTTTTAAAAGGAAGCTGAAGAGTGGGCTTCTCAGTCCTGAGATAGTCGGGGCCTAGAGGGCCCACATTTGGGTGCTTGCGGGGCATGAGGCCCAGACTCCCGGGTCTGAGGGAGGAGGGGCTGGGAGTCTGGACTCCTGGGTCTGAGGGAGGAGGGGCTGGGGGCCTGGACTCCAGGGTCTGAGGGAGGAGGGGCTGGGGGCCTGGACTCCAGGGTCTGAGGGAGGAGGTGCTGGGGGTCTGGACTATTGGTCTGAGGAAGGAGGGAGCGGAAGCTGGGACTCCTACGCCCTCCCAGCCCCTGCTGTCCTGCCCCAGGCCCGTCCCTCTCTTCTGTGCTGAATGAGCTCCCCAGTGCCGCTACCCTTCGGTACCGAGGCCCTGGGGTTCTGCCATGGGGGGCATCAGAGGAGGAGGAAGAAGATGGAGACAGGAATATCCAGGCCATCGCAGAAGCCGCCCAAAAGGAGCTGGAGGAGCCCCTCCCCTCCCGGGAACTGCCCTGGCCCCTGCAGGCCCGCCGGGCACACAGGTGAGTCTCCTGTCCCACCTCGGGCTTGCTGGCGCTGTGTCTCCTTCTTACTGGGTCGTCCGACTCTCCCTGCTTCTCTTGGCATCTTTTGCCCATGCCCTCGTCTCTGCTTCTCTGACTCCAAGAAGTCCTGTCTCCCTGACGCTGGGACTCTTCCCTCGGCCGGGTTCACAGTCTCCGTCTCTGCTCAAGCTCTTTCTCCCTGGGCCTGAAATCTGTTCTTCGTGTTTCCTTCTCTACAGTAAGTCTGTCTCTGCCTCCGGACTCTTCCTTCTTTCCCTCCCAGGTCTGCATGATTCGCTGGGCTGGGGAACAATGAACGTGCTGGCCGCTAGGTCAGCACTGAGAGGTGCCCCCCGCTATCCCAAGCACAGTGTCCTAGCAAACCTTTCGTAAACCTGCTCTGCATAGAGCAGAGTCCTGTGCGTCTTTCCTGAAAACAAAGAAAGCACTGGAACTTCGGGCAAGTGGGGAATACCTGTGGGATACCATATGTTCCCAGAAACAGCAGAACCTAAGAAGCAGGTGTGACGCCCTTCTGAGAATGGGGTCGTGTGTCTGGAAATTGTTTTCTGAACCCCATCGTTCTGGGGGTTTAGGGCGTTTTGTCACACAGCCATGCTTGGTGAAATCTTTGGCCACTAGTGATGGGACGCACCACCCAGCCCTGCTTCTCTTCCTGCAGCTGCGGGAGAGGTCCCCTAGCAACCAGCCCCCACTCTTAGTTGGGGTCCAAAAACACCTCACTTATTTTACAAAAGACACATTTATCGCATCACTTAGGGCATCCCAGGGGTTTGCCAGGGACAGGGACAGAAACCAGATATATATTTATAAATCACAGGATCATACCTTCCTTTTTTCTTTCCCTTTATGATGTTTGCCTACAGAAAAGTGTACATGGCATTGTGTATACACTGAGAGTGTTCCCATGGTGAGCTCCATGGAGGGCAAGAGACACCTCCCTGGGACCCAGAGGCACCTCACATGCCCCATATCACCCCCTTTCTCCCCACAGTGTCTCCTCCCAGACTTCTAGGATGAGCTCTCGTTTTCCTGTGGCACTTTGCCACCGACGAATGCGTCCCTACAGGGCAGGCTGCGTGCTTGCCCGGAGCTCTGTGCGGGGATCCCTGCAGTCTGAGTACCCTACCGGGCTTCTGTGCCTCTTCCTGTTGGCCCGGGGTATCCCCAGTCACCAATATGCTGCCTTTGACTTCCTGGTCCCGCTCTTGTCTTGTTGCTACGTTTGGGTGGTGTCCAGCTGGGGCTGCTGGGCCCTTTCTATTCTGCTCTGAATCTGTTTTCCTACCAGGCAGAGCCATGCCAAGGACCAGAGGGCTCAGAAATCGGGTTCCAGAGGCGAGCAGTGGGCCCTGTGGCTTCGGCGGTCCAAGGAGAAGATGAAGGCGGGCCTGCACACCTTGCAACCCTGGGCGTGGACACTGAAGAGAATCGGGGGTGCAGTGGGGTTGAGGCTGGTGTCTTGGGGCGGGTCCCACTCCTGGGTCTGAGGGAGGAGGGGCTGGGGGCCTGGACTCCTGGGTCTGAGGGAGGAGGGGCTGGGCTCCTGGACTCTGGGTCTGAAGGAGAAAGACCTGGGGGTCTGGACTCCTGGGTGAGGAGGAGGAGGGGGCTGGGGTCTGGACTCCCGGGTCTGAGGGAGGAGGGTCTGGGGGCCTGGATGCCCCAGTCTGAGGGAGGAGGCCCCAGACTCCCAACAGGGAAAGGAGCCCCAGGCCTCTCTGGCTCCCCCTGCAGGCCAGTTTGGCGCGGGCACGGAGTCCTACTTCTCCCTGCTGCGTTTCCTGCTGCTTCTCAACCTGCTGGCGTCCATACTTACGGCCTGCATGACGTTGCTTCCCACCTGGCTGGAAGGGACTCCCCCGGGTCCCCCGGGCCCTAACGCCTCCTCACCCTGCGGCTTCTACGACCCCAACCCCCAAGGCCTGGTCGCCTTCCCCACCCATCTCTTCAACCTGCTCTCAGGAGAGGTGCGTCCCTGGGAGAGCCCCTCTGAGCCTCAGGGCCCCCCAGTTCTGGTCGCCCAACTGCATGGTGTGCTTTCCCTTTGCAGGGTTTTCTAGAATGGTCTCCTCTCTTCTATGGGTTCTACCCACCCCGCCCACACCTGGCAGTCACCTACCTATGCTCTGTCTTTGTCATTGGCCTCCTGGACCTGCTGCTCATCCTTCATCGGTCAGTAACACCGGTCCCCCGGGGCCCCGGGGAGCTGGGCAGAGACTAGTGCTGGGAGAAGACCCCTCCCCAAGGATCTGGAGTCTTGCTCTGTGATCCCTTTCTCTCAGTTGGACTTGAAATCACACTTAAAAATGCTTCATATATGCTAAAGACCAGGGACAACGATGGGCTGTTTCTCCTTCCTGGGGCTTAGGGGTTAGGAGGGGAAAGTAAGATAGTAGCCGAGCAAAGTGACCACCTCTTTTCTGGAGGGCAAGTGCTCTATGGGAAACAAACTGGGGTGGTTCATTCATTCCCACAAGAAATACATTTTGAGCCCCTACTATGTGCCGGCCAGTGTTCTAGACAGTGGGCAAAACAGGACAAGAAACAAACCCGACTGAGTCCTGCCCCGGTGGAGCTGACAGTTTATAAGCTGGAGACAGGTGATTAACAGCCATCCATACATGAGTCAGTGACGGGGCATGTAAGCAGGTGATCAGGGCTCTAGACACAGCAGGTGAGGCGGGCTGCTGTCTTATTAGGTGCCCAGGGCTGCCTCATTGAGACAAGACCTCTAAACAAAGCCGTTGAGAGGGAGAGGGATCGGTCAAGTAAATACCCGGGCAGAGAGCATCGCAGGCAGAGAACACAGCCAGAGCAGGGCAGGAGCAGGGTGGTGTGCTGGAGGTCGCCCTGGGAAGCCTGTGGGCCCAGGGCAGAGTGGGTGGGGGGAGCTGGTGGAGATGCACCTGCTGTCTGTAAAGGATTTGGAGACTTTTGGAGGGAGATGGGACTCCCTGCAGGTTCTTGAGCAGAAGATCACCCTGATCTGATTTAGGTTTTATAAAGGATTCTTCCTTTCTGGCTCTGTGGAAGAGGGAGGGAGGGAGGGAGAAGAAGCAAGAAGGGAAGAAGGAAGGGAAGGGGGTAAGGGATGGACAAGCTTGTGGCAGGTGAATTGTTACAAGGTATTACAATCCAGGCAGGAGACAGTGGCTGCTTGGAGCAGGGTGGTGGCAGTGGCTGATT